>NC_142784.1:19855982-21288482 GCF_988280905.1 Pimephales promelas
TGTATAAGCTGGTGACTCCATCATAGAAGCACTCTTTGACTCGCCGGATGAGCAGAGGAGAATGTCCCTAAGGTCACTTCCCTTAGATAATTGAGGAAGATGGCAGTTTTGGCCAGTGTGACATTTAATAAAGAACTAAAACAAATGTAAAATAGTGTGCCAGAAAAGATGAATCAAAGGCAACTATTCTTATTTAAGTATTATTTATATACTATTGAAATTTGTAATAGTTTTTATGTTTATATTTTCAGTTTTCAAGTGTTCTATGCTTTTGTCCTTTAGTTTTTTTTAAAAGTATATTTCTGTTTAGCTTTATTTTAATTTTCAGTTTAAGTCATTTTAGTACTTAAACTTATTTTTAAGTTGAAGTATTTAAAAGGCAACAATTTTAATTAAAATTTAAGTTATTCCTCTAATATGTATATTTAATTAATTACCCAAAATTATTTTTAATAGTTTTAGTTAACAATGTTGAAGGCAACGCTTCCACTTGAAAAGTTTGAAAGGCTGAAAGCAGATCCAAACAACGATCCATGACTCAAAAAACGTATTATGATCCATAAATGAGTTTTGTGATCCGTTGTACCCCTAGAATGGTCTTATATAATTTAGCATGTTCTGTAGCATATATATTATCATATTTTTCTTTTGAATCGCTTTTATGATCACATTTGTTTGTCTGTTGCAGTTGAGAGAATATTGTCTACGGCTGAGGAACATGGTGGCCAGTGAAGCCACTAAAACTGAGCTGTCTGACACTATAGACACCATGATTGAAGAGGTAAGTTAAATTTCGGAGCCAACCCACCCTCTGTTTTATGACAATGCGATAGTTCATTTTAAAACAAAAATTCTGTCATTTTTTACTCACCCTCATGTTGTTCTAAACCTGTATCCTGTTTCATGCATGTGCACGTCATTAAAGAACCTGTCAACATACTGATTTAATTTAATAATAATTATTTTGTTCAACATAAAATCACATTTACATTTTGGGTGAAATATTTCTTGTATGCCTATTGATGGCGCTGTTTCACTGCTGATGAAACCACAACTTGAGGTTGCCAGACAATATTGCAAGGTTATTCTTCACAGGCTTGGCTGGCTGCAAACTCTTGCATATTTCACATAAACTGTGAAACTGTATGAGGACTGTCAAGTTTACTTTTTATAATTATGGGATTTGCAACTGTTTGTTCCTTATCAGCATTTGCCAGCTCTGAGAACGTCCCTGTCATATCAGTTCTCAGAAACATTAAAGCTTTTCTTAAACACTTTTCCAGAATCAACAAACAGACAGGCAGTATGATCACAGTTTCAAAATTTATGCTAACTTAAAGGTAAAGGTCTTTTTTTCAAAAACTAGCATATACCTGGGGTAATATTTTACATGAAATATATATAAAAAAAAGTGCAAAATGTAAAATAAATATAATATAAAACAGTATTATAAATTTCACTTTAAAAAAAGAGAGGAAAAAAAACTTTTCTTCTTCAAATACACATGCAATGAGGTCCAACAATCTGAAAGAAGTTTAAAGAATTTGAAATATTTAAGATTCTGCAATATTCCCAGGTAAGCGAATACATTTATAATGCTGCTAATATTGAACCAATAAATAGCCTATTAAATTCTGTATGTCAGACTGTAAGTGAAACATGGACATCAATAATTAATATCAATGAATGGTAACCTGAACAATAACGTTGTCAACCTTCTGTGACACAAAATGAGAACATACAAAGCCTGCCCTGGTTTTGTGAATACCTGCGGATGTGAATTCGGACGCATCTTTTATATGTTTGCATGCATTTTTGTGGGTGTGACTGTGAGTGAGGAAAGAGCGAGCTAGACAGAGAGAAAGAACAAGTGCCTGCAGGACATGATGACAGAATTTTCCACAAACATGATTGCTATCGCCCGGTGCCTGTCGTTGAGTGGCAAAGGCAATCTCAGTGGCATTATTACTATACCTCCACCATCTGTGAAGGGACGACGCACGTCTAAGTTAATATCTCTAAGCTCGTGCTCTGCGTTTCTTTCACAGGACAAACATATGCCCGAGTACGATCTGCTTCCCTGTAAATCTCCTCTCACCCGCTTGTGTGTTTTCCTGTATTTGATGGGATGTTTGTTTGTCCACCTGGTGTTGGTTTGTTGTTTCTGTAACACTTCACTGGCAGAGGAGTTGTTGGAAAGTTGTTTGTGTACTTAACAGGGACGTGGAGAGATGTTGCTTTTATCAAATAATATATAATAATATATTATGTATGTGTACATAAGTTAGATAATATATATGCAATTAAGATTGGATGCTAGTCCAGGATAGATGAAACGAGCATTACGCATGAAATCGGAGCGGTGGTCTTGCACATTAAATTTTTTGTATGAGAGTCATGGGTTCATAATCAACCTGTATCATGTTTCTTTTTCTTTTATCTGTCGTTCCATTCATAATCACGAATAGATCAAAGGTGTCCTTGTTTAACTGATGTGTTGGCAGTGCTGGACTGGACAGTGTCACTCTTTACTCCATCATGACTGTATCTGACAGATCTATGTGCAGCAGAACACATCTGAAAGTGGCTCAAACACACAATGCCTCCTTGATATGCGATCACTTCACACAGATGGAGACTCTTGAACTAGAGCCCATTTTAAAATATTTGTCCGATTGTCAGGTCTAATTTCAGTTTACCCAAGAAGCTTGGTGCAATCGGAGGTTTCCAGCGATTTTGATTTATATAGTATATATAAATACGCCAGTTCTTCTTCTTCAACTAAGTTGAAACCCAGGAGTGGTTTCTCAATTGACGTCTTACTCCTGGAATGGGACATTAATAGATAGACATGGGTCTTCATTTCCTAGCAGGTTGACTGTGAAAACTGCCCAGCCATTAAATGGGAGGTGTCCGTTTACAGTATTCAGATCAACTTCACATCTCACCTCAACACTTGGCAGGTGTTTTTCTTTCAATGCACGGTCCACCATACTAACTTGCCCACCTGTGTCGAAGAGTGTCCTCATTATCAAGTTGCATTGCGTCAGTTGCTCAGTGCCTTGTTGCCGATCAATTTGATTTTTGCGGTTTTTGGTCTTACAGGGATCCAGAATGCGTTCTCCTTGACTCCTGTTCCTCACCTTTAGTATCTTCTGTCTTTTGTCTCTGATGGGTGTGTTTTGGTCATAGCACTTCTCCCTCCCTAGGCCTGGCCTTTTTGTCCACCAGACCTTCTTGCAGTTTTCACATCTCCGTCTGTTTCATCGCTAACTTGGGCACTACTGGTCATGGATGGTTTTGTTCTGGTTGGTGGGCATAGTCGGCGCAGCCTCTCATCTTGTCACTTTCATAACGTCGTCAGTTACATCACTATCTTTACACCGGTGACTTAGGTCCTGGTAATCCATGAGTAAGAACACATCCTGCACAGTAGCTGCACTGTACTTCCTGTCTGAATCAGCTTGTTTTGCCTCAAAGAGTATTTTCTTGTTGCAACCCCATGACTTTGTATAGGAATTGCTGAGGGGTTTTATGTTCACTCTGTTGGTGCACGTCAGTTCTTGGAACAGTTCTGTGCTATTTCGGTCCCCCAAGTGTTATTGTAAGAACCCTTTTAGCTCAGCTACAGTCATCTCTTCTTTGTTTATTAGCATACATTGTTGTACATGACGTCTGTTGAGTGATACCTTATCTGACCTTCATGTATCTTAAACTCACTGGACTGTATATATGGAAAACCCTCCCATAGGGAACGTGAAATCACTGGACTGTATATATGGAAAGCCCTCCCATAGGGAACGCAAAATCATGAGCTACACGTTTAGGCTGCTCAGTCTGGTTCACGTGTGCTGTAGTGCTGTCCCCCTGTGCTACAGTGTAAGTCAAGCTAGCCAAGTTCATGTTCTTGGTAGATGTCATGTACTGGTGGATTGGTCTGGAAATTTCTTCATATTCTTGAAGCATTTTATGTTTGTGTTTGTTCCAGGTATGGCCCCCTTAACACCCCTTGAGTCAAGTGCAACATGTGTTAGTTTCAGATTGGTGTTGTCAGTGGTGGGTGGATGTAACGCATGTGCAAGATGAGTGTTTGTATCAACATCAGATGTAGTAGTGCAAATTTGTTTTGGTGATTTTACAGTCTATTGCAATGACAACTGTTAACTGGTACCTTGGTCCTCATTCTCAAGCAAGGATTTACTTGACTTGAAGGCATTGTTGTACTCGAAACAACCCTGTGTCCTCCAGGTCCAGCTCAGATGAGTCTTTAACTTGTACCTTGCAATGTGGAATAGTTCATCAACAGGTAGTCTGATCGGTCTTTTCTGATGTCCCACACCAAGCGTTTCCTCGTACGATCTGCCATGCCGTTGCTCTCCGTCATCCTTCCCGAAACTGCCTTAATCTCAGGATGAAGACAGCCGTATGTTCAACCCTCTGTATGTGTTTTTGACTCTCAATGACACAGCAACTGCTGGCCTCTAGCCCCTGTGGCATCTTGTCCCACGGTCCTGGAATCTTTACATCTTCCTAGTATCATATGGAGTAGCTCCCGGACGAGCCCCCAAGAATCTGTTGCAGGCCCTGGTTCAGGAGACGTAAAGTGAGGAGAATGGGAGAGTCGTGTCTCTTCTTTCACAGCTTCTCTCCAGATATGAGGAATCATGCGCAGTTCGCTGTTCTGTTTGTGACTCCCTGGAATGAGGCCTTTTTTCTTTTTGTCCATATAATTCAAAAGACATTTGTTAATTTGCAACACTGCATAAAGGAAATAAAGCAATACAATCAGTAAATAACAATACTGAGGAAAACATACAATTGGAATCATAATTTGTGTGTATCACAATTGGGTTGTGTAAACATTAAATTTTCTGTCAGATTTTGGCTATGATTGAGGAATGCGCAGTTTTGTTATTTTGGGCGTTAAGCTCTGGTTTATTACTGTGATGCATAATTCTCTGCAAAGACATGCTGAAATTCCTTTGAGGAGTTTGTTTGTAAGAGCCAAATGTTTCATGTTTACAGGAAAAGTTCAAGTAAATCAATCAAATGTATATGTCAGTTTTTCACAGTCATGCTCTGAATGATATTTTGGCTTGCATTGCGTCGTATCTGCCAGGTGACAAAAGCAGAAAGGCACGTTTTTGACACACTATTCCTCGTTGAACTCCATACTGTTTACTTCCTTGCAAAGCTGTGTTTGTGGAGCAGATGCAAACAACACATGACTGGATCAGCGCTGTGGTCTCCGTATCAGAGTCTGGCAGCTGTATAAAAGAACAATGTATTTTTGATAAAGAGCTGGTAGCAGATACACTTACTTTCACACAGGCCACTGGAATCGTGCCGTGTTGTTTTCATACGTCCAGCAATTTGCATGGCTGATTGCTTGCACATTGATTGCTTTGGTGTGAGACAGCCAGCCTTTCCTTTCCTTGTCAACAAACACCTGGATGCCATAATCATACCTGGAGCGCCTCGTGCCCACATGAGTGCATGTTTTTAAGTCAGGAGCAGGTGCTTGTGATCCCAGATAAGCCAATATCTCAACCCACTAGACTGAGAGGTGACGTGTGTGGCATTGGAAGAGTCTGACCGTGGGTGACCTGAACCTTCCTCACGCCAGTCCCACTCTCCACTCCATAAACTTTTTTTTGTTTTGTTGGTTCTACTTTTTTTTGTTCTATTTATTTATTTAATTTAATTTGTTGTTTTCTTTTAGTTTGTGTTGTTTATTGTCTGTATTGTTTTTTTAAATGTAGTATTTCATTATTTCTATTTAGTTCTGTGGGGTCATTCATTTTATTTGACTTTAAGTTAGTTTATTTTGTCTATTTTGTAATTTAAACAAAATTGCAAAATTTGTTGAGGGGGGATGGGGGGAATAATGTTTTCCGATTTATATATTACAGATGCCTTTGCCAGTCTGCTTATATAGTAGGTTTTCATGCACCTTCTTTCAGATCAAGTGCCTATTGCTTAATCCATACACACAAATACACATTTGATTTCAGATAATAATTCAAACATTGCATCCATAAATGCTTTTAGTTACTCTGACTCACAGATCCTTATTATCCCAAGAACAGCCAGATGATAATAGATTTAGTGCTTTTGGTTGAGAAATGTTTTTTTTTTTTTCCTTAAGAAAAAGCTCTACATTTTGCTGTGTCGGGCTCATCTTCCTGGCTTGTAAGCCAGATGCTCTTCCCTGGTTGTGCCTCTCGGCTCTTCCTGCTGCCCTGTGGCCACCCATCCTCAGACAGGTGTTTCAATATTGACTCGCTGGTTCTGTATTGACGTCAGTGAGCCTCAGCCATTGTTTTGTACAAGCGGCACTTTTCAACAGGCAAAAAAATAATAAAATACAGGCGCCCGTGTTGTTTGGACGGTCCTGCATGTTTATGTAACCTGCCAAGGAGGAGAGAGAGGATGTGCGAGCGTGCGATGCAGAGGCTTTTTGTGCGGTTGTTGCATCTGGGTCCAACGTCGGGTCAACAGGGAGGAAAGAGGGCCGGGCGCCGCCGGTATTTACTCTCCCTCTTGGAAGACTGGATAGAGAAAACAAACTAATGCTAAATGGTTTTCTTTCCAGGATAGGGCTGCAATAGGGTGAGAGAGAACAGAGAAGATTGGTTAGAGTTGAGAACCTTTTTTTTAAGAGCATCTAAAGATTACAGTATATTGACATCTTTGGTTTATTCAACCTTGTGTTCATCTAAAGCCTTCTGTGGAAGCCAAATGGTATTTTGAGGATTATTTATACTGTCAAAATCCCAATAGGACAAAAAAAGCACCACTAAAAGTTGTCATTTTTATCATATTTGATTTTTCTTTTAAGTTTTAGGATTTTTTTTCTTTTTATTTAGTTACATTTTATTTACTACAGTTAATTAAGAAAAATGACAAAGATGTAAAAAGCCATGGCTCTGGCCCTTTGGAATAAATTATAGTTTTCCTAGAATTTCTAAAAAAAAAAATGTAAGCTATTAATCTCTCAATTTTCCCTTTAAAATCTCATACAAGCCGACATGGCGTTGAACAAACATCTCATGACTGAACGTCTTATGCGTCTTATGATTTGCTTTTATTGTACTTCTACGGTGGAGTTTTCTGAGTTTGACTTTAAAACACTATACATTCTGCAAAATATCATCTTTTGTGGAACGTAGAAGTAAGAGTAAAGTCCAGACAAATGAAATCTCACGTTTGTGTGTCGATAATGCCGACCAGAAGCAGGCGCATGTTTTTCCTCAATCCACCTACTTGTGTATGCCCAAAAGAAAAAAGACAGGCGCATCTTATCTGTCCAATTTTTTTACCTTCTTTGCCTGCACATTTGTGATTGACCAAGAAGTGCGTATTATCAAGGTCAAGTTAATCTTGGCTAAGAGAAATCCGCGTTCCCAATATGTAAAGCCGAGGTCGCGGTCAGGAGAGGCCAGGAAATGCCTGGGATTGGAGTATCAAAGGCTAAGTTCTGAGAACTAAATAAACAGTTTGAGTTCAGAATAAAGAGTACCGTAATCAAACATTAGACGCCTCACACACAGTGTTTGTGTTTTTAGTGCTCATCTCAGCAACATCCAGTCAAAGCCAGAGTTTTCTCTATAATGTGGTTTGTTTTGCCAGGTCGTATTTAAGATATCACATCCATATGTCATCTGTCTTTAGATTTCAAACTTAATGTGCACTTTCAATCAACCATTTTTGAATTTTGGATGCTTGTTAGATGCCGTAAAGCTTGAGAGCTTCTAAAATGTACACTAAATTTCAAGTTTGGGATCAGTATGTTTTTTATTTATTTATTTGAAAGTTAATTGTAGTTTTATTCTGCAAGAATGCATTACATTGATCAAAAGTGTTGGTAAAGACATTTATAATATTACATAAAATTTCTTTCTAAAACAATCCTGTTTTAAATTGTTACAATATTTCACAATATTACTGTTTTTAGCATTGGGGAATAAATCAGAATTATTTTTATCCATGGATGACATCCATTGATCAGCGACTATTTTTGATTTCATGTCTTTTTTTCTCTTTCATTTAATGTGTTCAGGTGTTTCGAGTGGCCAGTGTATGTCTGGGCAGTCCTCCAGACACCATCTGTTGGGAATACCGGGACAAGGACAAGAACTTTCACCGCATGGGCCCTTTAACTCCTCTGGAGTTCTACACACAGCACGTCAAACCACTCTATAATCTCCAGGACAAGGTACAAGCAGCACAGACTACCTCAGATACAGGCTTTAGTGTGTTGTAGTCCTCACTCACAGGTTGTGTAATTTCTATGCAGATCTGCCTCGTTAATGACCCTCGGCCCCAAAACCCCTATGGGAAGCTGTACAGTGTGGAGTTTCTGGGCAACATGGTGGGCGGCCGCAGAACACTTTACAACAACCAGCCCATCGAGCTGCTCAAGAAAGCTGCTGCTAATTCCATCAAGAATGGAGAGGTATAATCAACTATTCGATAGGTTGTTTGAACAACTAGGCCATCCTTGCAAAAATGTGTGGACTTGTTTTAATTAAAAGTGACAGTAAAGACATGCATACTATAACAGAAGGTTTCAGTTTCCTTTCCACAAAAATGTTATCTAGCACAACTGTTTTCAACATTGGTAGTAATGAGAAATCAGTATATTAACATTTCTAAAGGATCATGTGACATTGAAGACTGGAGTAAATGACATTTTAAAATATATTAAAATAGGAGCTATTCTTTTAAATATATTTCACAATTTTACTGTTTTTACTATATTTTGAATCAAATAAATGTAGCCTTGGGGAGGAAAAGAGACTAAATTATATTCTTGAATCTGTTACAAAAGAAATGTTTTGATGGTTGTAGTACAGCACCAAAAAATCACCATCTTTAAAGCACTACTATTGAAAAAAATATGGGAAAAGAACTCACTAACCAAATAGTCTATTGCTGGACAACTTGATCATTGTCCCATCCCTATTTCCTATCGGATATTTCCATCTACATGAGACATAATGAGTCTGTTTACACCAAGTTTGATCCCACTAAATGAAAAAGGTATAAATTATTCACAGTATTTCCATAGTAATGTGCTGAGGTTTGCATGCCTAAGTGTTTTTTTTGTTTGTTTGTTTTTTTTTGTGCCATTTAAACAATTTAGAAATCCCATTTTTTTGCTGTTGCAATATCTTGCTGCCTGTCTGGAGTTTTGTTTGAAAGTCTTTTTGTACATGTTTGTCTTGACAAGGTTACTGTTTGGATTTAGGAGAGTGATGCTGTTGTTTAGCTAGGGCTTTAGGATGGTGATTTTAATAACTGAGCAGCTGAAAGTGGATTTTTGTATGTCTGTATTAATTAATGTCTTTCTGGCATCAGGCGGTGTGGTTTGGCTGTGATGTAGGCAAACATTTCCATAGCAAACTGGGCATCAATGACATGAATGTGTGAGTATTGCCTCTTCCTTCAGTTAAATAGTAAGACTTATTTCTCAATGTGTTTGTGATTAAGGATTCTCTGGATATTTCTGTAGGTTTAACCATGACCTGGTGTTTGGCATCTCAGTGAAAAATCTGTCTAAGGCAGAAAGGTTGATCTATGGAGACTCCATGATGACCCATGCCATGATCCTTACTGCAGTAACTGACAAGGTACTGAGAGAACAGCATGCTCAAAAACCCAACATACACCGGGATTGGATAGTACAGAAATTTGAGCAAGTTATTTAACGAATAGTATATCGCATGGGTTATTACCCTGCCTGCTCATTAACAGTTCTGACAGTCAGTGACCTGAAGATTTTTTGTCTCCCTTTTCAAATAAATGCTGTTATTTAACTTTATATTTATCATCCTGAAAAAAAATAATCATGGTTTTTAACCATTTTCAACATTGATGATGATAAATTGTTACTTAAATCGGCCCCTTTAGTATGTGGCATCCCTCAGGGGTCGATTTTGGGACCACTTTTATTGTCCATATATATTTTTAGATGCTTTGAGTTCTATTTTTCAGTTTTATTCTCCAGTGGGTTTAGCAAAGAAATCTTCTTTAGACCATGCTGGTGAATGCTATAATGAAAATAGCTTTGGCTGACTAATAATTTCCTTCAAGTAAATGAGAGTAAAACAGAGGATCTGATTGTGGCCCTTCCACATCATCTCTATCCATTATTCTCAACCAACCAATAAGACTCTAGTGTGTATGGGGATGGTCTTTTACACTCTGTTTCTTCACCTTTGTCTCTGTCCTCAGAATGGGAAGGAGGAATGCTATGAGAAGTGGCGCGTAGAGAACTCGTGGGGAGACGACCGTGGGAATAAAGGTGAGGGGGTCGCCATCTGTCTGACGATTACACATGCTTCCTAATTTACAGATATTTGGCTTTTGACATTGAATAATTCAATTTGCAGCAGGATTATCTCTTCACTCTTCGATGACTTAATTTAACTCTTGTCTGAGAACGCTAGGAGTCGGATATTAGATTTAGAATGGGGTCTGTGCTGGGCCTTTCTGATTTCAGATGTTTATAGCACGCTGTGTGCGCTAGTCTTGTCGGGCACATCTGTAGACCCGCTCACAGCTGGACCCAATGTCCATACCTACTTTCTTATTTAAAACAGACGCTACATCGAGGGTCTGTTTAATTAGCTCTGGCGGCCTGGAGAGAAAAAGAGTGTGTGCACACGCACACATGGCCATTTTCTTTCTGCTTTCTTAGACCTGCATTCCTCAGAAGATTATAAAACATTTTTTGGCCTGCTCGTTTATTTTAAGAAATGATTCCTTGCAGATTGCTTCATCTCTGCATTTAAAAAGTTAAAATGTTGCCTTAAAGATGAAACATGTCCTTTTTTTCCATGTTAAAGGGGTCATTTAATGATAAATGCACTTTTACAGGTACACAACCATCATATAATGATACAAATTCATCCTATGTTTTTGTTTTAATCTCCTTATGTTTTCCACTGTCTCAAATCGAGCCGTTCGTTTTTGTGTTAGAGGCAATCCGGTTGGTACCGAACTTGGTACCCGCCTTAGTTGTATCAAAAGGCCCGCAGAACAAAGGGGCAGAGTGAGCGAAGGGGCGGAGTAAGCGAAGCTCATTATCATTTAAAGGCATATGCTCTGAAACGGAGTGCTTAAAACAGAGCTGTTTTTGACCAGGTAAAATTAGTGTTTTCTTAAAATACTAATGAGAATTTTTAATAAAAGTATATTATAAATTTTTCATTTAGACCCTAAACATTCATATTAACAAAAACTTTAAAATATTTTTTCCTATGGTGGGTTAATGTGAAAAGTCAAAAGTTTGTGGTCAATGAGAATTACTCAATAATTAATTAATACTATAATACTATAATAAATACCTAAAATTCCGGTGTGTCATGACGGGAATAAAATTTTAATAATATTTCACAATATTACTGTATTTGTGATCAAGTAAATGCATCCTTGACTTCTTTCAAAAACATAAACATTTTACTGACCCCAAACTTTTGAAGGATGATATTGAGGAAAGGGTTTGGGGATGTGCAATATTTTGGCCGATACATGCCCAATGTTTTTAGCATTTAAATTACCTAATGCTAGCTTGGTTAATCTTAAAATAAGAATAAATTAACTGTTGAATTCTTTAGCAAATATCAAAATGAATATTCAGTTTTCATGCTAAATTATGTTGTGATGTTGAAACTCACTTGTAGCATTTGAAACCTCTGATTTTACTTTATTATTTTTAATTTAGACAATGTTATCAAATTTTATTCTTCACAATAAGCAACTACCTAAACAACCACCTAGCAACACCCTAACAACCATTACAACTCTCCAACATCCCAGTAGTAGTGCAGAATTGACAAGCTTCTCCTTTGACCCGCTGACTTTCATAGAAACACCTGCTAATGTCTTATAAAACAGCAGTCGCACAGCACACTGCGTATTAATAATACATGACAAATAGAACCTAATCACAGCTGTTTATGAACTCAAAAATCACAGCTGCACATAAATCAGGACTTTGTGGTTTTCAAGCAATATTGTTTGACAGTTAGACGAGAAGGGGAATTTAAAAAATGTGTTGTTGAGGTTGAAGGGGTTAAGGGCTCTCAAATTGGTCATAACAGTTGTTTCCCCTGAAGATTAAACAATAACATGATATACTCAGGGGGGCTGGGTTGGCATTTCTGGGGGCATACAGGGCAGGCTTTGGGCTGCCTCATTCCTACCTTTTTTTTGGCTGTTTACATACTGTGGCACGAACGAGAGTTTGAAAAGGGGTGTTTGTGTAACTGATTTTGACCGAATGTTCAGTGGCTCACTGGGGGCCCTGAAGCTTGTAGATTTTATGGGTGTAAAAGTGAAGTGATGGATAGAGATAAATATTCTTTCAGATGCTTTATGTCCCCCAGGAATGTATGATTTCTATTGCAAATACAAAGACTGCTTGCTTCATAAATAAATGTGATGTTTTGCAGCAAAAATCAGTTTGTTCTTCAGATTTAGAACAATTTGCCACTGCGGCTTGGCACAGGCTCATTAAAAGTTGAAAAATGAAGCTCCATTCACAAGTATTTTGGAGGGGAAAAAATCACACTTTAATTACCAAAGCATTGAGCTGAGGTACCGATGCACATAGAAATTCAAACTGTACTGCTCTATTTGTTCTAGTACTTGTTCTGCTCTCTTTCACTAGGTGTTTTTCTTCTGTTTTATTGCGTCTTAGTCATCCGGACATGGCTGTGTAAAATAATCCTTATCGACATTTACTTCCTGCTTTTAGCGGGGGAAAACTTTCCTTATGTCAAGAATGGTTGCTTTCTTTAAGCAATTAAGAAAGGAACTGGCTTTATTGGGAACCTCTGTCAGACACATTCTGAATTTAAAAAAATGTTCAAATGTGTGTGTTTGCTTGTTTTAAAATCAAATCTTGTCAGTTTGGAGAGGTGATAACAGACGGGCGATTAAGACAGGGTGTGGCTCTTTCCCTCCGTGAGGAACAATGAAGAACATGCCGCGCTAATGGGATCAGGATTTCATTTGAGATTTGGTTAAACACTGTTTGCTGTTTAAGTTTTACTCACAAGCCTAATCGGCTTTCAGAGTGTGACGAAAAATCCCATCTCACGAGGCGGGCACTTAATCGGACATCTCTCAGGCCGGGACTTTATAGTGTCATATATTTCTTAATTACAAGTTTAATTAGCTGAGCATGAGTTCTGTCCAAACCTAGTGTGCTGGGCAATCTGAAGTTTCTGAAAAGAGCTTTTGCTGCTCCAAATTAAATATATTTTTCCTTCTTTTCCTCATTTTACCCGTTTATCTCTGACTAGCCGTGCCTCATCTCTGCCTCTTCCTGCAGGATATCTGATCATGACAGACGAGTGGTTCACCGAGTATGTATATGAGGTGGTGGTGGATAAGAGTTTCATCCCACCTGAAGTGCTGGACGTCATGCAGCAAGACCCCGTCGTCCTCCCGGCCTGGGACCCCATGGGAGCCCTGGCTTAACCACTGGAGTCAAAGGCTTCACTACGCCTCCAGCTGGTTTTTAACCCTCCCATCATCTCTCACAAAAAGCCTGATCTAGATAAAAAAAAAAATAAAGTTTTTTTGTCTCTTTTTTATTATCAGTGGAGTCTGAGTGACGAGTCATTTCAATGCGCCGGTCACCTTCTAGCATTCCTCTATTTTATTCCGGAATCTTTCAGATATATTACACTACTGTTCAAAGGATTGAGGTCAGTAGGTTTTCTTTTTTATGGTTAATTTCAGCATTGATAATAAGAAATATTTTATATTAGAATGGATTCTTTCTGAAAGAGTTGTGGCACTGAAGACTGAAGTAATGATGATCACAGGAATCAATTACACTGATTTTAAAATATATTTAAATAGAAAGAAAAAAAATTGCAATAGTATTTCACAATGTTACTGTTTTTACTGTATTTTTGATCTAATGTATGCAGCTTAGGTAAGCATAAGACGCGTTCAAAAACATTTTTTTTTTATATCTTACCAAACCCAAACAGTAGTGTATATGTTTTTGAATGGACATCAATAGAGAAATGCTATGAATAATTGTAATGTATTAGCCTTGACTTACAATTTCCCTACAACAACATCCTAAGTGCAAAGGGTACCGCCAGCAGACAGGATGTCAGACATGGCTGATTTATCTTTGATATTATATGCTGGAGTTTATATATGCTGGAGTTCACATTAGAATGTGGGTTACATATGAAGGAAATGTTACATATGAAATCCTTATGTTCTTCATTTAAAGCCATATAATACAGTAGTCAACAAATGAAGTGGATTAAAAAAGTGCAACGAAGTTGTCCTAGACAAGAATGGGTATTGTTCAAAATTCATGTATAACTTTGATGAAAGGTTTTGAACCACTTCAAATGTTGACTGTAGATCAATTTGTTATTAACTTGAACAAATTGAGTTGATTCAGCATCTCTGTGTTTAATCTAATTAAGAGGAGTTAATGGCTCTTAATTACACCCACATAGAAAGAAGGAAATAAACATGAGGATATAATAAACAATCTTTTTTAATCATGCACTCAATATAAACTGTTTCATAGTTGAGTTGAGCATGCTAAATAAATTGATTTAATATTTTATAATTTTTTTTTTTTTACAATTTTATTAAAATATATAATACCTATATAATATATAATTTAAATATATAAAATACATTTGGCTAAGTTAATACATTAGTCTAAGTTTTCAGGGCGGTCCACGGTGTCTTCACTAAAGTAGAAATGTTATGTATGATGCAGGCAGGTTGTAAAGTTTTAAAATGTACTGAGTATCAAAAACTAAAATTAATTCATGGTCATATCTCTAATATTTTTGTTTATTTTTGAGTCTTTATTCGATATTTTTAGCATTTATTTTGATCTAAACAAGAACACATGTGTTTTAATTTACTTTCTTTTTCATTAGCAATAACAACAAATTTTATCTTAGAAGACCATTAATATAGGCATTTCCGATATTAAAATGTATTTTTAAAAAGTCACAAACCATGGTCTGTTGAGAATCAGGCTAATGTCCTAATTACAGACCTGCACATTTTGGTACAAATTTCTTAATAATTGTATTTAATTAAATGTATTGTTTTTATTTTGCCAAACCAATTTGTCCTCCGTGTGACTTAGATTTTTCCATTTTTAAATGCCTCAAAACGGCAAAGTGTCTCTTTAAGACTCTTAAACTGAATGCCTTCCAACAACATAAAATGATATTATCAGACTATTTTGCATGGATTTAATACAATTTTTCCACTACCGTGGAGAGACGGTATCTTTTTGAACTTTGCGAAGACTGTGGAAATACCAGGGCCTCACAAAAGATTAAAAACTGTCGAAGGGGTTTAAAAGACCTCTGAGGAACGGTACCTTTTTGTTGGCTGTTCCATTGAACAATTATGCCTCTGAGTCCTCATCCCAACAAAGAGTAATTCCAAGAACTCTCTTGGTGTTGAAATGGGAAGATACTCTTGACTGGATGATTGTGCCCTTAATTCTTTCACATCCCAATCTGCCACTGTTAGAGGGAAAGTTAAAGGGGAGTGCATGGGTCACAGACACAACCTAAGCTTCTTATTTCTCTCCTTAAAAATCTGTTTCACCTAGTTTAGATACCTCCACCCCACCCCTGTGTTTCCCTGCTGCTTTTCAGTTCATTGGACTTGTTGCGGATTATCCTACTAGCTCAGACAGATTGGAAAGACTCTGTGTTCTCAAACACAATGTCAGAGAAGTTTGGTTCTTCAAGAAGAGCTGTCTGTGTGCCGCGTAGGCTATGTATGTGTTTGTCTTTGGAGATTTAAAACAGGTTTGTAGCATCTATTACATCTAGCTATAAGACCAAGACAGATTATTGGGAACGATTGAGACACGATATGATCAGAATCTTTCGATGGGCAAGAAAAACTGGATGAAATAATGGACCCTCAGCAAATATTCTTGGTGCTTTACATTATTATTGAGTTTAACAGCGTGTGCGTGCTTAAAAGTGAGAAAATAGTTTGTATTGTCCCCTCCCACCGTGGACCCTGAGAGATGCTGCAAAAACATCAAATTACCATGAGCTGTAGAACTCAACTTGACATCTGTAAGGTAGGTCACCGTTTTTGTATTTTGATGAATTATTGACTAGTAATAGCCTATATTGCGTCTATGATCTACCTTTCATTTGTGAAGATATTTTTTTGTACCTGTAAAATAGTCCAGCAGCGTCTTGCAATTCTACAAACCACGCCCACAGTAATTAACACCATAATAATAATCATAATATCCTATTCTTCTTCTACTTCAGTTGTTCTTGGTTTTTAAGATTCACTATCGCCACCTAGTAATAAACCATTCAGATTAACCATAGCTAGATTACCAGACGCCTTAGTTGTCCTGTTTGTTTTCATCAGTTTTTAAAGTAGGCTATTTTAATAATGAAACTCAACAGTAAATTTTATTTTTATAGAAGGGGTAGGTTTTTAGCTATAATTACCATGTATTAATTCGATTGTATATTTTATTTAATGTTTTACAACTAGCTGTTATTTCACACTTAATTTACTTTATTTCGCAATTCTAAAGCAATATACGCTTGTCTTAAAAAAAACATTTTATACATTTAAATAAAGAAAAAAATAATAATTTACT
The DNA here is from genome assembly GCF_988280905.1 of Pimephales promelas. NCBI lineage: Eukaryota > Metazoa > Chordata > Actinopteri > Cypriniformes > Leuciscidae > Pimephales > Pimephales promelas. The sequence continues at coordinate 19,872,646 of NC_142784.1, forward strand.
TCAAAAGATTGGTTTAGAATCAGATAATGACATCCCAGCATGTTTCTTCGCGGGAGGCGTAACTTGTTGTAGTAGGCAGGCGTAATTCGCAGGGGCGTGGTTTGTAGTAGGCTACAGCGGGACGCAGACTGCAGGTAAAAACGGCGTGGATAACTTGTTTGCAGGTATTCACTGCTCTGTAGAGGACACTGTTTCTCCCCAACACATGTCTAGAGAGCATTTATTTCAATACGATAGCAGATAGAAGGAACTCTCAGATAAATCTAGAAAAAGTAAAAGATTTGACATTAATTGAATAGTAGGCTATGGAAGAAACTGGAACACACCTCAGAACGGTTTTATCGAGGTAACTATATATATAGCCTATATATAATAATAAGATCTGTGATGCTGTTCACCTGAGGTGGTTCTCTGTATTTTCTATATTATTTATTTATTAAACGTCCTGTCTCCTTCTGCCCGTTTGTGCTGTCATCAGCCAGCACCCCTTCTTCTGTCCTGAATCTGATCCCTCTGTCCCGTCTTCTGTGCGATCTGCCGGCTACGGATAATCACAACAATAAGACCTTAAGTAAAGGTGCCAACTGTCTAGTTTTCTGCTCAGATTATGGCATACATTGAAACAAAAAGATGCTAGTACGATTTTAAGTGATAGCTACAACAACTGGGACAACTTTGTTGAACATAGTGGAATATTTATGTGACGCAGTACACTTTTACTTTTAGGACTTGAGACATATACCCACAAAAAAATCACCTTAGAATCATCTGATCAGTTTTAGGTCCTCAGTTTGATCATTTTATGTCGATGAAGCACTAAGTCTTTTTCTAACGCTTTATTATTGATTTTCATATCACAACTTGTTATGACTTCCATGGCTCAAAGTGCATTTTGACAGATTGCACGTCGAAAATCACTTTTACTTTCATTTAGTAATGCAGCAAACGGTTAGAAATTCTTCTTTTTTTACTTTCTAAAAACAAATCTGCATAAATTACTTCACACTTATTTATAGGACTGGATGCTGCTTGACCTACATGTGTTCGAAAATGCAAATCTTATCATTTTTTTATTTGTTGTGTGTTGGTGTGTGTGTAGTCCTTGAAAACAAAATGTCCCCACAAATATGGAAATATCCAAAATCCTTGTCTGTATGGGTGCTTTTTGAAAATGTAAAAATGCAGAAAGTTTTATTTGATGGGTAGTGGTATAGAATATACAGTTTGTACAGTATAAAAATCATTCTGTCTATGGAAAGTTCCCATGAAACATGAAAACGCAACATGCGTGTAGCCTATAGTGCCCAAGGCGATGGCTTTTATTCAAACATACAATGCATTTGAATAAACTTTGCTAAGAAAAGAACAGAAGAACAACTTGCTGTATTTGAAAGGTTCATACTGAAGAGTCAGTTGTGTTGTTGGTCATGACGTTTAATTTTCAAAAGGTAATAGATATGTTTTGTGTCCATCACTAAGTTATGTTATTTCTGGATTGCAGATCGTACAGGAGAACCGAAGGGTAATGTATATTTATCTTTCTCTGTTGATTCAACCCTTATTGTTTACATCTAATGTTACAGCTTAAAAGTCAATGTGGAAACCATGTTGCGTGTTCATATTTATCTCTAAAATCTTGTTTACAATTAGACTCCCAACTGTGTGCGTAATTCACTTATTTGCCATGGCACTTAGAAGATTAATTGACAGACAAGGCCTATATTTTAACTGTTTAGTCTATTGCAGTGAGCTTCCCAACAAGGTCAGTGTTTGCATGTAATTAAAAAGGCAGTTGAAATCGATACAAAAATTGAGTCAAAAGTCTAGACACTTGACTAGATTTTACATTTCTCTTATGTCTACATATATTACACACATATAAATTATATGTGTGTGTGTGTTGGACCGGATAATAAAGGAAAAAACGGGTAACAAGTGTCCACCATAGAAACTCAACTCAACTCGATTCATTTTTGTTTTCATAATTTTGATGACTTTACTATTATTCTAAAATGTATCAGTAAGTGTATCCAAACTTTCGACCTGCATGTGTTTTAAACTAATAGGCAGTCCCTCTTAAACCTGACGTCAATTAAGTAAGTCAAATATCTTAGTGGGATTTTGAGAATGTAGGTCAGGGTTCTTTTGACACAAATAAATACTATGTGGATACGCATGTGATGAGGACTGGAGTTCTCCATTCATGCCTTTTGTGTTTTGCATGAACAGATGCTTGGTAGTAGGGGTCATAATTATATCTTTGAGCTTAATTCTTTGTGACTACATCTGAAGTGCCTAAAGGTGACTACCACAAAGCAAGTTTGGTAGCAGAAAAAGTAGAGGAAGACAGAGTGAGTGAGAGAAAGAGAGCGAGCAGGCGTGAAGGGGGTGTGTCTTGAGTGTTGGGCTTCCAGGGATGGTTTTGGTCACCACCCTAACACAGACCCCCACAGAACTGCTCAACTGCAGCACGGTAGGGTTGCACTGTGCATGGTGTTTGTGGCTGCGTGTGTGTTTTAATGAAGCAAACTGGGGTGGCAAGTCTTTGCTTGTGTGTGTCTGTACGCGCCTGCGTGTGTAACAGGAGGCGTTTTGATGTTTCCGTGTATGTTGTTGATTCTTTGTCCAAAGTTTTATGTTGATTTGTGTAGTGCTGTGAAACCGTCAAGTTGTACTTCAACAGACATTTCATTAGTTCTGCTGTACTGGAGGTTTTTGAAAACCAAGAATTACTTTGACATTTTATTAGGTCTAATGATGCTAGAATGAGACTGGAAGTGTTTTATCTCAATATCTAGTGGTTGTAAAACTGTTCAAATTAACTTTATTTCATTTGGCATTTATGTGCATATCAAATGTGTAATAATGGAGATAGTGAAGTAATGCATTATTTTACACACATCTGGCTTGAGGTCCTGGTAATCTTGTGATCCTGGTAACCGAACAAACTCCTACCACAACAAAGCTGCACTGATCTTGACCTTGCATATTATCTATAATTATGAATTATGAAAAGAAAGAAAAAAATGAGACAAAGTGTCCTAGACGCTCAGCATTAAGAGGGTTGATTTAGGGTTTGTAAAAGAGAGACGGTTTGTGGGTTGATTTAGTGTGTGCAAAGGAGAGCGGGCGGAAAGTAGCAAAGAGATACAGCTGTAAATAATAAAAATCAGGCGGTTTGCCAATCAGATAATCTTTGTCCAGAAAACCATCCTAGGGTTAGGGTTAAAACTAGTAAATTAGTGTTATTTATTATTTTATCTTGTGACACTTGAATGTGGAGAATGAGTGGAGGGAGTTCAAAAAATGAAATACAATTACAGTTTTAATTAGATGATTGATAGTATGGCATGATAATTTAACTTTTTTTGCAATTAATATTAATCATTCCATATTAAAAAAAAGTGTAATTTTCGATTACTTCTGAGCATTTTCAAGGAGGAGCAGTGGTAATCCTGGAGCTGTGCTGGTATTGTTATTCCACCCCTAACTTATTAATATACATGTCTATGTGTATTTTATTTGTTTTTAGTACAAGCAAACCCTGGTCTTGTACATAGTTATATGTGGTTGCACTTGTGGACCATGTTAAACTTTGCAATAAATAAATAATCATAAAAAAAAAGTGTAATTTTCCAGTATGCGTAGTCACGTTTGACGATTCAACTTTTACATTCAAATTAATTGTATTGAGATGTTGCCATGCTGGATATGTGCAAACATTTTAACATTTCACTTTTTGTCTGATTTTAATAGTGCGTAACGCTTTCCACCTTCTCCACAGCCCTCATAAAATCATTAATAGCATTTGTCTTTTTTTCAAAATGTGTTTTAGCGGAACAAATTATTCACTTTGAATAAATAATAAACATTTTTGGCAAGAAAAAAAATATCCCCTGATGGAAACTAAATGAAATGGGTTAGCTGTTTATAATTATAGTAATAGAATGAGGAAAAGACAAGCAGGGATCCCCCCCCCCCCCCCTTTCGATTATTCCTGACATTATTATAATCATTATGTTTTGATGTATTTGTTAATAAGTTCTCACTCTGGTCGCTCTGCCCACCTGCCTCACTACTCCTCAACTTCAACTAGAAATTGCAAACAGCTTTTAGAGAATGCTAGGCTGAAAGAAATGCAGGTCCTGGAAGCAACTTTCTCCAGCTAATTTTAGACATTGAATCACAATTTTATTAAAACGCAATATAATATATTTGTATTGAATAGTGATGGATTGATTGGTATTGATCAGCAAGTGTTAAACTTGTTTGACCCTTTAGTCCTTAAACACAAATAAAAATAGTTGTAGATCTTTTACACGAGTTCAACATGTTGTAATGTTTGTTCTTACTTAACTCTCACATGTTGATATGTATATGTACCAACAAATGTAAGATCTTCTGAAGAATTAGTGTCAAGGTTGGGTTAAGTGCAAGTTTTTGGTTTATCTGTGTGTAACATTGGGTACAGTCTCTTATTGTAATTTGAGGATCATAAGTGACAGGCATAGTGAGAATAAATATGTGTCTTGACATCTCCCTAAAGCCTTAAAGTCGCTGTGGCATGTACAGAGTTCACTTAGCATTTTACAGCCATGTTTTAAGGGTATATTTATCAAAATCTTCAGAAACCTTGCAAAACAACATGTTTTTTTCTGTCAAAGATGATGTATGACTTTTTAAGACCACTTATTATGAGAATGAATGACTGGGGTAAATCCGTGTCAAATTCCCCTCTTTTTGTTCTGCAGCTGGCCCTGAGCAGTCCTTCCTTGTTTTCCAACCTGAGCTTGTTAAAACATACAGGTTAAGGACCAGTCCCCCTCTCCTTGCTGTCTCCATCCCAGCCCGCTCTGTTCCACACCCAGCCCCTCTTCTCCAGGCTCTCTATCCCCTCATGGGCACGATATCAGCCAGTGCAAGAGGACCACCTTCTCAGCCCTAACAGCAGTCCTCACCATGGAGATGAAACAACCAATGATGATGGATCAAGAGGACGGGGGAAAGCAGGAGAAAGAACAGGAGTCGCAAGAGAACGGCAGGCTGGTCGCGGACAGCGCTCTGAAATCCTGCTCCGGGTCTGGGCAGGTCTCCAACGGTTATCCCAGCACATCCCCACAAAGTCCCAGGGAAGGTGCAGGTGCTGGGATGGACAGGGGCAGCACCCCTGGAACATTCAGGACACTGGTGGTCCAGCAGACCAGCCTGGATCCACCTAGGGAAACCTGGAGCAAAAAGATGGACTTTCTGCTGTCGGTGATCGGGTATGCAGTGGACCTGGGCAATGTGTGGCGCTTTCCCTACATCTGCTACCAAAACGGAGGGGGTAAGGTCAAAAGGCAATAGTGCTACTGAAGCTGCAGGCAACACTGAGACAGAGAAGTGTGATGCACTCTAGTGGAGTTAAACAAATATTGTGTCGCATCCCATTAAAAGAAAGATTCCTGTCTTAAAGACAAGATCAACTAGGTACTGTTTGCTTAAAACTAACAAACAGACAATGGGGAATTCTGCTGTTGTCTCCGCTCTTTGTGCGTTCCAGCTCGCATCTTCAGTGCAAACAGGCTTTAGTCTCCTTTCATTGAATTTGAAGTAATAAAATCTTTGTAATTTCCTGTTTCACCATGCAAGGGGAGTGCATGAGAGATAAAGTGGGCAAGGAGACACTCGTCGCATCCAACGCCAATAATTGTGGCTCTCGTGGGTGGGACTTTCTCATATTGTTTAATAATCTGGCTCACTGCTACTCAATCAACATCTATCTAGCGTTCACGTCAAACGCTCAAGTATAAAGCTTTAATCAAGCACAGAGGGCTTGTCTGAACAGGAACGTTTTGTGTATGTTAGCGCCTTTTATGCTGTTTTTGTAAGTATAATGGTGTTTTCAGGATGTGTTGTGGAACCGTGAAGTTCAAGTTGCACTTCCTGTGTAAATCCCTTTGCTTCAGGTGCCTTTCTCCTGCCGTACCTGCTGATGGCTGTCTTTGGTGGTGTGCCTCTGTTCTACATGGAGCTGGCTTTGGGCCAGTTCCACCGCAGTGGGTGTATCTCCATCTGGAAACACATTTGCCCCATCTTCAAGGGTAAGAAGGGTTCGCTTCACAAGAATCAGACATCTGAGACAGAGGACCCGGGTTAACAACACTCAGACAGATAGTGGCAGACTGACATGTGGGGGGCTGATAGTACACGCTCCCTTGACATTCTTCTAAACGTCTTACCGATTTCACTCTCTCTTTGTTGATAGCCAGGACTCTGTTATGGAAATTGTCACATTTACCTGGTAAAATGCCAGCTGCTTTAAGAACCCTTATTATATGTAAATGCAACTTGGTCCTAAATGTCACCCACTCCCCTAAATTGTAAGTTAGATATTTGTTTTTCCTGTTCTCTTCCAGGTATAGGCTTTGCCATCTGCATCATTGCACTTTACATTGCCTTCTACTACAATACCATAATGGCCTGGGCTCTCTACTACCTCCTGTCCTCCTTTCACACCACACTGCCCTGGACCACCTGCAACAACCGGTGGAACACTCCCAACTGCACCCACTACCTGTCCACCGACTTGAATGTCTCCTGGACCGAAAACTCCATCTCTCCTGCTGAGGAGTTCTATATGTAAGTGCATGTAAGTGCATGTAAATGCAAGTCCAGGTTTAAAGGGATAGAAACTAAGAACTTTGCCTTACTTTCATCAGGCTTCATGTACCATCAAGAGACTTTTGTGTTTGAAAGAGGAAGATCCTGAAAGATGCAGGGGGGAATGGGTTTTGTATCTTCTGCTTTAGGAGAGATTTAGGGATTTTATTTTGTTTTCCAATCAAATTATGAGTGTAACTTCAATGAAAGGCTTGCTTTATTTACGGAATTATAAGTTTTTATTTTTTTTATGTTTTTTCTGTACGTTGGGTACAATTAGATGATATTATTCTACTCACGCTTCAACCATCGACATTTAAAAGTGCATCAACAAGGTACTTTCAACAAGATAACATAAATAACCCCAAAAGCAATATTCTTTCCACGGGTTAAATATCAGTAATACATATCTGTAGTATGTAACATACGTTGCCTTAATCAAAAATGTTCATTAACTTCAGCATTGCGTAATACTATTTCATAGTGATTTCCGTAATTTTCAGATTCCATTCCAGTGAATTATTAATGGGATATGTCGTAAACTAAATCGAAAAACAGACCACATATGTGCTGTATATGTTGTCATTTTATCATACTATTATAGCGAAATGCAAAGGGAAAAAGAAAATTATCAAGAAGAAATGAATGCAGCAACCGAAACAAGCTCTTATTCTTGTAACGTCACGTTCCCTAAACCCGAAGTGCCGCCCATAATTCAAAACGCAGTAAGCTCGTCAGGAATAAGGTGGATAAATGTTGCTCCTAGTTTGTATCTAACTGTCTTGCACTCATCAGTCCTTTTCTGAAAGATCCACCTTCACTGTAAAGAAGAAGTTGCTGCCTTAAATCAAGTACAATCAACCCCTTACATTTTAAGGAGTACAATCAAGTAATTTCAACTTAAATTACATTAACCTGACATAAAAAACAAGTTGAATCTTGTATAACTCATAAAAAAAAGTTGCTTGACTAATTTTGACGAGTTAAAGCGATGTAAAAACATACGTTGTCCTAACTTATTGATCATATACTACAGGCATACCTTTATAAACTGGTAGCCAACTTCCCTCATGTCCTTAGACGGCAGGTGCTGCAGGTTCATCTGTCTCCTGGTCTTCATCAGCTGGGCTGGGTGAGCTGGCAGCTAGCCCTGTGTCTGTTGTTCATCTTCACTGTTGTCTACTTCAGCATCTGGAAGGGGGTCAAGACATCTGGCAAGGTAAGATATACAGAAAACCTCAAGGCAAGGGTAAAAATAGCTACCTTGACTTTAGATAGTTGTTCAACAGTTGCACCTTTGTTTAGCAGTTTCTTCACGACTCTCTCTGGTAGGTAGTGTGGGTGACTGCTACCTTTCCATACCTGGTGTTGCTGATCCTGTTGGTAAGAGGGGCCACCCTGCCTGGAGCATGGAGAGGAGTGATCTTCTTCCTGAAACCTGATTGGAGCAAACTTCTAACCACTTCAGTGAGTGGAAACTAATTCAACCATTTTGAATACTAAGATATTGCACAATCTGTGTCTGTCTTCCTCCTAAACACATACTACTTCTTATCATCTGTCAGATATGATATGGATGAATGAAAATATTTATTGACAAATCACTCTATCTGTGTTTTTTTCAGGTTTGGCTTGATGCAGCTGCACAGATCTTCTTCTCTCTGGGTCCAGGATTTGGTGTTCTCCTGGCCTTTGCCAGCTACAATCCTTTTCATAACAACTGCTACAAGTACCTCACATTCATACCGTCATTTTCTATTGTATTATTGAAATTCTACACTAACACAGGTCACTAACTACGTCATCACGTCAGGCTGAATGATTCCGACCAAGGCACTGCTTGTCCGAAACATATCTCTATTTATTATTAGGATGTCTGTCAAAATCCCGGTTTAGGTACAAAGTGACCTGCTGAGGTCACCAATCTGAGGTTTTTGGCTCCAGTATGTCTGCAGATGGTCATTTCACCTCTCGTTTGTGCCAGTAAAAGTGTATTAAAACATAAACACACACACACACAGATACACCGCTTCTTCAAGGTTGGAGTTGGTCGAGTTCTAGCTCTGACCAGGAAACTCTCCAAAAACACACTGATAAGATATTTTTTTTTCTCTCAGGAAGAGGTCAAGACAATGTTTGTCATTATTCTCTTATGACTTAAGAAACATAGGCTAACAGGGTCAGCTTGAAGAGTAAATATAGGTTTTAACAAGAATTAGGGGCTTCTCTCATAACTACAAAGAGAACGTGAACAGTGAACAGACATTCCCTTACACCATTTTTATTCCCCCTGCAACTTGTTGCACATGTTTCTATTCAGGTTTATATAATGTCCTGACAACCTGCCACAACACCTTTTCGTAATCACCACTCAGATTTTCTTCTTTTTTCCAGAAATCCCAGCAAACACAGAACGTTCCCCTAACGTTCCCGAATGGTCCCATGAGGTTATTTTTATGGGAACCAAACAAGAACATTATAGGAACGTTCCATGTAGGTTATTTTTAGTAGAGCCCGACCGATAAAGGATCGATGAAGGGCGATACCGAAACAAATATTTTTGGGTTTTAAAATCCGATATTCCGATATATCGGCCGATATTTTATTTATTTTATTTTTTTTAAACTGGACATGATAGTCACAAATTTTGTCATGCTTATTTGAGTTAAGAGAACTGATGGGGATGTTCTTATAATTGTTATTAAAGCAATGTATGTCTCATGACCAACTAAATGAGTGTTGCTAACAGGGACGGTGTAGAGTGCCTGCTGGTGGACAAACTATACAACTCCAACACTCATGACATTGTTCAAGCGTGTGTCGTCCGTTTTTATTTTATTTTTGAAATATTTATTTATCGCCATTATAACTGCCGATACCGATAGTTTGAAAAATGCCTAATATCGGCCGATAATATCGGTCTGCCGATATATTGGTCTGGCTCTAATTTTTAGGTTCCATTTTTATAACGTAAGAAGAATGTTCTGGGAATGTTCCCTTAACCTTAAGGGAAAGCTCTAGGAACGTTCTGGGAACCAAAAATTCCCAGAACCTAAATTCCCTTTTTTTTCTGTGGCTCCCTGTTTGTTATCTTATTTGTCCCTTCTTTTAGCTCACATCTTTATATCTCTCTTTGATTTTCAGAGATGCATTGATCACAAGCTCAGTGAACTGTTTGACCAGTTTCCTGTCAGGCTTTGTGATCTTCACAGTGCTAGGCTACATGGCAGAGATGCGCCACCAAGGTGTGGAGACTGTAGCTAAGGATGCTGGTGAGCGCCACGTTTACTTTACGCTTGCTCCCATTTCCATTCAAATAAGTACGAATTAGAGAATTTTTGATTATTTAAACCATAATACCAAATAAATCATTGCATATGAAAGTTGATGAGAAGCCATACAATGTGATATGGCCGTTTACATTGAAATTACATTTGATGGACCTGTGGTGATTGAATGCATGTGTTCGAAGGTCCCAGTCTGCTCTTCATCATCTATGCTGAGGCTATTGCCAATATGCCTGCTGCTACGTTCTTCGCCATCATATTCTTCCTCATGATAATTATGCTGGGGCTGGATAGCACGGTCGGTCTTTCTTTCTTTCTTTCGAGACAGTTTTCTCTTAATGAATGAGCTTTTTTCCCTGTTTACTCGGCTTATTGTCTCTGAATTTAGTATGATGTATTGTCCTCAGTGTTTCATTACATTAGGTCTTTAGTGTGCATATTTAACCCATTCCTTTCCTTATAGTGATCACACTCACAATGAAGTCATGTTAGCCATGGCTTATTACAGTCTGCTAATTGAATAACTCTATATGTAGTCTAATTTTCTTTCATTATAATGTTTGTCCCTGTCAAAAACCAGAGTTAGTGCTATTTTCAACGTAAGGAGCATTATTTGGATTAATGCCTGTACAGGTTCAATGGGTCCTTGACCTACTTTTCTATCATCCCCTGCTTTTCTTGCTTTTTACGACAGTTTGCTGGTCTGGAAGGTGTAATTACAGCCATGTTGGATGAGTTCCCCCACCTGTTGGTCAAAAGAAGAGAATGGTTTGTTCTCGGCCTGGTGTGTGTCTGTTATTTGGGCGCCCTCTCGACTCTCACCTACGTGAGTCAGACAGCACAGCTAACAAAGCTTGCTTTGCATTGGAGGTCTTTAAACATTATCCAGAGACCAAACTTGGAATTTTACCAAAACAACATTGTCATTTTCCTAAGTGTGCACATTTGTTATTGCTTTTAATACTGGCGCAATGTGTTTGTAGGGAGGTGCGTTTGTTGTTAAACTATTTGAGGAGTATGCCACGGGCCCTGCTGTTATCACCGTAGTCTTCCTCGAGGTCATTGCTGTTTCCTGGTTCTATGGTAGGTATTGGATTCCAGCTAAATCATTCAAAACATCCCTTTAATTTATTTTGATATGTTCCGCTGGTCTAATTAAGCGTCGGTTTGACAAAACCTGAGCAAACAAACTCTTATGTAGTTTCTTAATGAATTGTCTAGACAAGATCATCCCTAGAGGCTTTAAAGCTTGAGCCAGAAATGTATACTTTTGACATGTCACAAGTTTTGTATTACAGTTCCTCTCTAAAAGCATTGCTATTAAACCTCCTAGCATTTGTATTTCTTAGTTTTGGACTGTTTCCCCCTTCCTATGAGAGTCAATGAAAATCTCTTTTTAGTCACTGCTACACGGAGAGAGAAGTCATAATGTCAAACTATAAAATTGTCTAGTCATTTTATCACTTTATTCTCTGCTGTCCATCTGTTCTTTCTTGTCCACCTACCATCTATAAGTCTCAAAATGTTATCATGCACTTCAATAGTTTCGTAATATGATATGACTCTTCAGGCAATTTGCACTTAGTTTGTTTATAAAATACTTGCAGGGACGACACGTTTCTGCAACGACGTGCAGCTGATGCTTGGCTTTGCCCCTGGTATTTTCTGGAGGGTCTGCTGGGTAGCCATCTGTCCCTGCTTCCTATTGGTCAGTCCATTACATAACATTTATGCTTCTATGGACTTACCTAAGCAACCTATATTGCTTTCAATGAATTTATTGTATCAGTTTATGCATTCCCTAGGTTTCATACCCATGATTTTGGCATATGCTACGCTGCTTGGGCTATACATCCAGTCCAGAAATTGCTTTCACTTACAAATACATTCAAATAGATTGTTGGCCCAAAACATCATTATTTGTATACTGTCATTATCTACTAACCCTCATGTCATTCCAAACATGTATGACTTTCTTCTGCAGAACACAACTGAACTGTGTGATTTTTACCCCTAGCTAGCGGTGAAAAGGTATATAACCATCCATTGAATATTAGTTTATGTTCCTCTCAATTCCGATTTCGTTTTAACTTCTAGGGTGGCCAATGTAGTCCAAGATTAACATGGCTTCCAGTTCGACCTCGTCCATGAGTGTTAACTCAAACGTAAACACGAATGGTATGTCCCTCTTTGGCTAATGTACTTTCAAGATGTAGGGGCAACATGGCGACCGACATTAGAACCCCTAACCCGTATGTGTTTTCAATGGCATATTATACACTCACGAGAATACATTATTACTTGAACGAAGTAAATTTACATTAATGAGCACATATATTTTTGAAAGAACTAAGTGTTTTTAGCTAAGAATAAACTAAAAGAGTTGCACAGTGCAGCTTTAAGGATTTGTTTCAACTGTTTTTGCCCTTACAATGAAAGTCAATAAGGTCCAAAATAGAAAAAAAAGGTAAGTCATACATATTTGGGCCAACATGAGAGTGAGTAAATGATAACAGATCCCAGCATGTCAGATATGCAAATACTGTTTTGTAAAGAATTTTTTTTCTTTCATTTTTTCCTCATTGTTTCATGCCTGCAGTTCATTATTGTGAGTTTCCTGGCATTCCCTCCCGAGGTGAAGCTGTTTGACTACCTCTACCCTTTCTGGACCACAGTGCTCGGCTACTGCATCGGAGTCTCCTCCTTCATCTGTGTGCCTTCCTACATGGTCTACTATCTGATCACCACCAAAGGAACCTTCAAACAGGTGAGCCAAGACAGACTAAACTGTAAATGGCCTGATCACGTAACATTTAAACATATTACAGCAGCAAAAACACAATTATGCTGCAATGCATCGGTACACTTTCCCTGTTTGAGGCGTGAAGATAGACATCAAAGGGCCTCATGGCTGTCAGTCACTACATGCATCCATACAGTGACTTTGAGAGTGTGTTTAGTCACAGGATGTGTGTTTGGCAGATGGTGAAAAATGACACAAGGTTAATCTTTGTTGCTTCTGTGATATATAACTACCAGAGCTTTTAGCATGTCAGGTTTTGGGTGATTAATTATGTGTCTAACAGTGGAGAGTTTTAGCCTACAGCTGTTCACTATTTAACTGCTAAAGAACTGCATTGCATCACTTAGTGCGTTGTGAAATCCTTTCATTTACTGTATAAGCAGTCTCTAAGACATTTCTTTGAAGTTGAGCTGTTACTGTCTTCACTCGCAGTAGCTTAAATGTTTTGACAGTTCATGATGTAAAATCTTTGTGCCACTCTCACTGCTTACCCCCATAGCGTCTGCTAAAAAGCATAACCCCTGAGGCTTCGGGGTCCAGCGGCCCTCAGAGAGACACAATTGTCATCACCAATGCCGTGTGACACATATCGTCCTCTGCTGGACATATAGCACAAACACGGCGGGCCCGTGGCTCCTGTAAGGGCCCCGGCCGACCTCCCTTCACACCTCACCCCAGAGGAGTCTGCTACCCCCCTGTATTGTGTGACGGTGGGGCCAGGCCTCCGAATACAGCCGTTGTTTATTGTATTCTTGCCGTCCATGTGTTATCAGTCATCGCTCATATGACTTATTGACCGACGTGGAAAGTTCTTGAGATTGTGTTTTTTTTGTCTTTCCATTGTTCATTTTATATGTGTGTGTGTGTAGCTCATGACTACATGAGTACACTACCATTCAAAAGTTTGGGGTCAGTAGGATTTTTTTTTCTTTGAAAGATAATCACCACTTTTATTCAGCAAGGATGCATTAAAGGTGACAGTAAAGACTTTTACATTGTTACAAACAAATTCTGTTTCATATAAAGGCTGTTTTTATCTTTCTATTCATCATAGAATCCTGGGAAAAGCATATCATGGTTTCCACAAAAATACTGTGCAGCAAAACTGTTTTACATTGCTAATATTAAGAAATGTTTCTTGAGCATCAAATCATCATATTATAATGATTTTCTGAAGGATCATGTGACACTGAAGACTGCAGTAATCATTTATTAAAATAGAAAACAGTTTTATATTATTAAATAATAATATTTCGCAATGATTTTGTTTGTTTGTTTGTTTTTATCAAATAAATGCTGCCTTGGTGAGCATAAAATACTTCTTTGAAAACTAAAAATATCGTACTGCTCCCAAACTTTTGAATGCTGGTAAATCTGCTCAGTGAAGTTTGGGATGTGAACAGGAATGGACGCACAAATGATTCAATTTACTTTATGAAGATATAACATAAATATATCTATTGTTTTTCTACAATCATTTGTTTTTAAAAAACTAACTAAATACATAAAGATTGCTATATTATGGTTTTGTGACCAATTTCAGGTATATTTTACATGTACACACATTTATATAAGTCCATATTCTTTATTGTTATTACAGAAATTTGTACCGTAAGTATGACTCCAATGAATCTGTTTTTGGTTTAAAGACTGAATCCATCATTAATTATGGATATATTGTCTTTTTTTTCTATATATTTTTTTTTTTTTCCTTTCAGGTGTGGTAAGGGTAAGTTAGGTTACGGTTGTTGGTTTAAAATGACAGAAGCAAGAGCCTAAATAATTTTTATTTACGTCCAGATGTATTTTTTGTTTTATTTGTTTTTTGTTGTTTTTTGCACAGGTGTGTTTGTGTGTGTGTGTGTGTGTGTGTGAGTGAGTGCGTTTATGTGTGTGTCTTTGTCCACCAATCCCGTATACAGTATGTAACAGTTATTAAGTGTTTAGCCTACTTTTGGTGGATATGTACCAACTGTTCGACATATGTATATTTATTTGTGGCGTATTTCAATTCACATAATGCTTATTTTGTTTATTTACAACTGGAACTCTTTGTCTGCCTATACCAGTTTCCAAGGATGGGACCAAAATATTCAGGACTGGGGAAACCAAATGTATAAGACTTAAGTCTTGAGACTCGGTTATTGAAAAACCCATATTGATCGACCACTAGCATGCTCCTCAATATCAACGGGGGCTCTGAGCATTTCTTTTTTTTTTTTTACATATTTCTTCATGTGTGTTAAAGTAGCAGAAACCAAAAACTAATATGCTTGTTTCAAACGCTTCAGCCTTGATTCTTTTTTTTTTATGAGAAAAAAAAGGTGTGACTGGATAATGTATGTGCATGTGTAATTTGTGAGTCTTGCTGTTTGTGCGGTCCGACGTTCTGTTACTCGTTGATTTCGTGGAGTGGGAAAAATGTGAGGAAGTCGATTTCTCTGTCGAACTGACATGTGTGAGCTGTACATTGAGGTAGAAAAGTCACAAGCCATGGTCAGTTACGTCAGTGAGTGTGTGTGCATCCCGTAGACGTGAGTCTATATTGTGCATCTGTGTGTGTGTGGGTGTGTGTGCTTCAGTCCAGTGCTGACTTTTCCTCTTCTTTCTCAACAGAATTTAATATTCTGTCTATCGAAGTATTGAAAATCTATAGTACTAACTATGATCTATGTATATCTTCAAGACTGTTCAGAGAAATTATGTATAGGACAAAGACATATATGAATTATTAAGAAATATAAAATAAAGGTATATGTATAATGGATGTGTGTCTTTATTGTGTTTATCATATAAATATGGAGGTATTTGGCTCGTTCAAAGTACAGAATTTGTTGCTTACATAGAAGAAATAGTACAAAAAGTTGAATAATTATTTCTTTTAAAATGTTTTTTCTTCTATTTGTCTTTTCTTATTAAATATTTAACCAGTAAATCATAAATATACAGTTCAAACGTTTGGGGTCAGTAAGATGCTTTTAAATAAATTAAAGCTTATATTCAGCCAGGATCCATTAAAATGGTTGAAAGTGACAGTAAATGCATTAATAGTGTATACAAAATGTCAACATTTCAATAACCTTCTATTTATCAAAAAAATTAAAATAAAATAAAATATTAAACAACACAACTGTATTCAACATAATAATACGTAAGTATCAAATCTAAATGATTTCTAAAGGATCATGTGACATTGAAGACTGGAATAATGATGCTGACAATTCAGCTTCCCCATCACAGGAATATTTTACATTTCATTTATACATTTGTATTTTAACCTAATTTATATATATATTAAAACGTAAAGCCATAAAAGAATTCAAAAATCTTACTGACCCCCACACATTTTTTCAACAGTAGTGGTCATGAAAATTATGACAGACTATACAGAAAAATATAACTCATAAAAATTCTTTGACAACAATTGATTGCAGCTGAATCACGTCTAACTTCCTTGAGCTAATTCTTGATTCACTCTATCCACTCTATCTTTGGAAAACCCACTTATCCCACACTCCATGCTGAGAGCCTGTTATCGGGTTGGACACAGATAAATTAGGTTTTGGTCACAGACATTCTAAGGAGAAGATTGCAGACGTATACACACTTCTACTCTCCACCACAAGTCACAGAGGACAGAGCTATCAGTCATCTTCCTAATTCCCTAGAGGAGACACTCCACACAGTGAACCACAAGAACATTTTCTGCTTTTAGAGATACATTATCAAACCAATGGAAATCTAATTTTCATACCTGAGTTCAAATATGTATATGCTGAGATTACTTAAAGCTACACTGTGTGATTTTTACCCCCATCTAGCGGTGAAAAGGTATATGACCATCCAGTGAATATTAGTTTCTGTTCCTCTCAATTCCGATTTCGTTTTAACTCCTACTATGGCCAATCTAGTCCAAGATATAAAATGGCTTCCAGTTCGACCTCATACTTGAGTGTTAACTCAAACGTAAATGCGAAAGCCGAAGCTTGAATTAACGGGTATGTCCCTCTTTGGCTAATGTACTTTCAAGATGGAGGGGCAACATGGCGACCGACATTAGAACTCATAGACATCATATCGGTAGACGCCCTATTGACCGCTACTGCCTATTGGCACGGACAAGAATTGGAGCAGCCATCTTAAACCGGTCATCCACTCCGCTCAGTTTAATCTGAATGGCAGGTGAAATGAGCGATTAGAACAGGAAAATGCTCCACAATGCTCTGGCATCTCATCTGCTGCCACGCAACGAAACTAGGAATACGACCGGTTCAAGATGGCGGACGGATTTCTCGGTTTCCAGCGGCCAATAGGTTATCTAGTCTCTATATGATATCTATGTTAGAACCCCTTACCCGCATGTATTTTCAATGGCATATTATACACTCACAAGAATACTTTATTACTTGAACGAAGTAAACATACATTAATGAGCACATATATTTTTGAAAGAATTAAGCGTTTTTAGCTAAGAATAAACTAAAAGAGTTACACAGTGTAGCTTTAATTTTGGTGTGTTTTAAATGGTTATATTATTCTTAAAGGACTACATTGTGTTTATAAACTTTATTAAATATTACCAGGTTAATGGGGTCTATTCAGATTTTTCAATTATATAACATTTAATAGAAAATAAATAGAAAACATTTAGTTTATTATTATATAATTGTATCATTTATCATGAATTATTTATATATATATATATATATATATATATATATATATATAATTCATGATAAATGAATTGCATTGAGATTCACTCGTTATTGAAATGACTGTTTTCTGTTTTTACAGTGAGAGTCACATGCATCTCAAATTCTGAATGTGCAATAATAACAAGAATAATGCTGAGTTTCTGTCATCAGCAACTAATTTATACATTGTATGTGAACTGAAGCCTGGGCCTCTGAACCCAGAGACTGAACAAATACTCCTCTGCTCTCACACAAACTGAACTCATACACACAGTGCTGTTGAGTTACAGCTTTCACAAGTTGTACAATATCAATGTTTTTGGACCAAAAAAAACATAACACAAATATCTGATTACTTTAAAAGTAACAAATTCTAGAGAATTCTAAATTAATTTAAGAGAGAGAGAGAGAGAGAGAGAGAGAGAGAGAGAGAGAGAGAGAGAGAGAGAGAGAGAGAGAGAGAGAGAGAGAGAGAGAGAAGAAATACAGAGTAATGAGGGGTGTCAGTCATGTAACCCTTCTCTCTCTTTCTCTCTCTCTCTCTCTGTTTTTCATCATGGCAATTTCCTATGAGTCCCCTCTGGGAATGGGAACCTCCTGTCAGGTTTATCAGACTAGAGGATCTATATTAAACACCCAGTCACATCTCTCCCTCTCTCCCCTGCAACGACCACACCATATCTTTATCTGCCCGGCTGCTCTCACACACCCACTCTGCTCACATTTTTGCTTTAATGTTTTTTGTTCTGTGATTTTGTAAGCCTATCATTTTGACCTTTCACACTGATATTTCCTCAGTTTTATACTGACTACACTTGTAGGTCACTTAAAACCAGAGATGTATAAAGTACTAGAAACCCGGACTTGAGTAAAATTACAAGTGCTCTATCAAAAAAGTGACTTGAGTAGAAGTTGAAGTGCTCTTTAAGCACCACACTTCAGTATAAGTACTAAAGTATTCAACATTTTTTGTACTTAAGTATTGCAAGTAGTTTATTTTAAAATTCACTACTTAAGTACTAAAAGTAAAAGTAAGTATTATGTAATTATTAAAGAAAGCAGTCAAAAGTTAAACTAGCAATTAAACAAGGCGCTTTGGCGGGATACAAAACAATGTCATTGGAGGACAACCCCTGCATAGTCAATGTGTGTGTCAATCAATGGGCTATATACACGCATAAGTTCCGCATTTGACGCAAGGATGCTCGTCCATTTCCGGTTGTGGAGATTTAAGCGGAGGAGAACAGAGGAAAACGGGATTATGGCAGAGTCTTCAAAATTTACTGTCCTCCCGTCTTTGAAACAAAACGTACATACGTTTAGATGTAATTTTATATTTAGTTATGTTTATTTAATATAATTTTAAAAAGAAGCATAAACACAACGAGGGTTATCTGTTTTATCTGTTTTTGTGACTAACATTTCTTTATTATAACCATGGAGTATAAAATTCTCGGTATTGCATATTGGACTCTACGATCGGCGGAAGTTATCGAGCATCCTTAATCATTCACCGGAAATAGGCCTACCGCCGTGCATAGAGCCCATACCACTATAAAACTGAGCATGAAAGCCAACTTGCAACGAACGATTCGTAAAATTTTTATAATTGTAACGAGTAACGAGTAACTAGCAGAACATTAAAAAATATCGAAGTAAAAGTATTAATCGAAAATATCTAACGTTACTGAAGTAAAGTATGAGAAAAAAACAATATTCTAGTACAGATACAGCATTTTAGTACAAGTACTGTACTTCTACTAGTTCTAGTAGTTCTACTTCGTTACTATACAACATCTCTGCTTAAAACCATTGAGAATGTTCAACTGTTTTTTTAGGCCTACAGTAAATTGACTATTTAGCCTATATAGCCTAATATGTATAAAAATCGCGTTCACCTGAGAATGTAACCGTAGCAACAGACATTTTTGTTATCGATCATTGTGGATGGAATATTGACAAAATTTAAAAGCAATTCTAAAGAAAAATCAATATAGCCTAAACCTATCACTTTTAACCCTGAATGTTTCACCAATTACATGTATGGGTCTTTAGCTGATATTAGACTATTACAAAATAATAAAATAAATCATATTTTGTTACCTTTTGGAGCTTGGACAGGTTCAGTTTGAGCAGATGTTTTATATCATCACTGTCCTCGTCAGAGCTCATTTCCAAGTAACGTTAGCCTAGGCCAACATTCAGCATCTGGCTTAAGAATATTCTCAAAACTATAATTTTCAATACAAAGTCAATATATTTTGATCGCTGACAGCTTCTTCACCAGATCACCATTACACTGACACTAACAGTGACACTAATATTGATTGCGTTCAGCACTTGTTCTGTAAATTCCTGAGCCATTTCAAGTTTTGCTGATGATATTAGCCTATTCTTTTGTTTTCTGTCAACGATAGGCTATCTATGAGGGAAACGTCACTTCATCATTGTGTATCAGACATTACCTTTTTGTCGAATAAAGGTTAATTTCACTTATTCAGTCATCAAAGATTTATTCAAAAATGTTCTACAAGACAAAGTGTAACCTTACAACGAATGGCAGCAAACACGTGTTACATTTATGATGCTGGTTTTAATGGTTGCCTTCTGAACCACTTTATTCATTTTATTTTGTGTGTTAGTGACCCTTACAAATGTTGGCAGAATATGAAAGCTGAAGTTGCCTTTGAATATTTAATGGTAAGATCACATCATACCTCATAAACATCACAGGCAGTTATAGTCTGCTTGCCAAACAGGCTACAAATGTGCAATGAATAAACAGCAAACAAACACAATCAGAGAATGTCAAAGCAACATGTAGCCTAGGTTTATTTAGCGAAATCAGATTGCATGTAGTGGGTGGAAAATGAATATTGAAACTGTTTTTTTTTTATATTTAAATCAGCACACATTTCACATTAAACATACATGGTTTAATGATTGCAACTCATTCCTATGTTTGTTATATGACTTTTTTTTTTGTGTACAACCAAGTTCTTGACAAGAAATAAAATGTATAGAGGGGTGAATGTGACGTCATGTGAGTGACAGGTTGTCCCGCCCTCGTACCAGTAAACACATCATCAGAGAAGAGATATCGCTGTAAGGGGGTAGGGGGAGATATTTGATTGAAGATTAGAAGAGCACATGAATTTATCAAAATAATTAATTGTAAATTTTGATTTCATGGTGACTTTATGTTCCACGTTTATTTAGGCCTATAAACATTTGCAACATTTTCTTTTATAGAAACCTATCTTTGATCTGTGAACTGTATGTATTTTCTGCATCTGTTTGTATTAGCTCCTTGAATCCTTGTATCCTGGAATCCTTCTCTCCTCCTCCTCCTCCTCTTTTCTCCTGTCTGTCACCCAGCCTTTGCCCCGCCACTAACTGATCTGGGTGATATGTTGCCTTGCCAAGACAGGAAATGAAACCTTTCATTCCTCCTCAGTTGCAGCCCCTTTATCAAAAGCAACTGGGTTTCTTCATTGCAGCTCACCGCCTAATGAACTCATTTTGTGCGCAAAGAATGCCTCCTTATCTCAACAAATACACACAACACACACACTTCCATCTCCCCCCCCCCCCCCCCCCCTCGATTCTCACTACACTGTATTATAATTGTTTTCAGAAGGCTCAGAACTTTAACTTCAATCCACCTTCTTTATAGACTGAGGTGCTGAGAGAGTAAAGACACATATGACTACAAATGAAAGGGTGGGAGAGAGAGATGATGGTGGACTCAGGTTAAAAAAAATGGTGGTCTCGGATTAGTTAAATATCACTAAACAATCTGGATGAATTGGAAAATATGATGATAAAGTTAAATGTTTAGAATTTTCTTTTTTTTAAAACACAGCTTTAGTTTGTCATTACTTCAGGGCTAAGCATTTCACAACTGTTGCATTGTCATCATCTAGGAGGTGACGCCATCTCATGGAGATTGCAGTGCAAGAGGTTTGTTTGATAGACACATTTAATATTAGTATAGGCCACTGTGGTTACCCATTAGCTTTTCACCCTAAAATAGAAGTTCTGTAGTCAAAATTACTCAACCTCATGTCGTTCCAAACCTGTAAGACTTTCGTTTGTTTATCTATCTATCTATCTATCTATCTATCTATCTATCTATCTATCTATCTATCTATCTATCTATCTATCTATCTATCTATCTATCTGACAATGAAATGGATCTTCCTTCACATGATGTGCAAGAGTTTCATGAGGGGTCACATTAGCTAAATTCCCCTTAAGTTAAAAGTGAAAACCCTGTCCCAGCACAAGTGTATTTGGTGTAATATTTACATCTGGAAGACGTATTTTTAAGAGTGTTTGCTCATCTGCAATACGTCTATAGGACGTTTCCTGTCAGATGTCAAATAGACGTTTAGAATTAAGATGTCTTTAAGATGTAATGATTTAGAATGTATGTTAAACTGAAATCTTCTTAACGTCTTTTGACATCTGACAGGAGAAGTATAGACGTAGGCTTTTGCAGATGAACAAACACTCTTAAAATTACGTCTTCAAGATGTAAATATTACATCAAATAGGCTTGTGCTATATGGGTTTAGAGGAAAATTTTTTAATTAAAAACGGTTTAAAAAATAAACTGGACAATAAATTCAAGAGGATTTTTTTCACGTTTACAGAAATAATTATAATATAGAAAAGTATCGCAAGTAAATACATAATAAATGATTACAAATTACACAGCATGCAATCTAAATTTATAATTTTGCTCAATTTGAATCATAGATTTAACTTTAACAATCACGTGACGACCAACTGTCTGCGTGTCTTCAGGACAAGAGTTTTCCTGGATCCATCGAACTGGATCGTGAAATCTCCTGAAAAATCATGGACCGACTTGCGAATGTCATTGGACAACAACAAATAGGTAACGAAAAGCCCCATGCTTTGTTGTCATGATAAAAATAAAAAGATAATTAGACTAGGACACATCTTGACTCCTCGCGTATCAGTTGCGTTCTAACTAGAATAAACGTTCTACGAACTTATATTCACTCTATGGCTCTGAAAACGTGTCTTATAATATTAAACGAGTAAATGCCTTCACAGGTCTGACGGTGGGATTGAGTTTGATAATCATCGTTGTGATTACGAGGCTGACTCCAGCTCCTTTTTCGCCAGCTCCTTATTCGCCGAACTATTCGTTCCACCTTAAAAATGTGGGATGGTTGTTAACCCCTCCCCCTCGGTTCTTTTGCCCGTATTTCTTAAAGGAACAGTTGTATGGGGATTATGAGCCTGTTGATCGGGCAGCATTTGTCATTTAACAGTGCATGTATATATTTATACTCTTGTAAAAATATATTTTATGCCTCTGTAAATGGTGTAAACTATGTGGTAAATTCAACCAAAGGACTTATTTTGTATTTAAGTTCAATCTCTTACTAAATGTATTTTAAAAGAAAGGAGAAAAGTGACATTATGTTTCTAACTGAAAATTAATGTTATGTAATTTATATTCTTTATTAGAATTTATTGTATATTTATTAGACTGGAGTAATGGATAACTTCTAATAAAGAATATAAATTACATAACATTAATTCTCAGTTGATAACATAATGAAAAAAAAACAGGAATGTGCAGGTGTAGATAATTAATTATTAAATGAAATCTTGCATTACAACATTTTCTGATGTGTTATTGTTGAAGTATGGTACCCAGAAAAGTTCTCAAAAAAGGGGAACATAGAGGTATAGATAAATTTATTATTAAACGAAATCCTGCATTAAAAATTTTCTGATGTTTCATTGTTGAAATATGGTACCCAGAACGAGCCTCACCATTGCAACTTTACATGCCTGCAGAGCATACTGGAGGTGTCATTTCTTTATTTTTTTCAAAAGTTCTCAAAAAAAGGTGAACATAAAGGTATAGATAAATCCATCCTTAAATGAAATCCTGCATTATCACATTTTCTGATGTGTTATTGTTAAAATATGACACCCACAAAATGACTCTCCATTGAAACTATATAAGCCCGCAGAGCATACTGGAGGTGTCATTTCTTTATTTTTTCAAAAGTTCTCAAAAAAAGGGGAACGTAGAGGTATAGATAAATCCATTCTTAAACCAAATCCTGCATTTCAACATTTTCTGATGTGTTATTGTTGAAATATGACACCCAGAAATTGACTCTCCAATGAAACTATATGTGCCAACAGAGCATATTGGAGCTGTCATTTCTTTATTTTTTCAAAAGTTCTCAAAAAAAGGGGAACATAAAGGTATAGATAAATCCATTCTTAAACCAAATCCTGCATTTCAACTTTTTCTGATGTGTTATTGTTGAAATATGACACCGAGAACATACCCCACCATTGAAACTATATGTGCCGACAGAGCATACTGGAGGTGTCTTTTCTTTATTTTTCCAAAAGTTCTCAAAAAAACGGGAACGTAGAGGTATAGATAAATCCATTCTTAAACTAAATCCTACATTACAACATTTTCTGATGTGTTATTGTTGAAATATGACACCCAGAACATGCCCCACCATTGAAACTATATGTGCCCGCAGAGCATACTGGAGGTGTCATTTCTTTATTTTTTCAAAAGTTCTCAAAAAAAGGGGAACATAGAGGTATAGATAAATCTATTCTTAAACCAAATCCTGCATTTCAACATTTTCTGATGTATTATTGTTGAAATATGACACCCAGAAAATGACTCGCCATTGAAACTATATGTGCCAACAGAGCATACTGGAGGTGTCATTTCTTTATTTTTTCAAAAGTTCTTAAAAAAAGGGAAACGTAGAGGTATAGATAAATCCATTCTTAAACGAAAACCTGCATTATAACATTTTCTGATGTGTTATTGTTGAAATAGGACACCGAGAACATGCCCCACCATTGAAACTATATGTGCCTGCAGAGCATACTGGAGGTGTCATTTCTTTATTTTTTCAAAAGTTCTCAAAAAAAGGGAACGTGGAGGTATAGATAAATCCATTCTTAAACCAAATCCTGCATTTTAACATTTTCTGCTGTGTTATTGTTGAAATATGACACCCAGAAAATGACTCGCCATTGAAACTATATGTGCCGACAGAGCATACTGGAGGTGTCATTTCTTTATTTTTTCAAAAGTTCTCAAAAAAAGGGGAACGTAGAGGTATAGATAAATCCATTCTTAAACCAAATCCTGCATTTCAACATTTTCTGATGTATTATTGTTGAAATATGACACCCAGAAAATGACTCGCCATTGAAACTATATGTGCCAACAGAGCATACTGGAGGTGTCATTTCTTTATTTTTTCAAAAGTTCTTAAAAAAAGGGAAACGTAGAGGTATAGATAAATCCATTCTTAAACGAAAACCTGCATTATAACATTTTCTGATGTGTTATTGTTGAAATATGACACCGAGAACATGCCCCACCATTGAAACTATATGTGCCTGCAGAGCAGACTGGAGGTGTCATTTCTTTATTTTTTTAAAAGTTCTCAAAAAAAAGGGAACGTGGAGGTATAGATAAATCCATTCTTAAACCAAATCCTGCATTTCAACATTTTCTGCTGTGTTATTGTTGAAATATGACACCCAGAAAATGACTCGCCATTGAAACTATATGTGCCGACAGGGCATACTGGAGGTGTCATTTCTTTATTTTTTCAAAAGTTCTCAAAAAAAGGGGAACGTAGAGGTATAGATAAATCCATTCTTAAACCAAATCCTGCATTTCAACATTTTCTGATGTGTTATTGTTGAAATATGACACTGAGAACATGCCCCACCATTGAAACTATTTGTGCCGACAGAGCATACTGGAGGTGTCTTTTCTTTATTTTTCCAAAAGTTCTCAAAAAAAGGGGAACGTAGAGGTATAGATAAATCCATTCTTAAACTAAATCCTACATTACAACATTTTCTGATGTGTTATTGTTGAAATATGACACCCAGAAAATGACTCGCCATTGAAATTATACGTGCCAACAGAGCATACTGGAGGTGTCATTTCTTTATTTTTTCAAAAGTTCTTAAAAAAAGGGAAACGTAGAGGTATAGATAAATCCATTCTTAAACGAAAACCTGCATTATAACATTTTCTGATGTGTTATTGTTGAAATATGACACCCAGAAAATGACTCGCCATTGAAACTATATGTGCCAACAGAGCATACTGGAGGTGTCATTTCTTTATTTTTTCAAAAGTTCTCAAAAAAAGGGGAACATAAAGGTATAGATAAATCCATCCTTAAATGAAATCCTGCATTATCACATTTTCTGATGTGTTATTGTTAAAATATGACACCCACAAAATGACTCTCCATTGAAACTATATGTGCCGACAGAGCATACTGGAGGTGTCATTTCTTTATTTTTTTCAAAAGTTCTCAAAAAAATGGAACGTGGAGGTATAGATAAATCCATTCTTAAACCAAATCCTGCATTTCAACATTTTCTGATGTGTCATTGTTGAAATATAACACCCAGAACATGCCCCACCATTGAAACTATATGTGCCCGCAGAGCATACTGGAGGTGTCATTTCTTTATTTTTTTCAAAAGTTCTCAAAAAAAGGGGAACGTAGAGATATAGATAAATGCATTATTAAACCAAATCCTGCATTTAAACATTTTCTGATGTGTTATTGTTGAAATATGACACCCAGAAGATGACTCGCCATTGAAACTATACGTGCCAACAGAGCATACTGGAGGTGTCATTTTTTTATTTTTTCAAAAGTTCTCAAAAAAAGGGGAACGAAGAGATATAGATAAATCCATTCTTAAACCAAATCCTGCATTTCAACATTTTATGATGTGTTATTGTTGAAATATGACACCCAGAAAATGACTCGCCATTGAAACTATAAGTGCCGACAGAATACTGGAGGTGTCATTTCTTTATTTTTTCAAAAGTTCTCAAAAAAAGGGGAACGTATAGATAAATCCATTATTGAACGAATTTTATGAATGACAACATTTTCTGATGTGTTATTGTTGAAATATGGTACCCAGAACATGCAACTGTATGTGAAATATGACTATCATTTCACAAGTTCTACAAAGAAAAAAAAAAGTAATATCGGCACCTATATGTGCTTTTTTTAAAGTTTTTTGGAGAACTAATGAAATAAAGTTTAAGTATGCTTGTCGGCACATAAAGTTGGATGTTCTGGGGAACCATATTTCAACAATAACACATCAGAAAATGTTGAACTGCAGGATTTGGTTTAAGAATGGATTTATCTATACCTTTATGTTCCCCTTTTTTTGAGAACTTTTGGAAAAATAAAGAAATGACAGCTCCAATATGCTCTGTCGGCACATATAGTTTCAAAGGAGAGTCAATTTCTGGGTGTCATATTTCAACAATAACACATCAGAAAATGTTGAAATGCAGGATTTGGTTTAAGAATGGATTTATCTATACCTCTACGTTCCCCTTTTTTTGAGAACTTTTGAAAAAATAAATAAATAACAGCTCCAATATGCTGTCGGCACATATAGTTTCAATGGAGAGTCAATTTCTGGGTGTCATATTTCAACAATAACACATCAGAAAATGTTGAAATGCAGGATTTGGTTTAAGAATGCATTTATCTTTATCTCTACGTTCCCCTTTTTTTGAGAACTTTTGAAAAAAATAAAGAAATGACACCTCCAGTATGCTCTGCGGGCACATATAGTTTCAATGGTGGGGCATGTTCTGGGTGTCATATTTCAACAATAACACATCAGAAAATGTTGAAATGCAGGATTTGGTTTAACAATGGATTTATCTATATCTCTACGTTCCCCTTTTTTTGAGAACTTTTGAAAAAATAAAGAAATGACACCTCCAGTATGCTCTGCGGGCACATATAGTTTCAATGGTGGGGCATGTTCTGGGTGTCATATTTCAACAATAACACATCAGAAAATGTTGTAATGAAGGATTTAGTTTAAGAATGGATTTATCTATACCTCTACGTTCCCCTTTTTTTGAGAACTTTTGGAAAAATAAAGAAAAGACACCTCCAGTATGCTCTGTCGGCACATATAGTTTCAATGGTGGGGCATGTTCTCGGTGTCATGTTTCAACAATAACACATCAGAAAATGTTGAAATGCAGGATTTAATTTAAGAATGGATTTATCTATACCTTTATGTTCCCCTTTTTTTGAGAACTTTTGAAAAAATAAAGAAATGACAGCTCCAATATGCTCTGTTGGCACATATAGTTTCATTGGAGAGTCAATTTCTGGGTGTCATATTTCAACAATAACACATCAGAAAATGTTGAAATGCAGGATTTGGTTTAAGAATGGATTTATCTATACCTCTTAGTTCCCCTTTTTTTGAGAACTTTTGAAAAAATAAAGAAATGACACCTCCAGTATGCTCTGTCGGCACATATAGTTTCAATGGAGAGTCATTTTGTGGGTGTCATATTTTAACAATAACACATCAGAAAATGTGATAATGCAGGATTTCATTTAAGGATGGATTTATCTATACCTTTATGTTCACCTTTTTTTGAGAACTTTTGAAAAAAATAAAGAAATGACACCTCCAGTATGCTCTGTCGGCATGTAAAGTTGCAATGGTGAGGCTTGTTCTGGGTACCATATTTCAACAATGAAACATCAGAAAATTTTTAATGCAGGATTTCGTTTAATAATGAATTTATCTATACCTCTATGTTCCCCTTTTTTGAGAACTTTTCTGGGTACCATACTTCAACAATAACACATCAGAAAATGTTGTAATGCAAGATTTCATTTAATAATTAATTATCTACACCTGCACATTCCTGTTTTTTTTTTCATTATGTTTGCAACTGAGAATTAATGTTATGTAATTTATATTCTTTATTAGAAGTTATCCATTACTCCAGTCTAATAAATATACAATAAATTCTAATAAAGAATATAAATTACATAACATTAATTTTCAGTTAGAAACATAATGTCACTTTTCTCCTTTCTTTTAAAATACATTTAGTAAGAGATTGAACTTAAATACAAAATAAGTCCTCTGGTTGAATTTACCACATAGTTTACACCATTTACAGAGGCATAAAATATATTTTTACAAGAGTATAAATATATACATGCACTGTTAAATGACAAATGCTGCCCGATCAACAGGCTCATAATCCCCATACAACTGTTCCTTTAAGAAATACGGGCAAAAGAACCGAGGGGGAGGGGTTAACAACCATCCCACATTTTTAAGGTGGAACGAATAGTTCGGCGAATAAGGAGCTGGCGAAAAAGGAGCTGGAGTCAGCCTCGTGTTGTGATTGTCGTCCTCGCGGCTGTTGTTTACACTCCCCCGGGCGCTACAGCTCGCTGCTTGAGAAGAAACGGGACTGAAGAACACCTCTCCCTGACTGCTAACAGAATTTCATGACTGCTGACTGAAAAAGAAACATGAACTTTATTGATCTCTGTGTTGGACCCACAAATGTTAAACATGAAATGTAAACTTTTTTTTTGTTTACCCTAATAGCCTAGTGGTTTATTAAGAGTGACTTCCGAGCAAGTTTCCAAACTCATGGAAGTTTATTAACACGTTGAATGTCTTGGAAATACCTAGTGCTCTGTTGATATCAATTAGCTGCTAAGCAGGATTCAAATCTCAGGTCACGTTTTTGTCTTTTTGGATCCTTTCCCAGATCGCAGATAGCACATTTGATGTGCTATTTACATCTGGAAGACGTAGCCTATTTTTAAGAGTGTTTCCTGCAGATGTCAAATAGACGTTTAGAAGATGTCTATTTGATGTGATATTTACATCTGGAAGACGTATTTTTAAGAGTGTTTGCTCATCTGCAATACGTCTATAGGACGTTTCCTGTCAGATGTCAAATAGACGTTTAGAAGATGTCTTAAGATGTAATGATTTAGAATGCATGTTAAACTGACATCTTCTAAACGGTTTATCGAATGTCCATCTGAAAAATGCTTAGCAAAACTTTATAAACATCCCTCCAAAATGGAATCAATAATGTACAGGACCAGAAAATGTGAAAATGATTTGCTAGTTCGAGGCACCCACATTGTCGCCAACATGCCGAAGAATTGGTGTAGTGCTTTTTTGAGCTGCTTGTAGTAATGAAAAACCTTTGAGTAATAAAAGTTTTTTTCAGCAAAACAGTTAAAGGTGGACTGTAGCACAGGGGTAAAAAATTTCCTGAATTATTATAAGCTTTTATTCAATATGAGAGACTTATTCTCTATCGCGTGGATTTAATCTTTTTATAACAAACTCATTGACACTCAAGAAATCTACACAGGCTGCAATTCCAGTAGATCACCACTAGAAGGACTAGTGCTCTGTGGAAAGGATGAGAGTCTCTGCTTGTATCCTGGTGATGTTTTATATTCCATTGCATTAAAAAATGCTGCTGTTATGAGTCATCTCAAATGGGATTAAACAGAATTTAACACTTGGACTGATATCACAAAAATCATGAAGTGGTTCTTGGTTCACCAGTGTGAATATGTCCACTGCATCTGAAGTGGCTCTGCTTCATTTCATTTAATTCTCTCATTTAAATTTTATTCGAATTTTTGCAAATCCCCATGGAGCAATTTCTCTTACTCCACCCCTCTCATCCCCCCTTTCACTGTCACCGAGCCAACCCCTCCGAGTCGAACTTTAATTAAAAGCCATGACTGTTGTTGTCTGTCTGTCTTAAACCCTGATGGTCAGTGTTCCCTAATCTCAATCTTATTTTCCCTGCTCTCCCTGCTAATCCACACTGGGAGACAGAGATACGGTCACTGACAGATGCAGACAGCGGCACACATGTGATAACTGATAACAGACAAAATGTGAGACGTGCCCATGTGGAAAAACAATATTTGAGTATAAAAGCATCAATGATTCTTCATTTCCTTATGTTGTGGTTGTTCTTTTACTGTTTGACTTTGACAAAAATAATAATATATAAAAAAAACTCATTGTATGGGATTTTAACTGTATTGAGAAAATATGAGGTATAGTAATGCATTAAACAACCAATAAGACATTCGACCACTGAAAGTAATAACTCAGAGAAATTAATCCATAAATCACTGTCACAACATTCGGCAAAATAATCTTAATGTGGTGTCTCATTTTTTAATCAATATGTTTTGTGTCTCCGTCTGACAGCTTGTTTTCTCTGGCAGAATGAGTCTGCATTGATTGTTGGCTGTGGTCTTTTGCCACAAGCTCTCTAAAACACCAGCATACTGACGTTACATCTGCTGGGATGAAATGGGGGATGGAGCTCAGACTGAATGGGTGGGTTTAATAATCTGTAACGGATTTTATTCATTTTTCCTACATACGCTCCACCATAGATGAAAATATTTTGTGCAAATCTCAGCTGAATTGGTTTACTTTAGTCCAGTTTTTCTAAATAAAATAAAGAAAGCTGTGGATAAAACAATCACCTCTAGACTGATGATCAAGCCCTTCTATTCAGGCCCTGGAAATAGCACCCTCCTCCGTACATATGCATCATATGACACAAGGGTGACGGGAGCACTCCCACCCGTTGCTGTCTGTCTGTGGAATTCTTTACTCATTTCAACCAGGGATTTCACAGATGCTGCCATATTCAGAATGTGTTTAAAACCCACATGACAGTGTTTATCGTGAATTTCGTGACTGCTTACTCACTTCATCCCATCATTTATTTATTTGTGAGGAGCACGTTCAAATAATCTACTCATTAGTCCATCAGACAGCAAGCCAATTATGCATACTCTTTACGCTATTTGATTATACAGGGGTTGGAATTAAACCAATAATGTTGGATGTTTATATTCTCGGTCATTCATGGCCAATCTTTACTGATTTTACATTCCATCAGTAAGAGTGTGAAGGTTGAAATAGCAGAGCAATAGCACAGATTGCAACCCACACAACATAATGGGAGACATATCAGAGTTTGAAAAAGGACAAATTGTTGACTCATCTGTGACTTCGGCAAGTCTTTGTGGTGTATCAAGAGCCGGTTTTGTATTTTTATTCTTTATGTGAAATTGCGTAGGCTCTTTCTGGCAGGCTCTGAGCCCAGAAGACTGTGACAACAAACTGCCATCCTCTTAAGTGGTGTTTGTCATTAGGTTGTTGTGACTATGGGGAACAGGTTCTCTGTCTTAATGAGGATGATTAGGGACAGACTACAGCTCCCTTTGAAACATGACCTTAGCATCAGTCATCTAGGTGTGGAGTGTTTACTGTCACCTTGAAAACAGCTTCCTCAATGTTGTATTGAAGGAGGTAAACACGAGGTTAAGTTTCCAAAGGTTTTAAATGAAGCTGTGAAATGAGATCACACATTCATTATGAAGGTATGTTTTAGAGCAGCTGATCAATATGGACATGGCAAATTTAGGTTATTTTAGGTTATTATTGTTAGGGAAAATACTTTGATTTCATATTTCACATATTTGTCTTTGTCTAGTTCAGAAATATTTGAATACAAGTATGATTGTTGTACATGTTATTCAAAATACTTGAAAAAATCAAGTAAAGGAAAAAATATATAGGTCTATGCCTGTATCGTGTCATCCACCATCACCACCTTCCCCCACATTTCATTTTAAACATTTTAATAGAAATAATAAAAAAGCATTAAATTAAGCACTCTGTCTCAAAATTCAAAACAAATTCAACTAACAAAATACAGCTTATTTACGTGACATTATAGGCTACATTCTTATTTAATCTTTCTTTTTAAAGCTTGTTTAGACGATTATGCTACAGCTTGCTCAATTTTTAGGCTACAACACTCCCTGGCTGTTCCCCATTTAGCCTAATTTATAAAAGAATGAGACGAAAATTGTTTAAAATAGTTATATTCAAATGGCATCCACAAAACTATCAACTATGACGTTCTTTCCATGGCAACGCATCATTTAAAGGATTTAGAGAGCCTCACCCCTTTATTAAATTACTGTTTAGTAGTGGATTGACAGCTGGGACGCATCGCGCATGCGCAGAGCGAACAGATCTGAGCGAGCTCAAAGACGTTGCACATCTTCCTATGTCCGACGGCACCAAATGATGTGAGTTTCGCTGCTACCTTCTTTTACTTCTTGTGTTCCTGGACCTTAATGGCGCTGGTCATCGTACAACGGTCGCCAACCCCTAGTACAACCTCCAGTCCGTGTGTGTCGGTGAGTTTCTTATCTATTTGACCAGTTTTTCTCTACTTATTAAATTATCTTATATCCATGTCCGAGCAGCAGCGACAGTTTTAGTGTTTACTGCGCATGCGTAGATCTATACTGAGCTTATCAGTTCATTAGTAGACATGCAACTAGCCGGTCATGCTTTGTTCTGTACAAGCGTTCGTAGTTTCTTGTTTCATTTTTGAATGTTATTTTAAAATAACTACAACTCTCCATTAAGGTTAGCCTGCTATTAGTGAGCAAATTGTATTTTTTATTACTGTAGTTTTGTGAGCTAGTTGCTAGCTGCTGCTGTTCTGTAGCATAGGATCTGTAGTACGTGTATAGTGACATCTGGACTTAATCTTTATTGTAGTACCCTGTCATTCTGTTGCATTAAATTTATATAATCAGATCAATACTTTAAATTGAGGTTTTGGAGGAAATGTCTTAGTTATAAGTTACCTCAAATATGGCGAAAGGACACACACACATTTTATACTGTGTTAAAACTGTGTCTAGGATGATAGGATACAGTAGGTGTCACAAATACTGGTTAGAATCTGTGCAAAGCTTTGCCCTGATACAGTAGTGCATTGACTTGGCCTATTTGTACTGTTGCAATTTGATAAAGTATCACAGCCCTGTGTGTTTACACAACTTCCCAGTTTCTCTGAATGTTTTCTCACAAATTCACAATTAGTATTACCACCAGTACACAATTTGTGGTTCAACAAGCATATCTCATAATGTTTGTCTGTGTTGCAGAGACTGACCATGGATCTTTTACTTTCTTTAATGTGTTTTAATGCTCATAACAAAATGCTAAAATAAAGTGTCAAAGAAAGAGATGGTAAAACTGTGGCTGTAATTATTTGTGTATATGCATTCACATTGTACACTGCAGAAATATTAAGCAAAGTATAGTTGTGCTATTCTGAACGTATATGCATATGTCTATAGCCACTATTTTGAGATCTGGACAACACAGTTTTTACTTGAGATGAATGCGTTTGTTGATGACAAGGGGGTGATGGTGCATGAAAAGTGGGTTAGTTCTATAAAGCTAAAAGCTCACGTCATGATTTGTCGTGTCTTGCGGTCCACAAGAAGTAATTTTCAGTGACATTAAGACTCTCACCATGAAATTCCAATATTTAAACCTTGAAATATGTACACCAATACATCCTTTTCATTTTCATTTGGATTTAGAATTAGTATTTATTTGATAGAATATGAATTTTTTTTTAACTGGTTACTACGCAGTATATGAATATTATATATATTTTTCTTCATATAGTACATATTTGAAACAATATAAGATGCAGCAATAAACACTTACAATATTAGTTTGCTTGTGCGACTTTCATGTTACTTGACCATATTTATTATAAGTTGCACATTCAATTCAGTGAGTGTCATTATCTGGTTATTATCTCATAAAATAAAAGCTTAAATATATATATATATATATATATATATATATATATATATATAATTAAAATGTCTTTTAAAAACTTTCAGCCTGATCAAATAATAAGTCACGATACCCCCCCCCCCCCATTACCATCATGTGATCCCATTGAGGCTTCCATGTGAGTCATCTTGTGAGATGCCTCAAGGTTTTCCAGACAAAGTCCTCAGTGAACCTATCCCAGCGAGCCATATTAGTACGCCATGCTTGACGCCAGTTGTGATTCATGCCTGCATGCAAACTTTACTTGCTGAGAGCTGGTATTGGTTAAGCAAATTAGCCACTTTCTCAAATGTATTGAAATAAATTGGAAGTGAAGAGTTACATTGTTGTACATTCTCATATTACTGAAGCAATATACCTTACAATATACTCACACAAACACCACCTTAGTTTATGGCCCTGCAGTGCAGCGTATGTCACACTGTTGTTTGCTGGAGAAGCATATTTTGGCATTTAGCATGGCTATTGTAGTCTGAATAGTTTACAGCACTGGGTTGTGACGTCCATATGCAGCATGGCTGCCTGATCCCCGAGAAAGTACTCTGGGATTGGGAATTTGGGATTACTGAAACAGGCAGCATGGATTAAACATAGCTTGTAGGCAGAGGAAGCCTGAAGCTTTGCAGTAATCACGTGTGTGTGTGTGTGTGTGTGTGTGTGTGTGTGTGTGTGTGTGTGTGTGTGTGTGTGTGTGTGTGTGTGTGTGTGTGTGTGTGTGTGTGTGAGAGAAGGTTTAGTTTTGAAAGATATCAATCACTGGAAGACAGGGATGTGCGAGCCGCTTGATAAGCAGGCTTGATGCGTCATTAGACAAAAGATTCTCTTTCTTAATGTGACTGCAGATGGAGAAGGGTTTTGAATAAACGTCCCCTTCTATTTTGCTTGGGATTGACGTGTCTGTGTGTTGAGTGCCTATCCTCATCTACACTACTGATTTAAAAAGTGTAATATATTTTATTATTATTTTGAATGAAATTAATACTCTTATTAAGGATGCATTAAATTGATCAAAAGTGACAGTTAAGCCATGTAAACTCTAAAAAATGCTGGGTTGTTTCAACCCAAATTTGGGTCAAATATGGAGAAACCCAAATGTTGGGTTAAAAATGCAATTTAAAAAAATTACAGTTGAAAGTGAAAGTTGAAGTTGGGTTAAAATTATAATTTACATTTTTAACACAAGGGTTTGTCCATATTTTACCCAAATTTGGGTTCAAACAACCCGGCATTGTTTAGAGTGTATCATGTTA
Organism: Pimephales promelas; assembly: GCF_988280905.1. Classification (NCBI taxonomy): domain Eukaryota; kingdom Metazoa; phylum Chordata; class Actinopteri; order Cypriniformes; family Leuciscidae; genus Pimephales; species Pimephales promelas. The sequence continues at coordinate 19,907,945 of NC_142784.1, forward strand.
ATTTCGATTTCAAATAAATGCTGTTGTTTTGAATTTTCTATTAATCAAAGAATACTGGGAGAAAAAATGTATCATTGTTTCCACAAAAACATTAACCAGCACTGTTTTCAACCTTGATAATAATAAGAAATGTTACTTGAGCAGCAAATCATGACTAAAGACTGGAGTAATGATCCTGAAATTCAGCTTAATGTCACAGGAATAAATTACATTTTACATTCTGATCAAATAATCAAATGATGTTCAAATTGTGGTTGATATTGTTTTAGGAAATAACCTATACTACAAAATTATATGAATAATGTGCTGTTAATAACATAACATTTAATTAACCTCAAATATTTTGTTTGTCAACCTCTCAATAAATTCATATTTTGCACAGTGTACATACTGCATAGTGAAAAATAATACAAATATGGTAGTACATACTTTAGAATGTAGTTTTAAGGCCCTCTCACACCAAAAATGTTAATTATAAAGATTTTAAAATGTTAAAAAAGAAAACTTTTAATTTGTAATATTTCAGTATTCCTGTTTTTACTGAATTTTTGTTTAAATAAATGCAGCATTGGTGAGCATAAGAGACTTTTTTTCAAAAAAACATGAAAAAAGCTTACTGACCGAAAATATGAATTGAATATTAATGACTATTATTATTACATTTATTACAGTATTTTCTAGTAGTCATATCAGAACCGTGGTGTCTTTTCGTGCGGCAGTTCAGTTTGTTTTTGCTAAACTTGAAAATAATTATGAATTTTTATTATAGGAAAAAGTATACAAAATCTGTCAAAAAGTGGAGAAGCAGTATATTTTAACACTGGGGAATATAATTTGTGTGTAATTTCTGTAGTTTCCTGTCACTTGTTGGCTGATGCTAAAGTTTGATGGGAAAAACTAGCACTTTATCTGCCTATCGTTGCAGATAGAGGTACAGGTAGGAGTGCAATTACTGTAAGTTTTGGATTTCACGCTGGACCACTGTAATCTGCTTGAATGTACTCTAGGTCTGACTATTGTATCTCTCTTTTTCCTCATTCTCTTCCTATAGGAGGCAGGAAGTGCTGACGATGACCGACGCTCTCAGCCCAGAAGGTACGTCCACAGGCCTGCATTTAACTTCATCTGTTCACCCACCAGTGTGCTAAAATCCACATTTATCTCTTAGATATTCATAGCCACACTTGACCGAACAATCATTTTGTTTTTGAGGAAAACATTCACTTCATTTTCGATCCATCTTATGCAGTATCTCCACCAAGGGGGGGTATTCTGAACGATGCGTGACTTACAGAACATGAATAATATTCAAACCCAGCCAGAGTTTGAGTTTTTAATAATGGTTGGTTCATGTTCAGAATGGGTAACTCTATTGTTTGATCTGCCAAGTAGGACTAGTGAAAAAATTGAAGTCAATGTGGAAGCCCATCTTTGATTTCAGATAATGTAACAATAAATATCTGTGTCTAAGAAAGGAACTGAAAAATTGAAAATAGTTAATGATTATTTGAGTAACCAGGAAGATGGTGACCTGAATTTTGACTTCCTAATGTACGTGACTATGCAGTCCAGTACACTACAGTATTTGGCCAGTAAGATATTTGCATAATTATCAGTTTGCTGTATCTGAGGTCAGCACTATTTGTGTTTTTTAGAGTACACGCGTATGTAGTGACATCAGACTTGATTCTTTTGTATACGTCTCTTGTTTACAACATCTCCGTTGTGGTTTGTGGTAAATCAGACTTCACATGAGAACCTATTATAGTACATAGGCTTGCACGCAATTTGTTTTTTGCTAACATTAAAAAAAAAACGTCTACACATTCCCATTTCCCACCACTTGCGTTTTTTTATTTTGATTATTTAAATGTTTTAAATAAATTATATATTATAGAATCATTATTATTTTATATATATATATATATATATATATAATGATACTATAAGCTAATAAACTTGTAGTGGTCCGAGTTCTACACATTTTATTACATTTAACTCCACAAAATTATAGGACATTAAAGTACAAACTTGTGGAGAAAACTTCTGCATTACATGGTTGACAGCGTAGGGCTTTCATTAGAAGGTCTTGACAGGATTCAGACTCTAGTCTAATTTGAATCATAAGAATCCTGGTGCATGAGAACTATTCAAGCTTAGTTATGCAACGCTGTTTGGCTTCCCACCACCAGTTGGAATCGTCTGGGAAGGTCTTGCATGACATCAGACTTTTGTTTGTGTAGTATCCAAGACAAAAACTAGAACCCCCAGGTCAAGCTTAAAAGGGACCCCAAAACTTGGCACTTTCAATGCCGTGCCACACATGTCCTCAATTACACGGCTTGTTAGGTAATCCTATGATGTCATTTTCTTGCGTTATTCTCATATCTCTGAGCGCTGTGTGTTTTCTTTTGCCTTTTCCCACTGGCACCCCTGTGCAACAACCTGACCCTCGATGACAACATTTGGCCTGAATTAAGTATATCTCGCTGTGCATGATAATGTATGATTTCAAGGGACTGAGTAGGGAATCTCGGTACACTCTGGATTGGAGCACAAATATAAATGCTTTTTAATTTAGCTGTGTTGCTGCCATGTACACTACCTTTCAAATATTTGGGGTTAAAAAAGTCTCTTATGCTATAAGATCACATTTATTTGATCAAAATACATTAAAAACAATAATATTATGAAATATTATTCCAATTTAAAACAATTGTTTTGTATCTTAAAAGATATGTGATGGCAAAGCTGAATATTCATCAGCCATTACCTACTTAGTGTGACATGATCCTTCAGAAAGCAATACAATTGTGCTGCTACAGTACATGTCTTAACTGTAACTTTTGATCGATTTAATGCATTGTTGTGGAATAAAAGTATAATTTCTTTAAACAAAAACAACAACATGGACTTGTCGATGGTTATCACTTTTGAAACTAAAAAGAATCACAATCATTACAGCATGTGGTGTGTATCTCGGAGGAATTTTAAAATGGACTCCGTGCTTGTAAAACCCCATGTGGTCAGAGAAGGATGTGGTTGATGAATAAAAACATGGTTAAAACAAATCAAATGTATTAAAACACATAAGAACTACAACAAGTTCAAGTTGTAGCTGCTAAAGAGATTACAGAATGAATCTGTATGTCTGAATTGTATGTATTAGCAAGACTGTCATCATCAGCGTTTGCATTTATTGTTCTTTTTATGGGACTATTAAGTCAGTATGCAGTGCAGTTATTGTGTTATTTAGCTGGCCTGCAATAAATTTGCTTTGTGCACTGGCCTCATTCCAGCAACTCAAATTAGTCTTGGGGCTGGATAAGGGGGTGGTTAAGAGAGAAAGCAGAAGATACCGGCACCAGGAAACAGAATAGAAAAATAGATCCAGCATATAAGGAAAATTTCAGAGATATTAACTTGGAACTTGGAAATAAGCTCATTTTACAACTCAAAAGTTGAGTTTTACCATTTTCGAATCCATTCAGCCGATTTTCTGATATTAGAAAAAAAATGAGCCTATTTCCAAAAAAGGTGGAGTATCCCTTTAAGGTGTCACAGCAGTGTGGCCGAACAGGTTTTTCTGGACCACTTACAAATATATTTTTATGAGTATGTGTATATAAATTCGGTTGGCTGACCATTTGTCACAGGGCTGGGCAGAGCAAGTTTATTCATGCATGAGTTTCTCTTTTCACCTAGTTTATTTAAATATATTCAGGTGTAATCTTGTGTCAACCGGTGCTTCTGCTACACTATAACATGGTATATGTGGTGTAATTCATTGCAAATGAGTGCTTTCATAGTAGATAGCTTTGCTTATAATGGGAGTAATTCATTTATTCTTTGTTTATGTAACATATTTTATTTTGCCATTTTTGTTGGAGCGAAAGTGAGAGGGATCAGGATAGGACCAAAAGCAAAGATTCGAACTTTGGTTGCTTCTGGTTCCTCAAAAAACTCAAACTCATCAACTTTGCACCTTTTGAATTCAGTGTTTTGTCGCAGTTGTGCATTTATAGGCTTATATTTATTTACGGCGGCTTTGAACATATCTCACCGAGTGATATTTGAAATGTATTCATCTTTTGACTTTTTGAGATGTACATTTATAATAGGTGGTAGACAAAAGTCCTGGTGAGGTACACTACTATTCAACTACTATTGAACTTTTTGGAAATCATTTAACACTTTTATTCAATGCATTCAATTGATCAAGCTGTTTTTGCACTTGATAACAGACTTTTCATTTTATAATCAGATCTTTGTCTTTTACACACACACACACACACACACACACACACACACACACACACACACACACACACACACACACACACACACACATACATATATACACTATATTTCTATCATTTAATGTTATTAAAATTAAAATTTTTTTTTTTTTCATTTGTGAAGAATCTGAGAATCTGGGTTGAATTTCCAGCCACAACAACTATATAGTGACTTCCCTTTACCGTAATAAAATTACTCATGCCGCAATATAAGATTTTGGTCATACCGCCCACAGGATTTTCCATGTGGCTGACCCTTTTTTAATAGAGTGTAGTAAAGAATTGGTATCAGACACGTTCCCAGCTCCAAGTATAGGAAACAGCTGGCTCTTAAGAACACTGTGGTCATGGAATGGGGGTAATCAAGGGAGTGTTCATTATCTTGGAAGCACTAGTGACCTTTTCCAGGACATTGCATGCAAGACGGCAGCTGTTGCACAACACGGACTCAAAATTTTGTAAACACGACTTGACAACAGCAATATCTCAAATTACCAGCCAAGAGAGTCAAATGGGAAAAGTCTGAAATAAACACAAAGTAGCTTACTCAACCCTGACTGTGTTAACAGCCTGGAGATGTTTTTGATAAGGCTTCAGATGTTATACTGTCACAAGAACAAATGCATTGCAAAGCGGAATGAGATGTATTTTCACGCGAGGAGATGGGTGTGTTGATCCCAAAAATCTTAAGCACGTAGAACCTACGTCATGTATTCACGTGCAAGTTAGATTTAGATTTAAGTAGGTTTACTGTTTACATAAAATTCACTCAGACATGTAGAAGAGCGAGCTCTAAACCAGTAGCCTTAATGGGTTTAAGTGAACAATCGATTAGTATCTCAATATTGATTCCCAGCAGTCTGATTTTGTTCATTTGAAGTCTTTCTCTGCACTGACTGATGTTTATCTGTTAAAACCAGACATTTTGTCTGTTACTGTTCTCTGTCAAACTACCCAGGTTTCTCTTTCAAGCCGTAATGCAAATGTCTTGGTGACGTTAAGTCGTCTAAGGCTTTTATTGAGACATCTACCTTGAAATCGCAGTGGTGTGTTTAGTTTACACCTTACCCTGCTTTTAAGTCTCCAAAGATGAAAAATATCCATAAATCAAATAATATGATGGTATGTAAAACTTGTTGTGCATGAACTCACTCGGATATTTGGATGAGAGATTTATAGTGTTTGTCGTGTTGTGCCTTTTTAAACAAGATTGATTTTCCCATTGGTCTGGGTCAAGTCATCGCCTTTGACAAGAACACAGAAAAAATAGACTGAATCTTGTGACGGGCCAAATATGCGGTTTGCAAACAATAAACCTTCCCTTCTAGTGAATCGGAAAGTAAACGTTTATCAATTTTGAAATGTGATTTAATGATGTATTTGAAGTATTTAGTTCCTTACTGTCAGTAAATATTGGAGGCACGCCCAGTCATTCACTTGGATTTACATAACAGTGATGTTCTGTATGAACAATGTCTGTGGTCCTCTCACAAACTATCTTGTGACTTCAGAATCAAACCTAAAGTATTTTTTGAGATTCTTATGGTATGATTTTTGTTTCAAGGCCTGCTGTGCATGTACCTTTTCCACTTTCTATGACAAACAGCATTGTTGGGTTTTATGTGTTCACATAAATAAGACAAGCCATGGCCTAAATAAACTAGAGACTGAGTGTTTTCAACTGTGTGAAACCATATTGTCTCTCTACTCTCTGAGAAGTTTATCACTCAGACCTCAATTGACCAAGGCCTTTGATTACAACATTTCTCAAGACGGTCTTAAAAGAATGTTGGGTGAATCTCACGAACCTGTGAACTGAAACGTTCCTCTCTCTTATTTATTATTTACCTCAAATTCAAATGATGAAGGAGAGTTAGTTGGTTTTTTTTTTTACATTATTTTATAATGTTTTATTAAAGGTGCAATATGTATTTTTTTTTCGCCGCAAGAGGGCGCAGCTTTCAACAATAACAAAGGCGTAGGTTGATGACGCAGTGATGAGCTGAATGATGGGACTTGCTGACAAGCTGATGGATCTACAGTAATAATGTTTATGGATTTAACATTACAGTGGTATGAAGCAGGTCGCGATTGCTAAAGAGACAGATATCACACCGAGTCCCACGGATGTAAATGAATAAGGACATTGAATTTTACTGAACTACATGCAAGTGCTGGATTACTCGCACAGCTTAGTTTATTAGACTAATTAAACAAATTAGACTTCACTTGGTCTAACGTTACACTATCATACTAAACGGCATTTAAATGTGTGTGGAAAGTTATAATGTTACGTGTTCGTTTGTTTGTTATATGAAACTAGCAGTAGGCTCAACATTAGTATAACATACTGACGATATTCTAACATTTCATCATGTTGAGGTAACGTTAACATCCACGTCTGTCGCCATGTTTACGTCATTGCTATGGCAGTACGAGCAGAAACCGAGGATAGCGCGGATATTGCGTCTTTGACGGGCGACTTTTTTTTCGGGACGGCCACTTATTTAAAAATGGAATTTCTCTGAAATAAAAAATTATAAGGAGACAGGGGGGTTTGGGACCCTCGGAGCCCTCCCCTCGGATAGCAAGCCAAATATGCATAACCTTTACTCTATGTAATTGTGAACTTGTGAAATTACAATTAAACACATGCCACCACACTGTAATTAGGAAAAATCTATTATTTTAATCTATAATATAATTATAGTAATATCTGAAATCAAAAATAAATAAATAAAGGCTTTACAGATGTGTGGCCAAGTGTAAATGTGATGTGCCTTCCCCATCGGATAGCAATCCAGCCCACCAAGATTCATAAAGTAACCAAGTGTAAATTTCTAGAGATAGAAAGTAAGGTGAAATATTTTAATGGTTGGCACACATGGTAGCTTTTGCTGTTTTGGACTCTCCACTCAGACTATTGCTTTGGCAAGATGCCAGCATTGATTATGAAAACCTGATGGTGGATCTCATAACAAACCTAACTAAAGCTAAACTGAGCTCTTACGTCAAAACTTGAATTTAATTTGAATGAGGTTCTCACTCATTTTTGCATGTTGTTTGGGTTTGCCGGTTTACACTGACAGGTAACATGTTTCGACCACAGATTTTGCATATGTCCAAGATCCCAGACAGACCCAAATCAAAAATATATATATAAAAGCTTTATGCAAAAAAGAAATGTGTAAAATGAAATATGACCTTGAATTGTTGTCAGATTCATCCTTAAACACACTTGCAGTTTAAACCTGGCTTGCTAAATGTTTTGTTTTTGTTTTTTTCCCCCTGTACCTATGTTCTTTTTAAATCTCAGCTATTCATAGAGCCTCTTGACTGCTCATGGAAAACAACTGTCTGATGTGAAGGATGCACTGAAGTGCACTCCAGGCTCGTGATTTCGCAGCTGAGGTCGTATTCCGTGTCCTTGCGCGGGTGTCTGAAGTGTCGGCCGTCTGTGTAGTCCTGCATTGGACCCTTCCTGAAGCACATGTCAGCAGCTCCTCCTCTCTTCTGTTCAAGCATTAGTGCGCCGCACCGCAGTTCTTACACACGGGAGTTGTGTGAGTGAAGCGGCTTGCCGTCGTCGGCTCATGCCAAAGCAAATGCACATGTAGAGTTTGTTTTTGTATCTTTATACGTTCTCATTTGTAGTTTTGCGCTTGTTTAGGGACAGTGTTTACTGGGTTTAAACGAAACGATTAACTTCTGGGGACTTTTTTTATTTTATTTATTTATTTATTTTATCACCCATTACGTTATTATAAGGCCACGTTGGTGTCCTTTTAAGGCCTTATGGACGGATCATTTTAAAACTATTTTAGCAGACTGTTCAAAGCACCCGATTTATTTATTTTGAGCAGCTTTTTAGTACTTTGGTAGTATGATGGCTGTTGGGGGATCTATCTGAGGATATCCGGCTCTCTGGTCCTCCGTCATGACCCTGGAGAGTGTGGCGATCACGGAGAGCTCAAGCTCCTCTGCCCGGGGATTCTGCTCCTGCTGCGGGGCGAAAATAATGCCGTACTTCTCCGACAATGCGGTCGCTTCTCAAAACCAGATCAACCAGCTGTAAGTAAAGCTCAACTGCTATGTAGGTTACCACATTTATAAGCAATGTAAATCGCCATTGATTCCGCTCTTAAGTAACTTAGTTATACTATAGCAGTTATTTGTGCGAATGATTTTTTTAGTGTAACGTTAGTCTACTGACTCTGATAATCAAGATTATGACTTTCACACGAATGCAATTATTGTGACGGTAAATACACTGCGAAATACTTCTCGTCACATCAGTTAGCAGAAGTGGATGTTTCCTAATCCCAAGCCTTTGACGTAGTTGTGCGTTGTGAAAGATGACAGGAGAGTATTGTGATTCACTCAATGGATGAGTCGTAATAACTCTGCGTCAACTTTTTTATCATTGCCATATAAAGTCACAACACAAACTTATTTTAATTGTGTGTCTAGTACCAACGCACTATGTAATGGCATGTTTTGTATGTAGTAGGTAATACTGAGTTTTTTTATGTTTGTATAATTCATATGCAAAATATATACGTTACCGTTCAAAAGTTTGGTTTCGTCAACTCCGATATCATTGCAATTGAACTGTTTTAATATATTTTAAAATGTAATTTCTTCCGCTGATGCAAAGCTGATATTTCATAATCATTACTCCAGTCTTCAGTGTCACATGATCCTTCAGAAATCATTCTGCTCAAGAAACATTTATTAATATTAATGTTGTAAACTGTTGTGCTGCTTTATATTTTAGTGTAAACCAGAGGGTTTTTTTTTTCAGAATTCTTTGATGAATAGAAAGTTCAAAAGAAACATTTGTCACAATTATTTGGAAGAAAAACTTTACTGTCATAATTTCAGTGCCATCCTTGTTGGACAAAAATATTTATTTATTTTAAAAATGTGTATAATTTTTAATTACAGTGCATATTATGGAGCCCCTAAAGGGACATGAATGAAAAAATTATTTGATAATGCTTTTGCATTCTCTCACAAATGTTTTGCGTTCCCCTGAGAACCTTTGCGTTCACTCGCAAAGAACAAAAACATGAACTAAGAAACTTATACACAAAGCTCCAGATAGCTTTGCGATCTTTATTTGATGAAAATAGCAATTGTAAATGTCCTCCAAGTTGGTTTTGAGTTGTAATTGATGACAATGCGATTCAGGAAGTGGTTTGAGATGCGTACAAAAGATTTGACTTAAGTTCTGCAAAATGTTGCTGTCCAGCATCATCAAAAATGTGAACTTGGTTAAATTTGCATATTGTGGGGGTATTAAAGATAGGATTAATATCTGTTTACAGATGTGTGGCCAAGTGTAAATTTGATACCCAATTTGCAATCCAGTCCACCAAGATTCATAAAGTAACCAAGTGTAAATTTCTAGAGATAGAAAGTAAGGTGAAATATTTTAATGGTTGGCACACATGGTACCTTTTGGTGTTTTTGGACTCGTCTCCACTCAGTTAGACTTTTTATTACTTTGGCAAGATGCCAGCACTGATAATGAAAACCTGATGGTGGATCTCATAATAAACCTAACTAAAGTTAAACTGAGCTCTTACGTCAACTTGAATTTGATTTGAATGAGGTTCTCACTCATTTTTGCATGCTGTTTGGGTTTGCTGGTTTACACCGACAGGTAACATGTTTCGACCACAGATTTTGCATATGTCCAAGACCCCGGACTGCTTGAAACCTCAAAATAAGCAGCATGTTCTAAATCCTATTTGCTACACCCCACCAGACTGTGAAATCTTTTGAGTCAGGGCTAAACTCCAGTCGATTGGTTTCTTTCATGTTTCAGTGCAGAGCAGAGATGTATGGCTCTGTTTTTAGACTGAATAAGCAGTCATCTGACATTAATCAATATTGTTACAGCATCATTTGTTTGTTTTTTCTCCTTATGCAGAGGAATCAGAACTGATGTTATTTACTGTGTTAATAGGAAAGACTTGATCACTGGGGTAGTGTACTTTTATCTTGCAAACCAACAGTAGATATGGATCATTTCATTTTTAGTGAACCGTAATCCAATTTTTTAATCCGTCAGATAGAGCAGGTGATACCTGATGGGAATTTCCAGGATAATTTGTAAGCATATAAAAACCTCCATTACTCCTCATTCACTGACTAAGGAAACAGAGCTAAGAATAGGCCTGTGTTTGTCAGTGAGCTTTAATGATTAACCTGGCTGGGAAATTACAGGTGTGAGATACTAGAAGGAAGTTGAGCAGTGTGTTGACATTTGCAGTGAGAAACAGAATTATACTTACCTTTACTTCACACAGTCAGTGACGTAGAGAAGCACGTGTTTTCCAACTTCCAAGTCAAGTATGCACGTGATGCGCTTAAGGGTTGGTATCGTCATCGTTCTTTGGGAGCGAGAACTATACTCTGTCTGCTATCAGATTTTAAAAAAGCAGCTAGTTGTATACACTTCTGTTGTCGGAATCTAGTCATGTTTATGGGTATAAAATAGAAATGAAATATGAAAACAACACACAAAACTGGATTCAGACCAGTGTAATGTTACTGTAGTTTATACTATTTATATTTATTAATACTTTTCATTGTATTGAATTTTATTGGAATATGTTGTTTTAATTTTCATTTAAGTTTATTTGTTTCATCAGTTTATGTGCTTTTTATAATTTATTCATTTATTTATATCTTAACTTTATTTCAGTTTATCTTTAGAATTTTTAGCTTATTTGTTTCAGTTAGCTGCTGACGCAACATTGTAAGTTTTTTTTTTTCATTTAATGTTTTTATTTTATCTTTTTCAATTACCAAAACATTTTATAACCGGATTATAGGGTCATGAAAAATAATGAACAGGCTCATATTATTTAATTTGAGTTTCTAAGGTGTACAAATAAATAACACTTTCTAAGTAACTCCTTTCACCTTTTGTTAGGAAAAAAAATTGACTTAATTTCTACTAACCTAATCTTATTTTCTCTTTTTCGTGGAAAGTGCCCAGACGCTTGGGAAAAGCATATTCAGAATTTAAATATTTTGATATCAGATTATGTTTTAATTTGATCTGTTTCATAGTTAATATTCAGTATAGTAGTAGTCACGACTGGTCACACATGTGGACCAATTAGTAAGCAGGACTGTGAACTTGAATAGTTCCTCGCTGTCTCGTTTAATTTTTAAAACTAGGCCAGCCTGTACTGTCAAATTTTTGTTCCCGTGTCTGTCTGAGTTTTCCAAACCTGTCTGTATTAGTGGCAAGGGGGCTAATTCGAATCTCAGAAGGTGACAAAATTCCACTCCTTCTCTCACTCTGAATTTTTATCAGGCTTGAACTCATGAGGCCTTCAGCCCGGACCTATATTTATCCCTTCCCTAGTGGGAGAGTGACTAATATGGCCAGGGACAGGTGGGGGTCAGGCATCTTTCAGCTTGTTTCATGGCTCTCAACGGCCCCTTACATAGTGATGATTGTGTCTGTGCCCTAGCAACTACTGTCCAGCGCTTCATGCCAAAAGATGACCCTCCCACCCTCTCTCCCTAAGCTGTGTGTAGACGAGTGCAGGCAGGTCATCTATTTCCTCTGTCTGACCTATCTAGATTCTCTTCTTTTTTCTCTCGTGTGTATGCCCTTACATGTCTGACTTAGTGAAATGCCAGTGGGTGGAAATGGGATCACATGGCCCCGGTGCTCTCTCCACTCTCTGAGCACGGATACTTGTGCTGCAAAAAACTGCCCGGCCGGCACAGTATCCCGGGTCATATTCTTGACACATCACCGAAGTGGTGTCTGCACCCATGGTGCCTTTTTAGTACATCTTTTATACTCCATCTCAAACTATTTTAAATGCCATTTTGTATTTATGATGCATGAAGATTTAATGGTCACATTTTGAGAGATTCCATGAAATATTTTAACTTTTTAAATGTGGCACTCTGCAAGACTAAAAATTGTGAAAAAACAATAATATTGACTTTTAGATTCATATTTTAACTTAAAGTCTGTATTTAATATACCTATATGTTAGCTGCAGCTCATGTAAAATGATAATTTAACAATGGGTAGTTGGGTTGAATATGTGCAAACTGCAGGAGAGTCAATAATCTTATCAGACCTCGATGTTCTTTGCAGTCTGCATACTGTCTGCTGTCTTGCACAAAATTGCAAAGTTTTGTCCCAAGCGCTCTTCCAGCTGTCATGTTTGGTTACACGAGATGATATACAGTAGCTACCAACACTGTAAAAGTCCATCAGCATTCATTCACTCTGCTGTTTATTTTTAGGTGTGTAAAATTAGCCACGACCCTGTATCAGCCTGCAGCTCATATCCCCTCATATGCTGATAGATGTGCAAAGTGCAGAGCAAAAGAGACTGTTTGCACTATACTCTAATTTTCTGCCTATCTTTGTCACTTTCTTGCTTTTCTTTTCATATCAAAGCTTCCGTACTCTGTAAAACAGTTTTATCAGCTTAATAATAATAAAAAATTGATCATCACACCTTCCAAGGGTGAGTGTGCCTCGTACACTGATTATAAGTATTTCTTTCTGGCTATGAAACTGTATTTGGCATTTTTTGCAGATGTAAATTTCTTTTGCTCACCAAGCCTTATTTGATAAAAAATATATTTAAACAGTAGTATTGTGTGAGATTTTACAGATTAAAATAACTGTCTTTAAAACTGCGCCTGTCACAAAAACATGAAACCACATTGTTGTTTTGAGCAAATATTTCTGGTGGTTTTAAGATGAAATTTAGGAGAAAACACTTCAGGCATCCTAGATAAACTTCTGATTGTTAGGGTTTAGGCTAGTCAATTTTCTATAATTTTTGTTTAAATGTGTTTAGTTCTAGTTCCTAATAAACTCGGTTTGGATTTGGTGCTTAGCAATTGTTGTTAACTTTGGACCCTTGGGTCGGCTAAAAAAATAAAGACCATGAGATCGAACTGAGACTAGAGATTGGAGGAAACAGCTGGGTCAGAGGTGACTGGGATGTGGGAAATGAGCTCAGCTGAGTCTGATGGGTTTTTTTCTTTGTTTTTATTTGGGGAGTGACTGCCCCGGGCTTCTTGCATTCCCTCAATTCTGCAATCCTTCCTCCCTCAAAACCCTGAGACAGAGGGCTGGCGTTTCCGCAGAAATACCCAGATTCCTCAGAAGTTACTCCGAGGGTGCTTTTCAGAGCCAGACGTGGAAAGTTCAAAGCCTGTGGCATGTAATACAGGAACAGCGGTTTATGAGCGAGACCACTGGTCACTGTACAGTAAGTGTCGAGATGAAGGTGGTGCTTCGTAATGACTGCTGTCATGGGTCAAACGTCTCCCAGCTGTATAACTGAGCCGCTGCAGCTGCAAGCCCCTTCACATATTTTACAATACCACTTTGAGATATGAGATTGAGCCTCTTAATGTACTGATAGCGCAAGATGTGAATGCTGTTATACCAATTTGGTGTGTGCTTTTGCGTCACTGTGGCAGTACTTCCAGAAATCAAATGTCTGTGTCTGTGACGTTTAAAATGTATCCAGACTATTTTTAGTATATGTATAATTATATATTAAATAAAACGTTTTAAAAATATTTACAATATCTCTGCTTTGTCTCTCTGTCACTGTTCTTGTCATCAGCATCAGCGAGAACTTCCTGACCGTCAAAGGTGCTGCGCTCTTCCTCCCTCGAAATGGCTCCTCCTCTTCTTCAGCACCCCGCATCATTCAGCGGCGGAACAAACACACAGGTATGAAACCGCACAAAAGGATCTCTTGACGCAGTTTATTGTGCTATTCTCTCTGGCTGTCAGACGCTGTTAACACATGAACATGTTATGGAATTGGTTTACGTTGAACTCTTCCATGTGGCTGGCAATGCATAAAACTGACATTGAGATGAAGGATTTTGTCACTCAAGAATGTTTGTGTGCATGTATTGCATTCATGTTGATGGACATACTGCTTTGCTTGCAGATAGACAGCATTGATTTCATTATGAGACCCATTAGCTTACAGGAATGCATTATGAAGGGACCCTAGGGTCCGTCAGTCATTGTATAATATACAGTCTTTATTCATCTTTATTTGTCTTCAGTATTTAATTTAAAAAAAAAAGTTTTTATTTAGTTATATACAGTGGCCCAGGAAAGTACTTATGCTACACATAATAAATTGAATGAATTTTATTGCATTAGATAACAAAATATTAAATTAAGCTGTATTTATTTAAAGTAAAAAAAATTAGCACAGTTTCATATTAATTTTTTTGTAGATAATCGCAATTTCTGTTTCATGCCAACTCCAAGGGTTCAAAAAGTTTTTGTGTCCTCTCTATGCCACTTTTATCAACCATATTTGTTTTTAACTCTCCAACTGGTTTAATATTTTAATATTTTATTCATGATTTACAAACCCAAGCTTAATCACACAGTAGCTTGACAAGGAACGTGTCTTGTATGGGAGGAAATGAAATTGGCCTCTGGGTAATTTTCACTGAAGCATGCAAATGTCACAACACTATTATCTGAGAGGTTTATGGTTGTTATTGTTTCCTTCACAGGTGACCTTCAGCAGCATTTGCAGATCATGTTCACCCTGCTGCGCCCAGAGGACACCATCCGCCTGGTAACTACCACCATCCAGACCTAATTAATCAAACCCCATGCATAAGAATGCTGATCATCTCTGATTCTGTCTCCATCACAGGCTGTCCGATTAGAGAGCGCCTACACCCTGCGTACACGCTACATGGTGATTGTCTCCACCAATGGTAGACAGGACACAGAAGAAAATGTGGTGCTGGGAATGGACTTCAGCAATTCAGACCGGTCAGTATAATGCAGACACGCTGATAAGTTCATTTTGCATTTGTTAATGTTGAAGGTGGTGCTCAGAATATGTGATGATGCGTTTCCTGTAGCACTTGCACAGTTGGGCTGGTTTTACCTTTGTGGAGCGATACACTTATACACTTGGATGGAGACGGGTGAGGCATAACATGCATGCACAAACCAGTTCTGCATTTTTAAACAAAACTTTTACAGAGTATTCATACTAAAAGAAATGTTTTCCTCTCATTAGTGGCTTCAGCGTGTCCACCGTTAGCCGAGTCCATGTCTTCAAACCAGTCTCAGTGCAGGCCATGTGGTGAGTGTCTATAAAGACAGCTTTTTCGCACTTTCATACTTTTTTTTTATGTAAGGTTAATGTATTTTCTCTCTCGCACATATTCTTAGGTCAGCCTTGCAATCTCTGCATAAGGTTTGCGAGGTGGCCCGGTGTCATAACTACTACCCCGGCAGTCTCTTCCTGACCTGGGTCAGTTACTATCAGAGCCGTGTGTCCTCCGACCAGCACTGCATCAATGAGTGGAACGCCATGCAAGACGTGCAGTCCTACCGTGCAGACTCACCCGTGCTGTTCACCGATGTGTGAGTAATGTTTTTAACATTGATAATAGAAAATAGTCATTATAAATTTAAAACATCAGAAAATCTTAATGACCCCAAACCTTTGATCAACAGTGTATGGTTTTGTGGAAATAGGTGTCCTTATGAAACAAGGGTATTGTTATTGTACTTTCCATATTTAGAGCCAAGTTATTGTTGTTTACAAATAGGTGTGAATAGCGGGTTGTAAATCAGTCCTTGTTTTTTTGAGTCGCAAAGTTCAATCACATAGGGCAAGTTTGCATCAGAGTAAGACAAGGAGGCATGGCGTTCCCTGAATAGATTAATGTGTTATTGCCAAATCGATGAGATGACCCCTAACTTCTTCGATGCACAGCGGCCTGATGGTGTAATCCATGTTGTTGCTTAGACTGCAAGGGGGAATTTCCCCTCAGTTGGAGGCATACTCACGTGCATGTGTTTATAACATACACCAATTCAGGCTCAGGCTCTTGCTTTTTATAGCTCCACGCTGAGGTAGTGATTTACAGTCGGAAAAAAGGGCGAGATTGATAGGTAGCCTGGTGGATGGATGGAAACAGGTGGCTTGAGAAGGGGAGTGAAAATTGTCTATCAAGTAGACACTGTGACCCTAAAAGAGGGCACTGAGGTTACGCCATATAGATTTGTGTTTTCCTCGAGAGTTGAGAGGTCTTTAGTGAAGAGGATCTGTTCTTTTTAGACATCCTGTGAAATGGTGCCCATTGAATGCTTTTGAGTTAGGTTAACTGAGAGAGCTAAGGTATTGTCTTTGTCTCCATAGCTTAAAGGAGAACTCTGGTGCAAAATGAACCCTCATTATAGTACTGTGTTAGTGTGGGGCTATTTTGAGTCTAAACTAGCGATTTCTTTTTACTTATTAAATGCCCCCATTACTAGCGTTATACGCTAAACCATTTTTAGAGATAAAACTCTTAACATTTGATTATCATCAAAACAAATCTCAGAGAACGGTTGACTTGGTAGGTACCAATGTTTTGGTAGACCAAAGGTTAATTTTGCGCCGTAGTTCTCCTTTAAGATTTAGTATGGTCACTTTGCATGAATATACATAGGAACATAATGGGATTATAATTCCACACACTGTCACTTTCTTTTTTTCAAGTTTGCATAAAGGTCAATCAAGCTGGCATGTGTAAACATGTTTAACTTTCCTGCATAGGGGCTTTTCAACCCTCGGAGTGCCCTTGTGAACACAGCCACCATCTGAGGGTGTTGACCTACATTGCATAGCAAGTGTTTTTAAGGTTACTGATAATGATTAAGATCACAGTGCAGTCTCCTGGTAGCCAATCAGTGCCTTGTTTTGGTATCAGTGTAGAGACATTTGTCCCATGGTGAACCCAACACCAGAGGCCTAGGTATGATGCACATTTACCATTAATATTTGCACATACTGGATCTGAGCTGGGATTTTATTTCAAATTGTTTGTTTAATTCAAACAAAGGCTTTGTTCTAAAGTTTCTGTTTTTTGTAGCTATACTCGAACAATACCACACAGAAATACAAAGAATCATACGAGGTGAGGCACGCCTCACGTTGAGACAGAACTGGATGATTTATGATTCTTGGTTTCATACATACAGGCCAACTGAGAGAGAACGCACCGAGAGACTGATTAAGACCCGTTTGAGAGAGATCATGATGCAGAAGGACCTGGAAAACGTTACTTCAAAAGAGGTACAAACATCCACTGTGCATATAGTATGCAATCTTAAAGTCTTCTTGGTTTGATGCCTTCCGTAAATCCCACCAAAATCTGAATGTCTTAAATAAAACCACCAGTTCTTGAGGTTTATGTAAAAACATGGTAACAAAAAACTTTTTTCTTCAGATTCGGACGGAGCTAGAGATGCAGATGGTTTGCAACCTGCGTGAGTTCAAGGAGTTCATCGATAATGAGATGATCGTCATCCTGGGCCAGATGGACAGCCCCACCGAGATCTTCGACCATGTCTATCTGGTTGGTCTCCTACCCACTTGTCTATACCTCTCAATAAAAAGGACTAATCTCCTACGGACATTAGGGGAAGGAGTGTTCAATCTTGCTTGTGAAGGACCACTGTCCTGCTGAGTTTAGCTATAACCTCAATTAATCACCCGAACCAGCTAATCAAGGTCTTCATGCCTACGTCCAAACTTACATGCAGGCGGGTTGGAGCTAATCTCTGCAGGACGTTGGCCATCCAGGAGCAGGTTTGGACACCCCTGCTTCAGGAGCATCAACCGTAACGTTTAATTTCTCTTTATGTTTCCAGGGTTCAGAGTGGAATGCCTCTAACCTTGAGGAGCTTCAGAACAGTGGGTAAGTGACACTGTTATTCCAGGCCACTGTTTTTAAACGAATACATCCGCTCGGCTGGATGCATTCATTGTTAATTTTACCACCCCACTTCCTCAGAGTTCGCTACATCCTGAATGTGACGCGCGAGATTGATAATTTCTTCCCCGGGCTTTTCGAGTATCACAACATCCGAGTGTATGACGAGGAGGCCACAAACCTCTTGGAGTATTGGAATGACACCTACAAGTTTATTTCCAAGGCCAAGTAAGTAGCAAATCTGGCTTCTGAAGTTCTGGTTCTCCGATGGTGTTTCACCAAAGTTTTGCGATCCAGGAAAGCTGGGGTGAAGTGTCTGGTACACTGTAAGATGGGAGTGAGTCGTTCTGCCTCCACCGTGATCGCATACGCTATGAAGGAGTATGGCTGGGACCTGGAAAGAGCCTTCGACCATGTGAAGGAACGGCGCTCCGTCACCAAACCAAACCCATCCTTCATGAAGCAGCTGGAAGAGTACCAGGGTATCCTGCTAGCCAGGTATAGCTTGAAGTCAAATGCTTATTCATATTTCCTTTAATCCAACACGACCTTACCTTTTAAATAAAGAGCCAAAGAATAGTTCTACTGACACACATTGACCTTAGGATTAAATGTAATACTTTTGCTCTTGTAAAAAAAAAGTTTCCATTTGAGTAAATGCTTTTGTATTTTGACTCAATGGCATCGAGTTTCGTCACCATTGTGATCTATTATGCTGGTCTCTCCACATTCCTTTTGTTGTGCAGCTTTTGCTGTCATACTTGCTTTCGTGTTTGGATTCCCATTCACACACCCAGAGCTAATTATATTTTTAAGATATCGGTCACCACCCTCAGTGATTCACCTGACATTTAATGTTTCCACCATATTGATGAAAGGCGCTCATCTGACACTCATGTCTTTCTTGCTTTCTCATTCCTCCAGCAAACAGAGGCATAACAAGCTGTGGCGTTCCCACTCAGATAGTGATCTGTCAGAGGGTCACGAGCCGCTGTGCAAGGCACCTCGCTCGCTGGACCACCCGGACCCATATAACAACAACAGTCTTCCTTCCATCCAGCAGATGCTTGGCATTGCTGTGCACGAGACCCTTACCAATCCACAGCCTGTTACAGGCAACACCCATATCAAATCGGGTGAGCTGCCACATGAGGACCCCTTCCTCCCGCCTCTACCCAGACAACGAGCAGCTACAGTGGTGCCTGAGCAGAATATGGCGAAGAACTCTCGTAAGAACCTTGCGGTGAGCGAGCCAGTTGCTCGTCGCCACCCTCCTCCCTCTCTACACGTTCTCGCTCCTCCTCTTTCCCCAGAGGAGAGAGAGGGCAATACAACTCCAGACCTCGGCGCCCAGTCGTCTCACCAAGTGCCTGAGCCAAAAACAGATACTGTTGAGTTGTCCCCTGACACTCCTGATCAAAATGACTCTTATCAAGTGTCACAAAGCTTAGAACTTTGTCTGGAAAGGGCTGTCAGTAAAGATGAAGGGAATCTGCCTTCTCCAAGCACGCCCGAGGCTGACAGCCCCTCAGCAGCCCCTTTGATTCCCAAACTGGACTCTAGTGATGATAACAACAACCCCAACGCTGCAGATCTGGTAGCAGCAGACTCTGTGCATGCTGGCGCATCCCGCCTTAGCACAGATAGCATTGACTTCTTTAGTGCCAGAGAGAAGTTCCTCTGTCTTTCCCAGGACAAGCATCCTCGCTCATTTTCTGAAATGGCTGCTCTGCAGCCACCTCAATCCAGATGCACCCCTCCCTTGGATGATCCCAGTGAGGAAACGGATGAGGTAAGAGTTTGCGCTCACTTCAAAGATCAATGCACTTCCTGATATGTCATTCTGAAAGATAAATGATAAAACTTGAATGGGATGACTCATTTATTGATCTAAAAGTAAAGACACAGGAAGTATATAGAAGTCATAGAAGTACAACACTGCCTCTTGCTGGTGTAAACTGAAAATTGTACATTATGCTGTAGCTTCAGAAGATTATGAATATGAAAGGAAGAACTTTTTTTGTGATGATTTTTAGAGGTTGATGGCTACAGTTCCCATTCTGGGAAAAAAAAAAACAATTGCAATTTTGTGAGCCATGGAAGAGTTAGTTGAGGGTGCTTCAATAACATGAATTGAATGTAAAGAACATTTATGTTAATGTGGTAAGCTCTCTTGATTGAAAGTATTTTCTCTTTTCTCAGTGCCATGCCCACTCAGAGACCAATAGTAATGCAGTACCCCAACCCCTTCACCATGACAACAATGTGTGTGTGCGTCATATAGTTACTGAACTGGAATCCATATCACACACCTGCGGTCCACCACTGGCACGCAACTCACCTCAAACAGCAACACTGGAGGAGGTGGATGGGCAAATTTCTTCAGCTCCTCACTCACCCTCCGACAGGACCTCAGGATCTGTGCGTCGGGCCACTGAGCAGTTGGAGCTTATGCTACGACAGGGTCAAGAGGTTCCTCGCTCTCCTCTTCCTTCCCCATGTTTGGACTGCTCTGAACTGCAATCTTTCTCCAGTAAGCCAGAGGGCGCTGTGGCCCCGAGCTGCACTGAGACCCAAAAGACTGCAGACGGAAAAGGAGGCGACACCAAAGTGCTTGATGATGAGGACTCTGGTATAATCCCTGATCCTTCCTTCTCACTGTATCTTGAGGGGAGTGTTTCAGTGGAGGCTGACCAGATCACTTTGAACCCCACTCTTGAGCCCAGCTCTGGCTCTTCCTCTGTGTTGTGGCTAGAAGGCGTGACCGAGCTTGAGACGGATGTAGACGACCTGTTGAGGCCCCAATTCCGGCTAGCACGCAGCAGTGAGGACTTGCAGAAGATCCAGGAGACTCTCCGAGAGCTCCAGGCATTCTTGTATGAGGCTGGAGGACTGGGGGCCTGCAATGCACAAGTTGAGGAGAACCAGCCGCTCAAGGGCCAGTGGAACTCATTAGATGGGGAGCAACGCTTGGAGCCCAAAGCACCTGCGATGTGGCAGAGAGCCATGGAAATCGAGGCCCGCATCAGACAGGCCGGTCTTACCCCTCCCTCGCTCATGAAACGCTCTGCCTCACTTGCTAAACTTGACCGGCTAGAGCTGTCTACTAACGACTTGAGCGACTGGGACATCCATCCGGCTAACACAGGGTTTCATCAACCCACTTCTTCCTCTTTATCCACCTTTCACTCCTTGCCACTGACCCACAGCCATGACGACGCCCATAAGAAGCAGCGTGTTCTACCTCAGAGCCCTCCCAACCCTGATTCCACTGTCCATTTGATAGAGGCGGACAGGACTGAAGGCTCCGCCCACCTCTCACCCTCATGTTTGCAGATAATGCAAGAGGGTGAAGCCAGTCCCCCTGAACACTCCCCTGTCCAGCCCACCAATTCCGTGTCCACACGACAACATGTAAAGACTTATCCCATTCGCCGTTTCCGCAAAGCGTCAGACAAGAAAAAGACGGTCACTGTTTTGTACAACACCATGTGACCATTACTGAACTTTCACGTGCTGCTTTTATCAGCGTGAAGGGCTATCTCAGACTGCAACCAATTTTCAAGTTTCATTCGGTCTAAGCTAAATTTGTACGCTAAAGATGTATGCTACTGTAGGTGCGAATGAGAGCGTGAGTGTGTTTCAGTTTTGTGTTCAGAATCTTTCAGGTTGCAACTCAAACAAGAGGGTTGTTTCTTAAAATATGCACTTTACTCTCTTGTTTTCTTTTTTACGTTTTTCTTTTATTTTTATTTTTAGATAGCATTTTTATTTGAGTATTTTTGCACTGGCTTGTTCGGTAGAGTTGACTGTATGTCTGACAGCATGTGGAGTCATGATTCTGTTTGAAATTAAGGTAAACTTGATCAACTTTTTTATCCTGTGCTTTAGCTGTGACTCATAAAATAAAACTGCACTATTTTAATTATTTTTGTCAAGTCATTCATTCTGTAGACAGTTTAATAAGAGTTTTTTAGGATTGGCATATTACAAACCGCATTTGTAATTTTAGAGGTGGTGATGATTATTATTGATAGTATTGATAGTAGTTTGTTTTATTGTTTATCATCATCTGAATTGGGATGGAGAACTGTAGTAGCCTGCTCTTTCAGTGCAATTTGCTGTCTGAACCACATCGCCACAGTGTGGTAAAGAGCTGTACTGCAATATGATGTAATGCATTGTATGTTGTGGTGGTTGGTACTGTTGCCTGTTCACTAACATTATTTTAACATTCAGCATTCCCTTGTTTGTAATTTACCAAAACCAAGCAAGTTAAGGTACACTAGTAATGATGTCCTGCATCAATCTCAGGTATTTTAAATTAATTTTACAGAAAGTTCTGTTAAAACATGAGCACACCCTTGGTGCATATTAGAGAACAGAAGTTCCACCAGAGTCATTTTTATCTCTGTGTGGGATCAGTGGCTATTATTTAAAATATTCTCGTAATACTACCTGCATCGACTGACTCTGATTAATATTATTCATTAAGGTTGACTCATCACTTAGCTAAAGCTTTCTCTAGACTGCTGATTCATTAAAACACTCCCCCGATAATCCCAAAATAATCATGGGAATGAAGGTGTTTGAAGCCTTTGGTGAATGACATGAAACAAATTTTAATTATTTTAACCTGCTGTTGATCAAATTTCACCTGCAATTTTTGGAAGGAAAGTAGGCAGGCCTAGATGATGAACACAGTACAATCAATATGTTATCTGACATTTAACAGTCTCTTGATGTACAGTGCTCGCTAATCACTGAAAACTAAACTACTTATCAGTAATTAAAATAAAGCTGAAATAACTTAAATTAGACCTGTTGCATTGGTCCACTAATTTAAATGCGTTTAAGTACTGGAAACAATATATATAAAGCTAAGTAAAATAAAAAAATATGACAATTCAAAATTTCTTTCTTTCTTCAATCGAAAAGAAATTTGAAGGTTTTCGATGAAAACATTCCAGGATTTTTCTCCATATAATGCCCGGTCCAGATTACACAATTTTAGCCCGATTTTGATTCGTAAACGACAACGGGCGTCAGGACGCAAGATTCAATCGTATCATCTCGTATAGTGTGTCATAGTGTGCGACAACCTACTTCGCGTCTGCGATGCTTCACGACAAAAGACTAGCGTGTTTAATTTTTTTAAAGGGATACTCCACTTTTTTTGGAAATAGGCTCATTTTACCATTCCCCGAGAGTTAAACAGTTGAGTTTTACAGTTTTCGAATCCATTTAGACGATTTTCTTATATTTAGAAGAAACTGTCAGTAACCAGACAGTTTCTGGTCTCATTGACTTCAATAGTAGGAAAAAATATATACTATGGAAGTCAATGAGACCAGAAACTGTCTGGTTACTGATATTCTTCTAAATATCAGAAAATCGGCTGAATGGATTCGAAGCCTATTTCCAAAAAAAGTGGAGTATCCCTTTAACAGTCGTCCACGACGGTTCCGTCACATGTATGAGGTTGACCAATAGGAACACAGAAGCTTTACCATACACAACTTTCAAAAATGGCGAAACGAGACTAAGTTAGATGCTAACGTTAAAACTAAAAGTAAAAATATATAAGAAAACAATATATTTTACTTCAAGTTTTATTTGGAGGATTGACAGCCCATACTGTCCTCTTCGAGCAATCCAGGAATGTGTCCATTGTCGTGTTTTCATCACGCGCGCCATTAAAGGGTTGGTTCACCCAAAAATGAAAATTAAGTCATTAATTACTCACCCCCATGCTGTACCAACCCCGTAAGACCTTCGTTCATCTTCGGAACACAAATGAAGATATTTTTGATTAAATTTGAGAGCTGTATAACTACCACATAGACTTCCGGGACTGGCTCTTGACGGCCCAGAAAGTCAATGAAGAAAATGTTTAAATATTCCATGTGACTACAGTGGCTCAACTATAAGTTTACCAAGCGACAAGAATACTTTTAGTGCGAAAAAACAAACAAAAATAACGAGTTTATTCGACTTTTCCTTTTCTTCCTTGTTGGCCTGAAACGAGACTTCCTTAGATTTCCACGTCGCATGCGCGAGAATTGCGATCTCCTTACACAACTTCAGTTAAGTTTTCGCGCATGCGTCGTGGAAATCGTATGGAAGTAAATCCTACATAGCCACTTTAAATTTTATAAGCACAAATGCTGGCCTGTTCTGTGATGCGCGTTTGTGACGTCACATAATACGCAATTACATTAGGACTCAGAACAGAGCAAGGCGAGCATTTGGGCTTATAAAACTTAAACTTTTTTCACGAGTTCACACTTACATTTAATTTTGAGTGAGTAAGATTCAACGCGTATTTGGCGTGCTGTCCGGAGGGAGGGCTCCAAGCTCGGAAATCTGCCCGAACCCAGAGTACTCCCCCCGTATGTAAGTGATTTTTTTAGAAAGAGGAGTGTGGAGAACTAGGAGTGTGGAGGAGGGATGCTGCAAACTGTCAATGGATCGAGGTAAGACTGCTGAGTCTATATATACCCTCTTATCATTGATTGCTGATTGCTGTCCACTCATGTTAATTATCTGAACGAGCTCCTCCCGAACTTAGTTAATAAAACTTCATTTATTTATTTTTGAAATGACCGTCATTTCGCTAGATAAGAGCCTTATTCATTGTCTGGTTTAAAGCCTGTTGAAGCTGCACTGAAACTGTCATTTAGACCTTGAAACGGTTGGGGTCCAATGAAGTCCATTATATGGAGAAAAATCCTGGAATGTTTTCATCAAAAACCTTAATTTCTTTTCAACTGAAGAAAGAAAGACGTGGACATCATGGATGACATGGGCGTGAGTAAATTATCAGCATTTTTCTTTTTTGTTAAAGTGAACTAATCCTTTAATGCCACGGAGGTCCAAGGTACTTATACCATGAAAAAATACCATGGTACATGTAGGCCTACATGCATATTTTTCTGCAGTATATGATCAAGCACAAGACCTTTGCTTTTAGAACCACAAACTTCAAAATTCACAGACGCATTAATTTCCAAAGCTTGAAAATTCAAGTTAATTTCGATGTCATTACCCTTTATTCGGAATGCATTTAAGTTACAAATGTGAACAATATATTTCAGTCACATACAGACACAACAGCAGCACTCCACACAAACCACAGCTCAACCAAATTCAAATGAAAAAAATGTTAAATATAAATAATGCTATTATTTGTTATACTAAAACATTGAGTCATATCAAGCATTTCTGCCCAGGCATTCACAAGTCACACAATCATAAGATCAATCCTACGTGTTTATTAGCTCCGTCTCTAGACAGCGCCATCAGATCCGCTTCCTTTGAAAACTGATGGTTAATCTCTTGTGTTTTTTACGTTGAAGCTTTTCGGAAGTGGAGTATGGCCATGTTTCCTAATTTGTTTTTCATATTCACCTGATACATCAAACCCTGAGGGCACGTCAGTCAGCCCCAGAATAAATCTGACTAAGGAGACAGATCTATTTTAAGATTCTCCAATAAAACTTTCCCCTTTGTCTGTGCTCAGGGCATTATCTCTGTGAGTGATTCCTCCTTTCATGTTTTATTCTAGAACTGGCGCCCCTTATAAAAGCACAATTAGATTTCTGATTAGCTACCGCAGGTGTTCCAGTCATGAGACAATGAGCTCTGATGGGAATGTTGAAGGAAGCACTGAATGGAGGCCGGTAAAGAAACAGTGTTGTCGAGTGATTGAACAGATGGATGAATGCATGTCGTGACAATCACACTGATTAAAGTACCCAAGAGTTGATATGAAAGATCAACTTAGCACCATTTGAAGTAGAACAATGAAAAAATAATGTCTTTTTTTTCTGAAACGTTCATTTAGGACACATGATGAATATTGTAATGAGCATTTGATTCAGATTCAAAGGAATCATTTAGTCATTATTGACATTTACCTGAAAATGGCTTGTTTCTTCCATTCACTCTCAGTTGTGCCATTACAATAAATGATCTTTTAGGTTCGGATTATCAATCTGGCCAATGATTCAAAATCATGCCATTAATAGTGCGCAAAGGGTGGTTTTCAACCTGCTGTCATCATAACGCAGGGTTTGCGCTTGCACACTACAAAAAGTATGGCGAATGATTGCACAAGATTCATTTTGAGGGTGTGGAAAGAACTGGATGAAGGCCTGTTCACACCAAGACCAATGTGTGAAAATGTTAATTTGAATGAACAAAAATAACATTTTCAAGCCACAAATATAAAAGATTTTCTAACCTCTTTTCCATTGCACTGCGAAGCCAACCAAGATTCAAGCTTTTGGTCATGTGCCCAGAGCTGCTGCTGTTACATAAAACCATGATTTAGTGGCCTTCGCAAACAGTATGTGAGAGTAAATAGCACAAGAATCCTAAACCAGCTCTTTTCTCTCTACACTTGCACTAAGAGGTGTTTGATACACTACACAAAATACCAAAATCTCATCCAAAATGTCCAACCGTCTCTTTGAAACCAAAAGTCTCTGAAAACATACTGTTACGTTTTGACTTCCTTTGTTCTCTGTTACAAGCAGATGTCAGAAAAGTTCTGTTCTGTGCTGAGGTGTTTCTGCTTTTCCACCTACAGTGAATTTGTGCCGAACATTGATGCTGGTGTGAACAGGTCTTTAGTTTGAAATCAAATGGGAATACATTAAATTAGATTTCCGAATTCATAGCTGGACCTGTCTGAGATTCTCAAAGTTCAGCAGGTTAACGTACCGACATTGGAGGATATGCAGCAAAAGTATAAGTGTCACTTTCGCAAACATTTGCGTTTTTCTTCATACGTCTTTGTGAATGCAGCATTCCCATCAAATTGAGGTGGATTTGCTGCATTAACTCTTGTGAGTGCCCTCCCACATTCGATTAGGAGACATCGTGACCCCTCAATCCAAGTACAGTGAATTGTGTGTATTAACAACCAATACTTAAGTTCTTTAAATCCATAATATGAAATTGAAAAGTGACAATTTCCCCCAGAATTCACACCTACCGGTGAGTATCCAGGAACTCTGTGTGAGTGCTTAGATGATAGCTTTTAGAAACAACAGTAAGATACACAGCGCGGACTGTCTCGGTCAAAATCGCACATTCACACGTTAGGAGACCAGACTGGTGCAGATCAGTCAGTGGATTGCCATGAGTTTAGTAGTTTGTGTTTGTAAACTTGCAGAGTGAAGACAGGGTTCTCTGTGATTGCGAATGACTCCTTGGAGAGTTCCAGTTCTTTGGAAGAAGAGGGTGGGGCGTTTGGGAGTGGCCAATCATAGTTCACGCTGGTTGGTTACAGATCCCCAGGCATGCTCTGCCACCCCTCGCTTCCCAATGGCCCGGTCACTTTTCCATGAGTGACAGCTGTATGATACGCTGCAGTTCCTCTTCCTCTCGTCTTTGACGTAGCTCCGCCTCTTCCTGCTCGCGGGCGGACAGCGCCATGGCTATACGCAGCTGCTCGTCGTAGCTGCGCGGTGGCTTATTGTTCGGTGTGCTGCGGGGGCTCTCCACGGTGTTGGGTTTGTGCTGTGGGGTTCTGGGTAATGGGGAAGAAAAGAAGTGACTGAGATTTCTGCTAACTGAAGATTGTTTTTGTTTTTTTAAGCACTAAAATCAGCACTTTAAGTGTGATGAAATACACTTGTGTATTAATATATGCGCCATCTGTCTTGCGCTTTTTTGCCCCTGTAGCTTGAATTTTTATGTTTTTAAAAGTGCCTTCTGCTTAAAAAAACAGTAATATTAATTCAATATCAGTACAACTTAAAATATCTGTTTTCTATTATTTTTAAATGCTGATTTTTTAGGAGCCATTCCTCCAGTTTTTCAGAAATCAATCTAATACGCAATTATTTATTATTCACATCATTTATTATTATCATCAATGTGGAAAACAGTTTTGCTGCTTAAAACTTTGTGGAAATCGTATTTTCTTCCCAGGACTTTTGGATTTACTTGAACAGCATTAATTACTTGAAATAAAAATGTTTTGTAACATTATAGATGTCTTTAACTTTTTAACTAACCCTGATAGTGTGAAGTGACTGTTCTGGATTCATGTCGGCATCTCAATCTGCTTTAAAACTCTGCGAGGAGCAAGTGGAGGTGAGGAGAGAGAGATGAAAACCACAAGTGAATTTCTATGAGCTTCACTGAGGCTGTATTGACAGTCATGCCTGTGTCAATAGCTCCAGTAAATGTGATGAGAGTGTGATGCTGTCCCTATTGTGTGTGAGATGTAACTACAGGAGACAGTAGAAGAAGAATACTGACTGCAGACCTTTCATGTCGGCTGGGGTCGCAGGGCAGAGTGTGTGTTCCCGGCTTACTGTTGGTCAAAGCCTCCCAGATCGTCACCTGTGAGTGAAACAGTGTAAAAGGGTTTACAGAGTCTAATCAGACAACAAGACACATTAAAGCAGCAATCTCTCTCTTTTTTCCCAAGGTAACCAGGGTGATGTTAACTTCCTGGGTTGGCCTACAAAAACGCTGTTATCCCTGCTGCACTTTATAACAATGAAAAGACTTTCATTTAAAGAAGCCAATCACTTTCACTCTAGGATTTTTCATGCAACTTGAGTTGCTAAATGTATACATTTTTGGTGAACTCATTTGCATTATAAGGGCTTTGCATACGCAACAAAATCTGGCTCTACATAGCTGGATATTAAATTCCCCTGATTAAATCAGGTCCCCTTATTAAATTTTCACTTTCTGAGGTTTTTTAACAATATGAGTTTGTTACAATAACAGGTCCCAAGATCAAAATGCAAGTAAACTTGTTAAGTTTATTAATGACAGGTAGCACAGGACACATCTCAAAACGACACTTATGCAGGTCGGCGACCTGAAAGCGACAATCCCGAAAGAGAGTCAGTAGACGGAGACAACGCTGCAAGGACTCAGACTGGTGAAAGATAACTGCAGATGATCTCCCAGAAGTCTGCATGCACCGAAGAGACTAAGGAAATAACTCCACTAGAAACTTGGACACAGGAACTAGGTAAGAGAACACAAACAAGAGTGACGAAATGACACCAAGCTTCAAACACTCCAGCTAGATAAAGGCAGCTAACAAGCAGTAGAGAATAGCTGCAGCTGAAGACTGACTGAGTGATCAGCTGGTTACCTGGCAACAAACAAGCGCTAACACACACAGACCCACACCTACAAACACACCAACAGATATCCAAAATGAACACAGAGTTCCCCTAGCCTGTATATGGTCCCCCATTGGCTAGAAATTTCAATCGGTGGAAACCGAACTTTGGCAATTTGTCTCTGCCTTTGAGAAAATGAAAGCTCAGACGTGCTGATCTTGAATCTCCTCCGTATGCCGTCATACAGAGAAGGTTACCTTCCATTGCTCTGCTTTGCCTGCCCAAAGAATTTGGCTCGCCCATGAGAAAATGAGCTAGGAAGTACGAACGCGATTTGCGATTTGAGTTTTTCCTCAAAAGATGTCATGGCTTGCAAACGAGCGAAGCATGGCAGTTGATCAGTGTTCGGATGTACAAATGAACACAAAGGTATTTTTTAGTTCCTTCATCCGAGCCTCTGAAGAAACAATGGGTTCATTTTATTTTCTCTGGAAATGCACCGACACAACTTCCCAATGTTCTGTAAGGTCCAAACATGTTTACAAATGTACAAAAGTCAATAACAAATTTAGTGAAAGCCTATTTTGGAGATTTGCAATCTAGTTTCTCAACTCCAGAATTCAGCTCTACATGGCAGTGCTTAGAGGTTGTAATAATGGCAGAATGCACAATTTCTCCACAGGCTTTTACCATGGCTATGGAAGTAATCATTAGGGCATCAAGATGGGAAGGAGGAGAGCGCTTGGCTTCTGGAATGCGACTACCACCAATCAGAGCATACATGGATGACATAACAACCATGACTACAACAGTAGCCTGCACTAATCAGTTACTGGGTAAGTTAAAAGATAATATTGAGTGGGCATGATTGCAATTTAAGCCATCTTAATCAAGGAGCATCTCGATAGTTAAAGGAAAGGTAGTAGATAATACATTCTTCAGTAATGGTGAGGAAATACCAACAGTTTCTAAGAAGCCAGTGAAGAGTCTTGGGAGATGGTACGATGGGGATCTAAAGGACACAGTTCGCATGGGAGAAGTAAGACGACAAGCAGTGGAAGGGTTAAAGAACATAAACATCTGTGCTCTACCAAGCAAACTAAAACGCTGGTGCTTTCAGTTTGGTCTACTGCCGAGGTTGCTGTGGCCACTGACTGTGTGCGAGGTTTCTTTGACAAACGTGGATAAGCTGAAGCGTTAATAAGTTCATACATCAGTAAATGGTTGGGAGTTCCACGCTGCCTCAGCAAAGTGGGACTTTATAGTAAAGGAATATTTCAAGCTGCCAGTTTCTGCTTTAACCGAGGAGTTTAAGTGCACCAAGGTCAGACTGCAAATGACCTTAGTAGAGTCACGCAACAGTTGTGAAAGGGAGAAAGTGGTCAGCAAAGGAATCTGTGGTAGAGGCAAAGGCTCCCCTTCAAATTGGAGATATCATGGGATAGGTACAGTATGGAAGAGGGGGTTTTGGGCTCAGTTTAGCTCCTCCTAAATGGCACAAGGCAGGCCCAGCTGGTGGTCAACGAGGTGCGAAAGTCAAGAGGTGGAAGCTGGTGGTCAGTGAGGTGTGAAAGCAGGAGGAGAGGATGAGGTGTATAAAGGCCATTTCCCAGGCCAAGCAGGGAGAGTGGATGAGATGAGCAAGATGGGCTGTCAAGACCTTTGGTCAATGGAAGGGAGTAGAATCAGTTTCCTTATCAGGTCAACATATGATGTTCTCCCATCACCTCAGAACCTAAACCTCTGGCTCGGGGAGGATCCCTCTTGTCTTTTGTGTTCATCATCTGCCACATTAAGGCACATTTTGACAGGAAGTAAGGTGGCTCTTAGCCAAGGTCAGTTTACTTGGCGCCATGACCAAGAGCGATGTTTGGCTTTAGCATTGGAAGGCAAGCGTAGCATGACCAACAAGTTGCCGCCTGTTCTAGCAAAACAGAAGACAATATTCCTCCAAAATTGTGGTTAGGGCACATGTGAACTACTGTATGAGGAAGGAGCAACCTCAGCAGCAGGAGGGATGTAAAGGTCAGTAAGCTGGGCTGAGTTGAGTGGGGGACAAAGGGGGGTGACTCTGGGATGCCAGAGTCACAGTCGACGAAACACTGAGGACAGAAGGTGCCCACTTGAAGACCCTAGAGATCTCCCCTACTCGGCTCAATCCAGACGGTTGTCGTGCTGGTCCACTGGGGAGACCACACTGTAGTTGCAGCCGTTGTGTGTGCTGACCCGCCAAGTACACTGCAGCCGTTAAGGCCGGACAGAAGGAGATTCAAATCACTACATGGAAGGAAGTGTAAATGGGTATAGCATAGTTTACTGTAGAGATACGTCTTAGTTTGTGCTGTACTTGTCGAAAGCCAGGTACAAATCAGCGTGAAGTTTGAACATCTACTCTCGTGTAATGGAAATCATATGGGCAACCCAGGAAACATTATAAAATATGTCAGGGGACCTTTAAACATCAAATATTTTCAGAAGACTGCAGTATTTTTGGATCTAGTAAGGACAGAAAAAATATTTGAAGCCATGTTGTTTCATGGTTGGTTAGGACATGGTGTAAAAGGGTATATTTCTCTATGTTGCGGACACCTACAGTATGTGCATCTGTTAACAGACCTGGTCATATTCTGATCCAGCCTCAATCAGGCTCTGCTGGATGGCATAATGTAGCAGATCATCCTCTTCTTCTCTAATGTTTTCCCTCTGGTTTCCTCCTAAAATGCTGTAGCCCCGCGGAGCCTCAAAAACACAAGGTGGGATCTCTCCTCCACGACATGAGTCTAATTGTATGAACAAACACAAATTTATGAAGACCGGTGCAGAATTTTGTAGTTAAATGCATTAACCAGCAGATCTGAGTTACATCAATACTACAGGCAGCGCTAAAAGGAATGCAATCATTAAACACGTGTCAATTAAATATTTATGTCTCTGGCCATTAAAAATGGCAAATGCTTTGTCTGAACACGGTTTTATTTTGTGACACCATATTTCACTATCTGATCATCATCTTAAATAGCTTCTAACAAACACATTTTCTTGAGGGTAAAAGGTTGATTCGTACTTGTGGAGCTAGAGCTGGACACGCTGGAAGAGTCGCTGCCTGGAGATGGTGCCTCTGTCCTGGGACTGTCCTTTTGTCCGTCCCCTTCAGTGTCCACCCTGGGCAAACCACCCTCTTCACAACCATTCAGGTTCCCAAAGGTGATCCGAGCATTTAGGATGTGGTAGATGGGAATTTCTGTTGTGAAGAGATGTCATTGTTCCATTACCCTAATAACTTAAATGTTTGTTTGTTTGGAAGCATACTTCGAAAACACATTTTTAGGCATATAGCATGCTCTTTCCATTTTTTTCCCTTTCTCTCACCTATTTTGATGGGGAAGCCAGGGGGCAGACGTAAGGTGATGAAGTCCCTAAGCTTGGCGAACAGAGTGTTGGAGATGGCCATGAGGTCGATGATAGGAGCCACCTGCTCCTCCAGAGATAAAGGGTGAGATTCACATAACCACAGCTTGGCTTTGAACCTGGGAAAAAAAACATTCACGTAAGGGTCGTGATAGCAAGCTGATGGTCTGATGTTGGCTATCGATGAGTATCTGTCGGGCTAGTTTTGAGGTGTGTTCCACACGTCAATTAAAGTCAGGCTAACGTTGCAGGCAGTTTGCCTGATTCACCATGTTGAATCGGCCCCTGGGCCGTCGGTGAGAGATGTCGCTCTGATTGTTCAGTTTAGCCAACGAGTCATTGCATTACAAATAAAAGCGAAAGTGATGAAAGCGAGCAAAGTTTTACGTCATCTCGAGCCTTTCATATCAAAATCAGCCACCTGGAATGAAGAAAGTGATCAACATGGTAAGCACTGCTTTGTTTACAGTTTGTTTATCTGCAGTCCTGGTATCGGTTTCCCTTTGTGAATGAAGAATAGACCATTCATATCTACTGATATTGACAGGTAATTCCTAACATGCAAACGCTGAACGCACAAGCTAGTTGGCGGTCGCCTGTAGTCTTTAGAGTTCAAGCTCAGATTTCTGGCCCAGACGCCGACCCGAGGCGACAACACAGTTGACAGTTGTCATTTTCAATTCAGATGTAGTTATTTGGGTTTATCGTTGTTCATACTTAAAGTAAGGTTTGGAGTTAAAGAAACCTTCCATATTTATATAAAAGTTCGATTTTTTGCATTTATTTTGATAGCACTCTTTGAGGAGAGATGGGAAACAGTTGGAGAGGAGAGAATGGAATGGGACTGGGAAAGGAGCAAATTTTCTTCAGAGAATCTAGTTATTTGTTTCAAAATGAAAATGAAAGGGTTGAGACACTACCTTTGTGTTTTTGTGGTGAGGTTACAAGGCTGTCCGATGTCTCTCTGACTCATGTTGGGATTAAAGTACTCCTCAGCTGTCAAGGCCAATGGGTTTGTTGAGGGGCATGATATCTGAGTCACCATTGTGTGCTGTAAAACACACACACACACACACACACACACAAACAAACATGCACACACTTTACTTTGAGGCAACAAAAGTGACATAGTCCTAGAAAGCCACTTTAGATGTTTTGATAAATGAACAGATTCTTGACAGGCTCCTCTCACTCACTCCGTTGTTAGGCCCCATGTGCTGTTCAGCGATACCCAGGAAGGATTGCAGAGGTGTCTTGCCTCCTGAGACAAAAACGCAATACACAGCAGGTCATATTACAGAAGATGTGCACAATACCAATGATCTGTATTGCATCGCTGTAACAGTAGATGAGACAAAGACATTGTTTGTTTGGAAAAAAATCTGAGTGGGCATTGAAATAATGAATCATCATATTCACTATGGCATGCCAACCATTGCACACGCTCATTGTGTTTTGTTGAGAAAATAGCATATGCGCTTAAACTAAATTTCTTAATCTGTATTTTTGTCCTTAAATGTTATCCTTATGCTCACCAAGGCGGCATTTATTTGATCAAAAATAAAGTAAAAATAGTATTAATGTGAAATATTATTACAATTTAATTGTTCTCTATTTTAATATATTTTCAAAATGAATTCCTGTTGTCCCTGCTGAAAAGGGTTCTTAAGGGGGTTAGGATTCTTTGAAGAACAGAAATTTCAAAAGAGCATTCTTTTTTTAAATAAAAATATTTTGTAACAAAGTCTTTACTGTTACTTTTGATCAAATTAATGTATCCTTGCTGAATAAAAGTGTCAACTTGTTTTAAAAAAAATCATACCCTAAACTTTAAACAGTTATTGTATTGATTTAAGAAAATAATTTCAAATGTGTGATTTAGATTCTTGAAAATATAGATAAATGTCAATGTGAGCATGTAAAGATTGTGATTTGAGAAACAAACTGGTCAAACTTACCTTTGGGTTTTGTTTTGTGCTGGTCAGTGAGATGGTCAGTACGTGTTCGTGTGATTAGCTCAACATTAGAGGCACAGTAAACCTGAATCAAAGACATATGAAAATATTAGTTGAAGATTTGTTTGTTAATCTGCCACATTATATTCATGACAAAAATAAAACACTCGCTTATCCTATGAGAGAATGCTGTTCAAGGACTTGACATTTCAAAATATGGATAATTTTGAGGAATATTAAGAATTTTCATTGTGAAAATAAAGAGCTCATAATGTATCTAATGCTCAATCTACACGACTCAATCTAGTTACGTCATGTCGCATCTCTGCACTCTCTTCCAGTGTACTGGGTGTAACCGAATGTTGTTTCATAGCAATAATTGGTTCCTTTCCAATCGGGTCAATGGATGAAAGCGGGCTAAATTTTGCAACCATGAAACACTATGTGAATCAAGGGAAAACTGCATGAATATTAATTGGGTCATAGAGACGTTGCTTGGTAACCTTCCAGGAGTGTCCAGTCAAGTACCTTAATTACTATTCACGAGCTAAGCCTTCACCCTAGTTGGATATGTCAATTTGCCAGCTAATTAGCTCACAATTTAACAGCCTTCTAATTAGACAAGGATATAACTGTCAAGATAAATAAAGATATTAAACTTGAAAAAGGCTTATCAGCTAAGGTGTTTAATTACCATTGTCATACATCAGGACATCAGGATGTGTTTCTGAATACTGTGGTGAAGTGGCTTGTTTTGTTGATTAGTTAGTTTGCCTATTTAAGCCCCTGGCTGTGTCTGAAATTGCATACTCTCTTGAGTAGGTACTTATTTTGAATAAGTAATTACTTCACAACCACTAAAAAAAGTAGGCTATATAGTATGATTGTATGTGTATATACAGTATATCCAACTGTATATAAAGACATGAGCATTAATATGGTTACATTTTGCAACAAATTAAAAAATATGGCAGTTGAGATTTACTATAACAGCATAAAAAGTATGTATGCAGGTAAAGTGGTCTATATTACATCCAACTTTCATTATATATTATTTCTCATTTTTTAACGATATAATGAAAACTATTGAAAATTCATCTGTTTTGCATTTTCTTTTATATTATCAGCAAAACGATTTGATTGAGATTTACTGTGATATAAGCCATACCTTTGATTCATACCCGTTCACCACCTCTGTTTTCTCACTCCGCCAGCCAAGAATGCCTGTTTTATTCCTGCAGAGACATCCGGGCACGTTACCAGGTGGCCGACGTGCCATGCAGGCAGAGGTGAGTCCAATATCACACATTTTATGATGAAGCTTATCCCAAAAGTGCTGGCTCACACTCTCAGCTTTACAGTAAAGCCAAAATAACAGGTTACGATGCCCTTCCTGTCTAAAATTTTAATTGCTGACAATGACTTGGCAATTGTTATGTTATGTGCTCACCTCTCAAATGAGATGTTCCTGGTGTCAAGCTGCGTGGCCACCACGGGAGCGGATAGACGGGCCGCCACCTGTTCATCGCTGGGCTGCAGCGCCCCCAGAAGGTTCAAAGCGGTTGTGCACGACCTGGGGGAGGGGGAGGCTGGAGAGGAAGTTGGGCACGGCAGCTTCTCGCAAAACACCAGCTGTCTGTCATGATCCACTTCCATTACCATGGCGCTGGAGTCTGAATGACAGGTGGAGAGAGAGCCAATTAGAGACTGTGGCGAAGTGAGAATGAGGTTGTTTCCATGCCAATGATGGCTCGTTTGAAAGAAAGCTAAGTGAGAAGTGGCAGTGAGAACAAAAGCTCAGATCAAACCCAAAATCGGATTTGAAGGCAACAGGCAGTTCGGCAACAAAATCAGTGCAGGAAAAAAAGCCATCACACTCACCTTGACCCCTGAATATAAAGCTGCGATTGCCTCTTTGCCAGGTCATTTGATCAAATCCCATGAGTGTTGTGTCCACCCGCAGGCACTGGCCACTCTTCCATACCCGATATGTGTCACTCGGACAGATACGAGACACGAGCGGAACTGGAAATAGTAGGAGAGGAGAGTTCAACAATAGCAGGACATGAGGATGTGGAAAGAGGAAGAGCCTGTCCAAACATACCATTTACACATGATTACAGCACGAATGACCTACCCCAGCTTGTAAACTCCCATTTCATCTCCACGTAAAAATCCTGTGCCTGAAATACAAGAGGGAGAGATAAGGTTAGTGCATACAGTGGGAGGCCGAAAGTGAGAGACGGATCGCTCTGCAGGGAAAGACATGAATAATAAAACTCCCGGAGAGATGAGGAGCGGGGAGAACCAGAAGCTCGCACATCCATCCATCATAAACAAAAGAAAGAAGGCTACGGGGCGCCCAAGGTTGAAAGAAAAAACTCGTAGGGACAAAGAAAAGAGAGGCCTTTGCAAACAAACCCGGTGGTTCCCTATTAACTTGTTTGTGTGTATGGAAGAATCTACTGGAATGAGGGCTCAGGTGTGCAGGCAGCAGGTGGTTGTTACGATGCTGTTTGTTAAGCTCATACCTTGTTGTTTTGTCATTAACAGGTTGAGGGTTTATTTACCTGTCGGAGTCTCTCCAGCAGTCGCGGAATCCCTGCCAGTCTCTTAGTGGTGCGCTGACAGTCACGGTAACGTAGCACCAGCCGTACCAGCTCCGGGTTACGTGTGCTAATGGCCTCCTGCAACACTGACACACAGTAGGTAAAGTTTCAAGAGACACCAAATTAGGGATGCATCATGCATGATATATTTATGCTATTTACTTTATTTATTCAGTAGCTTTGCCATCATTGAATGCTCACTTAATGTTAATCTTTAAAACACTAATACACATTTATAAACATTAATGATGATTTTTATTCTGTACATGATATTGTTCAGATACCTAAATTTTAGAGTTTTATTAAGAATTTATTTTAACACAATGACTTTCTTTTTATTCTTATTATCACTCTGGGTTATAGCGCTGTGGGTTTGAGAAAACTGCAATATAAATAAAATGTATTATTATTAAAATAATAGAACTTCAATATCTTCCAGAAACCAGTGATCGGCCATTACTAACTTTCAAATGTTTGAGCTTGGTATGACTTTATTAATGCATTCAAAAAAGCTCTTATGCTCACCAAGGCTGCAATTATTTGTTTTATTGTCAATTAAAATATTCATGAATTTTTAGCCTCGTTACTCAAATGCTGATTTCATATTATTATCAATGTTAAAAACTGTTGTGCTGCATAGTATTTTTGTTTAAACTGATAAAAGAGAAATGTCAGGATTATTTGATGAATCGAAGGAGCAGCATGTAACTAGCCTGTTTAAAACCAGACCTTTCTCAGTTGTAACTGAGTTATTATGGTCTGGCAAAGCGTCACAAATCATTTCCAGAGGGGCGTCACCAGCGGACGTCGCGGGTAGACCTAATCCACAAGTTTCCGAGGGAAGCTCCTGTAAAATATAAAGTGGGTGAAACTTCCGGTGACGCGGCGGAAGTAGCATTCCAATGGTATTTTGTGTGTTAGTTAGCGAAGAGACTAGCTGTTTTTCTGAGAATTATTTTACTATTTAAAGACGCAAATCTTTATGAGAGATGTCGTTACGGAGCTCAGGGACAACATGTGCTGTTCGCGGTTGTATGTATAGCCGGACTAAACTAATTCAGTGGCTTAAACGTGATTGTTTTGAACATAAGCTGAAAACGAAATCAGAGTGATCCTGCCAAGAGCCCGTCTCTGATCCTGCCAACGACTGTAGTTTCCATCACCTCCCAAAAGACGACGAATCGTTCTGTGTACATTTGTTTAAATTATTAATATTCTATAAACTCTCTCGGCATGTGATTGGCTGTTCTCTACTGATGTTACACCTAAACTCAGGATCAAAGCCTGTGTTGACAGAATACCAAATATGCCAGTTAATGTATTCAAGTAGCACATTCATTTATAATTTTGAATAAACTCCAAAGCACAATGACTAAGTGTGCATTTTTTATTTTAATTGTTTGTCAGCTCGCACAACTGTCCGTCAACATGCCTTGATGAGTATTGATTAATAATAATGTTATTATAATACTCCCACTCAACTACTGCGGAGGGTAAAAGTACTGTTATTTCACCCTTTTGAATTTCGTTGAGGTTGTGTTCCCACATCGTTAGCTAGTTTGGATCGCAATAACTTGAATGACTGTCAACTGTTGAATGAACGAGTGTCAAGCATGTCAAATCGCGCTTTGTTTACTTCCTACCAGAAGTCGCGCCCACTTTTGATGCAAGGCATCATGGGGCGTAGGAAACTTGTGGATACCAATCAGAGCGATGGAGGAGATGACGTATGCAGAGCGGCGGCCGGCGGAGAAACATCTCAGAGTGTTGTTCTTTGCACGGTTTTTAACAAAAAGGAAACGTTCAAATCGCTTAAAAACAGACGCGATAGCCGATTCGAACGAGTGATGTTCGACGGCGGCGAAGGCTACAAAATCTGCTTCAAAATCTCAGCGCTGTCGTCATCGTGTAAAGCCCGTCCCAACGTTTCTGATTGGTGCCGCGATTTCGACGGATTGGAAACATAGATTGGAAATAGGCTTGAATGAGCTCTTTGCCAGACTAACTTTCAGAGTAAATAATGCTAAATTTGCTAAAACTTTCCAAATTTGCCAGAAGTTGTCTGGGTTTTCCCAGGCTATAGCATGTAACTTTAAATGTCTTCACAGTCAAAGCATAATTTTAAAAAATAATAATTAATTTCTTTCAACAACCAAACGACCCCAAAATTTTGAACGGTAGAGTAAATAATTATCAGCTTATAATATTGGCCAGAAAGTGGCTGGAGTTTCTTGCTGTATTACCTGTCCAGCGATTTCTGTTTTCTTTGCTGACATCAGCTCCATGCTGGACTAACAGACGGGCGCAGTCTAAATGACCCAGTGTCACGGCCAGGTGCAAAGGTGTCCGACCCCGTGGGTCCAACACTTCTAAATCAACCTTTAAGACAGAGAGAGATTTATTTTATTGACCACTTCATGCAGTAAAATATTTGACAAACACAATTTTTTGTTTCTGCCCTAAAACAGAGATCTGTCAGAGCAGTGGCCTAGTGGTTGACTTATGTCCTCCACAGATGCAGAGTTTTTGAAATAGGACATTGTGTCCTAACCCATTCCACCTATTTTTTTTTTCTTCTGATCTATTAGGCCTTGTATGGAGACCTAAACAGTTATCACTGTACCTCATCAAAGTTGTTTCTCGAAGTTGTTACTATAGTTAGTTGATCCCGATAAGCGCACAATGTCACAGTTGTAAACATGACGGCTTTCTTCTATGAGGGTTTTTTTTGTGTCACACTGTTGTTGTTTTTCAGGCGGACCGTTAAAAACGTGACACACACATCTCCCGAAATTCCTGTAGGATTTATCCAATCAGATGATGACTTCAAAACGTCTGAAGTATTTCCAATTTTGTGTGCCACATGTCTTTAATGGACGGACGCTTTGTTGAATAGATACATTGGCCCTGTCGCTAATGGAACCCTAATCTCTTGCGATCCTCTTTTGAGTCCACACATGTAATGCCGCTTTGACTGTCGGGTAAAAGTCTGCTCTGGGGTTGCTAGTGCACATCGAGGGTGCATATCAGCCACAAAGCACCCATGAGCACCCTTCTGAAACCTAAAATGAGAAATGGGACACCCTTCGGTCTTGTGAACTTAACAGACAAGCGCACACGGCGGGTGTCCATCTCATATTAATGCAAAATGATGGATTTAAAAGTTAATGGTCAGACGGATCAAACGGAGTCTAACTGTCAGTTACATACTGTATATCTGCCATGTTGTATTTTTTTTATTAAAAAAATACACTTTTTATTTGTATAGTTTTTAACCAAATCTTCCAAAGCAAGATGGGTTGTGTGCAATATCAACAATGTGCATGGATCCACACTTCGAAAATCTACCGAGACCATCCGGGGACTTTTGGCATACTCTTTTCAAACATGGGATAAACTTAATCTTATCTTACACACTATTTAGGATGGATAGTGTGAACACTGGGATGCAGGGTGACATTTATCCAGTAGTGTTGGCTTCTGGACTCCAACATTCACCAAAAGAACACAAAAGAAGATACATTTAAAGAGTGTCTCTTAAGGTCCAGTGTTGTTTAGTATCTCATTGACTTTCAAAATATCTTGGTTTGCGTTCCGCTGAAGAAAGAAATGAGGGTGAGTAAATGATGACATCATTTTCATTTTTGTGTGAACTGTCCTGTCAACTGCAGTATATGATAATCTTGAGAAAGCCTTAGCCTTGAGAAAGAAGGAAAGAAAGCACCATTCTGGCCACCAGCTACGCAAAAAAGAAAAAGATGGCAGAAGTGAAAGAGAGCTATGGATGAGAGAAGCGTTAGGCGATAATTAAGGCATCGCACTCGAACATGACACAGACCACGGTCACATGCCATGGTGAGAAATACTTCTACACTTCTACACTGAGATCCGCGCTAACTACACTGTGAAAACCAACGTGCCAGACTGTTTCCTCCAGCTTCTCATCTGTCTCTCGGCCCCTTCTGAGCCAGTCAACTCAAAAGAGTTCCTGATTCTCTTCTGGGAGGCTCATTTATAATAAGATCATCACTCACTGTCATCCGAACGCCAACACAATCATTCCGTTCACCTCCACGCGCTACCAAACATTTCAGTAAATATGCTTGTGTTTATAGATGCAGGATGACCCATTAATCATTATTTGATGAGTTGGTTGTGCTGTGGTCGTGTCCATATTTATAAGCTTACTCTCTGAAAGCAAGGGCATGACAGGCAGTGCATGGTGATGAGTTGTGTAAGTGGAGCAGAAATGAGAGTCAGGACAGCTTTATTTAGAGACTTATATTTGAGCCATGTTTTCTGTTTTTAATGAAGCATTTTGATAGGCCGTGTGGTAATGGAAACATATTATTACCCCGGGGCTATGAAAGCTGCTTTGGAGTTCTGTAAATTAACTCAGTGCAGGTGTGTGTATTCATGCGTGTTCGTTTTCGTGTCTATGTGTGCATTATCTATTCATAGTTAGTGGTGCTAGGATATGGCTATTATAAATTGCTCTTGAAAAAAAACCTTAACCAACCCTAAATATTAAACTTCAGCACGCAGCACGTCTAACTTTTCTGAGAGTTCAGACTGATTTTCCCTAGTGAGAGAGAAAAAATAGCCAAAAATCCCATAGATTTGAGCCAGAGACCAGAATATCAAAGCGATGGGCTCTTTTAACTTAGGCCAGTAAAGAACCACCACAGCAACTACCTAGCAACAGGCTAACATCCAGTTGTTTAGATCTTTTACTGTAGTGTGTCAGTCAGAAATATCAGCTTACATTTACAAACATTCCAATTACCATTATGTGTAATAATCCGCACGGAGATCTGATCTCACCATCACAGAGTCCATCTGGGATTACATGAAGAAACTGAAAAAAACAATACAGACTAAATACAGAAGAACTGAGGCAACGTCTCCAAGACACTTGAAGAAATCTACCTGCAAAGCGACAAGATTGTGAGAAGTTTTAGGTACTTGTGTAAAAATACTGTAAAGTCAGGTTTTCTTTAAGTGTCTTGGAGATGTTGCCGCAGTTCTTCTGGATTTAGAGTCAGTTTTTTTCATGTAATCTAAGATGGACTCAGTGATATCCATGTGGATCATACAGGCAGCTGTAAAACTCCTTGTCCATTCAAAAATTTCACTGATTATAATTAATTGCAAAATAAAGATCAGTTTGCAGAATTAAACTGATATTTCCTACTGGTACGCTACAGCAAAAATAACTTTCTTAAAACCATTTTTCTTTAATGAAAATACTAACGTGCCTAAGACTTTTGCACAGACGACCGGTCAAAAGGAGAATCGCACCAAGATATAAACGGGATAGATGTTGTTGGCATCCAGAAAGATGTTTATTACAAACTGACGTGCTAAATGGGAAAATGGTTAAGAGAAATAAAATAGGTTATCAATAAAAAACAGTCTAAAAACTAGAACTGTTATGTACTAAAACAGTACAAACTCTCCGCTTCATCTATTGAGGACAAAGGCTGCCTTCGAATATATATATATATATATATATAAGAATATATTTGCATATTTCCCTTTCCACAATGTGAGACTAAAACTCATAAAACAGTAGGCAAAAAGTACCCGGATGACCTGCTGCTTCCAGCAAAATTCTGATTAACTCTTGCCTCACCATGTTTATAGATAAATATACAAGATTATTAAGAATAACTTCAAACAAATTATTAAATTCAATAACTAGGATGGATTCCAAACATTTCCATAATAGTGAAAATGCTCCCCTACAATTCGTGCTCTCTTTAAGGCCACGCCCACTCAGGGTAAAATAAAATCCCATATAACTATTAAAAAATGATTAGGAACAGTGAGGACAAAATGAACGGTGATGAAAGACAACTCCAAGGTCTCTACATCACATCAGGTCTCTACATATACATATATACAAGTCACAATTATGTTATTGTTATTATCACAGAAAACTCCTGTGTGTCCGACACTCTTCTGCATAATTAGCCGGCCCGTTTCGCAACATCATGACGGCAGTCCCGGCGGTCCCTTGAGGGCCTCTAGAAAAACAGCAGCCTGGTCCCCAGAGATCGAGATGAGTGCTAAGAGAAAAGGGTGTGGATGGGTGGTGGGGGTGGGGGTTGCTATGGTAACCCTGGATGAGGAGTACAGATCAGAGATGCAGGACAAGGAGGGAGAACTGCAGATTTAAGTGAATGATGGCTCTCACATCCATCCTGTGGGGATCTCCAATCAACCCTGACACTAAAGATGGCTCAGATGACTGACAGAGAGAAGGAGATAACTGTCAGGACAGGAGGTGTACATGCTTTAGCCAGTGAGGGAAGGTTTGAGATTGATAACTGGTTCTGAAAGCTTCAGGGAAAGACGGAGGGAAACATGTTACTCGGTAAGACAGATTAGCAGCTGTGAGAGGAGAAGGGTTCAAGAAACATCAGTTGTTACAGACTGGCCTTCTGGTGACCTGAAATGCAGCTATATATCCCTCTGAGACACGCTTGACAAGACAACACACACACACACACACACACACACACAATAACACAAACACAGACAGTCCCTTATCTCATCTCATCACACAGCCACAAACAAATACAGACAACCACGCTGAATGTCTCTTGTCATGAGATCCACAAACTTCCACCTAAACGCCATTGTTAAAGGATTTTAACAAACCTCTAACACTATTCAATTTTGTTTCTTAACTCATCCAATATCAGTTGTGCTATTTAAATCTAACTATGCAGGTTTTTTTGTGTTTTGTTTTTTTACGAACAATAAAATGGGGATGA
Source organism: Pimephales promelas (assembly GCF_988280905.1). Classification (NCBI taxonomy): domain Eukaryota; kingdom Metazoa; phylum Chordata; class Actinopteri; order Cypriniformes; family Leuciscidae; genus Pimephales; species Pimephales promelas. Next base: position 19,951,869 of record NC_142784.1, read on the forward strand.
ACTTCAGCAGACTTTATAAGAGCCACATCTAGGGACCTAAATATACACTTAGGAGCTTATTTCTTCTTCCTAACCATACATTTCAAACCACTAATAAAACTTGACTTCTCCTTAAAGCAACACTGGTAAACACCTTAGCAGTATTTCAAATTTTCAATTCAAAGAACTAAAATATTTTATATACTGTGTGTGTGTGTGTATATATATATATATATATATATATATCAATCAATCAACTTTTATTTATAAAGCACAATAAAAACAACAGTAGTTGAACATTGTGCTGTACAGAAGAAATAAAATATCGTAAAAAAAAACAAAAAAAAAAACAAGACTGACCGCAAAACTAATGAGAAAGGGGGGGGGGGTGTTTACATCGAAACCACCAATTTGACCATTCAACATTAAATCAAGGACACTTGTAGGCCAGTGAAAACAGGTAGGTTTTTAACTTAGATTTAAAAACAGACTCAGTGGCTATTAATCTTAAAGATACAGGAAGACTATGCCATAGTTTTGGACCAACAACAGAAAAAGCACGTATACAGTAAAATATTTTAGTTCTTTGAATTGACCATATACACCACGCTAAGTCTTTGTAAGGTTTCTTGAGCAGTGAGGGATAAGGATAATAACAATAATAGCTGAATCCTACCTGAAACACCTACACATTACAGTTCTCCTGTTCTGACCGAAACTCGTCTATCCCACCTACACTGCCTCTCACTGACAGCACTGTAACAAGCACACTTGCCGGCTGACATGCATGCACTGCATCAGACACAAGTGCACAAACTCAAATTCTTGTTAATTACAAATCCTTCACCGCCACATTGAAATAGACAGTATTACATCATCAAGGGCCTGTCCTCACATTTTAGCATAGATGCTCTTCCACATAACTGTCCATCTCTTCTTCCACACTCTCTCGCTCTCTCTCAGCCTGCTGGAGACTGCATTATTGATAGTCATCTCTGGCTGGTGCATCTGCTCTTGCACTCTTTCTGCCTTGGCTAATGTTCTCTGGCAGCTACTTAAACCAACATCAATCTTTCATTGGACGTCTAAACTGTGTATGTGGGAGGCAGGCAGAAGAAAATCATATGTGTGTGTGTGTGTGTGTGTGTGTACAGTATGTGCAAATCACAGCATGCGATGGATTCTGCTGAAGGCTTTGCACAGGCTCTCTTGTGTGACCGTGTGCATAAAAATGTGCATACATGCATAGATTTACACACACACAATCTGTTCTGCACATAAATGCAATCATGTGCTTCAGCGCTTTCACTTAAATGAGCATTTGTTTGAAGACAGACAAGGCAGAATGACATCAACGTGCAGAAGCACTTAAAGACTGTGATGTGCCAGAAGAATGAAATGAATTGCATAGACAAGGATGCAACCCAGAAGAGAAGTGAACAAGAATATACAAATTCTTTAAATAAGTCTACTCTAGGCAGACATATTGTGAGGAAGGAAAGGGGACGGAGAAATATGGGCCCTTGTTCGACTTTTTATGCACTATTGTGTCACAGGAGGTTGACACACACACACTCACACCCACGGTGTGGTTTGTATTCTGGAGATTAGCATCCAGGCCTCGGGCTAAAAGGCCTGAAGCGGCCGTCTCATAGTGTGGGAGGTAGAAACCAATGGAGCTTGCACCAAAACACAATCAATAGTACAGCCATTACTTTTTAACTGTCAGTGGGAACAAATACAGTGGGAAACAGTAAACGTCACAAGGGGACAAGAAGGGTTGTATAAAAGCTCCATTTCACATACAAAACGTTTGGATATGCCCAGTTTAGCATCCATTTTGGACATTCTGATTGTCCCGGTGATGACATGTCTTTTGCTTTATTCTGGTAAATGCCACAGAGCTGGTGGTTTGAGATAAGAGGAAGTGTGAGGTCATACTGAAACTTTTTATATTTGTATATTATATTTTGAGGAATATTTCATCTGCTTTTGTCCATATAAGAAAAGTCAAAGGGGTCCAAACCCACATGGCTTTTGTTGTATGGACAAAAGCTTTTTTTTATTTATTTATTTTGTAAGAAAGTTATACAGGTTTGCAGTGACCAGTGTTTTTTAGTTACTATTATAGCATTTATTCATACTTTGAATTAGCTTTAATGGTAACGCTTTATAATCCTAAACTGGATGCCATTAGTTTTAACAGTTAATTCATAATTTCTAAAGCATTAATAAGCAGTTCATAAATACAGCTATACATGCTTTGTTCTTGATTTATAAGCATTTCTATAATGTGTTTAATAATTATATTTTCATACTATTAATGATTGATTTATCATTTGTAAATGAAGTATTTACAAAACAGTTATTTAGGAGTTGTCAGTGGTTCATGAGATCACTTATAAAGTGTAAGTAAATTCAGGTATAAAGCATTTAGTAGTGGTCAGTTAGCTATTTTTGTGAGCTCTTCTAAAGTGAGGGCTATTTATGCCTTGTAAAGCATTTACAAAAGAAATTTAAAGGCTCATTTATATTCTAAACAGAAAAAGGAAACAAACACAACAGTGAAACAGAACAGACATATTCAACTGAGCCTTTTAAATTGTCCTCACAAAAATAGTTAACTGACCACTACATAATGCTTTATACCTACCTGAATTAACCCTGAATTACAGTAGCAATACATGTTAATAAAGCATTTATTAACACACTAACTATTACATGTCTGAACAATAAGATGTATGAATGTACATTTAAATAGTTTTATAATCATTTACTTAGTGATCTTGTGAACCACTGACAACTCCTAAATAACTGGTTTGTAAATAATGCAATGCTTCATTTAGAAATGATAAATCGATCATTAATAAAGTGTGAAAATACAATTATTAAACACATTATATGCTTTTAAATCAAGAATAAAGCATTTATAGCTGTATTTATAAACTGCATATTAATGTCTATTAATGCTTTTTATGGTATTTTTTAATTGTTTTTTAAACATCATTTTAATACTTCAACACAAATTTATTTTAGTTCAGTTAGTTGCAAAGGCAACATTTCTCATTTTCATTTTTGAAAAATTGTTATTTCATCTGCTTATATTTTATTTCTGCTTTATTTCAATGAACAAATTGTAGTTTTTGTTTTAGTTAACAATAACACTGGGAGAATGAAGGGTAATATGAGGGTGAGTAAATGCTGACAGAATTCTAAACATCCCTTTAAAAGAAAAATACTGAGACGCTTAAGTACACCATGGTTTGAGGTTATGTTTGCATATCTAAATTAGAATAGGGGAATGTTTACTGGAAAAACAAACATATGTAAATCACAGAGATGAGTAGTGCTGAGAGCCATGTTATAGACAAATCCAGCACAGTTCAGACGCCAACTTGGGTCATAAAAAATAGTGAATATAGTGAAAATGTAATTCACTATTATCTAATCATTTTTTCATACCTGGACTACTAAGAACTACATGTTCATAATTAATCTAAATAATCCATAATGCACAATCCAACTCAAGTATTAAAGATTCAAGTATTACCAAATCCTTCAGAAGGAATACTAATTATTTGGACAATAATATGACAGCTCTCTAGTAATTGAGCAAGTAATAGCAACAAAAGTAATTGTAAACTTTTGAGGTTTTTGTAAGGTTTTGGATAGTAATTCCTTTTGAAAAATGTAGCAATACTTGAGTCATTACTTGTGGGTCACCACGATCTTCACTTTAGTATACTGAATAATTCCTTTAAAAGGATTTGGTACTTAAGTCATGACTAAAACCTAAAAACCTAAAATGCTTAATGACTTCAGTCATTAAAAGAGAGTTATTATGCTTTTCACTTTAGAAAACTGACCCAAGTGATACAGGCAATTTATATTGAAGGACTTGAGTAATTATAGGTAACTATAATCTTTTTTTTAAAAAAAAATGTATTATACATAGGCCTGCTCTCATTAATTATGAACATATATTATTTGTAGTCCTCTGGGAGGTGAAAAAGTAGATACTGATGTGAATTAACTCTACTTACTAATTTGTTATTGCTAAATGCTTATTGATATGTACAATAATTCATGTTCACTTTCAATTACATTAATAGTAGTTTAATTTAAGTCATGTTTAATGTGATGGTTTCTTTCATCCTTAAAATCTATATGCTTTAACTGTTCGTGTTTCTTTATGGTCTGGTGGTAAACTTGTGTTAAGCGTGTCTGGGTTCAAATCTGCCCTGTATAGTTTTTTGTAATTCAGGACACGTTTTTCAAGGACACATTTGTGTGCATTTTGTTCACTGATTTAACAGGAGCAAACAGAAAGTTTCCGCAACAGTGTTAAGGTGTAAAGCTTTGAAACAAACTGCATTGAATAAAACGCTAAATTGACTAAAGTTCACTTTGAAATTAATTTTTGGTATGTTCAGCTTATACCTCAAGGGCATCCAAGATGTCTTTGTTTCCACAGTATTTTCAATTTTGATATTTTTAGGTCAAACCGTTCTTGTCTGTCAGTCATATAATGGAGGTTTATGGGGTCCACCTCAAAGAGCATGCACAGAGAAGTCCAAATTAAAAGATGATTTAATGACTCGTAAATGTAAGTACACATTAATGGCCTAAGACACGAAACGAGCGGTTTGTGTGAGAAAACGAACAAATGAACAAATATTCTGCTGAACAAATGAACGAATATTCTGCTGGAGATTTTCATTTGTATTAGGTATCCGTGCCGCTAAAAGTGGTGGGGCCAGTCTCTGACAAAAAGTGGGGACATCTGTCCCACCCTCAAATTAAACCAACTATGTTAATATTGCGTTACGCATTTGTTCTTAGTTATTAATAAATGACAGAACAGCATTCTAAAGTGTTACCAAAGCTTCTCATAAGATAACCAAATCGCACTTAACACTCGTCCTCTGAGACAACGCTGTGTAGCAATTAGTGTTGCGTTACGGGTGGAGTGCAGGAGGGCCGAGAGTTGAAGAAGAGAGGTAGTAAAACAGATGTGTGGGCAATGGCAAATGTGCTGATGGAGGGCCCCGTGTTGTTGTGTATTTGCTGAGGCACTGCTGACTTCACTCAGAAGAATGTAAAACTATGCAATTTCTCCAATTTTTGGACTAGGCTCTGTAAATCCATCAGCCGACTGCTCTTCTCTCATAGTTTACTCATTCAATCACCCACTTTATCCATTCTCCATTCACTCTTTCTAAATTCCCTGCTGCTCTCCTCCAAGCTGTCATCTGTCCACTTTCTCCCCCGTGACTGTTTTATGGCACCGTCGAAGCATACAGCAAAATGAGCTTCTTTTCCCCTTGGTAACTTATTTTTCCCCCTTCACCTGATCTCTTTGCTATTCACGTCCTTTCGCTCTCCTCCCTCTTTGTTCTTTCACTGACACCTAACATCTAGCCCATAATCCCGTGTGCTGGTGCAGCAACTTTTCCCCTTGTCAGGGTGGCTACGTGCCTCATTCACTGGAGAGGAACAATAGAGACAGCATTGACCTCCCTTCGCGCCTCATGCCGTCCCTGGAGGGACTCGGTTTGACTCATTGAGCCTACCATGCCAAACGTGGCTAGATTATGCTGTCAGCGGCCTGTAAATCATCTAAACTGGAAGTGCTTTATATCGCAGTGATCATGAAGAGGGTTAGGGGTCTGAATTATTACCGTCAGCCTGAGTCATAAAAACCGGCACAGGAACAAGATGGCTGGTATTGGAGTGAGTTACAGTTTGTTTGGGGTTTGGAAAGATGGAATTGTGAATGGCTGCTGTAACTGAGATGGATTACTTTGCTCAAATGAGTTATAGTTATTTACCATAGACTGTAAAAGAAGTAGACAGAGCCATCTCATTGGAACTCCATTGAGACAAGTGAAGCCCGTTTTTAGTGATTTTTTTAGCACTTCCGTTCCTGACGCGAACAGAGCTCAAACAGAGCTTGATGATGTAGATGTGACGTGAGCAACCCGTCTGTCTTCTAGTGGCTGTGGCACGAGAAAAATTGAATCATTCCCTTCCGAAACTTGCAGAGGTGGAGAGTGTGAGTAGGAGCTGTCCATGAGCGAGGAGCAGGAGAAACTTTTGCTAGGTATTCTGATTTATTATTTTGTCATTTTGCCTCCACTTTTCCCCGATTGCCCGCAAGCTTCTCTTCCTGTCCATACGGTAATGCGACAGAGAGTCGCATGGTTATGATGCAATCGTTAGCCTACTTTTACTACTACAAGGTAATGGAGCATTTTATACATTGTCGTGTTTCTTTAGAAATAAATAATGGACAAATGGAGTCTTCAAATGCCTCAGATGTAAAGTTATTTGCTGTCAAAGTGACGCCAAAATGAATGGGAGTCAATGGAAATGCTAACGCAATTGAAGTTCTGCTACAAGATGGCAGCTCCCGTGAGGCTTCAACTTTCCGGTCAATGGATAACCCCCTTGTTATTTACTCATTAGACAGAGAGTTAAACCCAAATAGTGAAAGTCTGATAAAGAGCATACACTCTAAAAATTCCTGTGTTGTTTTAACCCAATTTGGGTCAAATATGGACAAACCCAAATGCTGGATTAAAAAAATGGAATTTACAAAATTAAACCCAATAGCTGGGTTTGTCCATTTTTGACCCAAAATTGGGTCGAAACAACACAGCATTTTTTAAAATAAGTAATAGTTGTTGTTTTTTTATTGACATCTATGTTCCATGAAAAACCTTTAACATTTAACATTTAACATTCTTTTTTGTTTATGGTGGGAAAAGTTTCTTTAGATTATTAAAATGTTCTTCACATAGGAAAAAGGGTTCTTTTAAAAACTTCTGACTGAAAGTTTCTTCTATGGCATTGCTGTGAAAACTTTATTTACAGGCCTTGATATTTACAATCAGCTCTGCAATCTCAATTATTATTTTGATATAAACTTCTGTTTGTTACAGAAAAATGCATTCTGATTTTCATTGGCCTCTTCCAATGCATTCTAATATGGCTTCAATATTAAAAAAGGAGTAGTTTGATGTTACCCCTAACAAATTGTGTATTATTTAATAAATCTATTGTATAATATTAAATAGTTTATTTGATATTTTAACTGGAATACATTTAAATAGCAATGTTTTAATAGATTTAGTTTCTTAGCAGTCTTACCATTATTTGTCTGTTGATCTACAGTATTTGTAGATTTTTCTCTCTAATAGAATAAAGATGAATGCCACACCGATTATATCTACAAATTGGTGGATAGATGTTGCATTAAAGTTGTGACGTAACTGAAGAAGCGCCAGATCTTTTCCTCAGTCTTGTAATCTATATATAAATGGATTATCAACAAAGGGAAAAAAAAGTAGAACAGGAACTAGTACTTCAATTTAACTGTTGTTGATCGGATGAAGGCAGATCTAAAAGCGAGCTTGCAGTCTACTACTGGAAATCATTGCAGAACTCAAGCAGAGAGAAGTCTGTCATTTGACTGAAAGTTATGACATTCTGATTAAAGATTAAGAGGTCAAATTAAAACAACTGTATGAATCATTCAAAAGATCAATAACATCCATTTAGAAAATATAAGGTGAATTTTAATTTCATGCTCTTTAACTCTTTTGAAGATGGTTGATCATCAAGCGCATCAAACACACCCTCTCCCGACACACCATCTATCCTCAGGAACTGTGAGTGTCGTTCTGTAAGCATTATTCACCCACAGCCTTTGAAAGCAATGGCACTTTATTGTGGAGCCTCTCTGTGTTTAATGCATCTCAGATCGAAATACAATTCAACTGCATTTCTGATCACGTTTCCACATTAAATGGACAGACGCGTAACACGAGAAGGTTTGGAGAATAGGGAAACTAGTGAGCTACATAGACAGCATTAGTACGCGTTCGAACGTGACAATACGCCCAAAAATGCGGTCTATCTAGGCAACTCAATAGGTTTGAAGACACAGCCAGGGTGTGAGGATTTTGACATTCATTTCTGTTTGTAGTTGGCATATCAAACCACTTAAATGGGTAACTGACCAGAAAACAAAGAAAATTCACTTTTCACCCATGTATCACAGATTAGGCTACAAGCCGAATGAAGTACCAGAATCAGTTTCCCTATCAAACGCACGGCCCGTTCCTCACAGCATCATCCGCCGCGATACAGGAACGCGGAAACGAACGCATCTTACCTGCTCGTGCGCGGAGAGCTCTTTCTCCAGCTGCCGGTGTTTGTTGTGCCACACAAGATAATGCAGGTGGTAGCGACTCTTCTCCGGAGTTTTTCTGGCAGAAATCATCCTCAGTGCATAGTTCGCTGCTGCTCTCTCTCCCGTTCCGTTTCCCTGCTTTTGTGCGATATCAGTTACTTTTGTAAAGGGCGCGTGCTATAGCCTATTCTTATTGCTGAGACGACCGATTAGGCTATTTCTCTCAATTTTCGTATCCAGCATCCCTTTTTGCATAGTAGATGGCATTCAATGTCTCTATGTTGAAAGGCAATTTAATGCTAACGCGTGTGTAATAATGATCTCCGCTGTGCTCTCCACTCCTAGTCTGTCTCTTCTCCCTCTCCTCTCTCGCTCAAACGCGCGCGCGCGCACATACACGCTCGCTCGCGGAGGCTGAAGCAAGGCTCTCGAAAGCGACTCGCACCGACAGTCTATGAGCCATTGAACTTCAGTGTGTAATTCTGTCATACATGATGATGCTGCTCACTGCGCCATGGGAGAGGATATAGAGAGAACATCTCATGCTGCCACCTGTTTAAATACCTACTGTATTTCTTAATAAATATATCATGCAATGTATCATTTATTAACAGAGCCGGAACATAAATTAAATTCTAGGGTTATAATTATATACTATTAGCTACAGAATGGAACATAGACTAAAATAACGAAACAATGATTGTGCTGATTTTGTTTTCTGTGTGCTGATTTTATCATGTTTTCTGTCATGTTTTTTGTGTTCTGTCAATTGTTTTAATAATCTGTTTTAATTATTTCGTCATATGTCCCATGGTGACTGCCATAGAATCAAATTGAGTTTTGTTCAACATTGATTTTAATATTTCTATAGGTCTAGGCCTCCTTAAAATAAAATATTTATGCTAATATTATTAATATCTAGGCTACTAATATAATATCTAAATATCTTCATCTATATCATCCACCCTTATAAACCCAGAGGACTGGACATAAGCCATAGCTAAAACTGCAAAATGAAATATTCAAGTTTATTGAATAATATTATTAATTTGCTTTCTCACATAAAACATGATCACATTACACATGTCAGTGGTCACATGTGTTGCTGCAGTGGCAACCCCAAAGCAATGGGTCCATATTAGCCTAAATTCCAAATAAAGTCAAAGTGAGTTAAAGTATGACACAGTAAAATTAATAAGATATAGGCATGCATAGTCTTGGTTTACATTTTTTTATTGTTTCTTTGCAGATGTGACAATAAAACACATTATTCACACAGTTACAGAAAAAAGCATAGGCTAGTACATTTCAATGGCCTATCCATAAATAAATAAATACAAGAAGGCCTAATGGCTCAATAGAATAGAATAGAATAGAATAGAATAGAATAGAATAGAATAGAATAGAATAGAATAGAATGTGTAGTATTTAAATAGCTATATTAACCCCTGTGTAGGGTAGGATTATTTTCCATATCCAATTTACTGAATCTTGTATATTCTATTTAATTATTTATAGGCCAATAGGCTACTTAAAGTTTATTGATTCGGGGATTGTAGGTATGCAAATAAAGTTATTTAAAATTCATCTACACTGGTGGGCATGACTGCATGGTCCCTCTGCTCTGTCTGCCCCCGCCTGTGCAATAACGACGGTGGGGCAAGAGAAAGAAAGCGAGACAGACGTCAGAGAGAGAGAGAGAGAGAGAGGGAGAGTATGCAGCCCGCCGTGCAAAAGTCAAGTGTATAGGGCAGTGGATGTAAATAAACCGTGTACTGTATCCATACTTTTCTTATTCCCACCCCCTTTTGCCCGAGACAGAGACGGGGCTTGGATAATGGTCGGGGGAAAAACATTAGTGGGGACGCCCAATATTAAATAATCTGAGAACGTAAGGGGCCTTCTGAAAAATTTGATTCATTCAGAGGAATTGTTAAATCCTTGCAGCGTTAAGGCAGAAGACACCGCAGAAAAAAAGGAAGGAGAGACAAGGGTGAGGACCGGCAGCACTGGAGAGCTCGTCGCCGGCTTCCGGACATTCAGGGCGGCATTCAAATCGCAGACGTCGCTCCTGGGGGGACAGCAAGCCAAATATATTAAGTATTGGACTAAAATCTTTGGAAGCGGTAGATTTGGTTTCAGCGATGTCCAGGAAAGTCCAAAGAACCGAGGTGTGCGCCGACTGCAGTGCACCAGGTAAGACTGAGATTTATGGATCGAGGCGTTGTTGTGAGCTAAGGCTGTCCCGAACTCGGTCGAGCGCGGCGGCAAGCGGGCGAACAGCAAGCCCACATACGCGCAGGGATACTCGGTTAAGCGCGTCAGGAAAGTGGCCGAATATTAAGGACGATACTGCGGCCCAACATATCTGCTCCCTCCCTTAAACCCACTCTTAATTTAATTCTGCGTGTATCTACGGTTTATAATGCGACAGAACAATTGTCTATAAATTAGATTATTTCATAAATTTACTATTTTTATGGCTATAAATTTGAGCTTCTAACTGCAGCTACCCTGCTTCCGTGGCTAAAGTTTTATCCTTTGCTTGTTAGCACTCATCCTAAGCCAGTTGACAAGGCTGCGGGCTGTTGTCAATTCAAATCAGCAGATTTATACTATAGTCCAATCTTTGTATATGCACATATTGAAATGACAGCTAATTATGTTGATTAAAAGTGAGTTTTTAGTTAATATTGAGCACGGAAATGGGCTCTGTAGCGAGCAATGCTAACTGACAGTAGTTAGGCTCGGTTGCTAAGTAGCCTGCGGACTCTTGTATGACTTCCTTGCCAGTATTTGAGTAAAACACATTCCTGTTTTTACAAACGTTAAATGCACTATGGCTACCAGAATAACGTTACTAGTTCAGTTTGTCCGGGACTGTTTTCGAATCCGAACTTTTGGGTTGAGACTAGAAAGACAACTATCGTAGCGTTAGCAGGTTGACAGGACACATCAAACTCTGACGTGGGTCAGTATTTGCTTGTGTTTGTACACAACTTTGCTTCTAGATAACTGTTTTTGTGGGTAGATGTTGATTAGTTACACATTTCCTGTTTGTTTAATCATTTGTTTTGTTATAACGTATCTAAATGGCATTGTTTGATTATTAGACGTATGATTTACTTGATTTATATAATTCTTTTTCCCCAACAGGAATATATTTCTGTGTGCTGCTATATATTGTTTATTATTCTAAAAAGCATAAAAAAATGCTTAAACCAGCCAAAACTGGTTTACTGGTCTTAGCAGGTTTAAGCTGGTCTCCCAGTCTGCCTAAGCTGTTGCGTAGTTGGTCTTCAAGCTGGTCTCTCAGCATGACCAGCTGAAAAGTGCCCAAAACCCCTCTAAAACCAGCCAACAGAACAATATGACCAGGTTTGGACACCAGCTAAAAACCTCAAACAAGCTTATGCTGGTTTAAGGTATGTTATTTCTGTAATGATTTAGTAGCAAAAGCTTATGATATAGATTTTTCACTGATCAAGGTTGCAACATAGTTGAGCTTGTTAATAACCATTTCTAGTCCCTTCACATGTGCCTTCAGACAAGGAACAATTTCCTAAATTAACACTACAGTGGAAAAAAATGGAAGTCAACCTCGACCCTGCATTTATGCGTTAAATAAAGATGAACTTCCTACGTTGTCTGGCTTTTACCCGTTTGTCCCAAAATGTAAGCTATTGCTCAATAAGTTACCAGCCGTTTAAACCACCCAATAAAGACATAAGCCTATAGCCTAGTTATTTTCAAAAAAAAACATATTTTTGATGGCGCTCAGCTGTGCCGTCACTTCTAGGCCACCCTTGGCCTTGCTCATTTAGCTTCACCGTCCCCACGGGGGGGGGACCAAGGGGTGTGGTACGGGGGGCATGACAGCTGCTCCCTCATCCACAGCTGCTCTCTCTCCAGGAATGTACGTGTATGCGAGAGTGTGTCTCGTTTTTGACAGTTTAGTTCTGTTTCTCACCACCTCAGCTACCTGCAGTCATGCTCTAAGGTCGGCCTCAAACACTGTCACAAATGCCCCTGGCTTACCACTCCACATCTAAGTGCTTGTGTCTGGCTTTTTACATCCTCTCACACTCCTTGTCCTTGTGTTGGCCTGTCACACAGTGCTGATTGAGCTTGTCATTTTCGTGTTTGACATGTAGGAAAGTAGCTAATGGTGAGTGTGTCGGAAGGTGTGGAACTGATGACTGAGAGAGGAGGAGGATGGGTGGTGAGCCGACAGACAGATGGATTCTGGTAAATGTGTTAGGAGAATGAATGAATGTGTTGAAGATTGTCAATTGGATCAGGACTGAATGGCGCCGTGTGTATTGAGTGCGTACGTATGTATGTAAAATTTCATTAGACGCAGAGAAAAAAGTCACGTTTGAGATGGGGGGCGGGATAAATATGTTCCTGTTAATGGTTTCATGCACTCATAGGAAGGATGAGCATGTTAGTTAAGAAGTATGGCGTCATCTTTGATTTTCTCACATGCAGGTGCTCAGCTCTTTCTCTGATGTCTGCACGTCTTAAGACACTAAAGGGGATTTAATAACACCATATTATTTTTAACTACGTAAATAAATCTTAAGTCCTTCACCACATGCATGATTTAAACTTTTGGCTGTATATGAATATTTGGTGGATTCAAATAAGCCTTCTATTTTCCTAAAGTAAGGAACATTGACATTAATTCAGGCTTCTTTTTTTACATTGAATGCCTCATATTACTTTAAAAGAAAAAAATATAATATATGATCTTATAAACGTATATTTCTTTGTGAATTAAGTGAATGTGAAACTTAAATTAACAACTATTATAACGATTTGGTTTGTTTTATTTTCCATATTTTTATTGTATATATACACATTCCAAAGTTTGGGGGTCAGGATTTTTTATTTTTTAAAGAAATTAATACAGTTTGGACTCTCTGTTCTTATGAAAAGATTAATATCCGTTAAAAATATAAAGCAGTGCAACTCTTTTCAAAATTGATAATAATATTTCTTGTGCACTAAATCACAGAATGATTTCTGAAGAATCATGTGACACTGAAGACTGGAATGAGACTGAAAATTCAACTTTACCATCAAAGGAATAAATTACATTTTACAAGTTTGAAATAGAAAACAGTTATTTTAAATAGTATTAACATTTCACAATAGTACTGTTTTTAAAACATTAATATTAAGAAAACAAAACATTTTAAACAGTTTAAACCTTTTTTTAACCCTGCTTCCTACATATCAGTATTAATATCTTCCATTTTTAGATGTCATATTGTTAATCTGGGAAATCAGTAATCATGTTATGACACTGTTTACGCTTGTGCAAAATAATCTTTCATTCTAATCATATCAAACCCCTGCTTATTGAGATTCTGTGGATGAGATTAGTGCTTGAAGCATTGTGGGTGCTGGTTTAATTTTAGCCAGATTCTTGAGGCTGTGTTAGTCAGAGGCACACTTCTGTCACACTTGATCGGTCCTGAGTCCTGACTACGCCCGTACCCTGCCTCATATGAGGAGCGCCCTTTGCCTCAGATAAACTCAGTCAGATCTGGGCAGTATGGTGTGGACTGCATGGCTCAACAATAAAAATGATACAATTATTATTTCATTTTTGCAGCATTAGAGAAGTATCTATATAATTTCATTAAGCATTGCTTTCACATATTTGCATTTAATTTGTAACATGACAGCTGTAAATTCATGAATGCACACTGCCCAAATGATTTAATTTGTTTCTAATTCTAATAGGGCTGTCAAACGAGTAATCGCGATTAATCGCATCCAAAATAAAAGTTTGTGTTTACATAATATATGTGGGTGCACTGTGTATAATTATTTTATATATAAAACACACACACATGCTTGTATATAAGAAATATTTTCATATATATAATTTATATTATATATAAATATAAATATTTTATATATAAATAATATTTTTTTCTTAAATATGCATGCATGTGTGTGTGTATATATATATATATATATATATATATACAAAATTATACACAGTGCAGCCAAATATATTATGTAAACACAAACTTTTATTTTGGATGCGATTAATCGTGATTAATCGTTTGACAGCCCTAAATTCTAACACAAATCACTATCTCAATTTCTACAACCTCATCTGTGTTACCTAATTAGACTTCGGTGACATTGTCTTCATCAGCAAAATCAATGACAACAGACTGTCCAAAATAGCACCAAAAAGAAAGACCAAAGTAAGGTACACAACATGTAGGGAGAAGACCCAGGAATATAAAAATGCTCTTGTTTTTGTGATCGGTCTAAGCAAATGAGTAAGTCTTTCCACATCCTTTTTTTTAGGAAAGTCACCCCTCGATTGATGTTGTCTTTTGCTCATTCTCTCAATGAAATGTACTTTACTCTATCATGTGTGTTCAGACCCGGGCTGGAGCAGTATAAACCGAGGGGTTCTGATTTGTGATGAATGCTGTTCTGTGCACCGGAGCCTGGGCCGACACATTTCCATTGTCAAACACCTGCGACACAGCGGCTGGCCTCCTTCCTTACTGCAGGTAACCAAAGAGCCTCTCGCACACACGTATTTCTGCTAGATCGTTGCCTAACAAATGCGTGCATGTGTCTCAGATGGTGCAGACCTTGGCCAGTAACGGCGCTAACTCCATCTGGGAACACTCCCTGTTGGATCCAGCACAAGTTCAGAGTGGGCGCAGGAAACCAAACCCACAAGATAAAGTCCAGTAAGACATCGCATCAACCATTCATGCATTATATAACAGAATGTCATAAAAACAGAAGACTGGGGGTGTAATTTTTGTTTTATTGGTCTGTGCAGTATATAATTGTTCTCCTGGAGCTCCATGTAATAGCATACCACTGAGACTAGACTAGCAAAATCTGCTCACTCAAAATAAATGAGAGGAGATTTAAAAAGTAAAATACAGAGTAATTAAAGAGTAATTTGTCAGAGCTGTGGTGCAGTGGTTAGCCCAGTCTTATTCCCGCACATACGCTCATACAGGTGACGAAAGTTCAGGCACATCTGTTTTCGATAATTTTCTGTACATCAGAGCTCTAATAATAAAGCAAAAGTACATCATTCGATTTAATACTAATCATAAAGTTTTAGGTTCTTAAATACAATCAAGCAGAGACATGGATCCATGAATCTGGGTCCAAAATTAACTTCCTGCCAC
Source organism: Pimephales promelas (assembly GCF_988280905.1). Classification (NCBI taxonomy): domain Eukaryota; kingdom Metazoa; phylum Chordata; class Actinopteri; order Cypriniformes; family Leuciscidae; genus Pimephales; species Pimephales promelas. The sequence continues at coordinate 19,967,235 of NC_142784.1, forward strand.
TAGCGAGTGCATTGAGAAAATCTACATCACTTTAATGAAAATATTAATATATATATATATATAGTATGCTTTCACCTTATTTGTTACAAACAGCAGACAAGTACTGTTAACAATTACAGTTTCTATTCATTTGAATGGGGAAAGACAAAGCTAAACTTTTAATGGTAAAACATTTTTAAAATAAACAGCCTTGACTGTGTCTATGTAAGCAGGAGCATGTCTCCTATTGTATATTGTTTGATTCATTGACATTGAAATTGATTTATTTGATCTATGGTTGTATCTCTCAACACACAGCCCCACCAAGTCGGAGTTCATTCGCGCCAAGTATCAGATGTTAGCCTTTGTCCACAAGCTTCCCTGTCGTGATGATGATGGGGTCACTACAAAGGACCTCAGCAAGGTGAGACCGCCAAAAGACATCACTTTGGACTCTTTATTTCAGTCTCTTCCCTCTCGCTCTCATTCAGTCTTTCCTCCTCGGCCTTTCTTTGCTCCCCTCTGTCTGTGCCCTTGCAGGGGGGCCCTTAAAATGACACCCCGCTAGTGAATAAATGTGCCTTCCTCAGTGCTATTGAACGTCCCTAATGAGAGGTTAAGCAGGAGGTCTGCTTGGTGGTCCCTCTGTCTGTCTTTCTCTCTCACACACTCACTTATTCTCTTGTTGTTGCCTGCAGCAACTGCACTCTAGTGTGCGGACAGGAAGTCTGGAGACGTGTTTACGGCTGCTGTCACTGGGGGCACAAGCCAACTTCTTTCACCCGGTAAGATCTGCCTTCTCACACAGTTCTCTCCACAGATCTTATGATTACTAGATTGTTAGATATCAATTTTGTGTTGTTCAGTATGGGAACAGAGAATCTATTTCTGTGTCAAACTATGAACATTATTGTTCATTGTATCCTGTAACTGTTTATACATTTTGATTTTTAAAAATCCGATCCATAAATACTTTCCAAACCAAAATATTTATTGGTTTCTGTCCTTTCTTTTTTCTAAAGTTATTACTATGGCGAACAATGTAGATACATCAGATATTGACTACGTTGTCTGAAAAGAAAGGATTAGATTTCATGACTTGTATTTGACACAGCAGAGTGAACAGAGCTTGTAATCTGTGGTGGTCATACATCTGATGTTCCCTCCACAGGAAAAGGGCACGACCCCTTTGCATGTGGCCGCCAAAGCGGGGCAGGTTCTGCAGGCCGAGCTGCTGGTGGTGTACGGGGCGGATCCAGGAGCTCCAGATATCAACGGCCGGACACCTATAGACTATGCCCGGTAAACACAAAACAAAGGGGTCACTAGCTCCTCATCAATGATCTGTCTGATGTTTTTGGAAAGAAGTCTGTTTTATGCTGACCAAGTCTGCATTTATTTGATCAGTATTACAGAACATATACACACAAACCTAAAGGATTATTAGGAACACCATACTAATATTGTGTTTGACCCACTTTCACCTTTAGAACTGCCTTAATTCTACATGGCATTGATTTAACAACGTGCTGAAAGCATTCTTTAGAAATGTTGGTCGATATTGATAGGATAGCATCTTGCAGTTGATGGAGATTTGTGGGATGCACATCCAGGGCACAAAGCTCCCGTTCCACCACATCCCAAAGATGCTATATTGGGTTGAGATCTGGTGACTGAGTTGACTGCACTAAAATTGGCCCCACATAGTCATGTTCAAGAAACCAATTTGAAATGATTTGAGCTTTGTGACATGGTGCATTATCCTGCTGGAAGTAGCCATGAGAAGATGGGTTCATGGTGGCCATAAAGGGATGGACATGGTCAGAAACAATGCTCAGGTAGGCCGTGGCATTTAAACGATGCCCAATTGGCACTACGGGGCCTAAAGTGTGCCAAGAAAACATCCACCACACCATTACACCACCACCACCACCAGCCTGCACAGTGGTAACAAGGCATGATGGATTCATGTTCTCATTCTGTTTACGCCAAATTCTGACTCTACCATCTGAATGTCTCAACAGAAATCGAGACTCATCAAACTCATCACATTTTTCCAGTCTTCAACTGAGCTCTTGCAAACCCGGTAACCGGTGGGATCTTCTGCTGTTGTAGCCCATCCGCCTCAAGGTTGTGCGTGTTGTGGCTTCACAAATGCTTTGCTGCATACCTCGGTTGTAACGAGTGGTTATTTCAGTCAAAGTTGCTCATCTATCAGCTTGAATCAGTCGGCCCATTCTCCTCTGACCTCTAGCATCAACAAGGCATTTCCGCCCGCAGGACTGCTGCATACTGGATGTTTTTCACCTTTCTTTCCTATTCTGACATTGTCTTGACCAGGACCATACCCCTAAATGCATTAAAGCAACTGCCATGTGATTGGTCGATTAGATTTAACAGGTGTTCCTAATAATCCTTTAGGTGAGTGTGTGTGTGTGTGTGTGTGTGTACTAGCTATTATAGGTTTACAGTGATGTAGAGTCTTGGGTTTGTAATGTGACTGTGTTCTTGCAGGCAAGCAGGTCACGTGGAGCTCGCTGAGCGCTTGGTGGAGTGTCAGTATGAGCTCACAGACAGACTGGCCTTTTACTTGTGTGGCCGTCGCCCAGGTGAGCTTAGAATATTATAACCAATAACCATTTTTACAGTATTCAATATTTCCTTTAATATTTTGTTGTTGCTTCATAGAAATCCAAATTGCATGTGTTGATGTTTTCTGCTGAGTTCAGTGTGCTTTTCACACAAAAATAGGCCCAGCGATTAAATTTTGCTTCTGTTGTGCTGCTGTAAATTTGGCCAATGAAATAAATACGTCCTGCTTGTGTGTGTGGGGTGTGAATAAGACAATCTGTCCTCCCAAATGAAATTAAAAACTTCATGTTTTTCTTTTGTCTGTGTTTTTGCAGATCACAAAAACGGTCATTATATTATCCCTCAGATGGCAGACAGGTACATTGTTTGTGTGAGGTTGTGTGTCTGATTCAAAAAAGAAATAATTCTGCATATAAATATTGAAACGCATCAGTGCAGTTTTATTTATTACCTGTCATTATGCATGATATCCTCCCTGAAGTCTTTTCCATAGCACTGCCCGTACATACAGGGTAGATAAAGTGTACTAGGATCAGTTGGCAGCGGGTGTATTTGAGTGTGCTGGCCAGCAGGTTGCGCCACATGGTCAATCAGTTTGCATGAGGGCAGAGTGTGTGTTGTCGTCCTCTGTAGGGCTGACACCTCAAATGCACCACAGCTGAAAGAACTTTACTGACCTGTCCAGAAGTAGTGTTGATATGGGGTCTATCCCTTTTCTTTCTCTCTCTCTCTCTCTGTCTGTTTTCTGCTCACTTTTCGGTCTCGCTCACTCGTTCTCTGTTCTCTCCATCTTGCTGCGCTTTTGGAGGCAGAGCTCGCCCTAAGTGCCCGACGCAGAGGTATCTCTTTCTCTCTCTTTTCATCCCCCTCTCCATAAACCCTGCTCTTTTTCTTTCTCACATGGCCTTCATCTGAATGTGGCGGTGTCTCAAGGGATGAGGTTATTTACACATTTAGGGCCCTATTTTAACAATCTAAAACGCAAGTGTCAAGCACAAGGCACAAGTAACTTTCTGGGAGGATCTCTGCGCTGTTGCTATTTAACCGGGGGGATAAATGATTCTTGCGGTCGACGCAAATCTAAAAGGGGTTGGTCTGAAGTAGCTTCATTATTCATAGGTGTGGTTTTGGGCTTAACGGGTAACACGCCAATAAGAGCAGGGTTCCCCAAACTCAGTCCTGGAGGGCCACTGTCCCTGTAGAGTTTAGCTCCAACCCTGATCAAAAACACCTACCTGTGAGTTTCTACTGATCCTGAAGACCTTTATTAGCTTGCTCAGGTGTGTTTGATCAGGGTTGGAGCTAAACTCTGCAGGGACAGTGGCCCTCCAGGACTCTGTTTGGGGAACCCTGATAAGAGCGTCATATCACATTGATGAACGAGGTGCGCTTGTTCCATGGCGCAATACTATTATAACGGCACATTTACCAGGCACGCTTCAGAATCGGTTCATAGCCGAGGAGATCGACGTTCTCGTCAGGGCCATAAAAGAAAGAGAAGTGACATTGGGGATGGGACAAACCCACCCAAATTAGCTTCAGTTAAACATGCATATAATAATTTGGGTAAATGTGTAAGCTTTACGCCTAGTTCACAAGATACGCAAGTTCATTCCCTAGTTTGCTGGCGTGCGTCTGTGGAGGGAAAAGTCTGCTTTGCACGGGTGCGAAATATGAGTTATACATGCGTCGGTGTACAAAGTCAATTGCGCTGGGTTCGAGATAGGGCCCATAAAGTCAAAATTAAATCAAAATGTACCATTGTTACCTAAATACATCCTCCTTGTCTTATTGTGCACAATGTTTAGTTCATGGTACAGTGCAGTGCTCCACCTCAGAAAGACTAAAATTCACCTTGGCCACACAGGCTATAAGGTTAGCCAGTAGCCAAACAACTAAATAATGGTTGTAGTTAAAACAAACAAAACAAAAACACTGGTTTAGGCTGTAATGTAGTCATTCTTGCTTAAGGTAAATGCAATAACTACATTCTGATTAATGTTAATGGAATACAAGTTTTGGAAATAGTAGAAAACAGTAGTTTTGAAAATTAGTCATTATTGTGACCTCATTCAAAACCCTAAGTACATCTCCTCATCTTTTTGGGCTACCCATGTCCCGTCCCCACACTTCATCCATACGTCCAGCTCCTCATTCCCACCCATCTCCTTTCCTCTCTCCTCATCTTTCTCTGTCCGCATGACTCCAGCATCCTTTTACTCCTGTGTCTGTGTCTTTGTCTTTGCGTAGCCTGGACCTCTCTGAACTGGCCAAGGCAGCCAAGAAGAAGCTTCAAGCGGTGAGTGACTGCAGGTTAATGAGCTGCTACAGAGACTTAAGGGAAACAACACAAAGCAACAAGCGATAAAATCTTTTCCATGTTAAACTTCAAGTATACATCAATTTGACACAAACACCAACATATGTGTACAGCCAAATGCATAGCAATATTCTCCGTTTGATAGTGTGCCTCCAATAGTCCACTGTCTCTGCTATTTCTCTCCAGAAAAGTATGAGCGATTAAAAAAAAAAAGCCTTCGTAGTCGTTTAAACTAGAGCTGTGTGTATCTCGTAACCCCCTCACCCATGCGCTTGTAAACACGGGCATCTGTTGTTGTCGTCTCCTGTAGTTTGTTGTTTAGATCTTTTCTTTATTTTCCATGTGAAGCAATGGGCAGGGGTGGTGTTACTGTCTTGTGGACAAACTAAATAGAGCAACAAAAAAAAATAATGAAAATATATGAAATTGAGATATATGAAATTGCGAACAATGAAATTGACTTCACTAGCAATGAACTCTAGCGTACATTTACAAACTGAAGTATCCACCTTATTTTTCACGTAAGAGCGGGTTTTTCTTTTATGGTTTTCAATTTTCATTTGACAATTTAATTTAATGTGTCATTTAATGTGTTATTTTTAGCTGTACAAAACAGCTTGATATTGCAAACTGGTAATTCTTACGATATTATTTGAATATTTTGTCATAGCTATAAACACACTGGTCTGTAGTGCAAATTGTTTTACTGTCTACTGCACTTTGTCATTCTTCTAGTTAAAGTGGCTAATGAATCAGGACATCCACAGAAAAGAGCTTACTTCCTCATTGCAAAATAAGGTGGATACTTTTGGAAGTTTTGTCTTACTTTACTTAATTATTCTGACATACTTTTGAGTTAAATGGAATATTGAATAAGGAAAAATAGTGGTTAAGGATGATCTGCCCAATCTGTCAAAAGGATGTCATAAGTAAAAGAATGCCATTTCAGAGTCAAAGCTAATTTTTAGATTTCGACTAAAGATTACAAAGACAAACCAATGTTTCATGTGGATTAACTGGCACGGATTAGTTGTTGACCACAAGACTAGCAATGTCCACTAACAGAGTAAATTAAATACATTTTTCATGCTGATTTTATTTCTGAGGTTTTGTCCTAACCAGCTCTATCAAGTAAACAGGACATTTTATTGGACATTAGGTTTTTTATTTTTGTACTATTGCCCTGGGAAGCTCCACCCACTCTGAAATCTCTTTGGTCCAAAACTAACTTGTCGTAGGGATCGTAGGGAACTTTAGTTGGGAAAGGGGTACAGCGTTAGCCTTTATTCTTGAGAGATTTGAGATGAATACTGTATGTTTGACAAACTCTTCAAATGCTTCGAAATTCAGTAGATATATTAAGCAGATGCTTTGAGTTCGCTGAGCTTGCATTTAATCTTTATTTAGTACCTTGTTGAAGCATCTTGCTTTGTTTTGTCTTCTCACTGATGCCTTCCTGTTGTGTGTGTGTGTGTGTGTGTGTGCTCTGATTTTGCTGTGATTCCGTGTTTCTTTTTCCCCATACCTGAATCTTAATGGCACATACTGATATGTTTGTGTGTGTGTGGACACAGTTAAATAACCGCTTGTTCGAGGAGCTGGCTATGGATGTGTACGACGAAGTGGACCGTAGAGAGAATGATGCAGGTAAGACTCAAACCCCCATCTGTTCCTGTTCCAGCTTTTCCTGCATCTCACTCTTTTCCTAATCTAGTTATGGAGCTGTCCAGAGGCGTGAGGACGGTTGTAGTCATGTCCCTGGAGACACAGTGATCGGGGTGTTGTATAAACACTGACTATAGAGGGACTTTAGCGGTGCAGTCAGCATGTAGAGAAGGGAGGGAGAGGTGCTTAGATGGAAGGAGGGTGAAAGGGAGCGAGGGCGAGGGAGTGCCGCAGGAATTCTCTCCTCCTCCTCTCTCTCTCTCTCTCTCTCTCTCTCTCTCTCTCGACTCCCGTTCCTGGTTGTAGAGGAGAAGAGGTAGCATGCTGGGGTGGCAGACTGAGATTCTGATGGTAAGCAGGGCTGTGAGCGAGGCAGGGGGCCAAACAAACACAAACTGAACGGGAGGGGTGGATGCGTACTCTCCATAACTTCGGGGCTACGACATCGGAATCTGTTTGTATATATTTGTCTTATGTTTGTCCGTTCTGTTTCTCTCAGTGTGGCTGACAACTCAGAACCACAGTACGCTTGTGACCGAACGGAGTGCCGTCCCCTTCTTACCCGTCAACCCTGAATACTCAGCGACACGCAACCAGGTAACACGCACAGCTTTTTATTCCTGAGCCTCAGAGGATGCGTTTGAAGTATGTTTGGGAGGAAGCTCTCCGCTCCCGCTCCCCTTTGCGTAAGCGGCCGTCACTTCCCCGCGGGCCTGTTTTTGATGGAGGCATAAAAGAGAGATGATTTCTGGGGTGCAGCAGACACAGAGCTAAAAATAGACATTTTGTGGCTGTGCGAACGTCTGAGTGAGGCCCGGGTTTGGCCAGGATGTTTTCCAGCTGCGTAACTGCTGCAGACACGCGACTGCTCCCTCTCCCTGTGTTTCCACTGGCATCCTTGCATGACCTTCTCTGTATTTCTGTTTGAAAAGAGAAATAGGACTTTTATACAGCAAGACATTCACACGGGGGCATGTTTCCTGCGGGCTGATTGGCCAGGCTGAGAATTTCCTGCTCTTTTGCTTATACATGAGACATGAAAAGAGATGATGGGAGGAGGGACACGCACACCCAGTGGTCAAGAGTTGGAACAGTGAACTGTTGATGTGGCAGTGTTTTCCAGCCTTTAAAAGTCTCCCTCAGCTAAAATAGACTGTTCTGTAATATGCATTGCAGAGTGACTAAGTGCTCAAATAAAACTTTGTCAAATGTGCAAGTTTCACCTTATAATCAGACACAGACTCCTGCAGATTTCCTTTAAGGCCATCAATTATAAAATTCTACTTGTTCTCCCAAAACTTTCATATTTGGTTATAAAAATGTTGTTCTTTCCATTTAAGTTTCAATCTGTTCTGCCAAATTCCACAAATTTTGCCCTAAAATTGTAAAAAACACATTAATGATTCACACTACCATTCAAAAGTTTAGGATCGTTAAGATTATTTAATTATTTAATGTCTCTTATATATATATATATATATATAGTAAAAACAGTAATATTGTGAAATGTTATTACAATTTAAAATAACCTTTTTTTCAGTTTCAATATATTGTCAAATGTAATTTAAGCTGAATTTTCAGCAACATTGCTCCAGTCGTCAGTGTCACATGATCCTTCAGAAATCATTCTAATATGCTGACTTACTTTCCTATTATTATCAATGTTGAAAACAGTTTTTCTTAATATTTTTGCAGACACCCTGATGCACTTTTTCTGGGTTCTTCGAATTGAACGTTCAAAAGAACAGCATTTATATGAATTTTATAAGAACTTTACGGTCACTTTTTATCAAATGCATCTTTGCTGAATAAAGTATTATTTTCTTAAGAAACAAAATCTTAACGTATATAAAATATTTTTATATAATGTGTATTTATTTGTGTGTGTGTGTGTGTGGTAGGGGCGGCAAAAATTGGCTCGTTTTAATGCACGAGAATTCGCCACCCTCATTATCGACATACTCAGTGATGCCAAGCGGAGGCAGCATGGAAAAGGCCTGACAAGCCCCACAGGTGAGACGCCCACATTGCATTTCTCAAACTCTGAGATTGTAGGAGAATATTAATAATACAGCTTCAGTAAAGATGGAAATAGCTACGCCAGTGCAGTTTCTCCTCATATTAATGATGTTATCTTTTGTGTTTGTTGTTTTCAGACCCGCTGGATCTGAGTCAGGCAGACGATGACCAGCATGATTATGACAGCGTAGCGTCTGACGAAGACACAGACAGCGAGCTGACCGCACAGAATAACAACAACACCCACCGCAACAACCGGGCCAAGGTGAGCTCATCAAATTGTAACTGGGTGTTTACCTGGGGAAAATCATCTCTGTACTCCACCTAAACATAATTAATAGTGTGAAGTTTTAAGATTTGAGTTCATCCGTCCAGATGTCCTTCATTTCTTATAATGAAACCACCTTATTTAATTGAGGAGCATTAAAACATTTGGTGAAACAATTTCAGGTGATCCACTGAATCTTGGGAAATGTTTAATTTCTTCTATCATAGGTTAGGCATTGGTAGTTGTTGATCTTGGGTTTGCCAGACCAGCAAATTAGTATATACAGAAGTAGTACAGACGCCAGAGTTGTCATGTCCCCGCATGCACCACTGGAAGAACAGAAGCAGCAGCCCTGCCTCATATTTGCAGAATGACATCATCCCCTTTCAAGGCTGTGATCAGTGAAGCTATTGTTTTGCAGCTGAAGACACCAAGCTGTGTCTGAGCATGCTCACTCCACACACACCGGAAGTGACATGGCTGAGTGTAGAGGAACAAGAGTAAACACCTAATATTACAACACCTTGTTTGTCATATTGCACCATGCATCATTTATTTTTTAACTCAAAATGGTATGAAAATATTATTTTACATAATCCCTTCTTGTAATGGTTTACAATAACGGTTTATAAATGCGTATGGACATTAATACTTCAAATGATCTGACTTTTTTGCATGCCAAATGATAAAAAAAGACAAATCTAGGATGTCATATAGCATTGTGGTGAGCTCTTTTGACTTAAATGTATAATACCAATTAAAAGTTTGAGTTTTGAAAGAAGTCTCTTCTTCAGCGCACTAAGGATGATGTGGTGAAAAAACAGCATTTATTAAACTGAAATCTTTTGTAAAATTTAATGAATGTCTTAACTGTCACTTTTGATCAATTTAATGTGTCCTTGCTTGAATTCATTTATTTCCAACGAAAATCTTACTGACCCAAAACTTTTGAAGAGTAATGTAAATACTACAATAAATGAATGAAATTTATGATTGTGTATGTTTTGGAAAAAAAATATCATCTTTTTCAAATCTGTTCCTTTTTGCTGTTGACATTAGATTGTGATTTGTGTTGTGTGTATTAGAGCATGGACTCATCAGACCTGTCAGATGGGCCCATCACACTACAGGAGTATCTGGAGGTGAAGAAAGCACTGGCCTCTTCTGAGGCCAAAGTTCAACAGCTCATGAAGGTCAACAACAACCTGAGTGAGGAGCTCCGGAGGCTACAGAAGGAGGTGCGCTCACCCACTTTATTTAAACTGTGTCCTTGTTTTGAAAATATGTGTCTCACACAGATAGAAATGTGATGATGCCATAAACTACAGCTCACCATCACACAAACTGATCCCAAACCATCAACCAACAGCAGAACTGCATTCGCGTACACTACTGTTCAAAAGTTTGGGGTTTTTGAAAGAAGTCTCTTCTGTTCACTAAGGCTGCATTTAAATGATCAAAAATACTTATAAAACAGCAATATTGTGAATTTAAAATAAATAACTGTATAAATAATTGTAATATATTATAAAATGTAATTTACTCCTGTGATGAAAAGCTGAATTTCAGTCTGCAATGTCACAACTTTCCATATTATTATCAATGCTGAAACAGTTTACATGAAAACATGATACATGTTTTAATAAATTTATAAAATAGAAAGTTCAAAAGAAACAATCACTTTTGCTCAATTTAATGCATCCTTGCTGAATAAACGTATTAATTACTTATAAAAAAAATCTTACTGCCCGCAAACTTTTGAATGGTAGTGTAACTATCAAATACCATGTACCTTTCACTGAGAATGAAGCCCTTCCTTGTTCAAACAACCTTAAACTTCGTGTCTATCAGAATTACCCCATTTTGTCGCCCACAGCATGTCGTAACCATCCGCACTGCAACTGTTGTGTTTTCTTTGGTCCTTGTGTTTGTGTGTTTGTGACTCCCCATGATGCCCCTCCATCCCTGTAGATCACGCGGATGCAGACGGAGAACAGCGTGCTGCGGGGGGCCCAGGCTGGGGCCGGGGGAGCTCTGACCGGGGGTGGTGGCACAGGGCTGTGGTCCGGTGGGGTAAGGGGTACCGGCAGTGGAGGAGGGGTAGGTGGAGACTCCGGCCTAACCGCACCCTCGTCCGCTCCCCTCCGCCGGGATAGACAAGCCTTCTCTATGTATGAGCCTGTGGGGACCACCCCCAAAGCTCTCACCCCAACCCTGGACCCCCTGACGGGCCGCCTGCTGCCTCTCAGCCCCGTAAGTGTGAGCATTAGTGGCCGGCCTGATCTTTTTATACTTTACACACTCTCTCCCTCTGCTTACCTGAACCCACAATGATGTGCTGCTTTTGCCTGGAGCACCTGCTTTCACTATGGCTCACTGCTTTCTACTGCCACCTTCAGGACGGTCAGGGGCACTTCCTGCCCTAATAACACCTTTCTTTTTGTAGATATTGCCTGTGTCTCCAAACTGAGTCAGCTGCCTAAATAGACAGAATTTTCGGTCATTATGGGTCTCTTTTACACCTGGTATCAACAACTGTCTTGAATAATTTGATCATTCGTGGACTGGCTAAAATTTTGATTATCTTTAGTACTGTGCTAAATGCGAATATGTTAAAAGTACATTGTGTAATATTTAGGAGGATCTGTTGACAGAAATGCAGTGTCATCAGTGTTGAAGAAGTTACTTTTAAAAAAGTAGTGTAAGCCGTTACCCATTACTTCTTAAAAAAAGTAATCCGTTACTTTACTTAGTTACCCCATATGGAAAGTAACTTTTTACATTACTCGTTACTTTTATGTTACTTTTATGTTGCTTGACTTTGGACAGAACCCAATATCTGGACCTAAATGTGTAGGCCTACATAAAGTTCTACTATGCATAATGCCATAAATGCATATTGCATTTATCAAAATGTTTAATGTTTATGAAGAAATGCCCGTTAATGGATAGACATATGCATGGGCGACGCTAGGGAGGGGCTAGAAAAAAAAAACCCAAGAAAGACTAAAGCACCCGTTAGCACCCCCAAAAATAATTTCTGGAAGCAATTATTATCAGGCTGTATTCTATGGAAGTCCTGAACCGCATGGTGAAGAAAAAAAAAGAAAATATATCTTGTTATTTCGACATAATAAGGGGATATTCTAATCTGCATTAAGCCAAATTAAGCATTCTTATAATGGTTTTCTATGGGAGGAAAATGCTTAATGTGTAATTAAACACGTTGCGTTAATATTCTGGGCTCATCTGATTTTTTGTACATAGGATAGCCTACTTTATTATGATTTTGGCATCATCATGATTAATAAATGCATGCACAATTATCCTTGAACTTGATAAATGATGCAGATATGTTTTACTATGCACATAAACAAATGCCTTTCAACTTATGTGTGCAAAATTAAATGAATGTGCAGCAATTTGTACAAATAGAGAGTCTAGGCCTACTATACGAGTTGTAGCCATCAAATAAGCCATATTTGTTAATTTTATAATGCTATTTTTTTCCATCTATGAAAAGTGATTATGAAAAGTGAACAGCATGAGTAAGATGGATGCGCATTGAATAGGTCAGACATGATTTTGACCACTTTTTGATTCGAAGAAAGCCTTTCTTTGGAGTGAATTTCATTTTGTATCTTAATTTTAATTATTTTCTTATCAACTAATTGCCTGTATATTTAATAAATAAGAAGCAAATATAGCAGACAATATAATCATGACATGGAGGCATGGTCACTTGTTGCGTGTGAACTGGAGCGCACCTAATCATAAAGTAACCGAAACTCAGTGTATGCCTCACAGACATGATAAATATATCTATATATAGAAAGCTTGAAATGTCTTTAAACGAAACAATTTAAAACGAAAAGAAATAGGCTACTCTCAGATTATGTATAATCCATTATATGGCGTTCACAGAGATGGCGATAGCTGTTTAATCTGTCAAATGATGGAGATCGCTGTCAAATCTGTCCCTGGGAAAAGTAACGTGGCGTCGAATTGAAAAGGAACTACTTTTCGTTACCAGATTTTCAGTAGTAGTTAAAGTAGTTATGTTACTGTAACACGTTACATGTTTCTTGGGTTTTGCCGGATCAGTGTGTTACCCCTGTCGCCGTTGGTCGGGGTTTGATTTCACCCAACTGAACATGTTCAATCAGTGTTTGTCTGTGTCTGTTGGAGCAGTGTGAACATGACATTTATTTTTCATGAAAGTTTAAATCCAACAGCCAACTTGTTTGTTGGTGTTTGTTGGCATTTGTCTGTGCGGTTTGAATTGGCCTTCAAGCACGCCCGAAGCAACTAATCAAGGGCTTCATTAGTTGCAGAAGGTGTGCTTGAGCTAGAACACATGAAATATCTAAACTGGCTTGGTTTGTTGAGTGCCACGTTTGACTGCATGTTAGAAATATGGCTAAGTCAAAAGAATGGTCGAAAAAGTTATGAGAAGAAATCATGGCCCTTCACAATCAAGGAACAGGATACAAAAAAAGGATAGAAAAGGCCCTTAATGTTCCTAGAGACACCATTGGAAGCATAGTTTATGTATTCACAAAGTTAAAGGAACAGTGGTGAGACTTCCTGGATGGGGCAGAAAAAGGAAGCTATCAACGGCTGCAACCAGATTTCTGAGAAGGCAGGTTCAGAAAAACCCTTGAGTGACTGCAAAAGACCTGCAGCAAGACTTGGTCCAACAGGCGCTGGAGTTTCAGCTTGAACAGTAACGTATGCCAGAACTCCAAGACGTACACAACTACTGACCCAAAAGGAAAAGAAAAGTGCTCAAAATCATAAAAATAAACCACTGAAGCTTTTGGATTCTGCTCTGTGGAGTTCCAGTTTAAACAAAACTGGAACTTTTTGGACCTATTGATCAGTGGTATATCTAGAGGAATAAGAATGAAAAATGACGCTGAAAAAAAAACCTCTGCCTACAGTTAAGCAGTGGTGACTCTGTGATGCTCTGAGGCTGATTTGCATCCTCTGGCAATGGAAACCTGTAGCGTGTGGAAGGCAAGATGATTCATTGAAGTTTTAGAAAATCCTTGGAGAAAACGTCATGTTGTCAGTGAGGAACCTGAAGCTTGTGTGTGTGTGTGTGTGTGTGGACCTTCCAACAACAGGACAATGATCCCAAGCATACCTCAAATTCCACCAAGGCTTGGTTGCAGAAGAAGTCCTGGAAGATTCTACAATGGCCATCACAGTCACCTGACTTGAACCCCATAGAAAATCTCTGGTGGGATTTGAAGAAGGCGGTTGCAGTGCGCAAACCTGAACTGAACTATTACTGAACTGGAGGCCATTTCTCATGAGGAATGGACTAAGATTCCTCAGAAACGCTGCCAGAATCTGGTGTCTGGTTGGTTATACATCTCATTTGCAGCAGGTTGTAACAGCAAAAGGGTACTAAAGTTGCTTGCCATGAAGGGGTTGAATAACTTTGAGACTGCAGAAGTCATTAAAAGTAGCATTTTCAGTTGAATTTGGGGAAACCACTTGAAACATTTGTTCTGTTGAGCTATTTTAATTACTTTTCTTTGATTTGTTCATTGCAAACTGCTGAAAGTCTGTAGTACATTTTGACATTTTGCTTTTTATTACTTTTTTGCAGAACTTTAATTAGACTTTTTTTAATTCCTTAGATTTATTAAAGGAATATTTCACCCAAAGAAGTTTGTCATCATTTACTCACCTTCAAGCTGTTTCAAACTTGTATGAGTTTCTTTCTTCTGTTGAACACTAAATAAGATACTTTAAAGAATGTTGGTAACTAAACAGTTGATGCACCCCATTGACTTCCATAGCATTTCTTTCCTTATATGGAAGTCACTGCGGTGCATCCACTGTCAAACTCATACAGATTTAGAACAACTTGAGGGTGAGTGATGACGATGCTAGTTTTTTGGTGAACTATCCCTTTAACATGCAGAATTTTTAATTAATGTATTTATTCGTGTAATGCAGTTATTATTATTACAAATACCTCCTCTCAATAACATCTGATCACAATCTGTCTTTGCTCACCCAAAACAGATGTTAATACCAGGTTTGCCTATGATGCTCAAAAAGGCTGCTTAGGTAGGCAGCTCAATAAATTTTGAGACACAACCACTATATATTGTCTATGTAGCATAGGATGATAGAACTGGCATGAGTGGCTTTGTATCTTTCCTAAAATTGTTACTATGCCAAGAGAGGCTCTCATTGAGATATGCTTGTCTTGTGCAACGTGTCGTGTCTGGAATGTTTGAAATTTGATTTATTGTTTTCCTGATTAGTGACACTAAAACTGCATGCCACATCTGAATCCATGTGCTGCTCCTGTCAGCTCTGAAACTGGAAATCATTCCCTGTTTGTGGATATTTTTAGATATGTAGGATATATTTGAATGTCTTTTGAATGCAATGTTTTGATTTGCTTCAATTGCTTTTGCAATTATGCAAATATGCCATGTTTTGATAATGCAATATTCAATTTTGGGCTATTTCTGAAAGTCTGTGGTGGTGTATTTGAGATCCACCTTTGTGCCTGTTAATTGCACAGTTTTCCAAGTAATGTAATGTGCGTTTCTATTTTTAGTATTTTCATTAGTTCAGAGAAAAGGATGTCGTTGTTCTAATTCAGTTTTGCTTTTGAGCTTAATGTAGATGCTTGCTGTTCTGCAACTGCAATATCTAAAAGCGCTACACTAAGCTATTTGTCTAACAGAATTACAGTCATTAGTATAACAGCGTTTTTGCTGCAGATTTCCTTCCATCTAACAGTCCTGTGCAGAAAAGACTATCAAGGCTTCTTCTTTTCTTT
This sequence comes from Pimephales promelas, assembly GCF_988280905.1. Taxonomy (NCBI): domain Eukaryota; kingdom Metazoa; phylum Chordata; class Actinopteri; order Cypriniformes; family Leuciscidae; genus Pimephales; species Pimephales promelas. The sequence continues at coordinate 19,982,892 of NC_142784.1, forward strand.
TCATCCTCTGCCTGCAAGTAGCTTGTCAGCTTTTCTCCTCCTCTTAATCTGGTTCTGCTTGTGTTTAGGTGCGAAGGGCAGGCCCTGCGGGTCCCACCCCCTATGGAGGACCGCACCTGTCAGCTTCCACTGATGGACGATATAACGTGAGTGCCAGTTTCCATTCATATATGCACTGACATGCGAGTTGCAGACTGTGATGTGTAACAGACCTCTGTGTGTGTTTGTCCTGTACAGACTCCAAAAGCAGGAGAGAGATACGGAAGTGGTACTGATAGTGACTATGACAACTCTCAAACATACGACGTCTCCTTTGGGTGAGTACAAGGCACCATTGAAATAAAGCAGAGCATCATTTGATGCATTTTTGTGGAAAGAGGTCTACTGCATTTCATTTGCAAAAACTGTCTAACTGGGTCTAAAGGCCCATTCACACCAAGGACGAATTCTATAACAATAAGATGGTTCTAAAAATTGTTCTAAAAAATATTCCAAACCACAACTGTAACGATAACTGCATAGAGGAACTATGTCCTTGGAATTACTTTCAGATTTTTTTTTCTAGCTGATGATTGATTAAAAACATTGACGCCAATCAGAATCCATCCTGCTTTAAAGTTATTATTCTTGGTGTGAACGACCCTTAACGCATGAAGAAATATATTGCTAAGGTATTACTGTTGTACTTTTGATTCATTTGTAATTGCTTGAATTATATAAATTAGTAAAAGTTAATTTACATATTTATATATTAATATTATTTTTTCTATTTAAATAAAGGAATGTACATCATAAGAGTAATATATTTTTCTATTTTTGTAATAAATCACTACATAATATGAAATATCGGTAATAACTGACTATAAAAAATACTTAAAATAACTTATTTAATTATTTGAGGGATTACTAGTAATATTACAAAAGTTGTACATTTATATTGTTAATTATTTTTTTTTATTTTGCAATAAAAAGTAATATTTGTCTTTTTATTTTCTAATATTTGTATATTGTAATATTTGTCTTTTTATATTTTAAAAGTAATATTTGTCTTTTTAATTCATTTTTGTCTTTTTATCGTTATATTAATGTTGTTTTACTCTTCATACTGCCTCTAATAATAATATTAGCAATACTTTTAGAACTATTAGATTTATTTTTTATAGCAGTCATTTTACAATAGTAATACACATTTCTCTTATAAAAATAAATAAGATACTGCTATATAATAGGATGCAATATAATAAGTATTAACAGTTATTATAAAAAAATGAATGTAATAGTGTAATAAGTAATACATTATTATTATAGTTATTACAAATATATTTGTCTTTTTAAATTAGTTATAAAAACAATTAGTTATTACTAAGCTTTTTGAAACTTAAAAACCCACTAACGATACATTTCATGCCTTTTGTATGGAAATGTTTGTTTTATTGTGTTCATATGGTGTGTTGTAGCGTGGGCCGCAGCAGTGAGGAGGACAGCAGGGGGGAAGTGGAAGACACAGAGGGCGACCCTGACCCCACACTGCCCTGCACAGAGGACGTCATCCTCAAAACTGAGCAGGTCACCAAGAACATCCAGGAGCTCCTGAGAGCTGCACAGGAGTTTAAACACGACAGGTAGGATGGACTGTTGCCCCTCACAGCTGGTTGCAGTGTCGTTTCGCTGCAGTTTGAAAGAAACCCGTTGTAACATCTATCTTTGGTTGCAGTTTTGTGCCATGCTCAGAGAAAATCCACTTAGCTGTGACAGAAATGGCCTCGCTGTTTCCCAAGGTGAGTGATTGCGTCTTATGGTCATACTTTGCCTCAAGATATCCAGCCAGACCAACTAAATCTGTTGTGTCTGCTTCTCTCAGAGACCAGCGCTGGATGCAGTACGTTCCTCTTTGAAGCTCCTGGGGGCCAGTGCGTCCCGCCTGCAGGTAGAGTGTCGTAAAGCGGCGCCCTCTGACTCGTCGACCAGCACAGTGGACTACCAGCTGCTCACCCAGCAGGTCATCCAGTGCGCCTACGACATCGCCAAAGCTGCCAAGCAGCTGGTCACCATCACTACCCGCGAGAAAAAACAGTGACCCACCGGGAAAAGACTGAGAAACGGGAGAGGAGGAGGATACTAAGTAAAAACTGACGGCTGGGAATTGTTGGTCAGGTAGATAGAAAAATGATGTGAGGGAACGAAGATGAGAAAAGAAAAGTCTAATGTATGGGTGATCAATCCAGCTTTGGCCACCCGGACGCAGAGATTTGGGAGAAGCCGAATGGAGCGGCCTGGTTTTCCTTACACTCCTTTTCTTCTTTCAGTTCTGTTTTTCAGGAGGATCTTCTCTCGCCAACACATGACAACACTACACAAGCAGTGCCTATGGCTACTGTTTGGTTCTCTTTGTGAAATACTCAAGCACTCCTAACATCAGAGAACCTGAAATGTTCCTCCTGAATTGCCTATTTTCAGTTTTTCCTCTCTCTCTCGCTCTCTCTCATTTGATGTTTTTAAGTGCCGCTCCATTGGCCTGTTTCTCTTGGGACAAATGTACTGACTTTAAACAACAACACTGGAGTTATTTTAATGACTATGACTTATGTTTTGCATTATTGTTACCATTATTGATGTCTTTTTTTGATTTTTGTTTTGGTTTGTCAAGTGGAAATCACACAGAGCTTTGCGAACATTAACAGGAGTGAACAATAACCTGTGAAAACTAACCAGAACACTCCCGTCCTCCAGTGGCAGAAGCACTGGTTCACTCACACAGTGTTTTACAATATATACTACATTCTTTTTTGTTGTTGTTGTCAAAGTGCGTTGAACACTAGCCAAAGTGGGGGGTTGCTGATCCCTCTTCTTATTTTCTTTTTTTTTCTTCGAGCACAAAGACAACAGTTGGGGTTGATGTACAGAAAAGGCTCGCCGGATCTCATCCTGGCTCCTCTCATCTCATCTCAACCCCAACATTAATGGATTTTGCTATCAGAACAATGCAAATGTGTTAGCACAATTATCACATTGTCTTCAGCTTATTAGATTAGGACACCATGAAGACACCATGTCTTCATTTTCTGCACATTATTGACTGAATCGAATGGCCTTCATCAGTTTAGCGGAGTAAAGACGACTCTTTACTTCAGGACCAGGCTTTTTTTTTTGTGTCTGTGGTGTTTCCATTTGAGAATATTTGATTTTGATTTCACGCTGTTCTTTAAATTTCATAATTTCTTTTAATCATGTCTTTATTAAATGTAAGAAGATCCTTATGTTCTATAAGCTACAAACATGTGAATGTTGATGGTTGAAGATGACCACTATCAATGTTCTCATCACTAACATTTCAGATACAGTCACAGGGAAAACATGTGCTGTCCATCTGCTGCATCAGGACCAGCGTAGTCACATTCTGTGGCATCAGTCGGTGTGATCGCGGTCACTTGGGTGGGGGATTGAGCCCCTTGTTATAGCGATGTTCATGGGAAGAGAAATTGAACTGGAGCTTCCAGTACCAACGCACATGTAGATGAACGGTTCTCCACCTGAGGCTTGATGCCACACCTGTGTGTGAGCACGGTCACGTATTTGTTGGACAGTCACTTTGCATTTTAGATGTCATGCTATGGGCCTTAATCTTCCTGTTGTTTTCCATGTTGGTTTTACCCACCAGCCTTTTAAGTTAAGCCATTTTTTGTTTGCTTTTGCTTTTTGTTTCTTTAACTTGGGGAATGGGATAATGTTTGTGTCCCCTGAAAATGTGTCAAAAAGATTGTCTGAAAATCTCTTATCATTGCCTTTGCACATCTGCTAGACTGATTTTAATCAGTACTCAAGTAACACTTTTCCACACTAGAAGCACATGGTGAGTAAAAACCGTGTATGCAGAAATACGTTTCTTTTTCGTTTTAAACTAAACATGTCAGGAACGGTCACTGAGTGATGGCTTACTGTGATGATGACTTTGGGAGAAAGAGATTGGGATATTATTTAATAAGCACTAAATTCAGATTGGTATCTGGGAAAGGGAGTCAATGCACACTATGTAATCCAACTCTGAATCTGATTCCTTTTAAGGTAGTAGGTAGACATAGTCATCCTGCTGCAGATGCATACATGGCGAAATCATTTTTAAAAACGAATGCACACACACACACTCTCTCTCTCTCTCTCTCTCTCTCATGTGATCTGTCATAGCTGCACTGTACTTGTTATGACTTTTGTTATCACTTGTTCTTACATGAGAGATTAGCTGATGGGAGAAATTTGTTTAGCAGAGGCTACCTGTAAGATATAGAATTTAAAATAAAAAGACTAAGCAAAACCATTTAAATCGTAATGAAGACTCGTAAACTGTACATTTGTAATAAATAAAAGAAAAAGTTCATTGTCTCCTGTGAATTGTTATTGTTTATCATTGGGATTATTAGAGGTCATAAAAAGGTGTCTATTAATATGCATGGTATTTCACAGGGTGTTTCCTTTTGACTAAAAAAAATGCCAACAGAATAATTAGATTATATCTAAATCTAATTTTAGTTTAGCGGGTTTTGCTCCAGTGGTACCCCTTTCGTTTTTTTTTTCGGGTCAAAATTTTGAGTTTCGATATCTCAGCTCTGGAAGGGTCTAGAGCCTCCATTTTTGCACTCAGGTCTAAGTCTCATGGCCCTCTATCAGAATCCAGAGTTTCTAGAAGATCAGAGAAACTCAAAATTTCGACCTGAAAAAAAAAAAACGACAGTGGTACCCCTTTCGGTTTTTTTTTTCGGGTCGAAATTTTGAATTTCGATATCTCAGCTCTGGAAGGGTCTAGAGCCTCCATTTTTGCACTCAGGTCAAAGTCTCACAGCCCTCTATCATAATCCAGAGTTTGAGAAGATTGCAGAAACTTAATTTTTCGCCCAAAAACGAAATAAAACGAAAGGGGTAACACTGTCATTTTTTTTCCGGGTCGAAATTTTGAATTTCGATATCTCAGCTCTGGAAGGGTCTAGAGCCTCCATTTTTGCACTCAGGTCAAAATCTCACAGCCCTCTATCATAATCCAGAGTTTGAGAAGATTGGAGAAACTTAATTTTTCGCCCGAAAACGAAAAAAAAAACGAAAGGGGTAACACTGTCGTTTTTTTTTCGGGTCGAAATTTTGAATTTCGATATCTCAGCTCTGGAAGGGTCTAGAGCCTCAATTTTTGCACTAAGGTCAAAGTTTCGTGGCCCTCTATCAGAATCCAGAGTTTTGAGAAGATTGGAGAAACTTAATTTTTCGCCCAAAAACGAGAAAAAAAACGAAAGGGGTAACACTGTCGTTTTTTTTTTCTGGTCGAAATTTTGAATTTCGATATCTCAGCTCTGGAAGGGTCTAGAGCCTCCATTTTTGCACTCAGGTCAAAGTCTCACAGCCCTCTATCATAATCCAGAGTTTTGAGAAGATTGGAGAAACTTAATTTTTCGCCCAAAAAACGGAAAAAAACGAAAGGGGTAACACTGTCGTTTTTTTTTCGGGTCGAAATTTTGAATTTCGATATCTCAGCTCTGGAAGGGTCTAGAGCCTCAATTTTTGCACTAAGGTCAAAGTTTCGTGGCCCTCTATCAGAATCCAGAGTTTTGAGAAGATTGGAGAAACTTAATTTTTCGCCCAAAAACGAAAAAAAACGAAAGGGGTAACACTGTCGTTTTTTTTTTCGGGTCGAAATTTTGAATTTCGATATCTCAGCTCTGGAAGGGTCTAGAGCCTCCATTTTTGCACTCAGGTCAAAGTCTCACAGCCCTCTATCATAATCCAGAGTTTTGAGAAGATTGGAGAAACTTAATTTTTCGCCCGAAAATGAAAAAAAACGAAAGGGGTAACACTGTCGTTTTTTTTTTGGGTCGAAATTTTGAATTTCGATATCTCAACTCTGGAAGGGTCTAGAGCCTCCATTTTTGCACTCAGGTCAAAGTTTCGTGGCCCTCTATCAGAATCCAGAGTTTTGAGAAGATTGGAGAAACTTAATTTTTCGCCCAAAAACGAAAAAAAAAACGAAAGGGGTAACACTGTCGTTTTTTTTTCGGGTCGAAATTTTGAATTTCGATATCTCAGCTCTGGAAGGGTCTAGAGCCTCAATTTTTGCACTAAGGTCAAAGTTTCGTGGCCCTCTATCAGAATCCAGAGTTTTGAGAAGATTGGAGAAACTTAATTTTTCGCCCAAAAACGAAAAAAAACGAAAGGGGTAACACTGTCGTGTTTTTTTTTTCTGGTCGAAATTTTGAATTTCGATATCTCAGCTCTGGAAGGGTCTAGAGCCTCCATTTTTGCACTCAGGTCAAAGTCTCACAGCCCTCTATCATAATCCAGAGTTTTGAGAAGATTGGAGAAACTTAATTTTTCGCCCAAAAAACGGAAAAAAACGAAAGGGGTAACACTGTCGTTTTTTTTTCGGGTAGAAATTTTGAATTTCGATATCTCAGCTCTGGAAGGGTCTAGAGCCTCAATTTTTGCACTAAGGTCAAAGTTTCGTGGCCCTCTATCAGAATCCAGAGTTTTGAGAAGATTGGAGAAACTTAATTTTTTGCCCAAAAACGAAAAAAAACGAAAGGGGTAACACTGTCGTTTTTTTTTTCGGGTCGAAATTTTGAATTTCGATATCTCAGCTCTGGAAGGGTCTAGAGCCTCCATTTTTGCACTCAGGTCAAAGTCTCACAGCCCTCTATCATAATCCAGAGTTTTGAGAAGATTGGAGAAACTTAATTTTTCGCCCGAAAACGAAAAAAAACGAAAGGGGTAACACTGTCGTTTTTTTTTCAGGTCGAAATTTTGAATTTCGATATCTAGAATCTGGAAGGGTCTAGAGCCTCCATTTTTGCACTCAGGTCAAAGTCTCACAGCCCTCTATCATAATCCAGAGTTTTAAGAAGATTGGAGAAACTTAATTTTTCGCCCAAAAATGAAAAAAAACGAAAGGGGTAACACTGTCGTTTTTTTTTCGGGTCGAAATTTTGAATTTTGATATCTCAGCTCTGGAAGGGTCTAGAGCCTCAATTTTTGCACTAAGGTCAAAGTTTCGTGGCCCTCTATCAGAATCCAGAGTTTTGAAAAGATTGGAGAAACTTAATTTTTCGCCCGAAAATGAAAAAAACGAAAGGGGTAACACTGTCGTTTTTTTTTCAGGTCGAAATTTTGAATTTCGATATCTCAGCTCTGGAAGGGTGTAGAGCCTCCATTTTTGCACTCAGATCAAAGTCTCACAGCCCTCTATCATAATCCAGAGTTTTGAGAAGATTGGAGAAACTTAATTTTTCGCCAGAAAACGAAAAAAAACGAAAGGGGTAACACTGTCGTTTTTTTTTCGGGTCGAAATTTTGAATTTTGATATCTCAGCTCTGGAAGGGTCTAGAGCCTCCATTTTTGCACTCAGGTCAAAGTTTCGTGGCCCTCTATCAGAATCCAGAGTTTTGAGAAGATTGGAGAAACTTAATTTTTCGCCCGAAAATGAAAAAAAAAAACGAAAGGGGTAACACTGTCGTTTTTTTTTTTCGGGTCGAAATTTTGAATTTCGATATCTCAGCTCTGGAAGGGTCTAGAGCCTCAATTTTTGCACTAAGGTCAAAGTTTTGTGGCCCTCTATCAGAATCCAGAGTTTTGAAAAGATTGGAGAAACTTAATTTTTCGCCCGAAAATGAAAAAAACGAAAGGGGTAACACTGTCGTTTTTTTTTTTCAGGTCGAAATTTTGAATTTCGATATCTCAGCTCTGGAAGGGTGTAGAGCCTCCATTTTTGCACTCAGGTCAAAGTCTAACAGCCCTCTATCATAATCCAGAGTTTTGAGAAAATTGGAGAAACTTAATTTTTCGCCCAAAAAAGAAAAAAAACGAAAGGGGTAACACTGTCGTTTTTTTTTTCGGGTCGAAATTTTGAATTTTGATATCTCAGCTCTGGAAGGGTCTAGAGCCTCCATTTTTGCACTCAGGTCAAAGTTTCGTGGCCCTCTATCAGAATCCAGAGTTTTGAGAAGATTGGAGAAACTTAATTTTTCGCCCGAAAACGAAAAAAAACGAAAGGGGTAACACTGTCGTTTTTTTTTTCGGGTCGAAATTTTGAATTTCGATATCTCAGCTCTGGAAGGGTCTAGAGCCTCCATTTTTGCACTCAGGTCAAAGTCTCACAGCCCTCTATCATAATCCAGAGTTTTGAGAAGATTGGTAAAACTTAATTTTTCGCCTGAAAATGAAAAAAAACGAAAGGGGTAACACTGTCGTTTTTTTTTCGGGTCGAAATTTTGAATTTTGATATCTCAGCTCTGGAAGGGTCTAGAGCCTCCATTTTTGCACTCAGGTCAAAGTCTCACAGCCCTCTATCATAATCCAGAGTTTTGAGAAGATTGGAGAAACTTAATTTTTCGCCAGAAAACGAAAAAAAAACGAAAGGGGTAGCACTGTCGTTTTTTTTTCGGGTCGAAATTTTGAATTTCGATATCTCAACTCTGGAAGGGTCTAGAGCCTCCATTTTTGCACTCAGGTCAAAGTCTCACAGCCCTCTATCAGAATCCAGAGTTTTGAGAAGATTGGAGAAACTTAATTTTTCGCCCAAAAATGAAAAAAACGAAAGGGGTAACACTGTCGTTTTTTTTTCAGGTCGAAATTTTGAATTTCGATATCTCAGCTCTGGAAGGGTGTAGAGCCTCCATTTTTGCACTCAGGTCAAAGTCTCACAGCCCTCTATCATAATCCAGAGTTTTGAGAAGATTGGAGAAACTTAATTTTTCGCCCGAAAACGAAAAAAAACGAAAGGGGTAACACTGTCGTTTTTTTTTCGGGTCGAAATTTTGAATTTTGATATGTCAGCTCTGGAAGGGTCTAGAGCCTCCATTTTTGCACTCAGGTCAAAGTCTCACAGCCCTTTATCATAATCCAGAGTTTTGAGAAGATTGGAGAAACTTAATTTTTCGCCCAAAAACGAAAAAAAACGAAAGGGGTAACACTGTCGTTTTTTTTTTTCGGGTCGAAATTTTGAATTTCGATATCTCAGCTCTGGAAGGGTCTAGAGCCTCCATTTTTGCACTCAGGTCAAAGTCTCACAGCCCTCTATCATAATCCAGAGTTTTGAGAAGATTGGAGAAACTTAATTTTTCGCCCAAAAAACGGAAAAAAACGAAAGGGGTAACACTGTCGTTTTTTTTTCTGGTCGAAATTTTGCATTTCGATATCTTAGCTCTGGAAGGGTCTAGAGCCTCAATTTTTGCACTAAGGTCAAAGTTTCGTGGCCCTCTATCAGAATCCAGAGTTTTGAGAAGATTGGAGAAACTTAATTTTTCGCCCAAAATGAAAAAAAACGAAAGGGGTAACACTGTCGTTTTTTTTTCGGGTCAAAATTTTGAATTTCGATATCTCAGCTCTGGAAGGGTCTAGAGCCTCAATTTTTGCACTAAGGTCAAAGTTTCGTGGCCCTCTATCAGAATCCAGAGTTTTGAGAAGATTGGAGAAACTTAATTTTTCGCCCGAAAACGAAAAAAAACGAAAGGGGTAACACTGTCGTTTTTTTTTTCAGGTCGAAATTTTGAATTTCGATATCTCAGCTCTGGAAGGGTCTAGAGCCTCCATTTTTGCACTCAGGTCAAAGTTTCGTGGCCCTCTATCAGAATCCAGAGTTTTGAGAAGATTGGAGAAATGTAATTTTTCGCCCAAAAATGAAAAAAAACGAAAGGGGTAACACTGTCGTTTTTTTTTTCGGGTCGAAATTTTGAATTCCGATATCTCAGCTCTGGAAGGGTCTAGAGCCTCAATTTTTGCACTAAGGTCAAAGTTTCGTGGCCCTCTATCGTAATCCAGAGTTTTGAGAAGATTGGAGAAACTTAATTTTTCGCCCGAAAACGAAAAAAAACGAAAGGGGTAACACTGTCGTTTTTTTTTCAGGTCGAAATTTTGAATTTCGATATCTCAGCTCTGGAAGGGTCTAGAGCCTCCATTTTTGCACTCAGGTCAAAGTCTCACTGCCCTCTATCATAATCCAGAGTTTTGAGAAGATTGGAGAAACTTAATTTTTCGCCCAAAAACGAAAAAAAAACGAAAGGGGTAAAACTGTCGTTTTTTTTTTCGGGTCGAAATTTTGAATTTCGATATCTCAGCTCTGGAAGGGTCTAGAGCCTCCATTTTTGCACTCAGGTCAAAGTCTCACAGCCCTCTATCATAATCCAGAGTTTTGAGAAGATTGGAGAAACTTAATTTTTCGCCAGAAAACGAAAAAAAAACGAAAGGGGTAACACTGTCGTTTTTTTTTCGGGTCGAAATTTTGAATTTCGATATCTCAACTCTGGAAGGGTCTAGAGCCTCCATTTTTGCACTCAGGTCAAAGTCTCACAGCCCTCTATCAGAATCCAGAGTTTTGAGAAGATTGGAGAAACTTAATTTTTCGCCCAAAAATGAAAAAAACGAAAGGGGTAACACTGTCGTTTTTTTTTTCAGGTCGAAATTTTGAATTTCGATATCTCAGCTCTGGAAGGGTGTAGAGCCTCCATTTTTGCACTCAGGTCAAAGTCTCACAGCCCTCTATCATAATCCAGAGTTTTGAGAAGATTGGAGAAACTTAATTTTTCGCCCGAAAACGAAAAAAAACGAAAGGGGTAACACTGTCGTTTTTTTTTTCGGGTCGAAATTTTGAATTTTGATATCTCAGCTCTGAAAGGGTCTAGAGCCTCCATTTTTGCACTCAGGTCAAAGTCTCACAGCCCTCTATCGGAATCCAGAGTTTTGAGAAGATTGGAGAAACTTAATTTTTCGCCCAAAAATGAAAAAAACGAAAGGGGTAACACTGTCGTTTTTTTTTCGGGTCGAAATTTTGAATTTTGATATCTCAGCTCTGGAAGGGTCTAGAGCCTCCATTTTTGCACTCAGGTCAAAGTCTCACAGCCCTCTATCATAATCCAGAGTTTTGAGAAGATTGGAGAAACTTAATTTTTCGCCCAAAAACGAAAAAAAACGAAAGGGGTAACACTGTCGTTTTTTTTTTTCGGGTCGAAATTTTGAATTTCGATATCTCAGCTCTGGAAGGGTCTAGAGCCTCCATTTTTGCACTCAGGTCAAAGTCTCACAGCCCTCTATCATAATCCAGAGTTTTGAGAAGATTGGAGAAACTTAATTTTTCGCCCAAAAAACGGAAAAAAACGAAAGGGGTAACACTGTCGTTTTTTTTTCTGGTCGAAATTTTGAATTTCGATATCTTAGCTCTGGAAGGATCTAGAGCCTCAATTTTTGCACTAAGGTCAAAGTTTCGTGGCCCTCTATCAGAATCCAGAGTTTTGAGAAGATTGGAGAAACTTAATTTTTCGCCCAAAATGAAAAAAAACGAAAGGGGTAACACTGTCGTTTTTTTTTCGGGTCAAAATTTTGAATTTCGATATCTCAGCTCTGGAAGGGTCTAGAGCCTCAATTTTTGCACTAAGGTCAAAGTTTCGTGGCCCTCTATCAGAATCCAGAGTTTTGAGAAGATTGGAGAAACTTAATTTTTCGCCCGAAAACGAAAAAAAACGAAAGGGGTAACACTGTCGTTTTTTTTTTCAGGTCGAAATTTTGAATTTCGATATCTCAGCTCTGGAAGGGTCTAGAGCCTCCATTTTTGCACTCAGGTCAAAGTTTCGTGGCCCTCTATCAGAATCCAGAGTTTTGAGAAGATTGGAGAAATGTAATTTTTCGCCCAAAAATGAAAAAAAACGAAAGGGGTAACACTGTCGTTTTTTTTTTCGGGTCGAAATTTTGAATTCCGATATCTCAGCTCTGGAAGGGTCTAGAGCCTCAATTTTTGCACTAAGGTCAAAGTTTCGTGGCCCTCTATCGTAATCCAGAGTTTTGAGAAGATTGGAGAAACTTAATTTTTCGCCCGAAAACGAAAAAAAACGAAAGGGGTAACACTGTCGTTTTTTTTTCAGGTCGAAATTTTGAATTTCGATATCTCAGCTCTGGAAGGGTCTAGAGCCTCCATTTTTGCACTCAGGTCAAAGTCTCACTGCCCTCTATCATAATCCAGAGTTTTGAGAAGATTGGAGAAACTTAATTTTTCGCCCAAAAACGAAAAAAAAACGAAAGGGGTAACACTGTCGTTTTTTTTTTCGGGTCGAAATTTTGAATTTCGATATCTCAGCTCTGGAAGGGTCTAGAGCCTCCATTTTTGCACTCAGGTCAAAGTCTCACAGCCCTCTATCATAATCCAGAGTTTTGAGAAGATTGGAGAAACTTAATTTTTCGCCAGAAAACGAAAAAAAACGAAAGGGGTAACACTGTCGTTTTTTTTTCGGGTCGAAATTTTGAATTTTGATATCTCAGCTCTGGAAGGGTCTAGAGCCTCCATTTTTGCACTCAGGTCAAAGTTTCGTGGCCCTCTATCAGAATCCAGAGTTTTGAGAAGATTGGAGAAACTTAATTTTTCGCCCGAAAATGAAAAAAAACGAAAGGGGTAACACTGTCGTTTTTTTTTCGGGTCGAAATTTTGAATTTTGATATCTCAGCTCTGGAAGGGCCTAGAGCCTCCATTTTTGCACTCAGGTCAAAGTCTCACAGCCCTCTATCATAATCCAGAGTTTTGAGAAGATTGGAGAAACTTAATTTTTCGCCCGAAAATGAAAAAAAACGAAAGGGGTAACACTGTCGTTTTTTTTTGGGGTCGAAATTTTGAATTTCGATATCTCAACTCTGGAAGGGTCTAGAGCCTCCATTTTTGCACTCAGGTCAAAGTCTCACAGCCCTCTATCAGAATCCAGAGTTTTGAGAAGATTGGAGAAACTTAATTTTTCGCCCAAAAATGAAAAAAACGAAAGGGGTAACACTGTCGTTTTTTTTTTCAGGTCGAAATTTTGAATTTCGATATCTCAGCTCTGGAAGGGTGTAGAGCCTCCATTTTTGCACTCAGGTCAAAGTCTCACAGCCCTCTATCATAATCCAGAGTTTTGAGAAGATTGGAGAAACTTAATTTTTCGCCCGAAAACGAAAAAAAACGAAAGGGGTAACACTGTCGTTTTTTTTTTCGGGTCGAAATTTTGAATTTTGATATCTCAGCTCTGGAAGGGTCTAGAGCCTCCATTTTTGCACTCAGGTCAAAGTCTCACAGCCCTCTATCAGAATCCAGAGTTTTGAGAAGATTGGAGAAACTTAATTTTTCGCCCAAAAATGAAAAAAACGAAAGGGGTAACACTGTCGTTTTTTTTTCGGGTCGAAATTTTGAATTTTGATATCTCAGCTCTGGAAGGGTCTAGAGCCTCCATTTTTGCACTCAGGTCAAAGTCTCACAGCCCTCTATCATAATCCAGAGTTTTGAGAAGATTGGAGAAACTTAATTTTTCGCCCAAAAACGAAAAAAAACGAAAGGGGTAACACTGTCGTTTTTTTTTTTCGGGTCGAAATTTTGAATTTCGATATCTCAGCTCTGGAAGGGTCTAGAGCCTCCATTTTTGCACTCAGGTCAAAGTCTCACAGCCCTCTATCATAATCCAGAGTTTTGAGAAGATTGGAGAAACTTAATTTTTCGCCCAAAAAACGGAAAAAAACGAAAGGGGTAACACTGTCGTTTTTTTTTCTGGTCGAAATTTTGAATTTCGATATCTTAGCTCTGGAAGGGTCTAGAGCCTCAATTTTTGCACTAAGGTCAAAGTTTCGTGGCCCTCTATCAGAATCCAGAGTTTTGAGAAGATTGGAGAAACTTAATTTTTCGCCCAAAAATGAAAAAAACGAAAGGGGTAACACTGTCGTTTTTTTTTCAGGTCGAAATTTTGAATTTCGATATCTCAGCTCTGGAAGGGTGTAGAGCCTCCATTTTTGCACTCATGTCAAAGTCTCACAGCCCTCTATCATAATCCAGAGTTTTGAGAAGATTGGAGAAACTTAATTTTTCGCCCGAAAACGAAAAAAAACGAAAGGGGTAACACTGTCGTTTTTTTTTTCGGGTCGAAATTTTGAATTTTGATATCTCAGCTCTGGAAGGGTCTAGAGCCTCCATTTTTGCACTCAGGTCAAAGTCTCACAGCCCTCTATCAGAATCCAGAGTTTTGAGAAGATTGGAGAAACTTAATTTTTCGCCCAAAAATGAAAAAAACGAAAGGGGTAACACTGTCGTTTTTTTTTCGGGTCGAAATTTTGAATTTTGATATCTCAGCTCTGGAAGGGTCTAGAGCCTCCATTTTTGCACTAAGGTCAAAGTTTCGTGGCCCTCTATCAGAATCCAGAGTTTTGAGAAGATTGGAGAAACTTAATTTTTCGCCCAAAATGAAAAAAAACGAAAGGGGTAACACTGTCGTTTTTTTTTCGGGTCAAAATTTTGAATTTCGATATCTCAGCTCTGGAAGGGTCTAGAGCCTCAATTTTTGCACTAAGGTCAAAGTTTCGTGGCCCTCTATCATAATCCAGAGTTTTGAGAAGATTGGAGAAACTTAATTTTTCGCCCAAAAATGAAAAAAACGAAAGGGGTAACACTGTCGTTTTTTTTTCGGGTCGAAATTTTGAATTTCGATATCTCAGCTCTGGAAGGGTCTAGAGCCTCCATTTTTGCACTCAGGTCAAAGTCTCACAGCCCTCTATCATAATCCAGAGTTTTGAGAAGATTGGAGAAACTTAATTTTTCGCCCAAAAAACGGAAAAAAACGAAAGGGGTAACACTGTCGTTTTTTTTTTCGGGTCGAAATTTTGAATTTTGATATCTCAGCTCTGGAAGGGTCTAGAGCCTCCATTTTTGCACTCAGGTCAAAGTCTCACAGCCCTCTATCAGAATCCAGAGTTTTGAGAAGATTGGAGAAACTTAATTTTTCGCCCAAAAATGAAAAAAACGAAAGGGGTAACACTGTCGTTTTTTTTTCGGGTCGAAATTTTGAATTTTGATATCTCAGCTCTGGAAGGGTCTAGAGCCTCCATTTTTGCACTAAGGTCAAAGTTTCGTGGCCCTCTATCAGAATCCAGAGTTTTGAGAAGATTGGAGAAACTTAATTTTTCGCCCAAAATGAAAAAAAACGAAAGGGGTAACACTGTCGTTTTTTTTTTCGGGTCAAAATTTTGAATTTCGATATCTCAGCTCTGGAAGGGTCTAGAGCCTCAATTTTTGCACTAAGGTCAAAGTTTCGTGGCCCTCTATCATAATCCAGAGTTTTGAGAAGATTGGAGAAACTTAATTTTTCGCCCAAAAATGAAAAAAACGAAAGGGGTAACACTGTCGTTTTTTTTTCGGGTCGAAATTTTGAATTTTGATATCTCAGCTCTGGAAGGGTCTAGAGCCTCCATTTTTGCACTCAGGTCAAAGTCTCACAGCCCTCTATCATAATCCAGAGTTTTGAGAAGATTGGAGAAACTTAATTTTTCGCCCAAAAACGAAAAAAAACGAAAGGGGTAACACTGTCGTTTTTTTTTTCGGGTCGAAATTTTGAATTTCGATATCTCAGCTCTGGAAGGGTCTAGAGCCTCCATTTTTGCACTCAGGTCAAAGTCTCACAGCCCTCTATCATAATCCAGAGTTTTGAGAAGATTGGAGAAACTTAATTTTTCGCCCAAAAAACGGAAAAAAACGAAAGGGGTAACACTGTCGTTTTTTTTTCTGGTCGAAATTTTGAATTTCGATATCTTAGCTCTGGAAGGGTCTAGAGCCTCAATTTTTGCACTAAGGTCAAAGTTTCGTGGCCCTCTATCAGAATCCAGAGTTTTGAGAAGATTGGAGAAACTTAATTTTTCGCCCAAAATGAAAAAAAACGAAAGGGGTAACACTGTCGTTTTTTTTTCGGGTCAAAATTTTGAATTTCGATATCTCAGCTCTGGAAGGGTCTAGAGCCTCAATTTTTGCACTAAGGTCAAAGTTTCGTGGCCCTCTATCATAATCCAGAGTTTTGAGAAGATTGGAGAAACTTAATTTTTCGCCCGAAAACGAAAAAAAACGAAAGGGGTAACACTGTCGTTTTTTTTTCAGGTCGAAATTTTGAATTTCGATATCTCAGCTCTGGAAGGGTCTAGAGCCTCCATTTTTGCACTCAGGTCAAAGTCTCACTGCCCTCTATCATAATCAAGAGTTTTGAGAAGATTGGAGAAACTTAATTTTTCGCCCAAAAACGAAAAAAAACGAAAGGGGTAACACTGTCGTTTTTTTTTTCGGGTCGAAATTTTGAATTTCGATATCTCAGCTCTGGAAGGGTCTAGAGCCTCCATTTTTGCACTCAGGTCAAAGTCTCACAGCCCTCTATCATAATCCAGAGTTTTGAGAAGATTGGAGAAACTTAATTTTTCGCCCAAAAAACGGAAAAAAACGAAAGGGGTAACACTGTCGTTTTTTTTTCGGGTCGAAATTTTGAATTTCGATATCTTAGCTCTGGAAGGGTCTAGAGCCTCAATTTTTGCACTAAGGTCAAAGTTTCGTGGCCCTCTATCAGAATCCAGAGTTTTGAGAAGATTGGAGAAACTTAATTTTTCGCCCAAAAATGAAAAAAAACTAAAGGGGTAACACTGTCGTTTTTTTTTTCGGGTCGAAATTTTGAATTTCGATATCTCAGCTCTGGAAGGGTCTAGAGCCTCAATTTTTGCACTAAGGTCAAAGTTTCGTGGCCCTCTATCAGAATCCAGAGTTTTGAGAAGATTGGAGAAACTTAATTTTTTCGCCCAAAAACGAAAAAAAATGAAAGGGGTAACACTGTCGTTTTTTTTTTCGGGTCGAAATTTTGAATTTCGATATCTCAGCTCTGGAAGGGTCTAGAGCCTCCATTTTTGCACTCAGGTCAAAGTCTCACAGCCCTCTATCATAATCCAGAGTTTTGAGAAGATTGGAGAAACTTAATTTTTCGCCCAAAAAACGGAAAAAAACGAAAGGGGTAACACTGTCGTTTTTTTTTCGGGTCGAAATTTTGAATTTCGATATCTCAGCTCTGGAAGGGTCTAGAGCCTCAATTTTTGCACTAAGGTCAAAGTTTCGTGGCCCTCTATCAGAATCCAGAGTTTTGAGAAGATTGGAGAAACTTAATTTTTCGCCCAAAAACGAAAAAAAACGAAAGGGGTAACACTGTCGTTTTTTTTTTCGGGGTCGAAATTTTGAATTTCGATATCTCAGCTCTGGAAGGGTCTAGAGCCTCCATTTTTGCACTCAGGTCAAAGTCTCACAGCCCTCTATCATAATCCAGAGTTTTGAGAAGATTGGAGAAACTTAATTTTTCGCCCGAAAATGAAAAAAAACGAAAGGGGTAACACTGTCGTTTTTTTTTGGGTCGAAATTTTGAATTTCGATATCTCAACTCTGGAAGGGTCTAGAGCCTCCATTTTTGCACTCAGGTCAAAGTTTCGTGGCCCTCTATCAGAATCCAGAGTTTTGAGAAGATTGGAGAAACTTAATTTTTCGCCCAAAAACGAAAAAAAACGAAAGGGGTAACACTGTCGTTTTTTTTTTCGGGTCGAAATTTTGAATTTTGATATCTCAGCTCTGGAAGGGTCTAGAGCCTCCATTTTTGCACTCAGGTCAAAGTCTCACAGCCCTCTATCATAATCCAGAGTTTTGAGAAGATTGGAGAAACTTAATTTTTCGCCCAAAAAACGGAAAAAAACGAAAGGGGTAACACTGTCGTTTTTTTTTCGGGTCGAAATTTTGAATTTCGATATCTCAGCTCTGGAAGGG
The DNA here is from genome assembly GCF_988280905.1 of Pimephales promelas. Lineage (NCBI taxonomy): Eukaryota > Metazoa > Chordata > Actinopteri > Cypriniformes > Leuciscidae > Pimephales > Pimephales promelas. The sequence continues at coordinate 20,000,467 of NC_142784.1, forward strand.
TCTAGAGCCTCAATTTTTGCACTAAGGTCAAAGTTTCGTGGCCCTCTATCAGAATCCAGAGTTTTAAGAAGATTGGAGAAACTTAATGTTTCGCCCAAAAATGAAAAAAAACGAAAGGGGTAAAACTGTCGTTTTTTTTTTCGGGTCGAAATTTTGAATTCCGATATCTCAGCTCTGGAAGGGTCTAGAGCCTCAATTTTTGCACTAAGGTCAAAGTTTCGTGGCCCTCTATCAGAATCCAGAGTTTTGAGAAGATTGGAGAAACTTAATTTTTCGCCCGAAAACGAAAAAAAACGAAAGGGGTAACACTGTCGTTCTTTTTTCAGGTCGAAATTTTGAATTTCGATATCTAGAATCTGGAAGGGTCTAGAGCCTCCATTTTTGCACTCAGGTCAAAGTCTCACAGCCCTCTATCATAATCCAGAGTTTTGAGAAGATTGGAAAAACTTAATTTTTCGCCCAAAAATGAAAAAAAATGAAAGGGGTAACGCTGTCGTTTTTTTTTCGGGTCGAAATTTTGAATTTTGATATCTCAGCTCTGGAAGGGTCTAGAGCCTCCATTTTTGCACTCAGGTGAAAGTCTCATGGCCCTCTATCAGAATCCAGAGTTTTGAGAAGATTGGAGAAACTTAATTTTTCGCCAGAAAACGAAAAAAAACGAAAGGGGTAACACTGTCGTTTTTTTTTCGGGTCGAAATTTTGAATTTTGATATCTCAGCTCTGGAAGGGTCTAGAGCCTCCATTTTTGCACTCAGGTCAAAGTTTCGTGGCCCTCTATCAGAATCCAGAGTTTTGAGAAGATTGGAGAAACTTCATTTTTCGCCCGAAAATGAAAAAAAAACGAAAGGGGTAACACTGTCGTTTTTTTTTTCGGGTCGAAATTTTGAATTTCGATATCTCAGCTCTGGAAGGGTCTAGAGCCTCAATTTTTGCACTAAGGTCAAAGTTTCGTGGCCCTCTATCAGAATCCAGAGTTTTGAAAAGATTGGAGAAACTTAATTTTTCGCCCGAAAATGAAAAAAACGAAAGTGGTAACACTGTCGTTTTTTTTTTCAGGTCGAAATTTTGAATTTCGATATCTCAGCTCTGGAAGGGTGTAGAGCCTCCATTTTTGCACTCAGGTCAAAGTCTAACAGCCCTCTATCATAATCCAGAGTTTTGAGAAGATTGGAGAAACTTAATTTTTCGCCCGAAAACGAAAAAAAACGAAAGGGGTAACACTGTCGTTTTTTTTTTCGGGTCGAAATTTTGAATTTTGATATCTCAGCTCTGGAAGGGTCTAGAGCCTCCATTTTTGCACTCAGGTCAAAGTTTCGTGGCCCTCTATCAGAATCCAGAGTTTTGAGAAGATTGGAGAAACTTAATTTTTCGCCCGAAAACGAAAAAAAACGAAAGGGGTAACACTGTCGTTTTTTTTTTTCGGGTCGAAATTTTGAATTTCGATATCTCAGCTCTGGAAGGGTCTAGAGCCTCAATTTTTGCACTAAGGTCAAAGTTTTGTGGCCCTCTATCAGAATCCAGAGTTTTGAAAAGATTGGAGAAACTTAATGTTTCGCCCAAAAATGAAAAAAAACGAAAGGGGTAACACTGTCGTTTTTTTTTCGGGTCGAAATTTTGAATTCCGATATCTCAGCTCTGGAAGGGTCTAGAGCCTCAATTTTTGCACTAAGGTCAAAGTTTCGTGGCCCTCTATCAGAATCCAGAGTTTTGAGAAGATTGGAGAAACTTAATTTTTCGCCCGAAAACGAAAAAAAAACGAAAGGGGTAACACTGTCGTTCTTTTTTCAGGTCGAAATTTTGATTTTCGATATCTAGAATCTGGAAGGGTCTAGAGCCTCCATTTTTGCACTCAGGTCAAAGTCTCACAGCCCTCTATCATAATCCAGAGTTTTGAGAAGATTGGAAAAACTTAATTTTTCGCCCAAAAATGAAAAAAAATGAAAGGGGTAACGCTGTCGTTTTTTTTTCGGGTCGAAATTTTGAATTTTGATATCTCAGCTCTGGAAGGGTCTAGAGCCTCCATTTTTGCACTCAGGTGAAAGTCTCATGGCCCTCTATCAGAATCCAGAGTTTTGAGAAGATTGGAGAAACTTAATTTTTCGCCAGAAAACGAAAAAAAACGAAAGGGGTAACACTGTCGTTTTTTTTTCGGGTCGAAATTTTGAATTTTGATATCTCAGCTCTGGAAGGGTCTAGAGCCTCCATTTTTGCACTCAGGTCAAAGTTTCGTGGCCCTCTATCAGAATCCAGAGTTTTGAGAAGATTGGAGAAACTTCATTTTTCGCCCGAAAATGAAAAAAAAAAACGAAAGGGGTAACACTGTCGTTTTTTTTTTTCGGGTCGAAATTTTGAATTTCGATATCTCAGCTCTGGAAGGGTCTAGAGCCTCAATTTTTGCACTAAGGTCAAAGTTTCGTGGCCCTCTATCAGAATCCAGAGTTTTGAAAAGATTGGAGAAACTTAATTTTTCGCCCGAAAATGAAAAAAACGAAAGTGGTAACACTGTCGTTTTTTTTTCAGGTCGAAATTTTGAATTTCGATATCTCAGCTCTGGAAGGGTGTAGAGCCTCCATTTTTGCACTCAGGTCAAAGTCTAACAGCCCTCTATCATAATCCAGAGTTTTGAGAAGATTGGAGAAACTTAATTTTTCGCCCGAAAACGAAAAAAAACGAAAGGGGTAACACTGTCGTTTTTTTTTTCGGGTCGAAATTTTGAATTTTGATATCTCAGCTCTGGAAGGGTCTAGAGCCTCCATTTTTGCACTCAGGTCAAAGTTTCGTGGCCCTCTATCAGAATCCAGAGTTTTGAGAAGATTGGAGAAACTTAATTTTTCGCCCGAAAACGAAAAAAAACGAAAGGGGTAACACTGTCGTTTTTTTTTTTCGGGTCGAAATTTTGAATTTCGATATCTCAGCTCTGGAAGGGTCTAGAGCCTCAATTTTTGCACTAAGGTCAAAGTTTTGTGGCCCTCTATCAGAATCCAGAGTTTTGAAAAGATTGGAGAAACTTAATGTTTCGCCCAAAAATGAAAAAAAACGAAAGGGGTAACACTGTCGTTTTTTTTTCGGGTCGAAATTTTAAATTCCGATATCTCAGCTCTGGAAGGGTCTAGAGCCTCAATTTTTGCACTAAGGTCAAAGTTTCGTGGCCCTCTATCAGAATCCAGAGTTTTGAGAAGATTGGAGAAACTTAATTTTTCGCCCGAAAACGAAAAAAAACGAAAGGGGTAACACTGTCGTTCTTTTTTCAGGTCGAAATTTTGAATTTCGATATCTAGAATCTGGAAGGGTCTAGAGCCTCCATTTTTGCACTCAGGTCAAAGTCTCACAGCCCTCTATCATAATCCAGAGTTTTGAGAAGATTGGAAAAACTTAATTTTTCGCCCAAAAATGAAAAAAAATGAAAGGGGTAACGCTGTCGTTTTTTTTTCGGGTCGAAATTTTGAATTTTGATATCTCAGCTCTGGAAGGGTCTAGAGCCTCCATTTTTGCACTCAGGTGAAAGTCTCATGGCCCTCTATCAGAATCCAGAGTTTTGAGAAGATTGGAGAAACTTAATTTTTCGCCAGAAAACGAAAAAAAACGAAAGGGGTAACACTGTCGTTTTTTTTTCGGGTCGAAATTTTGAATTTTGATATCTCAGCTCTGGAAGGGTCTAGAGCCTCCATTTTTGCACTCAGGTCAAAGTTTCGTGGCCCTCTATCAGAATCCAGAGTTTTGAGAAGATTGGAGAAACTTCATTTTTCGCCCGAAAATGAAAAAAAAAACGAAAGGGGTAACACTGTCGTTTTTTTTTTTTCGGGTCGAAATTTTGAATTTCGATATCTCAGCTCTGGAAGGGTCTAGAGCCTCAATTTTTGCACTAAGGTCAAAGTTTCGTGGCCCTCTATCAGAATCCAGAGTTTTGAAAAGATTGGAGAAACTTAATTTTTCGCCCGAAAATGAAAAAAACGAAAGTGGTAACACTGTCGTTTTTTTTTCAGGTCGAAATTTTGAATTTCGATATCTCAGCTCTGGAAGGGTGTAGAGCCTCCATTTTTGCACTCAGGTCAAAGTCTAACAGCCCTCTATCATAATCCAGAGTTTTGAGAAGATTGGAGAAACTTAATTTTTCGCCCGAAAACGAAAAAAAACGAAAGGGGTAACACTGTCGTTTTTTTTTTCAGGTCGAAATTTTGAATTTTGATATCTCAGCTCTGGAAGGGTCTAGAGCCTCCATTTTTGCACTCAGGTCAAAGTTTCGTGGCCCTCTATCAGAATCCAGAGTTTTGAGAAGATTGGAGAAACTTAATTTTTCGCCCGAAAACGAAAAAAAACGAAAGGGGTAACACTGTCGTTTTTTTTTTCGGGTCGAAATTTTGAATTTCGATATCTCAGCTCTGGAAGGGTCTAGAGCCTCAATTTTTGCACTAAGGTCAAAGTTTTGTGGCCCTCTATCAGAATCCAGAGTTTTGAAAAGATTGGAGAAACTTAATTTTTCGCCCGAAAATGAAAAAAACGAAAGGGGTAACACTGTCGTTTTTTTTTTCAGGTCTAAATTTTGAATTTCGATATCTCAGCTCTGGAAGGGTGTAGAGCCTCCATTTTTGCACTCAGGTCAAAGTCTAACAGCCCTCTATCATAATCCAGAGTTTTGAGAAGATTGGAGAAACTTAATTTTTCGCCCAAAATGAAAAAAAAACGAAAGGGGTAACACTGTCGTTTTTTTTTCGGGTCAAAATTTTGAATTTCGATATCTCAGCTCTGGAAGGGTCTAGAGCCTCAATTTTTGCACTAAGGTCAAAGTTTCGTGGCCCTCTATCATAATCCAGAGTTTTGAGAAGATTGGAGAAACTTAATTTTTCGCCCGAAAACGAAAAAAAACGAAAGGGGTAACACTGTCGTTTTTTTTTCAGGTCGAAATTTTGAATTTCGATATCTCAGCTCTGGAAGGGTCTAGAGCCTCCATTTTTGCACTCAGGTCAAAGTCTCACTGCCCTCTATCATAATCAAGAGTTTTGAGAAGATTGGAGAAACTTAATTTTTCGCCCAAAAACGAAAAAAAACGAAAGGGGTAACACTGTCGTTTTTTTTTTCAGGTCGAAATTTTGAATTTCGATATCTCAGCTCTGGAAGGGTCTAGAGCCTCCATTTTTGCACTCAGGTCAAAGTCTCACAGCCCTCTATCATAATCCAGAGTTTTGAGAAGATTGGAGAAACTTAATTTTTCGCCCAAAAAACGGAAAAAAACGAAAGGGGTAACACTGTCGTTTTTTTTTGGGTCGAAATTTTGAATTTCGATATCTTAGCTCTGGAAGGGTCTAGAGCCTCAATTTTTGCACTAAGGTCAAAGTTTCGTGGCCCTCTATCAGAATCCAGAGTTTTGAGAAGATTGGAGAAACTTAATTTTTCGCCCAAAAATGAAAAAAAACTAAAGGGGTAACACTGTCGTTTTTTTTTCGGGTCGAAATTTTGAATTTCGATATCTCAGCTCTGGAAGGGTCTAGAGCCTCAATTTTTGCACTAAGGTCAAAGTTTCGTGGCCCTCTATCAGAATCCAGAGTTTTGAGAAGATCGGAGAAACTTAATTTTTTCGCCCAAAAACGAAAAAAAACGAAAGGGGTAACACTGTCGTTTTTTTTTTTTCGGGTCGAAATTTTGAATTTCGATATCTCAGCTCTGGAAGGGTCTAGAGCCTCCATTTTTGCACTCAGGTCAAAGTCTCACAGCCCTCTATCATAATCCAGAGTTTTGAGAAGATTGGAGAAACTTAATTTTTCGCCCAAAAAACGGAAAAAAACGAAAGGGGTAACACTGTCGTTTTTTTTTCGGGTCGAAATTTTGAATTTCGATATCTCAGCTCTGGAAGGGTCTAGAGCCTCCATTTTTGCACTCAGGTCAAAGTCTCACAGCCCTCTATCATAATCCAGAGTTTTGAGAAGATTGGAGAAACTTAATTTTTCGCCCGAAAATGAAAAAAAACGAAAGGGGTAACACTGTCGTTTTTTTTTTGGGTCGAAATTTTGAATTTCGATATCTCAACTCTGGAAGGGTCTAGAGCCTCCATTTTTGCACTCAGGTCAAAGTTTCGTGGCCCTCTATCAGAATCCAGAGTTTTGAGAAGATTGGAGAAACTTAATTTTTCGCCCAAAAACGAAAAAAAACGAAAGGGGTAACACTGTCGTTTTTTTTTTCGGGTCGAAATTTTGAATTTCGATATCTCAGCTCTGGAAGGGTTTAGAGCCTCCATTTTTGCACTCAGGTCAAAGTCTCACAGCCCTCTATCATAATCCAGAGTTTTGAGAAGATTGGAGAAACTTAATTTTTCGCCCAAAAAACGGAAAAAAACGAAAGGGGTAACACTGTCGTTTTTTTTTCGGGTCGAAATTTTGAATTTCGATATCTCAGCTCTGGAAGGGTCTAGAGCCTCAATTTTTGCACTAAGGTCAAAGTTTCGTGGCCCTCTATCAGAATCCAGAGTTTTAAGAAGATTGGAGAAACTTAATGTTTCGCCCAAAAATGAAAAAAAACGAAGGGGGTAACACTGTCGTTTTTTTTTTCGGGTCGAAATTTTGAATTCCGATATCTCAGCTCTGGAAGGGTCTAGAGCCTCAATTTTTGCACTAAGGTCAAAGTTTCGTGGCCCTCTATCAGAATCCAGAGTTTTGAGAAGATTGGAGAAACTTAATTTTTCGCCCGAAAACGAAAAAAAACGAAAGGGGTAACACTGTCGTTCTTTTTTCAGGTCGAAATTTTGAATTTCGATATCTAGAATCTGGAAGGGTCTAGAGCCTCCATTTTTGCACTCAGGTCAAAGTCTCACAGCCCTCTATCATAATCCAGAGTTTTGAGAAGATTGGAAAAACTTAATTTTTCGCCCAAAAATGAAAAAAAATGAAAGGGGTAACGCTGTCGTTTTTTTTCGGGTCGAAATTTTTAATTTTGATATCTCAGCTCTGGAAGGGTCTAGAGCCTCCATTTTTGCACTCAGGTGAAAGTCTCATGGCCCTCTATCAGAATCCAGAGTTTTGAGAAGATTGGAGAAACTTAATTTTTCGCCAGAAAACGAAAAAAAACGAAAGGGGTAACACTGTCGTTTTTTTTTTCGGGTCGAAATTTTGAATTTTGATATCTCAGCTCTGGAAGGGTCTAGAGCCTCCATTTTTGCACTCAGGTCAAAGTTTCGTGGCCCTCTATCAGAATCCAGAGTTTTGAGAAGATTGGAGAAACTTCATTTTTCGCCCGAAAATGAAAAAAAAAACGAAAGGGGTAACACTGTCGTTTTTTTTTTTCGGGTCGAAATTTTGAATTTCGATATCTCAGCTCTGGAAGGGTCTAGAGCCTCAATTTTTGCACTAAGGTCAAAGTTTCGTGGCCCTCTATCAGAATCCAGAGTTTTGAAAAGATTGGAGAAACTTAATTTTTCGCCCGAAAACGAAAAAAACGAAAGTGGTAACACTGTCGTTTTTTTTTCAGGTCGAAATTTTGAATTTCGATATCTCAGCTCTGGAAGGGTGTAGAGCCTCCATTTTTGCACTCAGGTCAAAGTCTAACAGCCCTCTATCATAATCCAGAGTTTTGAGAAGATTGGAGAAACTTAATTTTTCGCCCGAAAACGAAAAAAAACGAAAGGGGTAACACTGTCGTTTTTTTTTTCGGGTCGAAATTTTGAATTTTGATATCTCAGCTCTGGAAGGGTCTAGAGCCTCCATTTTTGCACTCAGGTCAAAGTTTCGTGGCCCTCTATCAGAATCCAGAGTTTTGAGAAGATTGGAGAAACTTAATTTTTCGCCCGAAAACGAAAAAAAACGAAAGGGGTAACACTGTCGTTTTTTTTTTCGGGTCGAAATTTTGGATTTCGATATCTCAGCTCTGGAAGGGTCTAGAGCCTCCATTTTTGCACTCAGGTCAAAGTCTCACAGCCCTCTATCATAATCCAGAGTTTTGAGAAGATTGGAAAAACTTAATTTTTTCGCCCGAAAATGAAAAAAAACGAAAGGGGTAACACTGTCGTTTTTTTTTCGGGTCGAAATTTTGAATTTTGATATCTCAGCTCTGGAAGGGTCTAGAGCCTCCATTTTTGCACTCAGGTCAAAGTCTCACAGCCCTCTATCATAATCCAGAGTTTTGAGAAGATTGGAGAAACTTAATTTTTCGCCCGAAAATGAAAAAAAACGAAAGGGGTAACACTGTCGTTTTTTTTTCGGGTCGAAATTTTGAATTTTGATATCTCAGCTCTGGAAGGGCCTAGAGCCTCCATTTTTGCACTCAGGTCAAAGTCTCACAGCCCTCTATCAGAATCCAGAGTTTTGAGAAGATTGGAGAAACTAAATTTTTCGCCCAAAAATGAAAAAAACGAAAGGGGTAACACTGTCGTTTTTTTTTCGATTCGAAATTTTGAATTTTGATATCTCAGCTCTGGAAGGGTCTAGAGCCTCAATTTTTGCACTAAGGTCAAAGTTTCGTGGCCCTCTATCAGAATCCAGAGTTTTGAAAAGATTGGAGAAACTTAATTTTTCGCCCGAAAATGAAAAAAACGAAAGGGGTAACACTGTCGTTTTTTTTTCAGGTCGAAATTTTGAATTTCGATATCTCAGCTCTGGAAGGGTGTAGAGCCTCCATTTTTGCACTCAGATCAAAGTCTCACAGCCCTCTATCATAATCCAGAGTTTTGAGAAGATTGGAGAAACTTAATTTTTCGCCAGAAAACGAAAAAAAACGAAAGGGGTAACACTGTCGTTTTTTTTTCGGGTCGAAATTTTGAATTTCGATATCTCAGCTCTGGAAGGGTCTAGAGCCTCCATTTTTGCACTCAGGTCAAAGTCTCACAGCCCTCTATCATAATCCAGAGTTTTGAGAAGATTGGAGAAACTTAATTTTTCGCCCAAAAAACGGAAAAAAACGAAAGGGGTAACACTGTCGTTTTTTTTTCTGGTCGAAATTTTGAATTTCGATATCTTAGCTCTGGAAGGGTCTAGAGCCTCAATTTTTGCACTAAGGTCAAAGTTTCGTGGCCCTCTATCAGAATCCAGAGTTTTGAGAAGATTGGAGAAACTTAATTTTTCGCCCAAAATGAAAAAAAACGAAAGGGGTAACACTGTCGTTTTTTTTTCGGGTCAAAATTTTGAATTTCGATATCTCAGCTCTGGAAGGGTCTAGAGCCTCAATTTTTGCACTAAGGTCAAAGTTTCGTGGCCCTCTATCAGAATCCAGAGTTTTGAGAAGATTGGAGAAACTTAATTTTTCGCCCGAAAACGAAAAAAAACGAAAGGGGTAACACTGTCGTTTTTTTTTTCAGGTCGAAATTTTGAATTTCGATATCTCAGCTCTGGAAGGGTCTAGAGCCTCCATTTTTGCACTCAGGTCAAAGTTTCGTGGCCCTCTATCAGAATCCAGAGTTTTGAGAAGATTGGAGAAATGTAATTTTTCGCCCAAAAATGAAAAAAAAACGAAAGGGGTAACACTGTCGTTTTTTTTTTCGGGTCGAAATTTTGAATTTCGATATCTCAGCTCTGGAAGGGTCTAGAGCCTCAATTTTTGCACTAAGGTCAAAGTTTCGTGGCCCTCTATCATAATCCAGAGTTTTGAGAAGATTGGAGAAACTTAATTTTTCGCCCGAAAACGAAAAAAAACGAAAGGGGTAACACTGTCGTTTTTTTTTTGGGTCGAAATTTTGAATTTCGATATCTCAACTCTGGAAGGGTCTAGAGCCTCCATTTTTGCACTCAGGTCAAAGTCTCACAGCCCTCTATCAGAATCCAGAGTTTTGAGAAGATTGGAGAAACTTAATTTTTCGCCCAAAAATGAAAAAAACGAAAGGGGTAACACTGTCGTTTTTTTTTCAGGTCGAAATTTTGAATTTCGATATCTCAGCTCTGGAAGGGTGTAGAGCCTCCATTTTTGCACTCAGGTCAAAGTCTCACAGCCCTCTATCATAATCCAGAGTTTTGAGAAGATTGGAGAAACTTAATTTTTCGCCCGAAAACGAAAAAAAACGAAAGGGGTAACACTGTCGTTTTTTTTTTCGGGTCGAAATTTTGAATTTTGATATCTCAGCTCTGGAAGGGTCTAGAGCCTCCATTTTTGCACTCAGGTCAAAGTCTCACAGCCCTCTATCAGAATCCAGAGTTTTGAGAAGATTGGAGAAACTTAATTTTTCGCCCAAAAACGAAAAAAAACGAAAGGGGTAACACTGTCGTTTTTTTTTTTCGGGTCGAAATTTTGAATTTCGATATCTCAGCTCTGGAAGGGTCTAGAGCCTCCATTTTTGCACTCAGGTCAAAGTCTCACAGCCCTCTATCATAATCCAGAGTTTTTAAAAGATTGGAGAAACTTAATTTTTCGCCCAAAAAACGGAAAAAAACGAAAGGGGTAACACTGTCGTTTTTTTTTCTGGTCGAAATTTTGAATTTCGATATCTTAGCTCTGGAAGGGTCTAGAGCCTCAATTTTTGCACTAAGGTCAAAGTTTCGTGGCCCTCTATCAGAATCCAGAGTTTTGAGAAGATTGGAGAAACTTAATTTTTCCCCCAAAATGAAAAAAAAACGAAAGGGGTAACACTGTCGTTTTTTTTTCGGGTCAAAATTTTGAATTTCGATATCTCAGCTCTGGAAGGGTCTAGAGCCTCAATTTTTGCACTAAGGTCAAAGTTTCGTGGCCCTCTATCAGAATCCAGAGTTTTGAGAAGATTGGAGAAACTTAATTTTTCGCCCGAAAACGAAAAAAAACGAAAGGGGTAACACTGTCGTTTTTTTTTTCAGGTCGAAATTTTGAATTTCGATATCTCAGCTCTGGAAGGGTCTAGAGCCTCCATTTTTGCACTCAGGTCAAAGTTTCGTGGCCCTCTATCAGAATCCAGAGTTTTGAGAAGATTGGAGAAATGTAATTTTTCGCCCAAAAATGAAAAAAAACGAAAGGGGTAACACTGTCGTTTTTTTTTTCGGGTCGAAATTTTGAATTCCGATATCTCAGCTCTGGAAGGGTCTAGAGCCTCCATTTTTGCACTAAGGTCAAAGTTTCGTGGCCCTCTATCATAATCCAGAGTTTTGAGAAGATTGGAGAAACTTAATTTTTCGCCCGAAAACGAAAAAAAACGAAAGGGGTAACACTGTCGTTTTTTTTTTCAGGTCGAAATTTTGAATTTCGATATCTCAGCTCTGGAAGGGTCTAGAGCCTCCATTTTTGCACTCAGGTCAAAGTCTCACTGCCCTCTATCATAATCCAGAGTTTTGAGAAGATTGGAGAAACTTAATTTTTCGCCCAAAAACGAAAAAAAACGAAAGGGGTAACACTGTCGTTTTTTTTTTTCGGGTCGAAATTTTGAATTTCGATATCTCAGCTCTGGAAGGGTCTAGAGCCTCCATTTTTGCACTCAGGTCAAAGTCTCACAGCCCTCTATCATAATCCAGAGTTTTGAGAAGATTGGAGAAACTTAATTTTTCGCCCAAAAAACGGAAAAAAACGAAAGGGGTAACACTGTCGTTTTTTTTTCGGGTCGAAATTTTGAATTTCGATATCTTAGCTCTGGAAGGGTCTAGAGCCTCAATTTTTGCACTAAGGTCCAAGTTTCGTGGCCCTCTATCAGAATCCAGAGTTTTGAGAAGATTGGAGAAACTTAATTTTTCGCCCAAAATGAAAAAAAACGAAAGGGGTAACACTGTCGTTTTTTTTTCGGGTCAAAATTTTGAATTTCGATATCTCAGCTCTGGAAGGGTCTAGAGCCTCAATTTTTGCACTAAGGTCAAAGTTTCGTGGCCCTCTATCAGAATCCAGAGTTTTGAGAAGATTGGAGAAACTTAATTTTTCGCCCGAAAACGAAAAAAAACGAAAGGGGTAACACTGTCGTTTTTTTTTTCAGGTCGAAATTTTGAATTTCGATATCTCAGCTCTGGAAGGGTCTAGAGCCTCCATTTTTGCACTCAGGTCAAAGTTTCGTGGCCCTCTATCAGAATCCAGAGTTTTGAGAAGATTGGAGAAATGTAATTTTTCGCCCAAAAATGAAAAAAAACGAAAGGGGTAACACTGTCGTTTTTTTTTTCGGGTCGAAATTTTGAATTCCGATATCTCAGCTCTGGAAGGGTCTAGAGCCTCAATTTTTGCACTAAGGTCAAAGTTTCGTGGCCCTCTATCATAATCCAGAGTTTTGAGAAGATTGGAGAAACTTAATTTTTCGCCCAAAAATGAAAAAAACGAAAGGGGTAACACTGTCGTTTTTTTTTCGGGTCGAAATTTTGAATTTTGATATCTCAGCTCTGGAAGGGTCTAGAGCCTCCATTTTTGCACTCAGGTCAAAGTCTCACAGCCCTCTATCATAATCCAGAGTTTTGAGAAGATTGGAGAAACTTAATTTTTCGCCCAAAAAACGGAAAAAAACGAAAGGGGTAACACTGTCGTTTTTTTTTCTGGTCGAAATTTTGAATTTCGATATCTTAGCTCTGGAAGGGTCTAGAGCCTCAATTTTTGCACTAAGGTCAAAGTTTCGTGGCCCTCTATCAGAATCCAGAGTTTTGAGAAGATTGGAGAAACTTAATTTTTCGCCCAAAATGAAAAAAAACGAAAGGGGTAACACTGTCGTTTTTTTTTCGGGTCAAAATTTTGAATTTCGATATCTCAGCTCTGGAAGGGTCTAGAGCCTCAATTTTTGCACTAAGGTCAAAGTTTCGTGGCCCTCTATCAGAATCCAGAGTTTTGAGAAGATTGGAGAAACTTAATTTTTCGCCCGAAAACGAAAAAAAACGAAAGGGGTAACACTGTCGTTTTTTTTTTCAGGTCGAAATTTTGAATTTCGATATCTCAGCTCTGGAAGGGTCTAGAGCCTCCATTTTTGCACTCAGGTCAAAGTTTCGTGGCCCTCTATCAGAATCCAGAGTTTTGAGAAGATTGGAGAAATGTAATTTTTCGCCCAAAAATGAAAAAAAACGAAAGGGGTAACACTGTCGTTTTTTTTTTCGGGTCGAAATTTTGAATTCCGATATCTCAGCTCTGGAAGGGTCTAGAGCCTCAATTTTTGCACTAAGGTCAAAGTTTCGTGGCCCTCTATCATAATCCAGAGTTTTGAGAAGATTGGAGAAACTTAATTTTTCGCCCGAAAACGAAAAAAAACGAAAGGGGTAACACTGTCGTTTTTTTTTTCGGGTCGAAATTTTGAATTTCGATATCTCAGCTCTGGAAGGGTCTAGAGCCTCCATTTTTGCACTCAGGTCAAAGTCTCACAGCCCTCTATCATAATCCAGAGTTTTGAGAAGATTGAAGAAACTTAATTTTTCGCCCAAAAACGAAAAAAAACGAAAGGGGTAACACTGTCGTTTTTTTTTTCGGGTCGAAATTTTGAATTTCGATATCTCAGCTCTGGAAGGGTCTAGAGCCTCCATTTTTGCACTCAGGTCAAAGTCTCACAGCCCTCTATCATAATCCAGAGTTTTGAGAAGATTGGAGAAACTTAATTTTTCGCCCAAAAAACGGACAAAAACGAAAGGGGTAACACTGTCGTTTTTTTTTCGGGTCGAAATTTTGAATTTCGATATCTTAGCTCTGGAAGGGTCTAGAGCCTCAATTTTTGCACTAAGGTCAAAGTTTCGTGGCCCTCTATCAGAATCCAGAGTTTTGAGAAGATTGGAGAAACTTAATTTTTCGCCCAAAATGAAAAAAAACGAAAGGGGTAACACTGTCGGTTTTTTTTCGGGTCAAAATTTTGAATTTCGATATCTCAGCTCTGGAAGGGTCTAGAGCCTCAATTTTTGCACTAAGGTCAAAGTTTCGTGGCCCTCTATCAGAATCCAGAGTTTTGAGAAGATTGGAGAAACTTAATTTTTCGCCCGAAAACGAAAAAAAACGAAAGGGGTAACACTGTCGTTTTTTTTTTCAGGTCGAAATTTTGAATTTCGATATCTCAGCTCTGGAAGGGTCTAGAGCCTCCATTTTTGCACTCAGGTCAAAGTTTCGTGGCCCTCTATCAGAATCCAGAGTTTTGAGAAGATTGGAGAAATGTAATTTTTCGCCCAAAAATGAAAAAAAACGAAAGGGGTAACACTGTCGTTTTTTTTTCGGGTCGAAATTTTGAATTCCGATATCTCAGCTCTGGAAGGGTCTAGAGCCTCAATTTTTGCACTAAGGTCAAAGTTTCGTGGCCCTCTATCATAATCCAGAGTTTTGAGAAGATTGGAGAAACTTAATTTTTCGCCCGAAAACGAAAAAAAACGAAAGGGGTAACACTGTCGTTTTTTTTTCAGGTCGAAATTTTGAATTTCGATATCTCAGCTCTGGAAGGGTCTAGAGCCTCCATTTTTGCACTCAGGTCAAAGTCTCACTGCCCTCTATCATAATCCAGAGTTTTGAGAAGATTGGAGAAACTTAATTTTTCGCCCAAAAACGAAAAAAAACGAAAGGGGTAACACTGTCGTTTTTTTTTTTCGGGTCGAAATTTTGAATTTTGATATCTCAGCTCTGGAAGGGTCTAGAGCCTCCATTTTTGCACTCAGGTCAAAGTCTCACTGCCCTCTATCATAATCCAGAGTTTTGAGAAGATTGGAGAAACTTAATTTTTCGCCCAAAAAACGGAAAAAAACGAAAGGGGTAACACTGTCGTTTTTTTTTCGGGTCGAAATTTTGAATTTCGATATCTTAGCTCTGGAAGGGTCTAGAGCCTCAATTTTTGCACTAAGGTCAAAGTTTCGTGGCCCTCTATCAGAATCCAGAGTTTTGAGAAGATTGGAGAAACTTAATTTTTCGCCCAAAAATGAAAAAAAACTAAAGGGGTAACACTGTCGTTTTTTTTTCGGGTCGAAATTTTGAATTTCGATATCTCAGCTCTGGAAGGGTCTAGAGCCTCAATTTTTGCACTAAGGTCAAAGTTTCGTGGCCCTCTATCAGAATCCAGAGTTTTGAGAAAATTGGAGAAACTTAATTTTTCGCCCGAAAACGAAAAAAAACGAAAGGGGTAACACTGTCGTTTTTTTTTTCAGGTCGAAATTTTGAATTTCGATATCTCAGCTCTGGAAGGGTCTAGAGCCTCCATTTTTGCACTCAGGTCAAAGTTTCGTGGCCCTCTATCAGAATCCAGAGTTTTGAGAAGATTGGAGAAATGTAATTTTTCGCCCAAAAATGAAAAAAAACGAAAGGGGTAACACTGTCGTTTTTTTTTTCGGGTCGAAATTTTGAATTCCGATATCTCAGCTCTGGAAGGGTCTAGAGCCTCAATTTTTGCACTAAGGTCAAAGTTTCGTGGCCCTCTATCATAATCCAGAGTTTTGAGAAGATTGGAGAAACTTAATTTTTCGCCCAAAAATGAAAAAAACGAAAGGGGTAACACTGTCGTTTTTTTTTCGGGTCGAAATTTTGAATTTTGATATCTCAGCTCTGGAAGGGTCTAGAGCCTCCATTTTTGCACTCAGGTCAAAGTCTCACAGCCCTCTATCATAATCCAGAGTTTTGAGAAGATTGGAGAAACTTAATTTTTCGCCCAAAAACGAAAAAAAACGAAAGGGGTAACACTGTCGTTTTTTTTTTTCGGGTCGAAATTTTGAATTTCGATATCTCAGCTCTGGAAGGGTCTAGAGCCTCCATTTTTGCACTCAGGTCAAAGTCTCACAGCCCTCTATCATAATCCAGAGTTTTGAGAAGATTGGAGAAACTTAATTTTTCGCCCAAAAAACGGAAAAAAACGAAAGGGGTAACACTGTCGTTTTTTTTTCTGGTCGAAATTTTGAATTTCGATATCTTAGCTCTGGAAGGGTCTAGAGCCTCAATTTTTGCACTAAGGTCAAAGTTTCGTGGCCCTCTATCAGAATCCAGAGTTTTGAGAAGATTGGAGAAACTTAATTTTTCGCCCAAAATGAAAAAAAACGAAAGGGGTAACACTGTCGTTTTTTTTTCGGGTCAAAATTTTGAATTTCGATATCTCAGCTCTGGAAGGGTCTAGAGCCTCAATTTTTGCACTAAGGTCAAAGTTTCGTGGCCCTCTATCAGAATCCAGAGTTTTGAGAAGATTGGAGAAACTTAATTTTTCGCCCGAAAACGAAAAAAAACGAAAGGGGTAACACTGTCGTTTTTTTTTTCAGGTCGAAATTTTGAATTTCGATATCTCAGCTCTGGAAGGGTCTAGAGCCTCCATTTTTGCACTCAGGTCAAAGTTTCGTGGCCCTCTATCAGAATCCAGAGTTTTGAGAAGATTGGAGAAATGTAATTTTTCGCCCAAAAATGAAAAAAAACGAAAGGGGTAACACTGTCGTTTTTTTTTTTCGGGTCGAAATTTTGAATTTCGATATCTCAGCTCTGGAAGGGTCTAGAGCCTCCATTTTTGCACTCAGGTCAAAGTCTCACAGCCCTCTATCATAATCCAGAGTTTTGAGAAGATTGGAGAAACTTAATTTTTCGCCCAAAAAACGGAAAAAAACGAAAGGGGTAACACTGTCGTTTTTTTTTCGGGTCGAAATTTTGAATTTCGATATCTTAGCTCTGGAAGGGTCTAGAGCCTCAATTTTTGCACTAAGGTCAAAGTTTCGTGGCCCTCTATCAGAATCCAGAGTTTTGAGAAGATTGGAGAAACTTAATTTTTCGCCCAAAAATGAAAAAAAACTAAAGGGGTAACACTGTCGTTTTTTTTTCGGGTCGAAATTTTGAATTTCGATATCTCAGCTCTGGAAGGGTCTAGAGCCTCAATTTTTGCACTAAGGTCAAAGTTTCGTGGCCCTCTATCAGAATCCAGAGTTTTGAGAAGATTGGAGAAACTTAATTTTTCGCCCGAAAACGAAAAAAAACGAAAGGGGTAACACTGTCGTTTTTTTTTTCAGGTCGAAATTTTGAATTTCGATATCTCAGCTCTGGAAGGGTCTAGAGCCTCCATTTTTGCACTCAGGTCAAAGTTTCGTGGCCCTCTATCAGAATCCAGAGTTTTGAGAAGATTGGAGAAATGTAATTTTTCGCCCAAAAATGAAAAAAAACGAAAGGGGTAACACTGTCGTTTTTTTTTTCGGGTCGAAATTTTGAATTCCGATATCTCAGCTCTGGAAGGGTCTAGAGCCTCAATTTTTGCACTAAGGTCAAAGTTTCGTGGCCCTCTATCATAATCCAGAGTTTTGAGAAGATTGGAGAAACTTAATTTTTCGCCCAAAAATGAAAAAAACGAAAGGGGTAACACTGTCGTTTTTTTTTCGGGTCGAAATTTTGAATTTTGATATCTCAGCTCTGGAAGGGTCTAGAGCCTCTATTTTTGCACTCAGGTCAAAGTCTCACAGCCCTCTATCATAATCCAGAGTTTTGAGAAGATTGGAGAAACTTAATTTTTCGCCCAAAAACGAAAAAAAACGAAAGGGGTAACACTGTCGTTTTTTTTTTCGGGTCGAAATTTTGAATTTCGATATCTCAGCTCTGGAAGGGTCTAGAGCCTCCATTTTTGCACTCAGGTCAAAGTCTCACAGCCCTCTATCATAATCCAGAGTTTTGAGAAGATTGGAGAAACTTAATTTTTCGCCCAAAAAACGGAAAAAAACGAAAGGGGTAACACTGTCGTTTTTTTTTCTGGTCGAAATTTTGAATTTCGATATCTTAGCTCTGGAAGGGTCTAGAGCCTCAATTTTTGCACTAAGGTCAAAGTTTCGTGGCCCTCTATCAGAATCCAGAGTTTTGAGAAGATTGGAGAAACTTAATTTTTCGCCCAAAATGAAAAAAAACGAAAGGGGTAACACTGTCGTTTTTTTTTCGGGTCAAAATTTTGAATTTCGATATCTCAGCTCTGGAAGGGTCTAGAGCCTCAATTTTTGCACTAAGGTCAAAGTTTCGTGGCCCTCTATCAGAATCCAGAGTTTTGAGAAGATTGGAGAAACTTAATTTTTCGCCCGAAAACGAAAAAAAACGAAAGGGGTAACACTGTCGTTTTTTTTTTCAGGTCGAAATTTTGAATTTCGATATCTCAGCTCTGGAAGGGTCTAGAGCCTCCATTTTTGCACTCAGGTCAAAGTTTCGTGGCCCTCTATCAGAATCCAGAGTTTTGAGAAGATTGGAGAAATGTAATTTTTCGCCCAAAAATGAAAAAAAACGAAAGGGGTAACACTGTCGTTTTTTTTTTCGGGTCGAAATTTTGAATTCCGATATCTCAGCTCTGGAAGGGTCTAGAGCCTCAATTTTTGCACTAAGGTCAAAGTTTCGTGGCCCTCTATCATAATCCAGAGTTTTGAGAAGATTGGAGAAACTTAATTTTTCGCCCGAAAACGAAAAAAAACGAAAGGGGTAACACTGTCGTTTTTTTTTCAGGTCGAAATTTTGAATTTCGATATCTCAGCTCTGGAAGGGTCTAGAGCCTCCATTTTTGCACTCAGGTCAAAGTCTCACTGCCCTCTATCATAATCCAGAGTTTTGAGAAGATTGAAGAAACTTAATTTTTCGCCCAAAAACGAAAAAAAAAACGAAAGGGGTAACACTGTCGTTTTTTTTTTCGGGTCGAAATTTTGAATTTCGATATCTCAGCTCTGGAAGGGTCTAGAGCCTCCATTTTTGCACTCAGGTCAAAGTCTCACAGCCCTCTATCATAATCCAGAGTTTTGAGAAGATTGGAGAAACTTAATTTTTCGCCCAAAAAACGGACAAAAACGAAAGGGGTAACACTGTCGTTTTTTTTTCGGGTCGAAATTTTGAATTTCGATATCTTAGCTCTGGAAGGGTCTAGAGCCTCAATTTTTGCACTAAGGTCAAAGTTTCGTGGCCCTCTATCAGAATCCAGAGTTTTGAGAAGATTGGAGAAACTTAATTTTTCGCCCAAAATGAAAAAAAACGAAAGGGGTAACACTGTCGTTTTTTTTTCGGGTCAAAATTTTGAATTTCGATATCTCAGCTCTGGAAGGGTCTAGAGCCTCAATTTTTGCACTAAGGTCAAAGTTTCGTGGCCCTCTATCAGAATCCAGAGTTTTGAGAAGATTGGAGAAACTTAATTTTTCACCCGAAAACGAAAAAAAACGAAAGGGGTAACACTGTCGTTTTTTTTTTCAGGTCGAAATTTTGAATTTCGATATCTCAGCTCTGGAAGGGTCTAGAGCCTCCATTTTTGCACTCAGGTCAAAGTTTCGTGGCCCTCTATCAGAATCCAGAGTTTTGAGAAGATTGGAGAAATGTAATTTTTCGCCCAAAAATGAAAAAAAACGAAAGGGGTAACACTGTCGTTTTTTTTTTCGGGTCGAAATTTTGAATTCCGATATCTCAGCTCTGGAAGGGTCTAGAGCCTCCATTTTTGCACTCAGGTCAAAGTCTCACTGCCCTCTATCATAATCCAGAGTTTTGAGAAGATTGGAGAAACTTAATTTTTCGCCCAAAAACGAAAAAAAACGAAAGGGGTAACACTGTCGTTTTTTTTTTCGGGTCGAAATTTTGAATTTCGATATCTCAGCTCTGGAAGGGTCTAGAGCCTCCATTTTTGCACTCAGGTCAAAGTCTCACAGCCCTCTATCATAATCCAGAGTTTTGAGAAGATTGGAGAAACTTAATTTTTCGCCCAAAAAACGGAAAAAAACGAAAGGGGTAACACTGTCGTTTTTTTTTCGGGTCGAAATTTTGAATTTCGATATCTTAGCTCTGGAAGGGTCTAGAGCCTCAATTTTTGCACTAAGGTCAAAGTTTCGTGGCCCTCTATCAGAATCCAGAGTTTTGAGAAGATTGGAGAAACTTAATTTTTCGCCCAAAAATGAAAAAAAACTAAAGGGGTAACACTGTCGTTTTTTTTTCGGGTCGAAATTTTGAATTTCGATATCTCAGCTCTGGAAGGGTCTAGAGCCTCAATTTTTGCACTAAGGTCAAAGTTTCGTGGCCCTCTATCAGAATCCAGAGTTTTGAGAAGATTGGAGAAACTTAATTTTTCGCCCAAAAACGAAAAAAAACGAAAGGGGTAACACTGTCGTTTTTTTTTTCGGGTCGAAATTTTGAATTTCGATATCTCAGCTCTGGAAGGGTCTAGAGCCTCCATTTTTGCACTCAGGTCAAAGTCTCACAGCCCTCTATCATAATCCAGAGTTTTGAGAAGATTGGAGAAACTTAATTTTTCGCCCAAAAAACGGAAAAAAACGAAAGGGGTAACACTGTCGTTTTTTTTTCGGGTCGAAATTTTGAATTTCGATATCTCAGCTCTGGAAGGGTCTAGAGCCTCAATTTTTGCACTAAGGTCAAAGTTTCGTGGCCCTCTATCAGAATCCAGAGTTTTGAGAAGATTGGAGAAACTTAATTTTTCGCCCAAAAAACGAAAAAAAACGAAAGGGGTAACACTGTCGTTTTTTTTTTCGGGTCGAAATTTTGAATTTCGATATCTCAGCTCTGGAAGGGTCTAGAGCCTCCATTTTGGCACTCAGGTCAAAGTCTCACAGCCCTCTATCATAATCCAGAGTTTTGAGAAGATTGGAGAAACTTAATTTTTCGCCCGAAAATGAAAAAAAACGAAAGGGGTAACACTGTCGTTTTTTTTTGGGTCGAAATTTTGAATTTCGATATCTCAACTCTGGAAGGGTCTAGAGCCTCCATTTTTGCACTCAGGTCAAAGTTTCGTGGCCCTCTATCAGAATCCAGAGTTTTGAGAAGATTGGAGAAACTTAATTTTTCGCCCGAAAACGAAAAAAAACGAAAGGGGTAACACTGTCGTTTTTTTTTTCGGGTCGAAATTTTGAATTTCGATATCTCAGCTCTGGAAGGGTCTAGAGCCTCCATTTTTGCACTCAGGTCAAAGTCTCACAGCCCTCTATCATAATCCAGAGTTTTGAGAAGATTGGAGAAACTTAATTTTTCGCCCAAAAAACGGAAAAAAACGAAAGGGGTAACACTGTCGTTTTTTTTCGGGTCGAAATTTTGAATTTCGATATCTCAGCTCTGGAAGGGTCTAGAGCCTCAATTTTTGCACTAAGGTCAAAGTTTCGTGGCCCTCTATCAGAATCCAGAGTTTTAAGAAGATTGGAGAAACTTAATTTTTCGCCCAAAAATGAAAAAAAAACGAAAGGGGTAACACTGTCGTTTTTTTTTCGGGTCGAAATTTTGAATTCCGATATCTCAGCTCTGGAAGGGTCTAGAGCCTCAATTTTTGCACTAAGGTCAAAGTTTCGTGGCCCTCTATCAGAATCCAGAGTTTTGAGAAGATTGGAGAAACTTAATTTTTCGCCCGAAAACGAAAAAAAACGAAAGGGGTAACACTGTCGTTTTTTTTTTCAGGTCGAAATTTTGAATTTCGATATCTAGAATCTGGAAGGGTCTAGAGCCTCCATTTTTGCACTCAGGTCAAAGTCTCACAGCCCTCTATCATAATCCAGAGTTTTGAGAAGATTGGAAAAACTTAATTTTTCGCCCAAAAATGAAAAAAAATGAAAGGGGTAACACTGTCGTTTTTTTTTCGGGTCGAAATTTTGAATTTTGATATCTCAGCTCTGGAAGGGTCTAGAGCCTCAATTTTTGCACTAAGGTCAAAGTTTCGTGGCCCTCTATCAGAATCCAGAGTTTTGAAAAGATTGGAGAAACTTAATTTTTCGCCCGAAAATGAAAAAAACGAAAGGGGTAACACTGTCGTTTTTTTTTCAGGTCGAAATTTTGAATTTCGATATCTCAGCTCTGGAAGGGTGTAGAGCCTCCATTTTTGCACTCAGATCAAAGTCTCACAGCCCTCTATCATAATCCAGAGTTTTGAGAAGATTGGAGAAACTTAATTTTTCGCCAGAAAACGAAAAAAAACGAAAGGGGTAACACTGTCGTTTTTTTTTCGGGTCGAAATTTTGAATTTTGATATCTCAGCTCTGGAAGGGTCTAGAGCCTCCATTTTTGCACTCAGGTCAAAGTTTCGTGGCCCTCTATCAGAATCCAGAGTTTTGAGAAGATTGGAGAAACTTAATTTTTCGCCCGAAAATAAAAAAAAAAACGAAAGGGGTAAGACTGTCGTTTTTTTTTTTCGGGTCGAAATTTTGAATTTCGATATCTCAGCTCTGGAAGGGTCTAGAGCCTCAATTTTTGCACTAAGGTCAAAGTTTCGTGGCCCTCTATCAGAATCCAGAGTTTTGAGAAGATTGGAGAAACTTAATTTTTCGCCCGAAAATGAAAAAAACGAAAGGGGTAACACTGTCGGTTTTTTTTTAGGGTCGAAATTTTGAATTTCGATATCTCAGCTCTGGAAGGGTCTAGACCCTCCATTATTGCACTTAGGTCAAAGTCTCACAGCCCTCTATCATAATCCAGAGTTTTGAGAAGATTGGAGAAACTTAATTTTTCGCCCGAAAACTAAAAAAAAACGAAAGGGGTAACACTGTCGTTTTTTTTTTTTCGGGTTGAAATTTTGAATTTTGATATCTCAGCTCTGGAAGGGTCTAGAGCCTCAATTTTTGCACTAAGGTCAAAGTTTTGTGACCCTCTATCAGAATCCAGAGTTTTGAGAAGATTGGAGAAACTTAGTTTTTCGCCCGAAAACGAAAAAAAACGAAAGGGGTAACACTGTCGTTTTTTTTTTCAGGTCGAAATTTTGAATTTCGATATCTCAGCTCTGGAAGGGTCTAGAGACTCCATTTTTGCACTCAGGTCAAAGTTTCGTGGCCCTCTATCAGAATCCAGAGTTTTGAGAAGATTGGAGAAACTTAATTTTTCGCCCAAAAACGAAAAAAAACGAAAGGGGTAACACTGTCGTTTTTTTTTTCGGGTCGAAATTTTGAATTTCGATATCTCAGCTCTGGAAGGGTCTAGAGCCTCCATTTTTGCACTCAGGTCAAAGTCTCACAGCCCTCTATCATAATCCAGAGTTTTGAGAAGATTGGAGAAACTTAATTTTTCACACGAAAATGAAAAAAAAACGAAAGGGGTAACACTGTCGTTTTTTTTTTCAGGTCGAAATTTTAACTTTCGATATCTCAGCTCTGGAAGGGTCTAGAGCCTCCATTTTTGCACTCAGGTCAAAGTTTTGTGGCCCTCTATCAGAATCCAGAGTTTTGAGAAGATTGGAGAAACGTAATTTTTCGCCCAAAAATGAAAAAAAAAACGAAAGGGGTAACACTGTCGTTTTTTTTTTCGGGTCGAAATTTTGAATTCCGATATCTCAGCTCTGGAAGGGTCTAGAGCCTCAATTTTTGCACTAAGGTCAAAGTTTCGTGGCCCTCTATCAGAATCCAGAGTTTTGAGAAGATTGGAGAAACTTAATTTTTCGCCCGAAAACGAAAAAAACGAAAGGGGTAACACTGTCGTTTTTTTTTTCGGGTCGAAATTTTGAATTTCGATATCTCAGCCCTGGAAGGTTCTAGAGCCTCCATTTTTGCACTAAGGTCAAAGTTTCGTGGCCCTCTATCAGAATCCAGAGTTTTGAGAAGATTGGAGAAACTTAATTTTTCACACGAAAACGAAAAAAAACGAAAGGGGTAACACTGTTTTTTTTTTTCGGGTCGAAATTTTGAATTTTTATTTCTCAGCTCTGGAAGGGTCTAGAGCCTCCATTTTTGCACTCAGGTCAAAGTTTCGTGGCCCTCTATCAGAATCCAGAGTTTTGAGAAGATTGGAGAAATGTAATTTTTCGCCCAAAAATGAAAAAAAAACGAAAGGGGTAACACTGTCTTTTTTTTTTTCAGGTTGAAATTTTGAATTTCGATATCTAGGCTCTGGAAGGGTCTAGAGCCTCCATTTTTGCACTCAGGTCAAAGTCTCACAGCCCTCTATCATAATCCAGAGTTTTGAGAAGATTGGAGAAACGTAATTTTTCGCCCAAAAATGAAAAAAAACAAAAGGGGTAACACTGTCGTTTTTTTTTCGGGTCGAAATTTTGAATTTCGATATATCAGCTCTGGAAGGGTCTAGAGCCTCCATTTTTGCACTAAGGTCAAAGTTTCGTGGCCCTCTATCAGAATCCAGAGTTTTGAGAAGATTGGAGAAACTTAATTTTTCCCCCCCGAAAATGAAAAAAAAACGAAAGGGGTAACACTGTCGTTTTTTTTTTTCGGGTCGAAATTTTGAATTTCGATATCTCAGCCCTGGAAGGTTCTAGAGCCTCCATTTTTGCACTGAGGTCAAAGTTTCGTGGCCCTCTATCAGAATCCAGAGTTTTGAGAAGATTGGAGAAACTTAATTTTTCACACGAAAACGAAAAAAAACGAAAGGGGTAACACTGTCTTTTTTTTTTCGGGTCGAAATTTTGAATTTCGATATCTCAGCTCTGGAAGGGTCTAGAGCCTCCATTTTTGCACTCAGGTCAAAGTCTCACAGCCCTCTATCATAATCCAGAGTTTTGAGAAGATTGGAGAAACTTAATTTTTCGCCAGAAAACGAAAAAAACGAAAGGGGTAACACTGTCGTTTTTTTTTTCGGTTCGAAATTTTGAATTTTGATATCTCAGCTCTGGAAGGGTCTAGAGCCTCCATTTTTGCACTCAGGTCAAAGTTTCGTGGCCCTCTATCAGAATCCAGAGTTTTGAGAAGATTGGAGAAACTTAATTTTTCGCCCGAAAATGAAAAAAAACGAAAGGGGTAACACTGTCGTTTTTTTTTTGGGTCGAAATTTTGAATTTCGATATCTCAACTCTGGAAGGGTCTAGAGCCTCCATTTTTGCACTCAGGTCAAAGTCTCACAGCCCTCTATCATAATCCAGAGTTTTGAGAAGATTGGAAAAACTTAATTTTTCGCCCGAAAATGAAAAAAAAACGAAAGGGGTAACACTGTCGTTTTTTTTCGGGTCGAAATTTTGAATTTTGATATCTCAGCTCTGGAAGGGTCTAGAGCCTCCATTTTTGCACTCAGATCAAAGTCTCACAGCCCTCTATCATAATCCAGAGTTTTGAGAAGATTGGAGAAACTTAATTTTTCGCCAGAAAACGAAAAAAAACGCAAGGGGTAACACTGTCGTTTTTTTTTTCGGGTCGAAATTTTGAATTTTGATATCTCCGCTCTGGAAGGGTCTAGAGCCTCAATTTTTGCACTAAGGTCAAAGTTTCGTGGCCCTCTATCAGAATCCAGAGTTTTGAGAAGATTGGAGAAACTTAATTTTTCGCCCGAAAATGAAAAAAAAACGAAAGGGGTAACACTGTCGGGTTTTTTTTAGGGTCGAAATTTTGAATTTCGATATCTCAGCTCTGGAAGGGTCTAGACCCTCCATTATTGCACTCAGGTCAAAGTCTCACAGCCCTCTATCATAATCCAGAGTTTTGAGAAGATTGGAGAAACTTAATTTTTCACCCGAAAACTAAAAAAAAACGAAAGGGGTAACACTGTCGTTTTTTTTTTTCGGGTTGAAATTTTGAATTTTGATATCTCAGCTCTGGAAGGGTCTAGAGCCTCAATTTTTGCACTAAGGTCAAAGTTTTGTGACCCTCTATCAGAATCCAGAGTTTTGAGAAGATTGGAGAAACTTAATTTTTCGCCCGAAAACGAAAAAAAACGAAAGGGGTAACACTGTCGTTTTTTTTTTCAGGTCGAAATTTTGAATTTCGATATCTCAGCTCTGGAAGGGTCTAGAGCCTCCATTTTTGCACTCAGGTCAAAGTTTCGTGGCCCTCTATCAGAATCCAGAGTTTTGAGAAGATTGGAGAAACTTAATTTTTCGCCCAAAAACGAAAAAAAACGAAAGGGGTAACACTGTCGTTTTTTTTTTCAGGTTGAAATTTTGAATTTCGATATCTCAGCTCTGGAAGGGTCTAGAGCCTCCATTTTTGCACTCAGGTCAAAGTCTCACAGCCCTCTATCATAATCCAGAGTTTTGAGAAGATTGGAGAAACTTAATTTTTCGCCCGAAAACGAAAAAAAACGAAAGGGGTAACACTGTCGTTTTTTTTTTCAGGTCGAAATTTTGAATTTCGATATCTCAGCTCTGGAAGGGTCTAGAGCCTCAATTTTTGCACTCAGGTCAAAGTCTCACAGCCCTCTATCATAATCCAGAGTTTTTAGAAGATTGGAGAAATTTAATTTTTCGCCCAAAAACGAAAAAAAAAACGAAAGGGGTAACACTGTCGTTTTTTTTTTCGGGTCAAAATTTTGAATTTCGATATCTTAGCTCTGGAAGGGTCTAGAGCCTCAATTTTTGCACTAAGGTCAAAGTTTCGTGGCCCTCTATCATAATCCAGAGTTTTGAGAAGATTGGAGAAACGTAATTTTTCGCCCAAAAATGAAAAAAAACGAAAGGGGTAACACTGTCGGTTTTTTTTTAGGGTCGAAATTTTGAATTTCGATATCTCAGCTCTGGAAGGGTCTAGACCCTCCATTATTGCACTTAGGTCAAAGTCTCACAGCCCTCTATCATAATCCAGAGTTTTGAGAAGATTGGAGAAACTTAATTTTTCGCCCGAAAACTAAAAAAAAACGAAAGGGGTAACACTGTCGTTTTTTTTTTCGGGTTGAAATTTTGAATTTTGATATCTCAGCTCTGGAAGGGTCTAGAGCCTCAATTTTTGCACTAAGGTCAAAGTTTCGTGACCCTCTATCAGAATCCAGAGTTTTGAGAAGATTGGAGAAACTTCATTTTTCGCCCGAAAACGAAAAAAAACGAAAGGGGTAACACTGTCGTTTTTTTTTTCAGGTCGAAATTTTGAATTTCGATATCTCAGCTCTGGAAGGGTCTAGAGCCTCCATTTTTGCACTCAGGTCAAAGTTTCTTTGCCCTCTATCAGAATCCAGAGTTTTGAGAAGATTGGAGAAACGTAATTTTTCGCCCAAAAACGAAAAAAAACGAAAGGGGTAACACTGTCGTTTTTTTTTTCAGGACGAAATTTTGAATTTCGATATCTAGGCTCTGGAAGGGTCTAGAGCCTCCATTTTTGCACTCAGGTCAAAGTCTCACAGCCCTCTATCATAATCCTGTGTTTTGAGAAGATTGGAAAAACGTAATTTTTCGCCCGAAAATGAAAAAAAAAACGAAAGGGGTAACACTGTCGTTTTTTTTTTCGGGTCGAAATTTTGAATTTTGATATCTCAGCTCTGGAAGGGTCTAGAGCCTCCATTTTTGCACTCAGGTCAAAGTCTCACAGCCCTCTATCATAATCCAGAGTTTTGAGAAGATTGGAGAAACTTAATTTTTCGCCAGAAAACGATAAAAACGAAAGGGGTAACACTGTCGTTTTTTTTTTTCGGTTCGAAATTTTGAATTTTGATATCTCAGCTCTGGAAGGGTCTAGAGCCTCCATTTTTGCACTCAGATCAAAGTCTCACAGCCCTCTATCATAATCCAGAGTTTTGAGAAGATTGGAGAAACTTAATTTTTCGTCAGAAAACGAAAAAAAACGCAAGGGGTAACACTGTCGTTTTTTTTTCGGGTCGAAATTTTGAATTTTGATATCTCAGCTCTGGAAGGGTCTAGAGCCTCCATTTTTGCACTCAGGTCAAAGTTTCGTGGCCCTCTATCAGAATCCAGAGTTTTGAGAAGATTGGAGAAACTTAATTTTTCGCCCGAAAACGAAAAAAAAACGAAAGGGGTAACACTGTCGTTTTTTTTTTCAGGTCGAAATTTTGAATTTCGATATCTAGGCTCTGGAAGGGTCTAGAGCCTCCATTTTTGCACTCAGGTCAAAGTCTCACAGCCCTCTATCATAATCCAGAGTTTTGAGAAGATTGGAAAAACTTAATTTTTCGCCCGAAAATGAAAAAAAACGAAAGGGGTAACACTGTCGTTTTTTTTTCGGGTCGAAATTTTGAATTTTGATATCTCAGCTCTGGAAGGGTCTAGAGCCTCCATTTTTGCACTCAGATCAAAGTCTCACAGCCCTCTATCATAATCCAGAGTTTTGAGAAGATTGTAGAAACTTAATTTTTCGTAAGAAAACGGAAAAAAACGCAAGGGGTAACACTGTCGTTTTTTTTTCGGGTCGAAATTTTGAATTTTGATATCTCAGCTCTGGAAGGGTCTAGAGCCTCCATTTTTGCACTCAGGTCAAAGTTTCGTGGCCCTCTATCAGAATCCAGAGTTTTGAGAAGATTGGAGAAACTTAATTTTTCGCCCGAAAACGAAAAAAAACGAAAGGGGTAACACTGTCGTTTTTTTTTTCAGGTCGAAATTTTGAATTTCGATATCTAGGCTCTGGAAGGGTCTAGAGCCTCCATTTTTGCACTCAGGTCAAAGTCTCACAGCCCTCTATCATAATCCAGAGTTTTGAGAAGATTGGAAAAACTTAATTTTTCGCCCGAAAATGAAAAAAAACGAAAGGGGTAACACTGTCGTTTTTTTTTCGGGTCGAAATTTTGAATTTTGATATCTCAGCTCTGGAAGGGTCTAGAGCCTCCATTTTTGCACTCAGATCAAAGTCTCACAGCCCTCTATCATAATCCAGAGTTTTGAGAAGATTGTAGAAACTTAATTTTTCGTAAGAAAACGGAAAAAAACGCAAGGGGTAACACTGTCGTTTTTTTTTCGGGTCGAAATTTTGAATTTTGATATCTCAGCTCTGGAAGGGTCTAGAGCCTCCATTTTTGCACTCAGGTCAAAGTTTCGTGGCCCTCTATCAGAATCCAGAGTTTTGAGAAGATTGGAGAAACTTAATTTTTCGCCCGAAAATGAAAAAAAAAACGAAAGGGGTAACACTGTCGTTTTTTTTTTCGGGTCGAAATTTTGAATTTTGATATCTCAGCTCTGGAAGGGTCTAGAGCCTCCATTTTTGCACTCAGGTCAAAGTCTCACAGCCCTCTATCATAATCCAGAGTTTTAAGAAGATTGGAGAAAGTTAATTTTTCGCCTGAAAATGAAAAAAAACAAAAGGGGTAACACTGTCGGTTTTTTTTCGGGTCGAAATTTTGAATTTCGATATCTCAGCTCTGGAAGGGTCTAGAGCCTCAATTTTTGCACTAAGGTCAAAGTTTCGTGGCCCTCTATCAGAATCCAGAGTTTTGAAAAGATTGGAGAAACTTAATTTTTCGCCCGAAAATGAAAAAAACGAAAGGGGTAACACTGTCGTTTTTTTTTCAGGTCGAAATTTTGAATTTCGATATCTCAGCTCTGGAAGGGTGTAGAGCCTCCATTTTTGCACTCAGGTCAAAGTCTCGTGGCCCTCTATCATAATCCAGAGTTTTGAGAAGATTGGAGAAACTTAATTTTTCGCCCGAAAACGAAAAAAAAACGAAAGGGGTAACACTGTCGTTTTTTTTTCGGGTCGAAATTTTGAATTTTGATATCTCAGCTCTGGAAGGGTCTAGAGCCTCCATTTTTGCACTCAGGTCAAAGTTTCGTGGCCCTCTATCAGAATCCAGAGTTTTGAGAAGATTGGAGAAACGTAATTTTTCGCCCAAAAATGAAAAAAAAACGAAAGGGGTAACACTGTCGTTTTTTTTTCAGGTCGAAATTTTGAATTTCGATATCTAGGCTCTGGAAGGGTCTAGAGCCTCCATTTTTGCACTCAGGTCAAAGTCTCACAGCCCTCTATCAGAATCCAGAGTTTTGAGAAGATTGGAGAAACTTAATTTTTCGCCCGAAAACGAAAAAAACGAAAGGGGTAACACTGTAGTTTTTTTTTCGGGTCGAAATTTTGAATTTCGATATCTCAGCCCTGGAAGGTTCTAGAGCCTCCATTTTTGCACTCAGGTCAAAGTTTCGTGGCCCTCTATCAGAATCCAGAGTTTTGAGAAGATTGGAGAAACTTAATTTTTCGCCCGAAAATGAAAAAAAAAAACGAAAGGGGTAACACTGTCGTTTTTTTTTTTTCGGGTCGAAATTTTGAATTTTGATATCTCAGCTCTGGAAGGGTCTAGAGCCTCCATTTTTGCACTCAGGTCAAAGTCTCACAGCCCTCTATCATAATCCAGAGTTTTAAGAAGATTGGAGAAACTTAATTTTTCGCCTGAAAATGAAAAAAAACAAAAGGGGTAACACTGTCGGGTTTTTTTTCGGGTCGAAATTTTGAATTTCGATATCTCAGCTCTGGAAGGGTCTAGAGCCTCAATTTTTGCACTAAGGTCAAAGTTTCGTGGCCCTCTATCAGAATCCAGAGTTTTGAAAAGATTGGAGAAACTTAATTTTTCGCCCAAAAATGAAAAAAACGAAAGGGGTAACACTGTCGTTTTTTTTTCAGGTCGAAATTTTGAATTTCGATATCTCAGCTCTGGAAGGGTGTAGAGCCTCCATTTTTGCACTCAGGTCAAAGTCTCGTGGCCCTCTATCATAATCCAGAGTTTTGAGAAGATTGGAGAAACTTAATTTTTCGCCCGAAAACGAAAAAAAAACGAAAGGGGTAACACTGTCGTTTTTTTTTCGGGTCGAAATTTTGAATTTTGATATCTCAGCTCTGGAAGGGTCTAGAGCCTCCATTTTTGCACTCAGGTCAAAGTTTCGTGGCCCTCTATCAGAATCCAGAGTTTTGAGAAGATTGGAGAAACGTAATTTTTCGCCCAAAAATGAAAAAAAAACGAAAGGGGTAACACTGTCGTTTTTTTTTCAGGTCGAAATTTTGAATTTCGATATCTAGGCTCTGGAAGGGTCTAGAGCCTCCATTTTTGCACTCAGGTCAAAGTCTCACAGCCCTCTATCAGAATCCAGAGTTTTGAGAAGATTGGAGAAACTTAATTTTTCGCCCGAAAACGAAAAAAACGAAAGGGGTAACACTGTAGTTTTTTTTTCGGGTCGAAATTTTGAATTTCGATATCTCAGCCCTGGAAGGTTCTAGAGCCTCCATTTTTGCACTAAGGTCAAAGTTTCGTGGCCCTCTATCAGAATCCAGAGTTTTGAGAAGATTGGAGAAACTTAATTTTTCACACGAAAACGAAAAAAAACGAAAAGGGTAACACTGTCGGTTTTTTTTTCAGGTCGAAATTTTAACTTTCGATATCTCAGCTCTGGAAGGGTCTAGAGCCTCCATTTTTGCACTCAGGTCAAAGTCTCACAGCCCTCTATCAGAATCCAGAGTTTTGAGAAGATTGGAGAAACTTAATTTTTCGCCCGAAAATGAAAAAAAACGAAAAGGGTAACACTGTCGTTTTTTTTTTCGGGTCGAAATTTTGAATTTCGATATCTCAGCTCTGGAAGGGTCTAGAGCCTCCATTTTTGCACTAAGGTCAAAGTTTCGTGGCCCTCTATCAGAATCCAGAGTTTTGAGAAGATTGGAGAAACTTAATTTTTCCCCCGAAAATGAAAAAAAAAACGAAAGGGGTAACACTGTCGTTTTTTTTTTCGGGTCGAAATTTTGAATTTCGATATCTCAGCCCTGGAAGGGTCTAGAGCCTCCATTTTTGCACTAAGGTCAAAGTTTCGTGGCCCTCTATCAGAATCCAGAGTTTTGAGAAGATTGGAGAAACTTAATTTTTCACACGAAAACGAAAAAAAACGAAAGGGGTAACACTGTCTTTTTTTTCGGGTCGAAATTTTGAATTTTTATTTCTCAGCTCTGGAAGGGTCTAGAGCCTCCATTTTTGCATTTAGGTTAAACTTTCGTGGCCCTCTATCAGAATCCAGAGTTTTGAGAAGATTGGAGAAACTTAATTTTTCGCCCGAACACGAAAAAAAACGAAAGGGGTAACACTGTCGTTTTTTTTTTTCAGGTCGAAAATTTTGAATTTCGATATCTCAGCTCTGGAAGGGTGTAAAGCCTCCATTTTTGCACTCAGGTCAGAGTTTCGTGGCCCTCTATCAGAATCCAGAGTTTTAAGAAGATTGGAGAAACTTAATTTCTCGCCCGAAAACGAAAAAAAACGAAAGGGGTAACACTGTCGTTTTTTTTTCAGGTCGAAATTTTGAATTTTGATATCTCAGCTCTGGAAGGGTCTAGAGCCTCCATTTTTGCACTCAGGTCAAAGTCTCACAGCCCTCTATCATAATCCAGAGTTTTGAGAAGATTGGAGAAACTTAATTTTTCGCCCGAAAACGAAAAAAAACGAAAGGGGTAACACTGTCGTTTTTTTTTCGGGTCGAAATTTTGAATTTTGATATCTCAGCTCTGGAAGGGTCTAGAGCCTCCATTTTTGCACTCAGGTCAAAGTCTCACAGCCCTCTATCATAATCCAGAGTTTTGAGAAGATTGGAAAAACTTAATTTTTCGCCCGAAAATGAAAAAAAACGAAAGGGGTAACACTGTCTTTTTTTTTTCGGGTCGAAATTTTGAATTTCGATATCTCAGCTCTGGAAGGGTCTAGAGCCTCCATTTTTGCACTCAGGCCAAAGTCTCACAGCCCTCTATCATAATCCAGAGTTTTGAGAAGATTGGAGAAACTTAATTTTTCGCCCGAAAACGAAAAAAAACGAAAGGTGTAACACTGTCGGGTTTTTTTTTGGTCGAAATTTTGAATTTCGATATCTCAGCTCTGGA
Source organism: Pimephales promelas (assembly GCF_988280905.1). NCBI lineage: Eukaryota > Metazoa > Chordata > Actinopteri > Cypriniformes > Leuciscidae > Pimephales > Pimephales promelas. Next base: position 20,032,632 of record NC_142784.1, read on the forward strand.
AGGGTCTAGAACCTCCATTTTTGCACTCAGGTCAAAGTCTCATGGCCCTCTATCAGAATCCATAGTTTTGAGAAGATTGGAGAAACGTAATTTTTCGCCCGAAAACGAAAAAAAAACGAAAGGGGTAACACTGTCGGTTTTTTTTTTTCAGGTCGAAATTTTTAATTTTGATATCTCAGCTCTGAAAGGGTCTAGAGCCTCCATTTTGCACTCAGGTCAAAGTTTCGTGGCCCTCTGAGAAGATTGGAGAAACTTAAATTTTCGCCCAAAAATGAAAAAAACCGAAAGGGGTAATACTGTCGTTTTTTTTTTTTCAGGTCGAAATTTTAAATTTCTATATCTCAGCTCTGGAAGGGTCTAGAGCCTCCATTTTTGCACTAAGGTCAAAGTTTCGTGGCCCTCTATCAGAATCCAGAGTTTTGAGAAGATTGGAGAAACTTAATTTTTCACCCGAAAACGAAAAAAAACGAAAGGGGTAACACTGTCGTTTTTTTTTTTCGGGTCGAAATTTTGAATTTCGATATCTCAGCTCTGGAAGGGTCTAGAGCCTCCATTTTTGCACTAAGGTCAAAGTCTCACAGCCCTCTATCATAATCCAGAGTTTTGAGAAGATTGGAGAAACTTAATTTTTCGCCTGAAAACTAAAAAAAACGAAAGGGGTAACATTGTCGGTTTTTTTTGGGTCGAAATTTTGAATTTCGATATCTCAGCTCTGGAAGGGTCTAGAGCCTCCATTTTTCCACTCAGGCCAAAGTCTCACAGCCCTCTATCATAATCCAGAGTTTTGAGAAGATTGGAGAAACTTAATTTTTCGCCCGAAAACGAAAAAAAACGAAAGGTGTAACACTGTCGGGGTTTTTTTTGGTCGAAATTTTGAATTTCGATATCTCAGCTCTGGAAGGGTCTAGAACCTCCATTTTTGCACTCAGGTCAAAGTCTCATGGCCCTCTATCAGAATCCATAGTTTTGAGAAGATTGGAGACACGTAATTTTTCGCCCGAAAACGAAAAAAAACGAAAGGGGTAACACTGTCGGTTTTTTTTTTCAGGTCGAAATTTTTAATTTTGATATCTCAGCTCTGAAAGGGTCTAGAGCCTCCATTTTGCACTCAGGTCAAAGTTTCGTGGCCCTCTGAGAAGATTGGAGAAACTTAAATTTTCGCCCGAAAATGAAAAAAACCGAAAGGGGTAATACTGTCGTTTTTTTTTTTCAGGTCGAAATTTTAAATTTCGATATCTCAGCTCTGGAAGGGTCTAGAGCCTCCATTTTTGCACTAAGGTCAAAGTTTCGTGGCCCTCTATCAGAATCCAGAGTTTTGAGAAGATTGGAGAAACTTAATTTTTCACCCGAAAACGAAAAAAAACGAAAGGGGTAACACTGTCGTTTTTTTTTTCGGGTCGAAATTTTGAATTTCGATATCTCAGCTCTGAAAGGGTCTAGAGCCTCCATTTTTGCACTAAGGTCAAAGTCTCACAGCCCTCTATCATAATCCAGAGTTTTGAGAAGATTGGAGAAACTTAATTTTTCGCCTGAAAACTAAAAAAAACGAAAGGGGTAACACTGTCGTTTTTTTTTTTCGGGTCGAAATTTTGAATTTCGATATCTCAGTTCTGAAAGGGTCTAGAGCCTCCATTTTTGCACTCAGGTCAAAGTCTCACAGCCATCTATCATAATCCAGAGTTTTGAGAAGATTGGAGAAACTTAATTTTTCGCCCGAAAACGAAAAAAAAAAACGAAAGAGGTAACACTGTCGTTTTTTTTTTCGGGTCGAAATTTTGAATTTTGATATCTCAGCTCTGGAAGGGTCTAGAGCCTCCATTTTTGCACTCAGGTCAAAGTTTCGTGGCCCTCTATCAGAATCCAGAGTTTTGAGAAGATTGGAGAAACTAAATTTTTTGCCCGAAAACGAAAAAAAAACGAAAGGGGTAACACTGTCGTTTTTTTTTTTCGGGTCGAAATTTTGAGTTTCTCTGATCTTCTTGAAACTCTGGATTCTTATAGAGGGCCATGAGACTTAGACCTGAGTGCAAAAATGGAGGTTCTAGACCCTTCCAGAGCTGAGATATCGAAACTCAAAATTTTGACCCGAAAAAAATAAACGAAAGGGGTACCACTGTCGTTTTTTTTTTTTCGGGTCGAAATTTTGAGTTTCTCTGATCTTCTTGAAACTCTGGATTCTGATAGAGGGCCATGAGACTTAGACCTGAGTGCAAAATGGAGGTTCTAGACCCTTCCAGAGCTGAGATATCGAAACTCAAAATTTCGACCCGAAAAAAAAAACAAAAGGGGTACCACTGTCGTTTTTTTTTTTTTTGGGGTCAAAATTTTGAGTTTCTCTGATCTTCTTGAAACTCTGGATTCTGATAGAGGGCCATGGGACTTAGACCTGAGTGCAAAAATCTGATCTGATACACATGTACAGTTAGGACAGGTATCTGACATGAAACCCCTGTAAACACACACACGGTATCTGATACACACATGTACAGTTAGGACAGGTATCTGACGTGAAACCCCTGTAAACACACACATGGTATCTGATACACACATGTACAGTTAGGACAGGTATCTGACATGAAACCCCTGTAAACACACACACACACAGGTATCTGATACACATGTACAGTTAGGACAGGTATATGACATGAAACCCCTGTAAACACACACACGGTATTTGATACACATGTACAGTTAGGACAGGTATCTGACGAGAAACCCCTGTAAACACACACGGTATCTGATGCAGATGTACAGTTAGGAAAAGTATCTGATGTGAAATCCCTGTAAACACACACACAGGTATCTGATGCACATGTACAGTTAGGACAGGTATCTGACATGAAACCCTTGTAAACACACACACAGGTATCTGATACACAGATGTACAGTTAGGACAGGTATCTAATGTGAAACCCCTGTAAACACACACACACACACACACACACACACACAGGTATCTGATGCAGATGTACAGTTAGGACAAGTAACGTTGGCTAACGTGTGACGTGAAACTACTTACATTGGAATCCTTCCGCATCTTTTACAAAAAGTTTTTACAAAAAAAAAAAAAAAATCTTTTACAAAACCTTTACAAAACGTTTACAAAACGTCTGCCTCTTAATCATAATAAACCCTAAAAAAATTACAGAATCCGCTGTTTTGTCCTTGATTGTCCATGGCTGTTTAACCAGTCTGCTCTTCATCATCAATCAGTTCAGTAATTTGAAAAGCATGCATGAAGAAGGCACTATACTCTGCGCATGTGTGGTGACCTGCAAATTATCATTTTTTTTTTTTTGTAAAGGGGTGTGATGGCCACACCCTCGGAAATGCCCCGTGTGCGTCACGGGACTGAAACCCCTGTACTTTAGTGAATCCCCTATCAGAATCCAGAGTTTCAAGAAGATCAGAGAAACCTTTTTTTTTGCACCGAAAAAGTCGTTTTTTTAAAAAAAAGTTTTTTTCGTGTCAAAATTTTGAGTTTCTCTGATCTTCTTGAAACCCTGGATTCTGATAGAGGGCCATGGGACTTAGACCTGAGTGCAAAAATGGAGGCTCTAGACCCTTCCAGAGCTGAGATATTGAGATCCCACGTAGCATTTACTGTATGCCGTTATACATATCTCAATATCTCAGCTCTGGAAGGGTCTAGAGTCTCCATTTTTGCACTCAGGTCTAAGTCCCATGGCCCTCTATCAGAATCCAGAGTTTCAAGAAGATTGGAGAAACTTATTTTTTCGCACCAAAAAAAACCCAAAAGGGTTTCGGTTTCACTGTCGTTTTTTTGGGGTCGAAATTTTGAGTTTCTCTTATCTTCTTGAAACTCTGGATTCTGATAGAGGTCCATGGGACTTAGAACTGAGTGCAAAAATGGAGGCTTTAGACCCTCCCAGAGCTGAGATATTGAGATATGTATAACGGCATAAATGCTACGTGGGATCTCAATATCTCAGCTCTGGATATAAATAGTGAGTTCGCAGACAGTGGAATTTTGGGACGGCGCTTGGTGCTACGGACCTCGGGGGGCCTCCTGAGTGAGGTAAAATAGTTTTTTTTTTTTCACGACAGGAACTTTAATTAAAATGTCTATCAAAAACACTACCCTAATCCCCATTCAATAGATTGCAGGTGGGACCGCGTCCAATTGCAGCATATTGAATGAACTGCGGAAAAACTTTTAAAAATATAGTGGGTTATTGGACAAATAGTGGGTTCGTGGGATGGGGGTGTGGCCCGGGAGTGGTCCCGGGACATTTGGTAAACATAGAGGGTTATTGGACAAACAGTGGGTTCGTGTGTGGGGGGGGGGTGGCCCATCTGACGGCCCATCTGGGGTAGTCCCGTGACATTTGGGAAATAAATAGTAGGTTATTGGACAAATAGTGGGTTCATGGGAGTGGGCGGGGGGTGGTCCCGTGACATTTGGCAAATATAGTGGGTTCGTTGGATGGGGGCGTGTCCGGGGAAGGGTCAGTGGGTGGGGGGGGCCGGTCGCCCTGTGGAAGCGGTGGTCGGTCGGACGAATAATGGGTTCGTGGAACGGAAGGGTGGCTCCACCGAGGGGGCATTTGTGGAACTGTCCCGAAACTTCTGGCTCCTCCTGTCGGCCCCCCGGGGGCCCCGCCCGCCTCATCTCTTTCGGCGAGGCCCGGGGGTGCCGTCGGCCAGCCCCCCAAAAATTTCTTGGACTAGCTAGAGTTACTGGAAATCGAAATACAGTGACTTGCTGGCAAACGTCCTGCCAGTACTGTAAAAATACAAGAAAACACAGGATGCACACAGGAAATGACTCTAACATGAATGCATTGACTGATTCCTAGGTTTTGTTATTTGTTTGTTATTTTGTTATGAATAAACAAATGTGCAATATAAAGGAAAAAACTTACGATTAAAGTTGTAATGTTATAATGTTCAAGTTTTTGTTCTAAAAAAAGAAAGATGCACACAGAAAATGACTCTAATATGACCAGATTGATTGATTCGAATATATTTAGTTTGTTACAAACAATGTGCAATCTGCAAAACAAAAACCTCAAAATTATAGTTGAAATGGTATACTGCTGGAATTTTTTTGACCTTGAGAAAAAGCTTAAAGTATAGACCAACAAATTTTATGTTTATTAATTTATTACATGTTGGTACATTTTTGGGAAGTACACCTGTTTTGACCTGATGTCCATTGGAACGGACAAAAATAAAAAATCACAATGAAAGCAATTATATATATATATATATATATATATATATATATAAAATTGGGAATCTGGGAAAATGTACTTGTATATTTTTCAGAAACTTGAAACATAATTCAGGTCTGACGGGGTTAAGGAAAATAGGTAAAATAAGCCTTCAATCAATATATTTATTTTTAATAACTCATTTGTGAAAAAATTTGCTTAAAGAGTTATCACTATCACCACACCCCTTACAGCCCAATAAATCAATACATTCTACAGCCAGTAATAATATAAATTCTTTTTAATATATCATTATTAGGTCATGAGACAATAATGAAATCAGTATTACATTGTATCCAAATCCAGTAAACACAGAGTATTAAGGAGAAAGTGGAACAGAGCAGCAGAATACCGTTTAAACATCTGAATACAGTTCATCATTAAGCCTTGTGTGACAGAGGCACAATGCATATCTCAAAACATGTGCTAATACATCTCCAATCCAACATGACATGATATTTCCCTAGACCCTGGCTGGAAGCTCAACTGAACTAAAGTGAATTTATTTTTACGCCATTACTGTAAACCTGATATTATCACATTATAAGAATTCAGTCCTTTCAAATCTACAAAAAGTCCTGAGTAAGTGGCTTATGAGTAACAATGGGTCAGCTGCAACACTAATACCATAAACTCCTGGTGGTCTGTCATGAGGCAAAACGAAACCTGAAGCAAATACATCAACGGTGGAACCGTCTGTTAGAGAAACATGTAAACATGCTGGTGACAGATAGTGAGGGTTTTTTTTTTTAAACACATGCTGATATCAGTCAAATTAAGCAAAAATGTATGGAGGCACTTTTAAAATAAAAGTTAATAGACATGGGGTAGAAATATGGGCTGTAAAAAAAAGATGTTGCTATTAATTAGTGTAAGAAACACCTCTGGATAGACTCTCATGCGAGCAGATGTTGAGAAGAGAGAAACTAGTGGAGTGGAGCATGAATGGAGAGCATCCCATCACACTGCAGAGACTGCAAAACAATTGCAAAAAAAAAATTATAATATATTGTAAAAACATAAAATGTATTGTAAGGAAAGCACTCCTTAGCAGTTATTCCTCCACATATAAACAAAGGCAGCGATATACACGATTTACAGTGTTAATAAAATAATTTTTGTTGCTATTTTCAGTAAAAAAAAAAAAAAAAACAGTAAGATGCCATTTATACATAGTGCAAATAGTGCCAGATATTATTTGCACCTCAATGTATTGTAGTATATTATAAAAATTATTGTATTTATTAAAATTGTTTGACTTGTCCCTGTACACAAAAGCCCTACCCTACCCACTAATCACTTTATACCAACTATTCTATACCCATGAGGCATTTTATTTCCACTTTTGGAACATTTTCTTAATTTTTATTTAAAACAAACTCCTCTCAGAGCTGATATGCGATGGGAAAAGATAAAAGATGAATTTGAACTTCAGTTGGCAGTGTCAAAAGCTAACGCCACCCGCCTAACTCTCCACAACACTGATCCAATTATCAGTTGCTTCTGTATTTTTGTCTGGGTCAATTAGACAATTGGTGGGCAGAGTAAGTGTAATAAACATAAACCATCAGCACATCTTTACTCACCATAACATTAAACAAGCGCATCATTCGTCTGCGGCAGACATGCCTTTCGCTGGTTCGGTCTCTCGCATCTATGGGCAGAAAAAAAGGAAAAATTTCAGACTTGTCAATATTAGATATTTAATTATGGATGCTTCATTCAATTTTTACTTTTAGACCTTTGCTATCATCTAGCACTCACTTAAAGTTAATCTTTAAAACATTAATAATTTAAGAACACTGTTAAATGTAATCTTTACCAAACCTCAAAATGAAAAATACATTTAACGTAGATTATAATGTTGCCCAAATTAATGTGTAGCATTTCAACTGAATGATTCTAGTGATTTAAATAAATTATAATATTCGCCATTTATATCAAGGTTCATTCAGATTGTCAAAAAATACAAAACTTGGGATCAAGTGCAGGACAACTGAGTGAAGTAAACAAAAATAAAGAGGTGTGAAGTCTGCACACTGAAAGGCACTGCTCCAAAAATGTATTAAAAGGCAACGTTTCGACCCTCAGGTCTTCATCAGGCACAGCCTGATGAATAATAAATATCTTTATTTTCATACAGATATTGTAAAATTAAATTCCAGGAGTTTCAATGACTTTAAGCACTACTTTTTTGGTTTTCAAGGACTACAATCAGAGATCACTTATCAAACAACATCTTTAATACCTTTCAAATTCTAAAAAAGCTAAATACATAGACAAAAATAAAGTAATAAAACAAAATGGTACAAATAAAGTGCACCTTAACCATTGAAAGGATACTATGACAAAGATATCGCTTTCCTTGTTTTTTTTCCCTCCCATTTAATACATGATTGACCTGAAGAATGAATGTTATATCATATCCATGGATATTTATGAGCAATATCACACTCATACCCTCGTAAAAGGGTTCTAATTTCTATATCAGACGTGTTGCAGCATTAATTCTGAGTGAAAAGATAAACACTAATTTCACATATATAGTCTTTTAATAATTTAAGCATTTTTCCAAGTACCTTTTTATAAAATAAAAAAAAACGGCTGTTTTCAAGGGTTTTCCAGGAGTTAAATTTCAAAAAGTCAAATTCAAGTACTTTAAGCACCTTGTACGAACACCACTAGACCCCATGGTCTCTGCAATAACTTTAATATCAGTGTATCCATAAATGAAATATGGGTTAAATATCTCCTCTGACCAAGGCCATTCAGCACTGAATCTTTACTGCATTCAGTGTTCATTTAGTATTATTTATATACTATTAAGATTTTGAATTAGCTTTTATCTTTATATTTTCACTTTAGTCATGTGCTTGTCATTTTTATTCAGTTTTTTGAATATATTTAGCCTTCATTTATTTACGTTTTAGTTGTTTTAATACTTTTTTTAGAACTTAACGTAAATAAGTTACGTTTTTTATCTGATATTGAAATAAATCTGAAATAAAATATATATATTTTTTTAAATAGTTTTAATTAACAATAAGACAGTACTGAATCTTATTTGAAAACCTGTGAATATTATAACAGATTGTGTTACACTGTCTGTACGCTGTTGCTGATAACTCACATTATCAAGCTCTTTCTGCGTCTCCTCCTCCATGCGGCGGATGTCCTCCATGGTCAGATTGATCCACCGGTCTATCCAGCAGAAGAGCTGCCTGTGAAAGTTGGTGAACAGACGCTTCTCTTGCTGAATTCAAACCAAACAAACATTAAAGTTTTATGAGTCACGGCATGAGCACTAGGCCGACACACAAACATCAAGCCCTCAAATAAAATGAACAAACATCAAAATCCATCATGGAGGTGCAGTTTAGAAAGATAAACAGTTAGTGAGTCAAACTGAACACAGCATGAGGTGTTTTAAAGTTTAATACCCTGTGGATGAAACTCTCCACTTTATTCTGCAGGCCAAACCACTTGAACTTGACAGTGACTAGTTTATAGGCACACATATGAGGACAGTCCGTCTTCTGAGGAAGTTCTTTCTGCAACGCACAGGAACAAAGGTGATCAACTGCAGAACTCAGGAGCTATATATCTAGAAACAATTCAAGAAAGAATACAGACCTTCCAGTCAGGACCTAATGGCCCTCTACCAGTCTTCTGTGATTTAAATGTGGCTGGATCCTCGTCTGGTTTGTAGTCCTGTGAAGATGTTTGAAACAGTCAGCAAGTCTCAAAGTTTGATCATGCGTTGAAAGTAAACACTCCGTTTTCCTTACCTTAGTGTCCACCTGAGACCTATCAGCAATGTCGATGTGTACAACCTCGACCTTCTTCCACTGTTCAGGGTCAAGCTTATGAACCTTCAAAAAAACAAAGAACAAGGTTAGATCCTTACACATACTTGTTTGTTTGTTCGATGCCCTACTTATTGTGGTGATAATGTCGACTGCCTACTCACATTTTCCTGTTCACCGAGGTCAGGCTTGTGCCACGTCTCAATCATGACTAAAAAATTATCCTTCATGTACTCATTCTATAAAAAAAAACAACACATTTAATATACAGACACACTGCTGTTAAAAGTTATGTTAAGTAAATCTTACTACCCCATACTTTGATTTAGTAAGAATTGATCAAAAGTGACAGTAAATACCTTTATATTTTTATACACACACAAAAAAAACCTTCAAATAAATGCTAAAAAATAATATGCAGCACAGCTGTTTTCAACATAAAATGAGAAATGGTTCTTGAGCAGCAAATCAGCATATTAGAATGATTTCCGAAGGATCATGTGACACTGAAGACTGAAACTGTAATGTGGCTGAAAATTCAGCTTTGCATTACATATTTTTAAATATATTAAACTAGAAAAACAGTTATTTTAAATTGTAAGAATATTTCACGATATTACTGTTTTTTTATATCAAATAAATACAGCTTTGGTGAGCAGAAGAGACATTAAAAAACATTTTAAAACTTTTGAAGAGTAGCGTATAGATAAGAATAAAACCTGTTTACTTGTTATAGGAATTGCTAATGCTGATTATTAAAAGAAAATATTTAATTTAGTTTACACACAGGTGTCTCATACACTCACCGTAAGAACTGGAGCAATGAATGATGTAGGGGCCGCATGAAAAAGGGAAAGGGAAACTGTTTTAAAAGTGAGTTCTGTGTTTAATAGACTAATCATGCGTTATTGTGTACATTTAGCTCCAGGACTAAGCTGTGTTACTGTGTGCGTTACCTGTGCGGCAGTAAGGATAAGCATTCCAGGCCTTCTCATGGATATTCAGGGCAGATGAAGGAGCCAGTAACCGTACAAAAGTTGGCACTTTACTGTATAAGACAGAGAAAATCCCAAAGAAAAACTGAAATGCAGACTGTAACCAATTTTACTGCTTTATGGCACTTTAATATACAACACCACAGCACTGATTATTTAATATTATGATTATCACCTCTGCAAGCGGTAGATCTTGTGCGTGTACTGTCCTTTCTCTCCATCCTTCTCGTAGGGCTCGTTTTTCAGGACCTCCACCCCATCTCCACCTCCTGTCTCATTCTTACTAGCCTCTGCTACAGAGAACAGCTGACCCACCTGGTACTGCATGTGAGAGAATAACGTCAACGACGACTTGGTCATATGCAAATTATTACAGTATAACGTGACAAACAAAAAGACATTCAGAATGAATGTATAATGTCATGTCACGGCTGCATACAAAGCTGGAAGAGGATTCAACATCTACATAAATAAATAACCAATTACAGGCTGGTGTGTCATAAACAAACGGACACAATTATAGAGGAAGTGTTGACGTCCTATATTCTGATAAAAAAAAAAAAAGAGGGAAACTGGTGTCTAACGTTTCTAGCAAATGCAAATGTACCTCTAGTTAGACAAACAGCAGTTTTGACAAACACCAATCCTATTCCAAACCATTTTATTCTTATACTGGCTGCGACAGTAAACTGATAATTATTTTAATGTTATGACACACAACCAATAAATTGTTGATATTAAAAAAAAAAAAACATACTAATTTCTAAACATTAAAAATAAAACAATAACAATCATTTTAAATGGCACAAGTGAATAAAGGGCATCCAAATTATAATGTACACCACACTATGAAAATAACGATTGCACTGATATTAAAGTTCTGGTTGACACCAATGGGTAACACTTTACAATAAGGTTTCATTAGTTAACATGAACTAATAATGAACTGCACTTCTGCAGCATTTATTCATCTTTGTTAATGTTAATTTCAACATTTACTAATACATTAATAAAATCTAAAGTTGCATTAATTATAAGTTAATGCGCTGTGAACTAACTTGAATAGCTGTAGTTTTGGTAATGGTTAGTTCTTGTTAGTTAATATACAGTATTAACTAATGTTAACAAATGAAACATTGTAAAGTGTTACCCTAATTTGTGTACGTCAATAAGTCATGAAACATGGTGAAAAAGGCATAACATTATAACACACAGTATGAAAAATGGACATTTGTTCTAAGATTTGTTAAAGATTACAGTTAACAGCGTTTTAAAAATAAGAGTTTTGAGTGTTGGATGACATTAACCTACAGTGCTGGTCAGAAATATTTGTCAGAATAATTATTAATATATTTTTTATTTTATTTTATTATGCAATGATACATGGCATCATGGATTCGATCAAATACCAACAGATAAAAAAAATCTAAACCTGACAGCCTGTGCTAGAAATCTTGGGATGTTCCAACAAACAAGACAAAAATGGGCACTGAGCACAAAACCAAGCATCAGCATTGGCCATCCCAGTCCCCTAAACTGAACCCTATAGAAAATGAGTGGCCTGAACTGAAGAGAAGAAGCACCAACATGAACTTATGAATCTGAAGGATCTGGAGAGATTCTGTACGAAGTAATGTTCTCTGATCTCTTGTTAGGTGTTCTCCAAACTCATTAGGCATTATAGGAGAAAACAAAGAGCTCTTAACTTGGCAAAAGGGGGTTACAAAAATAATTAATAAAAGGGGGCACATAATTGTTCTCAATGTGTTTTGGAGAAAAACATTTATTTCATAATGTGATTTTCCCCCCACTTACAATTCTTTAACTTCAATAAAAGGATCAATTTTTGCATTTTTTTTTTAATACAATATCAAAAGGATAAACAATGCAGATTTACATTTTACAGCCATCTTGATCAATATTTACCAAGGGGGCAAATAATTCTCACCAGCACTGTATACATTTAGAGGAACATTGATGCTATTGATAAATAAAAACCTCTCAAATTATAATGTAGGCTGATAACCCAAATTAAGGTACCAATATATTGTGCACAGAAAAAAAAATCATAGATTTTTTTATAAGTATACTTATTTTCATTAAACCAGTAAAAAAAAGAAAAAAACACTGACATTCAGACACAAATGAGTCATGCAGCTCCCTGACTGCACATACACTGGGCTGGTCTACAAAACCAGCTTCCACAATGTGCTTCCCGATTCAGCTGGTTGGGTCGTTTATTCTCCATAAGTCTATATTATGTGGCCTTCTGCACAGGTGAAGAGAAAGGAATGCAACTACACATGCCAAACCTGTGTCTATTTTCACTGCCGTTTAGACAAGAACAATTGACTTCTTCAATAATGATTTCTTATTCAAACACTACTGACACAGAGCGATGGCAGCAAGGTGCTCCGATACCCAGGGTAAAAATACACCAACCTAAATACTATAACAGCGAGGGCAAGAAATGACAGGGATAAACAAATTCAACCTTTGCTTGATACGCTGGAGCAGAGATGATACCCTTGATAAAGTCTGATAAGCCTAGTCTCGGGTTACAATTAATTACAGGCTGTCCTTGTCTACTGTATACACTATAGGCATGCAGTTAACTAGGGCACTTTCCCACAAACCTCAGACTGTTTCAATTCATTATTTCGAATGTCTAAACTCTTGGCAATCGGAACAAACTGGGTGGAGTCTGGAAAACTGGAGTCACAGAAAAACTGGCATCATGCCAAAATACATCCATGAGCCTCAAGATGGACTTTTCAAATTATGACTAGGTTACAATTGATTTTTTTTAAATAAACATACAACAAAGAAGCAAATGTAAGACCCCAAGAAACAGTAAAAATTACTACTTACCTCTTCAACAGAAATGGGCAAGACGACTCGACTGAAAGACAAAACAGAAATGCAAGGAAGTCAGCAAAAATACCATGTGACCTTTGAACTTTACATTCATTCAATCATATTTGTTTTGTTTTTTGACATCCCTGTATCCCACAAACCCTGTTTTTTACTGTCTGAGTCATAATATCTTAAATAAAAGCACTTGATGTTTCTTTGCAGTCATTAAACACAGCCATGATCAGATATTGTTTCATAATGAGTTTACTTCCGTTCATTATTCAAATTAGAATAAGATATTAGCCTATATGGGTGTGATGTGGCATTTTTTTTAAAGGTATAGATGTCTGCATACTAAACAACATTATTAAAGCTCCAGTGAATTTTACTACAACCAAGTGCAACAATATACAAAATTATTAAGTTAAACTGATGAAGAAATTCAGACTAATCTTTTAAAACCAGGATTATGTTGCACATTCTTCCCCTGATAATTCTCATGTTTTCCATGACGTGTCAAATTCAAAGTTCTTAATCACCATATTCAAACCACATGGAGTATTTTAAAAACCAATGGATGTAATTACATCAAAGTAGTGAGGTCTAATGTAATATTTTACAATTCATATAGATCAGACAGCATTTCATTTCACTTTTTATGGAAATATTACGGTCATAATTTGTTTAGAGGACTAATTCCCGAATATGTATTAGGCTATTATGTTAGCAACACAAAGTCTCAAAGTGAACTTTGACGTGCACACCGGTGCATAATGACGCGTGACCCGCAGAACGGTAGCATGTGACATTCACAGTTTCACACTTACTACCTGCAGTTTTTAAAAAAATTTATAACTTCAAAAAAAGTAAAGCTTTATTTTCTTTGACTTTGAAAACATTCATAATTCATCAGTCAAAATAATATCAACATAAATCTACTTCATTTGGCTGCTGCCGGCGAAAGTTACCAGACCCGCGCCGCAAACTCAAAGCTCAGCGCGAGATCAAAACTTCGGCTCAGTTAAATCATTCAAAATTACTTACAATTCCTTTATTAACATGTTATCTCCTTCGGTTCCGCGTGCCAAACATTCAGGCTAGTTTAAAGAGTGTTTATTCTTCGACTCTTCGGTCCTCCCCGCCGCGTCTTGTTTCAGTTCAAGTTCCTGGATTTCTAATTTCTTTAAATTCATTTCCTGAAAAATGTCGACAGGATCGCGGCGTCGTCACGGCAACCACACCCACTTGAATGAAGACCGGGCCATGGGCGAATCTGATTGGTCAGGAGCCGCACATAAACGCTTGCGACACACCCTGCGCTGATATTTAACTCGCACAAACACAGGAGGAGGTTTAGAAACTGTGAGTCCACATGGATGTCGATGTTCTTGTTCCGCTGGTTTTAAATTTAGGATGAGGCCTCATCAGAAGGGTGTGAAGTTGTTTTTGTATATAAATCTAAGCCTATCCTGTCCCAGACCTGACTTTCCAGTCAGCTTGACGATCATAATACTCTTTCTCCATTCCACGTTAATGTATGTTCAGCACTTGTGCTACAACACAACAATGTTTATGGTGAAAATGCTGTTCTCCTCTTCCATATTCTGGTTTTAAAACATTTGATAAATATTAAACTCTCTCTATATATTAAACTATATTATTCACACACACACACACACACACACACACACATAATTAGAGAGAGAGAGATTTGGAACCTTCAATACTTTTTCAGGATTAAAAAAAAAGAACAGCCTCATACTGAGTACATACATATATACACTCTTAGAAGAAAAGGTTCTATATAGAACCTTAAAATGTTCTATCAATACGTATTTGGAACCCCTAAAAGGTTCTATACAGAACCCTTTTTAAGAGTTCAATAATAAGAACCATTTAGGGTTCTTTGTAACCAGGGTTCCATGTGGAACCTTTTGGGTTCATTCATTATCATTTGTTTTGTCCTTTCCGGACAAATATTTCTATTATTGACAAACAATTGACAAACAAATCAGGACCCTAAAATGTATTTATGAATGCATGTGAATGATCACAAAATATATGATATGAAGATATGGGGGTTAGAAAATGTATATATTTATATCATTTTATGTTATGTAGTTATTAATCAATATCACATGAAGAGTGCCATTTCAGTTTATCTCCTCCAAAAATCAGCATGATTAAAATGTGATATTACTGTTCTTAAGATATTACTTAAAATGTGATATCACCTAAAGGATTATTAGGAACACCTGTTCAATTTCTCATTAATGCAATTATCTAATCAACCAATCACATGGCAGTTGTTTCTAGGCATTTAGGGGTGTGGTCCTGGTCAAGACAATCTCCTGAACTCCAAACCGAATGTCAGAATGGGAAAGAAAGGTGATTTAAGCAATTTTGAGCATGGCATGGTTGTTGGTGCCAGACGGGCCAGTCGCAGTATTTCACAATCTGCTCAGTTACTGGGATTTTCACGCACAACCATTTCTAGGGTTTACAAAAAATGGTGTGAAAAGGGAAAAACATCCAGTATGCAGCAGTCCTGTGGGCGAAAATGCCTTGTTGATGCTAGAGGTCAGAGGAGAATGGGCCGACTGATTCAAGCTGATAGAAGAGCAACTTTGACTGAAATAACCACTCGTTTTTGCAGCAAAAAACCTGTGAAAATCAGTTTGGTATTCAGTGAGATATGATTAATTAAATGCGCTGACACCTCATTACACCTGACAAACAGATTACACTGAATGGAGAGGATGACCGGTTTAAGATGGCGGCCCCACCACCCGTCCGTGCCAATAGGCAGTAGCGATGGATAGGGCGTCTATCTATATGTCCATGGACGAACCTCTTACAATAACAAAGGCGTATAATGATGACGGAATATACGTCATCATTATACGCCTTTGTTATTGTAAGAGGTTAGTGACTCCTGGTGGTGAAAAAATCCTGCATATAGTGAGTGTATATATATGTAGCCTACCACCAGACAAGTTGTATTTTGTTCGATTCCATCCTGTTAGACATCCCATTTCGTTAATTTTATAGAAATTGAAATTACAACAAAGACATGTTAAAACAAATGGTTTTGGGGGAAAAAAATAGATAACAGTTCTCCAAAAGGTTGAGCAAACTCTTGACTGATGCCACACTGCCATCTACTGTACAGTTTACTAACATACCCCAAAAATACACAAACAAATATTTCATATACAAATTATTGTTTTTATTTACTTTTCACATATCTGATATTTGTTGGGACATTTATTAAAAAGGTGCTATATAGTAATAGAATGATGTAACCAAAAAGCATAGTACAGTAAACCACCCACCCAAAAAAATAATGTATATACACAAAACTAAAACCACAACCTAAAAAAGTAGATAAATCAACAAAATAATCAACAAAAGACACAAAAAAATACAATACAGTACAGAGAGAAAACATTGGTTAAAGCAGATCTTTCCCACTTTTCTTCCCTCTTACATATCTGTGTATGGGCATTTTCCACATACATTGTCATACACATACAATTGGGTATAATAAACCAACATTTAAAATAAAAAAGTGATTGTGACTACTAAGAAAATAATGAAAATTTAAGGTATGGCAGTGAAAAAAGTGCTACTTTCGTTCTGAGAGCAAATGCTTCACTCTCACATTCATTACGCTTAGTACAGTACTGCATTAGATTGGAATTCATTTGCAATATCCAGGCATGTTCAAGCCAGCAAATGCAGTCCATCACAGACTCACGTCTAGCCTCTGCTCTGATGAAATATTCACGACGAGTGTGACAGACAATAAAAGGATGTTGCTGGGTGGATCTGACCTGTTCCTCTTCAAAGGGGTCATAAAACAAGGTCACATTTATTACCACTGTTGAGAAGACAGCATGCACAAGTCCTATTTACTCACCCAGGATCTTGTACAAATGATTGTTTTTTTTTTCTTTTTAGGTAATTTTACAGTAAATACTGTTAAAGTGAGTGAGATTGTGACTTAACCAAAACCGTAACAAATCAAATCAATCTTTTGAAGAGAAATGTTCAGTGATCTGCACAAAACACAGAATCTACATCAACACTGGAATTCATGATTAAAATCCTTTTGACTGATTTTACATCAATTTCCACAGTTTTCTGAGCGCCAAATCCATCTGTCACAGGACTTATAGGCTACAAGATCCGATTTTGCTTAATTTGATGTATTCACCACGTTTTGTAATTCGTAATACTGACCTGCAACCCATTACAAGCTACAAGAATATGGATCTTCCAAAGCGATTGTCATCAAGCATGTCTGAAAAATCTCCCTTTTTTAATCGCTATGATTTAAATTCAAGTTCTTATCACTATAAGGTGTGTATTTGGTGTCTGCATCATTCATCTTAACCAACACAGAAACCTTCTTACTTTTTCGATTCTAGTAAGCACCGTATAGTTAAAAGGTAACCAGACCAGAAATCTTGAGAAAATTCACAAAAAATCTTGTATCTTGTATGGCTAACAAGGTCTTCTTGTACTTTGAGGTTGAAACAGAAAGCATATACTCTGTAATGGCTAACATAAGCACCTCTGTAATTATGAACCCTGTAGTGCAAGATAGATCCGATAATGGCCTCTAGTCTCTCAACCGAGAGTACACGGTGTCTCATTTTTTTTGTACCCCAAGAAGCACATATGTGACAAAGGAAAGCTTACAGGTGAAGACATCTGATATGAATTATTACTCTAAAAGTGAAACACCCTGAATAATTGAGTCTTTACAAGGAAATGAAAACATTTTGTGCTAACAAGTAAAGCTAAAACAGTAGTACTGCATTGGTAAGTGGTAAGGTACGGTACGATCGGTGTGGAATAGTATTGCTGGTTAAGATCAGTAACTCTTGATCAAAATGTCAGGCTAATGCCGCTTTAACAGAAACCTTTTAGATCCACATATTAGCTTCTGAATGGACTGATATGTACAGTATGCAGCTTGTCACCCATAGATGTAGTGGATCTGCAGCCCAAAGTAAGTAATAGCACAGCTGTCATACTAGTTTACATTAGCCTCAGGTGTCCTTTAAAATCAGCCCAGTTCACAAAAAGCTGCAGTTTCATGCTCATGCTTTCCAAAGCATGCTTTCATATGTGAGTTTTAAGTGTAAAATCTGTCCACTTCCAATAAAGCCCCATATGGGACAGATAACACGCAGAATCGTTCTGCTTTAAGGTAGTTTGTCAGTTTTTCATATTCAAACCGCAATGGAGGGTACTTGTCTCGCATTTCAGCAGCTTTAAGAGCTGAAAGAAACAAAATGAGTGAGGTAACAATGCAGAATATGACTGAAACAAGCTTGGCCATGAAGTCGAATACTATTGTTGTGTGTAATACTCTGTTCAGGAAGGCTTCCTCAAACCTGAGAGAATTTCACTGAATTTGCTTCGTCTTTTGTATCATCATGGTGTGAAATTCAAGAATCAAGCTAAAATTGCAAGAAAAGAGGGCCATTCTCATCTTTCTTGTCAGGCAGTACATAAAGACTTGATGTCCTTGTCTGTTTCAAGGACAAGGGAATCATTTGTTTCTAAACCTGCCTTTCACAGTGTCCATTCAGTCCATTGCATGTAAACGTGTGTTTGTGTGGCACGTTGTGAGACTCTCGGTTGCTTTGGCTGTATTTTGTGTTTGTGTGCCTGTTGAGAATATGTGAGTGAGTAAAGTGTGTCAGACAGAAGGAGGGACCAGGGAGGTGTTTATCACTCTTTTTGTGACCTGCAGTTCTCTTCCCCCACCGTCCTGCCTCCTGCTCTTCGACTGCTGTCATCTGTGTGTTTGCAGTTAGACAAAGGCCTCGGGGTTGGTGCTGTTGTTGATCTGGACGTAGATCTTTGGGTCTTCCTCGCGCTCCTGCTTCTCTCTGCGCAGCCGCCTGCCGTAGCACAGAAGATAACTGGGCAGGCAGAATCCCAGCATGGTCAGGATCAGTAACCCCACGTTTACCTACACAGACAGACAAAAGCTTGAATTTGAGCAAGCGCAAATTAAATTTGAAGGCATTTTTGCTGAATGACAAACTAAAATGTGGTTTGTGTGGAGGAGAGAGATAAAAAGGGTTTAAGACTCGTCACAACGTAACATAAGTAGTGACAAATCTTTTTTCTCATATTGTAACATACGTCTGTTAAGTGAAACAGATTAATGAAAAAGAAAATAATAGGGTGGGGACTTGGTTGTTGATGCCCACTGGTTGATGACTGCCCCCTTTTCGCAAGCGTACTCCAGTAATTTCAAGAGAATTTGGTGTGAGGGCGAAGGATTTCCCCACGGGTTCAAGTTGGTCAGTGAATTCACTGTGTTAAAGTGTTAGTTCACCCAAAAATGAAAATTCTGTCAGTATTTACTCACCCTCATGTTGCTCCAACCCCGTAAGACCTTCGTTCATCTTTGGAACACAAATTAAGACATTTTTGATTAAATCTGAGAGCTGGATCACTCCTCCATACTAGTCCATAGGCTTCTTGAGGAATTGAAACTTGCTGGCCTCAAAAAGTTATTAAATACATCGTTAAAATAGTCCAAGTGACTTCAGTGGCTCAATCTTAACTTTATCAAACGACGAGAAAACGTTCTGTGCGCAAAAAACAACAAAAATAACGACTTTATTTCAACTATTCATTTACTTCTCTCTCTGCCTCAAGTCAGGTTACTAGTTTAATAGCGTAAGCTTCTGTTATTGTACGTCACACGCATCACACACATGACCAGCGTCGGCCAATAGTGAGCCTACGTGTGACGTAGCTCTACGCTTTCACACTGACTAGAGGCTTATAGAGAAAGAAGTGAATAGTTGAAATAAAGTCGCTATTTTTGTTTGTTTTTGCGCACAAAAAGTATTCTCGTCGCTTGATAAAGTTAAGATTGAGCCACTGAAGTCACTTGGACTATTTTAACGATGTCTTTAATAACTTTTTGAGGTTGGCAAGTTTCAATTCCTCAAGAAACCTATGGACTAGAATGCAGCAGGAGTGATCCAGCTCTCACATTTCATCAAAAGTATCTTAATTTGTGTTCCGAAGATGAACGAAGGTCTTACGGGGTTGGAACCACAATGGGGGTGAGTAATACTGACAGAATTTTCATTTTTGGGTGAACTAACCCTTTAAACAACAGGGTTCCGCTTGGTTTGATAGTGATGTCTGTGTGAACAGTGCAGTGTTGTCAATCTGTGGTTTTTGCTAGTTTTGATTTGGTTTTGTTGTGTAGACCTGGCACATAGCTACACTGCTGACGATAGGCAGAACCTTTTTTGCCTATCAAATTTCATGAAATTATTACGCAGAATAAAGCAAGTCATGCGGGTTTGAAACAAATTAGTAACTGCTTTCTCACCCAAAGTGGATCTCCATCCAGTGGGCCCATCATAGCCATGAAGAGAGGCTGTTGCAGCAATGCAAAAAGTGCGCTAATGAGAGACTGCATTCCAGTCAGACTGCCGAACTGTGAGGACGGGTACCTGCACCCATAAGGAAAACCATTGTTATTTAATCATGATTAAAAGCAACACCAATAAAGAGCCAAAACACAAAACCGTACTCACACAGCAGCATACAAACCGCCAACGGCAGAGTGGATAAAGCCTCTCACGATGGTGTGCAACACAAAGGACAAAATCTAGGAGGGAAACAAGAAACCAGAGTTACTCATTGCTCCCCCAAGGCAAAAATAGCCCAACTTTTTTTTTTTACTTTGTCAAATGCATAAATATTGACTAGCTAGCTTAGAAAGAAAGCCACGGTCAGTGGTGCCACTGGGGTGTGCTGTTGTGCTATATACATCCCAATGCATCCGCTGCAGTAACGTGAGTCGCTCTGCACCACTTCCTTTCTCATTGGGTACAATGTTGTTCTGCAGGCAGCGAGACTAATGTTTTGCTCTGTTACCTGTAGATGAAGATTGGGCACCAGGCACGTTATCCCAAAGCCGACCAGCAGCAAATTAGTGAAGATGAATGCACGGGTAGCGTTGCTGATCTTCTGGATCTGTCTGTCACGTTTCTTTGGCTGAGCAGGATCCCTGAAGGAAAAGCCAAAGAGTGAATTACGCAGATGCAATGCAACATTAAGATTGTAACCAGATAATTATTGCAGGTTGAATTGGCTGGTGGTACGTGTCAAAATGATGCATTAGGCAGCTGGATGCGCATTGTTGGACTCACTTTGTGACTTGTTTTTCATTTTCATCCTCGCATTCTTTAAGTTTCCAATCCATGATGTAACCGATCACAGGGGCCGTCAGGAGACACAGCAACTGTAGCACCCCGAAGATAGATGTGTATGTGCTCACTGAGAGAGAAAGAAAGTTGAGGTTAATCATTGTTTTAAGGGTCATTTTGCCAAACAGACTGTGAAAATAGCTTTAACAATGAAGCTGATGACACACATAAACATACACAACCATTCAAAAGTGTGGGATCAGTAGCATTTTTTTAAGTAATACTTTTATTCAGCAAGGACACATATAAAACAGTTTAAATTAAAATTGTAATATTCCACAATATTACTGTAAAAACCGTTTTTTGGCTCAAATTAATGCAGTCTTGGTGAGCATTGGTAGTGCTTTAATTAGTAGTGCTTTAAATAGTCTTTTGTCATGAGGATGCCTTTTTTGGCATGTCTCCACCATTTAGATTCTTGTATTAAATAAAAAAAAAATCATTAATCAATACCTAATATCAAATAGACTGACAATATATGAATGTATTATATTACAATATACGAAAATATAAAAATATACTATTAATAAAATGTATTAATTTAGATGGAACAATGCAATGTGTTAATACTTAAAATGATTTGTCTCACAGAATGTATAAAATTAGAAATTTTTAGCCTATAAAATTGGAAAAGGCACCCATTTCATAGAATGACCCATGACTTGTTCCTGTGAAGTTTAGATGGACAGATGAATGATTGGATGAATATTACACTATGAACTGACTTTGATGCATCACGTCAACCTCTAACCACCAAGGGCTGGGTTCATGCTTTTACATGACAACATGAATCAATGTCAAATGAAGGTGGAAAAGGAGGTGAGGGAGGAAGGAAGGAGGGAACACGGTGGGAGGTGGGGTGAGAGGGGTGAATCGAGAATGCATCTCATTTTGCCTGCAGTCTTACCCATTTCCATCCTTTCCACTGAAAAAACACACCAAGCAGCACGAAGAGAGTGCAAACAGAGGACAAGAGACAGACAGCAAGGAATTAGCAACGTGGACCTGCTGTGGCCATCCGAGTACATATTAAACGCATGATTAAGAGTTGTTAGGCAGCCAATCACTGAGTGACATCAGAAAACATTTGGGAAGGAAGCTGTGAGAGGGATAAAGCACAACAGTGCTTTTGCAGCAGCCTTGATAATACAGAAATATTTTCCCCATTAATTTTATTCATAAGTTTTAATTAAAAAGCTCTAAGGAACGAACCAAACCATACAACGACAAGACTTGTATTGAAGCAAAAGATATATGAGTATATGAAAAAAAATACATGAATTTTATATATATATATATATATATTCTGATATTTTTCAATATTAGAATATGCAAGTAGCAAGTAGATATGCATGCATTTATTTAAAAATAATTGATATTGAATATTATTTTAAATAATTATTATTATTTTAATAATATATAAAAAATATTGGTAAAAACATATATATTAAATTTACTGCACAAATATGTAGATAACATAATAATATTATAAATTTATAATTTATATATTATTATATATCTAAGTTGAGCACTTTGGCTGCAGCGACTTCTATGTTATCATAAAAAATCTTTTTCTTTCTGGAGAAAATGAAACTGACTGTTGCGTTCTGTTCCTTAGGTGACATTTAGCGTTGGATCAACAGAAACGCTATTAGCCTGAAGCATCAAACATCTTGTTTTGGCAGCATGTTGTGAATATTAACATACCTTTGTTCAGGTCTCCATCAGCAAGGGACTCCATAATATTGTTCATGGCCCCCATGTAGAAGATGAGTCGGAGCTGAGTCACACACATTGTGATGAGGCTGAGCATGAATATGGGGCTGAAGATGCTCCGCATGAAGGACTGGGCTGAAAAACACATTTAATAAAACTATTGTCACGTGAGCAACCTGTATGTCTTCTAGTAGCTATATATATATATATATATATATATATATATATATATATAACTAAAGTAAACCAGCAATGTAGTATGGGGAAACCCAGGCTAGGATGCTCTAATGCTTTTAAAAAACAGCCAGATCCTGTTCTCATGGAAAATAACTCTACAGGTGTTTGGATAGCCAGGCAACACTTCAATGTCTGGCATAGTAACACAGAGGCTGGAGGGTCTGAGTTTGTTAATGATCCACAAATTCTAGCGCAATAAATGCATGCTGCTGTTCACCAACTAGCAATGGAGAGACCTTTATGGTGCTGTTACCTGGTGCATTGGGAATCTAATCTCAACTCACCTGATATGCTCTGGAACACACACACACACACACACACACACAAACAAGCTACCTCATTATTCCTCTAAGTACACAGCAGTGAGTCTGACATTAATTGACTGCAGTAATGGAAACACAGGGTGGCGAGGCATTAGTGCTCTATGGATGACAGTTAGAAGGGATCAGCATCAGTCTCTCTCTCAAACCTCTCCTGCTGCGTCTCTAAAACAGCCATTCGGTGCTATCTGCCCTCTCCCTTGCCACCTTGTCAACCCCTGCCAATTTTAGCCCCATGCCATGGGTCCTCCAGGAACGCAGTCTGAATCGATTGCACGCTCCATCTACTACAAAAGAGCCCAACCGGGAACCCCGTTGAGAGTTGCAGAACCCTAAAAAAGGCATTTTGCATTTTTCTGACAAGTTTGAGGTGAATTAGGAATAATTGCATGGCACAGATTTGGGTTAGTAGAAGCAAAGTGCAAACACAGCGTGTATCTGGAGCATCGAGTGGTTCAGCAACCTACAGATGTTAGAAACCAGGCATAGGGCTAATGAAGGAATCCCCATGCACAATAAAAGGGATTTACTAAAAAAGCATTCATTAACATCGCCCCCTGTCTGCTCGCATATTTCCTGCATGTGCGCAGTGAGGGAGAAGACGCTGTATACCGACGGGAGACAAGGCACTGTGTTCGATCCAATTCTTTCTGAAATGTGCATGATTGCACGATAACATAATTTGGACTTTGTTCAATGTGTTTTGGTAATCCAATAAACACTATTCTGCCTTCATAATTAAAGGGTTAGTTCACCCAAAAATGACAATTATGTCATTTATAATGACTCCCTCATGCCGTTCCAAGCCCGTAAGACCATCTTCGTAACATAGTTTAAGATATTTTATATTTAGTCTGAGATTTTTCTTTCCCTCCATTGAAAATGTGTAAAGTATACTGTCCTTGTCCAGAAAGGAAATAAAGACATCATCAAAGTAGTCCATGTGACATCAGTGGGTTAGTTAGAATGTTTTGAAACATCGAAAATACATTTTGGTCCAAAAATAACAAAAAACTACGACTTTATTTAGCATTGTATTGTCTTCCGGTTCTGTTGTCAATCCGCGTTTAGTGACACTGATGACGCAAGACGCTGCTGATGTGTATCTGGTTTGTCTGTGTATTCAGGTTCAAATAAATATGGCTGGTCAAAAGAATGCAAGTCGTCCTCTGTGTCGAAATCCTTAGACATGTTTGCGAAGATTGTTTTGTTTAAAGTGTGCATCTCCCTCAGACTGTAAACGAAGCTCGGGCGCACCAGATACATGTCAGCAGCGTCTTACATCATCACTGATTGACAACAGAACCGGAAGAGAATATAATGTTTAATAAAGTCTTAGTTTTTTGTTATTTTTGGACCAAAATGTACTTTTGATGCTTCAAAACATTCTAACTAACCCACTGATGTCACATGGACTACTTTGGTGAGGTCTTTATTTTCTTTCTGGACAAAGACAGTATATCGTATACATTTTCAATGGAGGGACAGAAAGCTCTCGGACTAAATCTAAAATATCTTCATACGAAGATGAACTGAGGTCTTACGGGCTTGGATCGACATGAGGTTATCATTTTTAATTTTGGGGTGAACTAACCCTTTAACTTGCATAACTTCACCGGCTCATTAAAATGGAACCTGAACGACACATACAGTGAAGTAAAAATATCTGAGATCACTAATGGAAATGTGTTAAAAAAATACTAAATATTTAAAAAAAGGCATTAAAGGGGTCATGAATTGAGAAATCAAAATGTCCTTGATCTTTTGACACGTAAGAGGTCATTGTATAATAAAAACTCCTTTAATTTTCAGAACTCAAAACGTTTTCATTAGTGCAAAAGCAGCTTTTATTGAAACCAAGCTCAGAAAACGACTTATTTTGAGTCTTGTCACATTAAGATGTAATAGTGCGACGAAATACCGCCTCTACAGAAGATCAACAACTACTTCTACATCATCGCATCTATGTCCATGCTCCCACTAGCGTGTTAGTGAGATGACGCGTAGAGAAGAGAGATACAGGATGACCAGACTAAAAATATCATTACCTTCCAAAGGATTCTAATGCTAGGAAAGTGGTTATTTATTTTCAACTATGTGAATGTCTCAGTAGAGCATTATTTGTTTATTTGGTACATTTCACTGTGGATTCTTTGGTAAATCAGTCGCAATTTCGCCACATACTAACAGATGATGAGAAGCAAGACTGGTGAACAGAAAACATGTCAAAAAGGACAATACTCACATTCCTCCTCAGACTTGCACTGGACCTCCAGATCGAGGGTTGACAGGCAGAGTTTATTGCCTTCTTGGGTGGCCATCTGTTTTGGATTGTTCTTCATGGAGTTGCCCACGCTCAATCTCCGACCAACGGTGGTCACCTGCCTGTAGAACTGTTTCCCTGTGATCTTGTGGTCAAAGCCCAGCCAGCTGAACTTGATCTTCACACTGACAAGGTGGAGCGTGAGACAGACAAAAAGTGAATTATGTTCCATCAGAACCTTCAATAAATGGATACAGAAAACAAAATCATGGTTTGGGGTCTGTAAGATTTTCTATTTTAATATATTTAAATGTACTTTTGCATTTTACATAATATTAAGTAATATAATTGTATATAATATGAGTTATTTATTCGTATGATGTCAAAGCTGAATTTTCAGCATCATTCCTCCAGTCTTCAGTGTCACATGATCCTCCAGAAATCATTCTAATATTCTCAAGAAACATTCTTATTATTATCAATGTTGAATGTGAAGTTGTTCGGCTTAATATTTTTGTAAAAAACAACAGTGATAGCTTTTTAGCAGGATTCTTTAATGAATAGAAAGTTTATTTGAAATATAAATATTTCTTAACTAATTCCTTTTTAAAAAAATTACACCGACCGCAAGCCTTTGAACGGTACTCTACAGACACACAGGACTACATACCTGTAATCCATGTCTTCAGGTCCTGGGAAGGGCTCGAGTGGCCAGTTAAAGAAGCAGTTGATGAAGACCAGGCCGGCACAGCCAGCCCACACCAGAAGGATGGTGATGAAGGCAACACCTAAGTCATAGATCACCTGATAGAAAGCAACAATCATCATCATTAACACAAATTTAAGCTCAGCTTATTAAATAAGTCCAAACTGAGCACTTGGATTTACCTTTATTCCTGGGAAGGTGACGGCAGATGAAGCGTATGAGCCAATCATGAATGCGATGAAAGTGGAGCGGAGGTCACCAAACATGTTGGGAAGCTACAGAAGAGTCAAACAGGGGATATCAAAATCTCTTCAGGTGCATAAAAAAAAAAATACTTTTTAGAGACAATACTGGTTTGAAATGTAAATATATGTTGCTTTTTACTTTGTGGACATGATGTTTTAGCCATTAGCAAAACAAAAACAGATATCTTGTAACAGGATCTGTTTTAAATGACAAACCGTCTGATATAGCAGAGGGTATGAAAGTAAACATTACATCAGGGTAACAGTGATATTCTCCGGTGGGAGCTACATGTAGGTGGGGGGACATCTTTTGAAAAGGCAACTGCATGCCGTGAATATTTTTAGCAGTGCGAGAAAGTGTGAGGGACACTGGAGAAGCTTGCATAATGCTGTTGCTTTTGAGTTGGGTGGAGGAGGACAGCACTGGCTGTTCTAAACTCCACTGTCAAGGTAAACAACTGTCAAACGACAGAGAAAATACAGAGGAAGGAAGAGACCATGAACGCCAAAGATAGAGAACCACAAAGAATCTGAGAAGGGAAAAGGGCAGAGAGAGGAAGAGTGTTGTCATTTATGATAGTATTCCTTAAGAGGATATTTTTAGGATAATTAATGTACGAGAATGAGGTTTATTGTTAGTGTGCTTACAATGAATGTGTTCCTGTACACAGATAAAAATAAGACAAATAAAACGAATGATTAAAAAACAATATAACTATAAAATATTTATAATTATATCATATATATATATATATATATATATATATATATATATATATATATATAATTTTAATCCTTTTGTTTTGTTACATTTAACAAAAATAATTACAAATGTTCTCTCTGTGGTCAACTTGAATGTATGAAAATCTAAAATAATTAGCAAAATGCTGTTTAAAATAGTTATAAATGGAGTATTGTATGTCACACCATTTTATTTCATTTCTTAATATTTTATTGAAGTTGCAGGGTCTCAAAATGTTTCTTGTTTCTTGATACATGTTTCTTATTTTCTAATTTCTAGGTATTTTCCATTTCTCTGAATAAAAACAACAACATCTATTTCACATCCGTTGACAGCTGGCAGTGTCTTATATCACATTTCCTCCACAACTCGCAGTTCAAACGTCAACACAGATTTTCCAAGAACTTTCTGGACATCTTCCACTTCCCAGTCCAAAAGCTTGTTGAAGACAAAAATGAAAGAAAGCTCTCCCTTGGCCTTGGAACCCATCATAGACGTCACTCACTGCCTCCAATTAGGGTAAAGGTCATCCCAGAGCCAAAACGTCCCAGATGACACTTACAATAACTCTCACACACCCAGCGCCCCAATAGGCGGTATTGTGCCTGTGTTTGGAGAGACTGTGTAAGAACAGCTTTGGCTAATGGACTGTGGAACAGGGCCAACAGGACAGAGAGCAATAGCCTTTTCATGGAGTTTTGTTACACGTGAAGTACCAAGAGACCGTTTCAGTAACACTGTTCTTCTGCTTTCTCAGACGGTCATTAGCCACGACTGGTCATGTGATGTCAAACACAAAGAGACACTGAAACAAAGTCCCTTTTATCAAAATCATCTTGTATTATAATGCGAGTGTCGCTCTGTCTAGCTTGTGCTGCAATGGGATTGGGAGTTAAACAAAACATTTGACAAACATTGATAGTCAAATATGAGTCAATAAGACCAAATGAATCCACTGAGACCAGACAGTCTCAAAGTAATTGGCCACTGGAACTGAGAAAAACTCTGCAGTGTAAAACAACCAAAAGATTTACAATAATGGTTATCTGACATTATTTTGAAAGTAATATTAAAATTATTATCGTACATCTTATAATAGATTTGTTCATCCCAAAATGTATCATGCTTTCCACAAAAATATTAAGCAGCCACTACTTTTTCAACTGATGATAATAATAAGAAATATTTTTGAGCATCAAATCAGTGTATTAAAAATGATTTCTGAAGGATTATGTGACAATGAAGACTGGGTAATGATGGCTTTGTCATCAGAAATAAATTACTGAAATAGTTATTTTAAATAGTAATATTTCACAAAATCTTTTGATCAAATACAAGCAGCCTTGGTGAGCATAAGAGATTTCTTAGTTACTTAGTTAAATGAGTAATATTTTGTTAATATTATCACTGGGAGTTTCACCTTGGCATGGAGTTTTTTAAATTCTGTTCTATAAAATGTTTAATCTGAGTGCTATTTTTAGCCTTGAGCTTCCCAGAAGCTGGTTTAAATTTGGGATGGATGTGCACTTGAGTCAGTGAGTGTGGTACTTGACGGATTTGTTGAAATAAAAAGGACATTTTGAAGTGTGAGTTGAGTAACTGTGTCCCACACTCCCAAAAGCACCTGTCAAAATTGATGAATGTGTGGGTGTGTTATAGAAAAACAAATCAATTTTCATGAGAAATCACACCGATCATCATTATGAATTTGGTTTCCCATCCCCATTTGTGCAACATATGACCACAGAAGTCTGTCAAATCCTTTTTCCAGCTCTCTCTGAGAGGATGATGATGAGTCATACAGTAAATGGGTTGGGGGAAGGGGCCTGAAGTGGATAAATCATACTTGCCACCGCGACGACAATGAGTGAGTGTAAAATCACTATAGAGCAGAGAAGTAAAAGAAAAACTTGTGAAGGTGAGTTGGTGAAAGCTAGAAAAGGCTGGCCAGATCCTGACTTTGCAAAGTTCAAATGTGTCACATATAAAATGCACTTGATCATTATTTGTTCCACATTTAACTGACCATGTGGCCCTGGTGCATTTATATGACTCATTTTCCAAGCCTAAGTCCCGCTCAACCGCTCAAATTATTCACACACACACATTGGGTTTGGCAAAGGTTTTACACCGGATGCCCTTCCTGACGCAACCCAGTACTGAGAGTGTTGGGACATATTTAGATGGCAAATCATTTAACAAATACTTTCATACCTCATTTTGAAGTGTCCATTGGACCAACACAGCAAAATATCGATTGGCATGCCCACTTACTGAGTGTTTTACTCTGTTTTCTGGAGCCTAAATGCTCCTATTCCACCATTATAAGCCATTTTTCCTAAGATGCTTCCTCACATGACTGAGCATCCTAAAGAAGTGGGTCATAAATGCATTGAAGGTACAAATGAAGAAGAAAACAGCATTAGTGTATCAGAGACTGAGAGACAGAGCTAGAATAAAGAGGAACAGTATATCCCCAATTAAATTTTATGGTATAGAGGATATTCTAGCGTTAAACTTTCGCGTGTGCACAGGAATTTTTTGCTTGCTCACGGATGACAATTTCCGGTTTATGTATATCCTACTACTACTATAATCTATTTCCTTTTTGAGTCACTGCCATTTTACTATAAAGTAAACGAGAGTATGGATGCACATGAATTAATAAAGATATATTTGAAAATATAAATACAAAAAAATTCCCTTGCGTACGTGAATATTTTCTTGTGAGCATGCAATAGTTTCTCATTCTCACTATTTATTTTAAGTTTTATTTACTTATTTATTAATTTAACTCCAGTGAGGTTGTGTTGAAAAAGACTTAAAAAGATGGTTGCTTGCTATACAGCAAGTGGGATGACAGACAGAGACAGACAGACAGCTAAAACGGGAGAGGATAAGAGCTGCAGAAATGGGCAGATGAAGGATTGAGGTCAGACAGTGAATCGGGTGGCTGGGAGGGGACAGTCCAGCCATTGGACACAAAGAGCTGAGTCAGTGTACTGGGAAAACATCAGAGGTGTGCTGGGAGGAAACACAAGCTCTCAGGCACACTTCAGCTGCACTATAAACTGCTGAGTGCGCAGACACACAGAGGCAGATAGAGAGACAGAAAAGAGCGGAAAAGAAAGAAAAGGAGGGTTGATTGCCAGCTTCACCTAACCTCTTAGGGTTCGTCTTCAGAACGTAATGTTTCTAGACTACATTTTTACATTTGCTGAAATAAATGTGAGCTGCGCTGTGCAAAACTCACTACAGGGAAATATATGTGGTTGCTAGGATGTTTCGGGTGGTTGCCAGGGTATTAAGTGGTTGGCAGGTTTTGTCTGGGTGATTGGTAGGGTGTTGCTAAGTGACTGCTAGAGTGTTGCTATGTGGTTGCTAGGGTGTTCTGGACGGTTGCCAGAGTAATGATGTGGTTACTACGGTGTTTGAAGTGGTTGTTAAGGCCCCGATATACTTCAAACGAATTCGTAGAATGAACTGATGTGACTTAATTTAGAACAGAATTAGGCCAAAATGAAGTTCATTTTTGGAGTTTGAAACAGCTTGTCAAGGCAAACTGTCTGGAAAATGTTGCTTCCTGCTGGTCAACACCTTTGTACTCCCATTGGTCCCTGGCGATTAAGTAATAGGTAGGTGTGCGCCTTCTTTCACATGGAAATCTTTTTTTCCAGTTTATTTCTCCTCACGAGTGAAAATATGAACACACTGGAGGAAATGCTTTATAGGAAATGACTTTTATTGTACTTCTGATGAAACGAGACACTGATACTATTTTTCATGTTTAATACTGTGAAGCTATTTGATTTTAAGCAATCTATTGTATAAAGTTCTGTATATATATATATATATATATATATATACAATCATGACGTGACTTTACTAGAGTGCTGAATTGCAGAGCTTGTGCAAACATATCCACATTGCTATCATCAGATACTTTTCTTATGCTTTATTAAAAATGCTTGCTGTTTTTTTCAAATGTTTTGTGTGTTTATTTTGTTATTAAGAGGCACAGCACATATTTACATATTCATCTAACCGTCGCTCTCAGCAGAGTGGTCGGCGTCAGATGTTCGATAACAGTGTATCGTTACTTACTTATTTCGAACTTCGTTTTACTCCAAAATGAAAAACAAAAAAGTACTATACTGTGAGTATATCAGGGCCTTTAGGACCTTCCTAAGTGGTTGCCAGGGTTTTTTAGGTGATTGCTAGGGAATTGCTAAGTGGAAATACTATGTGGTTGCTAGGGTGTTTTGAGTGATTACCAGGGGATTGCTAGGGTAATGCTATGTGGTTGCTGGTAGATTGCTAAAAAGCTGCACATTTAATATGTGTTTAATTTGCCAGTTGGCTGAAAAAAACAGCGTATTGCAGCCATGGAAGCTGTCAATATTACATATGGCACCTTTAATAAGTCTATTAACAGTAACAATAATGAAGAGATGCGCCCAAACAACAGATGTCAGTCAGTATGAACTGCACAGTGAACCTCAGGTTCAGCCTCCCGAGTCCCGACACAACAACCAGCAGGGTAAAACACATAGTTATACAGAACAACTGGGGAAAGGTTCTAAGAATACAACAGCTGAGATAACAGTCTTTACAGTTCCGCAACACAGTTCACTCACTCTTTCTGTGTGTGTTTTTCTCTGTGTGTATGTAACAGTTGGAGGGTTACCCAGACAGGCTGAGGCATGTGTGGTAATACAAGAACCGTGGATTGAACATCAACAACACAAGCAAATGAACTGGTTGCAGGAACGGCTGCACCATCAGCTATGAACTCAAAGTTTTCTATGAACTCTTTTCTAGCAACATACAGGAACAAGAGACAACCACCCATCAGCTCGCAATGAGCGCAACTTCCTGTTTACTTCAACACCGACCCTTCTCTCCGAATCAGTGATGTTTCTCAATATGAACCCAATGAACTGCAGATCTCACACTAAACACAAAGCTAGATGTTTTGTTGTCTTTATCGCTGAAACTGTAATAGTGTGTGGAAAGACACAATAGCTCTGAGCTGTTTTGATGTCTTCTGCCTACATAACATACTAAATAGAACAGCATAAGTGACTAGGCAGCAACTTGTCTCTGTTTGCACGTTCCAGACAGACTGTCTTCTCTGTATTAGCGGTAGACATTATTCAGACATTGTTACACCAGTAAATGGTGACAAAATAAGACCATCTTTATGAGTGAGTCATCACATCATTAAACTCATTCTTTCAATACACTGATTCATTCAGAATGTTACTAGCTGAATTTACGCTGTATTTATCGCATATTACCATACTACTCTTATTATTTCTACCACATACTATGACAGAAATAGTAAGTATGGTATGTTGCTAGTATGCTAAGATAGAGTCATTGAATCATTTAGAACACTGATTCATTCAGAAATGAAACAAGACGCTGGTTAAAATTGGAATAATACACTTTTATACAGCTCACTATTCTTACTTTCCTCTTACTGTTTCTGCCATATAAAGATATGGATGAGCTATTTTGTCTTTTTATTTTGTTGTTGTTGAAATACCGTAAATTCAACTCAAATCCTACAGTATGTCAGCCTATGCAAATAATGATGGTTCTGCTGGAGGATGATTCTCTTTGAGGATGAATAAATGATGATGCAGCAATTTTTGGAAACAGAAAATACCTGCATTATTCAGCTACATTGAGTTTTCGTGGCATGTGGCCAGCATGTGAGATTGTGTCGGAGAGGACACCCATGGAAACAAAGTAGTATGACATGAGCACTTACTGTGAGTGAGGTGAAGGTCATGCACATGCCTCCAAACCCATTCAGCGCAAGGGCAAAGAAGATTAGGAGAGAAAGATCTGTTAAAGTAAAATACAAGGATGTCAAAGAGAGCAGGGATAGGTGGGTATTAACAGCAACGGTGGTCTCAGCTGGATTTGCAAACATACTTCTTGGGTCACTGGCTCCATATGCAATTAGGATGCAGGAGAGGGCAAATGATGCACTACAAAGAGATCATTTCAAATTATTCTTTTGACACATCATATATCTCACATACAATACATATATTTTATCAAAGAGGTTTTCAAAATGAGAGCCAATGAAATGTTATAACATAATAAAATATGATATATATAAAAAAAATCTATATATATATAGGCTATATAAAATATTGGTTTAAAACAAGTGTTCACGTCAATTAATTGCGATTAATCACATTTTTCAAACGTTTGTACACACACACATACAGTGTATATATATATATATATATATATATATATATATATATGTATAAACCTTTATGTTAGATGCGATTAATCGCGATTAATCGATTTGACAGCACTATTCAAAATACAAATAAATATCAAAATAAAAAAATATAATTTTATTATGTATTAAGAAACCAGTTTTCCTCCTATACCTGCCGAGCAGCCTTAATTTGCGTGGACCGTATTTGTCCATGATGATGCCGAGGGGCAGTGTGATGGCACTGAGGAGGAAGGAGCCGATGGTGAAGGCCAGGTTCAGCATCTCATCTTGCTCTTTACAGATGGTCCAGCCATTCATATTAAGATTTTCCTCCTCATTTCTTGGGCTTATTGTTGTACCATTTTCATTCTCAGATATATTCTGGCCCGAACTGTTACCTGGAGGATTGGAAAGCGTTAGACAGAATGAACCCAAATTGAGCAATCTAATCACCAAACCAGCACTAACCAGTGTGGACCAGAGTGGAAAGTAATGCCGGTCTAAACTGGGAATTTTTAGCAGGGTAGTCAGCAGTCACACGCTCACATGTGAAGCTCTAAGGACTAATTGGGACTCTGACTTCTAGGAAAACAGTTATGGCACACTGTGAAGTAAAACAGGAAATCTTGTTGGAGAGATATCATGGCCACCATCACGTCCCCCTCCTAAAGCAGGCAGGATGCTGGGCAAAAGGTCAAATAAACAGGCACAGTAAACAACTGTAGCAGAAATAGCACGGGAGTTTATTTGAACCCACAGCCTCAACACCTTCCTATAACTGCCAAGGCATGAGCAGTTTGACTTACTTTTCTAACCCTGTTCTTTCACCCAGTACTGCCCTGTTGTTTTGACTGTGGCTAATCATGCTTTGCCTGTCTCTCATTGGTTCTTCAAGATTAAATAAAAGTTGTTTATCCAGCTTTTGAAATATTAACAGCCTTGAAAATGGTCTGGAATAACTTGTTCTGATGGGGGATGGGGTTGTTTGCAGCATATGAAGAAACTGTTATGAATGTAATATGGTGGGCAAGAGACAGAGAGTCTTTGTGTGAGGGATTTTTGTTCGAATGTGGACAGTAAACAAACAAAGGACCTGTGCTTGTAAAGCAGATATGACCTGAGCAGGTGACTGATGATGAAAAGAAAAAGGTTAGAAGTCACTGATTGATTAATAGAGGACAGATATCTCTGCTAACTAAGCTTGAGATATTTTGTTGAGTACTAAATGCCTTGAGTTAATACAAACCCCTTTCAATAGCTGCTACTGATAGCAGCCAGATTGACTCAAAAAGTAGTGAATTTTTTTTTACTCTTTTTCATGAAAAGAACATAAAAGGTAGGGCTTGGGACAACATGGGGGAGTCATTAATGATATTATTGTCATTTTTGGTTGAGCTAACCCTTTAATTTCTGCTCAAATTTGGGGTCAGTAATATTTTTTCTTTAAAAGCAACCAAAATAAATTTTATTTAACAAGGAGATCAATTAAATTGATCAAAAGTGACAGTAAAACAGTTATAATGATATAACGAAATTATTTCTATTTCAAGTAAATGCTGTTCTTTTGAACTTTCTTTTGATCAAAGAATCCTCAAAAAATGTATCACTGTTTCCACAAAAACATTAAGCATTACAACTTTTTTGTTTTAAAAAGTATTAAATAATTGTACATTATTATTGTTTTAATAATTAATTAAAAATAATGTTACTTGAGCAGCAAAACAGCATGATTGTATATGCAGTCTTGGTGAGCAAAAGAGGTTCAAGAACTTATAAACGGCGGTGTTATACTTATGAATAAAATATCCATTAAAACATAAAAAATATGACTTGCAGATTTAGACAGGTTTTGTTGGATTCACATTTAGGTCTCTTCTCTTCACGATGAACGAGTAGCTCTATTTCAGACGTTTCTGAACCCATTGTTCCACTAGATCTAATCAGCGACAGCAAAAACTAGAGACAGCCAGGCCTGATTTTCCATTTGCTTTGATATAGAGAAGCGAGAGCAGAATGGAATGAGAATTCAACACGAGTCTGACGCACAAAAACGTCATGAACACAGACTCAGTCAGAAGTGCCGTACCAAAGCATTTAGCCAGACAAGCATTTTCCTGGTCAGTGTTTCCTCATGCCTGCTGATTAAAGAGAAATAGATAGCTGAGTCCAAGGGAAACGTGGGGAAATGGCAAGATAATCTCATATTTAGATTGAGCAAACACTTGAGCCACATTTACTTCCTTGTGTCATCAGACATGTGAGGCCTGGTGTCTGAACTAGATGCTGACAACAGCTGAAATCTAAAAGACAAGGGAAACGTGAATGTCCAGGATTGCAATGTGCATTGATGTGTTTGACCTTTCCCACAATTCTATCAATAAAAGTCTCAAAAAGTTTCAAAATAAGTGTTGTACTAGGCCACTACTCTGTTTGACTTCACCACAAATTCTTAAACACAAGAATTAAAAAAATCCAAATTAAAAAAATCCACATTCAAACAAATATAGCTGACTTACTGTTGGTCAGAGCTAATGACTGTAAATTAGAAAGTTGTCCCGATGAGAACAATATATGTAGCGAGTTTGGTGACAGTAGGTAAAACTAACAAAACTCTGTGTACCTGTGATGTCTTTACATTATTCTGACGAAGTTAAAATAAGAGGGCGATTTCAAAGCATTTTGAAAGTGACACACTTCCTGCTGCCTGTTGGTGGCACTAAGACATTGACTCACAATAGTCACATCCATGTGATCTGCTTCCTACAATGAACACACAGTTGAAGTCTAAATCAGTCAATGAATGAATACACTTCCGGTTTCCCTTTTTGTGCCATATATTTGTTGCCTCGCCTCGGTAAGGCCAACACGTTTGTGATTTCAAAAATCTAGTAGTAATTTAGCATCCTGTAGGTGAAAAGCAGAGAGAGCTACAGAGCCCCTCAAATACAACCATATACAAGGGTGTGCCACAGGAAGTCCCCTAGAGAAGATCATGGTGATTAAGTTTACTTGTAGCCATTGTGCTAATGGGTCATAAGATATCAAAGTAGCGCAGTTGTTTCTTCAGGACTTCGGAAATGTGTTTTCACCAAGGCGTGTTAAATCGTTTAAGAGACAGATTTCATAGTGGAAAAAAAAAGAAACATAAACCAGGGCCAGTTCAGAGCAGCATGGCTGAGTCTCCTGACCCCAATTCACTGAAAAAGTCCAAATCAAATCAGCACAGAAAGAAGTATTTGAAGAACAAGACATCACACACCAAAGTAAACTTACTGTCAGCAAGCAGATATTTTTAAATTATTAGCAAAAGTGTTGAATTATCAGAAGCCACATGACAGTGAACAATATGAACAGACAGGAGGTCAACAAAAATTGAACTGTTGAGTTTTTAGTTATTGCACTGCACACTTTTCTCCCACATATACTGTATATATGTTGCATATCTTCGTTCTGTATACCCCAAAGGTTTTTTTAAATATGGCTCACAGGCCATATATCACCTGGCTCATTTTTAAATTTGTAATATGTCTAAGCCATTTGGCCCTGTGACAATGACATGAACTCCATTAGCAGTCTTAATGTATAAGTATGATTCTATGTGCACCAGTACCAGTCTATGATCAGTACATGATGTATTAATAAATAAAGTTAATCTCGGAGCTTAGTAGGAACAAGCTGTTCTTCATAGATGAACATCATGACCTAGACACATTTTTGCCAAGAGTTTTAAGTAGACCAGAACAGCCCTACTCCAGTTAAGATTCTATATTCATCTGGATTAATTACATAGCAAAAATGATTTATCACTCAGTATTTTGTCTTGTATTCCAGTACAAATATCTATCCATTCTTAAATCAAGATACATTAACTTGAGAAGTAAAATTATAGTAGACCTTGTTTTTCTGAAAAATGTGACTTGTTTTCACTTTGAATTAAGATTCTATTAAGTATGAACACAATTAATTTTAATACAAAAATGTATTCTCAATGTTCAAGTGCTTTTGCTTCTTGTGTAAATATATCCTGATTTAAAGGCTGTGCTTTTAAAGCACAACATAAATTACAATAAGTTGACCCACATATCAGTTCCTGGAATGTTTGGTATCTTTCATCTTTGTTAAGTGGTCTACACTCTTTTAGCTATTCAGAAAATCCACAATTAGTCTATCATATCACAGTCCTTTATAAGTTTTCTTGATATTTATTGTTTGATTAAACATTCACAATAAGATCTTAAGATGATACAGCTGCACGTGGACGTACTGTATCTACACTGTGTTGTTTAAGCTAAGCAGATTGATGTCCTCTGGTCTGTTTACCCTGAAATCAACTCTGTGAAGGAGCTCAAATGATCTAGGGTCTAGACCCACTTTGCCAAAATTCTGACAACAAACAAGCTTGTAGATGCTGTTTGTAATTCCTAATGGCAACACAAAGCAAGAGGGCTTCCAAATAAGGTGCACTGACTCTCAATGATCGATTGATATTCTGGTTTGGATTACTCCACAAGCCCTGCGATGGGCGCCAGACAACAGAGATTTTTGTTTTTCATAATGCTGCAGCCTCTGTTGCTGTGAAATACAAGTTTTACTTAAGGTAACTGCATTCCAAGATGTTTTGAGTCAATCTGCTAACCATTTTGCTGTTAAAATCTGGGTGGGGAAGGAGTAAAAACAAAGCTATAAAAGCGTAATATGCTTTGTAAATAAATATTAGACTTTTCTTTGATGGTCACGTAATTATTTTCAGCATTCGATCTGGCATCTATTGTGGATAGTGCATTCAATGTCTTTATGAGTTTCTGTAAAACTGAGTGCACTCATTTGTCCCCTCCTTACCTGGTTCACTGCAGAGGTAGGAGTAAAAGCCCTCTGATTTCAACATAATGAGCAGTGAGCCCCATCCGAGCAGAACAGCAGAGAACAACAGGTTTTCGATTACCGCAGTAATCGCCATCCACCAGCGCCTGGAGAAGGCTGTGGCCAGTGAGGGAGCCATGACTGAAGGAGATGATACAGTCTGTGCTGGTAATACTGAGGAAATCCCCCTAAACTTTGGGCAATCCTGCGAAAGTGGCCATAGAGTTGGATGTCAGTTATTTAATGTTGAATAAATAAAAATAAATGATATCAATAAATTATAATAACATTTACATGTTTAATACATGTATAATGATATATTTAACATGTATTTGTTTATTTTTAATATACCAACTATTACATTGTTATCCCAGTATACAGTGAATGTTCTTTTGTTGACACATTGTTTTAACCGCAACTCGTGTCAAACATAATTTAGATTCAGTTCCTTTGTCTCGCTTAGCTTCAAAACAGCTCATAAACAAAAAACAGCTGAGTTCCAAAAGAGAATGCTGTTGATCGAAACCCAGTTCCCTCCTCTAGTCCCTCCCCGCTAGCCTCCGATTGGCTGTTTGAACATTATCTTCCCCCCTCATTGGCTACGAGATAAACAGATTCAGAGAACAGCTCCACGTGAGACCAAGATCCAGCCGGTTCGAACCAGTGCGGCGCGAGTTGTTTGCTTTGTGCTACGAATATCTTTGTACAAAATCTATTTATCCGCAGGCGAAGTGACATTTCGTCTTAAAATGATGCAATTTGATTATGTTTGCTTTACACAAACGATGTAGAATATGAAATACAACCAGACATCTTACACGTTGTTTTATATGCTCACAAACATAAAACTATTTCAATAATTATTGATTTTCTAGTTGAATTCTCTTCCCTGCTTTACGCGCGATGGCTTATGTGTTTACGTTAAGCATCCTGCGGAAAAGAGCAGCCCCAAAACTGGTCTAAACTGGACAGGCATCATCATCATCATCAGTGCCTCCGCCTGTGTAGTGTGTATGTGCACCCCTCTCCCCTCCTTCCTCATGCATACAGAGCTCAGCTGTTCAGTGGATACACTCTGCACTGAATAACAGTCGCGACAAATGCACTTCCTGGTTATCGCTGCACACACTATTGTTCTGTACTAGCTAAATAAATGCTCGCTGTAATGTGGACATTGTAATGTATAGGCTAACTCAAATATGATGCACCAGCTGTTCTGTTTCCCATTCATCATATCTGATACTGCAAAACACGGGTTCCGATGGCTAATGTACGCTCATATAACATCATGACAAGCATTTTTCGGAAATTAACAATTGTCGATGCTATGCCTATTCAATGCAATTTGAATGTCATACAGCTATAAGACAGCATTTAACAAAGTTGCAGCATAAAACTCCGCATAATGAACCGCAATATATACAATTCAAACCACACATCACAGTTTAGTTTATAACGTGAAAACGTGCAATGATATAATAAAATACAGGTATTGAATTTTGAAGAATTGTGCAAAAATAATCTAACATTTTTTACATCAATATTTAATAATTAAAAAAAAAACCCGATTTACTTATTTATCAATGACTGTGTAAAATGTATATACAATGATTATAACATCAACAATCTTAGATGGTAAACTTACAACAGAGCATCCTTATACATAAGTCATACCTATTTCCTTCACCAAATCCTCGCTTCGGCTCTCTTCAGGGTAGAAAAGGTATAAACAACCTTATGATGCCAATTTCACTCTTTGAGTTATGTTCACACATACATTTATTTCCCAACATCTCTTACTCCCGATTTTATATTTGCACCGCTTGCTTCACAAAAACAAGCCAACTTCCCCATTGGCTGGGTCCTGAGCTAGAGATGAGACCAGCCAATCAAACGCTCGGCTAAAATATATAAATAAATGCACATTATATTGTGCTAATGTGCTTCAGCGCAAAGAACATTCACAGAACAACACACCGGACTGTTGTGGTCCCTGTTACAATTTGATGACCCTTTATGACTTTTTAAAATTCATTAAAAATCAACAACAAACAAACCCCAAACAATTAAGCCGTCCTCGTTTTTTACGATTTCATTCTCTCTCATATGACTAAGCTGTTGTTCATCAATGACATTATTGCAAAAACACTAGAAGACTGGCACATGATATAAACATAACATATCGTAATCAAATTTTCCAAATGTCTCAAAGTACATTATAGTTTTTCCATGAAAAATAAACAAGTCACTTGCTCTTGTATCAGATTTGAGCTCTTTTTATCCTTCTGCAGTCGCATTTATCTGTGGTCTTTGTTTATTAAAGATGATTGACATTGTATAAATAGTCAAATTGAGTAGCAAATACCCGTTTTAAGCACTTTTTTTTTTACAGTGTATTATCAGGTTTTCTGTTTTTGCTTGTACTCTTTCTAAGCACTAAACTGAACAAAGGAGTGATACAAGTCGAAAACATCACGTCGGCATCTGGTGGTTTAAATGAGCAACTGCATTTAAAATACATACAAGTAAGCTACTTTATCCTATATCAGGATTACTGATATTAAATATTCCTCAGGAACCTGTGAAAACCCCTTTTAATTTGCTGTTCATCGCTATTCTGCACATGACAGTAAAATAGACGTGAGAATGCTCATGTATGGCAAGCCTTTGCAATCAATACAATATATGGAATTATACATCTGAAGCAATGCGGTTTGATCTTTGGTGTGATGACAAACCACAGACTCCATTACCAAAGCAAACTGGTATAATATAATGTGTTTATTGAACTTTTATTTGTACATCTTGTTTTAATGATTGCATAACATTGTAAGAACTGCTAAGCAATAATACTTGTTATACCAATTCATATTTCATGATGTTACGACAATTAATGATATAACAATGCATGAACCTATATTATGCAACTTTCAGGGAGAAGACAGGCGTGCAATGTCAAACACTATTATCTGACAGATATATTGTAACTGGGTTGATGTAAAGTAACAGTAATAAATAAAGGAAGTCAATAGTTATCAATATTTTCACATGTTGACAACTGATTTGATTGTATCTTTGAATCGACTAACCAAATAATACTAT
This sequence comes from Pimephales promelas, assembly GCF_988280905.1. Classification (NCBI taxonomy): domain Eukaryota; kingdom Metazoa; phylum Chordata; class Actinopteri; order Cypriniformes; family Leuciscidae; genus Pimephales; species Pimephales promelas. The sequence continues at coordinate 20,074,228 of NC_142784.1, forward strand.
GCCTTTGTGTATTTTACACATACATTTTACTTCTGTTTATGAAGCATTTGAAAAAGAACCCATATGAGCTCTGCATGTAAAAGCACCCATAAAGAAAAAGGGCAATAAAGTAAAGAGACAATATAGCAGAAAATAGAAAGAAGAATTTATAAAAGTATACAAGAAGAACTTGGGTGTGTTAAAAAGCCATTTTTTGAGTCCTCAAAGCACTTAAAAGCTTCAGTGAAATCTTCTTGTATGGGTTTTAGCCAAAATGAATGGTTTTGCTATTAAAAAGGTATTTAACAAAATAATATTACAGCCAAATGCCAATTAAATACACATTACAAACGTACCATACCAATAAGTAGCCACAGCTCTTTAAAAGTCCAGTAGAGGGCAGTAGTAGCCAGAGTGGTTAACAGTCTAATGTTTTAATATATAAGTTTTACTAATATCAAAATGAGCCAGTTCAATAAAGCAAATGCCGTTTAGAGATATTCCACTGGTTTGTCGGTTGTGGGTCAGACGCAAACTTTAATGTCAAGGTTTGGTCTGGTATTTGCGAATTCTTTCAGCTTCTTGACGCCGTCTTTAGTAAACTTGTTGTCAAACATCCTGCGATGGATAAAGAAAACATATGCCACTTGTGAATCACGAGTAAATAAACTGAAATAAATCAGCTATAAACGGTTCTTACCACAAGTACTCTAATGTAGTGTTCTCTTTGAGAGCAGCCATGAGGACTTCTGCTCCTTTGTCTGTCACTAGGTTGTCACGAAGTCTATTGAAGGCAAAATGTTTAAACAAAGTGAACACTGAAGATAAATAATTGACTAGAAAGACTGCAACGGCGGAGATTAGTCTCGATCACCTGACCTGATATCTGTCAGTGTGCAATTCGTCCTCAACAATTCTGCAAGATAACCAGCTCCATCATCTCCAATTTTATTGATGGCCATTCTAATGAAAGAATGATATTGCAGATATTGAGTAAGATGCAATTTGTGTGTATTTGTAATGAGAAATTATGTTTTTTTCACTGTTCACCTGAGATCAGTCACAGTACGATTTTCTTTCAGTGCTTCCACAAGGATTTTCAGGCCTTCACAGCCAAGCCCTGTCGCAACCACCCTATATTGAACATACACAGTCACGATAAAGTCTCACTAATATAATGATCGTTTTTATTTTACTTACCAAAGCCTCTGAATGCGGCAATCTGGGTTTCTCAGCACGAGGGATAATACAGACGCTCCCTCTGAACCAAGAGGATTCTGGCCAAGGCTTTATGCAAAGAACATACAATACATATCACACAGTATTTAACAATGAATGCATCATGTCATCTCTGAATGATTATGCCTACAGCTCTTCACTATTTACCTGAGAGTTGAGAAGAGAGGAAGGACAGGTAGGAGTCGGCGTAATCCGTCAGCATCAAGTCCTTGAGCGTCCAAATTTAAAACCTGCAGATCTGAGCTGAGCTGTAACAGGAAAGCCAGCTCGCTCCAGTCCCTGTTTAGTGAACCGGACTGACCTGGGGCCTGCTGTGAAAGAACTTTCATCCAACCCTGTAGCCGCTGGGACAAACCAGGGTCCTGGGCCTCGTATAGACAGTGACAAACATTGACCTGCCGCTCTGGGCTGAGGGTGGAGCTCTCGAGTTGGGAGTGTAACAGATGGAGGAGGAAAGGAGGAGTCGGGTCAGGAGAGGGTTGGCAACGGAGCAAGTGCATCTTGGGCCCATCAGGGAAAAATCCATTTAGGATGAGACGTGCTCTAGGAACCAGCAGGCCGCATACAAACCTGGACAAGTGGAAATTACTGGTCAGTAATGTAGTATATCATAGTAAATAAATCAGAGCAATCCAAAAAAAAAAATTTTAAAAAGAAGAAAACATTGCATTTAAAACATTTGGGGGGGAAAAGGTTTATTGGGTTTAAAAATTAGTAATGTTTTCAAGAGAACCTAGTTTTTATTATACATTATGTGAATTCTTTATTTATTATTATTTATTTAGAGAGTATTCATAACCTTTTACAACCTGTACTAAACTTTTTGCATCATAAAAAGCTACAATATTTCTCTCTCTGACTTACTTTGTTGTTTGTAGACAACAAAAATATTGTTATAAAAATACCAAGATGTACATTCAAGTCACTGAATGTATGAATAGCTTTTTGTATTAATGATTTTTGAAAGAAAGATTTGACACATTTGACACATTGATGAAAATGTCTTAAAGAAGTAGTTCACTTTTAAAAAAAACTTTTGAAATTTACTCACTCCCATGTCATCCAAGATGTCCATGTCTTTCTTTCTTCAGTCGAAAAGACAATTAAGGTTTTTGATGAAAACATTCCAGGATTTTCTCCATATAATGGACTTCAATGGGAACCAAATGGTTCAAGGTCCAAATGAGAGTTTCAGTGCAGCTTCAAAATGCTTTAAACGACACCAGACGATGAATATGGCTCTTCTCTAGGACCCTTCGAGTCATGATTGGAAAAAGATTTGTTCATTTTGATGAACGAGTTCAAACAGGAGCGTCACGAACGCCCATCACAGAACAGAGCAAGGCCATTTTGCAAGATGTAAACAACACTGGTCCAGAAGCACTTCCTGTTTCAGTTTTTTAACACTACATAAAAGCTGGGATAAAGTACAACCAACAGAACATATAAAACTGAATCAAAAAGTTAAACAAATATCTTTAAGATGTTTTCTTTACATGTGAAATAAAGAAAACACTTACAAACTGAAACAGGAAGTGTTTCTGGACCAGTGTTGTTTACATCTTGTAAAGTGGTCTATAAAACAAACTTTTTTTTTATTTTTGAAATGGATGATCGTTTAGCTAGAAAAGACCCTTATTCATCGTCTAGTGTCGTTTAAACCTTTGAAGCTGCAGTGAAACTCTCATTTGGACCTTGAACCCTTTGGTTCCCATTGAAGTCCATTATATGGAGAAAATCCTGGAATGTTTTCATCAAAAACCTTAATTTCTTTTCGACTGAAGAAAGAAAGACATGGACATCTTGGATGACATGGGGGTGAGTAAATTATCAGCAATTTTTAAAAAAAAAAGTGAACTACCCCTTTAACGTATGAAAATGCATTTAATATGAAAACAGTTTTAAAGGTACCTGCAGAAAAGATCCATGTGTCCAGATTGATGATGTACACCACAGCGAAGTGCCTTCTTAATGCGTCTGCGGAAGAGGCGTCGAGGTCTGCTGAATTTGTTCAAGGCTGATGCTATCTGCTTAAACGCAGACTGAAGATACTGGCCTGTGCTTGGTTGGAGCCCTAAAAATGGATCTGATCCTGAAAGTGACTGAAGAACATAGTACAGGGCAGCCAGGAACTCCTGCACGCTGGTGTGAATAAAATGGAAGCCCTTCTCAAAGGTGAGGGATGCTCGATCCTCTTTAAGTATCTCAAAGAGGAACACCTGTGAGATTTTGGTGCTATCCAGATTAAAAGAGCTCAAATCAGCGCTTTCGAAGATGAACCGTCTCTCCAGGAGGCCTCTGAAGGCCATAGCTCCCAGGCTTTTGAGAATAGGCTGCATTTCGCCAAGGACATGAGGGGCGTGCTGAAGCCTGGTGTGATGAGAGCCCTCGCAACGCCCTTGCACGTGGAATAGCACGATGGATTTTACAAAGCAGCAATAGATCTCAGTGATCGTGACTGGTTTGGAGCTCAGAAGGAGCTCGGAAGGTCCCAATGAAGAGTTTGGCTGGTTGGCATTTACAGAATCAGGACAAAGGCAGGAGCCACCGTCAAGCAAGGCGGTGGACACAATCCAACAGAATGCAGGAATGTGGCACATGAGGAGAAGGGGCTTATGGGACGAAACAGAGGCCCACACTGCAGCGGCAGCCTCCGGAGAACTGCAGTTCTGCTCAAAGTACTGCTTCTGCTGGGCTGAAGAGAAACCTAGCAGACTGTAAAAATGACTGACCAGCACTGGAGGAACTTTGGAGACCGCATGAGGCCGTGAGGTGAGGAAAATGGACACGCCTGGAAGCAGAATTCCTTTGATTAAGTTCACCACAATGGATTGTATAGGCTGCACCCGCTCAGGATTTGAGCACTTGGGAGTGTGTTCGAAATTAAGAGGGTAGCAGAACTCATCCAGACCATCTAAGATGAGCAAAAACCTGGATGGTTTGGAGCTCAGTAACTCGTTCAGGACAGGTTTTAGGTGGATGTAGTGATCCGAGAGCAGGTCCTGCAAGCTCTGCTCTTGAGTTATGAGGTTTAGCTCACGAAAGGCCAGAGATAGGACAATCTTGGTAGAGGTGTTTTCTGCAGCCCACTCTCGCACCAGCCGTCTCACAACCGTGGTTTTCCCACTTCCAGCAACTCCTGACAGCATATTCACACCACTTGATGGTTTGGACAGCAGATTCTCGTACACATCCCTGAAAACGCAGATCTCATCCGTGCGTGTCCTGAAAGCATCCCCAACTCCTGTGGACTCATGTCGGAATTGAGAAGTCGACGCATAACCAGCTTGTCTTGAGAAGGTGATATCAGTCAAGTACCAGGTTTCATCCTGCCCTAAATTGTGTCCTCTGATGCTGAGATAGTCCACCAGACTGTGCTGTCTGGCCAAGATGTCCTTGTGCTTTTTGAGATGCTCTTGCTGGTTGGGCTGTCCTGGGTTTGTGGTCTCACCTTGAACACTCTGCAGTATGTAGAGGAACGCCCTGCATGATTCTTCTCCTCTCCCGTTCAGCACATCCAACAGTAATCTCATACATTCTCGCTCACCTCTAACAGCCGAACCTCTGATGAAACTGAGGTCCTCCTCGGTCACCGCCCCCACGTTAAACAGTACGTCCAGCAGGCGTGTCAGGTGTTTGCTGTAGTTCTCCACCAGCTCCACGCGACGCTGTTGAATTTCTGTGCAACTGACTCCAACAGCCATCACTTTAATATGTCGCTTAGTATATAGGGAGTCTGGGGACCCCTAATTAAGGCTTTACCTCCCCCACCCTAAAGGAAGTCAAAAGAAAATGTGTAATTTTAAAGTATTTATTGTTTTTACTATTTCAGTATTTGTTTAAAAAAAAAAAAAAACCTTGCAGCAACCACAAGCCTTTGAAGTTACCAATGCAATGTGATTATCGTTTTCCAAAAACATAAGCAGGCCAATTACTTATTAGAGATGTATAGCTAAATATAACCACAATAACAAGCATAAATAGAAAGTGAATGTTTTATTTAAACTGTGTTTAAGATGAGTTGGTTATGACAGGGACAATTAAGGAATCTTGAGAATAGCTATGGCTAACTTAGCCGACTTTATAGCCCGGGAAGTGACAGAAACAAAGTCTATGCCATTACATTTACGGTCTAATTTGTGTACATCAAAATAAATTAACAGTTCCATATAACCACAGCGGAAGTACTTAATAAAAAATAAACAAATGAACTTACAGGGTCACACGCATTGTTCCCACACTTCCGTAGACTCTCATTGATTCAATAGCGGTTGAAAGTGAAACTACGACATAATTAGCGTAGCATTATAAACATAATTATCTTGACAAATCCGAAGCTCTTATCGATTACATACCATTGCGCGCATATTTATCGCAATAGTGAAAACGGAAAGGACTTAAGTGTTTAAATAAGACTGAAAAAACAAACAAACAAACAAACAATAGGATGTATTTTTCTACAAGTCACCTGATATATTGGGAAATAGCAGAATTCAAGAAGTTGAAGGATCTCCGCCCACTGCCAGCGATGACTGCCAGTCTCGGCCATGTCTGGGGTTTTCCCAATGCATCCTTATACACCCTATTTTTACAGTCTATGTTATACTACAAAATGACAAGAATTAACTCATACATTTATAATTAATTATAGGCTACTCCAACATTTTTAATCAGACTCTTTTCAACATACATTTGTTTTGCTAGAATTTTGACTTTCATGAACTTAACGGTTTAAATAAATTAAACATTGACGTGAAACTCGTTGACGTTACATTTTTTACAATGTGAAATTCTTTCATTCAAAACTTTGCCAGTGAAAAAAATTGTTAGAGACATCACAATGACATCAGTCTCTCTATTCCCCAGGCTTTCTTCTTTTTTTACTGGATCATGTTACCAAAACTTAAACGCAATTAATTTTCTACCTTTCAAATATAAATATTCCCTTTATGAAATGCAAAACACAATTTACAGCAGATGATAACTAAGCAAGAAATACAAATTGTGACTTTTACCTAAAATAACGATGTTCACAAATATCTATTCCCATGAATATAGAGCTGGCACCTCAATGTTTTTAATCAGCTTTAATATGCTCAGATACATTGTCAGTTTGCTTCAAATTGACAGATTTCCAGGTACTTTACACTAATAGTATAAAACAAAATTACAAAGTGTGAATTACATCTCAACTGGAGGGCCATGAGTTTGTGTGTACAGTATAAGGGTATTTTATAAATGTCAAAAATAGATATTTGTTCTAAATACATGCTGCACTTACGCAAAAAAAGCATTTAACGTGCATTCTTACAGTGTTTTCTTTTAAGTATCCTCAACTATGACACTAGCTATGGTAGGCACATGCTCAATGTTTCTCTGAACATTCTCATTTACCAGTCATGTCATTAAGGCAATATCAAATAATTCTGCTATTAACAGTTTTGGGTGCCTGAAATCCTACAGTCCACTTGGGTATGCCAAATTTGCACGTTTAGTTTTTAAAATAACATTTAAATTTGCTTTGCAAACATTTAGTAGTGCTGTTACTTTTTATCTACATATACACAAACCTGCCTCAAGAGAAATAAACAAGCCTTTTTTGTAGATAACACATAACTTCCCAAACTATTAGGGCTAATAACATCTCTCACAAGCTTATAGCATTGCTAATGTGGGGGAAATGACGTTAATAGGATTATTGTGTCCAGTGTATTAGGAGCACAAAGCCTGAGCGATTAACCACAGGAGATCAATCTTGTGTCCATTTCATCCCAGTTCTACAGGAACACTTTTCTTATCATATCAAAATACTCTCTAACCCTAACATTTTGAGGCACAGATTCGCGACTGAGAAAAGACATTAACTGATCTTCAAACTCTTAATATGAGTAATGAATGACGAACCAATCACAATGTGAAAAATGGAGCTGGTGCTCTAGCATAGTTACTATCACTGGTTGTAATGTGCACATTCTTTCCATCAACATTAAGATTTCTGGAGCCTTTTCATACATAACACGCACCTTCAATGCACTTGGCATAAGTTCATTCTCATTTCTTGAACACATCAACTAATATTAATAACTTACTAGGGTTTAGAACAGGTGTATCCGTCCATATAAACTTATCCAAGTAATCTTCTATATGCAAAAAGTAATTAATACCTTTCCTATGAATGTTTCAATTTAGTTACCAAGTAATTTTAACTAACACTAGAATGACAGCAATTCACTGGAAGAAAAGGTGTACTGGGTCCGAGTAGGTTTGGATTGCAGGATCCATGGAAAAGTAATCACGGGTGAACATAAATAGAACCGAAGCGAACAACTAAAAATTACGAACCCTGATTTTCCTCGGTAACATGGCTGAGGTCACCTTCTAAAAAAAAAAAATCAATCAACATTCCCCAAAAAAGCTAGATAAAGACAGAGTGCAGGAAAAATGCACATATTTTGTTATTTCTTGGTTTTGACGTATAAAATCATAATATTCATATAACAGTATTAAACCCCAAAACATAAATAAGTCGCTAGATTTTCACAACTGAAAGCAGAGGCCTTTGGTTCAGCTGGCTGGCGTCTCGTTTGCAGAGGTAAGCTCTGCCGGTAGTCATGTGATTGATGAGCTAAATAGCATATCTGGAAGATCATGTGAGAACGCAGGGAGAGCTTGGTCATGACCCGTCCATCATCTTGAGTTGAGGCGAGGAGCAATCTGAGAAATAAAAACACACGTGTTAATTTTTTATTTTTTGTAATTGAAATAATTTTTTGGATACATTACAATTCATTTCGTCAGCAATGCTCACCACAGAAAGGTGTCCATCCTTAGCCTTGGCTATCAGCAACTCTGAGCCGGATGTGAAATCTATGATCCCTTCTTTTCCTTGAGCCACATTGAACTTTATACTGTCCATGAGAGGGAAAGGAAAAGCTTTTATTCATAAAAGTAATAACATAATAATTTCATAATATGAGTTTTAAGACAGACTTGTGTTAATCTCAGAATTCAAAGTATTTCACAAAATGATAATTTTGCGCCTGCAACTCACCTTCCCTGGTTAATGTTAATGTTGTTGATCTTGTCAGCACAGATAGCCACTTTGGTTAATGTCTCGATCACATGCTCATTCTGAAGCACCACATCACCCTGTGACACCCATACAGTTCACATATTCACTCTGACAACAGGAAGTTTAGCGCTTAATTAAGGTAAATAAAAGCAAAAAATAGATCTTTGGACTTACTTTCTGCTTATTGTCTTCACAAGCAACATGGAGAACGAACATGCCGTCACTTAGAGAGCTGACAGAAATCCCTACAGATAAAACAGAAGTGGTCAGTGTGTCACTTTTTTATTTGTTTTTGATTCTTTTTTTTGTCATGACTGAATGAAATAAAGCATTCAAGTCTGCTTGAAAATGCATTTCAATTCAAATGACTGCAATCTGTTCTAACTGGCAAAAGTGAGCAGTTAGCGATAGCACATAAAGTGTATCTTTGCAACTAAACAGGTAAAGCTAGTACTCTTCTTTTTTTCTGTGTGCATTGTGTTTCTCCATTAAAATGTATTCTGAGATTAAATTTGTCCAGTGATTGATGTGGTAAGATTTCTTTGATTTCCAGTTTTGGAGAACTACCTTCTTAGTGACAGCTAGAGAGATGAGCAACGGATTCCTATATTTTTGTGAGATATGGATTTCAGAATGGTCGCCTATAAGACAAAGTATTGGAGATGATGGAAAGCTAGTATTCATGGTAGTAAAGCTAGTACTCATGGTAGTAAAGCTAGTACTCATGGTAGGAAAGCTAGTACTCATGGTAGGAAAGCTAGTAGTAAAGCTAGTACTCATGGTAGGAAAGCTAGTACTCAAGCTAGTACTCATGGTAGTAAAGCTAGTACTCATGGTAGTAAATCTAGTACTCATGGTAGTAAAGCTAGTACTCATGGTAGTAAAGCTAGTACTCATGGTAGGAAAGCTAGTACTCATGGTAGGAAAGCTAGTAGTAAAGCTAGTACTCATGGTAGGAAAGCTAGTACTCAAGCTAGTACTCATGGTAGTAAAGCTAGTACTCATGGTAGTAAATCTAGTACTCATGGTAGTAAAGCTAGTACTCATGGTAGTAAAGCTAGTACTCATGATAGTAAAGCTAGTACTCATGGTAGTAAAGCTAGTACTCATGGTAGTAAAGCTAGTACTTATGGTAGAAAAGCTAGAACTCATGGTAGGAAAGCTAGTACTCATGGTAGGAAAAGGAAAAGGATACCATGAGTACTAGCTTTACTCATGGTAGTAAAGCTAGTACTCATGGTAATAATAATAATTCATTACATTTATATGGCGCTTTTCTCAACACTCAAAGCGCTTCACATAGAGAGGGGAATCTCCTCAACCACCACCAGTGTGCAGCATCCACCTGGATGATGCGACGGCAGCCATAGTGCGCCAGAACGCCCACCACACACCAGCTTACTGGTGGAGAGGAGACAGTGATGAAGCCAATTGGTATATATGGGGATGATTAGGAGGCCATGATGGAGAGAGGCCACTGGGCAAATTTGGCCAGGATGCCGGGGTTACACCCCTACTCTTTCGAAAGACATCCTGGGATTTTTAATGACCACAGAGAGTCAGGACCTCGGTTTAACGTCTCATCCGAAGGACGGTGCTCTTTGACAGTATAGTATTCCCATTACTATACTGGGGCATTAGGACCCACACAGACCACAGGGTGAGCACCCCCTGCTGGCCTCACTAACACCTCTTCCAGCAGCAACCTGGCCTTCTCAGAAGGTCTCCCATCCAGGTACTAACCAGGCTCAGCCCTGCTTAGCTTCAGTGGGCAACCAGTCTTGGGCTACAGGGTGATATGGCTGCTGAAATGGTAGTACACACATTGATAACGTAATGTGGAAATTGGAAGTAATGAACTCTGGTTCCAACCAAGCAGTCAAACAAAGTGTAAGAACAGTTTAAGACTTATTTTCTATCTCTCTTCCTTTTCACCTTTCAGTGAGCTGTAGTCGATCCGCTGTTTCAGTTTGGCCTCCTCCACAATAACGGCGCTGTTCGCCGTGAGCAGGAGCTGTCGGTTGCGGGCTTTGTATCCTTTTCTATCATACTTAGTCACTGGAACAGCGTACTGTAGGGAAAGACCGATGACGTTTAGATTACATTAGGAGAGACAATCTTTACATTCCATGTATTATCACAGATACTTCACAAATTTTTGGGTATGTTGCCTGAGGAAACACCTACAAACACTGAGAAATAGAGTCATGTACATTTTATCACATAATTCAGTCATGCAAAATGACAGACTCCTGGCTTCTTTGGTGAGACTGATGAAAGGATTTATACAACAAGTGTAGTGAACTATAGTCTGAACCACATTAAAGAGAGATTTTTGAGAAAAACAAAAAAAAACAAAGCAACAACAACAAAATAACACTAGCCTAGAATTCAACCCACCTTCATCTTGTCATTTCCCAGAGCCTGTAGCACTTTAGGATTGATGTCTTCCCCATCTTTTGAACACACACACAGAAAACAATTAGAATATACACCATAGAATATTCCATAGTCCATAGTCTCCAAACTGAGGCTGAAAAAGAGGATGAAAACTCACTGAGCCTTGTCCCCACAAAAAGTTTTGGGACACTTTGTGGGTAGTTGTCCTTCTTGTCCTTAAAGAGTTCACTTGCTACCATCTTTTGCTCCAACTGCAATAGCAGATAATAAAGCTTCATTTCCAGAAACCCAAACATCAATTGTATTAAATAAATAATTTATATAACATTAAAATTGGGTATATAAAAATACATTATAATCAATAAATTATGATAAAATAAAACATTTATCTGTGTAAAACCAAATTATTTTATTCTAAATTCAATCGTAATTTCCAGGAGCCCATCAAGTGAATTAATAAATATTATAAAGTAAAAAATAAAATAAAATAAAAAATGGACTAACAATACAATATAATTAAACAAAACAAAACAAAACTAAACTAAAAATAATATAAAATAAAATAAAATAAAATAAAATAAAATAAAACGTGAGAGAGTGGTTCTGGGGGAAGCTTAATTTCCAGTAGCCCAACAATCAAGTGAATGAATGAATAAATATTATAATATAAAATATATAATACAAATGGACTAATAGTAAATTAGAATGAATAATTCATTATTTAAAAAAATAAAATAATTAACTATGTAAAATGTCACACCTGGTGCTTCCATTCGGAGTTGATATTCTTGCAGTACTTCCACACCATGTTCTGCATGCAGAGTTTGCGGAGGTGCTCTGAAGCCTGTGAACAAAAGGAAGGCATAATCTCTCAATGTATAGCCCTCAGGTCTAGAGGAGTTCATGATTGTACTAATAACGACTGATATCTCACCTCGATGAGGGCGGGAGGTGGCTTTGGCCAACTCTTATCCAGAACTGTTTTGGGCAGGCTCCTGTGCAACTTCATTAGGAACGAGTAGCGAACATAGTCCAGGAAGTACTCGTTCTCTGGGCAACGTGGCTGGTGGCGGTAGATGAAGCCTTTTATGAACCTGTAACAGTGATCACAGGCAAAAAAAAATAAAAGTGAGCACAGCCTCTCTCACTGGGCAGAATCAGATTGCATGTGATTCCGTATTGACTATTGTACAAGTCAAGTCATGCACACAGACCTGCGGATGGTGTTGGAAGCCTCTCTTCTACGCTTTGCCTTCCTGCGGGCCAGAATACCTCTCCACCATGCTTGGATCCGGATTGCTGATTGTTTCATTTTACGATATTTGGTTTTTTGACTGTAGCCTCTCCAGGATGACTGCAGTTTGGTAGCTGTGCATTAAGAACAGATTGTAGAAGTTGATGAGGACAGCAGACCATTCAGTTACTCAAGATATGCATTTGAATATGGCTCATACCAAGGCTGTGTTTTCTGACTTCTAGTGCATCTTCGGTTGCGAACAGGGTTTTGGGGAAGCGGATGAAGATTTTGGTCCTGTGAAAAAAAAGGAAAGGTGCCTTCATCTTTTCTGGTACCACAGAAATAATACTGATTTATAAATACTAATAAAATAAGAGTTGGCATTTTAGAACATTTGTGTAACCAACCTGCCGAGTTTGTACTCCTCGGGTTTGTAGCCGATGTGCTTGACGAGTGTGGACACTCCATCGACCAGGCGGCCATTCCAGGTGGGCCATGTGTCTGGACACAGGGATTTATACCTGAAACAGGAAACGTCAAGCAAGTTAGTTAAGTACAAACAGGAATCACTGTTTTCATTATATCTCTTGTTCCCTTTGACCTTCATTACCACTGAAGTCCACAGGAAGTGCTGAGCTTTTAAAAGAGGATCTGAAAGTATGAAATCTAACAGAGTTTAAAAATATAAGCTTTTTTGTGCCTAAATCAGCAAAATTGGTTTAGTTGGCTAAGGCTAGTATAAACGACAAGTTCAAGCATATTGCGGGATACTGTTGAGGTTTGTTCAGTCACCCAGCAAGGCTACACTAGCAACAATGTCCCTATTATGCCAATATAAGACCAGCATGAAAAAATGGTTCAAATAGGTCTAAGTTTGTGGGTATTTTTTTTTTTTTGTACCTATGTAGGAAGGTCTCGTAGCGACGGCGATATGCAAACCCAGCTCTCCTCACCCGAAGGTTTTCCATCAGACCAAGATATTTTACTTGGTGCCTGATGAGGACTTCATCAAAGCGCCCTATAGAGAGAGATTTCAGTTTAACACTTTGTAAAATCATGCATGTAGTGTGTGTATAAAATCATAGATTTGCTGATATTTCTGAGAATAAGAGCTTATTAACGAACAAAAGATGCTAACAAATGAGAAGAGCAAAACAAAGGAGCTGATGAAGTAAGAGAGAATCAGACTGAAGGAATGAATGACTGCAGTTTAAACAATAGATCCATTAAAAAAAGAAGACATTTTGTTTTAAAAGACAACTTGTTTTATAGAGAGTTACATTTTTAGCTTATTATTCATTTTAATTTAGCCAATTTAGCTTCATTTTTCCTAGACTTGCATAGCATATTGGGTCATGTTCTGTTGTTTTTAAATGTTTAATAATGACTAAATGTTTGATGGTTTGACATAAAAGAGTATAAAAAATACAATCGTATTCCCATATTATGTTCAAAAAACTATATTACTAATATTTGTTATGCCCTATAGCAACACAAAATTTTCTACATACCTTGGAGTACCATACAAATAACATGGTTTGTAAATATGGCAATAATCCAAAACAATGGAATACATGAAATTACTATTACATTGCCATACAATACCATACTAATACTGTCCCACAGAAAGCGAACAGTTAAAAGGAATGAGAACAAGTATTAACTATTAGTTAAACAGCACTAAAACTCAAGAGTATAGAACATTTCTCACAAACCTGCTTGCTTGGCATCATTAGGCTTTATGCAGCGCACGTAAGACGGTTCCTTAGACATCAGTATTTCCATCAATTTCGCCAGGCTGGTCTTGAACTGGGTTGCTGCCTGGTTGCAGCGAGCCAACGGAGCAAGGGAACAAGAAAAAGAGATGGACAGTGAGAAATAAGCAAGAACACAAGCGACAGTGTGCAAGTCCAGCCAGGCAGTGACAATGTGGGAGAAGCCAGTGGTCAACAATGAAAGCAAACAACTAAACAGCAGCCCACCCACTCTCAGCCAATGGAGCTCTGTGGAGTGGGCACTCGGAATTGGGGGGGGGGGGGAGGGGGGGGCTTAGTGGTCACAGAGTGTCACTCACAGTCACAGAGTGTAGGGGGTTCAACAGTGTCAGGGAATTCCTCACAGTGTAGGTGGCAAGCAGAGATTCACAATCTCATGGACTGAGGCCAAGCTGCTGAGGTTTATGTATAAATGTTCATGAATGTGGAACGGATTAACAAACAAATGTTTGTTGTTTACAGTTCTGTGTAAGCATAAACAAACACAAAACTGACAAAATATGTAACCTACTAGCAAAAAGAGCAATACATGGCAGGATGGATGGGTGTAACAGACAGACAGACAAACAAACAGACAGACAGACAGACAGACAGACAGAGAGATAGACACAGAGATAGACAGACAGTTAGACAGACTGATAGACAGATAGATATATAGACAGACAGAGAGAGAAATAGAAAGACATTGAAAGAGCAACAGAAATAGATAGATAGATAGATAGATAGATAGATAGATAGATAGATAGATAGATAGATAGATAGAGACAGATAGATAGATAGATAGATAGATAGATAGAGACAGAGAGACAGACAGATAGATAGATAGAGACAGAGAGACAGACAGACAGATAGATAGATAGATAGATAGATAGATAGATAGATAGATAGATAGATAGATAGATAGATAGATAGAGAGATAGAGAGACAGACAGACAGACAGACAGACAGACAGATAGATAGATAGATAGATAGATAGATCGATAGATCGATAGATAGATAGATAGATAGATAGATAGATAGATAGATAGATAGATAGATAGATAGATAGATAGATAGATAGATAGATAGATAGATAGATAGATAGATAGATACCGTCTCTGGCCGTTTCTTGTCTGTGAGCTCCTCTCGGTCAAAGCAGTGAGTGAGGATTTTATTTTCGGACATACACATGACCTGAACATACAGACACATTTACATGTTTAATCATTGGACATTTTAGAACAGATACTGTGTAGTGTATTTTAGTGTATAGTGTAACAGTGTATTTTTCTTATAATATAATTTTCTTCTGGGCCCGTTCCCTCACCTCCTTCAGGTTTCTGAAAAGGAGATCATTGTTCTTGTCCAGGAAGCCTAGAAGATGGAAAATACACAATGACGTCAGTCAGCGCTCAGCCTGGGAAAGATCTGTAGGCATAAGAGCCTGCTCTTGTTCGATGACACGCTCTCTTTTTGTTTCTTAATTTTTTCTCTGCCCTCTGTTCAATAACTGACCGTTGACATTATAGTTGACTTCTCCAGCATAGTGGCTCAGTCTGAACTCCTCGCGACCCATCACTTTACGGGTTTTTCCATCAGCCAGCTTGTGACTGTAATATAGTCATATCGTATATATTGATATCTTTAGATGCTCAGGATATGATTTTAAGCATGATATTACATAGCATGACAAAAGAAGTGTGACGTGACTGACGTTACAAAGTGGGCGTGGCCACCGACAGTGTCCTCAAGCTTCTCCAGGAAGGTGATGTCACTGGCATCTCCAGGACGGAGACACTCTTCATCCTACAGAAAAGAGAGGAGAATAGTAGGTTTAAGCAGCTTAAGACAATATTTAATTAATACATTGTTAACGAACGTAAACAAAGTGCATTCTCACCAGGATGGAAATGATTCCTTTAAACTTCTCCTCCACAAGATCACAAATGATCTTGTTGTTAAAATATTGCACAGGCTCCCACTAGAGAACAAAAAAACATGAGCATTACTGCATTTGAAACAAGTGGAAAATATTCAAGATTTGTGATGTTGTTTTTGCTATAAAATTCAAAGAACGCAAAATCAAGAGAATTCCCAGCCCACCCGCGAATCATGACCACAAATGCGCTTTCTTTAACAGTGTTTGCGTCAAAATGTTTTATCGGCTGTGTGAGAGGTCAGGATTACCATAATAACAGCATGAAATAAAGCCCACTACACGTTTGCCCATAATGTGCCCATTGAGCTGTGATTAAGACCCCGTTCCACCAGCCCGCATATGAGTCACACATGCTGAGCTGTGTATGTATATGTGTATGGGGGATTCTCACCGTGATTCCCTCAGCTTCATATTCCTCCTGCTCCGACTTCAGAGTCAGTTCGATGAAGAGCTGCTGCAGCTTCTCATTACAATAGTTGATACAAAACTGCTCAAAACTAGACAAAGAGAGGAAGATTGAGATATCTTTGAAAATCAAAGTCTTGCTATATACTTCTGGAAAGAAAAACAATGTTAACTATAATAATATACAAAATATTAAAGGTAGATATATATTTCGAATGTACAAATTATTATTAAAAATACTAAGACAGTATTTTATGAATATCTACATAAAACATGTTAAACAATTATAATAATATTTACATTTTTTATTAAAATATTCAATTAAATATTATTAAATATAACAATATTAAATGGCATTTAATGATTTATTTTAAATCCTATTAAATTATTCACAGTAATATAAAATAGTGCTAACTTGTATAATATAAATAATATTACATTTGATATATTTACTTTACCTGTTGATCTGAAAGACTTCAAAACCATAGATGTCAAGCAGACCAATGACAGAAGCGTTCTTACTGTTAAATGAATCATCCTGTGAAACATTAAGAGCACAGAAATATTCAACAACAGCTGTGGCACACCATTCAGACTAAACATCCACAGACTGTAACATCATATGGTGAGCATGTGTTCCAATAACTCCCCCTCGGAACACTGGAGTAGTTATATTGTGTCATTTCTTAGCTTTCCCCACGTGGGGGCGCTACATATTTACATATTAGGTCACTAGACTCCATCAGAGAATTTGCAATACCATGGAGCTGATAAAGAGTATTTAACAGCAGAACAAGTCCATACCTTGAAGGCCAGAGAGTCGTTAATTTTGCTGACCAGCCAAGTAAAAGTACGACCGTATATGGCTTTAGATAAGGCATCCCGTGCTGAAGCTGCCTGCTCTTGATTTAAAGGACTACTCAGCTACAACCCAAACACAGACAGTGGAATTATGGGAAACATTCATAAACAATTATTACATATTGTACACACATACACCAACGGGAATGGGAAAAAAAATCAAGCAACACCACTTTTTTATTAAAGATGGTTTGAATACAAGCTTTGAATTGAATGTGATTTGACATTCAATCACGTTTCAAGATTTTCACATTATTTTTTTAGAAAATGTTAGTGGTGCTTTCGTATGTGATACCTGCCAGCCACTTGAAATTCTCTATGACAGTTTGTTCCTTAGACATGACTCAGAACCCTAACATAATGTACTGTACATCTATGAAAATCAATCAACTGCCAGTCAAAAATCATTAGTATGATTAATGATTCAAGAGTAATATCACACCTCTCCTTAAACAAGTTTCGAAAAATCGCATGTCCAAGTGTAAGTGTTAAGATGTACAGCTATTATGCTCAGTCAGTGGAAATATTGATGTTTGTCTTAGCAAAATGAAAAATCAATATTTTCACTCTAAATGATTGGGAACATACCTCTTCTCCTTTGGCAATGATCTTTTTATGCGTAAGAGCCTCTTTAAGAACAGTGCCGTCCACACCTAACAACTGCAATATCACAAATACACACACAAGCACAGTCAAAAACAACCCCCTGACATGGAGGTTTTAACACAGACAAAAGGTCATGCACATGTGGTCATAGCCCAGTGATATAAATAAACTGTCCTATTACCCTGGCTAAGTATTTAATCTGTGTTTCTGTAGTGATATAGGCACTACCACTGTCCTCTCCTCCATACTGGACATTCCCCAAGTGTAGTACACTGGCAATAATGTTCAGAAGCTCCTGTGGGGAAAGAGACGGGTGTGAATGTGATGAAAAATAAAGAGGAAGAACTTTCGGTTTCTAGGAGAAGAACATTGACTTATAGTTCATAGTGTCTGTGTATTGTGATTGGTCGGTCATACCTCCACTTCATCATCAGTGAAGCCAATGACGCTGAGGGCTTTCCTCACCATCTTCCAGTCATTGCGGTCATTTATGGAGCTCACTTTGGGACAGTTGCCCTGAAAACATACACACACTCACTCAGCACAACAGAGGAAACCAAGGGAGGAGGGGCTCCTCTTGACTTTCTCTAACACCAGGGGAACGAGAGGAAGGGACATTCCTGCATACTTGTGGGAAAATGTATGATGCCATTTATGATGAATACTCATACACAGTTCCAACATAAATATATGTGGTAAACTGAGCTGGAAATTTTTGGTGGGCTTTATTCACAATTTTATTGATAATGAAAGCCTGTTTCCACCTAAGAGTAAAAAAAAAAGAAAAGAAAAAAAAGAGTAATTCTGAGATAACGTTTGCAATACGACAAAGTCACAATGTGAAATATGAATCATGTTTTTTTAAATAGTCGCAATTGTGGAAAATAAAGTAGTAAAAGCAAGAAATTCTTGCAACTGAGATAGTAATAACGACAAATAAAATAAAATAATATCCTCGATGTTATGTTGATACTAGGGATGTGACTGTGAGGATTTTTCCCCACTGGTTAATCGACATATGACAACACCAGTAATACCGGTGACTGAAGGAAAACGACAGTCCCATTAAGTATTGTGAACCGCATAATCAAATATATTTATTTATTGGTTATTTCAAAATATGCATATATATTAAAATATTTAAGTATTTTGACCAACTCGATTAGGTAATTTGCATTATTGTGTAATAATAAGATCTTTTGGCATGTTTTTCTTGTATCAACTCATTTTCGTTACAACATCATGGGCAATGTAGTTTTTCACTATGAATTCTGCTGTTAAACACAATTAATTTAAAAAATTTTTAACGTTATTTCTTAAAATAATGCAGGTTAACAGCTTCAACAGAAGCAAATACTATCAATGAAAAACCTTGTAGCTCACAGTAAGGCTCTCTTTATGTTGTCTTAAAGTTATCGCTAAAAATCTTCTCATATTTTTAACTCTGATGTGGAAACAAGCTTTTCATACTTAATGGAGGGACAACTGACAGAGACATAGAAATGGGAGCAAGACACAACATCAGATTTTAACCAGCATCTTTACTTTACCAACATGACCCAATGTGTCTGAAGCATGTGTGCTAACTACTAAGCCACAGCTTTTCCTTAAATGTACAGCTGTCTTTCCATCCCAGACTTGGTCATCTGCTGTAACCATAACACGTGTGTGAGGTCTATCTCTCACCTTCACCAGATACTGGTACTGTTGGGCGTTCTTCTCCAGGCCCAGCCTCCTCAGGAGATCTTCCTCTCCTCCTTCAATGAGCTGATAGAAGATGTGGAAGTTTCTCTCGCCATGGCTCTGGTGTACGACGCGTGATTTCTCCAGCAGGTAATTGAGGATGTGACCCCCTACTGGAGCACCCTGCCAACGGGGACACCCAAAGGGAGAAGCAGAGGGGATAATACCGGGTTTCTGACACGCATGCAAGCACGCATAATTTCACACAAACACAAGCAGGTAAACACACAGATGGATGCAGCCAAATCCCCAAGCCAAGAAGAAAATTGTAGGGGTAAAGATGTATCGACATAAGGTGGATCATAGCAATTGAGATGTGAGCTTTGCTTGATGATCATGTAACAACATTAATATTGTTTAACAAATGATCAAACTCACCTTGAAGTCAAATTGAATGTCCATGTATTTCCCAAAGCGACTGGAATTGTCATTTCGTAAAGTTTTTGCATTTCCAAAAGCCTGAGAGAAGAGTTATTAAAAGGAAAATAAAGAATGTGTGAAGGAAAAATGATGAACATAACAATTCAGTACAGCATATCTACAGAAAAACTTCATTAGTGCGCTTATACACACACTACTGGATCCACACACACTGCTATTTTACAGGGAAGCACCACATCTGCGAAACATCTGGCAGAACGGCAGTCTGCGCGGCTTCCGTTGGCCTTTCCATTTTTAGACGTCCTTCATGTATGCCCCAGTCTTATCACACAGATAATAACAGTGGCGTATAATTACTGGAGAGATTTCTACTGAAACCAGGAAAACAAACTGCTCAGAATAAACTCTGCTCTTTTCCTTGGCATCACTGAGAGTCATTCAGAGCATTTTCCGCTATGACAGCAGTCCAGGGCAACAATTACAGCACGTACTGGTCTCACCACTATACGCTGGCATTTGGAGATTAGTAAAATTGTACGTCATAATGAAACATGTTAGTTTAGATGTGCTGTGTACATGTTTACCTCCAGCACAGGGTTGGATTGTAGCAGGCGATCTTTGACGGTCTGCACGTGCTCACTGGCAGGGCAGGTGAAGGCGTAGTACTGCAGAACCTTCTTGGAGGCTTCTGTCTTTCCAGCACCACTCTCACCTGAGATGAGGATGCACTGGTCCCGTCTCTCAGTCCGCATGGAGCGGTACGCATTATCACCCACGGCATAACTGTATAGGGAATATGTCAAGATCATAAATCCTATTAATCCTGTTTTATTATTAAATAACATTCATTTTCGTGTTTGGCTCTACAATATATATCATACACAGTCACACCAAGCTTTTTTTTAAACAGGTTCCTAAATAAGAACAACTACCACAAGGATGTGAGTTCACATGGTTGATGAATTGGACAACTGTTGTAGTCCCTATTTAGCAAATAAAAACCATTAAAACCATTAGCCTTCCCATTGGCCTACTCTACACAATAGAAGAGAGCAGAACAGTGGGTAATAATGACTTCTTTCTGATGCCTTACATGTGAGGTGAGACTTCATAGAAATTGACGCCCCTGTATCGTTCCATATGCTGTTTAGTGTAAATCTCCAGCTCTTTGTAGGGGTTCACTGACACCAGCACTGAGCCAATGTATGTCTGTTGGAGAAAGATAAACAAAAGGGGTCACATCAATACTCCGGGCTTTGAGCTTTAAGGGTGAATAGAACAGCAACAACAGCTCTTACATAAATAAGGTTCTCCTTGAAGCGCTTGCGGAGGTTCTCGATGAACGCCACCTCGCTGGTGTGGTTCTCCAGCAGGACAAAGTCCTGCACGCCCACCCGGTCCCTGGCTGTCAGGGCGCTCTCCATCATGACCCGGATTCCGTCACTGCCCACAGCCTGATGGAGAAAGAGCAGATTTGAGATACAGAATCACACTTGCAGCCTCTAGACACAGAGCAGCGCGAGGTGATATATAAACACTGCAACACATAGCATGCCAAGGCCCTCTGAGAGCCTTGAGAATACACTCAACCACTCCCTCATAACCCCTCCCATTTCATATCACACACAGACTTCAGCTGATTTGAAACCCAGCTTAATAAAGCTTTTAATTTAAAGCATTTGAATTAGGTATTTCTCACTGAACCACACATGCCATTGTAAACAAGATGTCACCATTAATGGATTTGTGTCGAGCATAATATCAGGTTAAAGTTAATACTCTAAAACACTAAAAAGTACCAGGAAGCACTACTATGACTTTTTTAATAAGGTACCACAGTAATACCATGAATCTTTTTTAGAGTTTAGAATAAATCGATTTTATCGATTAACTCGAATGTCTAGTTTACGTTGACTTGTTTGAATGAAATTCGGTTTTCTCTTTAACATCCGCCGATGCTCCCCTCTGGGCTCCCGTAGTTCTCCGAGTTACACGAACAACATGGCAAATGAACAAGACTGCAGCAGCATAAGTACACCCGCCGAAAAAAAAAAAAATGTACAAACCGAATCTGCAGGGCTGCCAACTTTCACAAATATACTGTAAGATTCGCGCAATTGTCACTTTTTACACGCTCTCACGACATCCATTTTCTCACGCAGAGAAAAATCGTGAATGCAAAGAGGACACTGACACCGACAGACAAGACAGAGAAGGTTACTATTGATATGAAAAATTCTCAGCTCTCAGATTCGGTCAATTTAATTACGAAATGCAAACAATAAACACTGTTTTTGCACTTGTAAATGTGACGTGACAGATCGCTGACAGATCTCAGTTCAACCGGCACATGAACCGATCATCTTTTACTCTTTACTACTAGTTAATAGGAAATAAACATGAATGATCAATAGGTAATTTGAAAGATACAGTTCAATTTAACTAAATGTAATAAAATCGATCGATAAGGGTGAATATTGAATCGATATTGAATCAAGATCAGAATCAAATCACAAGAATTGAACTGAAAAATTTGTGTCAAGCAATAATAAAAACAGTAGCATACCAGTGATTGCACCATGTAAACATTGTGTTGTCACTAAACTTAATAAAATTATGTTTAGTTACCAAATGTTTTGCCAATCACAATATACTTCCCAATCCCAATCCACTATTTTATGTTTTTTTGTGAGAAAACTTTTTTTTTTTTCTTGCAGCTGCAGTATTTCTTGAGCAGCAAATCAGCATAATAGAATGATTTCTGAAGGATCATGTAACACTGAAGACTGGAGAAATTGTGCTGAAAATTCAGCTTTGCATTACAGGAATAAATTACATTTTAAAATATAAGGTCAATATAAGATCACTAATCTTTCATGCTCATTTACCAAATTTAACTAAGAATTTAAAAACACTGTTAAAATCTGTAATCTTTAGCAAAACTTTTTTTCATGCATGTAGACATAAAAGCATTGGATTTTAAAATCAGCCATTCAGTGCATTGGCCAAAAAATTACTCATCTCAACAAGGTATTATTTGAAGTACCATATAAACACTGTTGCATAACCTATTAATCCTGCAATCATCATAAGTATCATGGTACACCTGTCACAGCATTACCATCTGATCCCATCATCGCTCCATGGCACCACCACAGGACTATTTAAAAGGGTACAACAAGGCTGTTTTCTCCATCATTAACTTGATAACATTACCTTTACAAAGAAACAAGAAGCTCTAAACCATAAATTTTCACACTTAAACCACAACTGTGACTACATCACTGCAAACACCACCCAAATTCAAGTGTGCTGTGAAAACAGAAACACAATCATACTCACATCTATTACCACATCTGTATCTTTAAAGTGAAAACCTTTCTCCGCAATGGAGGCCTGGGTTTTACGCATTAGATCGCCAAAATTTGAAAAATCCATGGTGTCGATAAAACCTAAGCTGTCGGTGCTTGTCCAGAGATGCTCTTTAGCTCAGGCATAAATTAGTAGGACACAAAAATGTACTAATTCCTAGCAGGTCACTTGTCATCTGATGTCTGTAATCCTGATCAAAGAGGACTATGGGTGACACTTCCTAGCTTGAAACAGAAAAGAGCACTTACACCCACTCACACACCCTCAGATGAACAAATGCATGATTATGCATTGAAATACACACAGTCACATTGTGTGAATGCACCAGCTGCCACGGCTGTTGTTTTGCTATTGACACAGCAGCGGCCATCCCCTAGAGGGAGAGACAGAGAGAGATAGATACAGCACACCTGAGAAAGCACTTTAATTAAGGTGATGTACAACAACTACAACAGAACCAAAAGAGAGGGAGGCTAACGGTGGGAAAAAACAAGCAGTAAGAAAAACATAACAGCCGAGCGGGAACAGTCGACAAGTGTAGTGCCAGGAAGTGACTTCATTCCCAATCCGTCAGCTTGCTGAATGCCCCAACAGAGCAGCATCAACTCTGAAAGTCTGACACAGCTTTGCAAACTTTGAATTTCCAGCTCAAATCTGGTTTCATGCAATCTGCAAACAACCCACATGGAATCCAGTCTTCACCAATTAAACACAAACCACTGCATTTCAATCAGATCCAGATCAAAATTCAAGTGTAATTCATCTTTCAGGATAAAACCTGGACAAATGAAGACAAAATATTGCAGTGTCAAGGAGTTCAGAGAGAATAGTTCATAGCTATACGGTTGCTAGGGTGATCTGGATGGTTGCTAGGAGGTTATTTTACTGGCTCAAATGTAGTAGTGTATATTCGATTCAAACAAATCATTCAAACAATTCCCAACGATCATATTTGAAAAACAAATTAGAATAATGTGTGCAGTGAACATACAACATAATTAATCTTGTCTTAATCACATCTACTTTGTGTGTCTTTGTTATTTGTCTGTATATTCTATTGCAGTGACACAGAACAGACAGATAATAATTGGTGGTGAAGTCATAATCAAAACTAAACATGCTGGTTAGACAGACGATGATATCATCAGCTGGTCAACTCAAGAATAATATGTCCAGCCCAAAGCTTTGTTTACAAAAGAAATAATAGGTTAGCTATGTTACATCACAACCATGGAAACATCTAGATTTGTGCCGAATGAGAGAGAAACATGAGCCCATAAATTTAAGCTTAAACAGAAAATGGCAAAATGCCCAGCTTGATGAGTATTTGCCTTAACGCCGCCTGTTATGTCTTAAGTGAACAAACACAACAGTTGAGAAAAAAAAGTCACATGTGTGTTGTGTGTATTGGATCTGTGCAATGAATCATTCTCAAAGTGACAGCAGCCTAATATTCCTGCTGCCGTCTGTGTAATTAATGTTAATCAAACAATAAAAGACAAAGAAAATCACTCATTGCTCTTTAGTAGATTTAGTATGATTCATCTACACTCACCTATAGGATTATTAGGAACACCCCTTTCGCCTTAAGAACTGCCTTAATTCTACGTGGCATTTATTCAACAAAGTGCTGAAAGCATTCTTTAGAAATGTTGGCCCATATTGATAGGAAAGCATCTTGCAGTTGATGGAGATTTGTGGGATGCACGTCCAGGGCACGAAGCTCCCGTTCTACCACATCCCAAAGATGCTCTATTGGGTTGAGATCTGGTGACTTTGGGGGCCATTTTAGTACAGTGAACTCATTGTCATGTTCAAGAAACCAATTTGAAATGATTCAAGCTTTATGACATGGTCCATCATCCTGCTGGAAGTAGCCATCAGAGGATGGGTTCATGGTGGCCATAAAGGGATGGACATGGTCAGAAACAATGCTCAGGTAGGTCGTGGCATTTAACCGATGGCCAATTGGCACTAAGGGGCCTAAAGTGTGCCAAGAAAACATCCCCCACACCATTACACCACCACCAGCAGCCAGCACAGTGGTAACAAGGCATGATGGATCCATGTTCTCATTCTGTTTACGCCAAATTCTGACTCTACCATCTGAATGTCTCAACAGAAATCGAGACTCATCAGACCAGGCAGCATTTTTTTGGCTGGTCTGATGACCAGGCAAAAAAATGTCTGAAGGGTCTCTAAAGGTAAAAAATTCTAGGGTCTTTGTAAACCTTAGAAATGGTTGTGCGTGAAAATCCCAGTAACGGAGCAGATTGTGAAATACTCAGACCGGCCCATCTGGCACAAACAGCCATGCCACGCTAAAAATTGCTTAAATCACCTTTCTATCCCATTCTGACATTCGGTTTTGAGTTCAGGAGATTGTCTTGACCAGGACCACACTCCTATATGCATTGAAGCAACTGCCATGTGATTGGTTGATTAGATAACTGCATTAATGAGAAATTGAACAGGTGTTCCTAATAATCCTTTAGGTAGGTATACATTTAATGTATACAGTGAAGACTATGCAGTGTTGTTTTACATTTGGTACTTTCTGTTGATAAAGACTGTTTTGTTTTTTTATTTTTATTGTTTATTTCACTGCTATATTTGTCAGGCTCTAAGCTGTTCCTAATAACCTCAGGGAATGGAATGTTTTGCACATGTTTCTTGCCAATAAATAAAGAGTTATAAATTCATGATAGTTTCTCATCTCTTATTTTTTTATACTTAAAATACTGTTGTTAAGAATAGTGTTATATATTTCGGTGATCGGTATCGGTGATCGTATCAGCCAATATTGTTTCCACTGACATCGGCCCCCAAAATCCTGATCGGAGCACCCTTAGTTATCTGGACATCAGATGTAGAATCGCTTTGAGCTGCCAAAACCCAACATAAATGAATCCAAACATTAATCTACACCAATAAATATGCTATAACCAGAAGGCAGACTCTTGTCCCACCAAGTCTCCTTCCTAAGCTACTTTCTCAAGAAACAGGCGTCATTACGCCATTGTCCTTCTTTATGGATTTGATTTCCTGCTCCCACCCCTGGTCCCCTTCCCCATGCTTGCTGGTCTACAAGCTACAATCCTTTGCCATGTGCTCAATTTTTCCAAATGCTGATTTTAAAAAATAATGACTGTGGGCAAATGATTCACTCCATTTCACTCTAACCTTCTTTAAAAAATAAATAACAAGAAGGGAGAGATTTGTGCTAACAAAAGGATTTGGAAGAATCAAACAATAATTGCCTTTTGCGTGACCTTCCAAAATCCTACCGATTTGCTCAGTTCTTGTAAGCAGAGCTGTGCAGGGAGATATGCCGAGTCAATCTGCCTTCGTCAGCACTTCTCACATTGCAAGAAGACATTGGGGGAGAAGACTGATAGGGACCAGAGCTATGATTACAAAGATCGATTTTTTTAAAAGAGTGAACGAGCAAGTCAAACACTCCAATATTTAATTTCTCTAAGGGTAAGTCAGTGATTCAGACCAGTTTACAAGTCCTGGTCGATGAACAAGAGGAGAATGTGTTGTTCATAATTAATGAAGGCAGTGGATAAAGGGCACATTCCTAGATATCCAGAGCAAAGTCATGTGCTCCTCCCCTTTTCACCGGGAATGGTGAAGACTGGCGCAAAGTAAATCTTGTCTGCTTGCTTATGATTTCAAGCATTTGAGGTTACCAACTGTTTCCATCCTGATTGAGTCATCTGGCTCACTTGTTACCTCGCTCTTCTTTCCTCTTCTGGTTGGCAGCAGGAAAGAACAAGGGGTGGAGACACACAGAATTTTGTAGAGGGGCACAGCTACATTAAAAACAATGATAGATTCATAAAGGTGTTTTTTCCAAGTATGGCCACATTATTGTCCAAGCAGAATATTAAAACTACAAAAGAGTCATCTTTTTGTGTTTATTTTATTATTAATAATTATTTAATTCAATATTTATTGTATAAAAATGATTTCTTGTATGAAAACAACTTTACCCCAATACACAAGTATAACTGCCAAATTAGTAGTTTAAAGGGATACTCCCCTTTTTTGAGAAATAGGCTCATTTTACAACTCCCCCAGAGTTAAACAGTTGAGTTTTACCATTAATGCATTCAGCCGATTTTCTGATATTTAGAAGAATATCAATAACCAGACAGTTTCTGGTCTCATTGACAATGAGACCAGAAACTGTCTGGTTACTGATATTTTTCTAAATATCAGAAAATCGGCTGAATGGTTTAGAAAACGGTAAAACACAACTGTATAACTCTGGGGGATTCGTAAAATGAGCCTATTTCTCAAAAAAGGGGAGTATCCCTTTGAGTTAAAATGTAATTTCCACAACTAAAGCTGTTAAATACAAAGAAATTACACTAGTGGAAATTTGTATGATACTTCAGAAAAAAAAGGACAAAATTGACAGATTGATTTTAGAATAAACTGGTCAGAATATGAAATCTTTTAGGAAAGTCAATTTACTAAAATGTACGCAAGGGCCAGAGGTGCCCATATTTTTTAAAAAAAACCACTCTTAAATCAAAGAGGCTTCCCAAAATATTAAAACCAATGATAATAAGTGTGAGGAGGAGTGTGGGGTTTCTTGCTTGTTTATTTTGCTTTTTTTGTTTTTTGGAAAGTGCAAAAAGATCAGACTCCTGCAGATTAGATTAATGCAGCTGGTCAGAGGGGGAAAACATATTTAGCACTTCTCCAAATGTAAAGCAACTTTTTTTGCCCCTGTTTTGCATGTCAACAATAAAGAGCTTCTTCTTTGCCATGAAACTGAGAGTGCTTTAAACAATCAAAATCTGCAGAAACCCCAACATGTGCCTTTCCGCACATCATATTATATTATCCTTTAATCAAGCCATATTCAGCAACAAATCTTCACAGAAGACGTCTTACAATGCTCATCTAATTACCACCACCCTGATGGTGAGAAATTCCATGGGTGGCATTGTAATTCACGCCAGTGTGCTGAGTCGATGGCTGTCCTTGTGTCGAGGGAAAGTCCGCTGGTGGCTGTCAAACTCAAGGGGGAAAGTTGACAGACAGGTGTGACTGCTCTGTCCAAACAGGTGAAGAGTCTTGCATCATATGCACCCCCTCCACATGCGAAACTCACTAACATACTTTTTGACTAGGAAAAGATAAAGTGACCGGTTATCCTTCATTTCAGCCTGCCGGACAATGCAAGGCATTCATGTCCAGAGGGCATTTGAAGAGCATGACTCGGGAGAACTGTAAACTGCTTAAAGGGCCGTCACAGTATTTCCGGCTAGTTTAATTCTTACAGCATTTACACAATCATATATAGATGCAAAGCTACGGCCTTCCTAAATATCTAAATAAGACTAACCATTTCATTTCTCCAAGGTCACTCAGAGCAACATGTCACTATGCAAACTTAATTTCCTCTTCCTAAGGTTTGGATCTTCCTGAGTAGTGCAGCTGTTTAGCAATTCAATGGAATCTCATATGAAACTGCACCAGATACCATAAATCTCATGTCAGACATTCATCATCCATCTGCACTTATTTGCCTACAACAAAATGTGCACATCTAAAGTACTGCCGACCGCAAGGTGTGTTTATTTGAATATGAAATGATGCTTTGCAGCAAATGACACGCGTAGCGTATCATGACATTGAATGAGTGAAAGATTAAACGATGACGGTCTCAAGTGCTTGTTATTGAAGTTTTTGTGGGGTTTCAGAGGAAGGTCGTGGATGACACAGACAGGAGGAAATGTAGTAGGGTGGAATGGCTCGATGACAGACGCCAGTTTCTTTATCTCGCTCACTCTCGCTCTAGCCTGGAATTTAACAGTGACTGCTGCTGGTTCAAAGCCAGAGATTGCTTCACTGAGAGACGACACTATGGCGTGAACATAGATACTGGTTGTCACAGTGTTCAGCATGAAAGAAGGTCCCAAGATAGGATAAGCACCTGAAAGGACCAACAAAACTCAAAAGTGATTTTCTCTATTTAAATCACTATTTCACTATGACTGAGACTAGAGATCAGTCGATATTCATGCCCACGTTGTCAGTCTTCTTTAATGTACAACCTAGTCAATGGATAACACATTCAAAAAATTACTTATTATCAACATGACATCATGACTTTTGCGTAAACATACACGCCACTTTCAAGTCAAGTGGCGTGTTATCTATACGCATTTTGAGCTATCCGTGTGTATGTCTACGCCGTTAAATGTCCGAGTGATTCCGCGTGTATGTACACGCCGTTAAATGTCCGAGCGAAACGAAGCAAAATGTAGATCTACATCTGGGGAGCGATACGTTTTTTCCTAGGATGGTAGGGGAAGACTCATAAATGGTATTAACCCCAGTGACGGGTAGGTTTAGGGACGGGGTTGGGGTAGGTCATATATTTATGTATACAGGAATGGAACGTTAAGTCAACGGTGTTCATAAACACGCTGAAAAGCGTTTATGCGTGTTGATAGCATGCCAAAAATGAAAATACGAATTGGCGTATCATACATACAGCATTTCATGAGATCAGTCTGTTATTAAAAAGAAAAAAATACTTGAATTTTAGTGAAATAACTAACCCCCAGGTGCTATAAATTATTATAACAAATTTGTAAAACTGTTTACTGTCTCACACACACTATACACATATATGTACATTTGTATATGTGTGTCTATGTGTGAGTGTGTACATTACCACTTAGATGGATAGATAGATACATACATGATTCCTTATGTGTCATATTTGCATTCCAGCCATGCAGCAAACCATTACATATTCTAAACACAAAATGAATTGGACCAGAACCACATATTTCACTTTCATAAGACCCTCACTGACATTGCAGAAATCTCCCAGCTGCTTTTGTTTAGTATGGAGCATGCTGTGGTTCTTACCATGCCTCGATACTTCATCTTCCCGTTCGTCCTAGCTTGTTGCTGTAAGGGTATGAATTATTAGTATTTCCAAAACAGCGGCTCTCACTTGAGAAAGTGTACAGAGTTTGTTATTTTAACTTTGTCTGCACCATGTGTGGGAGCGTCCCAGCTGCCATTTCTTCAGCTTTAACTTTCCTCTCCTTCCCTTAGTCTCTCTCTCTCACTCCCTCCCACCCTCTCTACCCCTCGCTGCCTACGAAGGCACAAATCAGTCCTTCTGAAAAGTGACACACTCCACCTCTCTGCCTTCCTCGACTCATTTGCTCTGTCCTCCTGCAATGGGATTTTCAGTGAAAGCTAAAACTTTCCAGCTCCCCTGTACTAGCCCTGCATGTGCCTGCCCTCAAAAACCATCCTGTGCCTCTTTAAGAAAATATTACACACAAAACGTGAACGAAATAATATAGGAAAACATGTCGTCTCATGCTGGTTTTTGGAACTGGGGAAAGCTCTGTACCTAGCATTGCATGTTGGATGAAATGCAGCTAGTGATTTTCCCAAGTGAATTTTCCTCCTCCTCTCTCCGTCCATGCCGCCCAAGTGCATGCTGAAGCAAATCAGAGGCAGATTTCAGATAGGATCCGTCAAGGAGGTAATTAATGTGCTCAAACGTGGCTCAGTTGCCCGAGAAAGAAAAACACAGTCTCTTGCAAACACAGTGCACAGACCACAATCTCTTACGGTGCTTAACTTTTAGTTTATAACCTGATGTCACTCACAGGCATACCACTTTAACACATATAATTTATGGCTATTGTTGCTGTGAGATAAATAGATAAAGAAAGAGATAGTACTGATAAAATGAAGGATAAAACCAAGAAAATTATTTGTATTCGGCTAGAAAAATTGTCAAAGTCTTACGAAAGCTCTCTTGAGACTGAAAAAAAAAAACGGCTATGCATCAGCACTTTTGTTTTATGGAGGGAAAAGGGTTAATGTACAAAGACACACCCCATTTTCTCCTCTCCACCCAGTAAGAACACAACACACCACCTGTTCAGTCCACACACACACAAGACAGCACTCAGGTAAAACCTTAACCAAGGTCACTTCCACTGACCATAAACAAAGCAGCGCCCTCTACTGGACACTCCAAATGACATAACTGTGCGCGGGGAAGCAGGATTTAATTTAAGTTGCAAAATATAGGAATGCAGCATTGCACACTGTGTTTCATATAAATCCTCCCCTATTCTTTCGGTCCTATCAATCTCTCATTCGCACTCGCTCCCTTTCCCACTTACTTATGCCAACATAATCAGAGACCCCGCCTGCAGGAATCTAAGTAATATTTTCCAGACGGTGTGAGCCGCTCTCTCTTTCTCTCTGGGAACATTAACATTACAGGTTCAGCGTGTAAGAAGAGCAGGCACAATTATATCACTGGACATTATATTTGCTCTCGATCTGCTAAGCATGCAAAAACTTTATGAATTTATGACGAGTGGCTGCAGTCAATGGATTTCAATGGTTGTCTAAGGAACATGATAAATAAACAGCGGTTTATAAATCAACCCACTGTCTGAACCGGGTTACTTTGATCCATCTTACAAGCTGTCTTAAGGCCATCCTTAATATCGGGCAATAAGGCAATTCGTTAGCGCTCCACCTTACTGTAGACCTGAGCCAAATATGATAGTGCAAAGCTCTACTGATAAAGAAGAGATAGACAGAACTTAAAGCAACAGTTGTTTTTGAAATGAAAAATGAAAAAGTAAAACTTTTTTCACATCCCACTTCCATACAACAAAGGCATATATGAGTCAAAATCTGCTAAATGTAAAAAATCATCTAAAAATGTATCACCTTTTATTGGAAAATGAACATTTTATCAAACTTTGATAGGGCGGGGCAACGATTAATCCCGATTAATCGCATCCGAAATAAACGTTTTTGTTTACATAATACATGTGTGTGTACTATGTATAATTACTATGTATATAAAAATTCACACACGTGCATGTATATTTAAGAAAAATGTGTTATTAATTTAAAATATTAATATATATATATATATATATATATATATATATATACACAGTATATTCATGATAATATTTCTTAAATATATACATGCATGTGTGTGTATTTATATATGCTAAATAATTATACACACTACACACACACACACATATATTATGTAAAAAAAAACTTTTATTTTGGATGCGATTAATCGTGATTAATCGTTGCCCAGCCCTAAACTTTGATAATTGGCTAAATCTTCTAAGGCACTTAATCTATTTTGGTGCTGAAACTACATTCTATAAAAATAAAAAAATGCCACAAATGTCAAAACCAACCCATGTTGAACAATGTTCACTTTCCCAGTGATTTTTTTTTTTTCAATTGGATTGGTGTTTATTCTCTTCAGCATTAAGTATTTCACTCAGTTCCCTGATCAGTCCAATTAAATTTCAGCGAATGAAGAACAAATTTATACTTGCGTGCATTTTGCATTACGTACTTTGTCATCTCTGACAGTAAGCATGTTGAAGCCACTCAAGCAGCCATTTTCACCCACTTCTCGGAAAGCGATAATGTAGCCAAAACATCCGGTCGTGTGCATGTTCTCCCTGGACATCTGTTTCTCACAAATACTCCCGTGTATTGTGTCCATCCTTTTTTGACAGACATCGATGTCGTGCTGTCCAAATGATGTGGATTTGAAAACAGATGGATCATAAGGTAATACGTTCTTAGCCTGCAAGTATTCAGTGAAGTGATTGATGCCGATTAACTGCCAGCCTAAGCTTTTGACGGATGTGATAACGTGCGCGAGGAGTGAACAATGTTTGATTTTTAGGTAATTATAAAACGTGCTGGAGATGTTCAAAATGCTTTTTGCGTAGTTCATTATACTTTACGGAGTGAAGTTTATTCTGTGGCTTAAATAAATTCCACGTTACTCAGAGTGACATGTTCACCTTGTCAAAAATGTTACATTAAGTTAGGTTGTCGCAAATTTGTTGACTTAAGAATTGAGTTCATTTTTTTTACCATTTGATGCATCTGTTATTAAAAAAAATTAAACCCATGAAAACGCAGATCCTGTTGTAAATAATACTGAAAAAAATCACTTGTTATTACCCCATTTTGACTGGAATGTGGGATCAAAACTACAACAATGAATGAATGAATAAATGTGAATGATACATAAATGTATATACTGCTCAAAATATAATTTAATAATATATAACATTACAATTAAAGACATCATAAATGTAATAATTATTACAAATTTTTTGCTTACATTTTAAAATCATTAAATACACATGATTAAATTAAATTAAAATACAAGTTCTGCATTGGATCATTTATGCGCTTGTGTATTGGGGCAGTTTATTTATTTATTATTATTCACATTACTTCATTTAGTTGTTGACTATGTACACAAAACAGCTACTTGGACATTCTGTAAAATATCTTCTTTCGTGTTCCTTAAGAAAGTAAGTCATACAGGTTTGAAACGACATAAACAGCTAATTTTTGAATGACCTTTTCCTGTAAGAGATGGCATAAAGCATCAACCACTGTGTCAGACTGAGTGTGCCAGACTCTCTGAACTCAGAGTCTTCCTTCAGGTCACTGTAAAAGCAGGACTCACACACATCCTCACATGGCGTTTTGGCGGAGAAACAAACACTCTGAGGTTTTGTTTGTTATGTGGGTCATTCTATTCCTTAAAGTGGTCAAATTACATCCGTGGGAAATTAGCAATGGAAACTCTGGCTTTTTTCCCCTGCATGCCTGTCGCTTATACACGCATTTTAGGGCACTTTCAGGGTCAATGCCCTTCACTTCCTCTCTCTTTATCACTCAATCTACAGAACACATTCCACACGCAGAATTTTCTCATTTGAGTAATTTAAGTTTGCATACTTGTAGCCCACAACGCTAAAGTATTTCCTTCACTTGAGATGGCATAAGTACACAATACATAGTCGGTAAGATTTTTTCAATGTTTTTGAAAAAAGTCTCTTATGTTCACCAAGGCTGCTTTTATTTGAACTAATATTGCAATTTAACTAATTACAATTTAAAACTTTTTTCTATTTTACCATGATATTTTAAACTGTAGTTTATTCCTATGATGAAAAGCTGAATTTTCAGCATCATTACTCGTCTTCAGTGTCACATGATCCTTCAGAAATCATTCAAATATTTTTATGGAAAACAAGATACATTGTTTTTCTATTTAATAAAATATAAAAACAGCATTTATTTATTTATTTAAAAAAAAATGTATACATGTAAAAGTCTTTACTACCACTTTTGATCCATTCAATACATCCTTGCTTAATAAAAGTATTCATTATTTTAAAACATATATCAAATTTACCAACCCCCCCAAAAATGTCCAGCTTTCTATAGTATTGTGACATACTACTACCACATCAGACAAATGCGTATTAATACCAAATATTGTTTCCATTTTTATGTTATGCTATAGCTAGCTAAATTCATTCTTACTAAACAGTAACTTCAAAACTGTTGTCCAACAGGGTTGTGAACAATAAAACTCATACATGGATGGATAGACTTCAAACAAAGATCTACAGAATTATTAGGCTAAATTATCCGCCACCTTGAAGATACTTTTATAGGATGCACAAATTCTAATATTATATACTATTTAAAACAAACAGAATGCAAATTGTGTACCAATTGTTTTCTAAAAACCCTCTTAAAAACTCCGGAACAATAGGACAGCAATTAATGATGCAAATCCTGAAATACATGACTTTTTTATTTTCAAATGGGGAAGTCTGTGCATGCAGCCTGGCACATGTTTCCCCCATTGCTGATGGCCTCTCAGAGATGAGTCATAGTTAAGTCACTCAGGAACCCATGCACAAACAAATCCATTTTCAATCCCTTTTGTCCCTGACCACAATCATCTGTCCACATCATTTATTTGAAATTGGATCCTGGTCGGGACCATATGATGTGGGCGAGAGGCATTTTAATTCAAATTGTGTGTAATGAGACTTATGAAAATATTTGGTCTTCTTTGTACTTGCTCAATCCGTTCCCACCTCCTTTACTTCTTTTTTCTCTCTCTTTGCCCCTCCCTCCTTCTCTCCGCCTACTGTTACAAGCCTATTTATACTCTCACACTAGGACAGGTCTATTTGTAGAAGCGGTTGTGTCGGCCAGAAGACGGTACAGAGGGGCAGAAGATCAAAGCTATAAACGTTTATTGCCGTGCTATCCTTCAACAATATGGCCAGCAATGAAGTTAAGTAAAGAGGAGATCCTGAGTGTAATGAATGAACTTCTAAACCTAGTTGGGTTTAACTGGAATAAGAAACACACGTCCTCTGTGTTCTTCAACTCTTCACCTGAAGAAGGCTGTTTTTTGCTTTATTATGATCTTGCTTTCACTTTTCACATTGTCCATGACTTAAAGGGATGGTTCACGCAAAAATTACCAAAAATGTCTCTCTTCCATGAACACAGAATTCCATGCAATTGCAATCAATGAGGACTTTCAAGCTCCAAAATAAGACACAATAATCACCAAAAAAGTAGCCATATGATAGGTTTGTGTTATATCGAGACCTAATTTAAGTCATTATTCAAGAATCAGGGTGACACATTTGGGCGAACCATCCCTTTAATGTCCCTTCCTTACTGTGACTATCCCTGAGAATATGGTTGCAAAAAAAATCCAACAAAGACAATAAGTCCTTCTTTGTTTACTAATGTGTCAGGGCCTTGAGCAAAGAATGGGAGTGGTGAGAAAAGCCTGATACTGGGAAAAGGCCCAAAGTATCATGGGAAATGGAGGATGGGAATGACATGAGGGCCGGTGAGCGAATAAAGAAAAAAAGTGGAATAATTTTTTACATTTATGAGACCTACAGGGGGAAGCAGACTCATACAAAGAAAGTAAACCAAAAAGCCACCTACGGGGACGCCCATTAAACATGATATTTGAAAGTTTGTACATGAGGGAGGGAGGTGTATGTTGGAGGAGAAAACGCAGGGAGAAAGCTGATAGTGTGTGATGTCAGAACAGAAGAATGTAATGTGGGTGTTAAACAGTCAGCACAGGACTGCATGGGGACAACAAGAGAAAGAGAGAGTGAGAGGTAAAGACGGGGGAAACCCATAGCGTCTCACCAGAATGTAGAAATCAATGTTGTGATCTAACTAAACAAGGTCACTGTGGCAACGTGCGTCAGGAAGTTGTAAGTTGACTGAGAGTGAAGCTCGCAGCTACATTTGCTTCTTTCGTTTCCTCTCATCCTTTCTTCATCTGGGCTTTTTGAGTCAGAGTACCTCACATGGTGGTGTAAGCTTGCTCCACTGAACAGGACGAACACATTTCCAGACAACCTGGAGGCTTTAAAATGATGTGTTTTCTGGACAAGAAAGAAGGTTCCTCTCCAAAACCCAACCGGGCTCATGTCCATGGCACATTAATCATTCAGATGATTTGGAAAACCCATGGATTCAGTGTTCTTTATACAAAAGGATACACATTTCTTCCACTTACATACAGCTATGTTTTTCATATATATATAATATTTAATATTTGTATATATATATATATATATATATACAATGCATATATATATATATATATATATATACGTATATATACAATGCATATATTTATATATAAATTTATATACTGTATATATAATATCATTAAGCCACACTGTTTACAATAAATAATTGTATAGTTATGAATCATATAAGTTAAATTCTTTGCCGACCAAGAACAAAAGCAGGCATTTCTTTGAGGTTTTCATAACAAAATAATCCATCAAGGCTTTCCAACAGAGGTGAAGTGATCTATGAGGGTAGAAATCTCTAGTGAAAATCAATCACACTTATCTAGCTCTCTTATTTGCTCTAGTGGGTGGAGCAACGCAATTAGGGGTGGGAACCACCAAAACGCGCCTACTTCTGCAGCAGCCAACCGGTTATAAGGGAGGAGAAGAGGAAAGGACAAAGCATTTCTTCACCACAGCCTTAATTTTTTCTCACCAAAGAAGTTGCAATGAGGTACGAGTGGACAAGACTGTACTCGTCAGAGGAACTCCAAACATCTTACTCATGCAAAAGCCCAGTACCCAACCCCCAAACAGCCCTTCCTTTTTCCAGGACTGGTCTGGAAGCACAGCACAGCAGCGCTGCTTAGGGCCAGCTGGATCTCCCATTGCTTTCATATAGCAGCTGGGTTGGCAATGCTTAAGTCTCCTCCTCTGAGATCTTAGAATACCCACAATGCCTTATAAGGGCAGGTTATGCTTCTAAGCGTGGGACGGGGGTTCCCACAAGGGTTCCTGTCTCTATGCAATACTGAGCGGATAGAGGATGGAACAGTGATGACACCGCCACCTAGTTCTGCCTTTCTTTCTTTCTTTGGCCTCTAACAAGCTGTTTTCATCAGCCAATAAGAATCTGTAAGGAAAGTATTAAAAGTCACTTAGTTTTTATTTAAATAAATGAAAAATAAACTGCAAAACTGAAATCATTTTTTTTAAACGCAAAAAGTAAATTAAGGCATGACATCCTAACATACAGTATGAAAAATGGAGATTCATTTTGAGGTTTGCTAAATTTATTAGTGTTTAGAACAAGATTAAAATCCAATCTAAATGTAAAACTAAGCAAAACGAGAATTAAATATCCTACACAGTCCAATATGATAAGTGTAAAAGCCTCTTATATTAGCTGCTAATCGATATATGGTACCATATTGTGCATCCCTAGTAGTGTGCTCTCTTAGTGTTGAGTCAAGATGTGATGATCTGAGATCTCTTCCTCTACTGACAAGTCAAGGCAGTTGAGCTGTCAGTGGTCAATTAGAGATGTTTCTATTTCATTTTCAACACCACATCCACTGGAAATGGACTGCATAACAATCCTTGAAAATACAGATAACGGACCTTCCTGTTTTCCGCTTCTTCGGGGATCTGCAACACTCAGACTGTTTCTAACAAAACCCAAAGAGCGGTTGCGGATTTCAGAGTCCGACAGCCTACAGTTGCCCCTCTCTCCTCAAAGTGTCCCACAAAGGAATGTGTTTAAAATAATTATTCACTAAAAGTTCAATAGTTCTCTCAAGCACTGCGGCGCTGCTTACACTACTGGAGCCAAGGACCATCAGGCAATATTCAAACTGGCTTTTGTTTGGCCAAACAAAATGATTGAATGAATAAATCAATTGATACATTTTTTAAATCAACTTCCTTACATTTCATTAGAAATCTGCATCCTCCTGTTTGTTACATCGATACAAATTTAATTCAAATTCAGGAATTTAAAAGTCATTCTGAATGGTGCGAAAGCCGAGAGGTCACTAGGCCACTAGATACCCGAGAAAGCATGACTTCCTCAATAAATGCAACAAATTAAATAACTTTATGAATGTACTGTAGTGGTTTCATTGTGAAACTTTATTGAAACCTAACAACAGGAGGGAAAAAAGTTTGCAATTCCATATTCTGCTCCACAAGGAAAACACTGAAAAGACAAGATGGCCTATTACAACATCTCGGGTATGTATGACTGAGCATGACACCATCATTTCGTTATCCTGCATTGCTCAAATGCAAGTTATGGGGTGAGGAACACAATGTATCTGTGCATCGTCTAGTCGTAGATCATTTGGCACGACGGCCAGCTGCTGACCAGACACTCAGTTGCTGCACAATCATGACAGTTTTGTGCACAGGGACCAGAGAGTCACCACACCCATTCATTCCACACATTACAGCCATAATTATGAGATACCAGCGGTTCCCTTAGGGAAGTGTAAAAGGACAAATAACCTTTTGCCAGTCTTACAGCTGACCCAGTGGGACTACATGTGAAGAGTTCAGATGCAAAAGCCTCTAAATGCCATTTGAAATTTTCTTATTTAATGATGATTTTTATCAAACTTGTAAATTTAAGTTCAGTAATTTCACTTAAATAACAATTAATAGGTAATTACCATTGCCATTTAAGTGAAATCACTGAACTTAAATATACAAGCTTGATAAAAATGATCATTCTAGAAGAAAATTTCGCAAATTTTGCATCTGAACTCTTCATGTAGACAAACTCAAAATAGGGATGTCATTTTAGTCATTTTGTCTATTTTTTACAGCATTTTAAGTACTCAGGAACAGGAGGTGTTAATTTTTCCACCAGACAAACCTTTTTTAGCATCTTATACTAACTCTACTGTTCAAGAGTTTGTGGTCAGTTGTTTTTGAAAGAAGTATTTTATGCTCACCGAGGCTACATTTATTTGATCAAAAATACAGTAGTAGGTAATATTTTAGAAATTTTAAAAGAACTGTTGTTCATTTCTATATATTTTAAAATGTATATTCCTGTGATGGCGAAGATGAATTTTCAGCATCATTACTCCAGTCTTTAGTGTCAGATGATCACTCAAAAATCATTCTAATGTGCTGATTCGATGCTCAAGAAATATTCTCTTTTTATTAGGGATGGTAAGATTCACCGATTTGCATCGGTGCATCGACATAAAAGCTAACAATGCGATGCATCGATTTAAATAAGGTTGCATCGGATACAAGTTGGCA
The DNA here is from genome assembly GCF_988280905.1 of Pimephales promelas. Lineage (NCBI taxonomy): Eukaryota > Metazoa > Chordata > Actinopteri > Cypriniformes > Leuciscidae > Pimephales > Pimephales promelas. The sequence goes on from NC_142784.1 coordinate 20,113,715, forward strand.
TTTGTATCGCGATGCATCGTTTTTAACATCTGCATCGGTAAAAAACGATTTATTCCGGAAACCATGATAATCTTGTGATTTTTATTTATTTATTTATTTTTTTTGATAAATAGAAAGTTCAAAAGAACAGCATTTATTTTAAATATAAATCATTTGTAAATGTCTTTACGGTCACTTTTAATGAATTTAATGCATCCTTGATCAATAAGTAAATATTCATTTAATTCAGTGACCCCAAGCTTTTAAAAGGTAGCATTGATTTAAAAGTTAGATCATGGTTAAAAATGTAAAAACATATATAAAGACAATTGTTGAAGTGGATGTGCTCAGTATCTATGACAACCGATCCAATTCTAATGACATCATACATCCATACTTTTCCAGTGAATGGATACACATAAAGACCTTTCATTGTCTGGAAGAGCTTATTACTACATGTCTTACATAGTCAATTCCTTGTTTTTTTAACTGAGTCACTCCACGTCTGGAAGCAACTGCCATGTGTGGGAAATGAGGTGCTTTAATGAGGTGTAGTAGGCATGCTGAATCTAAATCTGATGTTGAAAGCTCTGAAACATGCCAGGACTAGGTTTCACACACTTCCTTTATCTCTACTGCGATATCACCAAAATCCAACATGCGATAAAATTCCTAAATATGCCCCCCTATAATAGGGTGCAAGAGCCGAATTGTGACTCTTCTAACTCCAGTAAAACTAGTACGACACCCCCTAACTGTAAATACTAACTCAATCTTTTTCTCAAGGTGTGTAATATTTTGCACACATGTAGTGCGTTCACAATGGATAAATGTGCTAAAGCTAACGTATAACATCAAAACTTTGAAACTTCATTTCATTCTGTTTCAGCGCATTAAAAACTGTACAAGTCAACTATATAATATTTTTTTTTAGCTTTACTTCAGTCTATGCTTCTGAATCCATCCTTGAATTTCCAAATATGACCACTATGGAGACAATACATTTAGTTAAAATGGTCAACCACTCTGGAACGTTCAGGCACAATATGCACATTTCTGTGGTCTGGCTGTAAGGCCACACCTGGCCCGGATTGCATGACTTATCTCCATGCAGGAGAGAGCCTGGTTAAAGGTTAACCCATGCCTTTCACTTCTCACGATCACGGTGAGATCTGAAAGGAGCTCATAAAGTTTTCACTTCAAAGGTATTTGATAAAGACCATTGCTGAAATCTAAGACTTGATTTATCCTGAGCGGTTAACAGCATGACGACGTAAGAATGTGAAGGATGCTACCATGAACAAGATAACACATAATGGGTTTCGTTCTCATGCTTTAAGGGCACCATGGTTTTATCTACAGTGGGTTAGAGTCACAAAGGTCACTGAGGCTCAGTAAGGAACAAGGAGCAGAGCGCCTGCCTTGTTCATGTCTGTGGAGCATGTGTGATGAAACAATGAATGGATGCAAACAGGCACGGACAAGCTAATGTAAAATAACATGGGGGCACAGTGAAAGGATGCAATCTCTGCTGTAATCTCATCTCGAAGTGCACCTCTGGAAGAAGGAATGTAACCTCAGCTCATGTTACAATAATCCCTCAACTCCAGCCCCAGTGTCTGCCCTTGTCAATCAAGGAAGACTGTAATCCCAGGGGAAAGGATCACAGAATATCTAACACGTCAGGTTAATCAGTAGTCTGAGTATGTGTGTCAGCAAACCGAGGATCTTAAGCTCCTAAAATCCACAGTCAGCACACGATGAGTAATATAAGAATGTAAACATATCTGCAATCTCAAATAACAGCCATTTAGCTAAATACATGAGAAATTAGAAAAATGTTTGACGGATGAGAAAAGGTTTGACTGACTTGAATGTTTGATCTAAATCTAATGCACTAAAAGTCAGAAAATTTTAAATAATGTTCAAAAGTTTGAGGTCTTTTGATGTTTAAGTCGAATAGAAATATAGCACCATGACATCATGACTTTTGCGTAAACATAAATGCCACTTTCAAATCAAGTGGCTTGTTATCTATTCGCATTTTAAGCTATCTGTGTGTATATGTCCACGCCGTTAAATGTCCGAGTAATTCCGCGTGTATGCACACGCCGTAAATGTCCGCCGCAAAATCTAGATCTACATCTGGGGAGTGATATTTTTTTTCCTAGGATGGTAGGGAAAGACTCATAAATGGTATTAACCCAGTGACGGGTAGGTTTAGGGACGTGGTTGGTTTCGGTCATATACAGTAATGTAACGGTGTCAACGGTGTTCATAAACACGCTGAAAGACATGATAGCAAGCCAAAAATGGAAATACGAATTGCCGTGTCATACATACGCCATTTCATGAGATCAGTCTGCTGAATCAGACTAAAATTCTCTAATTATGTTGTCAATGTTGGTTCTGTTCTGTTTACCCTAAGGTGGTTATTGCTGCTGTCCCTGCTCTTATCCATGCTAGGCTGCATGGATGGCTGGAAGTTCTCGTTCAGAACAGACCCATACGACCAATCCAAACTGTATGCTAATTGCCAATCGTATTTGACGATAGTGGTCCGGACAGAATTAGATTTATCGGCCAATATATCGGTTATCGGGAAAAATTTTCTTAGCGGTGAATCCCTAATTACAGATGTTGATTTAGTGCTCTAGAAACATTTCTTAACAATATAAAAAACATTGTGCTGCTTAATATTTTTTTGTGGAAACACAGTGATACAGTGAGACAAAATTTCTTTCAAAAAATTAATAATAATAAAAAAAAATGTTCTTTTGACCGATAGTTTAAAATAAAATGCCATTAAAATAAACCAAGTTTTAGAGCTGTATAGTACCAAAAAAAAATATTTTTGGTCTGGGCATTGCCGTTTCTCCTTGATATGGAGCAGAATGGAGTCCAAGGGCAGGGCCTCGATGGGAAATTTGACGTGGAAAAGCCACAGCTAAATTAAGAAAAACTGCAGATCCTGCAATGAGCTCATGACTCACCACAGGGCATAAAGACATTTACAACAAAAGTCCACAGTCTCTTTCTTACCCTCTGCTCCCTCCAGTTCTCAAAGCAAAAAAACTAGATTAAAACCTGCTTTGCTGAGCTCTTTATAATGTAAACAAACAGGCCATCAAGTCGAACGCCACTCTGTTCCTGTGTACCACACAATTACACAAAGAAAGCTAAAGACTAAATGTTTAAAGTCAACATGAAAGGTGCTCGCAACCCATTTTACTTCACTAATGTCATGCACTTCCAAAACAGGATATTAAACGAGAACAAAAAGTAGTGTGGGACTTGAAGAGGCGGAAGATTCTGATGAATGAATGAATTCTAAGACAAATGTATCATTCACAACTACACCAGCAAAGTAAATATGGTTAAGTTCAACTTTATATAAATCTAATGCTACAACAAATACAGTCAATTAGGTGCAGAATGCAGCTTCAGCTTAAAGTTTATGTGGTTGGCTAACCCTGAGAACTTCCTGTTCTGAGCATTTCAGACACAGGTGTATCCCCTCTGAGCTCTCTCTGGGACACACTGACAGCTGTCTGGTTGACAGACCAGCAATGAGGCACAGCCCTCCCACGCTGAACCAAATATTCCTCCGCAATCTCACCATCTTCATAAACATGACGAATGGAGTAATTGGAAGATAAAGAAACAGACTAAACAAGAAGTCTCAACAGTGGATAAAGCAAATGTTTCGGCCTAATACAAAGTTAGACTAGCCTATGTTTCCTTGCACAATGGAAAAGCTGACAGACGTAGAAACTTAATTGTCTGGGGACAGCTGGAAAATTGTTCAAGTAGAAAGTCTCCCGGCCTCCAACCAAAAACCAGAGTCCCGCTGCTCTGAAAATATTCTCCATCCCAAAGTATTTGGCACAGTTAGTCACCATGTATCAATTACAACCCTGAGATAATTAGGCTTGCAGGGATGTCTTACAAGTTTTTTGCAACACAACCATTTTAAATAAATGTGTTAAAGTTCTTGGAAAACGGCTTATAGCATTATTCATCCAGAAGCCTAAGCAACTGTCAGCTCCTAATTGTTGTCAATTATACTAGTTACACCATGCATGCAATGTTGCACAATAAACAAAAATCTACAGGGTCCCATTGCAAGCAATCCATTCAATTTGACAGGCGTATCTTCGTTAGGTTTTGCAACACATGGAAACAGGAATGACACAGAAGGGGGGATGTGAGTGAGGACACTTGAGGACATGACCTGCCACCGACCTCAACATGTCATCAGTGGTGGGCTGCTCAAACCTCACAGGTGACAGAAAAACTCTCTTATTTACACACTCTACACAGTATAGTAAAAAAAAAAAAATCACGTATTTTACATAAAATGTCTGTACTGGGTTGTATATTCCCAGTGGAATTCCCAATCTAACGTTAATTGGACTGAGGGAGGTTAGTTTGGCATGACAGATAATTAACAGCTGGTCTCCTTCAACTCCTCTTGTCATCCCATCTGAGTCATGGAAAAAAAATGTGGTCTGAAGCCACCCAAATCACTTGAAATGTTACTCAATACACTCTTATAGTATTGTTTGATAATAAAGCTTTTGGAGATGGGGGATTGTTTGTTTGTATAACCATCATGCATTTGAATCAAGATCTGAACAGGTCAGGGAAGTTATTTCATGGATAACATGCAGTAAATTAACAGGTGAGGTCATAACACTTGACAGTTGCTGTGCATAAAACACAGTTGAGCTGCCAGGCGCCTATACCGCCATAAAATGCTGTCTAAGTAGGGAGCTTACAAGCCTAGTAAGCGAAAACATCGAGTACGACTCTTTTCCGCGAATCAGTTCCTTCGAACCGTTTGTTAGAAAAAAAAAAGTTATTTTAAATTATGGCGTAACGTTAGTCATGGTCGTTTATAGCGTTTTTACAACAAACGAGTGTGCCATATATTTTTATTTAAATATTTCTGTTTTAGTTCCGAGTATTTCGCTATCAATTAATCCTCGGTTGCCTCTCTTTTATGCTCTCATCATCAATGCTTCTCGGCTTTGATAGTTTTAAGTCTGACTAGCTAATTTGTCAGCAATGTCTAGTCTGATTCTGGAAAGATCGTTCAGTCCGATTTGGCGAACCGTTTCAACCGATTCATTGGCATTATAAGACTCGTTCATCAATTGGACATCCCAAATAAGCAAGAAACCAATCTTTACGAAATATTATCAGCACTCTGACACCCACAAACACACACGTGTGGATTCAAAATACGTCACGTAGCGTAAACTGACATTGTGCTTTTAAAATGAATGGCACGCAAACTCACTTACCTTGATTAATAAAGCACACCAAATTCAGTCTCCGCTATGTCCAAAAGCACCGGTCGCTCACTGTAATACTGCATAAGAGAAACTCAGCAGTGATGATGGGAAACTTGTTCTCGAACTTCAGCTGTAATCTGGATTTGTCCCTTGTGTGAATCCCACCGACCAGAATATTTACCTCAGTGTGACAGAAGTCGCTTAGATCACTTAAGCAGATGTATGACTACTGGGGATTTGTGTGTTAAATAAACAGATATCCATGCTCTAGTTCATGCTATAGGTAGGACATGTACTCAGTAATGGTTTGAAAGCCAATGTTAAAAATATTACCAGCCGGCAGTCACCCGCCCTCCTCTTTCTCTCGCTGAGCTCACTCACTCACTCGCAAACGCACGAGAGACACTGTACCAGGAAGTCCAAACCAATCCCACGACTAATAAAATATTTCTTTAACTCTTATTTCATCACAGTAAAACTATGAGCTTTTAATCAAAATTAATAGGGCGTTTCGATTAAGACTTGATTTTTTTTTTACATTATTATTATAATTATTATAATGATTTTAAATAGCCTATAAGCAGAAATAACAGTATAGGCTACGGCTGCTTACTTTCCTCAAAATAATAAGCACAAGTGTTTATTCAGAACGAATAGAGTCGTTTGTATGTGTGATTTCTGTCAAAAATAACTATAAATATATATATTTTTTTACAAATATATCAATCTTGAGAGAAAGTATGCGTTACTTGAGAGCACGCTGGCGTTATATCACCCTCTATTGACAACACAGAAGAAAAAGCATGAATGTCCACATGAGGTCTTCAGTCTTTCTCGAAGGCCCTTGATGTCTAGATTGCAGTTAGTAGCCTCTCACTAAGGTACTATTTATAATATTCAGACTTAATTTATATATTTATTTTATTTTATTTTAGTTAAAGATTTAGTCGTTTTGTTATGTTTTTTGTCATTTTGTTATGTTTTTTAAATGTCTATATTGTTTTTATTCTTTGTCATTTTAGAGTTTGAGTTATTTTAGTACATCAAGCTTTTTATAATTTTTTATATGCCTATATTGTGTGTTATTTCATTTTCATTTTCAATTTCATGTTTATTTTATTTCAAGTAACAAAAAAGGTCTTTATGGATTCAGGTTTTAGTTTCCTCAGTGATGAAAACAACAAACATTTAGTTGAAATGTTACTTTTTAACTTTAGCTTTGATAAATATTGTATTGTAATGTTGTATTTAGATTTATTTATTTGTTTATTTATACAAAAAAGGTTATAATAATTGCAAAAATTGACAAACCCATTGTAAAGTCCTATCATTCATTGCAAAGTGGGCCTACTGAAATTCACATTTACTAAAGAGCTTTACTTCTGGCATTATTGTGCTCAAATCAACCCTTTTCTGAGATTGTATTGCACTGGTCTTTATTGTATTATGTCATCCAGTAGCCAGTTGATGTGATATGAGGTACAGAATCGCAGCCATTTATTCTGAGCATCTGTTTTTCAGTTCTCACACACACCAACACACACAGTATGTAACGCATTCCCTGTGAAAGGAAAGCCGTAAACATTCCACCATATCAATAAACACTGCTGAAACAAAACACCCCCATGTCAAGGTGACCTCACGCCTGCTAATCCAAGTCAAGTGCAGTGTCATGCTGTAGCCAGAGGGTGAAGTGATTGATTCTGCCATTGTGCTCTTCAAATTTCAGACCACCAAACCCTGGACTGACATTAAGCACATTTGTGCCGACCAGCTGAACCGAGAGGAAAGGTTGTATCCTGTTTACAAGGCAAGGTTGGACAGACGGGCTGTACTAAAGGGTGTGTCACCAGTCAGGTGGAAATAGGGATTACACTTATTGTTCCTTCCTTCATCAGTTATTTAATAATAGTAGGAGTGTAACAATATATTGTGTTACAATATATCGCAATACAAAACTGCAACAATATGTATCGTGGATAGTTCACCCAAAATGAAAATTACTATGTGAGAAAAAAAATACAAGTTTTTTAGAGGTTTTTTTTTTTTTTTGTCAGTAATACATTAAACTACTATATAATGTTGAATAAAATGTAGAATAATGCAATGTGGGTGCCAAGATCAAACCTATTCATTTACACCCACAATATCATGTCTTGGAGTATCGCAATAATATCGCATCATGAGTTCAGTATCATGATATGTATCGAATCGTGACATGAGGATATCGTTACACCCTAGTACAGTGTTTTTTTTCTTCTTATTAATGTCTCTCCCTCTCTTTTTCCCACTCAGACCCACTCATACTTAAACACACCCAGCAAGGGTGACATGACCTTGCCAGAAAGTCAGGAAAAGTATGCCGTTCCGGAATTTGAACGTGTCATTTCCTCCCCAAAGTAGCATTCCATTCCAACCGCTTTTAAATTAATAGTTTTTAAGTGGTTCTCCAATTAGAAAAGTTTTTTTCTTAACAAAATATGTGCAAAATATATTCTTATCAGCTAGATTCCAGCATGACCACTAGACCAAATGAACCATAACGAAAGAAACAGAACAGAACAAAACAAGTCAAAAGAATGATTTTCAAACAAAGTAGAAAGGAAAACAAAGCATATTTGAGCCAAACAAACTAGGTACATTTTTGCAATCCATAAGAAACATTCAACCTTATGTCAGAGTTAATGGTCATTTTCGTTGCGCACAGACAGGTTTTAGTGTAAACCTCACATTCCTTGATGGAGCAATCCAGACCTATTCCTCAAAAACCAAAACCTTAATATTAACTACAAACAGCTATGTATTGCTGCATCTTTAGTTCATAATCATTGAGTGTTGTAGAAAACAGAAAGGTAGTTTGTTATTTTTTCGAAAGGGTTATCACAGTCTGAACACCATGCATTTATTGCAATCACTTGCAACTGTTGCTTTTATTATAAACAAGCATATGCCGAAAATCGAGATCTTACACAGCAGGGAAAATTCTAATGAGCCTCGGTTTTAGGGCATGCAAATCTATGGCATGCTTTGCTGAGCACAGAATATCCTGACAGCAATTATTCACAATAAGCAATTTGTTAAGAAATTGCTGGGTGCAGATGTCTTTATTTATTTATGCAAATTAAAAATGATTATCTGTTCTTATCTTAGATTGACACATTCATTTAGCATAGGATTTGATCTAAAGCGACATACCTTATTGCAGCCTTGGCAGTAAATCTCTCCATTTTTCCCTGGAGACAGTATGATTTCTCCCGTGGGAACGAGCTGGATCTTCAACTCCATCATGATGTGTCTCTTTGACTTTCTATGAGTGTCCTTCCTCTCTAGCAGCCACTGTTGTGAGGGGTTCAACCCTCACTGGTGCTTCTTCTCTGTTGGATAAAGAAGAATGAGGGACGATATTCATAAACGAAGAGTTATATACAGAGAAAGATGAAGCAAATCAGGCTGATGTAGAATTTACCCGCCGCCAAACAGAGTAAATGCAGGTCGTTATAGATGTGTAAGCGGAGTCCAGGACTCGTCTCACAGCCAGATGTGCACTATAATGATACGTTCCCTGACTCTGAGCTGCTGTGAGCGCTGAGAGTCTGCCGTCAGGGCTTCCTCTAGGCTTCAGCATCCTGTCCTCGACATTCCCAGGGTAAACACCGGAGGAGCCTACTCCATTTCCCCTGCACACACTTCAAGCAGAAATTTGATGATGACAAGTTAAAGGAAATATCTCCTGGCTTTGACGGGAATGGAGAATGGAGTTTCGGGGGTTGAATGTAACATGGCTTGACAATATCTTACATGCTTTCTTTATGGATTTTTATAATGAATTAGCTAACATAATGTTCTGGGAATGTTCACCCCTTAATAAAATGTTACGTCACATTAGAAATTGGTTTCCATAACAATAACAATAGGCTAACGTTTTTGCTGGGAAGTTATTTTTAAATTCATTTTAATCTGTTTTTAAATGAACACATGAAGGCCTTTACATCGGAATAAAATTCCCCAAAAACGTGTCAATGTTGTAAAATATAGCTTATTGGAGGGGAAATGACAGAGACACACATCCTCTGACCTGTGACATTAGTTGAGACACTCATGATTTCTGGGCATCAACAGGAAAGAGTGGCCTTGGCATCCCATGTTACGATCTAAATTTGGATAAAGACATGGATCTCTTTCAATATAGCATTTAGTGAGTTACATAAAACTGACTTCTTTTGATGGGTTTTTTTTTTATTATCTGTTGACAGTTTAATGACTTTAGTTGTCTTGCCTCCATATAGCCTGCTGTGATCACTAAAAACAACAGATGGTCAGCATAAGAGCAAAGAGAAATGACAGACAGAATGAAAGATTGCAATCAAATACAGATCAAATGCAGATGGTTTAGACTATGAGACTGGAGTAATGATCCTGTTTGTAAAAGAGGGACATGATGGTGAACTCATTTGAGGTGTGGTAGCAGAATGGGTGAAGGGCAGGGCAAAGATAACTATGGGTGTTTTGACATGGTAAAGAGTACTGCCATAGTTATGTAACAGGCCATTTAGAATAGCACTCTTGAATATAACTGGTAACAACTATTTTAGAGGAAAAAGGAAACAGCACATATTTCAATGACATCCTATTTCCTCAGTCCTAACTATTCTTTAGCAACTTAGTATTCCTCTCAAATGTTTTACTTTTCCTAAATCTTACCAGTAATATGAATAGATACTACGTATTTCGTTATATCTCATTTACACTTTATGTTCCCTTAAAATATGGACATGGTATTTCTCAAATTGCATGCAAATTTGAACATATGTCTATTTTGGGCCTGTACTACTATATATTCTAGGCTAAGTCAATGGGGCTACATCAACTGTTTAGTTACTGACATTCTTCTAAATATCATCTTTTGTGCTCAGCAGAAGAAAGAAATTCATACAGGTTTGGATCAAAGTAAATGATGTAAATGAAGACAGAAGTTTCATTTTTGGGTGAACTATCCCTTCTAACAAATGCATCAGCACCACCTGCTGGCGCGTTTTGTTGCGTTTCCAGCACCAAAATAGAATACATTTCACAAAATTATTCCATGTTGGTCCTTACAATTAGAAGCATTGTTGTGTGTGCATTTGTGGGCCTGTAAATGAAAATGTTTAGCCTGTTTAGGGTTTAAAACTTGTTTCTGTAAAATGTGTTTTGCGGAACTGTAAATTAATTTTAGTTTCAGTCAGAGTGAATTAATTTAAGTTTAAGCCGTTAGTACTTTTTATATCCTTGGGAATGTATACTTTTAAAATGCTGGGGGAGGGCCAGTCATTTTGAGAAAAATATTAGGCCAAGTGACTCTGTCGTTGTATTCATATGTGGTACAAACTGTAAAATGCTAAAAAGGAAAAAAAAAATTGAAAGGAAATATTTTGTGGAAATAAATAGTCTTAAAGTGTAGAAACACTGTAATACATAACATAATATTTCCTGCCAATGTAGTGGTTATATAACGTTACCTTATATAATACATTAATATTATTTCAATAGAAAATCATTTTCTTATAATAATGCATTTCATTCAGATCATTAACACTAATTCAAACAATCTCACCAGTTTACAACTATGAATGAACTAAAATAACCATAGAAAACAACAGACATGAAAAGGACAAAAAGAGCACTTTTCATATCCGGTGTCATCGTCATATCCGGAAGTTGGGCCCTACGCATTTTCTTACGTTCGGTTTCGCAAATACACCATTTCCGCTGAGGTAGGATCTTCCAGATACGTAAAACGCATTCGTGAATCGAAAGACCATACGCACAACGTGCATGGTACGCCATTCTGTTGAGCACAAACCAAGCACACAACTACATTCATTGGCGAGAAACTGCTTTTAACAGTAAGCTATTTTGATTTACACTTGCGCACGCTACTTTTTATTTAATTGATTTTTATTTTAAAAAGTATGACTTTATCTCTGGCAATGCTTGCTTGCGGAAACAGTTTGTTTGAATAGTATACGGGAAGCTAAGCTAACATGCTAACTCCTGCTTTATTGAGGCGACAACACGAAAAGTATTGCGCATCCATAAATAAGAATTATACATATTTTTATTTGAGCTGCAAAATGTCTAACCTGAAAGGTGTAACGTTATATGTCGGTTGTATTTAATCAGTAATAGGCTTGTAATAGTTTCTTTACGATAGGAAAACAATTCAGGCGCCATGGTCAAGTTAGTCGGCTAAGTGCTCTGATGTGGTTTAGGTATTTTGTTTGAAAGTGGTTGGCCCAACTTATGCATTTTAAACTTTAGGTTTCTTTTCTAAACGACAAATTTGCCTTTTTTTATTTCACTATTTTCTACTGGGGAGTCAGCAACGCTGTTGTGGTTCTTCTTTTCGTAGTGCCGTGTTAGTGCAATAATCTTTAACGTGTTTCTGTACGCATGTTTTGAAGTCTGACCTCATATACTTTGTGGATTACTGTTCTTCCTTCCAGTAGACGCTGCCATGGCAGCTGCGTTCCCCTACAGAGGTGTTCCTGGAACAATGCCTCCAGGTGTTCCTCCACCTCCTCCTGCTGTTGCTCCAATACCAGATTACATGACTGAGGAGAAACTGCAAGAGAAAGGTGAGCTCACATCATTTGGTCATGCAGTTCATTTTCAACTCACTGTCCATATTAGCGTTTTTCAAAAGTTTCTTGTCCACACTGAAACGTTGGAAAATACTGAAATCATCTTACTGCACATGCATAAAACACAATAAAAGCTCCCTGAGATGTCACCGAGAGACCTGATTAAATAAAGTGCTCTGGCACAATTGTTTTTATTAGCACAATATCTCATTACTTAATAATGCATCCATATAATAATCCATCCTTCACAAAGCTCTGTTTCGCATGTCAAAAATGTTGTCTCAGTGTAGATAGAAGGCCAAAACATAGAGGAAACCGTGTGTTTTTAAATGTATCCAGATTTGTGTTGATGTAGCTCAAGTTATCGGAATGTTTTAATGACATTTTTCTTTGTTGCAGCTCGGAAATGGCAGCAGCTTCAGGCCAAACGCTACTCGGAGAAAAGAAAGTTTGGCTTTGTGGATGCTCAGAAAGAGGACATGCCACCTGAGCATGTGCGAAAAATCATCAGGGATCATGGTGATATGACGAACAGGAAATTCCGTCACGACAAGAGGGTCTACCTTGGGTAAGCCCATTTCTAACATTATTAGGCAGACAGTTATGTATGTTCATTAGTAACATTGTGTTGCTTTTTGTTTGTAGGGCACTGAAATATATGCCCCATGCAGTACTCAAACTGCTGGAGAACATGCCCATGCCCTGGGAGCAGATCAGAGATGTTCCTGTGCTCTACCACATTACAGGCGCCATTTCCTTTGTAAACGAAATCCCATGGGTTATTGAGCCGGTGTACATTGCTCAGTGGGGGTAGGTGACAGCAACTTAGGCTTCACGTTCTGTGGGGAAAAAAATATTTTTCATTTTTCAGAAAAAATTAAAGGTTTGTTGTACTTGTTAATAATTATAGTAGTAATAATTGATTATTTCATTGAATCTGTCAAATAAAAACAATATTTAGAAAAATACATTAATATGTATGGCTATTACCATTTCTTAATTTTCAAACAATAAACCATCAAGCTTTTATTTAAGCAGAAAACTGTTTAGAGCATTTAAAGCTTTTTTCATACAGCAATTTCATTTTTTATATAGAATTATCATGTAGCCCTTCAAAAAATGTCTTTTTTTTTTCACCAGCACAATGTGGATCATGATGCGTCGTGAGAAGAGAGACAGACGTCACTTCAAGCGCATGCGTTTCCCTCCATTTGATGATGAAGAGCCTCCATTAGATTATGCAGACAACATCCTGGATGTTGAGCCTCTGGAGGCAATCCAGATGGAGCTGGACAATGAGGAGGATTCTTCTGTTGTAGACTGGTTGTATGAGCATCAACCTCTAAAAGATACCACAAAGTGAGTGTTAGTGACGGTTGCATAAATATGGTTAGCTTGTTTCTTTTGCTCATGATTTATCTTTTCCCTTCACAGATATGTGAATGGGACCACATACAGACGCTGGCAGTTCACTTTACCGATGATGTCCACTCTGTATCGATTGGCTAATCAGCTGCTGACAGACTTGGTGGATGGAAACTACTTCTACTTGTTTGACTTGAAGGCTTTCTTCACCTCCAAAGCTTTGAACATGGCCATTCCAGGGGGGCCCAAATTTGAGCCGCTTGTCAGAGACATTAACCTCCAGTATGTACTGTCCATCCTGTTGCGTTATTGATTGTTTTATTTTTTCCAGAAGTCTAACTTGTTATGGTTACAGGGATGAAGACTGGAATGAGTTCAATGACATCAACAAGATCATCATCAGGCAGCCAATCAGGACCGAATACAAAATTGCATTCCCTTACTTGTACAATAACCTACCACATCACGTGCACCTCACCTGGTACGATACATTATCATACCTATGATTTTATTGTTCTATACAAATTCTTGTGCTGAACCAATGATATCTGTTGGTCCATCCAGGTACCACACACCAAACGTGGTGTTCATCAAGACTGAGGATCCTGATCTGCCTGCCTTCTACTTTGACCCTCTGATCAACCCCATCTCTCATAGGCACTCTGTTAAGGTCAGAAATTAAACTGTTTAATTAAACTGTGGATGTATATTTCTTCCCACACCAATTGCAAGCTTGTGTTTTCTCCATAGAGTCAAGAGCCATTGCCAGATGATGATGAGGAGTTTGAACTTCCTGAGTATGTAGAGCCATTCCTGAAGGAGACGCCCCTCTACACTGACAACACAGCTAATGGAATTGCACTGTTGTGGGCACCTCGTCCATTCAATCTCCGCTCCGGAAGAACCAGACGGGCCATTGATGTGCCTCTCATTAAAAACTGGTTTGTATAATACAGTATACCCCATTTGCACACTGTAAGGGAGTTTTCACACAATACATTTTTGTATTCAACTTTGCTGCTTTTCCATTTATTTTTCAGCCTTCTATTGTTTTTTTCTCTGCCCTGTGTCTTGTGTTATTAAATGCAAAAATGTGTTCTGTGTGACTCGCCCCTAAGCCATGAAGGGTTTGAGTATTGAGACCATACAAGAAGGCTATAATTTCTGAATAGAGGCTCTTTTTTCGCCAAACACTTTCAGGTATCGTGAGCACTGTCCTGCAGGCCAACCTGTGAAGGTGCGTGTGTCTTACCAGAAGCTCCTGAAGTACTACGTGCTAAACGCTCTAAAACACAGACCACCTAAGGCACAGAAAAAGAGGTGAGGCTGCTATTCCAGAGCTTGTTCCTTGAAAAGTGTTTATGCATTTAATGATGATTTTCCCTTACCTTTTCTCCTATCTATTTTAGATACCTGTTCCGTTCTTTCAAGGCCACCAAATTCTTCCAGTCTACAAAGCTGGACTGGGTAGAAGTCGGTCTCCAGGTGTGCCGGCAGGGCTACAACATGCTGAACCTTCTGATTCACAGAAAGAACCTCAACTACTTGCACTTGGATTACAACTTCAACTTGAAGCCTGTGAAAACCCTCACAACAAAGGAACGTAAGAAGTCCAGATTTGGAAACGCGTTCCACTTGTGCCGTGAGGTTCTGCGTTTGAGCAAGCTTGTGGTGGACAGTCATGTGCAGTACAGGCTTGGAAACGTTGACGCATTCCAGGTATGAGTGGTTTCTGTGTAGCTAATCTGTACCAATGTCTCATTTTTTTCATTACTAAAGTCTTCTGTCTATCCTGTAGTTGTCAGATGGACTGCAGTACATTTTTGCCCATGTCGGTCAGTTGACTGGCATGTACCGCTACAAGTACAAGCTCATGAGGCAGATCAGAATGTGCAAAGACCTGAAGCATCTCATCTACTACCGCTTCAACACAGTGAGTAACACTCAATGCAAATAAATACATCATTTTGTTGATTGAATCAAAGTTTGGATTGGTGCTATGCCTTGCATCTAAAGTGACATGTTTTTTAGGGCCCAGTTGGAAAAGGTCCTGGCTGTGGGTTCTGGGCTCCAGGGTGGAGAGTCTGGTTGTTCTTTATGAGAGGCATAACCCCTCTTCTGGAGCGGTGGCTTGGCAATCTTCTGGCCAGGCAGTTTGAGGGTAAAATTAGCTTTTATTTCTATGCAAAAAGCATGTAGAAAGATGTAGTCAAGTTATCAAGTACTAATTTATTGTGGAATGCCATTTAGGTCGACACTCTAAGGGTGTAGCCAAGACTGTGACCAAACAGCGTGTGGAATCTCACTTTGATCTTGAGCTGAGAGCTGCTGTGATGCATGACATCCTGGATATGATGCCTGAGGGTATCAAGCAGAACAAGGCTAGAACCATCTTGCAGCATCTCAGCGAGTCATGGAGGTGCTGGAAGGCCAACATCCCTTGGAAGGTACATCTTTGGTCATTTGTTGTTGCCTATTAATGGTAAGTTATTTAATTTCAAAGTTTACCGTTAAGTGATCATTATTCTTGTTTCAGGTTCCTGGACTTCCAACCCCCATCGAGAACATGATTCTCCGCTACGTGAAGGCCAAAGCTGACTGGTGGACCAACACGGCCCACTACAACCGTGAGAGAATCAGAAGAGGAGCTACTGTGGATAAGACTGTGTGCAAGAAGAACCTGGGACGTCTCACTCGACTCTACCTAAAGGCAGAGCAAGAGAGACAGCACAATTACCTGAAGGTAGATTTCTTGGGTAACACAAAATGTCCTGGAACAGGTTGCTATTACTGTGAAAGAACACATTGATGAGTGATTTAATATTTTGTCTTATAGGATGGGCCTTACATCACTGCTGAAGAGGCCGTGGCCATCTACACCACCACAGTGCACTGGCTGGAGAGCCGTCGGTTCTCTCCGATCCCCTTCCCTCCTCTCTCCTACAAACATGACACTAAGCTTCTCATCCTGGCTTTGGAGAGACTCAAGGAGGCTTACAGGTCAGGCCAGTCCCATAACAGCAACCTGTGTGGATGTGCTGGTTTTGTGTAGATTGCATCTTTTCTGACTTTGCTTTGTTTCTTTTAATTAGTGTGAAGTCAAGGCTGAACCAGTCACAGCGTGAAGAGTTGGGTCTGATTGAGCAGGCCTATGACAACCCTCATGAGGCTCTGTCCAGAATCAAACGTCACCTCCTCACTCAGAGAGCCTTCAAAGAGGTTTGCACACATGCAACATTTAAATGCACTTCATGTAACCACAAGCGTCCTCTAAGCCCATTACTGGTCCTAGCTTGCATCTGAAGTGGTTCATTTTCTCTCTAGGTGGGCATTGAGTTCATGGACCTTTACAGTCATCTGGTGCCGGTTTACGATGTTGAACCTCTGGAAAAGATCACTGACGCGTACCTGGATCAGTACCTGTGGTATGAAGCAGACAAGCGCAGGCTTTTCCCTCCCTGGATCAAGCCAGCCGACACCGAGCCACCTCCACTGCTAGTGTACAAATGGTGCCAAGGTGAGATCAATTTACTGAGGTCGACCGGTATGGATGTTTTGATAGCCGATGCCAATATCTTAGAAAGCAGCAGGGCTGATTTAAAGCTGAAATGTTGACAGTATTTGAAAAAGGGTTTTTTCAAATACAACAGAACCCTACACACTTAAATACTTTATGTACAGTTTACTTTCTATCTTTGTTTATACATTTCATATTTAATAATTTAAGTAATTGATAATATCTGCTCAGGTGCTGGTGTTATCAAATGAAAGTCACCTCACTAAAAGTCTCATTCATGTATCGGGCATGCAGAAACTCATCTGCTAATGCCAATAATTAAAACACTGGCAAATACTGTCAACCTCTAAATGTAACTGGTTATCTTAAGATATCAAACTATTGTAATGTTATTCTAGAGATATTGTTCACTGGATAAATGAGGGTTGATTAAAAAATAATCTTAATCAATTTCATCAGGAATCAACAACCTGCAGGATGTGTGGGAGACAGCAGAGGGTGAATGTAACGTCATGCTGGAGTCTCGCTACGAGAAGATGTACGAGAAGATTGACTTGACATTGTTGAACAGGCTTCTGCGTCTCATTGTGGATCACAACATTGCCGATTACATGACGGCTAAAAACAATGTTGTCATTAACTATAAGGTCTGTTTTTAGCACAATATATTCCATTGATAAAATTCATATTTCCCTCTTAATGCTTTTGAGAAGTTCATATTAGAACTTTCCATTCACTGCTTGGTTTGATTTTAGATATCTGTATTTTCTCTTTGCAGGACATGAACCACACAAACTCGTATGGTATTATCCGTGGCCTGCAGTTTGCCTCTTTCATCGTGCAGTACTATGGGTTGGTGATGGACCTGCTGGTGCTGGGTCTGCACAGAGCAAGTGAGATGGCTGGGCCTCCTCAGATGCCCAATGACTTCCTCAGCTTCCAGGACACAGCCACTGAGAGTGCCCACCCCATCCGTCTTTACTGCAGATACATAGACCGCATTCACATCTTCTTCAGGTTAGTAGTGCAGAGGAAGGAAGTCTCGTTATGCAGTTGAGTTGTTGTTGTTTTTTTTCTTCTTCTTTTTTCTGAAGTATTATAAATGTTATGATATTCTGGTATTGCTGTGTATGTAGGTTCTCTGCTGATGAGGCGAGAGATCTGATCCAGAGATACCTGACCGAGCACCCGGATCCCAACAATGAGAACATTGTGGGCTACAACAATAAGAAATGCTGGCCGCGTGATGCTAGGATGAGACTGATGAAACATGATGTGAACTTGTAAGCACTCTAGACTTTGGTCCTTCTGAACACCTTCATAAATCAAAGACAAATTCATGTTGATTTCCTTATAATCGCACAGGGGCCGTGCTGTGTTCTGGGACATCAAGAATCGCCTCCCTCGTTCTGTGACCACAATTCAGTGGGAGAACAGCTTTGTGTCCGTGTACAGCAAGGACAACCCCAACCTGCTTTTCAATATGTGTGGCTTTGAGTGTCGGATCCTCCCGAAGTGCCGCACTAGTTATGAGGAGTTTACGCACAAAGATGGTGTTTGGAATTTGCAGAATGAGGCGAGTAGAATTACAAATCATCTTTCAATTAATTGTTGGCACATCAGAAACGATGGTGGATAATTGTATGTTGGTTTTTAGGTGACAAAGGAAAGGACAGCACAGTGCTTCCTGCGTGTAGATGATGAGTCCATGCAGAGGTTCCACAACCGAGTGCGACAAATTCTTATGGCTTCTGGCTCAACCACCTTCACTAAGGTATGAGCCTTGAACCTTAAAAGCAAAAACATCCAAACTCATGTAATGTGTATTGGGGAACTAATTTGACATGCTTGTATTTCCCCTTTTTGCATATGGTTTTACATATTGTTGCTCTTCTTAGATTGTGAATAAGTGGAACACAGCTCTGATTGGTCTGATGACGTACTTCCGTGAAGCTGTGGTCAACACTCAAGAGCTTCTGGACCTGCTGGTGAAGTGTGAGAATAAGATCCAAACCCGTATCAAGATTGGTTTGAACTCCAAAATGCCTAGCCGTTTCCCTCCTGTGGTGTTTTACACCCCTAAGGAGTTGGGTGGACTGGGAATGCTTTCCATGGGACACGTACTAATCCCACAGTCTGACCTTCGGTAAGTTGTCCTAAAACTGTTTTTGTTACTGCTTCCTTGATCTGTTACAACTTTAAATTAATATGCAACCACAGATTCAGGCTTTTGAGTGTAGTTCTACTGTTTTTTTCTCAGGTGGTCCAAACAGACTGATGTGGGAATCACTCATTTCCGCTCTGGAATGAGTCACGAGGAGGATCAGTTGATTCCTAATCTGTACCGTTACATCCAGCCATGGGAGAGTGAGTTCATTGACTCTCAGAGAGTTTGGGCCGAATACGCCCTCAAGCGTCAGGAGGCCATTGCTCAGAACAGGTACTGTCCTCTTAACCAAAGCCAAACTTTGATGTTGATGTATTCAAGCTTATTAATATTAATTTGATACTCCTCAGACGTTTGACACTGGAAGATCTGGAGGACTCCTGGGACAGGGGTATTCCACGTATCAACACCCTCTTCCAGAAGGACAGACACACACTGGCTTATGACAAGGGCTGGAGAGTCAGAACAGATTTCAAACAGTACCAGGTAAAAGTCTTTTTGTCTTGGAAACATTGCACATTAACAGTAAAGCCACACACCATTCGGATGAATTTTTGTGGTGTTTTAAAGATTTTTGACTGTGTTTTCAGGTTCTGAAGCAAAATCCATTCTGGTGGACTCACCAAAGGCATGATGGAAAATTGTGGAATTTGAACAACTACCGTACGGACATGATCCAGGCACTTGGAGGGGTGGAGGGCATTCTTGAGCACACTCTGTTCAAGGGAACCTACTTCCCCACCTGGGAGGGTCTCTTCTGGTAAGATCTTTTTATGTTGATAAACAGGTTTAAAATTTGATAAATGCAGTGAATTCAGCAGAAACTTTCAATTTAGTTAATTTTGGCAAAAAAAAAAAATGAACAGTTTATTTAACATGATCTTCTTGATCTTCTATAGGGAGAAGGCTAGTGGTTTCGAAGAGTCCATGAAATGGAAAAAACTCACCAATGCTCAGCGATCTGGTCTGAACCAGATTCCCAACCGACGATTCACCTTGTGGTGGTCTCCTACAATCAACAGAGCCAATGTAAGTCTATGAGAAGCAACTGCATTTAGAAATGGGGTGGGGGAAAAAAGGTGTTCAAAGCTGTTTGTTTTTTTTTTTCACCCCTTTTTATTGAGACTCACTCATGTTCTTGATGTTCTTGTAGGTATATGTGGGTTTCCAGGTGCAGTTGGACCTCACTGGAATCTTCATGCATGGTAAAATCCCGACTCTCAAGATCTCTCTGATCCAGATCTTCAGAGCTCACTTGTGGCAGAAGATTCATGAGAGCGTCGTCATGGATCTCTGTCAGGTAAAGAGATGTGCATCCTTAGGTTAATATAATACATGGTTATTTAATGAGAACCTACATTACATTGTAAGTAGGACTGTGGTTTTACACTTTAGACAGAACTTATTTGCAATTGACTCATTTAGAGTTGTGCTGAAGAGTGCCATCAATAAGCTTCTGTTGGGTTTTTGTAGGTGTTTGACCAAGAGCTGGATGCTTTGGAGATCGAGACTGTCCAGAAAGAGACAATCCATCCCAGGAAGTCTTACAAGATGAATTCCTCCTGTGCTGACATTCTGTTGTTTGCATCCTACAAGTGGAATGTCTCACGTCCCTCGCTTCTAGCAGACTCCAAGTATGTGACTGAGCATAATAGTGTTGAGTTCAAAGATATGAAGAGGAAGCATCAATATAAATGTCACAACTAGTCCATTCTATGAACATATAGAAAATGTCTTAATCATATTTTCTTGCTGCTTTCTATAGGGATGTTATGGACAGCACCACCACACAGAAGTACTGGATTGACATTCAGCTCAGATGGGGTGATTACGACTCCCATGACATTGAGCGATATGCCAGGGCCAAGTTCTTGGACTACACCACTGACAACATGAGTATTTACCCATCACCCACTGGAGTGCTGATTGCCATTGATCTGGCTTACAACCTTCACAGGTCAGTATTTTGTAGTGCGTTGGTGGCTTTATGTCAACTTTGTTGCACATCCCAAAAACAGCAAAAGCAGCATTTAAAGTATTTGATTTGTTCTCTCTCTGCAGTGCTTATGGAAACTGGTTCCCTGGAGCCAAGCCCCTGATCCAGCAGGCCATGGCGAAGATAATGAAGGCCAACCCTGCTCTGTATGTGCTGAGAGAGCGAATCCGCAAGGGTCTCCAACTTTACTCTTCAGAGCCCACTGAGCCTTACCTATCTTCCCAGAACTATGGAGAGCTCTTCTCTAACCAGATCATCTGGTTTGTGGATGACACCAATGTGTACAGAGTCACCATCCACAAGGCAAGTGAATTTAACATCATGTAGATGTCACTTATGGTGTTCATAATGTCATCATTTTGGGTTGTATGCTAAAAAGTCTAATTTGTTTACTTTTTATCTATTTTTTAGACATTTGAAGGTAACTTGACCACCAAACCAATCAATGGGGCAATTTTCATCTTCAACCCCAGAACTGGACAGCTTTTCCTGAAGATCATTCACACCTCTGTATGGGCAGGACAAAAGCGTCTCGGACAGGTCAGTCTTGTGTTTTGTCTCCGTGCAGTTATTTTTTTTTTTGTCATTAGTCGGTGTTCTGCTCAAAGCAGTCACTCAATTGTTTTTAGGTTTTGCTTAGTTGCACTTTTTCTGTTTTTACAGCTGGCTAAGTGGAAAACTGCTGAAGAAGTGGCTGCCCTGATCCGATCGCTGCCTGTTGAAGAGCAGCCCAAACAGATTATTGTGACCAGGAAGGGCATGTTGGATCCTCTTGAGGTTAGAAACACCCATTAAAACTGTGAAACGCAAATTAATTGAGTTAATGCTCTGGAAATTGATTTAACATCTGTATGTTAACTTTTAGATTAACAGCTGTCTGTTTTTCTCAGGTGCACTTGCTGGACTTCCCCAACATTGTAATCAAGGGCTCTGAACTCCAGCTGCCATTCCAGGCATGTCTGAAAGTGGAGAAGTTTGGAGACCTCATTCTGAAGGCCACAGAGCCTCAGATGGTCCTGTTCAATCTGTATGATGACTGGCTGAAGACCATCTCCTCTTACACTGTAAATCCACCACTTATATTATAATTTTGACCTAATCATTTTTTGCTTCTGAGGATTACACTACTCGAGATAAGGTCTTTTACCATTGTACGTTTTTATTTCCTAGGCTTTCTCTCGTTTGATCTTAATCCTGAGAGCACTTCATGTCAACAATGACCGTGCTAAAGTTATCCTGAAGCCTGACAAGACCACCATCACAGAGCCCCACCACATCTGGCCCACTCTGACTGATGAGGAGTGGATCAAAGTGGAGGTGCAGCTCAAAGATCTCATCCTGGCTGACTATGGCAAGAAGAACAAGTGAGTGCTATGGGACAAATGCATACTGAGTGCAAACTGAAAAAAAAAAAAAATCCTTCTCGCATCTTAACTTTTTTCCCTCCTCCTCCACAGTGTGAATGTGGCATCTTTGACCCAGTCTGAAATCAGGGACATCATCCTGGGTATGGAGATCTCGGCTCCATCCCAGCAGAGACAACAGATTGCTGAGATCGAGAAGCAGACCAAGGAGCAGTCTCAACTGACAGCCACACAGACTCGCACTGTAAACAAACACGGAGATGAGATCATCACCTCCACCACCAGCAACTACGAGACGCAGACCTTCTCTTCCAAAACTGAATGGAGAGTTAGGTGTGTAAAGTTCTCCATATCTTTCTCGTCTTTTTAGTTGTTAAAACAGCTATATTGAGTTGAACTGTTTTCCCGATGTCACAGGGCGATCTCTGCTGCCAACTTGCACTTACGTACTAACCACATCTACGTATCATCGGATGACATCAAAGAGACTGGGTACACTTACATCCTGCCCAAGAACGTTCTGAAGAAGTTCATCTGCATCTCAGATCTGCGTGCTCAGGTTAGATGAAATGTTGCCTTAACATGATTTCTCTTCTAGATCCTCTTCCTTTGGTTCATTTAGAAGTATCCTAAACCTTTTTTTGTCTATAGATTGCAGGTTATCTCTATGGAACCAGCCCTCCAGATAACCCTCAGGTAAAAGAGATCCGTTGCATTGTGATGGTGCCACAGTGGGGTACGCATCAGACGGTTCACCTGCCCAACCAGCTGCCACAACACGAGTACTTGAAGGTCAGTGTTTTACACACATGCATATGTCTTTAGTTGAGTGTTATCTGCCATCTACGCTCTCCGTGGCTGTATCAAACCGTTTGAATGCCGTCTTTATCTTTCATAGGAAATGGAACCTCTTGGATGGATCCATACACAGCCCAATGAATCGCCCCAGCTTTCCCCTCAGGATGTCACCACTCACGCAAAGGTCATGGCTGACAACCCATCCTGGGATGGCGAGAAGACTATCATTATTACTTGCAGGTACACATTTAGCAAGCTAATACACTGTGGCTGTGTAATGATTATCTGGTTATAATATTTGACACTGCTTTTGTGTGTTTAACATTTGGTTTTGCTTGTCTAGTTTTACCCCTGGTTCCTGCACGCTGACGGCATACAAGCTGACTCCTAGTGGGTATGAGTGGGGTAGGCAAAACACAGATAAGGGTAATAACCCAAAAGGTTACTTGCCTTCTCACTACGAAAGAGTACAGATGCTCTTATCTGACCGTTTCCTTGGCTTCTTCATGGTGCCTGGCCAGGTTTCCTGGAACTACAACTTCATGGGTGAGCATAGCTTTAAATTATTAATATTATTTAATTATGTGATTTAAACCTGTTAAAGAAATCCTTGCAGATGTGACACTGTGTTTCTATCCTTTACCCCCCTCATTCTAGGTGTTCGCCATGACCCTAACATGAAGTATGACCTACAGTTGGCCAACCCAAAAGAGTTCTACCATGAAGTTCACAGACCATCTCACTTCCTCAACTTCGCTTCTTTGCAGGAAGGTGAACTCTACAATGCTGATCGTGAGGACATGTATGCATAATAGTACAAACAACTTATGGAAACTATATAAAGTAAAAGCCCCCAGCAAATGCTTTTGTACTGTTTTGTCACCAAGACTTACTCTTTATTGTTTGCAGTAATGTAAATTGAAGCATGTCATGTTTTTTGCTTCATCATAATTGTCTGGCATTGGGTTGATTGTGCACATTGCGGAAAAGCATATTTTGTGCTTTCTGTCTGTAGATGAGATAAATGACTTGCCATCTAAAAATATCTGTTTTTCGTAATCATTTGTAGTATGTTGTGTTTTTATAAATCTGGCATATTTTGTCTGTACCCTGTAGCTATGTTGTGCATCTGTCATGTACACTGTAGTTTGGGTTTAAATAAAGATTACCACTTTTATAATAATTTGAGCTTTATCTCATTGTCATTCCTGTTGGTTTTGTGGAAAAAAAATCATCTGTGTCCACTGAAGGAACAGTCTGCTCTATACAGAACAAGGTCACTGTATGCCTTTAGAGCAAACCAATCTGCATGCATGTTACAGTTCACTGAGCAGCTCAGCCCTGAACATATGAAATGGCAAGTTGTTTTAACATTTATTCCTAAAGAGTGGTATCCGATTGTTTATTCTTACCTGAGAATGTCAACAAAAAACGGTTGATTTTGGTGATAAACTGCTCTCTGATGAGTTTGTGGCTTAACCAAACTGAATATTCATTAGATTATCTGCTTGTGTTCAGTCATTAAGGTTTGGAACGACGTGAGGGTGAGTACAGTATAGAATTGACACCTTGTACCACTTTAACCATCACTAGTTTGTTTCACTTTCACTAATTACAAGCTAGTATTAGTCACCAGAATAATTAAAGCAACCATTTCATTTTTTCTGGTAACACTGCACATTTTTCTATGGGGGTCTCTGGTTCAAATATAATTTATTTCTGACTAGAAGTAATTCAAGGAAGACTACTAGTTTAGACTTGGTTACTTATACCTTTTCCAGTACTTAGTATCCACTCCAGGTTAAATAGAAACGCAAGAGACAGTAGTCATTTGACTGGATGTCTAATTTTTCCAAGAATTTTTTTTAAAAATATCTTGCAAGTGAGATTTTTATTTAACTAGTAGTGAATGGTTCTGATTATTAGTCTAATTATTCATTGCATTATGCAATTTATAAAAAAGACATTCAGAACTAGTCTTGCAGTTTATAAACATTAACCTTCAAATGGTCTTTGTTTCCTGTTTACATTTCTGGGCTTCAGGTTCTATGTGACGCTAACAATTGATTGCATGTACAAAAAATATACATTTTTCATCATACAAATAATATATCATTTTTTTTGTTTGTTTGTTTACTTCTCATCTATTCATTAATGCTGTGTTTTTGGAGATATAAAGTACTTTTGTATCCATATACCACACACAATTCCTCAACTACACCATTAGCTTGCATATGAAATATTATTTCTTTATGATACATTGCATTTATGCTCTAGTACAAGGCCTTCATTTCTGTGTAAAATTTTTCAGATTTATGCTTGAAAATTTTTTTATTTTTTATTTTTTTGACACATGAAAAAAATAATATTTAGTTGTTTTTTTCACATTTCCCATTCATTTCAATGTGGGGTCATATTGAGCCCGAAGACCAGAAGTGTAAACTTTTTTTTTTTTTTTTTTTTTACATACCTTCACAACAACCAAATCAAGCCCAGTTTTTTGTTAATGTATGAAAAGTCACAAAATCTTATTCCACTGAGATGAAGGGATCCTTTGTTTTATTAAGTAAAAGTCGATTGACCCCATGACCCGAGTGAGGGCTACACAATACTGAGATAAAGAAATTATACCAACTGGAATAGATGCTGTCTCATATATTCTATTGCAAAAATAAATAACAGTGTTACAGTAATAGATCACTATCAGACGTATCTAGGTTACATGTTTAAAAAAACCTAACTAACCCTACATTAAAAATAAACTAGTAACAGCTAGTTTTAAGGAATAAATGTTAATACTGCTTGCCATATGTGGTGCGTTAAAGCTCTCGGGTTGCATTGGTCAGAGGAGGAGGGAACAACCATGGCAAACAAGAACTGTGGGCAGTCATAGATGTGCCTCCGTTCAACCACCTTTTATTTATAAAAGAACACAATGCAAACATATGCACGGCCAACATTCATCATGCTAGTGCCGTAGGCGTTGCTCTTCAAGTTATGACATGCAAGTCTTGCATAGACAAGTTGATTTTATAACTCAGCCGTGCTTATTAGAGCGCATTAACAAAGGATGTAGTCACGAAACAAACTGGATCGAAAATGCATGTATTTTTTAAAAGTGAAACAAAACAAGATCTGCGTTCTAGCTGAATCACAACTGGACGCATCTTAAGATCGGACTGACAGTTTCGATTGTCGCTGTTTGAGTTCAAGTTCATCTGAAGTGCGTTATGGAGACTTGCGTGATAGCCTTCGAGGAAAACCAAAACGATATCGTCAAGATACATTCGTGTTTTGCGAGGACGTTTTCGTCTATGACAGTGGACGATGTGTATGAAATCGCTAAAGTGGTGGGGTCAGAACTGGAGAAGCTCATCGACAGCTATGGGAAGTCGAGCGTGGAAGGTCTGGTGTCTCACATAGTGAAAGTGTTGGAGCTCTTGGAGAGTTTCGCAGCGAGAAATCAATCTAATAAATGTAAGGAAGAGGACCTATTGAAGGCCTTTGAAACGTTACAGTTACAGCAGCAAAAGAAGCGAAATGTGAAGGAATGCGATGAGAGCAGCAACAGCTTAGACAGTCGGGTAAGAACACGACAACATGGTCGACATGTCAACACTGTTACTGTAGCACTACTAGTTATTCAAATGTCTATGCGGTTGCCTTATGGATAACTGTGTTTTAATGTAATGGAATTGGTGTTTCACTTGCGTATATCGCCTTTAATCAAGCTGTACTTTTGATTCGCGTATCGTGAGTCGTGACACATTGATCGATTTATTTTTAGGAAATGCCAATAGGGGGCACTTCCTGTCTCTTCCCCTCAATAAATGTCATTTTGAGAACATAATGTAACTTCCATTAGTAGTAGTGGGGATTTTGATCTTGATTTCGTCTAAGTGGCTGTGATATGTTCCTTAAAATGATTTCAATGATGCTGATTAAATACTTACGCTAGCTTGCAATCAGTTATTAAATCTTATTGAGATCTTACAAAAAATGTTTCTATCCTTATATCATTGTCGTTCTTAGAGAGAAATTTAACTTCTCTTACCTCTTTATGTGTGCAAAGTTTAAGACTGAAAGCGTTATATCTTATTTAAAGGGGTACTCCACCCAAAAATGAAAATACTGTCATAATTTACCATGTAATTTACTCACCCTCAAATTGGTGCACACCTGTATGAGTTTCTTTCTTCTACTAAACACAAAGGAAGATATTTTGAAGAACGATTGGAACCAAGCAGTTGTTTGGCACCATTGACTTCCATATGACTATGCAGTCAATATGACTATGGAAGTCAGTCAATTGTGCCAATTTCCAATCGTTCTTCAAAATATCTCCCTGTGTGTTCAGCAGAAGAAACAAACTCATACAGGTTTGTAACAACTTGAGGGTGAGTAAATGATGAAAAAAAAATACTTTTGCTGATAATTTACTCACCTCCATGTCATTCAAGATGTCCATGTCATACTTTCTTCAGTCGAAAAGAAATTAAGGTTTTTGATGAAAACATTACAGGATTTGTCTGTGAAAAGCAAGTTCTGCCTTGCACGTATTGCACATGACAGCATTGTTGGTTTTAAGTTTTGCGAAACTTTCAAAAACCTTGCTAGTTCGGATTCGTTTGCACTCCGTCATAATTCGCGCTGTTTTTTTCTTTTACCGCAACAATTGCATTTGTAAGGGCTGCATTACACTCTAGCGCCACTGCGCCGTAGCGGTCAAAGTGCGATATTGCACGCCCTTACATTAGTCACGTGAGATCAAACGAGTTGAAACGACTACTCGACAACAAAGATATTTGTTGACAATTTTTAATTGTCGACAATGTCGACTAATCGTTTCAGCCCTAGCTGCATCTGAAATCATACTTCCCTACTTTGTAGTAGGCAAAAAAAACTAATTCACACAAATTCACACAGTGTACTCACCCGGTCTACTTCCTGCGAGATTCTGAAGTTTGCATTTGATGGATACTTTACTATCCCATGACACCACGGGAGAATATTTTCTGAACAGTGAAGCGAAGTAACTGGTGCTGGTAGGTCACATTATAATGAAAGCATGGCAAATGTAGTATGTTAATAGCCTACTACACAAATATAAAAGATATTTTTTTTTAGGTCATGAAGTACTTATTCAAAATAAGTACCTTCTCAAGAGTAGCCTATATACGATTTCAGACTCAGCCACTGTGTTCTCAGAGTGATCTGTTAAATTGTTAGGCTTATGAAACCAATCTCAGGGTGACACCTGGTAGTCTCACTTCATGTGTTTGTGGTTTGAAAGGATTTTTGTATTGATTCATTTTTTTCGTCAGGACTGGCATCAGAAAGAGAAGAAACTGAAGGAGAACGTAGAAGTGTTAGAGTCGCATGTGCGTCAGCTCAAAGAAGAGAACCAGGAGCTTTTGACCCGCTTACAATGCACACACTCCAAAGAAGGTAAAATGACCTGGGACGCACATAGGCCTAACTATATTTAAATGAAGGCATGAGTTTGTTCATTTATACCAAAATGAGTGGAATATCAGTATAATTGCCTTTTCCAGTGTAATAGTAAATGAAGTACACTTTCTGGAATGGAAACGGTCATGAAATGTTTTTAGTTCAGATGGTCTTATTTTTTTTACATTTAAACATCTACATGGATAAATCCTTCACAGTCAGATCTATGACATGCATTTAGAAAATTTGGTGAAATATGTTCAATAAAATACAAAAAAAAAAAAACTAATTTGTCAATACATCATCATATTTCAAAATATTTAATTGATAATTTTTCAAGGAAAGTATTATCCAGAGTCTTAAATGTCTTTAAATTATTACAGGATCTTTGTATTTCCTTGTAGCACCAATTTAACTTTAAGTTTTATTGTTGTGTACAGTATAAACCAAAGTCCAAAATTTAATTGCTTGCCATGAGACAAGCCTTCAAAAGGAGGTGTGTTTTCTATCCTGATATCAGGGAGGAATACAACCTCTCCGAGCAATCGAGCTCTCGTATTCTCTGTGAAACGTCTTCATTTATTTTTTAGAATTTTTTTTATTTACATAATTATCTGCATGCAGTATTTTAAAATCCGATCTTTTCTCTAGACCGCACACAGCGTCAGGAACGAGAGGTGATGCTCAAGCTGAAGGAAGTGGTGGATAAGCAGCGGGATGAGTTGAGAGCGAAAGTTCAGGAGATATCCAGCTTGTCCAAGGAGGTGGAAGCGGTATGTCTCATACAACTGCACTGATATAACCTTATAATTGCTCAAATCAATTATCGGGGCACCATGTTTTAAACCATGAACCTTTGGGTTACAAGGGGCTAGTATTATACTCCAACATGTTGCTTTCTTGCACTTAAAATGAAAGCAAACCCCCCCTTTTTCTTTCCAAAAATCCTTTTGATATTTCTTTTCACTGTCCCTCTACTAATGAATTCTGGTAAACAGGGTTTTCACCCACTGTAAAACAGACTTGTCTTTTCATTAGAACTAGTTTTTCCAACATCAAGGTTTCTTTTGTTGAATTTTAAACACAGTGTCAACATTGTGTCACTCGCAGAGCACCTTTGACAAAGTAAAAAAGTGTATTTAATTGTTAAAAATAGTTATTCATGAATGGCATCAGAAGTGTTTACCTGCGGTTTGCAGCTGAGTTCAATAGTTTCCCTTTTTATGTTTGCCTTGTTTTTGTTATAAAACCGATCAGACCAGTTCCACATTTTTAGACAATTGCGTAGAAAATCAACTGCAAATTCATAGTTTTAGAGAAAATGAATTTAAATACTTTTTTTTTTTTTACAAATGCGCTTGACTGATCAGAAGAGCGTGTGTGTGTTTGTTTTTCAGCTCCAGGAGCAGCAGGAGCGGCTAATGAAGATAAACGCAGAGCTCAGACACAAGCAGAACATCATCCAGACTCAGCTGAAGAGCGCGGTGGAGAGGAAGGCGGACATGGATGCCGACCTGTGCGAGAAACAGAAAGAGATAGAGCGCCTGAAATCACAACTAGAAAGAGCCAGCGTGAATACTGCAGCTGAAACAGTTAGTCAAGATAATATTACCTAGATTCTTACAAACAAATTAGCTGTCCTGTATTGGGTTTAATTTGTGGGATTGTGGGTATTCATCATTTTTGTATTTCCTAAAAGCATAATTAGACAGAAGCTTCTATGTTTCTCTTGGGGGGTTTAGGTATTGGTATGTACTACTGCAGATGCAGGGCCTAAATTCCACATTGGTTGGTTGGATTTGGCATATATAGGTCATGTTTGCCCTCGCAGGAGTGTAACGGGCATGTTTGTGCACAACTCCCCCTTCAGCTTACAAACATTTCAGGATGCTTGATTAAATTGTGACTTTAAAACTATGTCAGAATCTTTTTCACTTTAGTATTATCTTAATCAACAGAGATCATTTAAATTCAGAAATAAATAAAAGCTTTTAGTAATTAACAAAAACGGCAAAGGAAAAAGTTGATACACTGATCTAGATCTGTATCATTATTTAGAAAAGAACTGTTTAATTATTTTATATGAATATTTACATTACATTCTTTTTGTGTTTCATTTATTTTATTCATTTTAAAATTAATTTGGTTAATTTATCTTAACAGACTAACAGATGATTTAAATTCAGAAATCAAATAAACTTTTAGTAATGAAGAAAAACGGAAAAATATAAATTATTTTATATAACGATAAATATTATATATATCATTTTTTATTTTTATATAATATAAATAAGTAAACATTATTTAGAAAATAACTATTCTATGTAGTATTTTACTTTTAAATATTAAAAATGTTATAATGCATATGTATTATAAAATGTATGTTATATTAATATTTACATTTAAACTGTTAGTTTCAAAATTGATCTTAATATAAATTTAGTTCTAATTTAAATTGAGTTAATTTATCTTAATATAAGTTTTTAGTAATTAGCAAAAAAAATTATATTGATTATAAAATGAAAAAATATAAATAGAAATAATTTAGAAAGGAACTGGTTGTATTTATTATTTTACATTTAAATATTATTAAATTACCTTTATATTAATATTTATATTCAACCGTTATTTATTTATTATTTTCAAATTTAATTTAAATTTAATTCTGAGTGTTTATGAAATTTTTTGCACCACTGTGTACCATACTTTTTATTTTTAGTTTAATGATTATGGTTTATGATTTAATGTGTCCCACAAACACTTTAAAAGTGTTATCAAAATGTCTTTTTAAAATGGAATCAGCTGCACATTATCAACTGTGCTCAAGACATTTATGATATTTGACTCACATACTCCTATAATTCACCTTTGCCTCCTTTAGAGCAGTTCAGCCATTGACCTCACAGATAAGATGATCATTGACTTGAAAGATCCAAATCGGCCTTGTTTTACCAAGATGGAAGTACGGGAAATGCTTTTTGAGAGGAACGAGTTGAAGGCCAATCTCTTTCTGGTGAAAGAAGAGCTTGCATATTACCAAAGGTGAGACAAATGCATTTGTGATGCATTCCAACCTTTATATCAGCACAATACACATCCTTTCTCAATAAATACACTCATCTCTCTGTCTTTCCTCAGGGAAATCCTGAATGACGAGAGATGCCCAGGGTTTTTACTCGATGCCGTGCGCTCTGCCATAAAGAAGCAGAGGACCGTCATAAAGTCTAAAATGCTCGGCATACCTGTTAGCGAATGTAGCACGTGAGTACATGCCACAAACATACTGGTAGTATACAGTGATTTAATGTTATGTTTAACTATGTTTCACTCTCGTATAGAGATGAGACAGATGGTCCTTTGTTTGAGAGGAGTGGAAATGAAGACATCGACACTGACAGCAAACCCCAGGACTCACGCATCAGAAACATGTGAGTGCTGCAGTCATGCTAAAACAAGACAGACGTACATTATAGCAATAACTGATTTCAGTCTTACAATCTACTTAAATACTTCTAACCTACTTCACTTAAAAATGGCTTACAGTAGAATTAGGTTATTATAGGATAAGCCACTGTTCTTGGGTGCAATAAATACACTATGAGTGTGAAAGGTTTAGTTTGTTTTTGTAGTTTAAGATGTAGAGGTTATGTAGTATACCAGTTTTTATGCAGTATTTTTTGTAATGTTCTTGGTTGCTGCTAGTTGTGCAAACATTACATACCTTTAAGAAGTCAATTTAATTGATTTAATCCTTATTACTTTAAGTTGTGGATAAATTTAATGCAGTATGAATGAATCTGTATTAAATAATAATTTGGGTCAAATTTAATGTTACCAAGGTTAATTTAGATGTTACCACTTTTTTTTACATTTACATTGTTTACGTTTCTTACCACATTTTAGGTTATGTGACAGTTTTTTCATTTAATTTTTTGGTTTACAGTTTTTAGGTTAGATGACACACATTTGTTTTTACATTAAGTTTTTTGGTTTACAGTTTTTAGATTAGATGACAGACATTTTTACATTGTAGCCTTTTAAGGGCATGTTGGGCTTGTTAAACATTCCCTTAAATGCATGTTGGTTAAAAGCATGCGATTTCAAGTATTGTGCAACTGACAATATACTCATTGAGAAGCTCATGTATTACACATTTTTAAATAAGACTCCTAGTCTTTTTAGAGATTCTGCTCGCCTCTCTGTGTATTGTATGCAGTAATTTGTGTGATACACGCACACAATTTGCTCCATAATATACGGTATATTGTGGCTCTTAGCAGCATTAATTCTATGTACTTGGGAAAACTCTAAGCTGATCTTAGAGATCTCTTAGTCACATTTCTCTCTTCAGCTTAGTAACCTTAGGAACTGTGCGTGCCAGCTACTGAAACTGAACTAAAAATAGTACTGAAATCTCCCTTTGTCATTCTTCTATCTGTGACTTAAAGCTCTTATCTCCTCTGATTCAAACCTTTAGATTTGGTTTCCTGACACGGTCTAGTCTTACTAAGAGCTCCAGTTCCCAGCCCTCTGACCTTCCGACATCCAGCTCCACATGGGAAATCATCGATCCAGATGAGCAGGGAGACGAGGGAGAGACACAAACCCTCAGCTCCTCTTGAGAACCACCCCATCTGTCACTCATCCTTTTTCAAAATATGTTCTTGATCTCATTTAGGTTTCAAACGAAGGAACGGACTGAAGATTGTATTGAGAGAACTATTTCTCTATCTATATGGTTATACAGACATGGTATTTTTATGGTTTTTGCCGTCATTTTTACTCATAGTATAAAGTCAGCACTTGACTTTGACTTTTTTAAATTGGCTCATAGCTAGTTTTGAGCTTGATGGTCACTCAAGAGAAGACCTGAAGATGAGTTTAGACTGTCAGTCCCATATTTTGTTGTTAGTTGTTTACACTTCTGTTCGAAGGTTTGGGGTCGGTAAAATTTCAAGAGCACCAAGGCTGCATTTATTTGATCAAAAATAACAAACAGTAAAGTGAAAAATTATTACAACTCTTTTCCATTTTTGTATATTTTAAAATATAATGTATTCCTTTGATGGCAAAGCATAATTTTTCCAGTCTTCAGTGTCATATGATCCTTCAGAAATCATTCTAATAAATTGATTTAGTGCTCAAGAAGCATTACTTGTTAATATCAATGTTCTTTAAAAAACAAATCTTACTGACCCTAAACTTTTCAATGACAGTGTATAGTTATAGGTGAAGTGTATTATTTGTTTCACTTTCTCCTATTACAGTTTAATATGCTAATACAACTGTAAGTAAGACATTTGCTGAATGTAAACAATGCTATTGTGGCACTTCTAAAATATTGCTATTTCAAGGCCCAATTGGGATGTGGCTCAACCAATGGGATGTGTTTGGGGCGAGGCTACATGTAATAAGCTGTTTAGCGGGAAGCGGGATTGACTTGGAAGGGCTATAGCAGGCTTTGGAAACAATCATTATTCCTTCAATTTAATTTGGTGGTGCACAAATGACTGCAGAATGGTGCACTTAAAAAAAGGGGGGGTAGTCTGCAGTGTTTTGATAATCATAATACACCTGGCATTATATTTTCAATGTCTGGATGGAAGCTAGAGAGAATTATAGCAGCTATTTTTATA
Organism: Pimephales promelas; assembly: GCF_988280905.1. Classification (NCBI taxonomy): domain Eukaryota; kingdom Metazoa; phylum Chordata; class Actinopteri; order Cypriniformes; family Leuciscidae; genus Pimephales; species Pimephales promelas. The sequence goes on from NC_142784.1 coordinate 20,147,911, forward strand.
GAGAGTATATTTAATATGGATTTTAACCAAAGATACTGACATTGTATTACAATCACTATCAGAGATAATCACACTGACCCTTTTATGTCAATAGGGGGCATTATAGTATTCTGTATTCAATCATGATCAAGTATTTTATTTGTTGGTAAAACATTAGCTGTCCCTAAAAAGTATCATTTTTTTTTAAGGATACAGTATCTATAAGGATTTTCAGCATGGTTTTAAATAGAAATATTTTAATGTTTGCTTCTAACAATTTTTTTTAAGTCATGCAATGCCAGTTCTGTGGAGATGTCCACGATTGTTAACCTTGTGTTAAAAAAGCGATGCTTAAATGTTTATTGTCTGATCTGTTAAAGGGAGAGTTCACTAAAAAATTTCAATTTCGTCATAATTTCCTCAGCCTCATCTCATTCCAAACTTGTTTGACTCTTCTGCAGAACACAAAAGAATTACATAAATATTAAGACATGTGTTAAGAATTTTGAAGAATACAAAACGAAAAAACACTGGATATCTCTCAAAACATCTTATTTTTTGTTCCACAGAAGTCAGTCAGTCATAAAAGTTTGAAACAATGTGCATGGGGTGAGTAAAAGATGACAAAATGTTCATTTTTTGCTGAACTATATCTTTAAAAAGTTGGTACCTCTTCAGCCATTCATTTGAAATAAACAAAAATGTGGATGTGATTCAAATATACTTTGTATGCGTCCTGGTGTTCCCTGATTGAGAGGAAGTCTGTGTTTCCTCAAGAGGAAATTAGAGTTAATGGGTGCGAATATGTTTTAAAGGCCTGAATTCTGTATTCCTTAGCTGTCTGTGACTCATCTGTTTATTTTTTGGACCTTTGGAAATAACAGTGAATGAGTCCTATACTGACTTTTTACTATTTTATTTTTGCAAACATGTTTGTTAAAGTGCTATAAAGCTAAATAAAAGCTTTAGGGGTTATTGTGATGTTTGTGTGTGTGATTTTTGACCATAAGAGATCATTGTATTCTGAACAAAAGTCCATTTATAGTCAGTAAAATGTTCTAATATTTGTATTTTATTTGTATTTTATTTTTTCCATATGAAAGTAATTGGTAAGGATGAGAAAATGTTGGCAGGCAGACTGACCATTAAAAATATCTAACTCCTCCCCGAAATTCTGGGCCTTGATTTTGTCTTTAAACAACCAGAGGCTTATTGAATTAGAGGAAGTTGGCTTTTCTTCCTCAGGAAACTTGCAGAGGAAACAAAGAGAATTGGAGAGCTCATTTTGCTACAGACACTGGACTGGATCTTTTCTATTGCAGAAGTAGAGAACTAGCCTGGACTGGTGCCGTGGTAGGAGAGGGTGTTCGGTTCTGGTCGGTCCAGAGGGGATGGACACCTTTCTGACCTCATTTGGACTGATGCTCATGTGTGTCCAATGCTCAGCTCAGAGACTCTCTCCAACCGGGAAGAATATCTGCCGCAGTATCAGGTACTGGTCCAGAATTCAGTTTTGCTGAAGTATCATTGTCTCATATGTCCTAAAATTTTGTGTCATTGTTCTACATATTGTCCAGTAATAATAGAGAACTATAAAATGAAAGTGAATCACATTGACAAGACAGTTTGATAGTTTCAATGTAAAATGTTTGATCAAATAAAAAATCATAAATATTGGGACATTTTTAGATCATTTTGAGAGACTGATATTTCTTCTGAAACTCTAGGGAAAAAAATCTGAGATGTCTTCAAATTCTTTCAATTAAATCTCAAACTGTTTAAGAGAAACAGTGGAGTTCTTATTTGTGATTTATAAGAAGTTTCTTATGTTATGGACCCAATTTTTATTTTTCTCCCTTTCCTACTTGTAATGTTTTCCCTATTTATTAGGTCAGTAGGCTAGATTCAATCCATCAGAATATAAAATGTCTGCTATATTTTCTAAACAGGGATTCTTCTCCCACATGTTGTCCTGGATGGGGCCAAAATGGTGATGAATGCACTGTCCGTGAGTATTGATACCATCTGTAGATAAATATAAATTTAATATAAAATGGATTAAATTGTTGTTTTATTGATGACACACCAGACCAGTTTCCTGTGGGCCTGTAGATGTCAGCAGTTTTGTGAAGTTTTGTCTGTAAAGTTTCCCTTTTTGTTTTCTCAGCTCTCTGTGAGGGGGAAAGAGCCTGTCTGCAGGACGAAGTGTGTGTTTACCCTGGACTTTGTCGATGTAAACCTGGATTTTACGGGTATCAGTGCAAAGCCCGTAAGTAGCCTAATATCATCACACTAGGTTTCTGTTTTCAAGACTACCTTTGTACAGCTGTGGCCTTTAGGTTAGAGATTTACAAACTAGCAAGAATGCCTGATACAAGTGTGATTCTGCTTCAAGATTGAGTCAACTAACCTACTTAATATCGAGTTACCTAGATTTTAGACACAATATTGCCAGTTAGGCTACTTTGTTTTCCCTCCGTCAACTATAGTTCTATAGCAGAATCAAGCTGTTTCCAAACAGTATGGAGACAACAACGCAGCATTTTTCGCAACTCTGAATCAAATGCTTCGCAAAATGATTCACTGTTTAGAGGCACGCGAAACAAACAGGCTGTCGGCACCTGCTGCTCAACACTATAAATGCAACGGAAACTTAGCATAAACATGTATGGCACTTAAAAAGCAATTTATATTTTCTTTGAATTAAAAGTATAATGTATTAAATCTACATAATACCATTAAATATACATTTTCTGTTTCGTGACGTTCGTTTGTTGCCACCATGGTGTGTAGCTAATATGTAATTGATGATTTCAAATTCAAGGACAGCAACTGTTCTATAAAAATGATTTCTGACAAAACAAAACCGAATATATGTATGTATGTATATATATATATATATATATATATATATATATATATATATATATATATATATATTATTTTTTTTTTTTTTCATAATATTAATATTATTTTCTATTGTTTTCATTGTAGTGCGATTCTAGTTATTGTACGGATCTGAATTCGTATGTCTCCGCAGGTTGTCCTCATGAATTTTGGGGGGCGGATTGTCGTGAGCTTTGCCCCTGTCACCCTCATGGGCTCTGTGACCCAGTTACGGGTGAGTGCTCGTGCCTGTCTAACCGCTGGGGCAACCTGTGCCAAAACAGCTGCAAATGTGGACGTCATGGGAAATGTGACCCTGTCTACGGCAACTGCCACTGTGAGGAGGGCTGGTGGACGTCCACTTGCTCCAAAGCCTGTCAGTGCAACGCCGCAACATCCACCTGTGACCAAGCCACGGGCCGCTGCTTGTGTAATGAGGGCTACTGGGGCCAAAAGTGCAGCCTGCAATGCAACTGTTTTGTGTCCCCCTGCCTGCAGCGCACAGGGGCCTGTCAGTGCATTCGTGGCTGGTGGGGTCCGTCCTGTGACCGCCGTTGTAATTGTAATCTCAGCCATTCCGACTGTGACCTGCAAACTGGCACCTGTTTGTGCTACCCGGGTTACAAAGGCTCTGTCTGCAATGAACCTTGTGAGAGTGGAAAGTACGGCAGAGGCTGTAAGGAGAGGTGAGTGAAAAGGGCAGGATTAAAAACATAACATGAATTTTTGGTTCATCCATGATTTCTGTTCTCCTTTCTGTGTGTGTAGCTGTGGACACTGTGAAGGAGGCAGGTCTTGCTCTAAACAGGACGGCCTGTGTGATGCCTGTGCACCAGGGTGGAATGGCACTCGCTGTGACCAGAGCTGTCCTGCAGGTTATTATGGCCATCGCTGCCAAGAGGTTTGTGCGCATTGCAGAAATATGGACCCATGTGACCCGGAAACTGGAGCATGCTTACACTGTGATACTGGGTGGACTGGACCAAGGTACAGATCTGTTGGGATTCAGCTCTGAAAAGAACATCCTATTGTCTTATTTACTATATGGCAAACTACAGTGGCCTAAAAAGGAATTCACTTAATCACATTAGATGATAAACCTTATCGTAGAAATATCTAGTTTGTTCATGAATCTCTAGATGACCTGGCTGATAGGTCCTTACGTGACTAGTGTAGCCTGAATCACAAACGACTCTTATGAGTTAGTTATTTTTTAGTGAATCAGAAACATCATACAGTGTGGCCTGTGTAGTTTGATTCACAAACAAATGACTCCTAATGAGCTGTTTCTTGAATCAACAACATACAGCACAACCAGTGTCCCATTCACAAATAAAGGACTCTTAATAAGCCAGTCTATTTAATAGTTGAAAAAGAAGAGGTATAGGTCACTGCAGGACATAATTTACACCAATAGATTTCTTTCCTATGTAAATAAACTTGATGTAACAAAATACCTAAATTAATATGAATTTTATCAAATGAAAGTGGAAATGAGAAATCTGGCGATACCCTCAATTTAAAGCCTAACAAGCATTATATCTACAGCAATGAAATTCATTTTAAGTGTGGCTTAAATGTCCAAACACTTTTTTGGGCAGGCCACTGTACACATTTATTTTTCTAGCTATCTTAGATTTTGACACGGGGTAGATTTTATATCTTCTAGTTGACTTTATTTTGGGCTTCTCCCTCTCTGCAGATGTGACAAACCCTGCACAAATGGTACTTACGGAGATGGCTGCCACTTCCTGTGTAAAACCTGCTATCATGGCCACTGTGACCATGTGACAGGAAGTTGCATTTGTCTTCCTGGTTTCCAGGGTGAGAGGTGAGGGTACAGTGGTATTTATAGGTTGTTTTTAACTTAAAAATAAGGTATAAGGTCTCTCACTGTTAAATCTCTGTAGCTGTAACAGCTCATGTCCTCTTAACCTCTATGGCGTCAACTGCTCCTCAACATGTGACTGTGGGAATCATGCCTGCCATCCAGCCACAGGAGCTTGCCCAAATAGTATGTACAGACACTACAGTTTGGTTTTCACTGCTGGTATCCACATCCCCTTTATTCATTTTGTGTGTGTGTGTGTGTGTGTGTTTGTCTGCTAGGTAGCAGAGCAGGTCTCATAGCAGGGCTTTTGATTCCTCTGTGCATTTTAATACTCGCCTTGTTGTTTTGCTGCTGCTGTTGCGGCAGGCCTGTCGAAGGGAAGGAAGGGTATGAATTTGTTATCTGGCAGCTGATATAATACAAAAAATGTCTTTTAATTTTGTAAACAATAAGAAAATCGTCTGCTAAATCTGTCCTTCAGAGTGGCGGTTGGGGATGTGAGCCCTACAGTCCGCATGAAGCACCATGTTTACACTGTGTTGGCCAACATGGGTGCAGCTATGCCATGCATTACTCTTTGGTCATCTGGTTTACCCAGGGTTACAGGTAATGCATCTATTTTCATTTGCAGCTGTCACTGAAAAACATATGCAAGCGAGTTTGTGTTTTGGCTTGCGTAAGTGGACTTATAATGTTCTCCACTGTGTCTTCAGTCTCTCATCATGATCCCGAGCTCACATTTAACCACAGCTTCATTGACCAGCCATCATCCGGCTGGGTGACTGATTCATTTGAAACTGATGATGAAGGAGAGGCCATTTACTGTGAACCGCCCAGGGAAGGTAGTTATATTTCTAGTCTCAATGTCCTTTTTACTCTAGTTACTCTATTTTTTTTTAGCTGTTATTGTGAGCTCCCATAAGACAATCCCTAAATGAGATCTCTTTAATAAATCAATTATATTTAATAATATTTTAATATTTTGTTGTTATATCAAATTTCAAAAGTGCATATTAGATTATAAATATTAAAAGAACACTTAAATCTATGCAATGTAACCTATATTTATACACCATTCATACATAGTTTTTTAAGACTGTTCTTTTAAAATAAAAATATAGTAAAAAACAGTAACATTTTGGAACATTATTACATTTTTAAAATAATGTTTTACTATTTTATTTGTTTTAAAATGTAATTTTATTCCTGTGATGCAAAGCTGAATTTCAGATCCTTCAGAAATCATTATAATATGATGGTTTTGTGCTGAAGAAACATTTCTTATTATTATCGATGTTATGACGCTTAATTTGTTTATGTTAATGTTAACATTTATTTGAAACAGAAATATTTTGTAACTGTATAAATGTTTGTCACGTTTAATCAATTTTATGTATCCTTGCTGAACGAAAGTACTAATTTCATCCTTTTAAAATAACTCTTAGATTCCCCAAATTCATAAATCATTATTTTAGAATTCGCAAAAATTGCATTTATTCCACCTCTGACTGTTCACACTAAAGCCACATTGCAAAAAAGTAATATTTAGCATATAATATTTGTTTTAAAAAATCAGATGTGTCACTAGCTATGTTTCTATCCACCTATTTTTAAGCACATTTGGGAGATTGCTAAAAAAACTGCTCCTATTGCAGCAACTTCCACTTTTATTTGTGATATTTAGTGCTAGTTTATCAGAAAGTGACGATTTTGTTCTCTTCGACTCATTGGATGGAAACTCTGCTTTACTCGCAAATGTTTTAATGCAAAAATCCAATTTAGCGCTAATTTAAGTTAAATTTGTAACTTTGGATGTAACCACAGCTATTGTGAGGGAAAAAACTCAGATTTGCGCCATAATCAACTGTAATGTGAAAGTATGTAAGAGCTACTTCTGAGCAATATACTGATTCATGTTTACACGCTCTCTCCCAGATGTTCTTACAGTGGCCGGTGGAGAGCTTCAGGAGCTGAACTCAAAGTGTAACTTCTTCCCTGACCCATCAACCTTCAGCAGCGAGGACATGTCACAAGATTTTGGTATCCCTCGTACCTCCAGCATAGCCAAATCCAAACGCCCTTCAGTGTCTTTTGCAGAGGGCACAAAGTTCACCTCTAAAGAGCGCCGTAGCTCGACCCAAGATCTGCCAGGAACTACTCGGAAACCCAAAGCCTGGGGTGTGCTGATGATCTCTGCTCTGCAAGGAGGACAGGGAAACCATAGTGAGATAGAAACAGAAAAAGAAGAAAAAAACAATGAGGAGAGCATCTCCTCTGAGGAACAAGCAGCTGCCTCTGAAACATCACAATCTGACTCGGCAAGATATAATTCTGGCCCGCTCAGGACTCACCTCACTGTGCCCGGTGGGAGACGACGCACACTTTCCAATACCAGGAAGAACACCCAGCCATCTGATGGCTGCCATTCAGATGCAGATTCAGAGAAGTTAACAACTGTTTATGTGACTGTAGGCAAGACCCAAAAGATGGCTAAGCAAGAGCCACCTTCAGAAGGGCCCGTTCAAGCGATGCTGCGCAGACTAGGCAGCCTGCAGAGACAAAAAGAGGAGGCTGCCCTGCCCAAAGGCAGGGGGCAGGCGATTGCCAAGCCCCCGCGGAAGAAACTGGGAGCACGGGCCAGTGCGTGGGAGCAAACTTCTGGGTCCGGCCAATCAGAGGTGGTCATGAGGAAGCCTAGTCGCAGGCAACACAGCTCCCTCAGCTCTCCCTGCACAGTAGGGGCAACAGACTTTCCTCAGGAGAACAGCACCCCGAAGAGGCCCTTGTCCTCTGTTTTAAAAAGTGTCCCAGAGAGCGAAACCCTCCATAGTTTAGAGGTGGAGCAAGACACTGAAGTAGATTGTGAGACAGACGCTCTGACAGAGCACGCTTATGAGACTGTGGCTCCGTCTGATGGGGTCACCTCTTCAGAGATTATTATTAATGAAACCGTTATGGACCAAGCAGAAAATGAGCCATGTTATGAGAATGTTTATGTAAAGCATTAATAATATTCCTGAATCTTAAAGTTACTGATTTAAAGGGCAATTTTTCTGTAAGTTTGGCATAAACTGTATAAACATATCTACATCGAAAATTTTGTTTGTTGATATGATTTCATGCTCCCTTTATAACCCATAAGTAACTGTTTACATTCACAGACTTTCAAATACTTGGTCAATAAATTTCGATCAAAAGACCGACTTTGGAAAGTAAAGACTTTTACATTGTTACAAACATTCAATTCTACTACTTCAAAAACATAAAAAAAAAATCGTACAGACACCAAACATATGAATGGTAGTGTAAATTGGTCCTGGGCCAAGATATGAACCCTACAGCAATTATGCATGAAATAACTTTCATAACAATGTAGAAAAAATATTATTGGCTTGCGTCTTGGATCTCCTCGAGCGTTTTATCTAAAGGCCATGTAAGTGTGTATTTACATATCTTGGTTTTTGGCATCTCTTTCTCTATGCGAGATACATAAAGATTAGTCTTTACACGCATCACTACTGCACAGTTGTTCTTGGCAGAATGACACTGATTAGTTGTAATATGGGGTTATGTAGATAAATTCAATTTGCTTGATATTGGCAGTACTCAATCTTTGGATAGAGAAAGAAACCACAATAATCTGATGAAATGTGCCAAAACACTTTCTGGAAATTTGAATGATATTGATAGTTGGCAGCAAAAATGACTAGAAACATCCTTTTATTGCGCTGGAGAAGCTAAACCTAGACCTTTTTAAAGAGATTTCTGTTCATATTTGTTTTCCGAGAGGACTTTCTTAGGCACAAGCTGATGAAATGCATTACAAAGAAATAATGACTTAATATTTTTAGGTCAAAAAACATTGTTTATTGAAAGATTGCACAACTGTCCCTAAGTTGTGAAGCTCATGAGAACTTCAGACTTTAAATTCCTCTCATGCAATTGCTTTTATCATTCAATTCATATATCTGTTTATTTGAAATGTTATCTTTTAGACTAAAAACTGCATGGTGTCCACTGAGCTTAATCAATCACACCACAATCAGGAATATTTATGAATGATGTCAATCCATTGTGTAGAAATCTGTGGAGAGATTCTATAAGGCCTTACATATCACCCTTATTTTTGACCTCACAAATGCAGCTTATTTTTTTATACCTGTATGATAAATACTATTAAATGGCAGTTTGTTTACAGTTGGACTCATCTCTTTTCTGCTCCTGACGTGTCTTTGCAGCCAAGCCAGTATTTTCCAATAGGTCTTGGGTAGGGAGGGTTTGCATAGTCAACCCGCTTCGTTCGGAGATTCACTCTGTAGTACATATCTGTAAAGAAATTGTTTTGCATACTTATATAATATAATATAAATATACTGTAGGCTTATATATTACTATCATTTAAATTTCAGTACCTCCTTTGAAGAAGTAGACACTCTGTAAGGGCTGACGCCTTTGCAGCATGTCATGGACAATGTCTTCCGAAGGTTTGTACCTGTAGTCAGAATCGTAGTCATTTTGTCTATAATAATAGTCTCTGCGTCTGTCCTGATCTTGCCGTCTGTCCTGATCTTGCCACCTGTCCTGCCCAAACCTCTCAGCATACTCATGTCCAATGCTGATGCCCCTCTCAGCCATAGTTTCCCAGTATGGTGACCTATTCTGCCTGCGCCTGGAGCCCCACTGCTGCCCATAGCGTTGTCCCCACTGCTGACCCCACTCCTGCCCATAGCGTTGGCCCCACTGCTGGTCCCAATCCTGCCGATTTCTGTCCTGACGGCTTCTGTTGGGCCATCTCGGAGTGACGTAGAGTCTGCCGGCTAGCACAGCATCCACGGGTGATTTGATCCCAATCCAGTCTTTGTTGATGAAGTGATGGCCACCGTGATGACTTTGGGCTGGAAAAAAAGCAATTAAAATTTGTGTTATGAAAGCTTTCCCAGGTGCATAATATTGATAGCTTGGCCTAAAAAAGTATTACCTCCACCAAAGAGCTGGTTGAAGTGCTCAACCCATCGGTCGTAGTAAATATCAGTGTATCTGCTGAAGAGTGCTGAGGGAGATCTCAATGACATCTGAATGCACTCCTTATGGGATGGCTGGTGCTTGAACTCATACTGGTAATACTGGTCTCCTAGAAATAAGAAACATATACTTTGTTTAGTAAAGATTAATGAAAGATAATTACATTTAAAACGATTAATCGTGATTAATCGCATCCAAAATAAAAGTTTGTGTGTACATAATATATGTGGGTGCACTGTGTGTAATTATTTTGTGTATATATATACTGTATATATATATATATATATATATATATATATATAAATACACACACACATGCATCTATATTTAAGAAAAAAATATAAATGATATATAAATCTATATACAGTATATACATGAAAATATTTCTTAAATGTATACAATCATGTGTGTGTATTTATATATATATAAAATAATAATACACAGTGCACCCACATATATTATGTACACACAAACTTTTATTTTGGATGTGATTAATCGCGATTAATCGTTTGACAGGCCTAATATATATAGGTCTGACCTTTAAAAAAATTAACTTTCTCTTTGCCATGATGGCTGTGAGCAGGAATGGCAAAGGCAGCATCGAGATGGTCTGGTATCTTCTCAAATCCCACAGATATGTCCCGTGGGAAGTCTTCATCTAGCACTCCATCATCAAACCTCCAGTATTTATTGCCCTGGGAATAATTTAATAAAATATTGTCTTTTTCAATCACGCATTAAACGGATTAAATAACTTTGATTAAAGAAATTTGAATTGGGACTATTTAGACTACTTTATTGTAAACACAAATAAACTTTTCACACTGTATACACTAAATAATGTGAGGTCATTCATACTTTGAAAATGTATGTCTTTCCTTGGCAGTTTATGCGAGTGAAGGCAGCATCTATTGGACCTTTTATTCCCCAGATGTCTTCAATGAGCTTTGGGTACCCCGGTAATACTGATTTCTCATCAAGCTCAAAAAAATATAGTCCTGGTGACAAACATATCACATTTTTAATAAAACAAGTGTGTAAAAGAGAATAAATGAATATACGAAGAAGAACAAATATTGAACCATCATAAGAGTTTAATTACAGAACTACAGCAAAACTTTTTGTTTTATTATCTTTATTTTTTGTCTTTTATTTTCCTTTTACCTAATTTTTTAAAATTAATTTATATATATTTTCAAAAAATATCTACCTGTAGTAAATATAATTGTATGTTCATTTTATATTAGTGTTGCCACGGAGTAATGGACAAAGGTGTAATGAACAGAAACAGTCTAATAAATTCAACAGGGAATGAACAAACACAACCACGTACAATGAAACATAGCACACTGAAGGCTTAAATACACAGAGGACTATTGACTATAACAGAACCGGCATTGAGCTAATTAATAACCAAGGAAACTAACTATAGGAACTCAGGTAGGTAAAACAAAAAAACCCCCAAAAAACTGACTACGTTACAACGGTAAAAAATGTAAAGTCATTTTGTATTTGTATTTGTTGCATTTTCGTTCTTTGCGGTGAGCCACTTACCTCTGAATGCATATATAGAGCTGTTTTTGAGCTGCATGAAGGAGTCGAAGGGTCTGCCACTGCAGACCTCAGCGTCAGGGTCTTTGGCTTTTGTTGGTGTGAGATCAGCAGTTGAGGTTGTTCGTGCAGTTGTTGTTGGGGTCTTGATGGTGGAGGGTAATAGAGGGTGATGTGTAGTTGGAGTGGCAGCAGTGGAAATCACTGGTGATGGGTTATCATCTAACGTTGAATCCGGGACTTGATAAGTTGGTGTTAATAGGCTGAATCTATCAGCAAAGGTTGCTGGAGAAGGGTTTGAGATTCTTTGCTGTGATCTGGATCTGATTGGTACCCCTGTGCTATTTGTCTCCTCGTAATCATCCTCAGGGTAAGAAGGAAAGGTGTCTCCACGGGCTGCAACAAGAAAAGTTTCTCATGCATCTGTTTTAATCATTGCATTACACATGTTTATGAAATATGGTAAACTTACTCCTAATACGACAAAAGGACTCATAGTCTGTGCAACAGCTCTTGTAGTATGTGCACATAGAGTCACACTGGCAGTTCTTGGTGGCGTCAAACCCATTTTCACAGCGCTCAATACACGACTCTGACAGGAAGAAGAGCACATTTCCAACATAGCACCAACAATATACATCAAATCGTTATAAAAAGTAAAAGCGTTCTCACCTTGCTCAGCCGCATATGTAAAGAAAAACAATCCTAGCAGCAAAAGAAGCCTCATCCTGGTGTCTAGTGACCGAAGAACTGAGACCATCAGGACCAAAGAGAAATCAGTGGATCAATAGATTCAGAGGTCACTCACCCTCTTTTGTTTGCTTATTTTTTGCAATATGTTTTCGTCTTTGTTCAAATGAAATCATTAAAACCAGACAGGGATTGTTTTGCTTTCTACTAACAAAGCTGTTTTATGAGGACTACTTTATGTAACATTTCTTTAACTTGAATAATATTAACGTTAATAAATCCGGTCATAGTAAATGACTTTGAATGTTTTTGTGGATTACATTATTTTGAGTGATCCATTTAAAGGTATGACAAAAAAACAAGTAATGATTGTTTACAACTTTCTAGTCTGTTTCTAGTCAGAGTCCACCATGACATACTTTCCTAGACTAATGTGGGAATGCATATAGGGACAAATAACCCTGTTGACTTCTGTGAAAAGTGAATGATTAATAGGTCCATTGGACGCAGGTTACCATTTTGTAACCTGTCTGTCAACATCTACACACAGACATAACCTTGCACAACTGCTTACAAACATGATATTTTCATTTTCTATTATGTTTTATGTGGTTACTAATGTGTTCTTGGTGTTTAAGTGTGTTGTTGTGCAGTTTCAAAGGTGTTTTGTGTGGTTTCTAATGATTTCCGAATGTGGGGTTTACCCTTACCTACATGCACTTATGGTAGGTTTGGTGCATTGTCGTCTTTCTCCAGCAGGTGGAGCCAAGCATTCCACAAAACTCCATCCCTCCACCCCATCAGACGTCTAGAGAGGAGGAGCTGGACATCATTTGAGTCTGCAGAGCACCCCTTTGATGCCGAGGTTGATGATTCTTCACATCACTGGGCGGGTCTACAAGCGGACGCTGAGGATGCTTCAGCAGCATCCATTATCAACAATCTTGACTTCATCCAAAATATGACTGCATCATATTGTTATTTTATAAGTAGCCCAGGCATATCGCTTTAGTTGGCTTTCATAGTAGCCCAATTTCTCCGACTCCGAGTGTGGCAAAAGGACAGTGGAAATATTCGTCTTTGCCTGAAAAGATCTGATCGATTGCATACATCGACTAACCGGCAAATTTTGCCTAATTTTACCCTTAAAGATCAAGTCAGTCTTGCAGCTTCATCTTGGTATTTCATGGTTTTTAATCAAGCTTGATGGGCCTTTTCTAACGGTGGATTCGTAAAGGGTATCTTTAAGGCTTTGCTAACGTTTCTGACGTCATTTGCGTTTATTTTTTTGTTTCCTAACATCAGCAGTATTCTGTCGTTTATTGCAAACAGTCGCTGTTAATGGATTAAACTGTTTCGCATTGCGATTTAATAACGTAATGAGTTAACCGCGACGTGATTATTTCTTTGTTACAGCTGAAAGACAAAGAAACATCAGAACTGTGGTAACAACAGACAAACACCTGGCATACATGTTTTTGTCCCTTGCCGTTTATATCAGCAAGATTTGCCGTTATTTCTCCATGTTTAGCTCCGACAGACTCACGGTTCCTGGATATGTCAGTAGTCGGCTACACAACCGCAGGACGGGCTCCGGCCCCAGGGCTGTGTCTCCGGGGATCAGCACTGACGTCCAGGTCGTGTTGGAAGCCTCTCTTCCGGCGTTGCGCTCCGCAGTCAAAACGCTGAAGTCTTCCAAAGATACAGGAGATATGGAAGAGACTCGCCGAGCCATTGCTGAAACTTTCCAGCTGGTTGAGGAGGCCTGGGTCCTGCCCACAGTGGGTCGACAGGTAGCAGAGGAGATCTGCAACAGGATCCGACTGGATGGGGGTCTGGATCTGCTCTTGCAGCTGTTGCAGACCCCAGCTGTAGAAATCACTTATGAGTCTGCCAAGCTGCTTGAGCAGATATTGGTCTCAGAAAACAGGTAAGGGAACATATGTTTCAAATGGGCCCTGAAATGTATTTGAACGTCAAATACAGTTAAATATGAATGAATATCATTGAACACAGCTACCAATTTTTGGTTCCCCAAACGTTCTTTTTTTAAGGTTTGGTTTTGGTTCCAGGAAAGTTTTCTTAGAAATAGAACGTAGTTAAAGAACTTTATTACTTTAACTTTCCCCTAATGTTAGCCTATTTTTAAATAAGATTAAATGTGTCTATTAATATGTAGGCCTAAGATTTAACGTTATATATTTAACAGGGTAGGATATACCCAGATTTGAAATTTCTTCAGCAACAAATAACTTAAACACAATATGGTTTTTAAAATATGAAATATACTGTATATATTTACAGACATTACAAAAATTAATAAGCAATAATTTGCCAATGTGATTTATCACCTTGATATCACCTATATAGACCTATCAGTAGGTTACATTTATTTATTACCACACTGCGGGACATGCTTCTTTTGGTCCGTAAACAAAAACTTCTCGATTAGCATCATGTTCTTTTCAAGAATTGCGTCAGATCTATTCGGAATCATATTTACTAATAATTATAAGTAATTATTAAAGATATCGATAAACATTTTTGTCAGTTAGTCAGTAAAGCGAATTTTACCTTTAATGTTTTCTGTGTAAGACAAAAGTGGTACTCACTCACTGCAGAGTCAAATGACAGCCAGCTCCTCCTCTCTGGAGCTCTAAAGGGAGTGGAGGGCTAGAGTTTTGGGTAGTAGGTAAAGTGTTGTTGGATATTCTAGCTCCACCCATTAGACCTAAATTACATTCGCTCCTCCTCGCTGGAGCTCTAGCGAGGAGGAGCTACACGTAAGCTCCACCAATTTGCTCTGCATTGAGCAGCTTCTCGGAAGATAGGAGAAAGCTTGTGCTGATGAGACATAGCCTACATAAATGTAAATGTAAATAATATAAAAGAATATAAAAAAATGTGGCAGAAGTTCTGGAACACATATTGCTTTCTGAAACAGTTTTAACAGTTTTACTACTTTTGTGAGCTTAAGGCCACTTCATAAATTTAAAAGGGTCTTGTGTCATTTACCGTATTTGTAGGTGCCACTTGGTTGGATTACTATAGTGTATTTTTTGGACAGAAGGCTTTTGCATCAGAATTCTTTTAAATGCTAATTTTTGTATTTCTTTGCAGGGATTATGTGGCACGTATGGGCCTTGGGGTCATACTGAACCTGACCCGTGAGCAAGAGGACGCCCAGCTGGCACGAAGTGTGTCGGGCATCCTTGAGCACATGTTTAAACACACAGAGGAGACATCTGCGCAACTCATCACTAACGGGGCACTGGACACCCTCCTGTATTGGTGCCGTGGAACAGACCCAACTGTACTGCGGCACTGTGCTGTGGCCCTGGCAAACTGCGCCATGCATGGCGGGCACACCTGCCAGCGTCTGATGATCGAAAAACAGGCGGCTGAATGGCTGTTCCCTCTGGCGTTCTCCAAAGAGGACGAGCTGATCCGGTTCCATGCCTGCCTGGCCGTGGCTGTACTGGCGGCCAACAGGGAGATAGAGAAGGAAGTGGTGAAGTCTGGTACTCTGGAGCTGGTGGAGCCCTTCATCGCCTCCTTAGACCCTGATGAGTTTGCACGCAACCTTTTGGACAGCGCAGACAGCATGCAGGGCCGCACGGCGACAGACTTGCAGCACTTGCTGCCCCTGCTGGACGGCACACGTCTAGAGGGGAAATGCATCGCCGCGTTCTACCTGTGTGTGGAGACTAGTATCAAGTCCCGTCAACGTAATACCAAGGTCAGACAGACACTATATTTGATTCTCTAGGCCTTCCCCAACTAACAACATGTTCCAATGAACATGTTTTTCTTTTATTTTGGATGCGATTAATCGCAATTAATCGTTTGACAGCCCTAAAATATATATAGTTTAATCATACATTTAATGAATTTTATGTATTGGATCTTTCTACTCAGATATTTCAGGAGATTGGGGCTGTCCAGAGTCTAAAGAGGATCGTCATGTACTCTAGTAATGCCACTGTCTGCTCTTTGGCTAAGCGGGCCTTAACAATGATGAGTGAGGACGTCCCGAAGCGTATCCTGTCATCTGTACCCAACTGGAAGAGTGGAGAGGTGCAGACCTGGCTTCAGCAGATTGGCTTCGCTGCATTCACTGAACGGTTCCAGGTTTGTACACACCTCCTATTTCCTGTTTAGCTGAACAAGATAATGGTGAAAGATATGATGATATCATGCCGATGTTTGCTGTGGACTTAATCACAGTTTTCTGCACCATATCTCTCAGGAACTACAGGTGGATGGAGATCTACTGCTCAACATCACAGAACAGGATCTGATCCAAGATCTGGCCATGACATCTGGGCTCACTCGGAAGAGGCTAGTGCTACTTAATTCTTGGAAAAGTATTCATTCTTAAAGGGATACTCCACTTTTTTTGGAAATAGGCTCATTTTACCACTCCTCCAGAGTTAAACAGTTAAGTTTTACCGGTTTTGAATGTATTCAGCAGATTTTCTGTTATTTACAAGACTATTAGTTAACAGACAGTTTCTGGTCTCATTGACTTCCATAGTATATTTTTTTCCTACTATGGAAGTCAATGAGACCAGAAACTGTCTGGTTACTGATATTCTTCTAAATATCAGAAAATCGGCTAAATGGATTCGAAAATGGTACAACTCAACTGTTTAGCTCTGGGGGAGTTGTAAAATGAGCCTATTTCCCCCCAAAAAAGTGGAGTATCCCTTTAAAAAATATTTATAGAAATGTTCATAATCATAATCAGGGTCCAAAAGATTAAAAATCAAATCTAAACCTGAAAATAAACCTGGATGTTGTAGGAGTTTGAGAAATCAAAAGAAATATATTGTGAAATTATTACATGTGAATATATTTCCAAATGTGATTAATTCGTGTGATAGTAAACCTGAATTCTCAATGAAATGAAAAAAAAAAGCATTTTATCATAACCTGTAG
Organism: Pimephales promelas; assembly: GCF_988280905.1. Classification (NCBI taxonomy): domain Eukaryota; kingdom Metazoa; phylum Chordata; class Actinopteri; order Cypriniformes; family Leuciscidae; genus Pimephales; species Pimephales promelas. The sequence goes on from NC_142784.1 coordinate 20,164,811, forward strand.
CAATTCTCTGATGACCTCTGTACAGGTTTCTTAGAGATCTGCGTGTCCTGAAGACCTACGCCAACTACTCCACATGTGACCCCAATAACCTGGCAGACTGGCTGGCCGATGTAGACCCGCGATTCCGTCAGTACACCTACGGCTTAATTCAGTCCGGAGTTGATCGGAACAATATTGCCAAGATTACAGACGAACAGTTGCTGTCTGACTGCCATGTAGAGAATGGCATCCATCGTGCCAAGATCCTTTCGACCGCCAGATGCCCTGCTAAACAGCTAACTGATTCCCAGCCTGCAGGCCCTGATGTGTTCATCAGCTACCGTCGCACTACGGGTTCACAGCTTGCAAGGTCAGACCACAAATGAGATGTCTCTTTTCTGTTCAGTAACAAAAGTTTTTTGATTACTTTGACCACGTAACTCTTAAAGTTAAGTCACTTTTCATTTAATAACGGCGTTAAATGTAGTCTTGATTGCTCTCCTGAATTGTCAAATGCAAATCTCAAAATATAAATCTATTATTTCATACTGTGAAAAATGGATTTACTATTTGTGATGCCTAAATTTTCTTGTAGCTTTTTAAAATCCTTATTTTTAATTTATTTAGATGACGTAGTACAGAATTTGAATATCAACCATTTATTGTTTTGAAATAAACCTCAAATCTCCATTTCTTTTCTTTCTCTGCAGCCTACTGAAGGTGCATCTACAGTTACATGGTTTCAGCGTCTTCATCGACGTGGAGAAGCTGGAAGCCGGCAGGTTCGAGGAGAAGCTGATCACGAGCGTGCACCGAGCACGAAACTTCATCTTGGTGCTGTCAGCCAATGCGTTGGACAAATGTATGGGCGACGTGGCAATGAAAGACTGGGTTCATAAGGTTAGAGGGAGAAATCCTTTTACTTTTATAAATAAAGTCATTTTTTACACTGATCAATGTTCAGTTCACACAAAAATGCTGCACTTCAACTGGAAAACTGAAGGCTTGATTCATAGTCATCCTTACCTAAATCCCTATTTGAGAATCCATAAATCTATTCTCAGAAAATGCCAAATTGAAGCCAACACTTTGAAGTATGTAATTATGTGTATTAATATTGTCAGTGAGGCTAAACAGATTATTTTGTCATCCACAGGAGATTGTCACCGCTCTGAATGAGAAGAAGAACATTGTTCCTGTCACTGATAACTTTATGTGGCCCGATCCGGCCTCTCTGCCGGAGGACATGAGGACCGTTCTCAAATTTAATGGCATTAAGTAAGTCAACACTCTCTCACTAAACATGTTGGTGGAGTTACTCTTTAACATATAACATGTACTGCTGTAGTTTGTGCCTGCTCAGTAATTCATGTAATTCATTTCTTTAAGCTAAATTAATGAGGTACTTAATTTAGCTTAAAGACATTTTTACGTAGGAGTCTTAGCTTTGAGCGATTTGGGACCGATCTGAGAGCAACTCTGAGTAAGGAAAAGACAAAAACTTTCATCTTAGTGAGGAGGCAGGGCTGACCCCGTTGCTATGTGTGACATAATCCTGATCCATATCCTGTAAGAGCTTTTATTGTAGAGATTTGCACTAATCTAATTGGATAAATAATGAATGTAAATCTTTTCTCTTAATGTCACAGGTGGTCCCATGAGTATCAGGAAGCCACTATCGAAAAGATTCTGCGCTTCCTACAGCCAAGATGCGTTTCCAAGACAGCGCAATGCCCCAGCCAAGAGCAACCAGATGCTGCAAAAACAGACAAAAAAGAGCCAGAAATAAAATAATGTTGCGTTCCCAATAATGGCCATCATGTAACCAGAACTCTCCTGTTAACCCTCAGAGGCCAGTGTTCCCTTTGGTTGTATGCATGTAGCTGGTCTAGATAAATCATGGTTGAATTTTCTTGGGATAAAAAAATTAATAAATGTAATCTACCCAGAGACGCAATGAAACTTTGAAGGTGCCGTCGCATTAGGGACATTTTGGCAAAATTTCATGAGAAAAAAAGTTACGCGTCAATAGAGTAGTGATGTATGATTCACAGCTTACACACTTTCAAATAAGCCAGCTTTCTGGTGGTCAATGTGGCAAAACTCCAAACCTGTTGTCAAATCTACATAGGGAAATCTTTCACCCTCAAACAAAATTTTGCGATTGCGTTGCATTCCGAACAATAAATGTGACCGCGCCTTAAGGATTATTCTAATTCTACGAATATTTCTCAATTGGAGTAATCATGGTCCATATTCCCAGAATTGTGTGGGACATTTCTGTAACTCAGGAAGTTTAAGCAATTTCTGCTTTATCAATCGTATTTATGACATCAGCATAAACCATAATCAGTCTCTGTTTATATGATAGATAATACTAGATAATCTTGCATTGTAGCATTATCAATTGAAATATTAAAAAAAGCCTTATGAAATGTTAATTTTTAATTTTTCTAAATTTGGTTTGCAGTAGGTTATTAAAAGCGTCAAATACACTGTAGTTCTATAAATATAGTTTCTGTTATTCTTTTGTGACATACCTTACATCATTCACAAAGCAAATAAAAAATCACATCTAAATAATGGTTATTCATCACCTCATGCAGTATTAGAAAAAAAATCATTTTAGACAGTTACATGACTTGAAATACTGCTGTAAAGGCTTTCTTAGGATTTGCAAGGATATTATGCAGTAGATTTGAGTCACTGATACATTTTCAGACACTGTGAAGATGATTCAACAGGTCAAGTAAAATGCTAGTGAACACCTCTTGACACCTCAAGCTTTATCTTGCTATTGATCTCCCTACTGTTGCCTTATGATGTTTGCCAGTCTGTCTTTCATGTCTTATACGACGTGTAAAATCTGTACAATGAAATAATGAAATGTTCTTTTTGAGAAATAAACAGCAATAAAACTGGTTTTGAAAAAATTATTCATATTCATATATGTAAATAATACAATTGTTCCACAAAAAATTGCTTGTTGCTCTGTATTCATCAAATATTCTGCTGAGATAAACAATTTGGCACTTTCAGACATGCACAAATCACAAGATGTCATTTTCACTTTCTGTTAGTATACTGCAAACGAAACGACACAGACAAGCCACAATTCCGAGAGCCTCCTCTCAAATCCCTGTATAAATCTACACAAAACTTCTGTAAACTTTTTTTTTATGAAAGTGGCAATGGTCATTATTGCTTACAAAGAAGAAAAGACAAAAGATTAAAAAGGCTGACGTTAACATGATGAGGTACAATAAAGTGATTACAGTGAGCAATAACCAAGGTTTCTCAAACACTGCCCCGGCACCCAGTGGTCGACAGATAATTTCCGATCCAAACTCACTCCATTGGTTGAGCTAATGTTGCTGTGTCAGGCTGGTCAGGAAGCTGAAACGATGTTTAGTTAGCACCTGTCACAGTGAAAATCCACATACTTATTATGGCTTACTCACAGTCGGTACACACATCTGCTTAAAAAAAACAAACATACAATTTATTCCTGTGATCCAAAGCTCCAGTCTTCAGTGTCGCATGATCCTTAAGAAATCATTCTAATATGCTGATTTGGTTCTTGATACAAATGTCTAATTATCAATGCTGAAAACAGTTTTTTTTAATGAATAGAAGGTTATTTGAAATAGAAATATTTTGTAATATCATAAAAGTTTTTAATGCCACTTTTTACATAATCAATGTATCTTTGGGGAATAATTTCTTTTTTTTAAAAAAAAAATCTTACTTTTGGTCAGGAATGTTGTTTTGGCAAAATCACAGGAACATGCATGGCCAAGTCATCATGAATTGGACACAAGTCCATTTGTGCACTCTATTGGCAATCAACTTTAGGATCCGAATTGTGCACAAAACAAAATCATTGCTTATTCCTGGACTCATTCTGTCCTTTGCTGTTCTATAAAAACTCTCACAAAGTCAATTGTCAAGATATTCCAGAGCCTTCTCTGTTTGTTCTGCTCTCTCTCCTCTCCTGGCAACCCAAGCCCCTGAAAACATCATAATAAAAATATGTTATTCATTCTCAAACTGAGAGTCTAAATGACAATCATTGAGGGGGTCTTACCCAATAATGCCAGCTGGAATGAGGAGGATGACGGCCCCAAAGAGGAAAGGGAATCCCTTCATGAAGTGTAGGGTGGCAGGGTACAGACTGTTAAAAACCCCACTAGAAACTAGTGAGCACAGCCCTTCCACACACGCCACTGAAGCAAACAGAGCACCTAAGACAAAATAATAATAATAAAACATGTTATTCCACTTAATTCTAATGGTTACTAATTTATGACAAAATGATATCCTTGTTCCACCTTGTTCTGAAGGGTCCACCAGCTTGGACAGTTTAGATCTCAGGACTGGGGTAGAGGCCATAAAAAGGAAGCACAGGCCATATCCTGACAAAGACAGATAGATAAGCAACTTCTGCAAGTTCATTTCCTTGATTCATATTTATCTACTTCAGCCACTGGACGACAGCATGAGGCTGCCTCAGCACTGTATATATTTTGAAATGTCAAGAAATAGTGTCTTTAGAAAATATTAAGCAGCACAACTGTTTTAAATATTGATAATAATAAGAAATGTTTCTTGAGCACCAAATCAGCAGAATGATTTGTGATACCCAAATGTGATGCTTCAGATCGCTGCTTTGCCATCATAGGAATGGAATGTTTACATATTAAAATAGATCTAAAATAATTAATACATTAAAATTACATTTCATATAAATAATACAATATAATTTATATTAAAATACAAAACAGTAATTTAAAATTGTAATACTGCACAATATTACTATTTCACAGTATTTTTGAATAAATAAATGCAGCTTTGGTGAGCATAAGAGACTTCTTTCAAAAATATTAAAAAATCTTACGACCCCAAACTTTTGAACGGTGGCGTATATAAACTGAATATAGAAGATCTTACCGGTAAACATCAGAGCTGTAGTGTCAGCGACCGAAATCACAATCAAGCCAACAATATTAGAGGTAAGGCCCACCAGAGCCACCCAGCAGTCCTGCAGACAGCATTGCATGCCCCTGAGCCCCATCAGGCTGGTGAGGTAGGCCAGATTCTTGGCCGCAGATCCATAACCAATCAGCTCTGAACCCCAGCAGAGCGGAGCACTCAACTCATAGAGCACATAGAGGTCACTGCAGCCCAAATGTACAGACACCACCAAAAAGAAGCAGATAATGTAAAACCATAGTTTAGTTCTGCGTCCCTGTGGCGTGTCAGATCCATAGAGGTGGTAGATGGCCCGGTGATGCCTGGTGGAGAGGAGTTTTGCCCCGGGGTCAGGGGTGACGGTTTCAGGCACAAACAGGTATGCGTAGAAGGCCGCTGCAAGATTTGTGGCAAATACTAGCCAGAAAGGGTTGATATACCTGGAGGGAAACATGATGTTGTTGTTGTTTTTGACAGAAATATTACAATTTTATTTTATGTTTGAAAAGCTGCCGAGTACCCTTGTGCCCGTCGCCATAGTCCTCCGATGATGCTCGCAAACATGCCAGCCAATCCCAGACAAGCCTCTAGTATCGCCACACGAAAGGTGCGAGAACCCATGCCACTCGTGTCAGCCACATATGCAAAGCAGCCGGCCAAAATGGCATTGAAGTCCCCGGAGAGGCCGCTGCAGATCCTCCCAATAAGAAACCAGAACACAGGCAGCTTCAGGTACATTACAATCAAATAAATGGCTGCCTGAACAGCCAGGCCAAGGGATGGGATGATTAGAACCACACGGCGACCTGCACGATCACTCCACGAGCCCAACAGGGTCACCATAATCAGCCCAACTAGAAAACCACCCAAATTGATGTACAGGTTCCAGTGTGCAGTCCGAGTCTCCACTTCCTAGACGAGGGAAATAAATTACATATTTAAGTTCTTTTTATTATTTGAAACACAATAGCCTATCCTTTAATGGCAAGTTTGATATTGTAATAATAATTCCCGGTTGAATATACCATATCATTAAAAATGAGTTAATCCACTAGTAAAAAGAACCGGTTCATGTGTCATTCATTCAGAAATAGGATTACTGGTCCAAGTTTGTGTTTGTGTTTAGTAATACTAAAAAAGCCTCATAATGTAGGTGTATTGTCATATGCTCGGCAATCGACTGGTTGAGTTGATGTTTTGTATCCACTAAAAGAAAAGTTTCATAAAGTCATTAGTTCGGAAACTGGATTTGCTGGTCCCCCAATATGTTCAGGGTACTAGTCCAATTTTGTAAAAAAAATACTTTTTTTAAAAAAAAAAAACAGCCCAAAAGTGTAATTCGTTCGAATCGAATATTTTCTTTTATACTTTTATTTTTCGTTTACTTAAAATAAAATGGGTTAAAAAAACATTAATTTGTTTGGTAACTAGACTTTACTGGTCGCAAAATAACTGTTTTCCAGATTCACTGGAGGAAAGAACCGGCTCGTAAGAGTCATTCTTTTGGGATTCGAACCACCGTACTGTAGCTTTCTGTATATTAACTTATTAAGAGCTATATTAAGTAACTGGGAAAAAAAGAGAGGCTCATCATAACAGTCATTCGTTCGGGAATCGAACTACACGATACGCTATTTCTGTGTGTGTGTGTGTGTGTGTTTACTCACTACAAAGAACCGACTCAAAAGTGTCATAGAAAGAACCGACTCAAAAGTGTCATAGAAAGAACCGACTCAAAAGTGTCATAGAAAGAACCGACTCAAAAATGTCATAGAAAGAACCGACTCAAAATTGTTGTTCGGAATTCAGCCTTCACTGGTGGTTGCGCAAATTGTTTTTGATTCACTATAAGAACAGACTGATTTGGGAATGAAAAAAGGTTCTTCTCCAAAACGACAACGTGTCAAATATCGTTTACCTTCAGCAGTGGGTCGTGGACCGTAGATGCATTACATCCTCCACTCTTTGTTCCATTATAACCCACATCTTCACTGATACGTTCCCACAGGTACTGCGTGTATAGAGGCATCTGGAGAACTAGGGAGAACGTGGACAGGAACATAACGGGCTCCACGGTCACGGAAAAAGGACACGAACACGGCGGAGGAGGTTTGTTTTGTGTCACCTTAAAACAACAACAGACTTTGCTTGAGTCACCCGACTCCGAGTCCTCCGCAAGAATAGCGCTTGTATCTGATTCATCCATGATTTAAAGCTTTCCGAGTCTATGCAAATCTGCACGAATCTGTACGACAAAAGAGTGTTGACATAACAGAACAGACAGAAACCGCAAACAGTTTACGGAAGCCCGCGGCGTCTTCTTCAGCAGTTTTGCCTTGCTTCTGGCTCCCCCTTTTGAATCATATATGAAACTGACATGACAATCTATAAAACTGAAAACAAAATTGTAATTCCCCTGAAAAGAAGTATAAGAAGATTACAGTTTTTCTCAATTGCTTTGGCACATTTTTCGAAACAGTCTTAACATCTGAACTTAATGTTTTGGGAAATAAAAAAAACATTTGAGAACTGAGCCAAAGCAATTGAGAAAAACTGTAAATAAAAGAGAGGGTTGCAGTGAGGTTTCCTTAATGGTGTATTTAGTCTGAATAAAAATAATAAAGGCATGACCAACTGCTTTCAACCCGTACAGCTCATCAGTATTGTATTAAACAATGAATGACAGACTATCCTTCCTTATACCAAAAAAACTTGCCTTTTTTTTTTTTAAAGTCATCTTTATAATGTTTGGTGAATATCCCATTGTAAAGGCTATTACGTATATTATATTATAACTTTCACAGAACTTTCCAGACATGAGTAGCCTATAGGACATTCTGTCAGGTAAAAACATATTGGAATGTACTTGTAATACAATTCTATTATAATTGGAAATAAATATTTATTTATTTGTTCATTTACATTTACGCTAGATTATGAGTCAAGTAATAATACGATTCAAAAAGCTTTTGAACATGAAATCATTTTTAAGAAGAATGCCCCTGGTTTAACCTCTCAAATAGGATTTGCAGATTGCTGGCTGATATTATATTGATTTTACTTATACACAGGAATAAATAAATTAAAATTCTTCATGAGATCCAATTTCAAACTAATCTGCTGTTTTATGTGTATAAGTAATTTCCTTTTGCAATATAATGATTAAGATTATTTATTTATTTAAATGTGTATTCGGCTGGAGAATAATTCGTTTTTGATTCTCTGGAATGTTTCATGGAATGCTTTAACAATAGGGAATTATATGATACAAGATATAATTCATTTTACATACTAAAACAAATATTTGAATAATTTCAACAATTTAAATATGTTTTATGTGTGAGAGACTTGAATTATTATCAGAGGAAACAAAAGGCAAAATCAATCACTAGTGTCCCTCAGGGACATTGCACTTAGAAAGTTTCAAGTCATTAAAATGTTAGCAGTAAAATGTGACAATGTCCTAATGGGAGTGCCATGAGAAAGTTTTTTTTTTTTTTTCTCCGTGGGACCTTCAGCTCCTTTGATAATATCTATGAGATCATGTTGCAGCAACAGAGAGAACGAAAGATTACTATTCCTCTTTTAAGTGCACTTTGGCATTTGATGAAACCAAGGCAATGACAGCTATTCAGTTCAGCTCCTCTTCAAAGACAAATTGTAGAGACACAAACACTTGAGCTTCTTCTTAAGGTAGACTATATATTCATCATGTTTTCAAGGAACATATGGCATGATGCTGGAAAATTTGTTTATGTTGTCATGAGCATTTCCACTCCCCTTCAGAGAGATAAGAAATATACATTTGATATTATTTAAAACAGTTTAAGTTGATTTTCCAATACAATATTAATCAACCTGTTTAGATTAACACCTGTCCTGACACCATTGTATGAACAAGATAGTCAAATGGCTTTGTCATGTGTTCATTGACAGTTCATGTGATGGTTTACAGTAATCTGCAAATGTTTTCCAATCCAAAAAAAGTCCCATCTTGGTGACACTACATGAAAATGCCCAAGACAGCACTAAATATTTGCACAGCCATTTGAAAACTACAGTAAAGTTGCTCATTACTGTATTTAGTGAGGTAACCGAGTACAAGACACTGAATATGTTTCACATTTTTACTGCAAATGCTCTTACATAAAAAAATTTAGCATTCGCTTGACAGATTTTTACAACTAGTTCAACATTTTCTGTATGTGATGACTCAAACAATAAGATGAGGACTATTAGTTTTATATGGAATGACTATTCAGGATTCACAAGTAATTTTGACTGTCATGACATAAGCAAATGATAATGTTATAAAACAGCAAGGATTGTATGAAAGCAATTGATGCATGTCCAAAAGCATTTGCAATTTGTTGGAAGGAATGAGAAACTGCTACTATGATGTGCCCAAATGACTAAATGTTGTGAATGTTGAACTAACTGTTGTGCAAATGTAAACAGTGATGTGAGAAATGCAACAAGGCGACTGAGAAAAACTGAAACAAAAAAATGATTTTGTGAATATGCGTTCTACCTGCCAGTTATAATAATAAATAAATACATTTTAATAGCTCAATATTTATTTCACATTCAATCTGCCTTTCTGTCACATTGTGTAATCAATAGTGTGTCTCCCCCTTGTTTAGCCCTTTGCTCCACCCATGCTGTCAGTTTGTCAAGTGGGAAAAGAGCTCTGTAAGTTTGCCAGAGGCATTTTCATTTTAGTTGCTGTCTTTCAACCTTTACCTTTATAAATGAAAGCATTGTTTTTATTCAAAAATGGGGTTTTGGTTTGAGAAATTTTTGTGTGATTCCCGCTTCATGCATGTGCAAGACTATTTGAATTGGCAAATTTGGATATGAAAGCCCAAAATGGTACAGAATAAAGCAATGAACAATGTATTTCCAGCACTGTAAATCTTTAGACTTGTGCATTTTATTTACTTTGTATTGTTGAACCCTCACCATTATGAGTCTAGCATGTTTGTTTGTGTATCCCACTTATCTCTGTACCCTATGACAGAAAATATTGAATATTGCCCTAAAGGCATTCTAGGTGATTGTGGTCATTCCTGTTAGACACATTCTTACCCATCTCACTTTCTGGTGACTTCAGGTGCGAACATATATATATATATATATATATATATATATATATATAAATGTATAGAAAGGTATAGCCTACTTCCAGAGCAGAAGTACCTGCAGCTCTCAATAGGGATGAGCCTGAACGTGTGTTATGCTGCCAGCACTGACGGCACAACTGCCCTCACCAGCACACACACCCTGAGGGCCCGAATGATGAGTGAGAACTACATTATGAATCATATGTGTCTTCGCATCTCTAAATACATACTGTATAATATAGATATATAGCATCATGACAGGGTGTAATTATTTAGTATATTATGTCTAATATGATGGAGCTTGGTTTAATGTCAGTCATATGGTTATAGCGACCATCTGCTCCATGTTGTTTGGATTTACCTGACTCAAAATTGTGCATTTCTTGGCCTACATGTTAACTGAAATCTTTAATTATTGTGAGTAAAATCAATATAATAATAATAATAATAATAAAAAATAAATAAGTTAGTAAATAATTAAACTTATTATGTTACATGTTATAAACATCCATTAGTTAACGTTGTTTAATGCAACTAACAATGGTCAATATACACTCTCCTAAAGGATTATTAGGAACACCTGTTCAATTTCTCATTAATGCACTCTAATCAACCAATCACATGGCAGTTGCTTAAATGCATTTAGGGGTGTGGTCCTGGTCAAGACAATCTCCTGAACTCCAAACTGAATGTCAGAATGGGACAGGAAGGTGATTTAAGCAATTTTGAGCGTGGCATGGTTGTTGGTGCCAGACGGGCCGGTCTGAGTATTTCACAATCTGCTCAGTCACTGGGATTTTCATGCACAACCATTTCTAGGGTTTACAAAGAATGGTGTGAAAAGGGAAAAACATCCAGCATGTGGCAGTCCTGCGGGCGAAAATGCCTTGTTGATGCTAGAGGTCAGAGGAGAATGGGCCGACTGATTCAAGCTGATAGAAGAGCAACTTTGACTAAAATAACCACTCGTTACAACCGAGGTATGCAGCAAAGCATTTGTGAAGCCACAACACGCACAACCTTGAGGCGGATGGGCTACAACAACAGAAGACCCCACCGGGTACCACTCATCTCCACTATAAATAGGAAAAAGAGGCTACAATTTGCAAGAGCTCACCAAAATTGGACAGTTGAAGACTGCAAAAATGTTGCCTGGTCTGATGAGTCTCGATTTCTGTTGAGACATTAGATAGTAGAGTCAGAATTCGGCCTTCAGTGCTGCCTTTTGTGGCTGCATTCGACCATAAAAGCTTACTCTATGAAAGCAATCCGGTCGAATGTATTTTCAACTACCTCTCAAAGTTGTCAAAATATTTTAGATGCCTACATCTGTATTTTTTCCACTTTCTGATTGACTAAAACACATCTTAATACCATATGTTAACTGGGCCTAAATGCTTTATAAGTGTGGCAAGCAGGAGGCCGAGTGACGTTAGAGCAGCACGACACACACCGGTCTCACATCTCTCATGGACATCACGGAGGAGCGGAAGCATAAAGGAGGAGCGACGACAGTGTAGATGGAGAGAGGAACAGGCCTGTTGTGTTGTGTTTTGTTTCTGGGGCCAGCAGTTGTCCATTTTGTATTTGTTTATTTTATTATTAAAGTCTTGAATGTTCGCCGGTTCCCAGCCTCCTTCTTCCCATAACAACGAACCCTGTTACAATAAGTATTTTTCATTGTTATTAAAAAATGCTAACAAATGGAACCTTATTAAAAGTGTTGCCATAAAAGCAAACAAAACAGACAAAACTTTAAAGCAAATAAAACTAAAAATAAACTAAACACTTGTGATTACTGTGTATTTTTTTGTTGTTGTTATTTTAACTAAAAACTAACAAACCAAATGAAACAAAAGCTATAGCCTACAGTATCAGATCTAGATTTTCTTGTGCTTTGCTGGTCATGTCCCCTTTTCCAGCTCCAGAGACCTTGATTGGTTTGGACCAAGTGGATGGGACAGAAGGCAAATCCTTTCAAGTAAAGAGATAAATTGAGTTGAGTGGATGAGTGTAGTAAGGATGAGATTGGAAAATTGGGTTGTGGTGGACCATTGGCACTGTTAACCTCATGACCCTTAACTCATCTGGAGTGATCCAACAGCCTGGAAACCACATCCTCTCATCCCTCTCAAGTGATAACTGCGCAGGTTACACAACATCATTAGTTCTCTTATAATCCAAGCCAAGTGTCTTCGGTTTCTATATGGGATGCCACGTTACGTCAATAGCAAATTGAACCCACATGATCAATGATGTCACCGGAGAGACCGTGCAGCATAATTTTTGGCATGACATTTTTGCCTTGATGACATATCTAAAAGATACTTAAAGATACTTGACTTAAAATACCAATCATAAGACGTAAATAGAAAAACACACAGTTCTAAAATCTACGCAAACTCTCACCTTCGGGTAACTTCAGTTTGGGAACATATATGATAGGGAAAACGTTCAGAAAGGTTCTTTCGATCATCAACATTTTCTTGCCCACTACCAATTCTTATTGACTGTTTTTCAGCACATTACAAAAGGAAAGGGTATTCTTTTTGAGTGTGTGTTTTTTGTGGGTAAAGACTAGCAGATGTTTATCAAGTGTGCTTTGTTGTGCCATGTCCTGGTGCCAAACTATTCACCATGATCAATTACACCATCGCAGGGCTTAAGGCATGTTATTTCAAGGATTTCTATCTATCTATCTATCTATCTATCTATCTATCTATCTATCTATCTATCTATCTATCTATCTATCTATCTATCTATCTATCTATCTATCTATCTATCTATCTATCTATCTATCTATCTATCTATCTATCTATCTATCTATCTATCCATCCATCCATCCATCCATCCATCCATCCATCCATCCATCCATCCATCCATCCATCCATCCATCCATCCATCCATCCATCCATCCATCCATCCATCCATCCATCCATCCATCCATCCATCCATCCACCCACCCACCCACCCACCCACCCACCCACCCATCCATCCATCCATCCATCCATCCATCCATCCATCCATCTATCTATCTATCTATAAATCAAATCACATTGCATAAATAGACACGAATGAAGAAACACTGCACTTAATACAATTTTAAAGTAAAACTACATGAGATAAACACAACAACAGTTTCTACATTCTGTCATTTTGTCTCATTCCCGTAATGAACAAATCCAAAGCATTAGTGTAAGCACTTCACTGAGCGATTCCCTTTTACTATCACTATGTTTGCTTCTCTCAGCCCTTCTTGCCATCTCCCATTCACATTAGAATATGATTTTAATACAGCAGCTCAGGAGGGCCGTGGTTCTGCCTCACAGGTTCACTAGGAGGGTAGGGCAAAAATTCACCTGCATTGACATTCATTTCCCCTCCCTCCCTCGCTCATTCTCTCTTACTCTCTACAGATATCTGTCTCAGTTGTTTTTCTTGTCAGCAGTCAGTCACTATAAAAGCAACTCAGAGAGGAAACTGAGAGAGAGATTTCTGAGGAGATCTACAGCCGGTTTGCAGGTATCCGTGTGGACTCTGACTGTCTTAGATTTACAACCTGGGCCTGGAAGCACCACACACAGCGGTAAGTGTTTTTTTGTGTGTTTTGTTTTTTGTTTTTAACCTAATATGCACTCCAAAGTCATCTCTGCAAGCTATAATTTTTCTGCATCTGGGACATACCAGGATCAACATTGTGGTATAAGGTTTCAATGACAGCAAAATAACATGCTAGATCTTAGCTAAGAAGTCCAAAATTAAAGGCGTACACATGTGTAAACATCTGTGGGATCTTACTTTTCATTTACACAGATACTATTGTACAACTGTATCCCTTTTGGCACCAATAAATAAGGCATCTGGAAATGTCCCTCGGGCTCCTTGTTAGGCTTGTCTCCACCTGGATGAAATCTTCGCTGATATTCATAAGAGAAGAAGCGAGGGATACTGGAGTGAGAGAGAACGGAAAAGAGGGCAGGGCAAGGCAGGTGCAGCAGGGTCGTTTCCCTCTGGGAGCAAAGTTCGGCAAAGCGCCAATTCTCTCTGGGTTATGATTATGGATGGGTCTGATATAACATTTAAAATATGTTCTCATTATGATCCCAGCTGCCAGTGACCCAAGTGTGTGTAGCTGTGCAAACACGTGTGCACACATGTGTGTATTGGAAAACCTGTTGCAGCAGGTCTGTCCCCTGTGGGTGTGTGTGGATCCCATAGGTTGGCTGGGGGCCAAATGGACTGAACCTTTTACAGATTCTCAGTTAAAATCGCAGAGCTGAGCTGAGATTTATTTTACAAGGAGCAAGCTATTAGATGAATGCGAGTCATTATTTAATGAGTTATGTTACAAATGTATGATCACAGATGTGGTTTCCAGCTGTGATCTGTCGAGCACGATCTCATGAAAGTTCGTATCTATAGCACGAATGTCATTTCTCGTGGCATTTATACACCAAAAACAGTTTTAGCGTGTATATGGTACGCATTTTTTTTTTTTTTTTTGCGTGCATATGATACACACTTTTTTCCATATAATCCGCACGAACTCCCCACCCCCCTGCCCCCTAAACCTACCCCAGGGTTTTTTAGTGCGTAGCATAAGCACGCAAAAAACATTTTTTGCCGTATAAATGCCACTGGCGTATAAATGGTATAGATACGCATCTTCATCTTGCAACCTTGTCATACATTCCTTCAGTATTAATTGAGTTTTTTTTTTTGATCATCATAAAAATAATGCTGATAGTTTAGAATCTGTCTAATTTATCTGAAGTCATTTGGACAGTCATTAATTCACTGATCAGATAAAGCTATGTGCGAATAGATTTTAGTAATATAATTAATGATAATCTTGTATTTATTGTCATATTTAATGTTTATATTTATATTTAATATATATGGAAGCGTATTGCATTCACTTATAGAAAAAATCTACACTGAGTTAATTATCTCAGAATTATGAGATAATTTGTCATGGAAAAATGTTTTTGCTCTGTTTTTCTGAATAAATGAGTTTTTGAGATAATCAAGTCATTAATTCAGAAAAACAGAGCAAAAACTTTTTTCCATGAAAAATTATCTTTAAATTGTAATTGTTTTCTTTCTTTAAGTGAATACAATACGCTTCCGTAAATATAAATATTATATAAAAAACAATATTTATATTCAATTTTTTATTTATATTTAATAGTGTATGCTGTTAACAACTTAACAAGTATTTCTGTTGGGTGCAGATTTCATCACATCAATCACATTTTATCAATGTTTACAATACACACTAGTATTAAACTGATTTTCAGAAACCTTCATTATAAGATTTCCAGAGGCACGTTCAAAGCTGCAAAGTTCCTGGCTCTAATGATTTTCATCTCTAGGATTTCCATTTATGCTGGAAAGTGGTCTTAAATATCTAGTGTGCATTAAAAATGACAATCCTGTCATTATTCACTCACCCTCATGTCATTAAAAACATTTATGATTTTCTTTCCCCTGGGGAAAATAAAAGTAGATGTTAGTCAGAATGTTGACACTGCTTATTTCCACATAATGAAAGTGCATGGTGACCAGGGGATGTCAAACTTGTCAAATACACAATCTTGTTCTTTCAAATCTTGGCCTTTTCTTCATATGTGGCTTCCAAAGACTTAATAAGTGCATTAGAACTACTTTGGATTTGGAATACTTTTATGGGAAAAAATATATATAATAATAACAATAATTCTGACAGCTCCTGGTCTCCATTTACTTTCATTGATTGGAAAACAGCAGCATCAATGTGCCTTTAGAGAAGATTCTGCCATTTGACCACATTTAAGGAAGTAAAGTACTGTTTTTTTAAATGCTCAGATGTGTTTCTACTGAAGTGGAGTGAAAGTGCTATTGTAGACATACGGGAAGAAATATACCAATTACTTGATGGATGATGGTGTAAAGGAATATGCACAGTCCATTTGAAATGCCACTCAACTGTGGTGAGAGTGCACGAGTGGGGCTGTATAGACATGCAAGAGACCAGATCAAAGTGAGATAAATGTGATCATATTGAGAGAGGAAGGAGTCTTGAAATGAAGTACTTTTACATTTATACCTGTTTCAGCATTTTTATTCTTACTCATTACAGATGATCTTTTCAGTCACACACACACACACACACACACACACACACACACACACACACACACACACACACACAAAGTATCCATGTTTTGTGGATACTTACTGTATAAAAAATATTTTCAAGATTTGTTATCACAACATTTTTTACTTCTGTCAAATCAACATAAATAATTGATTTATTTGAGACAACTTCTTATTTTGAGTTTCTGATGATTAAATGAATCTCCTTCATTACTGTAACTCACTTTTTCCAGTTCAATCAACTTAAAATTTTAAGGCAATCAGGTTACGTACTTTTTTAAGTTAAACCAACAATATTTTTTACAGTGTAGACGTAAAGATTTTTTATATTTTACAAATTGTAGTTTTTATCCTCTTATTCTAACCCGACCCCTTAACCCATACCCAACACACAAAACTTTCTGCATTTACATTTTCAAAAAAATTCCCTATGAGGATCGTGGACATTACACACACACACACACACACACACACACACACACACACACACACACACACACACACACACTTACTTGTTTTTTTTTCTATATATTTGGACCAGACCAAATGTTCACATTTTACTATTTGTGGGGACATTTGGTCCTCTCAGTTAAACAAGAACACACATGCACACACACTTTATCTTCTTTTTTTTAATCTTAGAGGATTATATAGCATGGCTTACTGACCTCTAATGGGAAACAGAACATGTTCATTATTTTAAATTTTTAGAGCTTCTCAATATATCATAATAACATTGTGCATTAAAACTGAAATAGCGCACAACACGATCAACTGTTATTAAATATAATTATATAAGTATATATTTAAACACTGCTTTAAGCAGTATTTGGCTGAGCCAAAAGTAGAAGTAAAGCTCTTTATGAAGAACGACCTGGGTCCATGCAGGAATAAATGAATTATAAATCAAGTAAAGTTGTAGCTCTATCACAGTGGATGTATTAAAAGGAGCAGGATCTCATTTGGTTCCATTTTATTTAGTGATTTCACTGACTTGATTAAATGACCCTCAAAGCAGTGACATTTTAACTTAAATCTAATCATCCAGTAACTCCTATTGGCTAAACACTCCTAAATAAGACTCACATGACAAAGATTTTAAAACCATCAGTTTTATTTTTTTTATAAATCACATTTCTGCTGTTTAAGATTTGTATGTATCCATTTTATATATTCAGAATTTACATTTATGCATTCAGAAATATTTATTTTTAGTCTATGTTCAGAACATGCTGTATATTTTGTAATATAATTACGTTAAATTCATACCTTTTTTTATCTCGCAAGTGTATCTTATCTTAATGATTCCGCTGAGAAAAAAATTGTCCACTACAACGTACAAAGCAATCAGTTTAGTGACCAGACGAGCACAGCAACACAACAATATGCGAGGCTGGACTGCAGATGACCAATCAGAATCAAGTATTCCAGAGAGCTGAGTAAAATTTTTGAAATACAAAATGTAGTTATATGATTGTTTACAGTAAAACAGACTTTAAAAAAAAAACATATAGCTACTTTAAAATTATATGTAGCATTAAATCCGGTTCTTGTCCCTCATTTGCTTGCCTAATCGTTTAAAGTTTAAACACACAAGCACCCAATAACCTTTTTACGTATACTCAGCTGTTTTCTCTCAAGAGTGGAAATGGCTTGTATCTCGACCGTAACAGGTCAAAGGATCGGTTTAAAAGTCACAGTGATGAACCATAAAGGCCATCTCAACTTCCTCTCCAGTACTGAATTACGCTCTATGTTTCAGATGGAGCAAAACTCCCCCATCTCCATTTCATGTCACTAACACACTTCTGCTTCTCCTTCATGGTTTGTTGGTGATTTTAATGAGTTTTTGGCTCAAACGGCACTGTCTGCTGACAGTAAATGAAAGTAGCCTGAATTTCCAGGAATACTAGATAGCCTACTTATGTGGCCTTGTTTTACCTGTTTATGATCAGACAGCAGCCAGGGCAATGATATATACAGCTTTTTGGACCTTTTTCACTTCAACATGGACCGTTATGAAAAATGCTTACTAGACGCAGTTACACAGTTACGACCCGTAAGACTGTAGGTTTGCTCAAAGGCCAAATCTAGAGAGATTGATTGTTTGGACACATGTATAACATAATGTATTTTGTACATGAGGGAAAAAAAAACATGAGGTTGATTTTTATTGTATATGTATGTCATGAAACATGATAGCATTATATGGCATAATTCTTATCTTTAAAACTACAGCCCCAGAGCACTTTAGTGTAAATGTTTGAGGGTACATTGTGCCGTGTTTTACTTGCTTTTCTTCTTACAGTAGCTGAAGGCATCACATTTGCATATTACATCTATTTATCTTTCTATCTACAAAACCTGATGAACTGTTGTGTTGTTTTAAAGAGGCGGGTTGAAGGGACGATGTCCTCTGAGTCCCAAGGCCTGTCTTTAAACAGAAGCAGCAGCTCTCCAATTCCTTCTCCTTGTGAACTACAATCCTTTGACCCTCTTGGGTCGCCCTGCTTTCAGATGCCAGAGTCACAGGTATTCATAATTTAATTCATTCATTTTAAAACATTTGTTTTTAATCAATTTAGGAACACAGAACGATATATAGACAGACAGGCATATATAGATAGAGAGACAGAAAGATGGATGGGTGATTGATTGATTGATACACTGTTTTGTAGTTGCCGCTTCTTAGAAACCGCTCCCTGCCATCTGCTCTCATTACGACCGTGTCATAATTATTACTTTTTGATGAGGACATGAACCTCCGCACAAGGCACTATTCAAGGACACAAGACCCTGCGGCAGAAATAGAAGGATTTCATCCTGCCTTTTTACCAAATCCTCTTCATTAAATATTAATTAATTATGGCCCCTAGGGAAGGCTGTGTATCACATTAAATGCATTTATGGGCTCTTTAGCAGATCAAAGATCTTTACGTGCTACTGCATTTCCACTTGGAAAACTGCTTTATGTTAAAGAGTGCATTAATTCGTTGCCTTGTTGCATGTATTAGGCAATTTTAGGTTCTAGGAATTTCATATTGGTGAGCTAATATGCATGTTTTATAGTGTTTTTGCATTATTTTGTTGTTTAATCTAGTGTCACCAGAGCAATTTTGGAGAGGGGTTTGCACCATACTCCCAAAGAGAGCGCGTTCCCTATAGGCAGAAGAGTGCCGAGCGCTTTCGTAGACACAGCATAGACGGAAGCCCCGTTGAACAGGAGTCTGGCCTGGCGGAAAACTATCACTACCATCCTTACAGACGTCAATGCAGTGAAGGGGCCATCGGTGAGGGTCAGACCTTCAGTTGTCTCAGAAGACCTGGACTGGCTGGGAAACTCAATACGGCCGATGGATTGGAGGAACAATCCTCTTGGAGTCCATTAAGCACTAATGTGGAGACAACTAGCCTTATGGTGAGACTGAGTGATTGTTTAAACCGAAATTTTAAAATTTCTTGTTCAGATAAAAAAAAAAAAAGAAAAAAATTCCCCATTTTTAAAGGTAGTATTTAGTTCTCTTGGGTTTATTTAAAAGGGCCTTCAAGGTTATATATATATATATATATATATGTAACCTTGAAGGCTCTTTTAAATTCTTGCCAGCATATTTAGGCCAGGGGCAAAAGACATGGAAAGAAGAGGACCTGTCAGGCAGATGTGCAAGCAGATGTCCTTATTACAATTTTTTAGAAGCATTAACACATGATATGCTAGAACTAAGTAAATCATGGTCTGCTCTTGGGGCAGGGAACTCAACACCTCTACAGTGAGCCTCAGATAAGCTCTGAAGATCCTCCCGACTACACGTCAGTTAATCATCAGACGTACAGTGCCATCAGTCCTCTACAACATCAGGTACTCCCGAAAGAATGTGTGATATACTGATATCGTATGCTCACCAAGTTTGCATTTCTCATTTCAGGATTATTTGAAATAGAAATCTATTGTGACATTATAAAAGTCTTTTGATCAATTTACAGTAATGCATCCTTATGAATAAAAAAAATGTAATCTTACTGACCCCAAATGTTGAACGGTAGTGTATATGTAAGTTGATATGACTACTGTAGGTAAACTTTGGCAGAAAGTTCCACTACATCCTAAGACTGACAAATAACAGAGATATACTCTTGTTGACATGTAATGGAAGCTTAAAAATTAAAAAAAAAAAATAGTCCTGACAAATCAATTAATCGTGAAGATTGATTAATCGTGATTGAAAAACAATATAATATAATAACATATGTGTGTATGTATATATATATATATATATATATATTATATTTACAAACTTTTGATACATGCAATTAATCGCGATTAATCGATTTGACAACACCAACAATAATATACTACGTTTTTTTATTACAAATAATTACACAAAAGTGTAATTACACAATAACACTTTTTAATTAATTTTAATTAAAGAGAGTTATTTTTGTATGTTCTGTCTCTAGTTTTATTCTTCAAGAGGAATAGACATGGGTTCTCACTACTATAGCCAAAGCCTCTCATCACAAACATCTCAAGACAATTCTGCCCAGACACTCTACCCTAAACCCGTCTACTCTTACAGGTATGTATTTGCACCTACCTGAATTATCTAAGACATATATTCAAAAATAGATCATTTTCTGAACCCTGTTAGTTCTAAATCGTCTCAGGGCCCAACATTTTATACAACAAGTACCATGTTTAAATGTTTGTCACTTGCTTAGGCTATGATAATTGGCCAATATAAATCTATAAATTGATGAATGGAATAACTCATTTACATATATTGAACGTGAATACGTATATGAAAAATATTGTTACTGTATTGTGTATTGCCACCAAGCAACTGAGTCACTGAGATTCATTCAGAAATTTACAACATAACCTCCATTCTATTTAAAATATGAATGTTTTAAAATGTTAAACGGAACAGCACACTTACAATCATGTCATTGATCTAAAAATCAGCTGAGTGTAAATATGTGCAGCTTCACGTGAAAAATCATTAAAACCAATATCCAGCATTTCAAAATTCGACAATTTTGAGATGAACAAAATGAAAATAAATCTCTGATGTCCCCGGAGTGTGTATGTGAAGTTTTAGCTCAAAATACCCCACAGATATTTTTATATAACATGTTAAAGTTGAAAAAAGTCCGTTTTTGTGTCTGTCCCTTTAAATGCAAATGAGTTGCTGCTCCGTTCACAGAGGGCGGAGCTTCTTAGCAGCTTCGATTACCTCACACAGACATGCACTGAAAATTTCAAAAACTTTTAGCCTTTTATGTTCAAACCGGAGTAAGAAAGATGCAGAGAATCAAGAAGAAGTGACAACATGTGACAACAAGAATGGTTAGTAGATGAATTTATGTCGCTTATGTGTAGTTATCTTTTAGTCATTGATTAGCATATTCTGTCTTGATAATCTACAAATCGTATTCCGGGGGCGGGGTTTTTGTAAATTTTAGGGTTCATGATCTCCGGGAGGAATGAAGTGTTGTTCCTACCAGCCATTTGTTGTAGTCTCTTATAGAAAGCAATTTCTTTTAAAGAAAATGAAGTGTCGTAACTTTGCAAATGTTGATCATGCTCAAACAGCAACATTACACACTAACTAAAGTTAGAAAAGTGAAATCATAATCAACCACCCCTTTAAATGATGAACAACAACTATTTATACATATGTAGTTGCAAATAAAAAAGTATAACTAAACTGCTGACAATACTAAACCACAATCAGTCATCTGTTATGAATGAAAAGATTCAATTATTTACTATACCACATACTAATGCAATACAATGTGTGAATGCAGACACTATCACTTTGGCAAGTGCCAGCCAAGCACATATATAAAAGCATAAAAAATATGGTCACAACTGATAATACTTCCAAACAAATCAAAATAAACCAATGCATCACAATAGTCTAGTTTGGTGATTTTTCATTGTGAAATATATTTCTTTGCAGTATTCTCATCTTCCTGGCTCTGAGGAATAGCAAAACGGGCAGTCTACCAGTAAGTGAGATCTACAGCTTCATGACGGATCATTTCCCCTACTTCAAGGTAAACTGCACTACCACAGTTTCAGAACAATTTCTACATCTAATATACATACAGTGAACAGTTACAGAGGAGGCCTGTTCATGAGGAATGTAACAAATACAGAATGTAAACAGATTTGTTCCTCATATTTCCTGGAAAATGCCTGTTATGGCATGATCTCTATATGGCTGATCATTTAATCACCCTCCTCTTTGCGCTGTGCTGGTAAAGGGATTTACAATGTGACATTATTTTGGCTCATCAATTGGTAAACATGCAGATTCGTACCGATCCAGTGTTGACTTCACTGAGGGAAGTGTTGTAAGAAAGATATTTCTTTATTTAGAGAACTGACTGGTACAAGATTCATTGCTCGTTTTTGATTGCACACCCTACCACTGCCTCGCAACAGTTTAGAGACCACTTCACAACCTTAGGTTTTATTTGTGATTCCTCAGACAGCACCTGATGGCTGGAAGAATTCTGTCCGACACAACCTCTCTTTGAACAAGTGCTTTGAGAAAGTAGAGAACAAGAATGGGAACTCCTCTCGAAAGGGCTGCCTGTGGGCCCTGAACCCAGCGAAGGTAGAGAAGATGCAGGAGGAACTTCACAAGTGGAGACGTAAAGATCCGCTGACTGTACGGAGGAGCATGGCCCGACCAGGTGCGCAAAGGGTTCAACCCTCTATTTGTTTGCCTAATCCTAACTATACCCCCATACATAACCCCAAATCTATACTGGCGATTATACTGAAGAATTTGGCACAACTCCGGTCCTACCTATACACAAACACAAGGGCCCCAAAAGCACCGCACCACATTATTTGAGTAGCGTATGTAAACTTATTTTTTATAACATGCAAATATAAATGTGCATTTAAATTTAGCAGAGTCATGTGGAAATGTATTTTTCTGAATACTTAACGATTTATTTAATAACTGTTTTGGACTCGGACATCATGCAGTGCGGCAGAAGTGTAGGACCGGCACTGAAGGTCCCATTTGTTGGTCTGAAAGTTAAAAGTGCAAAAAATGTCCCAGATTACCCAAATTCACATATGCGATATGATTATTGCGAATGGATTTTATGCTTATGCTCAACTGCCGTGTTCAAAACTCAAAAATGATAAAACAAATGATTGAATATTGTATTTAGAAACATTTCTGTTTTAAGAGAGAATAACGAAAGGCATTTTATTTTAGCCATTATATATTTCTATAGAAAATTGCGTGTATTTATTAATTTAATGTTTCCATAAAATTCTATCCTGTTTGGGGTACATTTTTTTTTTTTTTTTTGAAAGAAGTCTCTTATGCTCACCAAAGCTGCATTTATTTGATAAAAAATAGAATAAAAACAGTAAGATTGTAAAATATTATTACAGTTTAGAATAACAGTTTTGAATGTGTATATATTTTAAAATGTAATTTATTCCTGTGACGGCAAAATTAATTTTCAGCATCATTACTCCAGTCTTCAGTGTCACATAAACATAAACAAATCCTTCAATTTCACTGGTATTTGTGACTAAGTGACAATAAAGTTTACTTATCCTCACTGAATAAAAGTATTAATTATTTATTTTTAAGTGACAATAAGTGACAGTAAAGTTTACTTATCCTCACTTAATAAAAGTATTCATTATTTATTTTTAAAAAATCTTACTGACCCCAAATTATATTTTATATATAGATATTACACTAGGCCTATATTACTTTCTATTATATTATATAATATATATTTATAATATATATTTTAGTATATATATATATATATTATTTATTATGCTCATTTTTTTTTTTTTAGAGGAGCTGGAACGTCTGCTTGGGGAGAGACCTGAAAAATTGAAGACTCTTGGATCTCACTTCAGTCTACCAAGCAGCCATGCACATTCTCAGTCCTTAAGAGTTGCCATGCATCCTGCCTACGGACACCAACCTGTCCATGAGACTAGTGTCCCGCATCAGAAGTCTATCTACAGCCCTTTACCCTCTCAAACTGTCATCCCGCCTCCCCCCTACTTACCTCCAGACACTTTAGCTTTCCCATACCACTCTCCAGTCACCCATCAGCCCAGTGCTGGGCATCCCTCTATTCCCAGGACAGGCAGCTTGGATTCCCCCTTACCAGCACACACCCCACCAAGCTACAGCACCGCCCTGCAGGCTGGTCACAGCACTACAGCAAGCATGCAGGAGCTTCTGCTGGATGGAGAAATCAGCAATGATGTTGATACATTAAATCCCAGCCTCACAGATCTACAATTACATGGTAAGATTGAGTTGTGATTATTTGTGTATGTCATTGGAATCTGATTTAAATTAACAGCAAAATCTAAATCGCAACTGTTTAGATCGCAAATAAGTTATTCTTCTTTCCACTTCCTTTTCGAGTGACTATTATTATAAGTGTAAATAATGTGTGTGTATATGTGTATATATTTACAGTGGGTACGGAAAGTATTCAGACCCCCTTAAATTGTTCACTCATTGTTATGATTGTTATATTGCAGCCATTTGTTAAAATAATTTTTTCCTTATTGTACACACAGCACCCCATATTGACAGAAAAACCACAGAATTGTTGACATTTTTGCACATTTATTAAAAAGGAAAAACTGAAATATCAAATTCACAATTATTTAAGAAATAATTATAGTTTTCCACTCAGTTTTTCCACTAAGGCTCCAGGCAGGTGAGTTTTTCTCAGGGTTGGAGCTAAACTAAAGGCTATAAATATAGAACGGCACTCCAGGACTGATTTAGTGCATCATCGGGGTATTTAAAGCGCACTTTTTCTTTTTGGAATTTTCATTGTGAAAACACTTCTCGTACTATCTACACTTAAAAACGTCATAGAATTGTGCATACGAGCACAAATTGGGATGAACCCCTGTCTATTGATGTTCATGTTCTCTATCTTTGTTTAAAGGGAATCTTTGGGAGGAGCTAAGGAATGACAGCCTGTCTCTGGATTCACTGGTAGTTATGGACTCAACCCCTTTCCTTCCCCAGTTCAGTCCCAGTCAAGTACGGGATAGCGTGGGGGTCTGTGAGGGTCTAGCGGAGACTGAAGGCAGTGTTTCTGGGCTGTATCTCAGCGGGCTCTGCACAACCGCTTTCACCAGTACAGACAACATGTCAGGTCTCCTTTCTTCTTCAGGAAACACTCCCATTCCCCTTCTATGAAAAAAGAAACCTCAGTGTAGCCATTTCTACTTTTTCCAAAGTCGAAAAGCTTATATTTTTGAATGTCTAAAATGTGTGATTTCTATGCTGAATCGTGCGCTTGAGTTTTAAAAACGACATTAGCTAATTATCAATGTTTTTAATGCATTACAAATATTCAAGGCTTCCATTGTCCACAACAGTATTCAAAGACCCCATGATTGTTTGAGTCATTTTCTGGATGAGGATTAAGGATACATTTTGAAAAAAATATATATTTTGTACATGCAATTTTTTTTTTTACCTGATAAGATATAACTAGTGGATATGAATATAAAAATGTATATTTATAAAATGTATAAAACTGCCCATGCAATTTTTTATTAATTCACATGACCACAAAGTTCTGTAAGCATTTAATGCTCAAAATCACTTTAATGTGGCTTAAATTGAACAATGTTTGATTTTTGTTTCGTTGAAGTTTGCTGAAATTCAACAATATATTAATATTATTTGCTTTTGTACAAGTGTTTTGTTTTCTTCAAATCTATGAAAGTGTTTCAGTTGGTAAGCTTTTTATCAAATTGTTGTGTGCATCTGTGCTGGGAACCACTGGGGGGTGTTGTTGCCTGTTTTTTAGACAGTCTTTCCACAGTAATCCACATTAAAGGCACTGTAAGTTAAAACAGATCTCATGAATTGCAGGATTTATACGGTCTCTGCAAGTTATTTTTTGTTTGACAAAATTCTTCAAATGGTTCGTTATTTTTGATTAAGCAAAAATTAGAACCTTCTACTCAAGTCCATCAGGTGGTCTGATGGACTTGAGTTATAATTCATTATATACACCAGATCTATGCATTTTGCTGTAATTAGATTTATTAAAAAAATATATAGTAAATGTCTATTACAGTAAATTATTATTATAGCCCTTGTTTGTATCTTATATTAGTCTTTTTACCTATTTGCCATTCAAAATTTTGGGGTCAGTAAGTTATTTTTTTTTTTTTGAAGAAATCAATATTTTTTATTCAACAAGGACACATTAAATTGACCAAAAGGTACAGAAAAAACAGTTACAAAAACTTCTATTAAAAAAACAAACAAACAGCAACGACAACAACAACAAATTTTTTTTGGGGAACTTCCAATTCATCAAAAAAAGTATCAAAAGTATGAAAGAACCATCATTAACAGTGTAGGTAATGCATTACAAGTAATGTAAGTTATGTGAGTTATGTAATCAGATTACTTTTTTCAAGTAACTAGTAAAGTAATGCATTATTTTTAAATGTACAATAAAGTATCTTTCCAATAGTTACTTTTTCCAAATAAGTAATGCAAGTTAATTTACTCCCAATAATTGACTGACAGACTAAAGAAGAATTTAGTCACTTACACAAAAAAAGATTTAGTTTTTCTAAAAATGTATACAAACAATTCAAACTCAGAATATTATGCAAACCAGCAATAATGAATTGTTAAATTACACAAATACACTGTATTTAATCTCACTTTATTAACCAATGCCTTTGCCGCTGACTTTTGATGATCCAGTTCAATCATATGAATAATCAAAGAATGACATCCTATTTGTGTTTTTATTGCTAATAGAAAACAGTTATTTTAATAAACGTTTATTTTTTTTAAACAATAACTGTTTTTACTGTATTTTTGATCAAATAAACGCAGCCTTAAATTTTTCAATAACCCTGATTCCAAACTTTTGATCAGTAGTGTACGATTTAAGCATTGTTTTATCTATTCCAACACTATGCAGGAGTCATGAATGAAAGCAATAAACTGAATCAAACATAATTTCAAGCACTGGAATTTTTATTTTTTGCTAAATTCCATGAAACAATTACACAATGGTATAACTATACTATATTATATAACTATTTCTGACAAAAGATGCTATTAAAAATATGTTTGACAATGTATATCAATATAAATAAGAGCATATTAATATAAATAACACAGATTTACATCATCATTGACCAAATTAGAAGTATTCAAAAAGGAAAATGAGAAACGTTAAGGGAAATCAGGGCCTTTCAGAGAATCCAAAAGGCAGTGGGTGCAATGTCAGGGCAAAATACACATTTCCTTGCACAGCTCCTGAAAATATTCCTTCCTTTAAAGGTCCAAACACACTGAACCTCTCTCTACATGAGCCTCTTTTAATGCATTAGAAGCCTTGAGTGATGTCACTCACTGTATGGACATTTAAACACAAATCATTTGGCTTTGGGCTTTGAAAAATACATATAAAACGGAGCATGCAATTAATGCACATGTGCACAAGCACACTCATGTCCTCAATGAGAGACACATTTATCACACACTTTAAAAGATTCGAAGGAGAAAAAAGTAGTACAGGCCCATTCTTAGAGTAACATTCTCTCTCTGTCTCACACACGCACAAATATGCACACACACAATCCTGAGATTTTTTTTAACCAATGCACCATCACATACAAGATTAGATGCCTAGATGCCACTTTCAGTAGATGTTCCTATGCCAGTCCACTGCAACTGGATGCAGATTTCTACGGCCCGCCGTTATAGGAATAATCTGCCTTATTGTGCATTACTAGCTTGTTGTCCACAAAGTAAAAGCTGTCGGATTGTGTCTCATATGGGTGAAGGATCATTTCACGCACTGTAAAGGGATGCAAGAAACACAATGTCACTGCCACAAGATCAGAAATCAATCAATAGTTACTAAGTAAGTCACACTCTGAATTCATAAAACAGTTCATGACTTACTTATGTCTTCAGAGAGAGGTGGGAATTCGTAGATGTGTTCGCAGGTATTCTTACTGCTCGGGATGCAGAAGCCAAACTCAAAGTCAAAGCTCTTCAGCAGCTGCCCACGGAAATAGTGCCGCTCAATCATACGAAAGTTGTTGATTGGAACATCGCCTACAGTGAACTCAACCCTGTGGAGGCAGGAAAGGACACATTTAAGGTTATGTATGTAGCAATGAAATTCCTACCATGTTCTGGATGGTGATAAAATGCAGAGCGTACACAAGAAAGATTCAATACGCTGATTTCACGCAGCCGCCATTTTGAAATCGAAAGCAAGCGATGGGAAGGACCCCGCAAGTACAGATTAACAACAATGTGTTGGACTACCACGATTTACACTATTAGATGTAAATATCCAATATAGGATATGTATATAGTTCGTTTCTGCTTCTTTTTTTACGTTCTTAATTATATATATATATACATATATAAAAAATATATTTTATTTATAAATGAATTTCACTGTATATAAGTATGAAAGTATGAAAGAAATGTTTTTAGAATAACTAATTTCTACATTAAACACAACAATACGCCATCCATGATTAAAGGCGACACTTCCGGTTTTCTTCCCACCGGATCCATTTCAAAATGGCGGCTGCGTGAAATCAGCGAATGGGGTTCTATGTACAGTAGAACCTTAGGGTTCTTGGCTCAGGTTTAAAGAACACGTTTTGCCAAAAGGGTTCTATATAAGATGAAATATCTTAAATCTACATTAATTAAAGATATATCTATCTATTCCCTTTATAAGTTACATGATTTACATGTTTCCCTGGAGACAAAATAAGTACAATTTACTTTGATGATCCAATTCAAGAAGTTTACACCCAATGGTCTTTAATGCATATTCTGTGCAAGGGGTGTGCAAACTTATGAGCAGATCTGGCAAATCTTTCTTTGTCTTATCTTTAGTTCTTCTGATGCTTAGGACAAGTGGTATAGTCTTAGTTACTGTTGTAACCCTCATTCCCTGCTGGAGGGAACGGAGACGTTATGTCGACTGACACTTGGGGTCCTACTTGGGAAAACAGCTAATAAAATTAGCAGGTGGATTTTGCATGCATAGCCAGGCAGCTATGCAATAATAGACTCATTAGGTCTGTGCTGAGGAGCCATTCAGCGGGTAGTTGTGTCAGGAGGGATATACTGTCTCCATTCCCTCTATCAGGGAACGATGGTTACATTACGACAGTAATCGAGACGTTCCCTGTCTGTCAGTTACGCTCTACGTTATGTCGACTGACATTAGGCGTCCATATGGAAAGTGCCACACTTACGAGTGTTGGCTGTAGCGTGCCAGCTACCAAATGTCCTTGCCTGATCTTAACCTTCTCAACGCCCCATGTAAGCCGAATAGTCCTTCATGCCTTTTAGGATGGAATGGACCAGGCTTACCATGGAGACGGTTAAATTATTGCTGTTTCTCTATGTTCTTAATGGAAAAGAGTGCTTCGGCTCATTTTCTTTTTACAGCCACGACCAGTGGTTAATGTTGGGGAAGCGTACCAAGTCCAGGTGGAGAGAGATGCTACAGAGGCCTCATCCTACCCAAAGGGAGTACATGTGGAAATTCCCACACTTTACCCGTTTGTACTACCCAACACGCAGGAAGAATCCAGCGCCACCCGGAGATTATAGAAAGGTAATACGCCTTATTCACGGCAGCGCCATCTTTGATTTTTAGTGAGAATGAAAGCGAGGCTGTGAGGGATAGACTTGCATCTCTTCAATTGGCTGTACTGTTATTTAATGTGTTTTCGGATTGTTCTGCTCATGAAACACTGGAAAAATATCTTTCCAAGAAATGTCAGTTGACAAAAAACTCCCGACAATGTAAGTTGTGGAAAATTGTAAGTAATCTAGGAGCTTTATTCAGCTTTTTACAGCGGATGCCATTGGAAACACGGTAAGACTATCCCTCACAGCCTCACTTTCATACCTGTCATGGCGCTGCTCTGAATAAGGTCTATAGGCAGAGTTGTGCCAGAACAATTGTTCATAAACTTGTTCACTGCTTATCGGTCATTTGTTCAATTATTCATCTGTCTAACATGGACTTTTTTCACTTGGAAGTTGTTGAAACGCATGTTTTCATAGTACAATTAACCAATTTAGCTAAAACTTTTATTCATTGTGATATGACTCCTTTAAAGATTAAGTCAAACAGACTCAAGTGTGATTTCAGGCTAATTTTAGCTTGCAATTTAAGATCAAGTGTAATCCTGTCACTGATTGCAGTATGCACTTACGTGGCGCCAACCTGGCGTAGTCGGAGGAAGGCGGGGGTGAACTGGTAACGCACAAAGCGTCCGGCGTTCTGGTCAAAGTCTGTTCTGTCCTCCCCGCTCTCTGTGAATCAGAAAGGGGTCGGCATTATCAAATGAGCCTTTGAAGGGCTCTTGAGCAGCGAGCTGCATCTAAATGGAAATCAGGGCTTTATGGCGGAAAAAAAAAAAAAGAGAAAAAGAAAGCAAGACAAGCCTTGCATTTAAATGTGTAGCCTGTGTAGGTGGAGTGAGGAAGTGATTTTAAGAGGTCTAGCCTTTGTCTTACCTGTTGTAGGGGGTTTGGTGATCTCGAAAAGAACTGTGCCAGTCTCCATGTCTCGGATTTTGAACCTGGTGAAGTCAATCTTGTGTATGTTCTGCTCTGGACCGCAGAGGTAATCTATGGAAACAAAACCCCAACCACAGTGGTTCGAGATGTGACTTTCATAACATCAACATTTGTAAGATAATGAAATATGAATGGAACATTAACATGGATGTGATTCTCTCCAGACTTGTCACAACATTTCAAAACATAAAGCTAAATACATTTTAACACTGGGTATGTGTGCGTGACACAGGTCACGTGCATCAAGTGAGCTATCAAAGATATGCCTCAGGGCTGAGCAACACTGAGAGCCGTAACCTTGTGTGATAGACTGCAGGGACAAAAAGAGCTATTTCTGTTCTCTCTGATGCTGTATGGAAATTACATTGATGATGACCATACACCTACTCGATTCATTACCTGCCTGCAGAGACTGCATACTGTCAGAAGAATAGGAAGTTACCATCAGACAAACATTATTAAACACATTGTGCTTTCATTTTTAACATTTTCTATTGGTTTTTAACTTAAGATTGCCATAACAGTGTGTTTGCTCATTTTGTGTCAAATGAGTGACAGCTGGTCAGAGATATTATGTTTTATAATATTATTTTCCATGTAATATTATAATAATTTGCTTTAGTATGTGTATATATATATATATATATATTAGAGCCCGACCAAAGGATTTTGAAGGCCGATACTGATACAAATATTTTTGGGTTTTAAAATCCGATATTCCGATATTCCGATATATCGGCCGATAATTTCATTTATTATTATTTTTTTTTTAAACTGGACATGATAGTCACAAATTTTGTCATGCTTATTTGAGTTAAGAGAGGGGTGCCCAACCCCGCTCCTGGCGATCGACTGTCCTGCACAGTTCATCTCCAACCCCAATCAAACACACCTGAATGTGATCCTAAAGACCTTAATTGGCTACTTCAGGTGTGTTTGATTAGGGTTTGAGATGAACTGTGCAGGACAGTCGATCGCCAGGAGCAGGATTGGGCACCCCTGAGTTAAGAGAACTGATGGGGATGTTCTTTTAATTGTTATTCAAGCAATGTATGTATCATGAACAATACAACGAGTGTTGCCAACAGGAACGGTGTAGAGTGCCCTCTGGTGGACAAACTATACAACTCCAACAGTCATGACATGGTTCAAGCGTGTTTCGTCTGTTTTTATGTTATTTTTGAAATATTAATTTATTGGCCATTATAACTGCCGATACCGATAGTTTGGAAAATGCCTAATATCGGCCGATAATATCGGTCTGCCGATATATCGGTCTGGCTCTAATATATATATATATAAATAAATATATATACACACATTCATATACCAGTATGTAGATAGAAATGGCTCATTCTAAGGTAATTCAAACATAACGGTTAATTAAGTAAAGGTCTATACTACTGAAAACTGTCAACAGATCCTCCTAAATATTGTACAATGCACCTTTAACTGTCCAAATATTTTTTGGTGTTCACTATATGAGGATTTATTTGTGTCCTGGAGTTGGTAAAAATTTTGTGCCACCCACTCTTATCATGGCCTTTAACGTTCGTCTCCTTTTCCTCATATATACCAAACTCCCAGAGGAGGCATATGAGGTGCGAGGAGCAGCTGTGTCAGCCCTCTTCTACCTGGGATGGATTATACCTAAGAAGCTTACATTGTTCCTCATCACATGGAGCAGACTGGTAGATACTAAGGGGATTTAGGACAACTCTACATTTTGAGAGGTCCATCTATGCTTGGATGACATTGAGATGAGTGTATTACTTCCTGTGAGACACTGAACCGTAACAGTATCCCATAAAATTCACATTTAAACATTGATTAGCGAACATAAACAGAAGCTCAACCGAACCTGTTTGACGTGTGAGAATTAACCTAATTGGTTGAGCTGCGTAACACATGACTCATGAGAATGAACCTCATTGGTTCTCGCACGTCAAGCGAACATGCTTGTGCTTCAATCTTTCAAGATTGAAAAGCCTAAATTCAATCTGTTCATCATATAAAGCGGTCATGTCAATTCAGAAAATTTGGACTAAACCAAGATTTATGTTTTTAAACATGTCCCGCTTATATATACCTTCTCTGAGCATGAGTGTCACAGTGTCTGGTTTGTCATGTGCTTCTGTTCTAGTTCTGTTTATTGTGAGCACTTGGCTTGTCGTGTGTTTCCTTTGTGCCATGTGCTCTCCTGTCTATTGTCTAGCCCCTCCCATCTTGTTATATGATTATTGGTTAATTTGTCCCACCTATTTAGCCTCCCTGTGTTTGTGGTCATCGTTTTTTCCTACCTGTTATTTGTGTTTACTTCCCCACAGTGCCTTTTAAGTTTGTACCTTATCTACCTGTCATTAATAAATTTCCTCTGCATTTGAATCCTTGTCTCAGTTCTGACTATTCCATCACAACGAGAGCCGATTCAGAGAACACTGAAACCTGAATAGACACGAAACAGATACCTTGCATATTTTCCTGCGTTTTCATGCACTTGCCAATACCACAAAACATGCTTGATCTATATCAACACTTTTATAGCTCTCAGTGAACTTGTTCATGGAAATGTTTTTTTTTTTTTGCACTGTTTACTTCACCTCATGAATTGCCACACAGTGGGACCAATCTATGTGAGGTAACACTGTGTGAGTGTGAGCGCAAAGACACAAATAGTCAGGGAAATTAAGAGCAAGAGGTGAAGGGAGAATTCAAATGAACAGAGACTAAGGCATGATAATCTTTTTTTGTATTTTAAGTATTATATTTAATTTACTGAGAATGTAACATTTTAATAGTAGTATCTAGTTTGCATAACCCCAATGTCTTGATGGAGGCATCATAAGTGCAATTCATTATTTTTATGTGCTTTACTATTTGTGAACTGTAAAAAAGAAAAAGTGAAAATGTGGAGTTATTTCCCTCTGATCCTTAAAAATTGCCTTTTCAGAAACTTAATGTAGCCAGGTTGATCATTCATATTAAGCGATATTTGTGTGATTATCTGATGAAATGTCAAATGTGCAAATCTTTAAAAAATCTTATCATAGCTGTGTGGCAGGCAAGTTGTAGCTTTCCAAACCACCATGGTGCCACAGTTCACTACTTCTAATGCTGTCACCTAGCAACATATCTTTTGATACCAATCCAGAATAACTACCACCTGTTATTGTAAGGTAAACAAAAGGAACTGCTCTGTATAACAAACGAAGATTATGAACAAAACAGCATCCATTTACAAGACCACACAGGTTCATTTAGATTTATGAGGCATAATGTGCATATCTAAACACCATAATTCATTCTTTATGAAGTAATGCTTCCAAACACTAAGTAAAGCGCCAAATTGAGCAGTTAATCAAAAGATTATAGGAGGAAGTCAGGTAACCATTTGATAAAAAGCCAATCCACCTCCCTAATGAAATTGAAACACTTATTAACGTAACTTATATTTATACTATTTATCACTTCATAATGTAGACTACTTCATGTTCTTGTTCATAACAGTAACATGAGATAAAGAGGACAAAAATGCAATTTGTAAATAATAATGAATCCAAAGCAAGCATGTTGTCCACCTTCCTCAGAATAGCAGCCTGTATCCTTAAACAAGAGCAGCTTCTATTTTTAGAGCACTAATCCAAGTGATTAGCCATACACCAGATTTTCTTCCATTTAGAAGAAGAGTGGCATCCAGAAGTGAGATCTCAGGATGTCTCTCAGTGCATTTGTATTTATTTGAAGAGATGTTTTAATTCACAGCACAGAGGATAAGAATACATTGTTGATTTTACAACCACAAACCACTTGCATTTCAGAGCTTATGACTCACAACAAGAAATGGTGACAAAGATGAGACAGTGCAGCTATTACGTCCAAGTGAAATATTCTTTATGGAGTGAGAGAAGTGTAACAGTAATGTAAATGTCTATCAGTCAGTTTTGGCAGAGACAGCTCCATAAAACTGTCCCATCAAACTGCACATCACAGATGTGATCTCTGATCAAGTATTTTTTGTTTTAGAGCCAGATATAATGTCTTGCATGCACCCTGCATGCATGATCAAAAATGAGTCAAAACACCAGCTCACAGGAGTCATCCCAGGAGTCATACTAAAGTTCATCTGAGTTCCTTTGCATGAGGTGATGAATATTGGTCAAAGATCATAGTATACCCAACAATACTCTATTTTAAACAAATTAAACTGTTTTATAAAGTGAAATCACTTCAACCAAATCAGCATTTTTATTCCTTTCTAACCACGGGTTAAGAGGATTATTAGCCATATCAAATGTTAACACTATATACATTGTATGATTGATCCTCACTAAATATCTTCAATCATCATCAGATTGACATGGTTCTTCCTCATTTAATTGAAATGTGTATCATCATCCACCTGTCTGTTATTTGATTATTGAAATAATTTTATAGATTTGTATTAATATTTCAAATTAGTTTCTTTTTTTCTGTATCTATATAATTGCCATTTTAGTTTGGGTAGTTTTACAGTAGTACATGGAGTTAAACTAAATAAAAATGAGAAATGTTGATATTTTATTTCAGTTAACGTTTATTGTATTTCAAGTAATTGTTTTATGGTTTTAGTTAACTATAACCCTGCCACGTGTTTGAAAATGTGAGATGTACACAAAACATGCTGTTTCTTGTATGCTGCTTTAGAAAGAATGAATCCGGCAACATTATTAGAAGAAATTATCTTGTGCATTTATCTGTGTGTGGCACAAAGTTACACACATAAGCCTATACACAGTAATTAAAGTATAAATGCTGAAGCCTGTTTTAAGTAAACCTCATCTTGCAGCATGATTAAGGAGGTTCAGCAAGTATAATAATAACTTGCTTAATCTTACATGGAAATGTAAACATTCATTGGCAGGGAGTGAATAATGTATTAAAATCATCCTCTAATCCTAAAATATTGCATTCAGATTCTAAAAAGATCATTCTTATATATTTAATGACTTTCACAGACGTTTTAGAGGTGACAATGCAAAGATTTAAAACTGACCTTAAGTCAACTAACGTTATAGCCATAGCCATGTTTACGTGATTAAATGATTGTTATTTACGTTATATATATATATATATCCTAGCCTCCGTTCGACCAGAAAAGGACCGTACAAAGACGTAGCCTACTCGCTAAATGAAAACGTTCCATCGACGTCACATTTTAAAAGATGACGCTCTATTCTAAATGAAGTTGCGTACTAGATTGTCACGGTGCGAGACTGAACCAGTCTATGGACTGAACAAAAGAAAAAAAAAAGAAAAACAGAAGGAACCGCATTTCGCACGGGTAAAATATGTGCAACAGTAGTGTGAGCTAGCAGAGCAGCTCGTCAGCCGTGCGATTGTTTTCGGAAGCTTCCTGTTTCAGAGTGGCATTGATATTAACGTTACTGAACTTACTGTCTGTGATCTTCTGCAGTCCGAGTACATCATCCGGCGTTATTTCTGTGTTTTTTAACAAATCCTCTTCAGTCGTATTTAGGACACCCGCGTCGCAGCCTTGCTTCACTTTCATGTCTAAATGCGAAAAGATGCTGCTGCTGTTGTTGTCTGTGCACGAGTTGCGATCTTCGCAACAACCTTTCTGGCAAGGGCCGTTGGTTTGCCTCACCTCTGCTGTATTATGCGTCCTGGTTATTTAACGCAGGCTCTTTACTGATACAAGAATAGCGCATCCACCTCCCCCAGCCAGTCTGTCTTCTAAGGATGTTGTGTTGCCGTATTTTAGCTACTCCTTTTCTAAGGCTAGGGACTCTCGCGCTGTAATCTGCATGTTTGTCTGCAGCTGAAGGTATTAGAGCAACCACTCCAATGTAATCGTGCAAACCCCGAGAGAGATGAGCAGTAGCTATTAACTAAGTGCGGAAGGAAGTGGGCAGACGGCTCACTCACTCAAGCCGCTTCTTTTTTTAAAGTAATGTCTGTCTCATCTGTCTGTCTGTCTGTCTGTCTGTCTGTCTGTCTGTCTGTCTGTCTATCTATCTATCTATCTATCTATCTATCTATCTATCTATCTATCTATCTATCTATCTATCTATCTATCTATCTATCTATCTATCTATCTATCTATCTATCTATAGCCTATATCAGGCAAGTTTTTTGTCATGGTTCAGATAGCAACTATTCACTTCTAAATATGTGTATCATTTTCCTAATTTATTATATATATATGCACACACACACACAATATATATATATATATATCAAGTTTTGGCATGTTTTTTGTTATGGTTCAGATAGCCACTATTCACTTCCAAATACGTGTAGCATTTTTCATAATTTATTATAGGCTATATATCTCTCTGAACCATGATAAACAACGTGCCATAATTGGGTACCAGTAAAATATAGAATAACTATTCACTTCCAAATATGTTTCATTTTTTCTAATTTATTATGCATGGTGAATTACATGAATAATTAAAAATATTAAATTAAGGACATTGTACAATTATTGTGCTTTAAAATCTTTTATTTTTGTTTATTGATTTTCTTGGAAATGTGTTTTTAGTTGCCAGCATCCCTGATATATAGTGATAAAGATTCTATTTTGTAAATAAAGGGGGTCTGAAATCTGTTTCTGGAGAGAGAAGAGGCATATTCTGTTCTCTCCCCCCATCTGGTCTGCCATGTTTTTTTACTTGTGCTTACTAGTGCTTGTGTGTATTAATTTAAATGTCTGAAACCTAAAATATGAGTTTGAAAACACTGAATAGTTATATTTCACAGTGATATATGACAGCACTGAGCTCGTCCGTCTCTGGCTTAGCGACCAATGACCACCTAACGCTCGAAAACAGTCTGGCTGGCTGTTAACTTATGTCACGTCACCGAACATTCTGAATCCCTTATTTGGGTCAGTCACAGAAATAAAAATCCCATATATGGGACTGTACCCCTCAAAAGGTTAAAAATTTGTAACCATGAATACAAAAATGAAACTGAAGGGGCACAAATCAGATCTAAGAGGGCAGTGCAGGCGCCGGGCCTATAGCTGAACTGCACCTCCCTTTGGTTTAATGAATATTCCTGCCAGGGTTTAGCAGCTAAATAAGAAATTGATTCAAATTAGCTTTACTGTGGATGTTCATATGGTAGACATTTTTATATTAAGTAACAAAGGCAAAGAGATAGAGAGTTTAGGTAGAGAAAAGAAACATATAATGATGCAATGATTAGACAAGCACTAAAATTGGGACCTAAAATAGTTGATCTATTTTCTTAACTTTTTTAAATTGGGTTTGACGTAGAATGCATTTGCCATAGTAGTTCTACAACTAGTCGTAACACATGATTGTTCATTCCAAGCTGCTCGTTATAAATGTTTTTTTTTTTTTACATTCCACAGTTTTCCCTGGGGGCCTTGTTGTATCCACCTGTCCATGCCACGTGTCATTCCTTATGCCATCTCAAAGCAGCCTCTGTGATGTGTCTGCATGTCCCTTACTCTGCGCACAGACTGGATCTGGGGGTGATTGGCACCCCACTCGTTCCAGTGTTTATAGGATCTACACTCAAACAGGTACTGATATCCACGGTAGCCAGGGTACTGGTATCCAACCCACCTACAAAAGGAAAGAGCATAGCATATGGTAACTCATGAGATAACATCAAATGCCTAGATAATCTTCATCTTTTGTAATAGTAAATGGTAAATCACTTACGTTCCACCATTTACTTGAATGCTGGCGACTCTGTCCTGAAAGCCATAACACCACAAACTTGGGATGTCCTCATCAGACACTTCCATCTTACGACCCTCAAAGTTCATGCACTCATACAGACAGATCTTATGGTCCTGGGGGTCCTACATGGAGAAAGAAACAGTTGAGACGGATGGTCCTCCTATTATTAATTGGTTATGTTTTGTGATAAAATGGGAAATGGACTGATATAATGTTCTCCCACCATCTTTACGGGCCGGACAGACATGAGGCGATCACATCGATAGCTGTTAGACCAAGTGTCCCATCGAGGGTATTCGCCCTTCTCCAGCATGAACATCTCACCAGTCATATCCTGTTGCTCAAAACCTACCCATCTGCAAGACAATAGAGGCAAACACACTGTAAATGGTGTGGTTTTTGTGGTTGTGTTTTTTTTACATGTACATTATGGAATAAATATAATATATAATAAATAATTTGGAATATTCACAAATAGAAATAAAAGATTACAGAAAGTTTTTGAAAGAAGTCTCTTATGCTCAACAAGGCTGCTTTTATTTAATCAAAAATACAGTACAAATAGTAATATTGTAAAATATTATTAAAATGTTTTCAGCCTCAAGTGTGTGATCCACAGAAATCATTCAAAAATGCTGTTTTTTTTTCTCTAGAAACATTAATGTTGGAAAAAAAAAATCTGTGCTGCTTACTGTAATATTTTTGTGGAAACTTGAAAGTGAAAGGGATGGTTGATTTATAATTTAACTTTTCTAACTTTAGTTAGTGTGTAATGTTGCTGTTTGAGGATAAACAACATGTGCAAAGTTACATGTGCTTCAAGTTCTATTTTCTTATAAAGAAACTGTTTTTTAAGGAAACGGGACTACATGACATTCCTCTGGGGTTAGTAACATCAACAACTCTAAAATTTACATGAACAAGACAGAATATGCTAATCAATGACTAGAAGACACATTCTAGTACTGTGGGGTATTTTGAGCTAAAACTTCACATAACACACTCTGGGGACATCAGAGATTTATTTTACATCTTGTGAAAAGGGCATTATACCACCCCTTATAAGCTACATAAATTCATCTACTAACCATTCAGAAATGTTGTCGCTTCTTGATTCTTTCCATCTTTCTGACTCGGTTTGAACATAAAAGGCTAAAAGTTTTTGAAATTTTCAGTGCATGGCTGTGTGAGGTAATCAAAGCTCCTGAGAAGCTCCGCCCTCTGTGCCAGGAGTAGCAGCTCATTTGCATTTAAAGGGACAAACACAAGAACTGTGCGTTTTTGTTCACCCTCAAAAAGTGACAACTTTAACTTGTTATATAAAATATCTGTGGGGTGTTTTGAGATAAAACTTCACATACACACTCTGGGGACATCAGAGATTTATTTTACATCTTGTGAAAAGGGCATTATACTACCCCTTTAAAAAAATCACTGACCCATATGCGACAAATCTTCTGTATGATTTGTGGGATGAGTACTTACGGCCCACACTCCACTCTGATGGAGCCCACACGGTTAAGCCCCTTGTCACAAATGTTTCTGCACTCTCCACTCAGCTCCATTATGCTTCCTTGGAAATTCTCGTACTCAAACAGATATATCTGATCAGAGAGATCACACAGTAAAGGAAAATAATTCAGCGAGTGCTTCTTGTACAAAACATGTGTAATGGCAATATTAGAGGAAAAAGTGAGAATCTGATAAGAGCATGCTGAGACAGGTTTGACATACTCTGTGGGAGCTCATTGCCTTGGCAAAGCGACTCCCCATACTTCCTTGTACAGCAGTGTGTGACATGACTGAAGCTGCAAACAACAGAACAGAGAGAAGTTGAGCTTAAATGAAAGACTGAATCAAGATTAATTCCGGAATGTTACACACTCAATTCTTCTTTGCTATTTATCAGAACACATTTATAGAGATATCGCAACTTCATATTTAAATATCTCTATCTATCTATCTATCTATCTATCTATCTATCTATCTATCTATCTATCTATCTATCTATCTATCTATCTATCTATCTATCTATCTATCTATCTATCTATCTATCTATCTATCTATCTATCTATCTATCTATCTATCTATCTATCTATCTATCTCTCTATCTATCTATCTATCTATCTATCTATCTATCTATCTATCTATCTATCTATCTATCTATCTATCTATCTATCTATCTATCTATCTCTCAATCATAACAAACTTATTTAAAGGGTGGTCACTCTGAAATGATTGAAATGACCAATCAGATCTCACCTAAACCTTTGCAGTCAGATGAATGGAATGTAAAAGTAACGCTGGTGGAGGAAAAGATGCCGAGAAGGTAATGTAAAAGGGTTCTATATACATATATATATATGCCAGCAGTACTTCTAAAGCTAAATGAGACCAGGCTATTGGATAAAAGTGATGGCCGTTTGGAGGGGTTCGGAGTGGAGGCTTATCTATGTGACCCTGCTGACTCTGCTCATTGCTTTGTTCCAGGCTAGGACTGGATGTCTGATGTCTACCTCCATCAGCAAAAAGCGTGGCACTCCACAGCCCCTATCTCTTCAACACTCTTTGACACTCTCTATAGCATGGCTAGCAATGTGCTGACCTCAGTAGAGTGGCTGCAGACCTCTCCATTGAGAGAAAGAGGACTTGTTGCCGTTGTGTGAAGCTTCAGCAGTTTTCTGTGTGATTACGGTTATATATTTATGTTGTCAAGGATTCTGGAGCTTATAAGTTTGAAGTTAAGTTTCCCACAAGTGTGGATTTAGGTACTCCACATTTAAATAGCCATGCATTTAATTATTCTCACAATCACACACATATGACCATTGACGAATCAAAAATACTTCTAGTGAAACTCACCCAAAAATCTGCCAAATTATGAATCAATCTTCTTATTTACTTGAATGCCATAATTCACACACTTCATTTGACTTAGTCATGCACCTCCTCGACTGGGCCCCAGCCATGCAGCCTGCTTTGCATAAAGTCAAAGGAGTGGGCAGGACATGGATGTTGAATGGACGTGCTTGTAAGGCCTGTTGCGTGTGTATGCATATGTGAGGGAGAGCGTCCGTATGTAAAGGCAGGTAGAAAGGGTTGTTGAAGCATTCTGTAGCTGCCTGCCACCGCACTGAGAGGAAAGCAGATGGGTCTCAATGCAGCTTAAAAATGGACTTTTAATGATAGTTAATTGTTAAAAACCATTGTTTTTTGTTCATACCCAGCATATTTGGCATCTTTGTGTTGTCTTTGCTGGAATGATCTCAAGTCGAAACAGCTTGCTTGTGTTTCTGCAAGCATGTGTGCTTTGCAGTACACTCCGGTCATATGTAAAAGCATGCATGGAATCACTTGCCTGGCATCCACTCTGGTGGCAGATGCCAGTAGGCATGATGCCTCCCTGGCTACGGCAGATGGCATTGTGAGCTGGGTAAAGCCAAAGGCTCAGTCCAAAACAATGAAGCCTGAGGCAAAGTGCTGACTCCTGCCTGCCCTGTGGCCAATCTTCCCTTTCTGTCATGCTACATATAAATAGAGCCCTTAGTCGGAGGTCTGGAGACCGTTGTGTGGAACTCCTGAGTGCTTGCAGATATTTGTTGGGTAGGTCAGGTAAGCCCTTCATGTTTGTCCTTTCAGCCTCTGTGGTCATCTTTTAGTGTGCTTTTCTGATCTGCAGAGCTTATGGGAGGGGCGCACATGCACAATTGAAAACCCAAAGCAAACATAGCAAGCATATATGGGTACCTTTGTCAAAATAGACATGATTTCATTTGGGCAATATGGGCAAATATTGCAATATGGGCAATTTTATGTATATATAAAATTAGTGACTAAATAAAATATTTTAAAAATGTAAATAATAAGCTTTGCATAATGTACAACCTTCTAGGCAATCTTGATATTAAGGACAAATCGGATATTTTAGCAGTTGCTGATATAATCTGTGCCATTTTTAAATTTGTAGATACCTCAATGTTTTGGAAATAAATAAGTATATTTCAGTAAGCTGTGGTTTTATCCTGTTATGGTTGAAAACAGCAGCAAGGTCTAACTTGTTGGCTGCCATATCTTTCTTGTTTATTTTTTTAATCCCTAGGCTACTTGTAGAGTTCACATAAATGATATAGAACCCATGCATGTTTTCTTTCTTTCTTTATATTTTTTAACAAAGGCTATCTGTATTGTTCAGGTCTATCAGCGTTGAGATATCTTCAAGGAT
Source organism: Pimephales promelas (assembly GCF_988280905.1). Lineage (NCBI taxonomy): Eukaryota > Metazoa > Chordata > Actinopteri > Cypriniformes > Leuciscidae > Pimephales > Pimephales promelas. Next base: position 20,207,607 of record NC_142784.1, read on the forward strand.
GGCTCTGACTAATCCCATGCCAATGGGGCCATGGAAGGCAAGTAAACACTCAATGTCGGTCACAGTACAAAAGGATATGGAATAATCTGAATCACATCTCTTTTTGTCTCTGTGAATATGTGTAGCTCACAGTCTATGACCAAGAGAACTTCCAAGGCAAGCGTGTGGAGTTCACCTCAGCCTCTCAAAACATAATGGAATGTGGCATGGACACTGTTCGCTCTCTGAAAGTGGAGTGCGGCGCGTAAGTCATGTATTCACAGACTCATACTATCTAAATGAGCCCATACCAGACTTCAATTGTTGTTGTAACATGCTAATTAATTAGAAGTACTACAGTTTAACCCCTAAGATAAAAGTATTTGCACTTTAAAATATGTATATTTTAAATAATATTAATAATATTGTTAAAAAAAATGGATGTATTTGAATAATAGGAAAAGGATTTTGGATATCTTCATGGGAAGATTTCCATATTCGTATGTCCCCATGACGTAGGGTTTATCAGTACCACACACAAACACATACACACTCCACATTTTATTTATGTAGCATGTGTATATTTGAACAGCTGGGTGGGCTACGAACACTCCAGCTTCTGTGGGCAGCAGTTCATCTTGGAGAGAGGCGACTACCCTCGCTGGGAGTCTTGGAGCGGTAGCAATGCCTACCACATTGAGAGACTAATGTCCTTCCGGCCAATCTGCTCTGCTGTGAGTCTGAAACCATATCAATAATCAGTGGCAAAATGGTTTAAACATCTCTCCAAATTAAACACAATATCTTCCGCTGTTATGATCTATGCAGAACCACAAGGAGTCAAAAATTACCGTCTTTGAGCGGGAGAACTTTATCGGAAACCAGTGGGAGATAACTGACGACTACCCCTCTCTCAAGGCCATGGGCTGGCCCTCCAATGAGATCGGATCCATGCAGGTGCAAAGTGGGGCGTGAGTACCATACTTGTTAATTTTGTCTTGGTTACATTAGGGGTCAAATAAAAAAACAATTAGCACTTTAAAGTCACCATGAAATTGAACAATTATTATATTTTATGGAATATTGGAGTATTTATTAAAAAATGATTTATCCAAGCAATTTTTTAATAAGTTCATGTGCCCTCAAAATAACTTCCCTTCCCTCTTGCATCGACATCTCCTCTCTTCTCTGATGGGGTGTTTACTGGCACGAGGGTGGGACAACCTGTCACTCACATGAGATCCACCAATACTAGCAAACCACATGTTATGAAAGGGAAAAAAGGCCTATCGCAACTTCCGTAAGCACTTTTGAGTGTACACTGCTCAGGTCTTGTAGAAGGGATGCTTTTTCTCAGGTGGCCGAATCGTTCGTCCTATAGAAAGAGGTTTTGCTCAGCAAGAAAATAGCAATTAGAGGGCACATTGGCAAACCTTGCAATTTTTGGGATACTTGGAATTTCAAACTAGAGATCTCAATTTGCATTTGTCATTGTGTTTCCTCACTACATGCAGATGGGTTTGTTACCAGTACCCCGGCTACCGTGGTTTCCAATACATCATGGAGTGTGACCACCATGGCGGCGAGTTCAAATACTACAGGGAATGGGGCTCCCACGCTCAGACCTTCCAGGTGCAGTCCCTCCGCCGGGTTCAGCAGTGAGCGCAGCTCGCCCAGCACCCTTCCTCCCTCCCCTGCCTCCTCCTCCTCTTCCTCACCTCCACCCCTTCATTCCGATACCAGCAAGCCCAGCACAGGCTGAACGTCTGGTGCATTCGGCAAAAGTTTACAACGCTTTCTTCTTTCTGCATGCCATCGATTTGAAAGAAAAGAGTCAGAGGAAGAACTCAAGCAGACTGATTCTGTGAGCGGCACAGTGGTGTGATTTAAGCTTCGCTTCTCATCACTGTCATGATGCAGTCTGTGCAAAAGAGATCAATAAAGGGTACACACATGAAAACCAACCATTGTGAGAGTGTGTTTGATGCATGCAGTGTAGTTTGAAACTAACTTTGTGAAATGGCCCAAATTTTAACCATGATTAGCACCAAAACATCCTATTGTTAAAAAGAGTTGATTTCTAGTGGCTTGTGGGTACAGGGACAAAATAGGGTGCAAAACTGAAAACGAATAAATAAACTTTTATTGTTGTTTTCACTTATGTTTGGGTGCGGTGTTGATTTTCTGACCTGTCACCTGTTATGATTACATGCTAAATAATTTATTTATGATAAATATTGTCAAATCTATTCACTTCAAGGAAGGAATTAATTTAAACTGCATGTTGGATTCAAATGATTTGCAGTTTCATCTACTGAATCACCACAATCAGAAAAAAATCTTACATTTTTGACAAAACAACTATATTTTATATTATATTTATCTACACGCAGCAGCAAGTTGCTTAAACTTGGAAAATTATCTAAAAATTTTAAACAATTTCTGTTGTTGTGTGGTTGTGACAATAACTATTTTTTATTTCTTAAAAAAAAACAAAAAAAAAAAACAAAAAAAAAACAACAACAACCATCAGAGCCTGTGTTAAGGTTATTATAACATTAACATTTCACAGGTGTTGAGATATGGACAGAGGAAATGTGTTTTAGGGGTAGTGTGTTATTTTTTATGTAGCCTATGATTTCTCATGCTCTTATTTTGGTCTTGGGGTGATTCGCTTCAGAAAGTGCGACTCTTCTTCTAGAGATGACGTAGAGAAATGGCGCCATCCAGCGCTTGTCAGAAGTGAAACTGTCCTATACAAAAACTTGAAAAAACAACAACTACACGATAACAGTCTGGAGTGAGCAACGGAGCAAAACCCATGAGCAAAACACGTGTTGCCTACTCTTCCAAACTTTGAAATTTGTAATTTGTAACATTCCTCAATTCGCCCTCAAAGGACATGTCTATCCTGTTGTCAGTGCTGGCCGGTGTGCTGGCCGTGTACATACTGCTCTATTACACCGTGTTTAAAGGAGCTAGATTTAAGAGCAGTGTCTCGTTAAAGGGGAAAACAGCAATTGTAACAGGTTTGTAACATTTAAACGCTTAAGTATGGTAGATATATGATGTATTTGCATATTTATATCTACTGTAGTTTCCTGTACATCTGAAAACATTTAACGTTGTCTCATTACTCAAACGTTGTCTGAGTAATCAATACTCTGTAAATGCAGGAAGTAATACAGGCATTGGAAAACCCACAGCCTTGGATCTGGCCAAGAGAGGGGCCAGAGTGATCCTCGCCTGCCGAAACAAACAGAAAGCTGAAGCTGCAGTTTATGACATAAGAAAGGTGAACTCTTCAATTAACCCTAATTCCTCCCAGTTCTTATTACACTGAGATAAGTCTAAAAGAAAGAACTTGCTGTATATCCTCCAGGAAAGTGGGAACTCCCAGATACTGTTCATGCAACTGGACCTGGCCAGTTTAAAGTCAGTGCGAGATTTTGCTGAGACTTTTCTGAAGAGTGAACCGAGGCTGGACTTGCTTATTAACAATGCAGGTAATTTAAGAGGCAATCTGGTGTATGAACACATGCAAGAACATGATTTCAGTGTGTGAGGTTTTCCCTGTAGGTGTTATCGCATCAGGCAAAACTGACGATGGCTTTGGCATGGCGTTCGGCGTCAACCACCTGGGCCACTTTTTGCTGACGCTGTTGCTGTTGGATCGTCTGAAGCAGGCAGAGCACAGCCGCGTTGTCAACGTGTCCGCCCTTCTGCATCGGTTGGGTTCTGTGGACTTCAACCTCCTCAACACCCACAAGGATCTGGTCACAGGTCAGTCTTCCTGGTACGCATTCAGAGCCTACTGCCACAGCAAACTCTGCAATGTGCTCTTTACCCGTGAGCTCGCAAACCGCTTGGAAGGAACAAGTGTCACCTGCTATTGCCTGCATCCAGGTAAGTGGTCCTTCGTTTTTTTTTTTGTGTGTGCCATTATGTCACAAGTATTATTATTCCTCCTCATTTTCTTCATTGTCTCTTTTTAATAGGTGTCATAGCCACTGAGATTGGTCGAAATATGGGTTTGGTGCAGAAGCTGGTTTACCCGATCATGTCCAAGCTGTTTTTCCTGGACCCTGAGGGAGGTGCGCAGACCACACTATACTGTGCTTTGCAGGAGGGACTCGAGCCTCTGAGTGGACGCTACTTCTCTTCCTGCGCTCTGCAGAATGTTAGCGCTGACGGACGGGACGATGCCCTGGCCAGGAAGCTTTGGGAAGTGAGCGAGAGGCTGTGTGGCCTAGCTTGAGTGAGCACATGCAGGTTTGTGGAACAATAGAACTCCACACACAAAAGCATTATGAGTATACGCTGTTGAGGTTCTTCATTTAATTCAAAGGTGCACATGTAGCTGAGGTGGCTGGTTTTTGCATTTAATATATATATTGTTTTAAAATATTTTGTTGCTTTACATTAATACAATAATATAAATTAGGGGTTCACACTCGTATTTCATTTCTGCTTGATACCATAACCTGATCATTTATTTGTGTTATGGACCTATACATTGATGAAAATTGTCTTAAATAAAAATAAAACACTAAAACCTGATTTAGGCATCAGAACATTATAATGTACAGAATGAAAAATGGATATTCGTTTTGAGATTTGTAAAGATTATATCTAACATTATTATTATCAAATTATTAGTATTTTTTTAAGATTGACTAAAGTAGAACCAAAAATGGGCCAATAACTAATGTGTCAATGTATTGTGCATCCCTACTTTGAATGAAGCAACAATATGTGCATAGCTTGGGAAACTGAAACCAAAGAAACATTTAATGTCCTTATGATATGTTATGCTTATTATTCTAAAATATTTAGAGGTGAAGTAGAGTTATGATTTGTATTCACTCAGTGGAATTTGTATTAATACTCCTTCTCTCTCTCTCTCTCTCTCTAAAAGAACATCTATATTTTTCTGGACTTATAACTTTTATAAACATGCATGTATGTGTTATTGCTTTTTTATGATCAGTTCTTTTGACCCAAATGGGAACATTGCATCCACTGATTCTTTTTTAACTCATGACCAATTCCAATACCTCGTGTATTTGAAAATATAAATCAAACGAGGAAATTAAAAAAGTAAAAACAATTTCTTTCATTCATTTAAAGCCTTAATACCTTGTCTATATATTGATAGGATGTTGTACCTTTTTGGTTCACTGGGGGGCAGTAGCGTGTCACATTTGGCCATCTTCAACTCAAGGCAACACACAACCTTAAGAGTCTACAGAGACCTCTGTCAAGATGACAATCATTAGAATAAAGTAGGTTAGATTACACTGAGAATTGCAGAAGTAATTTCATGTCATATTAGAGTTTGCTTTTCCACTGAATGAAAGTGGGCGTCTGGGGCTACAACCATTCAGTGTGATGGGATAACCAAAAAGAAGACTTGTTATAGACCCTTACCCATATCCCTGAATCTTCGACAGAACCCCCATTGCTTTACCTCATAATTTGATATTCACGTTTTGACACTTTTTTTAGACCTCATCTTAGCATCCTGTTTATGCTCATATTTTTACACTCCATACTATCCAGGTGGATGAATCTGGTCAGTTTTACCCAGTTTTTTCTGTGCACTTGTTTTCTAACCTGAAAGTATCAGATCCATTGACTGTCACTTGCGTCATATTTCTAAAATCCATTCAGTGCTCATATCACCGATCATATCTCATATGTTGGCCGCCTCTCTGTGTGTTTGTTCTCAGGCATGGTAAGTGTGTAACTACACCGTCCCCTTCGATTCGTTTTGTAGAAGCAAAACACATTGATGAGTGACGGCAGGTGTTTACTTTGGACGCACTCCCAAGCTCTTTGGCACAGTACTTAACGACTGGATTAGTGCATCAATTAGCAATCACTGCATGGGAGGAGCCTGATTGATCGAGACTGCTGCTGCTGCTAAGGCTGGGCGTGGGGCATGCTGGGGCATGTGAGTGTGGAAGTAGCTGTGTGTGTGTGTGAGACTGTGTAGTGTCCAGCTGCTTGAGAATTAGTTCAAAGGATTAATTTCACTGTATGTTGGCAGAATAAAACCATACGACCCTTGTTGACCTTGTAAGGATATCACATGCATACCTGGAAGTGTCACATGATTGTGATTTGCTAAAGGTAATGTGTTAAAAAAAAGAAGATAATACAAGTTGGAGACCACTATAATATATTCATATTTGATTATACTATTAATATTGTTAATTACAATGAAACTATTATAGTAATTGTGTTTTAATTTATTTGTTGACTTGTTTATATGGTTATAATACTACATAAACATTCTATTAATTTAAAGTATTATGATGAGAAAATTAAATAGATGTTAATACAACTATATGATTTAATGTAATTATATGATATAATATATATAACATAATTTATAATAATATTTAGACTACTATTTTAATGAATGAGACATTATTATACATGATTATAATATAATAATAGATTTGTCTAATTAATAATATAACACACCTTATATTTTTACAACTTAAAATAAACTGTTTTCTATTTGAATATATTTATATGTAACTTTCAGCATCACTAAGAATACATTTATTATTATTGTTATCAATGTTGAATAATGTTTTTTTTTTTTGGAGAGAAATTAATAATTTTATCCAGCAAGGATGCATTCAATTGATCAAAAGTGACAGTATACATTTATTGTGTTGCAAAAGCTTTCTATTTCAGATAAATGCTGTTCTTTTGAGCTCTCTATTCATCAAAGAATCCTGAAAAGGAATTGTACACAACTGCTTTCAACATTGATAATAATAAATGTTTCTTGAGCAGCAAATCAGCATATTAGAATGATTTCTGAAGGGTCATGTGACACTGAAGACCGGAGTAATGGTGTTAAAAATTCCGCTTTGATCACAGGAATAATTATGTTTTAAAATATATTCAAATAGAAAACAAATGAAATAAATGAAAAATCAAATAAATGATCCATGAGACTGGGTGAGCAGAAGAGTCTTATTTTAAAACATTAAAAAAATCTTACCGTTCTAATAATTTTGGACACCACTTTTGGTGCAAAATGATATGCAGTTTTATATTTATTTTGTATGTTCACCCTTAAAAAACCCCAATGAAATCAAAGGAGTTTTGTGGTTTTTAGTCCATTATATTTGTGGTTTGTGTGCCAAACAATACTCATAAATGTTGGCAAAATTAACTTTTAGCAGATATGTGCATCATTACAATTTTCAGAAATACAGACCAAAATTAGCGATGACAAATGTCCACCTGTCCAATCAGATGCTCTAGTATGAGAATGTCCCTTCCCTTCACTATAATCATTTGCAGTTACAATTGCATCTAAGATGACTGAGAAGTTTGTGTATCCTGTTTGCTATTTAAAAAAAAGCTTTTTGTATTATCCACTCAAACTGTCATTTTTAATAGGAAACATATCAAGCAGTTTCATTATGAGTTATATTTGTAATAACATAATTGGCTGAGGGCAGTGAGATTATGTCATTGGCTCTGCGTACAGTGACTGGCAGAAGGTGGCAGGTGGTCAGGGGAGCAGCACACTTCCATCTCAGCCTGAGAGGAGGGAGAATGGCAAAGTGATGCTGGGTCTCACTTTAGAGTAACACGCGAGGTGTGAGAAGAGAAGGGGGGTTTGATTGTGTGACTGGGTGACAACATTTTGGAGATACATTCAGATAAAGGCTGCTTGTGTCACGAGCAAAGCCTTCCTGTTTATCCTTCTCGTCCTCCCCGTGCAGAAATGCCATCTGAAGGCGGTAAATAGAAGCATCCTCTGGGTCATGTTATTTCCACAGGTGCAATTAACACCCCCATCTGCTAATCTGTGATTAACGATGTTTACAAATATGCTGCACATGCCGGAGAGTGTCAGAATAGCTGCTCACACCTTCTTCTTACTCTTTCCTATCTTGTCTGTTGTCTTCCATACTATTGTGTTCCTGGAGAAGAAAATTAGGGTTTGGGTGGGAGGTGGCAGAAGGAAACCAGACCCTTAAAGTAGTAGCATCTGAGCAGGGCAGATTTAGGATGAATGGATGGATCTAGATAATTCTAGTTCGCTATCTATATATAACAATGTCATGTTCGTTAAACCTGTCAATAATTGTTTTTTTTATATCTCCTTTTTGCTGTGATGACAGCAGCACTAGTTGCATGACGTTCACCATTTTATGTAAAACCTGCTGTGTTCTGTTCTCCTCCATGATTTTGATCCATTAGATTTTTTTGATGTTGGCCTAAATTATAAATATCCAAGTTTTATAATATAAATTAAATGTAAATAGGCCTGATTTGGTAATATCTGATTTGGAATTTATTTATAATGATGATTTTTTTTTTATTAATTATATTTTTGATGTCAATTTAATCGAGTGCTCATAAGAGATCACTGCATTAATTGTTGAAAATAAGAGGAATGTTCTCGAGATCACGTAATGTTACAGTGCAGCGATTCTCGGTTGTACGTCACACGCGTCACACACATGACCAGCATCGGCCAATAGTGAGCCTGCATGTGACATACAACACAGAGGCCCACAGAGAAGGAAATTAAAGCTGCTTTTTTGGGGTTAAAATTATTATCTAAAGTACATATTTGAGAAAATAAATAACCAGTCAGTGTTCAAAACTATCTGCTTACCTTTGCTTGATTCAAAGTGGTAAGCTTGTAATAATGTTTTCAATTCCAGTGGTACTGGTGGATTTCCGCGGGAGATTCGAGCATGTCTTTGCGTCATTTTGTCACATCTGTACACATAAAGAAGGAGTCTCGGCTATATAAGCTATATTGCGTGTGAGGATGTTGGAGGTGGAGATTTATAGCCATTTCTCACAGCACTTGATATAATTAAACATTAATTCGATGGCGGATCCAGAAAGGTTCAAACAACAACAATCACCAGTGACAACAGATTCCCGCTGTAAAATGCAAAAGACTTAATTTGGACTTCGGAGTTGCTAACTTACAGAAAAAAAGAGACCGCAAAAAGACCCATGCGAAAACAAGGATACATATCGGAAGGACATTACATTTAGTCACGCAATGCTGACATTGTTAACATTTAACAATTTAAAAACAGTATAATTTTCACAGTTTGTGTGATATAAGCGAATTTTAGATTTAATAAGTGCTATTTACTGCCATGTCAGAACCAGAACAAAAGTGGATGTTACTTGTTCAGATGACATTTTCCGATGAAAATTATGTTGGTCATACTTCCAAAAAGAATAATCTGTGATTCTGAATGACAGTCTATGATCCACACTGGTGATTGACAGCTGCACACTCTCCCTAAACATTGTGTTCATCACATCTGTGTCGTGCCGAGGTACTGTACAACTCGCGTAAAGTTGATAATTCCGCGAATAACTGCAATTGCAGATTTCAAACAGAGATGGCGACAAAAAGGAAAAGCTGCGGAGTGCAGCTTTAATAGTTGAATAAAGTTGTTATTTTTGTTTTTCTTGTGCATAAATGTATTCTCAGATAAATTAAGTATAAACTTAAGATTGAGCCACTGTAGTCACTTGGACTATTTTAATGATGTCTTTAATAACTTTTCTGGGCTGACAAGTTTCAATTCTTTAGAGGCTTAAGGAGGAGTGATCCAGGTCTCAGATTTAATCAAAAATATCTAAATTTGTATTCCGAAGATGAACAAGAGTCTTACGGGGTTGGAACAACATGAGTGAGTAATTGCTGATGACAGAATTTTAATTTTTGGGTGAACTATCCCTTTAATGTGGACTCCATTCAAATTTTAAATTCCTTTATTTTTACTACTGTATCTTTTTTTAGTTTAATCTGAAAATATACATAAATATAAAACAATGCAAAATCGTTCGCCATTAAAAGTGAATATAATTATGTTTGTTAAAATAGCGTATTAAAAAAATGTCTAATCATTATAATGTTTTGCAATCTGAATTATGCAGTTGTGATTTCTACAAAATTTATTTAACCATCTATTTCAACCCTTTTCATGGCAAAGATGGCATAGAAAGTGCATTTACGCAAGTACACGGATCCAAGACTTACACCTAACTTGCCTGAAACTTGAACACTATTCTTTTGCGGTCTTGTATGCACTGGCATTTCCTTCAAGAAATGGGAAATTGAATATATACTCACCTGTCATACAGTGTTGAAGACTTTCCCAGTCGTGTGCTGGTTTAAATGAGCCCGTTGCTCTTTGACTGTGCCTGGAGACAGAAGTGCATTAAAAAATAGACAAGCAAGTTATTGCTGGTTTCGTAAAAGCTTCATAAACATACATTAATTTACACCATTTAGGTAAATGAGCCTATTTCCTTGTTTTAGCAATTTGCTGTAATCTAATGAAGAAATGTGGCTTGCTGTGCACAGCTCTGAAAGCGTGCTGCTGGGTAAGCCAGCTTTATAAACGCTATCAATTAGGCTGATGCTACAATGCTCCACAATTGTTTTACTAATTGCCAATTAGATACCTTGAAATAAAGCACCATTTTTATTTTATTTTAGAGATTTACTGAGCAATCACTCATTTTCAATCAAGTACAGGATATTTGCAAAAACATTAACGCTGTCCCAAGGTGTATCAATGTGATATCTTGTGGTGTTTTCGGCAGGGAAGAAAACTGCATGCAGCATCAAACCCTTCTGTTTGTTTGGAGGAGGAGAAAGGACAAGAATCACTGTTAATCACAATTTACTTGGTTGCAACACACATGACGTGCAGTATTTACTCTCATTTTTAATCTGTCGTACTCCTGAGAATACATAATGAATTGTCAAACAGCAGGCTGGTTAATAATTAGTCGGGCCGTCTTTGGTTAAACAAAGAGAAGGAAATACTCCAGATCTTTAATAGCAGGGTTCAGTCAAGTTGTGACAGTCATTCATTAAGACATGTATTATAAAAAAGCACAGCTGGCGTAACAGTCATGCTCTGTGTTTTTGGAAGTGTGTCTTACAGTGGAGAGGCGAGACCCTGAATGGATAACAGTTTCTCTGGGGCTGTTTTTGTTGTTATGCATCACATGATGAGCAACGTTACATTTTTCTTGTCAAACGGCCAGTCAAATGCGAATCGCCCGGTTACTCAAAGACAATGAAAGAATTCCAATTATGCACAAACAACTTCGGTCGGAGAGTTTCTGTGAAGATATAAACAAGAAGCTCGTATTGACGTTCCTCTTTGTCTGAAATCCACTGAAAATTGAAAGAGAAATTCAGAGGAAGCATGATTATTGATTGGATACTAATTGCACCCCTGAAAAAATAAACGGGCCCGACTGGATCAAACGTACCCATCAGATGCACCGTTAGCACCTCATTCACTGCGTGAAAGAGTAAGCAATGTTTAGGAGGCAAAATGCCACCCAAAAGGAAAATTGTCATTGTTTATTTGACAATACCTGTATGACTCTCTTCTGTGGAACAGAAAAGAACAAATAAAAAATGTCCCAGTGTTTTTTGTCCATACAATTAAAAGTCAATGGGGGCCACTGTCCATTGACTTTCCATAAATTGACTTTTCAAAATGTCATCTTTTGTGTTCCACAGATGTCATACAGGTTTGGAATGACATGAGGATGTAAAAAGCAAGTGTTTTAAAAGGACGTCCACTACCAAATATAGATGTCGCTGCAAAAAATATTGTTAGTTTAACTTAAAGTAAGTTAGGTCGGCTTAAAATTTGAGTTAATACGACAAAGGAGATTGGTTTAATTAATAGCAACTCAAAATATTATGTTATCTTAACCACATTAATTAAGATGATTTGACAAAAGATAAATCAAAACATTTTTTTTACATTTTATATATTAAATAAATTAATACTTTTATTCAGCAAGGATGCATTAAATTGATCAAAAGTCAAAGTAAAGACATTTTAATGTTACAAAAATTCTGAGCACCAAATCAACATAATTATTTCTGAAGGATGTTGTGCTGGTTGTAAAACTTGGAAACCGTGACAACCAAGGAAACATTAAAAGGAAACGATGAGAAACAAACAAACACGAAACTGAAACTAGAAGTCTCAAACCTTTGTTCTCTCGTATCACGTCTTTTGCTGCGTCTCTTGGGTATGGCATTCTATAAACGTGGCACTCTAGTTAAAAAGTTCAACTTTTTTCAACTAGACCTTTTTGACTGCCTTGACTCCCATTTTTAACAGCAAAAATGCATTCTGTGTGAACCGGACCATAGTACGCATGTGCAGTTTTCATAGGTCTTGATTTATTTTTCCCTATATTTGAATGCTCCGCTAGCACGCAAGATTTAAATGTGGCCGAATATTATGACGGCTCATTCACGAGTGGGACTGGTGCTTTTGACTGCGGTGCCTTTGAGCCATTTTCTCAGGGGGACTAAATCTGTTAATTAATGAGCATGGTGAACTAACTCCTCTTGGCTCTGGCGACAGAGGAAACATGCCAAAGCAACAAACACAAACAGATGTGCGAGGCAATGGGATGGAAAACAAAATCCATATCTTCTCGCAACAACATGCAGCAAGTTGCGTTGCGCATACTTCTTACGTCTTATTTTGAATTTTCTGTTATTGATGTCTAATTGCTGCATCAGCTGTGGCCTCAGTCTCTGGGTCAGTGTGTCTTGGCAGCCCCACATAGCCACAAGGGCTTTTTTATGGGTTAAAATGTGAACCAGGAGACATTTGATCACAAGCAATTTATCTAATAAGGTGGAAAATCCTTAACCACATGAGGCCGAGAGTTTGGGGCATGTGGCGTATAGCTGTGCCGCTTGGGGAGATTGTGATCCCTGTTCTGAATCAAGAGTGCTGCTCAGGTAGGGTTTTAATTATGGTTCCCTACTTCCCCAGACTCTTCAGACTCACAGGCCTCACAGTTGGGACACTCAGTCTCCAAAGCAAAACCTGATGCCATTGAACCAGAGAGGTGTTCTTGTGCAGACAACTGAGATCTTGTCATTTTTAATATCCAAAGCTCAATGGCGATCAGGTGGGCTGTGTTGATTGGATTCATGCGGTCTCATTGATCTCCACTCGTTGATGCACATGCACTGCTTTGGCACTCTTTATGGTTTTTGTAGGAGGGATCGATTGACTTCAAGAGCAGCAATGTAAACACGGATACTGCAGTGTCCAGATGAAAAATTCCTACTTGAATATAAAAAATTCCTACTTGAATATAACCAATGGAACTGGACAGATAAACCAACCCTCGAGATTTTGTGAAATGTGCTATTTGATGTCATTTTCAAGATGGCAGAGACTACCATGCCCAGGCCATAAGGCTATAGAAACAAGGAAATAAAACGTATATAACCATTTTCTTTAATTAAGTTAATGTTAATTTGCACATTCACATAATTTTAATAAAATAATAATTTTAATAATTGATTTTTAATAAAAAAATTGTTTACAAATTTAACTATTGCAAAGTGTTGCCAAAATTGTTTAAATGTTTTATTATTGTTTAAAGAAAATGATAACATCTTATTGGCCTATAATTATAATAAATGATACTATTTTAATTTATAATAATGAACAGTAGTATTATTATCAGTATTATGAAATATTTCTAATCTAGATGAATTTTTCTTAATTCTAAAATATGTTTACTATTGTTAACAAATTTAACCTAACTGCAAACTTTTACCGACATGATTTGCTGAAGTAGCCGTTAAGTTTATTTATTGCAATCATTTAATTCATACATGAAATTATCTGAATGATTTATTTATTTATCTTGCTGCTAATAGCACACGCAAGCTATCACAGGTTTTATATTATATATTTGACTACGGTGTATGTTTGACTGGAATGCTTTGAGGTTGGCAGTTCAACTTGACTATTCCCACCTCTTATTTGGTTGGGAGCGCAGGATTATTTAGACATCAGTTCAAACAACGGTGATCAACAAGTGTGGCCCGCTGCCCTCTTGGAAAGCTTCTGTGCAGCAGGCAGCAGATGGGACAGAGTCATCAATATCGGCCGCTGGCCATTGATCAGCTCTATTGATCAGGATGGGCAGTGGGGCCAGGGGAAGGAAGGGCCTGCTGGATCTCATCGGAGCAATTGTTTAGGGTCACTGACAAATTCAATTGCCTATCAGGGAGCGATCATGGAAACAAACGGCTGCTGTCGATGCAAGGGCTGTACCCCGTGGTAGCTGTCACTCAGCATTACTCCCGGTTTGGGAGAGCGTGAGGGGTTGTTTGCGCACACACAAATGTCAGCTAGGTTACTGGGGCACTGGAGGGCAATCTCTTGCCCCTGACTGTCCACTGTGTCGTGTTTGTTGCCAACAAACTCCCAAATTTTCTACGCTATATGCTGTAGTGCTCATAGTCTCGAAATTAAAGCTGTATGTGCCATGAACAGCTTCCTAAAACCATAAACCTGCCCTTTTGTGACATTTGCTGAGTGTGTTCAAGGCTATTGACAGATAATGCCATTCATAGATTTCCCACAGTGACAAGCAATTTAGCTTTCTAGAGTTTTTTGATGTTCGGACTCTCTTGTCAGTTTGTTGTCTTGGATTTTTTTTCCTTCTTCTGTGTTAGCACATTTTCTTTTTGTGATTTGTATTTTAATTTATTTTTTTAAACAACAACAAATGGATAATTGTCAGCAAACTGAGAAATTACCTACTATAAGTATTTCTTACTAGCGATTAAAGTGCATTTTTTGCAATTTTTATGATTAAAAATTAATTTTACAAAAAAAGAAAAGATTCCACAGTAAGGCAATTCTTATTACTAGCAGATTTATGACTTATTTTTTATTGTGGTAACATTATAGTATTTTAATTATTATCATTATTATCATTATAGTCAACATTATAGTATAGTATAGAAAAGTTAAATATATATTTTAATAAAATTAATGTGTAGTATTTTTTTCACATTTGTATCACATGTACTTCTGAAGGAATATTCCTATGTAAACTTGGGATAGTTCATTTTTTCTTGTAGGTAAAGTTGTTTCTTCAATATCTGGTTTGTAGACCCTCTCATATAGCTTTCATTGTAATTCCTTATCTGCCAACTGGTTTTATTTACATGCTAAAGCCATTTTTGGTGAGTGTTCATTTGTACCTCTGCATATATTACATAAAATCCCATTGTCTCCCAAATTACGCTGTGAAACACCTCAAAAGCTGAAAGCAGTTCATTCTGTGCTCTGTTAGCCCTATAACAGGAGCGGAGATTCTGCATGGTCATGTGACCTGCTGTTTAGACTGACTGCTTCTTCTGTTCAGGGTGTCAGACGAAACTCCTAACTAGCTTGCAGGCCTTCAATCGAAAAAGAGTGGCTCGGGGCTCTTCGTTAACTAATTACGGAAAACAGGAGTGCCCTCCCTCATCCCCCTTCTCCACAGCTTTTTTTTTTTTTTGATGGGGGGTGTTTTTGATAAGGTTTGCACTCTTGTCAACAAGCTCGTATTTAATTAGTGTTGATTGTTGTTAGCATGTTCAATAGTTATTAATTAGAGCTGGGAGGGGCCTGCCACTTGATTGCATGCCCGGAGCAGTGACATCTTGTGCTTTTTCACACTCAGTCATGACATGGTGTAGAAATGAGGGACCAAAAAGAAAAAAACAGGGAAAGAGAAAGATGAGCACACAGAATGATTATTTCTAAGAATATGGAAATAAATTTATGTTATGGTCAATGTAAATTTGACCATAACATAAATTTGACCTCGGTTATTTTACTTTAACCGGGAGCATTTGTGGTCAGATAGATGGAAAACATCCTAAAGGTGACTTGTTGTAGGCTAATAATGCGAAATATAGTAAAATTGATTGTTAATGAATTTATCATAATGAATACGTTTGCGCTGAACTAAATGGCAGCACATTTTGTTTTTTAAACCTTATTCCAAAGAGTTCTGTTCAGGTTGCTATGTGGCTTGGCACACTGTTACTTGAAGTCTATGCCGGTTTCTTCCTTTTTCGGCACAGTGCATTAGATCCCAGTTCCGCTTGCAACAAGATGCATTGAAAGCTGCTGCTTAAATGCAGAAATGTTGCATAAACCTGGAGACGTTCGGATGAGGTCTGGTAGAAAATGATTTCTATATGTATGCATATTTCACTATATACGTGACAGAGATGGGCTAAAATATATCATTTTCTGTCTTTGTGCACCAGGAATTGTCTTGAGGTTCATTCTAAACTTCTGCTGTGGGGTGCATTTCCCGCTGTTCAGCTGAGCATATACCCTCATTCGAAGTCGGCGCGAGCAGCTCTGCCTATTAAAATGTAAATTCCCTCTCGGTGCAGCAGGCCCAGACTGTGGAACTCAGCGGGTGAAGAGGGTGTGTGTGTGTGTGTGTGTGTGTGAAGAGACAAAGTGTGTGTGTGTGTGTGTGTGTGGTGAGCCTATTTTCCAGCTTGGTCTGCTCTCTGGATTGGCAAGATGTGACAGTACAAAAATAGATGTTCGTTTTCTGTTCATAAATGCATAAATACTGTTCACATACTTTTTCATTAAAGTTCAGTTAAATGAAATACTGGGCATAGTATATGTGAGAAATAAAAAGCTTGCAAACCCATCAATTAAATTAAGCCACTGCATTGAAAACCTCAATTAACGTGATCCAAAATTATGTAGTATAAGTGAAAAGATTTTCAATGTCATTTTCACATAAGTAAAATAACTTTGGGAGAGAATACTTTTACATTTATTGCCCTGGTTTCCTTTTTTATTTGTGCATTTCATGGACATAGAATTAAAAAAAACATTATAAAATAAGGTTTTGGAGTCACAATAACTGTTGAGGCAGTATAAATCATAAGTGTGTGTTTTTACTTTCTTGCAGTGGATGTTTGGTTTATTTTCTTATTTATAAGTCCTATAGAAAATGTTGTGCATAGAAATGGAGATCATTTTAACTAGTTCATTTAGCTATTTTGTTTAAAAAGGGACTTTCTTAATCTTAGGTACTTTTGAAGGTTGACAATTAACTAATAATGCAAATATGACCCAAAGCGTGTTGCAAAGATCACTGTGTCGGTTCTATTCACTACCATTCATTTCCTGTACATTGCACTAGGTGGAGCTGTGATCTTTTGGTAGAAGGCCACTGAGACGTGTGTGTGTGTGTGTGTATGTAAAAGAGAGAGGCAGAAAGAGTGGACAGGAGGGCCGGAATAGCTCCTTTTTTTTCTTTCTTTTTTCATATACCTGGTAGGTGCTGTGCAATTGCAGAAGCATACTTCCGTGACCCATTGGGTAATTAGAAATAATAGAGCGTACTGTGAAAGACCCAACATTCAGAATTAATCGATTACTCTTGTAGTATTAATGTATGACTGTGATTTGTGGTGTGTCCATTCCGAGTCGCTGAAATGCATTGGAGACCCCAATGCTAAAGTACCCACGTCCCCCGTTTCAAAAAAGAAATGAATTGAAATAATTTGCAAACTAACTAGGGTTTAGTTAGTTATACAGTTGGAACAGCCTTCAAAAGTGTTTGAAACTGATATTGTCGATAGATCGTTATATTTTGAAATACTATACTATATCAAATAAGTGTAGTCAAAATCTTATTTAGTTGATTTCTTGATTACTTGAAGGCATACTGTTGTTGTTTTCATAATGATGCATTTAAGATCACTGGATGGTGTTGGAGTGATTGACTGTGTTTACATACGCTTCGTGTTTGATTGGTAAATGGTGTTCTGTGTACACTCCAGTGAATATAACACATACTTGATGCACATAAAGCAGCCAGTTCAGTAAATCAGTATAATCCTGTCATGGTTGCCAATACAATTCACCCAAACCAACATTTCAACGTCTTATATTTTCCTCTAGTCCTTGTTAAAGAGTGGCAGAAATAATGTAGAGGCTCATTTCAGATGCATTGCTGTCAATTGTCTCACAATAATTGGCATTGATTTAGCAGTTAGAATCTGATTTAGTCAAGGCTCTTGTCCGTAATGTTCCTTGGGCTTTAGGTGCCAGAGCCTTTTCTTAGATTTTGGTGGTAATTAATCCGAGAAGATCTACGTAACGGGGAGATTAGGGCGGCCTTGCATCTTAATATCGCAGTGTGAACATGAAACGACTGTGTCGATGATTTAGAAGGTGGTATATAGCCACATTTTCACCATATCAGGAGATCTTTTGTTAGCGAAAAGGAAAGTAAAGGTGGTAACATATCTCAGAAAGATATAACAATGTTCTGAGAATGTTAATCCCAAACAGCAGACGTCAGAATTAACGGCGGTACCACCCAATTGGAGACACTTTAGTGGTACTTTAAAAAGCCATTTCAGGAAGACTTAAGAGAACAAAAATTGTTGGCCCATTTTCTTTAAAAAGGTGGAGGCCAATGGCGAACACATCATAATTTGAAAGACTCAAAATATCTTTCATGTAATTAGAGGTCATTTTAAGGAATAGCACTGCAGCCTATTTTGAAGAAACCATTCAGTCTCGATTGTTGAATTCATCCAAAAGTGAAAAAGTAAGACTGAATGATGTTTTTATCTAGGCCTTTTGAACCCAGAGTTCAAACATTATTGTTTGTGGCTCTTGCTGAATAGTAGGTGCCAAATACTGTTGTTATTGCTGATTGAAAAAGCACAAGCGCCCTCATAAAAGCACTGAAGTACCCTGGAAAAAAAAAATGATATAAAATACTCCCCTGTCTGTCTTGTCAAAATATAGCAACATGTTTGCCATTCGACTTTCAACACAATGACTTAATGTACAGAAAAGGCTAAAGATTTTATTGGCACAAGCACTTGATTTATTGAGGTAACGGAGATTTCCGATCCATATCCGGTCAGCCTTGAGTTCTTACAGGGCTCTGTGGATGTTTTCAGGGATTCTGTTATTGTCCGTTTGTAACGGGACGCGTTCATGAGGTCATTTAGAATGGATTATTGATTTGTTGTGTCCTGCCTACTATGTGGTGGTCATGATAACTAATTATGTCAGACCTCTGAAGGTGTCCGCATGCGAGTATAGGTATGTAATTTCTCTGTTTAATTACAGATCTTTTGAAGATCAGTGACTGGGATGTATGTGGTGAGTAAATGTTGTGACGGTTCACACACAATATTAAAGTGATTGCATTGACCTTTCGCACTCTGCTGTATGAACTGTGTCATTTGTTTTGTTGTCCTTATAGATCGGTTCAGGCTGGAGTTATCTAAAACCAACACTTCCTTCAGACTTTAGAATGCGTGTGTGTGTTTTTTTCTAGGTATGTTTCTTAGTTAACACTTCAGCGTGTTTTTATTTTACTTGACAAGGAGGAAAACAAATGTCCAGACGGAAAATCCATTCTTTGGCTTAGCGGCACAAACAATGAGCCGAATTTGCCTCGACGACAATACAAGTAACAAAACCTCATTGTTTACCCAGGACCATTCACTATTATTATCTTATTTTCTCTGTAAGCCATTACACTTGTTTGGCACCCTTTATTTTCAAGAGAGCGTTTAAAAGCAGTGTGAGGTGAATTGTTGAATGTGCCTCCTGATAATGACCTAAGGTTTCACCAGACCTGTTTTTTTCCCCCCTGAGATTGAAGCTCTCGGCTCCTTGAAACGCAAAACGTACACGTGCGCTCGCGTATAAAACGATGAGACTCCGGCGGGGTCTGCGCAGCTAAACACATTGTGATTTATTGTGCTTTAATTTGGATGCCGTCTATTGTTTGTGGCTTGAGGAGGGTTGCCTGCTGACAGTAATTTCTGCGGTTTGTGTGGATTCTGCCCGAGCTAATAGCACTTTCTTTTACTCTGTGTTTGGCCCCAGTACGACAGAAGGAAGCAGGAAATAAACAGCGGTTCCTATTTACCCTGCCAATTTCACTTGACGGCGCGCTGCGTATTGAAATGAACTGGGCAGCCTTCTAATACTACGGAAAGTATGGAGCCGGCAGTGGCAGAGATAGATTGTAGCAGGCAATTACGTTGGTCCGGCCTCTGATTAGAGAGCTGCCTGGTAGACACTCAGCCTCACGGCTGCCTCTTATCATGATGAGGCTGGTATTGGTCCGGACATTGTTTGATTGCTTTCAGACACATTTTCTAAATCCAACGCACACAACGTTTCCTGTTTCTTCATCCACTGCCGTGCTCACAAACTGCTTGGATTGTTTAACTTTCACCCCATCACTTTTACAATTTGCCTCTCTCGTCTCCGGTCAGCATGTTTTTCTTTTCCAGATCTGTTGATCTGAATTATCTTGTGCTATATACTATCCACCTTTTTCAATTTGAAAGTTTCCAGTGATTTAAAACCATAAACATGTTGTCTTTTTCTGGTTCATCAAGATTTCACATTGCTTTACATGCTGTTAATGGAGTTATTTGTTGTTTTTGTTGAATTTTGCATTAACGTCTATGTGTGAAGGGAGAGTGGTCGGAGTTAAGCCAAAGATTTGTAGCTTTATTTTATTTTTAGGGCTGTCAAATGATTAATCGCAATTAATCGTATCCAAAATAAAAGTTTGTGTTTACATAATATATGTGGGTGCACTGTGTATAATTATTTTGTATATATAAATACACACACATGCATGTATATTCAAGAAAAAAATAATATTTATATATAAAATATTTATATTTATACATAAAGTATGTAAATCCATATACAGTATATACATGAAAATATTTCTTAAATGTATACAAGCATGTTTGTGTTTATTTATATATATATATATATATACACAGTGCACCCACATATATTATGTAAACACAAACTTTTATTTTGGATGCGATTAATCGCGATTAATCGTTTGACAATCGTTTGATTTTATATTCAATTTGTAATTTTGGTTGTTCAGTAAGCTTGGAGACAGGATAAAGACACATCAAGTACATTACATATTTTAAATGTTAAAATAGTAGCGGTTAATTAAATGGTCTAAAAACATTTAATTATTTAAACATACATTAAATGATTATGATTATTGGTGTTGTTATTTTTATTATTATCATTATTATAATACAAGCAATTATTTAGATTTAATTTACATTTCTTTATTATTTTAATTCATTTATTTTAATTTGGCAGGGTAGGCAATTTGTTCCAGAACATTTTTGGTTATGCTGGTTTAAGTCTCTTCACATCTAAATAGCAATCACTAAGTTACAGTCGGTGATTGAGGTCTGTGGAAGGCGTAGGACCTTGTTCGTAAAATGTTCGTCCAATCATTGCATTCGGTCCAAAATCAATGATACTTTGTCCTACCTACCTGTCGGAGTATTTCCATAACTCTCTGCTCCCTACTTACGGAGACATCACACGTCATCAGTGCGTTTCAGATATTTCAGTGCGTTTTAGTACGAGTTAGACAAACTTCAGTCATACTCGGAATGGTTCGTGACTTGAATTTTTGTGTTTCACTGCCAACACAATCAACGGCGAAATGATCTGCAGTAGTCAAGTAGTACAGGTCAGAGCTCTTTAAAGGTGCAGTGTGTATTTTTTAGCGACATCTAGCGGTCCAAAGTTGCGTGCGGCAAAAATGACATGATTGTAACAGCGGCACCTCCACATCCCCTAGACACCATTTACTACACACAATAAGCTTTTTTTCTCTCATTTCTTCTCTGAACTCTTTGCGATCGACTTAAAATGCTTCCAAGATCGACTTTTCGACCGCGATCGACGGGTTGGGGACTCCTGTAAGATACTGTATTATGGTCAATGACAAGAGTACTATCAGCTGTCTCACGAACATAACCAGCACATTTATCCCCACATAGCAAAGCCATAACACAGCGAGGGAGGAGAACTACATGAAACAATCCAACTACATATTTTTACACCACTGACAAGGGAAAAGTCACTACTCGCGCTGTCTATGGCTAGCTTCTAGATTTCTGCTGCTTCTCTTTCAAGGTAGTGACGAAACGCGCTCTGTAGCACTGTTTGTTCGCTGACAGCTACGGTAGAGACATGACGTCACAATAAACACGTGGAAATTCATAGAAGGGGGTGCCTGCGGTTATGTAGATATAAATGTTTAATTCTAAGGTAATAAAAACATTACGGTTTATTAAGTGCGTTTTTTTATACACGATAGTTATGGATGTCATATTGCATTTCTGTTAATAGATACTCAAAATTTGTACACATTGCACCTTTAAATTGTTTATGTTCATTATTATTGTAATGTTATGTTCTTTGAGACAGATAGTTTAGATAGTTTAACGCCGTCTCTTATGACGCTTTTGTTTGCTCCTGGCTGTACACAGTCATGTGTTTTGGAGGAGGCGTGACTTTGTAGAGAGCTTTGGAGAGAGGCTGGGATCTTGTGCTTTCATAGCTAGTTTGCTATTGCTGGCCTCCCCTAAAATGACCTACCCTACCTTTAACTTTTGTGGAAGTTTGTTACCACCATAGAATAAATAATAAAAAAGTTAATTCCAACTATTTTTCTCACAATTTCTCTTTTTAAAGTCAGAACTGCATGATATAAAGTCGCCATTGCAAGTTATAAAGTCAGAATATCGTGATATAAAGTCAAGCTGCTTCCACTCTAATTGGTCTTGGTGTTGTTCCGAAAGATTATCAAATATTCGATTACATATTGTCATGTATACTTGGATGGTTAGATGGAGATTGTAACTCGACTATGCAAAAACTCGTTGTAGCTCGATTGTAACTGTAAATGTATTTTCCAGAATCTTTGTTTAAATTGTCATATTGTATGCTTTGGACTGAGTTTTGCAACCATAAATGACACGTATCTTTATCTTGCTCTGTCTCTCTCCATCCTTTTCTGGCTAGATACTGAGCAATCATTCAGTTAGTTATGCTGTGAAATAACACTCTGCCTTTGGCCAGACGCTGCTTATTTGCTAAGTTCTTATCTACTGGATATGTGTGTGTGTGTGGCTGCACACCTGATGCAAAGCTCACAAAATGGGTGTAATGTAGCGTGCTTTCACATTATTGCAGTGATAGTTAATCTACAAATAAAATAAAATAACCACACCTTCATTTAAAATGAGAAATTAATAAAGAAAAAAAAAAGTAATTTCCGGTTTGGGTGTTTATACATACACATGAGATACTATTTTACTGCTTGGCCAAAAAATATCAATTATATATTGCCCAGCCATATTCATTGTCTTCACTTATGGTTGTGCTAAAGGGAGAGCACATTATGAAAAGCTGCAGCTGTACCCATGAAGCCGTTTCCTTCACAGTGGGTCCGCTATCATCAGCTCGAAGATACTGTGTTAAATGGACGAATGCCCAACTGCAAACATTGCTCAAAGCCTACCGTCCACTCCTGCTGGAAAAGCACTATGGTCTGGCCGAATGAAACGCAGCCATGCCTCCGAGTGCTGGTCCATTAACTACAGTACCCATCTGCACCCCACAGAAATGGTTTGGTATGACAGAGAAATAAAACAGTCACAACATAGCATGCATTTCCATTCACATCCCCAATAGGGTTGTATCATGGACCGCATGCTTTGATTCTTCACACACAGTGGTAATATGCTTTCTCCTTATTTACGCACATGAACACATGATCCTGCATGTTTTGAGATGATACAGCCGAGCTCTGCATTGGATATGGATAAAGAGGAGAGGGAAACGGGCTGTTCTTAGGTGTGGCTGCGGAGATGAGTGGGGCCAGAAAGGTTTAATTTTCTTATCGTATTGTACATGTATGTTATTATTGGCTAAATGCCTTTTAAAGTTGCACCACTGACTCCAGCCCCCCAGTCTCAGCCCCTCAATGAGAGTCGAGTCACCGTTAATAAACAGACCATGCAACCCCAGCATATCGCAAGCACGGGCGGAGAAAGCTGCATGCGCTGATCCCAGCTGTATGTTCGCCGCCACCCAAATTAATCCCAAGCAATTTTTTCTGCACCACTTGTGCTCCTGATAAAAAAGCCCCTGCATTCAAATAGCAGGGTCCCTGATGGCATTAAGTTCTTACAGTATTGGGCCATAGACCTGCAGTTGAAAAAAAGAGAGAAAACCCTCTCACCCCAGACCTCTCAGCCTACATAGCTCAAGAAAGGCCTTTCGGTTCATTTCAATTCCACGTCGTGAATAGCGTTTCTTGGATGCCCTTGTATGTGGATGTGTTTTGTAAAATAATCTCATTAAGTTTAATTCATCAAGTTTTATTTAAGACATTTGCACTTCATTAGATCAGGGTTTTCACTTCAGAATAAGGTTTTGACATCTCAGTGTTGGCGAGGCATTGAGAGAAGTCTTTTGTGCCATCAGCAGCGAGTAGTATGGTCAAGGCGAGGTGCCCCCTTATAATGAATATCACAGCTGCTTTAGATATAATGATTGGTGCTTGGATGGAAAGCTACAGTGCGCTTTACTCTGAGTAAGTCTAAAACCCATGGCCCTATTGTAGAGACTGTTCTGAAGGAAAAAGTGGAACGATGCCCGTCTCTCCCCACTTTAAAGCTATGAAAGTCACCAATGAATGTCAAAAACATGAAAATAAACTTCTCTTGTTGGGCTGTAACTGCTATTCGAACAATTGACAATTAAAACAATTGACAGTATCAACACTTAACAATTGTAAATTTCGTATTTCTATTGAAAAAAAAAAAACGTTTCTGAATTATAGATGGGATTAGAGTGAGCTGCTACAGCGCAGTCTCATCCCAAGACGTCATACAACTGACGCTTTTGACCATACGTCAACATCCGCCGTTTTAGGGTACCCTTAAACGTCGGTTAGATGACGTTATCTAATCCTGACCCTACCCCGGACCTAAACCTACCCCGTCACCTAACTGACGTTAAAGGTAAAGCGTCAGTTGGATGACGCCCCAGGATCGTCATCTAACTGACGTTAAAGGCCGGGTACCCTAAAACGGCGGATGTTGACGTATGGTCAAAAGCGTCAGTTCTATGACGTCTTGGGATGAGATTGTGTTAGCTGCTGCGGGAAAACTATTTGGGACATCTTTTCTCAATACATGATTTGGATTTTATGATTTTATCTGTACATGTTAAAATGTCAGTTATTACATATTGTATAACTGGTCACCACGACAGAAATAGAGTCTCTGTTAAAGTCATGGTAAAATGCAAGCCATTTTGAAATTGAAAGCAAGGCTCCGGTGGGAAGAACCCCGGAAGTATAGATAGACAACAGTGCCTAGGACTAACAACTTGTGCCTAGGACTTACCAACTTCACGGGTCCACTTGGATCTGGAAGCCCAAGGTCCAACTCGAGACCCGAGCGGGTTCGGGTCCAAAACTCCGTTGAATGTCTCGGACACGGGTCGGGTTCGGTATTATTGGTCTCTGTCTATGTTAAGTGCATTTTTGGGAAACGCAGGGCTGCAGGCTGTGGTCCAGTCCGGTTCTAAAGGAAATGGCGTCAGCTCGGGTCAGACCTCGGGTCTAATTTTATTTATTTATTTATGTACGTCGGGTTCGGGTAAGTAGTTATTCTGGTCGGGTACAGTTTTTAGGACCCGAGAAGACCTCTACTACCAACCTGAAGCTGCTGCCGCGACTTACACTATTACAGGGGTCTCCAACACGTCGCTCGCAAGCTACCAGTAGCTTGTGGCCTGATTGAAGGGAGCCCGCCAAGGTTCAATATCGCGTCATTTGTGCGCTCAAGAACTATTGTTCAATTACGATAACAAACTTGAGCACACAAATGACGCAATATATTGCTTTTTTAACAGGTGACTTGGTTTTACCCATACTTTTCTGATTGGATTTTGAGAAGTGGGTGTTCCAATTTGGAGACAGATGAATGCAAGCTTCAAGTAAACATTCAGTCTATAATTGTTTTTCTTTGTCATTTTTCATTTAGCGATTTTAATTTCTGATTTAAAGGGGTGGTTGATTATGATTTCACTTTTCTAACTAGTTAGTGTGTAATGTTGCTGTTTGAGCATAAACAACATCCGCTACTAGTTACGACGCTTTAAGTTAAGGGTAGTTTTAAGGACTACAACAAAGGCTGGAACTACACTACATTCCTCCCTAACCTCTGGGTTAGTGACATCATGAACCCTAAAATGTACATAAACCCCGCCCCCGGAACACGATTTATAGATTATCAAGACAGAATCTGCTAATCAATGACAAGAAGATAACTACACAAAAGCGGTATAAATTCTACTAACCATTCAGAAATTTTCTCTACACGTTGTCACTTCTTCTTGATTCTCTCCATCTTTCTGACTCGGTTTGAACGTAAAAGGCTAAAAGTTTTTGACATTTTCAGGGCATGTCTGTGTGAGGTAATCAAAGCTGCTAAGAAGCTCCGCCCTCTGTGCCAGGAACAGCAACTCGTATGCATTTAAAGGGACAAACACAAAAACGGTGCGTTTTTGCTCACCCTCAAAAAGTGACAACTTAAACATGTTATATAAAAATATCTGTGGGGTATTTTGAGCTAAAACTTCACATACACACTCTTGGGGACATCAGAGATTTATTTTACAACTTGTGAGAAGAACATTATACCACCCATTTAAAGCAGTGGGCAGCACATTGTTTGTGCAAGTTTAAAATAAAATGTCGTTTTCATATAAAATCGAGATTGTCAGGTTTTTCCCTTGATCCCATGAGATCAAGTGTACTGTTTGTTTTCTGCAAATGCAAATTTGCTTCTACCTGGACTGGACTTTGCTTTTCATACATTGGTGACATTCACTGCATAGGCTTTCATAATTCACATTGAATAGGGCTGAGTTAATATTTGTTTAGTAAACAGTGATTCAGATTAGCTGCGACACAAATCTATTTCCTATTCTGTTGTGGAGGCCATGAATCATAAGAGGTTACAGGATCTGATACTCAAGGAGCCTCATGTAGTTAATGAACCACATCACCAAACAGCACTCCTTGGCCTTTTCCTCAATAAAAACCTTTTGGGAAGTGCTTCTTGAAAGCCTTGCAATTGCTCATCCATTGTGTAACCATCGGCTCTGTGCAATGTCTCAGTCCTTGAAGCTTTGACTGTATCCTCAAAACCTCTGCATCATAGGTGGTAAGTGTCTGTCTAAAGTATGTAGTGCTTGGAGAAACCTGCAAGCAAAGCTGCAACGAGCTATGCCTTGAAATTAATTCAGACTTCGGCCAGGCCTCGAAATATATGGTTTAGAGGCAACATTGATAGCCCAATTGAGGGAAAATGAGGCGGCTCTTTTAAAGGATAATAGTGATAGTGCATCGATTGGGTCTGGAATGCTCTCTTGTGATTATTCAGATTGGAGTAACATATTCTACAGCCGGGCTCTGGTCATCTCACAGGCACCTAATCATATAGCCAGTGTCTGACCTCATGTCGTTTCTATCAACTGGCTACTGAGGCCAAACACTCGAAGAATGATTACACAGCACTGAATGTTTTATCATAGAAATGTATTTTTTTGTCTCGGCCCATGCAATGGGCCTTATTTTGTTCTCCAAACAACAATTCCATTCGATGAAATATTTATTTTATGTTTATGTTCAATACTGTCGCTGCTTAATCAAATCGGTATGAAAATTCTACATTTTTTTTTCATTTTAATTCATTTATTTTTTTAACGTGTTCCTCTGACTAATAGTTTATATTAGTTTAAGATTTTTATATTTATCTTGTTTTTATGTTGCAATAATAGAAACTGTATTTCTCATTACAGCAATGCTGATTGTGAAATTCATTTTCAGGACAATTTTTACCCTCAATGCAAACAGTCTTAAAGAGGTTATGATATGAGAAATCAAATTTGCCTTGATCTTTTGACATGTAAGAGATCTTTGAGCCATTAAAAAATCCTGCAAGTTTCACAGCTTAAAATGTTCTCATTATTAACAAAGCATGTATTTAATCAAGCTTCTAAAACAGCTCGTTTGGATATTTTGGGATTTGTGACGGTAAATCGCTAAGTTTCTCGTATCTATACAGACGAGGAATATCAGTGTCAAGAACTAGTGGATGGTTTATTTTTAATGCTGTCATAGATCCCATTCAAGGATTTTTTTTTTCTGAGAATTTGACTGCAGATTGTTATATTAATGAGCCACATTGTAATGTTGCTAAGAACACGGTTTTCAGGTAAAATTATGTTTAGTAGGTATAACATTTGCATGCATATTTAGACATTATCAAATACTAATTACTGTCACAGTATAGATTTTTTAAATTTATTTTTAACTGTTGAATCTTCTGTCTCAACTAACTGGTAAACACAGTCTGAGCATCTGATCTCACTGCCTCTGTGCATGTGTGTGTCAGTTACACTCTTGGTGGTTTAGAGTTTAACCCATTCATTGCTGTGTGCTTTGGCCTGCATTAAAGGTTAAGAAATCTCTTAGGCTTTGCTTTTTTTTTTTCTTTTTGTTTGAATAACAAAATAAAGGCAAGGGACAGTGTAATGGAGAGTTTGCAGAGAAAAAAATTGTTGAAAAATAAAGGAACCAACTGGATTGGATATCTGACAGCAACTGCGTCAAAACCATAAGCAAATTTCATAATGCTTTGTCCTTAAATTACGGTTTTATATGGAGAATGTTTTCGAAACACGTGCAATAGCAAGTGGGCATTTATACTTTTAATATTATATTATAATATTAAAAGTATAAAATATTAAATGTTATATTATACTTTTTATACTTTTAAAGTTAATACTTTTATAATTTTCCTATGCAATGTTTGCCAATCATAACAGTAGCAATTGACTTATATTATATTATATTATATTATATTATATTATATTATATTATATTATATTATATTATATTATATTATATTATATTAATTAGCCTATATATTATGTTTTTGTGCCAAAAACGTTATTAACATTATAAGTGAACCTCAAGGAACATATTAAAATAATAAAAAAATACATGTCATGGTTTTTTCTTCATGCAAAATATATATTTGTTCTATACTACTGTATAATATGGTTTGTATAATATAGACAACTGAGATTCAAATTTGGACAAATAAGGCCTACTATCTATATATATATATATATATATATATATATATATTTATATGTATATATGTATATATAAATTGTAACAAGGTTTGCAGAATATTTTTCATTACGCAATGCATGTTTTTGTTTAAAACACATTTTTGCTGATTATTCAGGCAACGCTAGATAATACTGCCAAGGAGGTCAGCAGAATTAAGCAGCATTGGCAGCACTGGTTCTCGAAATCTGCATGAGAAAGCCTGCTGCGGATACCGGGCTTTGACAGAAGAGCCCACCTGAATGACATTTACAAATTACCCCACCGAAAGTGCTCTGTCCCCTGACCCCTGCTCCTGTGTTCGGCACCCTGTGAGATTTGAAGCATTTTGTCATATAATTATGGTAACTCCCCTGAAAATACAACCTCAGCCACCCCCCCCCCGCCCCCCTGCCCCCAACACACACAGACCCTCACACACACACACACACCTCTCTCTCTCTCTCTCTCTCTCTCTCTCTCTCTCTCTCTCTCTCTCACACACACACACACACACACACACACACACAAACACAGAGCTGCACTGAATTGTAATGCTTGATGCGGTGCTGTTCTCTTGACAAGCTGGAGGGATTCAAAACCACAGCAGGGGCAGAAAATAAGTGCACAGAGAGAAAAAGTGGGAGAGCTACGAGAGATGGGCTGTATGTGGGTGGGGGGAATCAAAGAGCAAGGTTGGCAGAGTAAGGACTTTTCATCTACTCTTACAAAATGTACTGGGTTATACCAGGTACTTCAAGTTATCATAATATTACTATTGGTCCAAAGAAAAAACATATTGTATTATATTGGCATTATGTCCAAACAAGGTAATATATAACTTTTTTTGATGAAGTGTTTGCATCTTGCATTTCAGATCTACAATGTGAAATATTTCAGTGTGAGACCGGATATTTATTGAGAAAAACCGTTTGAACCGGATGTTATCCAATATATTGGATCATTTAAAGTGGCTGTTACATGTCAGACTGAACTCAGGTGGTTGGAAAGAAGGATAATAATATAAATGGTTGATTTCAGTCAAATATATATATATATATATACATTGTATTATTACTATTTTATTTTACCTATTATTTTTGAGATTTTTCGATTATTTATATATCTCAGCCTCTTTAGTATCAGTATGTTGAATTATTTTAGCTCACATTTGAAACTTGGACACAAAATCCGTTTTCCATATTTGCAGAATCAGTCTCTTAGCTATTATTGTTATATTTTGTCTTTCATGCATGTCAGTCTTCCACAAATTACTAGATATGTCAAGAATATGTCATCACATTTGATCAAAACATGTTTTAGAGTATGAATAATTAGAGTATGTAAGACTGTGTATTAAGAAAGGGTAAAAAATAACTGAAGCAAGCAGGTTTTCTTAGTCTCTCATTCCAGGGTTGAATTAAGTCACAGAATCAAGGCTGCAGATCACATTCGCTGAGCTTACTTGTGTCATTCTTATTTCTTTCTCACACCCTTTTTCTCTTTTACCCCATCTCTTCCCTAACTCTGTCGTGAATGTATTTGTTTTTTTCCCACATGTGTATTAAGGCGGTGTGTACATTTTTGTTGCAGTAAGTCTGCATCTTGAATGCGCACAAGAAGAAAGAAATGAAAAGGATAATCTAATTGAAGGACTTTAAAGCGCCGTGGCCGTTTCATGTAGTCCTTTGAAATGGACGTAATTTGAACGCCGTTACCCGCCCAAGCATGTCTGCAGTGAAGGTCAGCTGTCTGCCACCAGGAGCATGCAGAAAATGTAAAATGAGTCTTTCTCTCTTCTCCTCCTCCTCTTCCTCTTGTTTTCCACACTCTCTTAGCAAATAAGCCATAGCCACTCTCACAGATAAACATTTACAGCCTTAAGTAACCAATACATGAACTGCGAGAACATATTGACGTTTTGACCCCTGTCAGTTTTATTGCGGAATAGTTATATGATATTTGTTACACAAAACAAATGCATGGAATGCATATTTTTTGCATGGAAAAATACAAAATAACATATATTGAAGAATGTTATTTTCCCGGTGTAGTATTTATAATAGGAAAAGCATTCATAAATAAATATTTAAATGAAAATACTACTAGTAATAATACTAGTTCCAATAAAAAGATTATTAGTAAATATGTAAATGAAATAAATAGCTGTCCAATAATAATCAAGATCATCAAATATTAGTCTTTTTTGCTCTTTTTGGATCTTGACATTTTGTTATTTTTGTTTATTTGTTTGTTTTGGTGCCATTGAAACTTTTCCTTGACAAAAATTGTGCACGTATATGGGTAGCTAAGAAAAACCTAGCTTTTTTTCCATGCACTTTTATTAGTCTATCAACAGCTAGTTCATCATGTGCGTTAGTTCCACTGACGACTGACCTGTTTGGCCGCTGTCAGCCCGTGACACGCCGGCGACTCCTTTCTGTTGGTAGATTGGTTTAGTTTTTCTGTCTGCTTGTCGAAGGCCAAGGAAAGTGATGAGAATGCATAGGTGTGCAGCTCCCTGCCTTTAATATGCAGGCCAAGTCATTGGCGTTTATGTGTGCAATGCATCACTGTACCACTGTGGCCCTTTAAGTCCATTGAGTGCCACTTTGAATGAGGCCCCTGCACTCACACAATAAACAAGATCTGCCTGAGAGACAGAAGCTTTTTAAACTGCGATGGAATAATGCAACTATCCCTCCTGTATTAAATCCCAGTCCATTTTAAAGCCAGGTCCTGCATGTGGGTCACCTCCGAAGTTCTCTGTTGGTCTGCCTCACCAGGGTTCTCCTAACTCGCACGTTTGTGCTTTTCATGAGAAACACACAATACTTTCTTGTTCTTTTTAGAGCGTCAGCGTTTCCGAGTTTGATTTTCAAGGGCGAGAGCATCTAATCGTGTCTGCTCTGAACGGTATCTCTGATTCACAGCCCAAAACCACAGAAGAACAAGAACACTCGAGGAGCGAGCGCGAACCTCCTTTTATCTAGCAGTCGTTTAATTTTTTGCCACGATATTGTTTGAATGCTTCTCGTATTCCTCGCATGGATTTATTAGTAACTCTTTGATCTATTTCAGTCAGTCTAAAACAGTCGCCTTTTTTTTCCCTCTCTAGATGAAATACTTGAAAGCCGCTCCGCAGACGAGCTCCATTATTTGTTTTTACATCAAAAGTTTCATTAGTTATTCCATTAATCATAGCCATGTAAAGTGGTTGGAGAATGACGGAGTGACAGGCTTTAGCCCGCATGGCCCTGCTCTGGGGAGATCTGGGAAGGGAAGGTGTGTGGACAGGCTAGTTAAAGCCCAGGAGGGGGAAAGGAGGAAAAATCTAATATGAAAATGAAAATGTAAATGCGGGGGAAGCAGCGAGCGGTTTCTCCAGCTGGCCTAATCTTGCGTCCGCGGGGCTCAGATAGCGATCGCTAACAGGAGGGCTCGCGCTGGGCTTCTTTGAAATGCAGAACGGCTCTGTGTGTAAATTGGAGCCACCGCGATGGTGCCACAAGATGACATGTGGAGCCGCGACCCTCTCGCCTGAGCGGGGCCAAATGCGGCAAAGGTAAATCTTGCACATCAGACAATTTCATTTTCAGCGCAGAGGGGATGAGCAAGTACAATGACTGGATCTTTTCAAATGATACTACCCCCCTTAGAGGCGTATCATCATTTATTCCCCCCCCCCCTACTCAGGTAAACTTCCTCTTGTTGGAAAGAAAGATGTTAGTTAGTCTTTTATTCGCTGTGGTTACGTATCGTGTCTGCGTCCCAAAGCTCTTTGCATTTCTGATCATGTTACAAGCTTGTGCGACTCCCTAAGTTTCCTGCTCCTCAACAAGTCCATGAACACTCTCTGTAATCCATTTATCCAGTTTGTGTTGTGGCTTGTGTGATGTTTTTCTTTTGCATATGCCACTTTGTAGCAGATCCCCTCTGAGCGACTCTATTTCATGGCTGCTCTTGCCATAACATGTGTAGCCTGTGAGCATGGCACATATTGTATTTCACACCAGCTTACATACATCCACACACATTGGCACGTCTTTTAGCAACAGCGGTGGAACTTTCTGATATTGAGCAGGCGTCGCGGTTCTACCGTATGGTCCTCCTCCTTCTGCTCAGACAAACATAATCGACTGCTTCAGCATTTCAGAATGCATTGATGAAGTCTCTAAGCTTTTAGCTGCCAGTGGACATTTCTAGAACCAGGGCCATGAATTGTCAAAGAGTTGTGACCTCTCAGACGAGAGGACAATTCTGTTCTTGTCAAAGAAAGGATTAAAATGCTGTGCAATTCCACAATATATTAACATTTTAAAATATATTCAAGTGCCATGCCCCAAATTCACCCCTCTTTTGTTGGCAATAGACAAGAATATCATTACAATCAATGCGCTGAGGTCTAATAAAACTAAAATCACAGAACTAGCTGAATCAGTTGAAATCAAATAGTCATTTAAAACCTTCTGTAATGTTATTTCATTGCTTTAAAGACTAAAAATGTTAAAAAATATTATTTTGGACTTGAAAGGCCTGGTATGTGTGTGTATATATATATATATATATAAAAGCATCCTTTACTAGGATATATATACTATTATATATATATATATATATATATATATATATATATATATATAATAGTGTATTACTTTCATATTTTTCTTTTTGATTATGTAGGCTAAATATTTTTTATTTTAGTTTAATTGACAGACCGTTCACAATGAATTACATATACATGCTTTAATTGTTCTGTACATAGGCTTGTGCCTGGTTTGTCTTAAAACGTAGTCATGCCAAACAACAAAAAAGCCAACGTTTTCATTTGTTTTATATACTTTTTACTGATATACAATTTACTTGTTTGAGCAATGGTTATTGCATGTAACCCTACAAAAAGTGCTTCATGTTCCCTTTGCTGTTTGCCTCACTCATAGCCAAGTCTATTAGCACTTGACACACAAAGTGTAAGGATCATTCCAACTATGTTATCGCATTTTGATGACAAGCCGCCGGTCCAGCCTGCGCTAATGATGCTTTTCTCATTGGCCACTCCGCCATTGCATTAATAAGAGCCAGCCGTGGCGTCCGGGCCAACCCCTCCTCTCCTCCCAGCCCCGCTCGGTCCTGTGATGGAAAGTGACACTGTGATTGTGTGTGGGGCTCCGCCATGCTTAGATGAGGGTGTCACTTCTGCCTAGTCTGATTGCCACTTTCGCGGTGCTACACGGAGGAGTTAAATTGAGGCAGAAAAGGTCAGAAGCCAGTGGTCATCTGCTCTCTTCTTTCCCAAATTACTTGTCCTCTTGGAGGAGAATGAAAACAGACAGGGCCGGCTTGGCTGCCAAGTGGAGATGATCCAGGAGCGGGCAGAGAGGAATGCAAACGAGTGGAGAGGGGGGTTAAGAAGGGGTGTTTGGAGAGAGGTGCAAACTGAGAGAGATAGAATGACAGGCTCAGAGAAAGAGAGAAAGAGAGATATAGGTGGCTGCATTGCAACGGAGCAGGAAAGGGCACCTGTGAAGGTCAAGCTGAACTGAGGTGTGGATGGTTGTGACTGGAGATTGAAGAGAATCTGTCATAACCTTTCCTTGAAATGACTGTATGCGGCGTGATTGTGATTAGCCCCTTTTTTTTCAGCACCATGGACAGAGGTTTACATACCCAAGAACATGCTCCTAATTACCTCTCTGTTTTTCTATCTTACATGTATTTTACATGTAAAGTGTAAAAGTTTACATGTCCATTATTGGTTGAGTACTTTTTGGATGTGCACTGAAAAATATTTGGTGTTGAAAGAGTTAATTAATTGTGCAATTTACTTGCAAATCAAATTGAACATGAAATTTTATAACTGAAATAGTACCTTCTTGTGAAACGTGCAGTACTACAATCTTTGTTTTTGTTTTGTTTACAACTTTGAATCACTTTTTTTTACAGTAAATCTGTCTATTTTATCAGTTCCATTCACATATATTGCTACTATACTTTTTGACTCAACCTTTTGATTTAAGGCCCCTCATTGTTGTCCAAGTAAGTAATCATGGCAAAATTGCTTGTTTTCAACGTTTTTGTTTTAAAAATGGATTAAAAATAATTAAGCATAATTAATATCATTATTTCAGAAGTTTCAAGAACTTCAATGAAACAATAGTTTATATATTATGACTATAACTAATATCTCTTTTACACGTTTTAACGTAATTTATTCAGGTTCACATGATCCTTCAGAAATTATTGTAATACAATATGCTGATTTGGTGCTCAAGAAATATTTCTTAGTATTTTTTACTATACATTTTTTCAGGATTCTCTAATGAAGATATAAATGAAATATAAATCTTTGGTAAACATTTTTACTGTCACTTTTGATCAATCGAATGCATCATTGTGGAATTAAGAATACATTTAAACTCAACCAAACTTTTAAACGATACTACAAAAACATATTTTATTTTTAGTGGAAAACTGAAAAAAGAAGTACATCTTAACATTGTACATATTTCATGATTTTTGTTAAGTGAAATCAATTTTAAGTCATTTTACAGCCTCCTAGTGGGCCCCGGCCACTGCTTTAAAGGCCATCCCGTTCTTTGAGGTTAGCAGTCAGGACGGTGCACAATTAAACTAGAGGCGACCCTCCTGTGATCCAACACATGGCAATTAACCTGCTAATACACTGCGCTGTCTCCACGTCCAGCCCTGGGACAAGGAAAAGCCAGTGGATTTGACAAAAAGACAATTTCACATAACGTGCCAAAGCAATGTCTGAAAGTTTAAGTAAGTGGATTTGTGCTTGTTTCCCAGAAAAAAAGACACAAATAACCTTTTTTTTGGAATGGTTTATTAAAATGCACACAAACCTCAAGCAATTCAGTTCTGGTCGCTGAGTTGTGATCAAGATAGCAGATAGACCAGCATGCCTCTGTGGTCTCTGCAGACCAGCCTGAATCTCCCGGAATCTCTTGGAGAAATAAAACACAGCGCAGAGTGAATTTGCTCCAAATCTCTCAGGACAATATGCAACGTGTCTTTGGATCTTTAAATCAAAAACATTAAATTGCATTCGAGGACGATGCAAACATGACATGCCCATAAAATAGCCACTATGCACCTTGAAACAGACTAAATGCAGTCTCTAGCAGAGGTTTAATATTGTATTAGGCACAACTGACTTTTCAGTCTGACCTGGTATTCTACTTAAAGTGGCACAGATCTATTTGTGAATGTATGTTCATGTTGTGTATGTAGATATTGCCTGCCGCATTCACGCGTACGTGTGTGTGTGCGCGAGTATGCCGTCTTTGTACACGAGTATGTTTGTGTGGTCTCTAAAGCGACGAGATGGAGAATAAATATTTACCATCTGTGTTACTCCCCCCTCCTTCGTAGATTCCAGCGTGTTTTATCGGCTCTGGAGTTCAGCCATGGGCTTTTTTAATTTTCTGCTTTTGTGTTTTTAGCCGAGATTGACAGGCCGCTCGCTCCCTGGAGCATTGTTCTATTAATCTGTTTAATATGCTACAGAAACACTTGAGCGCTGGAACAGGCAGCCTGGTAATGGAATCGCAGCAGGTAAAGCAGACTTGCCCATCCGATGGCGGTGCAGGGCACCGTCCGTATTACAGCACGGCTCTGTGCAGGCGTGGCACTGTTCCGGGCATCGAAGGGGGTGTGCCACCCACCCCCTGCAGTGACCCTCTGCAGAGACAGACAGACGGACAGATGGAGGAACTGAGGGGGCCCTTCCCGAAAAACCGCCACCTTCTGCGTGCTCTTGCGTACTGAAAAGACCCCTTTTAATGTCGCCTCTCAGCTCTGGGACGAGGAGTCTTTTTCTCTTTGTTCAGCAGTATACCTAATGGCCCACTTTTAGCTATGAGGAATACTGTGTGTTTGTTGAACGGCATCGACTACTTTCCGGGGCCGTTGAGCTGTTGGGCGTATTGCATATTAACCAAACTGCAAATTGGATTTGGGGATGATGATGAGTCCACAAGTGCTGGATTGCCCAACACAAATTCCCAACCCTATAGTACTTATAGGCCATTATGTAATGTGGCCTCGGGATATGAACTTGCCTGAAATGAAGCTTTTGCCAAACAAATTGGCGGTTTTATTGGAATGACCAATTTAGAAAGTTCTACTCAATTTGCACCCTTTTGTTTGTTTGTTAAATATTTTGGCTTAGTTTTATGTTTTCAGCAGCCAATAATAATTATAATTATACAACCAATATATTCTGAAATAATAAAAATAATTATGATCATTGTAATTATGATATCAGAAAAGCATGTGTTTTGGAAAGGTGCTATATAGACCATTTCACAAGATGTAAACAACACTGGTCCAGAAGCACTTCCTGTTTCAGTTTTTTAACACTACATAAAAGCTGGGATAAAATACAACCAACAGAACATTTAAAACTGAATCAAAAAGTTAAACAAACATCTTTAAGATGTTTTCTTTACATGTGAAATAAAGAAAACAGTTACAAACTGAAACAGGAAGTGCTTCTGGACTAGTGTTGTTTACATCTTGTGAAATGGTCTATAAATAAATCTTATTCATTTTTATTATTATAAAATATTGATATTTATTTTTGTTTTATTTAAATAAAACCTTTTTGGCAGAAGCCAAGGTTACTGAAACAAATAAATGACAAACGTCTTATTTGCATTATTATTCTTATTTATTTATTTATACTTATTGCTGATTGTGAAGTGTGAACACCAAATCAAAGTGTTTAGTTTTAATGTATTTTACCATCTGAAAAGTTCCGCCGATTTTCCACGGGTTAGAGCTGAAAATGTGGAAAATGTCTGCCAATTCTGTCTGGGCCTGCCTATTTCTTAGCACCATAACAAGCTAGGCTAGTCAAGTCAGTCGGGGGCCAAGTGTTGTAATGAGCTTTGTATTTTCATGTCAGAATCTATCGCAACAACGAAACCCTGACATCGAAAACTATTACAGGACTTGATACATCCCTCAAATCATTAACAGGAGGCCCCTGATATCCGAAAACCTCCTTTCAGTGCCAAGCTCAGATTAAAACCATTCATACCTCGCACGGCACCTGCGAGCCCGGGCGCTATGATTGATACAGAGCTGATGAAATTAATTTAATACTGCCGTCTTTAACCCAGCCTCCAAATTTTAATCAGGTAATCAGAACTCGGACTCATCTTTAATCCCGTCTTCCATCTCCTTAAATGCAGCGGACTTTGTTTTTGAGCCCCGTCTCCGGAGAGCAGACGGAAGCGCCGCTGTGTATTTTGACAGTATTTGTCAGTGCGCTCAGTTAATATGTCAAGCCGTATCTCTCCCCCTAACTGAAGGTGTATCTGCGGAATAGGGAGGGAGCCAAAACGAAATGAACCTCTAATGAAATGAGATCCCGGGGAAGCCGGAGCAGTGTGAAGTGCGGGCCTCAGATCAAAGAGAGCCACTGCTAATTAGAATACATGCTGAAGAGGAAGCCGGTGAGGAAAATCAGCATTTTGCTGGAAAATTACCTGTTGAGCTGTTAAATAAATTAGAACTGTCTGGGGAGTGTCGGCCCCGGCTTCACTAAGCCAGACATTGGGAGCCGCTCTCATCTCCCTGAGGCGATGCTCTGTTCGCAAATATCTATTGCTCTCGCTGGATCTAATCTGAAGTTTTGTCATTTCGCCTCGAGCTGACGTTTTGTACTTTTTCTTCTTGGAAGCTTTTTAAGTTGCAGTGCTTATTTCTTCAGTAATGTTGAATAAGAGTGTCAATTACACATCCGATTGACCGAACGACGTTTACAGTTCAAAAACGCTGATTCATTCAGAAATGAAACAAGTCACTGTTATAATGACCAAGTCATTGAATCAGTAATTCAGCCTTTTTGTTCATTCAGTCACCACCTGCACCCGAAAGCTGAAAAATCAGCAGGAAAAGCAGGATACGACGATTTTGACTATCTTTATCCAATGTTGATGTCATTTATAGCAAGAATTTAGTATTGTAGTAATTAATCTTGGTTATTGCCAAAGCTCTCTTGATCTTTGTAGATCATTAGACCGTTTTGCTTCCTCAGAAGCCTGTCCGAAATCAGATTTGTGAAGTACGTTCATGCGCAAATGTTGTCTTCAAACAAAGTCATTGCCTAATACCAAGAAAATTCAGCCGCCTAAGCTTTCAAACGTGAAAGCTTGAACCATTCATTGAACCGATTCTTTCAAATGCATTGATTCATTCAGACCCCCCCCCCCCCTCTTCTTATATATAAGAAAAAAAAAACATTTTGGTGCTCATTTAAACACCATAAGTTGTCTTCAGGCTGTTCTCGCCAAATTGATTTGCAATCTATTTATGTAAATTGAAGCATGCAGGTTGTTAAATGTTTACACCAACAAACCTTTGGATTAAATCAATGGTCAAATGAAAAGAAACAAGACAAGACATGGTGGTGCTCATCCAGTGATTTTGAATCAAAAAAGTTTGAGTGATCATTTTAAACCTGAACGGATTTTTACAAAATGAGTTCACATAGATTTCTAAGTATTAACGTCTCGCTTATTGGACTCTTGTTTGAAAGCAATAGCACACTCTTTGTCATCCAATTGGTTAGACAAATTTTTCAATCTAAGATAGTCAATGACGGCGAGTGTGACATTGCTCAGTATTTATTAAGAAAACAAATGTATTAAAAATGAAATAATCATATATTTGTACTTCAAGTTCTAGTCTACATAATCCTGTGTTTTCCCAAGTCTTAAGATGTTGCAGTATTGGCAGAAAATGGCTGCTGGTGTGAATTGACTTGTGCTTGCCTCCTGGGCTCTGTGCTGTCTGCTGTAGTGGGCTGGGCGACACGGTAAATGTCACTGATCGTCAAGCGCTTGTGCAATGGCTGCCCTTGCCAGAGAAAGTGCCGAGGTGGCAGATCCCGCCTTTGATTTAGACACTAAAGGCAGCAGAACAGCAAAAGCACTGAAGCATGAAGGTAAATTCTCATAATTCACTGCTGAAAGGTTAGCCAGTGGCTGCCTCCTTCTTGGTGTGGGTAACTAACAAATGTCACCTGATTGAAATAAGTATACCTGCCTATAGGGCTTTGGTGCCTTTACTTTGAAACTGATATTTATTTACAGCATTTTTTTTCTTCTTTTTTTGATGGGGTGGATTAAATTTAGACTTAAGCCAGAGGGATGCTTACTGAGAGAGTTGAGCCGGAGTCCTTTATCTTTTTAGTGCACAAGCTAAAGGGTTTTGTCATTGGACACACTAAGGCCATGTTAATACAATGCTTTGGATATATATATATATATATATATATATATATATATATATATATATATATATAAATTCATCACAGTTAGTGGTGTTATGATGCCATTTTTTTTCCAAACGGAATTTGAAACCATATATTCTTCCCTACTGTGAAAGTGAAACGGCTTCTCGAGCAAGAAACAAATGTAGGACCGGACTTGGTTTTGTCTATCGGGAATTGATTGTATTGTTAGATTGTCGTTTGCTAATTGGTGTCATATCATGACGGTTGCTGGAGGGGAAGAATGTCTCGATCGCTGTGCCACGTCATCAGAGAAGAAAATAGATGTTGCAGAGGGAAGGGAAGTTATTGTTTTTGAATTGAATTTTGAATTGGGCATTTGAATTTTATACATATATATATATATATATATATATATATATATATGTATATATATATATATATATATATA
Organism: Pimephales promelas; assembly: GCF_988280905.1. Classification (NCBI taxonomy): domain Eukaryota; kingdom Metazoa; phylum Chordata; class Actinopteri; order Cypriniformes; family Leuciscidae; genus Pimephales; species Pimephales promelas. The sequence continues at coordinate 20,248,235 of NC_142784.1, forward strand.
TATGTATATATATGAAGAGTTCAGATGCAAAAGCCTCTAAATGCCATTTGAAATTTTCTTCTTTAAAGGAGCAATGTGTGACTTTTAGCGACATCTAGTGGTTCGGTTGCGAGTTTGCACCAGGTTTGCACTAAGGGCTCAGCCCACTGCTCACCCCTCCCTTTCGAAGAAGCTACGGTTGCTAAAACGGGACAAACATCTCGTCAGCTGAGACAGCAGAGAATAGCCAGAGTAAGCCAAGAGTGTGTAACATTGTCACTGTTTCTGTACCACAGTCCATTATAAACCACATCATGAATACTGTCTGTTTACAAAGCCATAGTCAGGTGAGGATCAAGGGTTTTAATATATAATTTAATAAAATAACAATCAGCTGATTGTCTCACAAACGTAACCAGCAGCACATTTCTCCCCACATACTGTAGCAAACCCATAATACAGCGAGGGAGCAGCTATATATTTTTTCTAACAGGGTAGAAATAGTTTAGCTGGCTAATATGAGCTGTTGCTGTGGCTGAGCTGGGACTCGTCCGCATCGCACGAGTCCAAAGGTCGGAAGTGCGCGCGCTGTTACAATCATGTCATCTCCGCATCCCATAATAGGCTTTTTTTCTCTGATTTTTAAAATTCTTCGCGATCGACTTTAGTGATAAAAGACTTTAGTAAAAGTCTCTATCGACGGGTTAGTGATTCCTGTAACGTACGGTCAATGACATGAATACTAATCATCAGCTGTCTCACGAACGTAACAGCACATCTATCCCCAACATAACAAACCCATAACACAGCGAGGGAGAACTAAGTTACATGAAACAATCCCAACTACATATTTTACACCACTCACAAGGGAAAAGTCACTACTCACGGAGTGTAAGGCTAGCTTCCAGCTTTCCGCTACTTCTCTTTCAAGGTAGTGATGAAACGCGTTCTGTAGCGCTGTTTGTTCGCGTTCGGCTACGGTAGGAAAATGACGTCACAACATGGCGACCTTCATAGAAGGGGATTCCCTCGGTTATGGAGCTATTAATGTCTCATTCTAAGGTAATAAAAACATTACGGCTAATTAAGTAAGTTCTTTATACACCACTGAAAACATAGTTATGGATGTCATATTGCATTTCTGTTAATAGATACTCAACTTTGTTACACATTGCACCTTTAATGATGATTTTTTATCAAGCTTGTATATTTAAGTTCAGTGATTTCACTTAAATGGCAATGATAATTACCTATTAATTGTTATTTAAGTGAAATTACTGAACTTAAATATACAAGTTTGATAAAAATCATCATTAAAGAAGAAAATTTCAAATGGCATTTAGAGGCTTTTGCATCTGAACTCTTCATATATATATGGATAAATCAGTTAAAAAACTAAGGCTGTCAAATGATTAATCTTGATTAATTGCATCCAAAATAAAAGTTTTTGTTAACATAATATAGCACTGTGTATAATTATTTTATATATATATATAAATACACACACATGCTTGTATATGTTTAAGACATATTTTCATTTAAATACTGTATATAGATTTATATATAATTTATATTATATATAAATATTTTACATATAAATAATATTTTTTCTTAAATATACATGCATGCGTGTGTATTTATATATATATATATACAAAATAATTATACACATTGCACCCACATATATTATGTAAACAAAAACTTTTATTTTGGATGTAATTAATCGTGATTAATCATTTGACAGCCCTAAAAAACACTAAAATATTTTGTCAAACCATAACAATTGTCAATGATTAATAAAATCACCCTCATTATGTTACTGTGTTAGTGTGGGGCTATTTTGAGCCTTGTTAGTGGTATTAACTAGCGATTTATTTGTACTTAGTAAATGCCCCCACTACTAGCATTATACGCTAAACAGTTTTTAGAGATAAAACCCTTTTACATTCGATTATCATGAAAACAAATCTCAGAGAACGACTGACTAGGTACCGATGTTTTATTAGACCAAAGGTTCATTTTGCGCTTGAGTTCTCCTTTAATGTTTTTAATAGTTGTACCGTATTTTATCATCATTTCAGTTCCAATATCATCAAAAGTGTGATTGAAAAGGGTGGTGATGTAACCATTCAGGCTGATTTGCAGACCTGTTATGAACATGATGCATTTACTCTTTTATATGGACAGAGTAATCAGCCAATAGCACGATGTCATTTTTGTGAAAGTATATTTGTTATATTATGTTAAAGATTTTACTTTTGACAAATGAGTGGTTTACACTGCATTTAATGTAATATATAATGTTTGTTTTTATTTATTATTATACTATTGATTATTATTTCATCTTAGGGCCTGTAACTGTATGACTTTTTTGCCTTGACTATATCATTTTAAAAAGTCCTGCAGTGTGACATGATTTTTATTTTTTTAAAATATATTTTGTGTAGTCAATTAATGACATCATAAAAGCTAAATAGATGAATCATAAAAACATCATAAAATTAATTAAAAAAAAGAATTACTGAAAGTTGTGGATGTCAACATCTCAAAAGTATTTAATGTCAACTGGCTATTACTTAGCCCATAGCCTGTAATTGAATCCATACTGCTAAATAAAACACCACTGAAAAACTCTTAATTATTAATTTTACATATAGATGTTTTATCTTTATGGAGTTCATCTGATCATTTAATTAAATGAATGAGCTGAGGTGTTATGAGGACTGGTTTTGTTTGATGCTGATGGAGTGGGAGGAGGTTATTTGCAGTTATTGAGGGAAATATGGCTGCAGTTATCTCTCATTAGTACTCATTTGTCCGAAGGACATGTCTTATTTATGTTTGAAATTGTCTTTTTTTTTCCTGTGCTGCATGACTTCTGATGTTTTCTCTGAAGTAGGAAGTGTGTGTGTATGCTTTGAGTCTGTAGTGGTCTAACTGGAGCTTTGGAGAAGCCAGCTGTCAGTGGTGGGTGTTGGACTGCTGTTCTGACAAGGCTTTTGGTATATTTACAGCAGTACTGAGGCCAAGGCTTCATCAATCTCAGGGCGAAATGAAGGGGGCTCTTTTCCTCCCTAACTGCTCTCCATCTCAGCTGCTGACCTGCAAATGCGCCTCCGAAAATGCAACCCCCACAGACTCCAGGGAGAGCTGGCCAGGACTGTCTGAAGGGGGAGCGTTTGGAGCATCATACTGACCAGCCTCTTCCAAAGTGGCGTGATGCTTGATGTGCTGTTTTGTTTCTCATTTCAAATTAAGCACAACTGCTTGGCACTTGTTGAACAACTGTGCAGTGCCTGTCTGGAAATGAATTTTCAATTGCAACATATTAGTCACAATAATAATTTGGCCAACGTAAAGCCCATAGTATGAAGTACTATTCATGTTTTCTTCTTTTAAAGCTAACAATGATGTTGTATTAGTTCAGGCTAGTGTTGAAGGGTTACGTGTTAACTAGTGTCGAAGAAATACATAACATATAACTCAAAATGCACAAAGAATACAGACTGTGTCAATTTAACAAATTTGTAAAAATTATTTTAATAATGTGTGTATATATATAAATATAACCATGCGAAATATACAATTATATAATATTATACACATAAAATGTTTTATTTTCTATTATTGATCAATTATATATGTGTGTGTGTGTATATATATATATATATATATATATATATGTATATGTGAACAGAATACCCTACAATTTTATAGTTAATAATTATAATAATATTAATTATCATTTTTAACTATTAATTATTATTTTTATAATGCAATAATTTTAAATGGTAAATAATTTTAAATTTTAAATGGTAAATAGCACTTAATTCTGTACTCTGACATATTACTGTTCTCACTGCAGTTTAGCTTTTTTTTTCCCTCTCACTTTTTTTTTTGATTAACTTTTTAAAACAAAACTGGTTCTGCTCTAATTTCAACCCTGCAACTCTCCCCCTTAATGCCTGTTGCTCAGCTCCCATAGAGAATGAATTAAAAACGCCCCCACACGGCACCATTGGACATGTATGTACCATTAAACATTTATAAAATGCAACCTCTAAATGTTAGATTGTCAACAAGATGGATTCGTTATTTGGATGATGCACATAATATTTCCCCTACATTGTCGTCACACACTCGATCATGCGCAGGCTCACAAACACGTACGCATTAAAGATGGGAGGCAGTGTTGTGCACACGCCGGGCCAGTGAGGTGAGAGGTTCAATCCTTGATTGGTGGCATGCTCCACAGCCAGCCGCTGTTGCCCCAGGCGAGGTAAATCCTGCCAGGCTGACAGAAAATTACAGCAGGGACCTGGAACAGCCCTGACTCCCCACAGGCCTCAGTGTGCTAGCCAGGGTGAACCAGTGCACATGTGCACACACACATACCCGCTGCATAAATGTGTGATACCCACAGCTTCATGCCTCATGGTATACAAACAAACAACGGAAGGCAAGAACAGTCTCCCACACCATAAAACCTACACGAACATCTGTGATACTGAGAGGCTCTCTCGTTCTCCTCTCAGGAGACCCCCACTATATTGGGAAAAATACTCTCACACTATTATTTTCTTTATATTTTCGTCTTTAATGTCCTAGTGAATTGACTTGATGAACGAATTATGTAGAACAGAATTGGCAGCATCAAATTTGATTTTGGACCATTTTCCATCGAATTATGACTGGATTTCTGATTTTAACATCTCCCTTTTAGAGTTATAGCTCAGCAAAACTGCCCTTGACCGCTTGTATCAGCTACAGTTCTAATAGATAGGTTCACACTATTCAATATGAAACTATAACGTCTGTCATAAATGTAATTACGGTTACAACAGTAACATAATGTTATAGTGCTACAAACCACTATGCAGATCTTATCATGCAACGTCCAGATTTATAAATGTTAGTAAATGTGATGCTCAAAGGCACACTAATTTTTATTCATGCAAAGTTAGTGAATATCTAATATATTTTTTTATTTTTTGACCATATAAATTCTACATTTATTGAATTACTTTTTATAAAAATGCTTTTATGGCACTATTATGGTGTGCTTTTCTTAGGGCTATTGCCAAATGTGGTCACTTACAAACTATCATTGCGTAAAAAAGACTGTGTAAAAATTTCCATCTTTAATTTTGTACATATATGAGATTGGAAGTCTCGGAAGGTGGATGTGAGTAAAAAGTTGTAATCTATTTATTTTAACTTGTATTTTTTATTGTATTTTTTTATTTAAAAAGGTTAGTTAAGTTAATGGGATAAAAATGATCTCAACATTTTCTCACCCTCACATGTCATTCCGAACCCGAGTGACTTTTCCTCTGTGGATGTCTCAGTATTTTTGTTCATATTAAGAAAGTGTATGGGGTTCATCGTCGTTTTAGACCCCAATGGCTTTCATTTTCAACACATATCTTCACAAAATATCATCTTACATGTTTGGAATGACATGAGGGTGAGTAAATAATGACAGAAAATACATTTTTGTGTGAACCATCCCTTAAGTGAACTATCCCTCAAGTAACGTCATAGGAAGAAATATAGAAAAAGACTCCGTTCCTGTTAGCCTGTTCATTCCCCCTTTTTCTCTCGCCATCCATTCCTCCCTCACTTCATTTTCTCTGTCCTCCGTCCTACACGCTGGGGACATTAATCCAGAAATCTGCATATGTGCTGCGCGCCTCGGGAGCCGGGACTGTCCAGACACGCCGGCGTGTGATTTCACATTGTTTTGAGCAAATTGCAGCTTCTGATGATGGGAATCTAATTCCCACCGTGCTCGTGGAGGGAGGGGTAGGAAGAGGAGGGACCGTTACCGAGGCAGCAGCCGTCCTGTGGCAGGGCAGCGTGTGTGCCTGCGTGGTGCCACTCATGCAGACACACTTCCACACGCGCCCGCACACGTCCAGGGAGGGGGCATCCTAATACACCAAATTGCTGATACACATGTAAGCAAATATCCTCTCAAATTACTTTCACTCTCTTCAGGCCCAAGCTCGAGATGAGGCTTGTTATTTAAGAAAGCAAGGGCGATGATTTTGTTTTTCCTCTAAGAAGGGCTCTAATTTGCATTGCATGCTGAATTACATGAACAGGAGGCCCACCCTTGGCAGGGTTTTGCACCGTTTCCATATGCCTTATATTTTTGTCATGTTTAAATTGAGTTGATTTAAGGACAGATGTGCTGTGCAATCAGTGGCACCCTCCGTTTATTTCTCATGAAATTGGACTTTGTGCTAAGAATGTTTGCATTTGCGCTAAATTGCTGCAGTTATTGGGGTCTTGAGTGTGCCATCGTCTTCCATTTGCAGCGGGGCATGCGTGCATATGAGACGGGCACAAAAGATGGCTGATTTGCTTTAAATGGCAACTATCTTTAGAAAATGATGTCTGTTTGCGTGTATAGCTGCTGCACAGTATGTAGGCAATCCATCTAGACAATTAGCAGAGTGATTCAGACTGCGGCAGCATGGAAAAAGCCACCAGCTGTGTGCATCATACCAATCACACGCCGTACACATTGGTGAAACAAGTTCGTCCCTCATTATACATATCCCTGCATGATATACATTACTTTTCTATCAGTGTCCCTAATCTACTTTTACTGCAACTAGATTATTAGCAACATATGACCAATAAAATCATGTAGTAGTTCTCCAATTGCTTTTATGCTAATGTTATGAGTCATAATTAGCCCCATTGGAATATTTATTGGTTATATAAAGAAAGAAAGTGGCTGTTAAACTGCTGCAGAATAGTTGTCATTATTATTATGGCTTTTTATAGTTTTTTTTGTAAATATACGTGCATGCAAACAAAAGAATTAAGATACAGTACATTTTATTTATTAAATAGCTTGTGTGGTTATTTAAAGTTATTTAAAGCAAAAGCTTCATAAATTACTCTCCTTTATGTTGTTCCAAACCTGCAAAATAAGATGTTTTGAGAAATGTCCCTTTTTTTTGGACCATACAATGGAAGTCAATCGACATACGGTTGAGTAAAAAATGACACTGTTCATTTTTATTTATTTTTTTTAGTGGACCTTCCCTTTAACATCAGTACGACTAGGGTGATTTTCACTTTTGGATGTTTTCTCCCAGAAATACAGGCCAAAACAAAGAGATATAATGCATTATGTTAAGATACTGTAGTAAAACCTTGACCAAAGGCTGATAAAAGGAAGAAATAAAATGGAGGTAGCCAGAAAGAAAGAGAGAGAGGGTGGGCGAAGTTGTCAGGCGGAGTGTGTGAGCTAGCCAGATGATAATGTGGCATGACACTTCTGAAATGAGACACTGGTTGCCATGGCAAAGAGGCAGGAGGGACAGTCTCTCAAGAGGCCCAAATAAAACAAGCTGTAAATGATGTTTGATTAGAATTTAGATCATGTAATCGTTCGGGACAGGCCTTTTGTCAGCTGCTTTAAAGCCCAGCCTTTTGCAATTCTTCACAGAGTAGCTTCTGCCATGGCAAAATCACTCTCCCTAGTTCTTTCCATCTGTATCTTCTCCTCTCTTTCCATCTCTCACGCGTCTCGCCTTCTCATTATCTCACCTGTTTAACACATCGTAATGATCCTCTTCAGTATGACTTTCGTAATGGAGTCAGGTGTTAGCACACATTTAATTTCAAAGTGAAATATATGTAGAAATAATCTATCAAGCATGTTGACAGCCTGAAAGGATGAGGATTGTAAAATTGTCTCATTCTCAAGCTCTCTAGTCTAGTGCATTTTAAAAGGATAATGTGTACTTTTCTAGGTATTCTATTATCTAAAATCAATATTTTTATTCATAAATATGTCCTCAATGGTGTACAAATACCTTGGCTAATTATCGAGATGGTCCTCACTGCGGAACATGAAATCCATGGGGAGGAGTCGGATCCAGATCCAACTCCTCCCACCTTCCATACACCTAAACCTAACCAACTCCGCCCCCTGATCCCTAAACCCACCCCTAATCCCTAAACCCAACCCTAATCCTAACCATCTCCACCCCTTGGATCGTGATCCGACTCCTCCCCGTGGATCTCATGTTCTGCATTGAGGTGCTACTGTAATTATCTGACTTATCCTCGTAAACGAAGAATTTATTATCTTTATATACATGGGAAGGGTAGGTCCAGAGAGGCTTCCATGTAGTTCTGCCATCTTGAAAAACTATAATTGCAGAGGGACAAAAAGTACTAGGCCAACGCGTTTTCGTTCGGAGCCAGCGTCACGTAACTGAAAGCAGCAGAAACGGAGAAGCAGAGCAGTGTGAGGCGCTCGTCACTGTCCCGGCAAGTTTCACAGTTAGTAATTTATACTGTAACATTCATTTGTTTCAAGTCGCAGTTTGTTTGAAATAACAAATATGTTCACCCGAAGCGGGAACACTCGACGAAGTGTTATTAGAAGACGTTACGGTTACCGTAGATACAACACGCATTTGAAAGGCGCTGGAGAGCATGATTCGTTTGAATGCAAAATACAATTTCACCGCTAGATGGGAGAAATTCCTACACAATGTCCCTTTAAAGACAAAGGGTCCAATTCATTCATAATTGCGTACAAGTGTTCTTATTTCTGAATGCTGAAAATGTTCACACAAAATGTGTGCCTCATTCACAACAGGTGTACAGCTGTACACCCTTGTTCTAATGTTGATGAATCCAGATTATTCTGAATGAAGTGGGAGTGTCCACACTTAGTAATTAGCATAATACACACCCAGGCCATTTCCATATAAGGGCTTTCCTCATAACCTCTTCTGTGCAGCCATTCATCACTCTCTGCAAACACTCACACATGATCAGCTGCATTTTTATGCAGAATATTTCCCAGATCCAGCTATAGTCCTCTGAAATAAGACTTATTGTAGACTCAGTTAGTTAAGTTTCTAATAATGTGTGTGAAAATTTCAGTTTGACCAATTACCAAAGTGGTTGTTGTGAATTTAGATGTTTCAGACGTTTATCCTGAAATTACACACATTAGTGAACGAGACCTAAAGAGATATTATTTGCTGTCATATTTTCATGTCACACACACGTTAAAGAAACAGTCAAAAACATACGGTCTGAAAAGAATCTTTTAAAAAAAGAAATTATGTTTCTCTCTACTTTTGAATGAGTTATCATTGAAAATACTGTACTGCTTTCTTTCTTCAATTCATTGCTTTTAATACTGGCTGAGACAAAAACAAGCATATTCTTGTTCTTCATGTTAGAAAGCATTATGTTCAAAGACTAATGAATCCTAATGAAAGTAAACCACCGTTCATCGCTGATGTGGTGCATGCAATAGCTGAACTCTTATATCAAGGTCACAGAATAGCACGGTATGATGTGCAGTAGAATGAAATTCACAAATGAATTGTGCATGAAAACACATCTTAATACAATGGAAGCCCTGTAACCTTGTGTACATGAGACATATCAGTAATAAAAGGGTTTAGCTCATTTAGTCCGATTGCTGTATTATACTGAACATATTAACAACTAAATCACCAATCAACAATTAATGTATGAAGGTTATTGCGCTATATAACAAAAATCTAAATAAGTGCCATTTTTTCAATAGCACAAGCGCACTTTTCAAGCAAAATCTTCCACCAAAGACATTTTTCATACACTTTTCCGAATTAAAGACCCCATGTGGTGTAAAACAAGTTTTTAATATTGTTTATTTGGTGTTTTTAATATAATTTATCCATGTGCAAATTCATCAGTCAACACCATTGCCGAGTATTTTCTCCTTAAAACTGCAGTTTACCAAAGTGTAACAGGCGGTAGTAAATGAGAAACATATGAAAACTAATCAAAAGTGTAGTGCAGGTGTAGACTGTGTAATACAAACAAAAAGGAGTAGGATGGTGCTGCCGCCGAGATGCATGCACAGCCCAGAGCAGATCAACAGTCCCGCCCATCAGCTGCTGTCAGATGGACTGAAAACAAGCAGCTCCCCCTTCAGACTTGGGGGAGAAAAACGGCCAAAACATTATTCTGTAATTGGTGGAGTGAGCACACACAGCACGGCAAAGCCGGGTGTGACATCACTCCCCCCACTAAACAGTAAAACTACATTCTACGCATTACATAATTTCCCATAATCAATTCTAAAAAACAAAAACAAACCCAAAATAAATTACTAAACCCATTATGCCTTTTAGGCAGTACCCCATAAGACTAATGTTAGCTTAAACCAAACTATTATCCCCTTTCACCCACCCTCTTAATAAAACAGCCACTACACAAAAACCAACATTGGAGTATCCAAATCAGGACCAGTGTCTCCTTTTCAATGGTTGAATAGTTAAATTGGTGACGGTTAAATTTCCGAGAAAAATAGGAAACTGGTCTATTCCATTTTCATCCTTTTGAAGCTGAACGCCACCTGCCCCTACCTGGCTTGCATCTACTTGCAGATGGATGAGCTCCTCCAGCCTAGGAGCAGCCAAGACAGGTGCAAAACTCAGGAGAGACTTGGCAAATCATGTTGCAGTTTTAACATTTCGACTTGCGGTTCAAAAGGTAATACGCTGGATTTTTGTTGTGAACCAACAAACAAACTCAGAGTGCGCTCACTACTTAGTGTGGGCTCACTATCTGAACTCGAAGCTCCCTGACTATTTCTCATCAGGTAACACGTTCTTATCAGTCAAACACTCACTAATGAATTCAAACAGAATTCAAACTTATGCTTCTTAGCCCCTCTTGGCAATATTATAGAAATTGTATAGTGCATAGCCACACTATGCAATTGTTTAACATTCAACACCGCAAGCAAGACCACTGAAGGAGCAGCCAAAAATGCCTCAAGTGTACTCATTATTATCCCTCAAATACAAGTCACCAATCAACAATCAAACCAGGCTATGGTCTATAAACACCCAATAGCAATACATCGAACCAAATAAACAAAACTTTTATCTACACCTCAACGTCTTTCGGGTTACTAAACAATTCCAACCCCACAAATTAAATCGGGCAAAGTGGAATGCATCTTATATTACAGGACAACTACGGAGTTTCCCCCTAAACACCCCTCCCCCACCCCCCACTAATCTGACCTATCTTCACACTAATGGCGCTTTTCTACTGCTGATACGGCTCAGTGCGGTTCGCCTCGGCAAGGTTCGGCTCACTTCGCTTTTCCACTGTGCGGTACAACTCGGCATGACTCGGTTCGCTTTAGCTCGGTTGATTTTTTTTTCCCACTGCTTTAAAGTGGATGGGATTAGTTTAAAAGCAGTTGCTACAGCGGAGCCAGTTACTGGCTATTTAAATCTAGCGGGTTTGGATTCTCGCGACGCGGTGTGGAAATGCATCATAAGTGAGCCGTGCCGAACCGTATCGTACCATAAAAAACACCTGTGAGAGACCAGTCTGGGCAGTATTTGATAAACATCATACTGACTGGCCTGTGTCATCAATGCTTCGGCCCTGCCTTTTCATATATTCATCAGCTACATAAACTGTTTTATGTAGCTGATGTAAATACATATTTAAATACATATTTACATTATATTAAATTATTAAATTAAAGAACATAATAACATTTAAATAAAATATTACATAAAATAATAAATAGAACATTTAAATGTTTGAATTTTTAAAATAAACAATCTAAAACTCCACAAAGAAAATCAATAACAATATTAAGAATAAGGTAACATTTCAATAGAACTATTAAAAACCAATCCAAATAAAGAAAATAATTATTTAGGTATAGACTTAATTTTTTAAATGCAGAAGGTTATCATTTTACAGCCCTTTTATACTCACCAACAGCTGAATATTTGCTTACTGGCAGGATTTACATTAATAGTGCTCCTGGAATGTGGACACAAAGAGTAAATTAATGTTAGCCCTTAAGTGTAGAAGCCAAACTGGGTTTATATTGTTCTATTAAATGCTTTAACACCACAGCAAATTTTATAGGCCTAATACTAAACCATTTTTATGCAGCATGTTGTTAGCATGTAAACAATAACGAAAATGAACACAAGCATGATTTAGGCTAATGTATATCCTTTATTGTAGATTAATCATACAGATATCGAAACATTAACGTTTACGTACATTTTATCTTCTTTCCTTTCTTCTTCCAGGCTCTTTTTTTGTCGTTTTTCTTGGTCAGAAAGATATTTTCGTTTCTTGTCAGACATCGTTGATTCATCTGACCAAGTAACAGTCAGCGAACCTGACGGCGAACTGAGAGAGGCGCATCAATGGCGACACAAACATAAGTAAACAATGACTCAGTTTTCATGTTTGGTAACCTGTTTCTTTAAATGTCTAAATACTTGTGGCCACGGCCATTGTATGTAGCACAAATTAGCTGTGTAAAAAAGAAACGAAAAAAGGGATTCTATCAGTGATCCTAATCTAATCCTCAAAATTACACAACAAAACCAAAATAGGACCCAGTCCATGAAATTTCCCCTCTTGTCTTCGGAGGGTTCAACTCCAAACCCCATCCCCCCTCCTCCCCTCCACCAGGCCCGGGGAGTAATGAACTGCTTACCAAGCCTGAACTAATCAAGTCTGACTGCTCTCTGTCATTGTCAATTACACAGCAACCTAGCCTGTGAGAGGGCTAACGGTGACTTATGCTATAGCTACAAATTGAAAAGTAATGTGTGGAAAAGATGCGATCGGATACAAACTCCTAGTGCAAGGCTGCCTTTTGTTCTGCACTGTGTTTAAAGGGTGTCCTTACATTTAACACCAACTTTACAGGCAGGATGGATGGAGGACTCTTTATCTTGGAGGAATATGTTTCCTTTGCTTCATAAACTTGTCTGTTGATTTGAGCTGGTGGGATATTGATGCGCTAGTAAATGTAATGCCATCTGTGACTTGTTTACATTAGCAGTATGTACTGAAGCATTGAATGGTCTGTAGTGGACTCTGATGTGTAAATATATAAACTCATGGAGACCCATGTTGGTCCCAGCTGTGTGTCTACCTTTCCCCACTGTGTTTGGCTAATCAATGGCAGACATCATCAGTAATCACAGCAGCGCAGCTTCGTGACACTGCTTGCCAGGCTCTTGTGTTGACACACAGAAACGCACACTTTTCTGTGTTGGGGTGTGACCTTTGTGACTTGTGCAAGCAGAGATTATATCATGTGGCTTTCAAAACATTTAGCAGAGCGCTAATCAGAATCAATTTAAGATTAGTAAAATGAGATAGCAAGCTACAGTAAGTTTATGACTAATTGAACTGTATCAACACTGATGCTATGTTATTAGATTAATTGTTGTTTCAAACCTGTATGACTATTTTTTTATGTAATTTGTCCGGATGGTGCCTGAACGAATAGTTTTGCAATAAATCAGTTGATCTACAGTAGTTCATGTAACTGATCTGAATGATTCGTTAATAATTCGTTTGATTCAGTTGCAGCAATTAACGGCTCACTGGAGAGAAATATTATCAGAGAATAGAGTTTTATTCCTACAGTTCACAAAGCTGATCTAATTGATGCATTCACTATATGATTCTCATCTTGGTTCGGTTACGGCAGCTCACCGGGGAGGAAGAATATCTGAAATATGGTCTCAAAATTTGGCGTGTTCCATTCTCTAAAAATATTATGGGACAAATTAGGTACAAGTCATTATAAAATAGCTTTACATTCTCAAAATTCTAGTTTCAAGAGAAGGTAATAATGTATAGTAACTGTTGCAGCAATTAACAGCTCACATACTGTTGTTTGGCGAATTTTCATGGGTGAAATCACGGGTGAAATCCAGTCATTTCAATAGAAATCCACTCAATTCCACATGAGCGTGAGACATTTCCCTTTACGGATTCCTCAACGGATTCAAGTTGGTCACATGCCATTGTCCAACAGAAAGCTTCTTGGTTTCAAAGTGAGAACTGTTCATATATTGCTACAGTAGCCTGGATGCCAGCCCGAACCCGGCCCACAACATTTTTTGGTTGGGAAGTTCGGTCTGGGCTCGATCCATTGAGGAGTAATGTTGCGTTCCAGGCAGGTTTTTGAGCACATAAATCACGACTTCAAACCACGACTCACAACTTTGCAGCGTTCCAGGCCAGTCACTCCAACCGACCTGAGCGCAAGGAATTGTGGTAGCTAGATGTAAAGAAACCATTGTTGTTTTGTATGGTTTTGCGGAATATGTGACGTCAGAGCTCGTAACTGGGAGTACACCGATCTTATTTGAGTTCATGGGTGGTAAGTCACGGGTTTGACTGCAGTTCCAGTGCACTTTCACGGGTATAAGGTTGGAAAAACACTGGTTACAGGTTGCCTGGAACGCGGCATAATTATGATCGGTTCAGAATTAGTCGGGCCAATCAAATTGCCAGGGCGGCCTTTATACGATGATGAACAGATGATTTGCAGTTACGTAATCATCACGTTATCAAAGAGCGCTTGGGTTAAACTGGTTTCCCTCAAAGGTGACTGTAGCTGGAGAATTGAGATATATAGACCGCTATTGCTTCTGTTGTAAAAGAAATCGACAGCGCATTCATTTTATAAGACGAACAGAGAACTGCAATCAAGGCATTTGTCGATGGGATTCAGCAAAAGTTTATTTTATTAGTTGGCGCCGATGGTCGCTAAGAAGATGGGACGCAATGAAAACCCTGTGGTCGTTGTGGTTTCTACTTTGGTTGCACTCATGGAGGACCAAGTTAAAGAAGCAACACTCATTATTTTACTACTTCTTCCAGTGTGTGTGTAGTTGAGTTCTGTTGACAACTTTGCGTAGCTCATAAAAAAACAAACAAAAAAACAAAACACTTACTGCATTGCTCTGATTGTAGGTCTAGCCAATTGAGCGAAGAGTTGTTTTTTTCTTGGTTTGGTTAAGACACGCTTCATAATGAAAGCCATGGAGCAGTGTCAGACTAGAATACGAGTATGACGAAGTGAGGCTATCGCTACACTATTGACAATAAAAAAAATTGACCTTTCAAAACATTTAGTGACCATACCTTAACACCTTAAAAGGCTGTTCCTCACACAAAATTATTACATTTTTTTTTTTTTTTTTTTAGAAAATTTGGACTAATTTTATGGTGCTTAATTTCTCATTCAACACAACTGCATGGAATAGGGAAATCAGTACAGCTTGAAATGATATGAGGTTGAGTAAATGATGACAGAAATGTATATTTTTAGGTGCTCCATCCCTTTAAAATGAGCACCGAAACATCACAATGCTGCATTAGATATACTACACTGAGATTTCCAGAAGAGTGAGGCTATTGTGGCCTCCTCCTTTATCTTGTTCCAGCCAATGGCGCTGTCACTCACTCCCATGTGTTCTGGGATTACTGAACAGGAGGTCAATGATCAGACACCTCGGCTAATAAAACGTGCTTCTGGATTGTTTGCGCTGGAGCTCATAGCTCCATATTCATTTACAGGGTGTGTGTATGTATGTGTCCTTGGCATAAGTTAGAGTGATTTCATGCGTACCCGTCCATGAAATCCGGCGGATACCTGTGCTATCCATTACAACTGTCCTGAGAATAAAGCACACTCATTTTTAGTCTGCTTCCGGCCACGTTATTTAAAGTAATTAACCTTAATTTGCCGAAAAGACAGAAATCTTTATTAGACCGTTGCCACTTAACCAGACCCAAGCCCACTGAAGTCCATCTCCCTCAGCTCCAAATGGGCTGTGCATTTAATCAAAATTCATCCATCAGATTTTAGTGTCGGATCATCTTTTAATTGGAAGTTACAATTCTGGTTAATAGTCTTCTAGTTCTCAGGCTCTAATATCGGCACCGCTGGGAGCCGCTCTATTTTCACCGACTCCACACCTTCACGTAAAGATCTTTTTTTTTCGTGACACTGTCTGCCTGCACACCATCCTCTTGCCCATCTACCGGCCCACAGAGGTCTAAAAAACATCACTAAATGTTGACAAACTGGGTCATTTTTGAACTGCTTACAAAGTTGTTTGAATGTCTGCTTGCATATAGATGAGTGAGTTCCATCGTTGTTAACAACATATTAAACAGAGATCATGTAATTTGTGCTTACCAAAATATCATGTGGATGCCATGGATAATGTACTAAATTTTACTCTGGTGGTCTGCGGCATCAGTTTTCATTGTAGGGGATAACTATCCATTTAAAGGAACTCTCCACCCTTTTTGAAATTGGGGTTATTCACTGTCTCTCCTACATTTAGATAGATGGGCAAATGCATTTATGTCTCAGTGCATGCATTGTCTTAGTCTGGCAGCGCCGCCGCTAGCTTAGCTTAGCATAATTTTTACATTGAATAACCCCAATTTTAAAAAACGGTGGAGTGTTCCTTTAAGGGACGATTTGTTATTTATTTGTCCTTGTAACTGTAGGTCAAATGTTCTGATTCTCAACACCTACTCCATTTCCTTTCACAGTTATTGAAGTGTGGTTTGTGTTACAACACAAAATGTTCCAGCCGTTAGGTAAGTTTGATAGTAGAAAGGACAACCGGGTCCATATTTTCCATACGTGTAAATTGACCTAGGACCTTTAGAGAGGGCCTGTGTGTTGTTGAATTGCTACATAGTGCAAGTCAGACTTAAGAATGCAGCAGCTCCACAAAGAACCGTGGAGTCAAGACCAAGTTCAATGTCTAGAGGTCAGAACAGGGTGTTTCTGCATTGAAAGCTCAAGCCATGAGGTTTCTGTGGAGGATCTTCATGATGGAGGGGTGAAGAGAGGGCTCTGTCGCAGACCAGTGAAAAAGACTACGAGAACAACTTGTCAGAAGAGTGACAACATCCTCCTTTTGTCTCTGTCTTGCCTCTTCTTTTGCTTCTTGTGTCTTCCTGATTCAATATTGATTGGTTGGGATTCGGCTTGCTACATTATGGAATTTCAGAGGTCAAGCATTCAAGGCTGGCACTAGCATTCTGTCTATTTGTAATTTCGCTCCTCAGTTGTTATTTACACTGTTGCTCAGTGTTTGAAGGCCAGAGAGTGAGGAGGCAGGCACACAATTCAACCTCTGCATTGTTCTCAGCTGTGGCTGGAGAAAAGGCCCTGCCAGTGCTGTTTGCTTCTGCGCTCTCTGCTAAAACGAGAATTGATTCATGCATGGTGTGTATAAACCATAGACTGTAAAAAAGACGGACGACGCCCCTTCGCTCTTTTCCATCGGAGAGAACTGAGGCCACCAATGTCCTGATATGGTGCTGACATCTTAGGACTTGTGTCTGCGCACTTGCGTTTTCGGGACAAGACATGCGCAGTCGTGAGCAGGAAGTAAAGCTGCGAAATCAAGGCCCCGCCCTCATTCTCACAGAATCAGTCGCAAGCACACGCCCTGCACTTTTCTTAAGTGACCTCAGTCTGCTTCGTTCCTCTCCAATGGTGTCTGCTGATTGCAATACCTCGTTAAAATAAGGTAAATACAACTACTAAACACATAGTCAACATTATGAAAAAAAGTCTGTTGGTGCTTCGCACAGAGAACTTGTCAATCACAGCTGTCAATCATGATGTCACAGCATTTTTATAGCATCAAATAACTAACTAAAAACAAACTTATTTTAAAAACGAACTCTTGAAATTACATCAACGTGATAGAAACTACAGTAAACGACAGAAACTATCTTTGGAAAAAGGATATGTGAAGTGTATTTTAATTGTTAAGTTGGTCTCACGTGCTCACGTTGAATATCACTGGGAGGCGAGGTTTATGACCTATACTAGGACGGGTCACTGGGGGGCGATCGAGACGTATTGGCTTCACTTTTGAGGGCTTGTGCGGGACGCTTGGTATAAACTAAGGGAAGAGGGAGTTTATGTTCCAACTTTCAGACTCAGACTGCATGTTTTAGGCCAGTGGTCATTGACTTATTTTGTTTCAGTACATAGATGTTCCATTGGATTTTCCATTGGAAAATGTATTTAATGTATTCTAAGTTGAATTCTTCTAGCAGGATCATATTATTTAGCAAAATATCTCACCATTCACTGATGCATTCAGGTCGCATTCAGCCACCATTAGATGTTTGGCCTAAAGCGCAGCTGCTCTCATTTTTTACCACTTGACAGTAGTTGTGAGTAGATTTCATGTTTGCAGGACTTTTATATGAAGAGTGTACAAAGTAATATCTTTAGTAACAGTGTAAAGTAAATTAGCACAGAACAGTCACAATACCGGTATGAACATAGAAATCTTTTGGTTCAATTTTCGTCACTTAACTAAACATGCATCATCGTTTTCAAATACCTCAGTTTTCACAGTCCACACTACAACACTACAACACATTTTCAAAAATCTAAAATCTCAGTTTTCGCTGTCACAGTGTGGACGGAAGTCCAAAATGGAGAGAAAAATATGCGTTTTCAAATGAAAATGTATTAGTATGGACACAAGACCTTAGAATACGGAAGTTTGTTGTGCATCATTTGTTGTCCCTATTATTTATGGCATTTATAAATAATTGACATTTACTATATTTATCAGTGTTACTTAACTATAATTTTTTTATATTATTATAATATGTATTAATAATTTGAATGACCGTTTATTTTTTATAATTTCAGATTTCATGTCCAATTTAATTTATGGTTTAGTAATTTTGTAATGCTTTTGTCAATTTTGTATTTTTTTGTAAAATTCTATTTAGCTTTCATTTAAATTTGTTTCAGTTTTGACGTTCTACCTTTCAAGTTTTTCATCTAACATATACTGTATATTTGAATTTTTTCAGCTATATTGCAGAAATGACAGAAAACTTAATGTGTGTTTGTGTGTGTGTGTGGTCTACATAAAATGAAATATATTTATAGTTTTACAATTATTTTTGTTTAGCATTTGTATTTCTCCTGTTCTTAAAAGAACAGCCCCACAATGGAAAACAAATTTCTTGTCTTTTTATTCTGCACTGTAAAAATGAATGCATTTTTGTCTAATCAATAAAATTGTAGCAACAGATTACAAGCAATGTTATTAATTAAATAGAACAATTTAGAATTGAGTAATAATTAATCAAATTATTCCTTAAAAGTTAAAATGAGTAAAGTTTACACCAAAAAATTACACAAAAATATCTGAATAACAGACAGACATCAAAGATTAATTAAGAACTCTTTATTTTATATTGTCAACATTAAAGGCACCTGATGTTAACAAGCAGAATCACTGAAGGATAAAACCATAATTTTAAAACAAACACAGATCACCATAATGGTGACTTAAATGTAAGTTTTACTCATTTTAAATGGATAACTTTTAAGGAATTAATTTGATTAATTATTACTCAATTGCAATGTGTAAATTGAATTAATAATATTGCTCGTAATCTGTAGCCACAATTTTTTTGATTAGATAAAGCGCATTCATTTTTGACTGCAGCAGGTCCCATTTTGCGTGTTTGCAGGCAGATGCGTGAGTGTGAGCCTATAGAAACCAATGACGGAGTGTTTCACCCCAAGCTAGTCAGAATGTGTATGTGCACACATGTGTGTGCAAGTGTGTTTTCCTCCGCATCTGTGCCCCCTCCTCCCCCCCCCCCCTCCTCGGTGTGTAGAGCTCTATACTCTGCTGCTGTAGGGTAATCTTTTACACTAGGCAGAAGAAGGCAGTGGAGGGTGGAAATGAGCTTTTCAGTCTCACTCCCTCCCGTATTCCCCCCTCAGCCTCGCTTTTGTACCCAGTGCCCTCCTTGCCTTCCACCTCTATTCTTTCAGCTCTCTCACCTACATTGTTTTGCTCTCTTTCTCCCTCGGTGTACGTTCAGGGCACTATCAGTGCCTCTGAAATCAGACCGTGTGCCGTCACCTTCCACAAGAAAATTGCAGCTTGATCATTTGCTTTTCTGTCATTTGTCTTCTTTACTTGAGTAAAAAAAAAAAAAAAGTTTTTCTTTCTCCGTTCTTTTTCGGGTCTCCTTTCTCCAGTGACCTAGGCTTGCCCTCTAGGGGCTGAGGCAAATCACTGCAGTGGCACCGTTGCCCTCGTTGAAAGTGTGCTGAGGCGTAGGCTCCGTGAGCGAGGGCACAATGTGCTGCCTCTTACTCCCTCCTCAGCTGCCTCATTCAGCTCCCCACATATTAGAATAGTTCACAGGGTGCCCCTGCTTTCCAGGTGATAATGAAAGGCGTTCCAAAGAATGGTTTCAACACGGCGGTTCCTCTTCAGTGCCCCTCACAAAGTAGCGCACATTCGGGGTATGAATATACCTCAGTGTGAGTAGTGCCTCTTGTTGAAATTCAATTTTCTTGGCATATTTCTTTAAGTGGACCAAAGGTCTATCAGGAAAACTATCAATGCTTTTACGTCTCTCTGTTCTGTTTTGTGCTTTTAAAATTGGGGATTATTCAATTATTCAAACAGGATCTAATGAGAGAAACAGATTATGAATGATCATACAGCACTTTGTTACTTTGTGTTAGTCTTGGTTTAGGTCCCCTAGTTGTTTGGCTTCAATCTAAAAATTTACTTCACTTATGTCATAATATATAAACTAGAGATGTTTTATTTTAATTTTTTTTTTGCACTCAATTTGGCACAGACTTCCCAGCACTCACAACTTGTGATAATGCATTAACATGACATGACATATAACATAACATTTGGCAAGTGCATTTGGCAGACACCAATATTTATTTTATTTTATTGTATATTTATTTTTCTTTAATTGATTCGATTTGTTTGAGTTATTCAAGTAAACAAAAATATACATTATGAGCAATTTACAGCAAATTAAGAGCATAATAGTAGTAGGTTCGGTTCAAAATTTTTGAATCAGAATTTGTGAAGATTCCTCTGGCAAATTTGTGGTGCAACCCTTATTTTAAAATAATCATATGTAGTTTTAAATGTCTTGCTTTTATTTTGAGTTATGTAGGATTTCTAAAATGTCTCTACTTTCAGCACCCAAGTAATTCTTGACTGCTGAAAACCATTGTTTTACTTATGACACTGTGGGCTGCCTTTTATACTCCGAGCAGCTTCATTTCTCTTTCTGTCTCCTGTCACCAGGCCCTCTTCCATCTTTTCATTTGCTTTCATCAGTCGCTCTCTTGCTCTGTCCATCTCTCTCTCGGTCCATCTCTCTTGCACTCCGTCTCCGGTCTGAGAACGCTGACAGGGCTGGCATAGACAGAGTGTGGACGTCCAGCTTAAAAAGTGACCGCCCTGTCCTGCAGCTGCACAGCTGGGGAGTTGCAAATCTATCATGGCCAACTGCAGCCTGCTAGCCAAACAGACCTTCTGCTAGGAGAGTGAAAGAGAGAGACACAGTAAGAGAGAGAGAGAGAGATGCAGAATAAGGTGATGGCAAAAGCGAGGCTGCTGCTTTGGTGAAGGAAGCCCAGTTTTGAGGAGTATGCAAAAGCAAGTGGGATGATGGTGGGAGAGGGAGAGGGGATGTGGCTGCCTCGCGCCGGGGACAGAGGGGGGGCATTAATCATTATTGGCGCACACCTCCGTCCGTGCCGCACCCTGACGGCCCTTCCACCCCTGACATAAATCATAATTCCTCCACAATAGATCCCCTCTCCTGCATGCTGCGGAAAAGTCTGGTACTATTATTGATTTTTCCTTTTCTCCCTCTGCCTTCCCTATCAGCACCTGCACCCCCTCCCCCTTGTCCACCGTCACCTCTGCCAAGTCATTAGGAAACATAACTGATATGATATTCATAGAATACTAAATAAACTTTACGAGGACGCGCCGTTGTACGTAACAGCCCACCCCCCCTCCACTCCCACCTTTTTGATGAATGAAAAGCAAGTGTGAAAAAAAACAAAAACAAAAAAAACTAATGAAATAAAAATTACAAAGCATGGTCTGTGCTATTATACCTCTATTGATTTGTTTTTGAGGTGCACCTAGGCTTATAAAAGTTGCTGGAGGAGATTAGAGAGAGAGAGAGAGAGAGAGAGAGAGCTAGAGAAAATGGAGTTGAATACGCTTTGTTCGCAGACCTTGGGTCAGAATGACTGTAAATGTCTGTTTTTGTGTGTTTTTGAGTGATGCTAGAATAGCCTGCTGTAATTTGACTCAGAAAACATCTCATTGATTTGCGAACCTTGACCTAAAAGTGACCCATGTAGTGTAGAACATTGTGAAGAGTTTATTAGTGAAGTACTAGTATATCTCAAATATTGTTTTTAATGTTTTTGTATTTTTTTTTTTACGTTATGTTTTTTAAATGTATGTATATTTGCATCAATTAATGTTGTAACTACATATTTTACTAATTATAGTGTAATATATAATTTACTATATACACTATTCAAGACTTTATACATTAAATTGATCAAAACTACATTTTTAATGTTACAAAAACATGCAGGAATAACATGAGTTCAGATTCGAACCCGCATCTGTATAGTACATTTCACAACTTCTATAATAATTCAACTTTTATAATGTCTAGAAAAGCTGTGTTAGCATTCCCATTTATGGTAGTTGCTTCGCTAGTTCAAGCCCCCTTAAGTAAGTATATGATTTGAAATCAGCCATCATGACTGCTCACTTTTGGACAGTCTTTTTTGTATCCAAAAAAAATCTTCCATTGGTAAAATATGTATTAAAATACAATGAAATTCTTGTGATGTGAATGTTGGTCACAAAAATATTGGAAAATGGACCACAGAATGTGGTCTACCAACAGGTGCTCACTGCTACCCAACCAAACCTTGACCCATTGCTTCTGCTCTCCTCCTTAGATCTGAAGGTTAGCGCTTTCAGCATTTTTACGGTAGATTTTTCACCTGTGGATAAATCTGCAGATTTTTCAGCATGTTTTAAACAGGCCCTGCTTTCCGTGGCATTTTCTTTTTTCTGACCTGGGTCGGCTTTGCCTTTATTTCTCTGGAGTTTGAATGCATGTGGATGTTGTATGCACTTGACATGGGAGCAATTCAGGGCGGTGCAGGCTGAGGCCTGGCCGGGATTAAAGCTTGGGTGGAGGGATATTAATGTGAAGCGGAGGGGACAAGGGCGCTCCTGTCCAATTACTCTGTACCTAGTCACCGCCATCCGGCCGCAAAACAACAGAGGAGGAAAGGATTAATTGCCTTGGACTCTGCCCCCACTACAGGCCCAATTATGGAAACATATTGGCTCCCAGCGTTGCCACAGACACTGCTGTGCTGGGATATTGTGTGAAATTTCTAACCGTTTCCAGAGGTCAGGACGAGTGGACTGAAGCAGAGGCTGAGAAAAGAGTAGTTTAGTGTACAGTATGTGTGTGTGAGTGCTGTTGTGTTATTTCGGTTAGCACGTTGTTGATGTGGCCTGTTATGGGTGTAGTAGAGAATGAGACTTCGTGGTTGGAAGCAAAACAAACAAATGAAATCAAAAATGTTTAAGGATTTATATACATTGTTTTTCCTTCTCTCTTATTTGAATAAGTATACCATAGTAATATACTAGAGTAAGTAAGAGTTTTAAACTTTTGGGTGATGAGGACATTGTTTTTGGTAGCAAGTGTCAGTACTGTTGCTCCAACCATGACATCGTAACTTTTGCGTAAACATACACGCCACTTTCAAGTCAAGTGGCGTGTTATCTATACGCGTTTTGAGCTATCCGCGTGTATGTCTACGCCGTTAAATGTCCGAGTGATTCCGCGTGCATGTACACGCCGTTAAATGTCCGAGCGAATCGAAGCAAAATGTAGATCTACATCTGGGGAGCGATATTTTTTTTCCCTAGGATGGTAGGGGAAGACTCCTGTATTAACCCCAGTCACGGGTAGGTTTAGGGAAGGGGTTGGGGTAGGTCATATATTTATATATCCAGTAATGTAACGTTAAGTCAACGGCATTCATGTGTGTTGATAGCACGCCAAAAATGGAAATACGAATTGGCGTGTCATACATACGCCATTTCATGAGATCAGTCTGGTTGCTCATACTTACAGTAGGGTAAGGGAAACAAGTCATCTACCCTACATATTTAGTTTCAGCACTGATTTTACTATGTACTATTTTTGAAAATGGAAAGAATTGGCTCCCTTCAATTTCATGAGTGTAAAAATGTCCTCATGTGGCCACACCCCACAGGAAGTTGAATTTGAGTTGGAATAACAGGGAAAGAAGAATTTACTGAATTGCAGTTTAAAGAAATTTAGTACAGGTAATGCTTTCTGGGAAATTAAGTGCTTTTCCTATCAGTCCTTAAAAGTGAATGAATATATTGTTCGGTCGTTTGTCTATTTCTATTGTTCTTTATCGTTCTTTTTAATGTTCTCTCAAAAAACTTTTTTTTTCTTCCGAAAATGTAAAAAGCATTTATTTGTTTTTTAATAATCCATTGATTTATTCATCAGTTTATTGATTCATTCAGTGATTTTACTCAACAACAGCATCTCAAACAACGTTTTTCTCTAAATCCTAAGCACTTGCTTCCTTAGATTTCCTTTTGTCTCATTGATGGGAAAAGATGCGATTTCTTATTTCGACCTCAAATCGAAGTAAAGGAGACAATTATTGTATTTTCTAATCATGGAATGCTATACTTTGTCTCTGAATGTGTCGACACCATTGCCCC
This sequence comes from Pimephales promelas, assembly GCF_988280905.1. NCBI lineage: Eukaryota > Metazoa > Chordata > Actinopteri > Cypriniformes > Leuciscidae > Pimephales > Pimephales promelas. The sequence goes on from NC_142784.1 coordinate 20,272,720, forward strand.
ACAAATGGAGACTGCATTAAGCGCACTTTACCTGGCATGTTGACTGATGCGGACTCCACGAATCCTGAATTAAATTGGCTCTTGATGAATCTCAAATGTCCTTTCCTGTTCAGAGCAATACAAATCCAATGAAATCCAGTCACAGCTCAAATAAAGCCATACATTCCACTCTGGAACCACTGGATGGGGAGCTGGGTGAGAAAAAAAAAAAAAAATTACTGCAGCATGAGAAAGCTGTAGCCGAGGTCTGGGAGGCCAGGAGATGAAGAAGAGAAAGCATTGTCCAGGCTGTGCTGCATTAGGCCTGTCCTTTAGCTTGCGAAGGGAAATATTGCAGGAATGAGATCCTTGTCGCCTCTTTCAGCACATCGAGTAGACAGGTCAAGCCAAGAGTAAATCAGCCTGTGCTCCCCAGGCCCAATTTCCCCCGAGAGCTCCATCCTAGACCCACTCAAATCAAGTAGGCTGCCCGACTTTCAAACAGAAAATCAAGGAGACTCCGCAACTGTGGACAGCACGCCTCTCGACAGAGTAAAATGGAATTTAGTGAACTTTTCTGTGTATCTGCCCTACAAAATGCACATTGGTTTTTTCCCTACTCCAATTGAGTTGCCTCACATCTTAACGCATGTAAGGGACCGAAAACGTTATCATTGGGGTCTGGGGAATTGATGTTCGTGCCCCTGCAGAGCTGTGAGGTGTGTGGATGATGGCTGGTGTTCAGGCACGCTCCCGGCGTTCTGCAGCTGCGGTGACTAAGCACCCTCTCCTCGCACCCTCGCCCTCTTCCGTGCATACCCTAATGTGAATAATGTTTCTCCTCAAACTCCTCTGTTATAAATGGAGTGCCACTCTGCACAATGGCAAAGTCAGGGCTCGTATTGATTAACTCTCGTCATCGACTCCCACTCCCACTTCCATGATTTATGATTGTCTGTTATTTTTGCATTAGCAATCAAATTCATCTTGTCTTTCCTGACTAGGGTCTGGCTGAGCAAACAGTAAACATATTTAGCTTGCACGTTGCTGCTCCCAGCGCTGGCCCATTAAACATACTTCTTTTGGTGGCCTCTACACTCCCGGAGGCCTCTCAAGGGCCCCCAAAGGCCAAAATTTAAAAGTGAGATTCTTCTTTTTCCTGTAAAGTCCTAATGTTTGCACAAAAATGTCCACATACTTTGTACAAATACCATTACGTATTAAGTTAAGTATAATGACGTTTACAATTTCCAGAATGATAATGAAAGTGTAAATAATTCTCTTGTTGGTGTTTTGTAGTACTGACAACTACTAAACTACTCTTATTTTAGGCTACTCTAATATATAGGTGACACATCTTCACAATTCACACTCTCGCTTGAGTGGTCATCATCCATCTCTCGAGAGACGGCAGTCTCTAGGTCGGTACCGCCACTTTCCGCACTGACCAAACCAATAAAAGCCGGGGGTTCTTCTCCAAAGATATCAACAATTACGTCACTGTACACAGACGTTTTGGGGGGTGGACCTCCGCCGGTCGGGTGATGGTTTTTTTTTTTTGAAGAAAAGTCTTTTTTTGCCTTGTCTTTCCACTTTTTTCTTACATCGCTCTCTGCCCGAAATCAGCCGGAGTCAGAGCAATCGTTAACCGCTTCCGTTATCTGTCTCCATGTTGTTTGCTTCTTCTTGGTAGTTATTGCGTTTGATTGCTTGGCAATCAGTGTGTGTCTGTGCTGACTGTACAGCTCTATTAGTTTTCGTATCTCAGTGTCGGTGAAATTTCCTTTCCTTTTTCTTTGATCCTCCATTGATACGGCTACAATTTATCCAAACAGCGGAAGATAGTTTACAACGTAACCACAGCAACGCACGCTGCTAGGCAACCACTATAGTTCCGTGGCCATTCAAAGGAACGCGCACCGCCAAAACCAGGCGTAGTATAGACCCCTTTTTCGCCGACGTCACAGTTATGTCACGGCGCTAGCTGGAGGCAAAACAAAGTGAAAACTGGAGGCGGCCAATACAAAACAGCACAGATTCGGCTACACAATAAGGAGCTTAAATAATTGTTACTATTATTAAATGTCATCTTGTTGTGTTGTTTGGCGCAAGAATTGATGAAAAAGGAATATGCTGTATCTGGAACTTTTATTTCTAGAAAATATTTGCATCATTAAAATCGCACTGAAATGTCACTCTTTACATTGTCATGGTCTCGGCGCTGGCTCGGCAGAACTGCGTATCGTACACACAAGTCTTGTACAGGACTAGATGCCCTCAGTTTCTATTTACGATCGGTTTCTCTATAAGGTAGATGTAGAAGTCAGGCCACTCAACCGAGGTAACGTAACGTTAATCCTGTCAGACTCAGATCATCCATGCATTGAGTGAGCGTGTAGGCGGCTACAGGTCGGCCAATCTGGTTCCGTCCGTTAACAATAACTTTTGGAAATAACATCGCGGTCCTGGACACTGAGTGACCTTACACATTAAGATAATATCAGATTTTTTTCCAGTCATTGTTAAAAAAACAAGCTAACAATCCTTGCTAACTAGCGTTAGTGAAGCGGCCAGAGGGATATTTCTGGCTCCACCTAAGCCCCGCCCACAAAAAAACGTCACCATGTTTACCAACTGTAAAAGGGTCTATATAAGCTTAAATTTGGTTGGTGCAACCGACGTTAGGTCAACTCTAAAGACTTAGCAGTTAGAACCAGGCTTAGTAAAGCCCTGTTGGTGCAACTGGCTCCTGATGGATTGTTTGCTGTGCAGTTGAATCCTTTTGAGATGTATGGTTGTTTTCATATGAGTTGTGCTTGTCATTTATGCTTTATCAGAATATTTTGGTTTTGCTTTATTTATTTACTATTTTTTTTAGAAGTCTGCTTATTATTATTGTATTTTACCTTTAGAAATGATTTTAAACTACATATATAAACTACAAGCTGCACCAAATTGAGGAAATTTGCACGATATTGGACATCTGCAAAATTTCCATATTTTTTTGAGTTGAGTTATACAGAATGGACAAAATGAAAAAAGAAAGAGGGGTTGCTTCTCTGTCTGAAGATGAAAAAAGTGACAGTTGAGAAGATGCGTTTGGTCCAGATATCAATGATTTGTCTGTCTATTTATGATTCAGGCACTGAAAATAAAATAGGAGATGACTACAAGGCTACGATCAGCTATCAGTTTAAACACAGTGTCCACTGCTGTCAATTTGGAAGACTGCCTATTTCCCTCCAAACCAGATCTAGAAAATGTCAAGGTACACAGCGATAAGTAATGGTAACCTCTTCTGTGCTTTTTTCCTCTTAGCCACCCGGCTCTTTAGCCTGTGGCTTGAAGTGATAATAACAGCCGTGAGTGAGAGGTGTCCTGGTGAAGGAGGGTCCCTTCTCGTAATGGCGAGGGCTGTCTGCTCCCGTGGACCCTCGGCTTCAGCTTCATTGAGATTCCATTAGGAACGTGGTAGTGCGCTCCCATCCCTACACCCCCCCCCCCCCCCTGACCCCCTTTCAGCTGACACTTGTGCAGGATCGTGACAAATGGGCTCTGTCATAGTGGACAATTTTGAGATGAGAAGTAAATTAAACATGTAATCACGCAAGGATGTTCTTGGTGAAGTTCGGGGCCCTCCGTATCACAGCCGTTTGTTGTGAAACTCTCTCTGTTTCTCTTCATTCCTTTCAAAATCTTCATAGGAGCTAGTGTCACTACCAAAGGCAGAAAGAGTAGTGCACTTGAACCCTAGTAAAAGGCTTTAGATTGCGTTTGAAACACTCCAGAAGTCTCTTTGCTGACATTTGATTTCTTTGTGGAGAGCGGGATAAAGGCACTCTTAACTTATGGCGATTGAACAGGTACAACATCCCACCAAAAAAGAAACGCCATATAAAATGTTATCACAGCACTGCCCTGTGCTTACAAGTTATCCGTCATTGCAGCACTGAAGCTACTTGTCTGCAGTGTAGTTCTTGTGTTTTGTCCTTGTGATCTCATGGCCAGATCCCATAATCAATGCCTGAAACTGTGGCTTTGGCTGGGCTGAGCGTGTTTGCGGTGAGTGGAGGAAGCAGCAGGAAGTGTTCAGGGCTGCTGAAAAATTAAGTCCCGTCGGTGTAATTCAGCAGTGCACTGATAGCATCAGGTTTCAGTTGGCTGTATCAGGCAGGTATTACCACCCACCAACTGTAATCACTAATGAAGCCGGCAGCGAGTTTATAACGCGCTAAATGATGCGGTCCACTCCAGATAAACACGTCCTAAATAAACGATTTGGGTGGTAATTGCACTCTGCCAGGGCCCCGTTAATAGAGTCAACTCCGCTGATGAGAGGGTTAACTTCTTTTCCGAAGGAGCCTCTCACTGGCTCATTGCACTCTCATTTCTACCGAGATCTTGGCATTCCCCTGGTTATCAGTGTACTTAAAAAGAAAACCTAATTAGACCAAAAAAAGCCCTCTTTTTTTCTTTTTCTCTAATTAGGTCCTTAACATAATTAGCAGGTAATGTTAATAACCCTCTTTTAAACTCTATTAAAAGGCTGTTTGAGAGTAAGTGGTTGAGGAGGATGTCCTGCGTGGAGCCAGGGGTCCCTCGGCGGGTGGAAGCGGGAGACCGGAGAGGCATGCTGGGACGTCGGTTCATCAGGGTTGGAGTGCCACTGCATTATAGCTCGGGCCCCGCAGGAGTCCCCTCATCATCAGACTGTATGCCCAGCGCATTAATATCAGCACCCACCCACCCCTCTTCCCTTGCTCCATCCCGTGGGCAACACCAGGTCTTCATCGGGGCGGTCTGCAAAACAATGGCTGATTTAAAGTGGAGCCGGTGTTTGAGCGACATTAACCATGCGGCCGTTGCTGAAGTAAGACTGGAATTGTAATCCACCAGGGGGCATTGTGTCTTCAGTAATGTTCAAATTACCATCGAGAGGACTGGGACCATTGTCATTAATGGAACTCCAGTGAAATATTTATATGGGTTTTGGGAAGTGCTCTAGGTTCCAGTGAGTGGTCTGTTGGCTTCGCCGAGGAGGAGGAGGATGAGGAAGAAGCCGCCGTCGACCAGAAGAGCCCAGTCCTCGTCTTTAATTAAGTATCTGAAACATCAATTTAAATGTAAATATCGGTGGTGCAGCTCCACTCATGCGTAAATTAGAGCGTTGGCCCAGCACATTGCTCTCTCTCACTCCCAAGTCCCCGCTCACTTACTCTGACATCTGCTCACATCTGCTGGGCCCCGGGCTTTCCCCAACACACACACATATATATACACAATTAAAATGGGACTCATTCTTGTGCAAGCAGATTTGCATCCATCAATCTATTCTATACAAACTAATGAAGAATCATATACATTGTTATATATCACATACGTTATTAGACTAGCAAAGTTTTGGAAGTGACAGCCACGTTTGTTTGTCCGTGCGAATCATTCTGTAGTCGTACAGAAAGAAGTCGCTCCTCCTACTAGCCCAAACTCATGATTTAACATGCTTGATGTTAGCTATTTTGCTTAAACTGTGGTAGCCTTATCTCAAATATTGCCCTATCATAAAATGACGTACATTTATGCATTTGGCAGATTCTTTTATCCAAAGCAACGTAAATTGGACTCAAGGTATTCACTGTATCAGGTCTTGCTTTCCCTGGGAATCGAATCCATGACCTTGCCATTGCTAGCGTCATGCTCTACTGTTTGAGCTACAGGAAGGCATGATGAGATGTTTTCTTTGCTGTGTTGACATTTTTCCTATTAAAATGGTCATATCCATCACTTTTTTAAATATATATAAATAGCCAATAGACTTTTGTTTACATCACAGCATGAGCATGCTTTGCTTCTTGCTATTGCTAGTCTTAAATAGGTAATATTGAGTACAAATAAAAGTATGCTAGCATAAAAATGACCTCAAATCTACCAGACATGAACTAAAAGCCAAAGGAAAAAATAAATGTAATGCTTATTAAACTGATGCTCTTCAGTAGTTTGCTCTCACAGCGCATGAATGAGTTAGCACATCGCTAAACAAACTTTGAAAGAGAGAGGAAGAAAACAAATAAATATTTAATGCATATATTTGTATTCATTTAAAAAGCTTTTTACAAATAAAAAGGCATGTTGTTTAAAAATAAAATACATTTTATACACATTTCATTGAAAATTCATGTCACAGTGAATGGCCTGAGGGTGAATTTGGTTGTCACTCCTCTAAATAACTCAACTTACAGCACTCAACTGTAGCTGCAGTGCGTACATGGCCTTAGAGACTTACCTGACTTCCTGTTATGATGATGTAGACACCTGAGTAAGTGCGGTTCATTACCATTTTATAATCATAGTATAATGTCTTCTTATCTGACTGCTATTTTCTGTCTGGCACATGGACACGGTCTTGTTCCTCGAGACCCTGTTCTCTGACATGCATCATGGCCTATCAGTGTAGTTGCACTGGCAACTGGCAAATGGTCCTGTTTCCAGGCTGAATAGTTTGCTAACATATTTTGTGAGCTGATGTAATTTTGGCTTAACAGATCTAATAAAATGCCCCCATGTACCTTGAGAAACCGTCTAGCTTTCCTAGCTAGCTTGCCAGAGCCTCTTAGAACCAGTGCCATGACATTTTGGCTCGAGGCGTGAAGGCTGGAACAGTGAGACAGAAACAAATCCCCCCCACTCAGCGGAATCCCCTGAACCGTGTTGCGAACCCGGCGCGAGGCGGAAAGGCACCTGTGCTTGCTTGCTCTGCTAGTCAGTTGCGGTGGCGTCCTGTCTGTTAGGCCATTAGGACACAGCTCATAAAGGCCGGGCAGGGAAGGAAGGTAATGATTTAATGGGGCTACGGGGGACGGGCGCTTCTGCTTACGACCCCCCGAGGACCTCCTTCTCCTGCCCACGTCCTAATAGCAGAACAGCGGCCGAGCGGGCGCAGGGGAGGCTGTTCCACCGCTTAGTTCCCCTAACCTGCGGCTGAGCTGATTAAACAGCTAATATTCAATCGTCTGAAAGGAGCCTGCAGTGGAGAAAAATGGAAACTTTGAGTAAAAGTGGGGAGGGGGTTCATAATGATATCTTTTGTGCACCTTCTCTCGATCGCCGCAATCTCCGTCATCTCATTAACCGGTGACACTCTCGTAATGACTTAAGAAAATCTTTACAGGGCTCACGGAGGCTTGACATTAAGTCAGTGCAGCACTGCACTGTATTGAAAGGGTCTGTGTATGACACTGAGCCGCTAGTCTAGTCTAGAGTTAAGGGTATTAGAATGACACATACACTCTGAGGAACAATGGAGAGCTGTCTCTCAAGTGGAAATGTCATATCAGCTACAGCTTTCTCATAATGTTGTGCTAATTCTGTGATTGAGGTTCAACAGCTTCTCCGGCCTTTTCATTATTGTGCTTTGGTGCCACCTGACAGCAAATGAAAAAGGGAGCGGCGCACGCTGGCACGAGCTCCAGCCAAAATAGCAGGGTGAAAATGGCCAGTGGCCTCGTCATAAGAGGATAAGGTGGTTTGCTGGGCCGGAGGAGAGATAAAACAAACAAAACGAGACACACAGTCAATTTGCAACTCTATTCTAATGTAGTAATTTGAGAAAATCCCTCAATTCCAAGACCTAGCTGGGAAATTGGCCTTGGCGGGCCCTGGGCGAGCAGGGGGGAGGAAAGAGAGGTTGTCGATGTGGGCGTGCCAGCCTAACGCTGGTGCCTGTTGGCAGCAGGAGATGCTCAATGAGGACCACCCTGGCATGGTGAGTAATTCCCTTGTGTACTCGGCAGACTGAGCTCTTTGCATCCTGGCATGGCTCCCTGTGCCCATTCTTAGTCAACAGGATTAGGTCTGCTTATTGCTGGCTCTCCAGGATCACCTATACTCTGCATTGTACACACACAATATTAGCTCACCAGTTTGGCTACGACACGAATGTGGCTGTTCGTTTTTTCCTCCTCTATGTCAGGGTGCTGATGAGGCTGGAACGGTGATGGAGCGAATCCATCCCTGCCTGAAATGACATTAGGCTTGAGTACATTAGCCATGCCATTTAAAGCATAAACAGAAACAAATAAATACTCCCCTTTAGTTCTGATTAAAAGCCCATTTTAATTATAGGGTTATTATGTGCTGCTAGCCAAGCACGTATAAGTTGAGTTTGCCATTTGATTTCCACTACTGTTACACTCTCAGCAGGTGATGAAAGAGGCAAACAAATATTTTGGAGAGCAGATAATGGAAAGCAAAAAAGCCTATATATCTTAATTTATAATTTATGAAATAAATTGATATGACATATTTAAAATATATATATATATATATATATATATATATATATATATAGTTGAAAATATAAATTAAAAATGTCATGTTTTAAGTAATCAAAGAGTGCAAAACACATTTTTTTTATAATATAATATATCTTTTATAGAATTTTTTTAGACTTTATAAGCTACTGTATTCCAAAACAATGACAAAATGAATTTAGAAGATATAAGCATGCAAAATTTAAAGTCTCTCACTTCCGCCAATATTGATGACATCACTCTGCACTTCAGCTTCTCATCAGATTTTCTGTCCAATCGAATGCTTTCTAGAATCTAAAGCGTACATTATTAATAGACGCTGAAGCTGCAGATAAAATCGATCACTTGTTCACACACTTACTATTTTCTATGATGGATGGCACATAGTGCACTACAGTATATAGGGGATAGGAAGCGATTTAAATGGTGCGAATATGCTTTCCTTTGAGGCGAATGAAGTCTGGTTTCACGTTGGTGTCACGCTTCTCGCCAGTACACAGTCTGCTCTGGTCCAGAGACATGATAGTACAGAGCAGATCATATGCGGCGCATACCAGAAAACATATCGGACCCATTTGATTTCTACACAGAATGCTATCTTTTAAAGGGATATGGGTTTGGAGATTAGGAGGAAACTGCGGCTTTACCGAGCACAAGGGCTCTGGCCGACCTGGGATATAAACTAAACGCTGTTGGGTTTTTTTTTTAAAAGGGGAGGGGCTGTTTTATACGCCCCGCCTTGTCTTCCTGTTTCAGTTTCTGTTTCAGAAATTACATCAACACATTGAATAATGCTCTTTATACTTCAGTGGGCCTTTAAAATTTATTCCTGTGATGGCAAACCAAATTTTTAGCAGTCTTCATTGATCCTTCAGAAATCATTCCAATACGCTAATGGCTTAAGCATCTTCAATTTTGAAAACAGTTGTGCTATAATAATAATTTTTATGTGCTGTAGGTGAATTTGTTTGGAATGAATGTTATAACGGGATGGAGGATGGCGGTGGCACTGGACTGACACTCCACACAGAGCTACACGTCCACCACACACCAGGCCTACTCAGTGCATTTAGGTTACACTGTGTTGAGTGCCGTTTGTGTCACATTTAAAATGTTAACGGTACAGAATGTCATTTGCAAAATCGGGGCGTTTGCTCCAGAAAATTAATACGGCTTACCCCCGGATCTGGGCTCCTGTCTCCAGGCCAGTATTATGCTACCCTTTTCACAAAGAGTAATATTTAATGAATAAGACTATTAATAACGGCAGGGTCTCGGAGGGATGTTTCTTGGTAACGGATAGGCGCAGACAAGATTACGTATGGGAGAGGGCATTGTTAAGGTTTGGATTCTTTCATGCATCCTCAGAGGGAGGATGTGCTGTTTTTTTTTTTTTTTTTTTTTTTTTTTTTTTTTTGAGTGAGTGAGCGGCACAATGCAGTCCTGCAGCTCCATGTTTTTATGTTCTTTCATAACAAATATATTTTTTTCTCCAATATTGTTGCTCTCAGTGTTTTTTAAATCACTGCGTTATGGCAGGTGCTCTGCAAAATGTAATACCATCTCTCATCTTGGTGCGCAGTCGTTTGTCTTATAGGTTTGTGTGTTTGAAAGAGAGAGAGGGAAAGGGATAATAGAGAGAGAGGAGGGAAAAGAGAGCAAGAGAAAGATTATGAGAGTGTATGTATTGAACAACCTAGTCTTTTATTATGTCTATGAGCACATGTCTGCCAGCATGCATTTCCATGTGTTTGTTCATCTGTGTCTGGATGACGATAATAATGATCACGTGACTCAACTTAATGTCCCATGAAAATAGCAGCGAGCAGTTTAATTATAGACTACAGGAGAAATGAAGCCAGTAAACTTGTTTTTTTCCTCCTCGTCTATATATTATTATTTATTTTCCCTTCACTTTGTTTATTTATTTATTTGTTTACAGGCAGATAATCTGTATCATAGATCAGATACCTCAGAAAGTTGATCCAGTTTTTCCAAACAAAATTGTATCAATAAATGTCAAACAAAAGAAAAAAACTCCAAATAAATTGTGGAATGGGAAATTCATCTCAAATTGGCAATTTTTAGTTGTTGTTGTTGTAAAAAAAATAGTTTATAGACCTGTCTGTATACTGTGTTTTAAACTATTTCTTATCTCGAATGGGATGTTTAGCTCAGACAATGAAAACACTGATGCGGTGTGATTGTGTCATGCTGGAGTCGTGTGCTAAACAAATTTCAGGGTGCCGAATTTCAGTAGGTACATATCCCAGTAAACTACTATTCTCTCTTGCTCATAGATGTCCCTCCCTCTCTCTCTCTCTCTCTCTCTCTCTCTCTCTCTCTCTCTCTCTCTCTCTCTCTCTCTCTCTCTCTCTCTCTCTCTCTCTCTCTCTCTCTCTCTCTCTCTCTCTCTCTCTCTCTCTCTCTCTCTCTCTCTCTCTCTCTCTCTCTCTCTCTCTCTCTCTCTCTCTCTCTCTCTCTCTCTCTCAAGTGGGTTGAGATCCTTTTCTTCATTCTAATTTTCTGCTCTGCAATTGATTTCGATAACATCTGATTGTAAGGAGCGACAGCAATGTGCAACATTAGAACGTGCGTGTCCTAAACCAGAATACTCTCATTTGGCCATCACGAGGATTTGGCTAGAAGTAGAAGTACATGAATGGGAAACCTCACCGTCGCCTCTGTATTTTTAGCTTGAGTCGGAGTCTCCTGTTTAGTCATGGTGCCGGTTGCTGACCCCTGCTTGTCCTTCACACAAAAGTGAAGACCACCTTATAATTGCAGCGGGCGGCAGCTTAAAAGTGCCAAATCATAAAAGCCAGAAGAGATCCAGTGAATTACGAGGAAATATGGCCTTCCTTTACAGCGAGGGCTGTGAATGAAGCCATTAAATTATGAGCAGTTTTTATGATGGGCCATTCAAGGGGGATGCTTGTATATTGATGGTTCACAGGCTGTATCCCTCTTCCCCTTGTGCTAGGGAAGAGCTGACTAGAGGCCCCTGTGTAACTATTTTTCATGCATTTAATATATTAATTATCCGGTAAATGTTCCCCAGGCAGTGCTTGGGATACTGGAGAGTGACAGCTTTTCGATGAAGCTCCCCCACCAGCCCATCATGCAGCAGTGTATTACGTGGGAAAGGTCGGCTTGGGGTTAATGTAACTTTTTATTTGCTGATTTTTCATAGGCTGGGAGGGGAGTGAGGAGCAAGGCTAGTTTAGTAAAAGGAGAGAGATTGAAATGCGCTGTGTATGGTCTGAGATATCAGCTTTGCATCATTTATAGGAAAAGAAAAAAAATGTTTATTTGCAAAACAAAAGCCGAATGCACACCTAATGGGTAAAACTGAATTAGTCATAATAACGGGATAGCTCACCCCCCAATAAATATATAAAAGTTCTGTCAGTTAATCACATGTCATTCCAAACCTGTATGACTTTCTTCTGCAGGATATAAGATATTTTGAAGAGTGTTGTTTTGGACCCCATTTAACTGATTCTATGGAAAAATAAAAACACTTTTTTTCTTTTTTTTCTTTTGTATTTCACAGATTCCAAGTCACAGTTTAAAATAATGTGAGGTTAAGTACATTTTTATTTTGGCGTGATCCGTCCAATTTTGTCAGCTTGCAAAAATGTCCTTAACTTTACTTATTTAGTTATCAGACATGCTTGGCTTTGGTCAAACAAACCAATTGTTCAACTCCAACTCAACTCCAAAGAACCTTTTATGCTAAAAAAAAAGGTTCTATAATGACAAGAAAGAACACTTTTGGCACAAAGGTTCTTTATAGGCTGTTATTCATTCGTACTTAAATTATTGTTTATGAAACTGTTGTAGTACATATCACATTTTAATCATGCTGATTTTTGTAGAAACACTGAAATGGCACTCTTCGTGTGATATTGATATTAAATAAATAAAATGATATAAATATATACATTTTCTAACCCATATCTTGAATTTTGTGATCATTCGCATGCATTCATAAATACATTTTAGGGTCTTGATGTTTGTCAATAATATGAAATATTTCATCCGGAAAGGACAAAACAAATGATAATGAATGAACCCAAAAGGTTCCATATAGAACCTTTTTCCTGGTTACAGAGAACCCTAAAGGGTTCTGTATAGAACCTTTTAGGGATTCCAAATACGTAGTGCTTTTCTTCTAAGAGTGTAGGATAGACCTTATGTAGCCCTGCCCCTTTTCAGCATTGCGCTCGTTGTCTTTTGACTTCCGGTCTGTATTTCCACAGCGATCTTGCATAGGTATGAATGAACTGCTCGTAAAAAAATTCCCGTTCGACATTTGTTAAGACATCTGCTTTAGAATGCTTATGATAAACGTTACAATGCTCATGATAACTTTTGTTAACTCTACAGTAAGTAAATCCACTTCACCAGCTAATTACTCCTCGACAGCAATGCCATAGAAATATACAGAACCGGAAGTTCAAAGACAATATTCTAAAGATGACTGCGCCCACTTTTCTCTGGTGTATAAGGTCTATACATAAACTAACATAGCATAACAAAATACATAATCAAACAAAATGAAAAATAAAACAAACAATCTAACAAGCTTATACATCAATAAGCATCAAACAAAACTAATCAGCAGACAAACGTAAATGGGTAGATTTCCCAAAAAAGGCTCCCGTTTCTCATAGACGGTTATAGCATAAAAGGTTTTTCATAGGCTTGCCATATCGTAACTAGAGTTTTGTTTTTGTTTCCGAATGCTCTGAAAATCCACTAAACCACCCCAGTGATGCAGCATATAATATAACCATTAGTGCAGACCTCTTCCATTTTCTGACAATTAGGACGCTGTGCTTTTTGATGGGAGAAACAGCTTTTTAATCACCATATGTAGCTCTGCTAATTCAGCTGCTCTGAAGTGCTGTCAAGAAACAATTGAGTGAAGAGGGTCTGAAGTGATCAATTGTCTGCGGTCTCTAGGTGAACGTCTCATTTTCTGCACATTCCGCCGTCTGTTTGAGTTAATTAGGCTGCCCTACATTCTACTGATTGGATGTAAACATTAATATACCAGAAAATGACTTCTTCGATGTTTACTGTTAGGTTTCGAAGGTACGCTAAATTGATCAGCTATAGAGAGGCGGTTGCTTCTGATTTGATTCTGGTCCGAGATATAGCTGGCGAGAGTGTTGTTTTCGAGAAAATGGCTAATAGCATTTACCATTTCGATTGTTATTATTTTCTTAATACGTCCACTGGATTTGATTTGATGCAGTTGGGAATGCGTTTAATTTGAGCATTAAAAGTGGGTCTCAGGAAATATTTCCATGCATTTTTCCTCTGTCTGTCAGTGAAAAATACGGGACCCGCGGATCTGGTGGTCTCAAAGAGAGCGTCCTATAAATCACAGTGCGATGGACTTCACGGTTCAATATCTCATCGCAGCGCCGTGAACTCGGGGCTCAGCGCACTGAGGCAAATCTGAGAGCTGGCGTAAATACAGCACATCTCTGAGCAAAACACAGACGTCCATCCTATTTACATCAGCCTGCAGTAAGGGGCGAATTTCACCCCCTTGACTGATGGAAAATGCGCTAACGTTATTTTGGCTGTAGTAGCATATTTATGTTTGTAGTGGTATTGAGAGGCTGGTCTCAGCTTTATAGCTCTGTCCTGTTTTAAACCCAATGCCCTCCCTCCCCCTTGCCCCTTGCCTGGCACCCCAGCACAGACAAGCCCCATTAACCCCCGGATGCCTCTCTCTGGGGCCAGTGTGTGCTTAAGCGTCGACGTTAGCGTAAACGATGTCCTCAAGCCTGGAATGAGCTTTGCACAGTTTAATAGAGGTCTGCAGGTCCACATTAATACAGTGGTGCTGGAGAGGGCAGAGGGCTGCTCCCTGTGATGGGCTTCTGTCATATCTCTGTGCTGGCGACACATTCAGGCCAGTGCTGTATTCCAAAGGCTCGGAGCTCTGACACTGTGACTCCTCTGCTAAGCCGCATGGCTTTGTTCTGTCTGAAAAGGCTACGTCAGAACCAAACGCAAGCCTGCGCTTTCAGAAAATATCAGTCGGACTTGCACTTGTAGCTTGTTTTACGTATAGTCAGTCACTTACTTAAAATGTAAACAGTATTTTTTTTTTTACTCACCTTAATGTTGTTCAAAACCTTATGCTTTTTTTCTTTGTGAAACACGTTCATGTAAAATGAAAAAAAAAATTGTTGACTAAAAATCTTCCCATTTTCCTTAAAAACTTGGTAAAACGTGGACTACTTTTCAATTTGTTTGTTTATTAAATGAAATATTTTATTTATTTAATTAATTTGTCTTTTATTAAAGGATTCTGTTGTATTCTGGAAAACAGTAAAGCGTCTTACATCCCCCTTTGTGTTCTACTGAAAAAAAAAAAAGAGTAATATGAGGGTGAGTAAATAATGACTTTTACTTTTAATTTTTTGCGTGAAAAATTTCTCCAGGTTTCGTGGGATTTCGCCATTGTCAGTGTATCAGTGTAAGTCTTTTTAGCTGCTGGGCAACAGTTTGAATCTTTACGGACCCTTTTGTTTTTATCTTTGCATTTGTTTACTTTGGCCTTGCGGTTTACATCACAAACTACCTGCTGTGCTTCTCCGCATTGTCTATGTAGCTCTCCTGCAGCTTCTCAACTTCCACAGCTTATCTTCTCCTCAGACTGCCTTTTCACTTTTTCTCTTACTCCATCCTTTACTCCTATTCTCTCTCTCTCTCTCTCCTTCCTGTTTCAGGGCCTGCACAGCCGTCACTCTGAATTATTTTCAATGAGCTCCTTTATAGCATGCGCCAGATCTCAGCTCCAACCCATCACCGAGCGCCATGCCACAGACGCGGTCTGCATTTCTATCAGCCCTGAGCCTTCTGCGTGCTATTAACCCCTCTCTCTCTTTCTCTCTCCCTCGTGCTCTCTCCTTCTTTTTTTTCTCCCCAGCACCTCTATTTCTGTTTCTCAATCTTTTTTCTCCCCCTCTCCTCCTACCCCATTCCGTCTCTCCTTCTCCCCGTTTTTTCCTCTCCATTCTTACACGCCCTCCTTTTACCCTGCATGCTTTCTCCCTGACCCTTTCCCCCTCTCGCTCTCGCTCTCACTCTCCTTTCCTTCAGTCCTGCTGCACCTGTTCTGACTGTCGCTCTTCATCAAGCACAGAGACTTTCTATTATATTGTCCGTTCGTTCATTTCTTGGGAAAAATAAACATGATTTAAAATTTCCACTGTTGCTGCACATGGTGGAAAAAAAAACAATTATAAAAAAATTGAATAATTAATGGAACAGCAAAATTGTAAAATATAACACTGTCAAACCACTGTTTTGTGGTTTTATTGTCTTCACTTGTATTTCACAAGATACAATATATATTTACATTATGATATTTGGATTTTAGTTTAATTTAAAGCTACACTGTGTAACTCTTTTAGTTTATTCTTAGCTAAGAACACTCAAAAATATATGTGCTCATTAATGTATATTTACTTCGTTCAAGTAATAAAGTATTCTCGTGAGTGTATAATATGCCTTTGAAAATACATACGGGTTAGGGGTTCTAATGTCAGTCGCCATGTTGCCCCTACATCTTGAAAGTACATTAGCCAAAGAGGGACATACCCGTTAATTCAAGCTTCGCCTTTCGCGTTTACGTTTGAGTTAACACTCATGGACGAGGTCGAACTGGAAGCCATGTTAATCTTGGACTACATTGGCCACCGTAGGAGTTAAAACGAAATTGGAATTGAGAGGAACGGAAACTAATATTCACTGGATGGTCATATACATTTTCACCGCTAGATGGGGGTAAAAATCACACAGGGTAGCTTTAAATAGCATTTATCTTAAACCTTAAGTGAGAGATATATTTCTTGTCTATAAGACCCCTGTGTGACAACTAGCCCCGGTCTCTCCTACTTATAAAATATATATAATCAGCAACAAATTTGCATTTATCTACAAAATGTTGCCTTACTAACTCTTCTTTCATCAAGCAAATGGATCAAACTTACCTTCTCTCGTCATCCCGACTGAATGCAATGATTAGACAAACATGTTTTGGTCCTGAGACTTCCACTTAAGATATACATGATATGCATAAGATGTACATTTTTAAATATTTAGACCACTTTTATTATTGATTGCTATCAGGATGTGAAGAGAGTTTCAACTATATAGTGTTTAAAAAGAAAATGGCCTACCCTGCATTTAAAACTGAACAGATTAAAGTGCTGATGACAGTTATGCTAACTGTGCTATTACCCCGAGGCAGGATTGCACTTTGTAGGGTAAAGTTTGAACATCAAAAACAAGCAAAAAATGAGAAGTTCACTCTTCCTTTATTGTCTGAAAGGCTCCTGGGCTCATTGTCTTTTCTTATCAAAGCATTTTTAAATGAACAGAGACAGGGTGCCACACAACACAATTAGCCTCCATTACAGATGTACATTACTCTCCCCCTGTTGCAGGCATATTGTAGGTAATCTAGGACACAGTCACTGTTATCTGCTTAATGTGAAAATACATCTCCTTACGGAACATGTCATGCTGCCCCAGGACCATTCAATTTCATCTCATCAGCGTGCAAAGCGGTAATCCCATTCTGCATGCTATCCCTTTTCCACAGTGAAGAATTGAGATTTTACCTGATCTTAAGAAGCTAATTAGTTTGACAATATTTGATATTTCTGTCATCACATATTTCCCCAATCACTGTCTCCCCTAGAGGCTCCCACAGCTGCCCCGCCGAGCACATGATTTCCAAGACACGCTCAGCTGATAGTCCATGCTCATGCGGGCTTGGTGTTTTGCTAAGAGTGCTTAATACAAGTTCAATTATTTTGTATTTATTTTATTTTCATTGTATTTTATGTGAACGACCAGGGTTTTCAAGTTATTGATAGCTTTATTTACATTTTTTTTTTTATGTTCTTATATTCCTTCAATCAGGTGACGTCTCATATGGACCAAGCCAAATATACTAAAATTTTGTTGATCAGTATATGATCATATGATCAGATGACACCCCAAATGGACCAAATATATTTTCATAGTTTTGCTCTACAAAAGATTTATTTATTTATATATTTATTTTATGATCAATGCCCATTCTTTCTTCTATCATTCCATCCATCTATCATTCTATCTATTGTTCTTTCGTACTATCTATCATTCTATCTTTCTTTCTTCTATTGTTATGTCTTTCTTTCTTCTGTTGTTCTGTCTGTCTGTCTGTCTGTCTGTCTGTCTGTCTGTCTATCTGTCTATCTATCTGTATCTATATGTGAAAATCAAGTCAGACTGTATGTTTCATTGACTGTTATATCAGTTATATTTAAATATTTGCATAAAAATATATATTATATTCTTATATTTATTTCTCATTTTTCTAACTGTCAGGTTTTGCAGTGCTATACGGTGTTCTTAGAGGAGCAGTTTCTTGGCTTTTCCTGTTCTGAATTTTCTTGATAAGGATGTTGGGGTTGAATGGCCACAGAGTACATCCTCTAGTCTATATGGTTAAGTACTATATTTGTCTTTTGTCTTAAACCAGTCTTTGCTCACCGCCATATTTCTGGATCATTTAATCTTTCTGAGAGATGGTAAAAGGGGATTGTCGCCCCACCATTTCCTAGTGAGTTATTATTTGTTTATCCGTTTGTAGCTTTGACACTGCCATTGTCATATATGAAGTCAAAGGCACATATTTATCTGTCTAAGCAGCTGACAAGGGTTACCACTTCAGTACATTAGGGTCTGTCAGCTACACGGAGCAATTTGTCTGTCGAAGACAGACAATGTAGTGGGAAAGGATCCTCTCTTTCAACCAGTTTTGTACAAAATCAGTCAATACTCAGAAACATAGCATCGAATGCGTGGAGTTGAGGTTAACAACTGCCTCCTGTTACGTTATATCCATAAACAACAACAGAAACGAGCAATCCATGTCTTGAGATTGGTTGAGGTGCAGGAAATTATAGAGTACACAAAAGATGAGAATGAAATCGCAGTCAATAAAGCCAGTGACGATTATAGCAGATAGTGGTAACTATCACATGTAACACTCCCCCTACTGAATCCCAACATTAAATAAATAGAGCAATTCCAAGAGGGTCCTCACACCATCGGTGCCTGGGCCCTAAAAAGTCTGTAATAACAGTTTACCCAGAGATAGCGCACTGATACATAATAGCAGTGTTATAATTTGCTCTAACAACTCCAATTATGCTTCTTATTGATTCAGCTTTACGTTTAATAGGAATAGCCACACCTTTTGCATTATGAGCCATTAAAGGTGTTCAACAGTGAAAATTTTAAATTGTGTCCTCCTCATCCGAGCTGGATGTGTCTCTGACAGCATCGTTTTGTCTGCTATTTGGCCACCGTAAACATCGCACAACAATCATTTCTCTCTAACCTTTTCTTTCTCTCACAAAAGCAAGACAGACTGCATGGGAGAAAGCAAAACAACACAAAGGTAGTGAAGCTAGTTTTTGTTGACTGTATTTAAGTGGGTCAAATTTTCTTCTCCCCCATTACTTTTGGAACATTGGTTATAATTGCACAAGAGTCTGGGCTGTTCACTGGAGTAGTTTTACCTTCTGAATCTCACCCTCTTATAATGCCACTTTAAAATCATACATTTCATCTCTCTCTCTCTCTCTCTCTCTCTCTCTCTCTCTCTCTCTCTCTCTCTCTCTCTCTCTCTCTCTCTCTAGCTGTCAATTGTTTTTAATGGTTCATGTGGGCATTTAGACGTTGTTACCTGTGAGCTAGCACTTTTGGTTTTTGTTGTGTAGAGAATGTTGTTTGAAGGAGCTTAGGTTTTGTTTTGTGTCTCTCTGCCTCCCATACTTCCCGCAGGTCTGTTTGTTTAGGGCTGTCCTTGCTCTGCTGGTCCTCTATAAAAGAAAACATGCTTCACACACCCTGTAAGCTTCTACTAGCCATACTTAAGTTGTAATTCACCAACTGTAAAAGAGTAAGATAAAATATAAATGGTCCACAGCACAGGTCATTTTTCTTCGTCGTTTATTGATAATAACGTTGTTTAATGCTTAAAAACTTAAGACTGGACTTGTGAATACAAAACTCTACTTGCACTGTAAAATGTGAATAATGTATTTGCAGTTGTCTCAAGGAGTATTTCTGCCTGATGCAACCCTTTTGTTGATGTAATCAATTCAGGTTAAAAGCTTAAATTTGACCCTGGATCACAAAACCAGTCACAAGTAGCCCAGGTATATTTGTGGCAATAGTTAATACATTGTATGGGTCAAAATTATTGATTTTTCTTTTATGCCAAAATCCATTATATTAAGCAAATTCATATTCCATGAAGATATTGTGTAAATTTCCTACTGTAAATATATAAAACATTTATTTTTTGTGAGTGAATGCAGCAGAATCGCGAACATAAATGGAAAACTTTAAAGGCGATTTTCTCAATGGATTTTTTTTTTTTTTGCACACACTAAAATAAAAAAAACATCTTATTTATAATATAATTTAACTTAAGCTTTCATTGTAATAGTCATCATATCTGATAATGTTGAATTATCGAAGTGAGAACATACATTATTAATGCATTTACTGTCAGTATTCCTGAATGCAAGAGGTCATGCATCGATTCAGTCTTCCACATATCCTGTAGTTTATAAACAAATAAATTTAAAGCGTAAAAGCACTGACATTGTAAGGCAAACTGCACCTTATCTCTGTGTTTGGCAGCACGTTTCGTGAATTAGAGTTCTTTGTAGTCCTTCAAACCAACGTCCCCCATTACCTCAAATGCTGAGTGTAGTCGATCACAATCAGTTAAATCATAAAGATTTATATTTTGTACAATTTTTAGACGGACTCCCCTAACAACCCCCAAGAGAAAACTCAATGGTGCAAATGTGACATTTTAGCTTCACAACTGAGAAATTCCCATAATTTGAGGCAATATTAATTTCAACACATTCTCACCCCCAAGGCGTCACTTAACTGACGCCTTGGGAAACATTTGACCATGCTTTAATATCTGACGCTTTAGGCGCCCTTTAGCGTCAGTTAGATGACGCCCTAGGATCGCGTGTAACCCTACCCCTACCCCAGACCTAAACCTACCCGCGTCATCTAACTGACGCTTTCCTTTAGCGTCAGTTAAAGCCAATTTATACTTCTGCGTTGGGTGCGCGCAGTAGGTACGGCGTAGCATACGCACAGACGGTCCCATTTCGCGTACCCTTCGCCGTAGCCTGACGCGCACCTCCTCAAAAATGTAACACGTCACGACGACGTGGACCGCAAGATCGGTGATTGGTCGGCTTGGTAGCGTTGTATTTCATCCTACGCATTTCGGCACGTACCTTCTCACGCATTTCCACACGTACCATCTCCTCCGACGTCTTCTTATTTCTGCCTTTCAGTTTTAGTAATTTCACTAAAATTAACTGTTTTTCCACCTCAATAAGCTCCAACTCCAACATGATCCACTCTCTTTCAGTCGCTATTGCTTGTAGTAACCTAGCCGCGAGAAATCTAAACACAGTGGAACATTAAAACCCCCCGCCGCCAACTAGCGTTTCGGAGCAGTACTGCAGAGCAACCAAGACCTGAACGCAGAAGTATAAATGCTCACTACGGCGTACCCTCGATGCAGAAGTATAAATTGGCCTTTAGATGACGCCGTAGGATCGCGTCATGTAACTGATGCTAAAGGGCGCCTAAAGCGTCAAATATTGAAGCATGGTCAAAAGGTGAAACTTTATAAATACCTACACAATGTAGACTATCGGATATCTATAATATTATATTTGAATACAATTTTAATTAAAATATAAAATATTTATATTTGAAAGGATTATTATTGCCGTTTCTATAGACAGTAGTTTTGCTAGTACTTACAAATGTTGCTAGTACTTGTACTAATCTGTATGTGAATGTCAGAAACATAAAATAAATATTATATATGGTTGAATTAACTGAACTGTTATCTCTGGCTCAGCGCCAGCCAAAGTACAAACATATATTTGAATTTGGCAGTCGATAATGTGACATCACACTGGTGTGAACTTGCACTTCAGGGTTAGTTATAAAATGTTAAAATACCAACTTAAGTCTTTTGGAAGCTTATACATTCCAAAATCTGAGGGGCATGACACCTCTGATGCTATTGTACATGATCATGTCTTACTTGGCTCATGGCAGCATGTATTGGCAGTAGCAAGTTCCATACTTGCGCTGCAGCAGAAGCAATAATCAACAGCAGCGTAGCAGATCTGTTCTGCCAAGACCAAACATATTAACATTGTAATATTTCCATTACCATGCCAAAACAGTTTTGCATGCCTGAGAACTGTCTCATGCTTCTTCCTTTGAACTGTCCATTCAAGTGATCAAATTTGTCCCTTTCTCTCACAAGCTCCAGAAACAAACACCTCAGCTCCTCTCCAGGATAAACATATGTTTTATGTTTTCCTATTTACTGTGGCACAGATGTTGTTTATATTCCTTTTCCTTTGATATTGTGAGGTTTTTCTCAATAAACAGAATGGAACAATGGTGTGAAGTGTGTCTTGAAGCTTGGCGAGCTGTAATCAGCTCCCCTCACAAAAGTGCCTCCTGTAGTCTGTTTACCCCATCAGCTACTTGCCATGGACAAGCATTGTGTTGGCGCATTCTTGTCATGTTGCTGGGAATTTCATTGTCCAACTGAGAAGTCCCTGTAACTTGTCAATGGTGGCGAGGCTCTGTGAAGCTCTGGGCTGTTGGGGCGGTTGTGCGTCTGGGCGCGAGGGCTTCTGAGCAGGTGTGTGAGGACGGGAGAGCTGGCCTGCATTTGGTCCAGCTGGTGGGGCGATGTTGAAGATATGACGATTGGGTGTGAGAAGGTTGTTTGCACACAAAGGCACACAGAGACCTCACAAACAGGCCAGATTCAGATGGGCAGGGAGGCTCGGTTTAATTTTCAGCCAAGCCGTGAAGTTAAACAGCATTGCCAGGGGTCAGTGACACTGAGGTATCACTAAAAGTGAACAAGTGTTCACTTTTTTTTTACTCTGTCACAGACCACATGCAGAGGGGGGACAGTATCAAAGGACAGGAGTGCTCATGTTAAAGGAATATTTCGGAGTCAGTGCAAGGTAAGCTGAATCAATGCCATTTAGTGGCATAATGTTGATCATCACAAAACAAAGTTTTCTCTTGTTTCTCCTCATGTATGAACATACATGTTCAAGTGTCCATCCATTTTTGTAAATGTTAAAATACTCACTGTTTCAGAAACAGAACCACAACACATAAACAATATACATGTTTAAAAGTGCTGTATGTAACTTTTTCACTCTATTAAAGCATAAAAATACCATAATATGTTTGCATATATCGAGGAAACATGCCAAGTTCACACTCGTTTCTCTGAAAAGCACGTCTACAGCCAGTTATTTTACTCTGAAATGTGTGTTTCCAGGCTGGAATGTGTGTTATTGTGTTGGTCTGTGATACTCTAGTTGCCAATTTACCAATTTTCATTGTCCATTGCGCTCGTTCCTGTAGAAGAAACGACGATCTCCCATATTTTGAATTGGACTGCAGTACCTGTTTCAACCAGTAGTCATTCTTACAGACTACACCTTTAAAGGATTTTAGTGGGGAAAATAATCAATTGCTAACCTTTTCTGTGTAAATGATATCAAATTTTACTAATTTGTTGCCATGGCGTCTCATAAACCAGCCTGTTCTCACGTAAATGCATCTCTATAACACGCATCGTGTATTGTCGTGTAATTTAAATGTGAAAATGAATTTTTACGTGCATATGAGACGCAGTTTTTCGCATGCATTTGATACGCATTTCATTTGCGTGTAATAGACAAGCACCCCACTCCACTAATTCTACCCAAACGTATAATACACACGCACCCCACCCCACCCCACATCTAAACCCACCCTAACCAATGCGTACCATTTGCACGTAAAAACTCACTTTAGCGTATAAATTACACGACAATACACATGCGTGCTATAAAGACGCATTTACTGTGATCAGGTTGCAGAAACCCCAACTTTGCAGCTGAAACAATAATCATTTTAACTAAATAATTAATATAAGTTCTTTGTAAAATAATAAGCATTTATGCTTCTCCAAAAATTGTCCCAATTTTAAGAGCCTTACTGTAACTCTGATTATTTTTTTTAATAAACCAAATTAAATGAACCAAAGCAACCTGTGATGATCATCGTTATGCCATCATTATGTCAATCTTAGTTTTGATCACACAATATTCCTTTAAAAAGTCAGGAGGCCTTGAGTGTCGCAATTGTTGAGTGAGACTAAAAACAGGACAGCAAAATGGGTTTGAAATCAGAGACTACAGCATATTAGCGCAGAAGAGGCTTATATAACCATCAAGCGTTTACACAATCAGACGCGGAGCCCTTTATGATAGCCACTGGGCTGTGGAGTCCCAGTAGCAGCCCAACCCAAGGTCAGTGGGCCAGACAGTGCAGTAAGAGGCCTGGACTCGCTCTGGATAAATGTCTTCCCCGTGCCACTGCACCCAACAACACTCTATCTTTAATCCCTGCTGCTCCGAGTCAACTATATAAACTATTAACTGCACATCCAGTAAATCCCGCCGCAGAAAGGGCTGTAAAATTGCACCCCCCTAGCAAACAGCACAGTAAACTGCCCTCGCTGTATAACATGATGGGGGCCAAAAACAGTCATTTCCCTCTACAGGCTTCTCAAATTGAGTCTTATCCACTGTGGCGACGAGGTGCCCCCACCTCACCCGCCACCCTCGTCCTCTCTTTTCCTTAAATCGTGCTTTCATCAGCAACCAGTGAGATTGGGTGGAAAGGGCTGACCTTGGAGATGGGATCTTAGCGGGTTTAACGCCACCTGTCCCGACAGTCAGTCAACCTGGTCAGCCAGCTTCATTATCCCAGTGATGAGCCGCCGGTCCGCCACCATGGTTAACCTCTCACCTTTCAGAGCAACTGGGCAGCACACGAGAAGGGCTCCCTGATTTGGCCTCATTTTGTAACGCACTTTGACTCCTCTCGGGGCTTTTGTTTTGAGACACTCACATCTACCTGACTCGAGACATTTGTGGGTGAGCTTGAAATGACCAGTCAATGATTATTAAAGGTATAGCTCACTCAATTTAAAATTCTGTCATCATTTACAATCCCTCATGTTGTTCTAAATATGTATGACTTTCTTTTTAGAAGGTCACAAAAGACAAACTTTAATTGTTGGCACAAAAAATGCGGGAACATTTTTATAAAGTATCATATTTTGTGCTACACAGACGTTAGGTTTGGAATGACATGAGGGTACGTTTTCTTTCTTTTATGAATGCCAGTAAGTGACGTAAATCACCACCAAAACATTCATTAAAATACTTTATCCTTTCATAATTTAATGTTCTGACGAAACTGTAAATAATCAATTTGTTGGTTGATTCTCCCCAAAAGTGTAAACAGCGTTGTTCTGCAGTGGTATCATAACTTTTTACGAAAATCTGACCAGCCTAAGACAGCAACACTGGCTCAACCAAAGGTGCGAGTATTGGGACCAATGAACGATCTGGAAATCTGTTTGAAAAACATTTCTGTTCAAACGATTATTTTTGGTGATGATAGTGGTTCAGAAATTACATTGTCCAACTTGAGGATAAATGTGCTTGTTTTCACAATGTTACTCTCTATTAAAACTCATTAAGTTCCTTTCTGCTCTTCTCATTCCCACACCATCTCCTCCTGCCCCTCCCAGATTGTCATCCACAACATGTCCAGCCAGCGGGGGAAGTAAAATCGCATTCTCTGCGGTTTCCATCACTGACCTGAATACTCCTGCTCTCTCCAATAACAGCTTTAGGAGTGCACA
Organism: Pimephales promelas; assembly: GCF_988280905.1. Taxonomy (NCBI): domain Eukaryota; kingdom Metazoa; phylum Chordata; class Actinopteri; order Cypriniformes; family Leuciscidae; genus Pimephales; species Pimephales promelas. The sequence continues at coordinate 20,297,896 of NC_142784.1, forward strand.
AATAGAGCTGAAAAGGAAAAATAAAGCAGGAAAACAGACAAGGAAGGAAACATTAGTGATTTGCCTAGGGGGCAGGAGGTGGTGTGGTTGTGGAATGGAGTGAGATGATATAAGTTGGACAATAGTGTCGAAGCTCTGCCAGCTTTAGTGCTGTTCTTCCCCTCAATCTGCCACTTTATCCTGCCCTCATGCCTCCATGACCATGTCTAGTCCAGAGCCTGCTGGGAGAGTCTGACCTCTTTCAATGACCCTGACTCCCCTCTTTCAGTGGTCCTACCTAGTCTTTTGTCCTGTAGCTTGTTGTGTGGAAGGATCTAAAGATGCTGTTTTTTTCATCACCTAATCAAGATGGTTTTATCATGGTTATGGAAATGACAAGAGGTAATGGATCCTTTAGACTATAAATGAGTTTGGGACATGCTAAATGGGCTTTGGATCAATTTAATCTTCTTCCACTTAGGTGACCATTCATTCAGCTTAAATCGGCATATACCTCTATACATATGTCTTCATTCATTTATATATGTTTTTTTCTTTTGTACAGTTAATTGGTTGACTCTGATAATCTTTTTTTCATATAAGATGAGAATATGTGGATGGATGGACATTTTCATACTCAATAGGACATTGATTTCTATGATTTCATTAAATATTATGTTGCAAGGTTTATTACTAGATATGTACTAGTGATTGCCAACCAAGGGGATGTGACCGTGTACCGCAGCGGGTATACTTGGAAAGTTTCTTTTAAATTAGCAGCTTTTCTGCTGTTATCTCGGGACGCTGATGTAAATGGCGTTCGTTAGCTCCAGTTTGGATGCTCAGATGCTCCAACAGCTGCGATGAGACCACTCAACGCCGGCGATATGTTATGTCCTAAATTAATACATGATTAGCTAATTGTTTTTTTCTATGTACATTTCTGAAATGCACTTTCTGTAAAGCTGCTTTGAAACAATATGTATTGTGAAAAGCGCTATACAAATAAATTTGAATAGAATTGAATTGAAATTAGAGGACATTTATTTACTCATAAGTAACTTTTGAGCTTTTGAGGCATTTAAATTTCATCATACACTGACTATGTTTACATGCAGCCAATAAACTGTTCAAAACCGGAATATTATCAATAACCCGGTCGCAAAACGGCCATGTAAACACCGGCAAAAACACGAATATGCTCATATCGCGGATTTTAAAAACCGGGATATTATACCTTGGGTATCCGAATGTTTTGTCATGTAAACGCGTATCAGCATATCCCCATAGTGATTTGTGTTCTGCTCATGTTCTATTGGCAAGGAATCTTGGTCTTTTGAGTAGAGAAACTTCTCAGTCCATACAAAAATCTGTGCGCAGTATACCGGAAGTAAACATGGCGAGACACAGCCCAGAATACTTTTGGAGCAAGCTCAGTAACGTTACCAGCATCAAAGCGCGAACAAAGGCGATCGCTATCTGCCCGAACTATTCATTTTCCGCGTGCTGCTGTTGTTGTCTTTGGATACAAAAAGAAGAATCGGAAATGACACGTATTGCGTCTTAAGGTTGTCCGTACGTCTAGACGCTAACTGCGCGTCGCCGTTTACATCGGGATATTGCAATTCCATGTATACAGGAGAAACTCTCTCTACTCACACATGTAAACGGATTATTCCTAATGTTTCAGAAACCCGAATAGTGACCTTAACCCGTGTAAACGTAGTCACTGAGAGCAAATGCCGTTTTTTTTTTGTGTTAAACGGATCATCTGGAGCTTAATATCTTTTTAAAATAAATTTTAGAAAGAAAGTGTATTTATTTATTCACATGTAATATATATAATAATTTTAATGTCATAATTTTTTTATTTATAATTTTTTTTCCAGGGTAGTATATTGTCTTTCTAGGAAGTGGAAGTGGTTGTTGTTATGGTGGCGACAAAAAATTCCTCACCTGTTGGGGCTCACGTCAATAGCACATATTTACCTCGTACATTACAGCTTTAAAGTGAGAAAATGACACCATCAGGTGACCTGAATGGACTACAGAAGTTTGGCGTTTCATAGATGGTTATTATGGTTTGAGATATATAGGAGCCTGTGCTCTCATTGCAGCGAAACTTGCACTGAGGGAGCCGCAGAACAGCCTGTCTGTGAGTGGCTCCTGGTGTATGATAGGCTATGAATTACATTACATCTCTAAAATGGGCCCCAGAGCTGAAGCAGCACTACATCTTAAATTTCAGGACACTGGATGAGAACGAGAGGGAGGGAGAGCCGAGAGAAGACGAGGAGGACGAAAAAAAAAGAAAAGAAATAAGATTCAATCTTCAAGCGCCTTACAAATGTTTGCGTCAGTTTTCTTGTTTAAAGCAGAAGCCACTGAGAGGAAGAGGTAAGAGAGAGAAACAGAGAGCAGAGAAGTAATGTCCACGTCTTTTTTTCTTTTTCCCCTTCTTCTCCGCGTTCTCCTTTTCCCCCCCAAACTGTAGTGAAAAGATTAAATTGTTTACGAGCTCGGAGCCAGGCTGGCTAGAGAGGATGAGCCAAGAGCGACAGAGATAGACATTCTAATTCGTGGCTGTACTTAGCGCCCCGGCCCCTCTGTGCAACCGCTAATTCTTTTATCTAGCTTCAACACTCCAGGCTGCAGCCACATTCATGAAAAAAGTAAGTGAAAGAGGCAAAAAATGACTGTTTTATATGGCGTACAACTGATAAAAAAATCTCTACTTGAATACTTGATTTCTTCTTCCCCCTATTTTTCCATCCCTTCTTTTTTTTTTTTTTTTTTTACGTTCCCCTCATCTCACAAAGCGGCAGGCCGACTGTAGTCTTTAACCCTTTATCTAGACTGAGCAGAAAGACGTTTGCTGCATCCCGCACTGAGGTTTCTCTGCTGGTGTGTGAGTGCCTGCTCGCATGTGCGTCTGTGTTTGACGGGTTTGGTTGAGGAGTGAGATTGGTGTAAGTTGATTGTGGCGGCATTGGGGGGGCGTCGGGAGCATGGGGGGCTGGTATTGGGGGTCCGGAGGGTTGAAAATACAGCATAGAGAAGAATTACTGTTATCTCTGAGGCAGAAGAGGAAGAGGGGAGATAAGAAACTGCAGCAGCTGGGAGAGAATCAGGCGTGCGAGAAGCCGTGTTTCAAGGGGGCCCGGGTTGTAAATTCACTGGATATTCAGCACGAGCCGGCCCTGCTTGTCTGTCACATGGGTTTAGGGGTTTTTTCTGTCTCTCTTTGCTCTACCCTCTCCCCTTCCCTTTTTTCCTGAGGTCTGCTCCTCCGATAGAGGTATTGTGCGGGCTCCACTGTATAGAAAGCTCATCAGCGGCGTTTGCCTCTTGGGTGTTATCGGCCAGTAAGGTAACTGCGCGCTTATAGACTGCATGCAGATAATAGTGGCAGAATAAAGAAGATAAAGGGGGACCTCTTCTCATTAACAGCTATCTCAGCCACTGCAGACACAGCCAGTATTGAGTGCTTAGTATGCTGAGCATAAATTAAATAAAAAAAAAGACAAATAAAAATGACAGGAGAACTGAAATGAATGAGGGGAGAGCACGGTTGTTGTAGGGTGAGCAGGAGGGATCGAGACGCATGGATATAACGCATGGAATGTGAGACGTGGATGCGCACAGAGATGCAAACACAAACAAACAAAAGCTTATGTTTGCGTGGCTTTCAGAGGAGATGCTGCTAAGGCCATTTTCTACATGCAGCCTTCATCCGGCATGAGAATAGAAGTTTATGAGCCTTATTATGCATGTTCTTGTTTGCTCGCTTTAATATCTGCATATCCCTCAGGATGTCTGTGAGAGGTATAAAGGACACAAGAGCAATATTAGTCATAGCATCACATAGATCTTCACAATACATTCATTTATTTATTTGTGAGAAAAAAGGGGGCAGCGATGGCATCGATGACAGTTCTGACTCATTTAGTGACCACTTTGAAATACTATTTCCAGTGACCATGAAAAAAAATATATAAACATATTGTTATATTATGTATTATGCTATATTATATGTTGCTTTTGCTATCGGTGTGCATGTGAGTGACCAACCTGATCATGAATTTGTATGGCCTCACTCAAATTTTACGAATTCGTAAAAATCTTTGCTAAATCGCACATATTTTATGAGTTGCCCAATTCGTATGAAATTTGTACAAATGACCTACCCCTGACCCAGCCCCTAAACCTACTGTACCCATCACTGAGGTTTAGACAAATCGTACGAGTGAATTCTGACAAATTAGCCACCTCCTACTGGCGTTGACCGTTGTCCCGCCGTCATCATGCCAGTAAACACGTCACCAGAGACGGGATGTCATTGAGAAGAGGGAGGGGAAGTTGTTTTGATTAAAGATTACAAAGGCATTTACATTAAAAATCCCCTTTTTGACCTTTTCTTCACAACTCAAGGGAGCAAGTGCCAGTCTGAATTTCACTACTTCAAAGTTAAAGTTAATATTCGTACAGATAGTATTTATTTATATATTACTTATAAATATTTTATTTTCCAGAAAGCAGCATTGCATCTGGCATTGGCAGCAGAGGGGAGAAGGTTGAGTTTGGTGGAGCTGTTCTGTACAACACACACACACACACACATGCACACAATCTCTGTCGACAGTGCTGGCGGATTAGAGACATTTCTGAAATGCATGGAGCTGTCTTTTTTTGAAAAGCTTTTCAACAGTTACACCAGAGTTATAAAAAAAAGAACCATGAAAGGAGAAAAACAAAACCGTGAATATGTCCCCCCCTTCCCACAGAAGCCACAGCACAGTAACAATTAAAAAAGAAAATGACCAAATTGGACAGCAGAAGTATGCATTATCTTTGAGCCTGTGTGTGTGTGTGTGCGCGTTTGTCTTGAGCTCTAAGGATGACCATTGAGCTGTAAATAAAGCAGAAGCCCCCCAGCCTGCCAGTAAGAAGAGACAATCCTGCAATGCTCAGGCAGACATGTTCCTGATAAACCGTTGCTCTCTCACAGGGTGTACAATAGGGCCCGGATTCATTTGCATGACACAATTGGCTTGCCGTGCTGATGTGTTGCGGCTAGACAAGTGTAGCATTACGAAGAACAAGTTACCATGGGGAAGGTTAATGCAGACAATAAGGGAAGCAGATAATGGGAATTGGGCTCCTGTTTTTCAAACCTCTTATCTGGGAGCCGAGTAAAATCAGCCAGCTTTGAATACGGGCGACCGCTTTAAAGGGCCAGTCCCCCTCGCTCGGCTGCCATGTTCGCACATACATTAGGAATGATAATTTATTCATTCCAGTGTGTTTTTTTGTTTTTGTTTTACATATCCAAACATTCATCTGTTGATGTGCTCCAGGTATTTGTGATGTGTTTTGGGAATTTGAGAATATATAATGGGTCATTAGCTAACATGTCACTTTAAATGTGAAATTGCTATAATATGGTCTTGATTGGTGGAGATTTTTTGGCTACCATTTAAAGCGCCTCTTGGGGGTCAGTGGAAATTTTCATTGTTGAATTTAAGAATTTGATTCGATTAATTTTTTTTATTTTGCTTTCCAAAAACTAGTTGAACGTCATGAGATTAATTGTTATTGGTATGTTGACAGTTCTAGATTTGAACACATTTTTAGTTTTGTGATTTAAAGAAAAAATATTTAAAAGTATTAAAGGGGTCATATAATGGTCGTGCACTTTTTCAAGTTGATTGTACTGAAATGTGTGTTGGCAGTTCCTGTACACAACCATCATATAATGATAAAAATCTATCCAGTGGTTTTGTTTCAATCTCCTTACATGTTTTTCCCAGTCTCAAATCGGGCCGTCACACAGTCGGACGCCCCACCCACGATTGTTGATTGACAGCAGTGTTTCAACACATCCCCGCCCTGAGCGAGCTGTCATCATAGTCCGTCATTGTTAATATGCTGGAGCAGAATGGCGTTTAAGCGATTGTGGTGTTCTGTTCTTGGGTGTTATAACGAATACAGCAGTCATTTTGATGTTCCTAAATCCGAACCACTGTAACTGAGTTTTGTTTTCGAAGGGAATATTCCCCACGAGCAACGTCAATGCTTTCCTGTTTGGAAATCTCGCAAATCTTTTCTCACCAGTCTGCTTTATAAATGAGGATCAGTATAAAGCTGGTTTTGCTAAGAAGCTGCTCTGTAAGAAAAATAATCTGTACCAACTATTCATTCCCTGCTGCACCTCCAGAAGAAGTGAGTGTAAAAGTGTATTAACCTTAATTTATTAATCTCTGCAAATCGCTAGCACGCTTCATGATGCGGCTAATGTTTACACTCAGGGTTCAATACGGCATGTTTTCTATGTACAACGTTCTCAATATAATTAATAATCCCATGTTTGTAATGAACAACGTTTTATGGTTATTGTTTTATTACAAACTGAGTACGTATACATCAATAAATACATAGCGTTTGTACATCTCACTAAGTTACTCTAACGTTACCCTGCCAGTACATACGAAGATTGATCAAAGTGACATTACGTTGACCAACCATTCAGAAATGTCCTGCTCGAGTGTCGAACTTCTTTGCGGCCGTCAACTTGTTCCGGGTGCGACTCCAGTTCAAACTCAGTGACCACTGCCGTTCTTTCTCCAAAATATACCCTCAACTGTTGTCAAGGCAACACTCCACGCGTGTTGTATCAAAACGCCTGCAGAACAGAAGGGCGGAGTGAGCGCATTATCATTTAAAGGCATATGCACTGAAACGGCTTGCTGAAAACAGAGCTGTTTTTGACCAGGTAAAACAAGTGTTTTCTTACAATACTAATGAGAATTTCTAATTAAAGTACATTACAAACTTTTCATTTAGACCCTTAAGAATCAAATGAGCTTGTATGAAAATGCCATTATATGAACCCTTTAACGTCCATACTTGCAACATATATACTTTAAATAATATATTGGCTTTAAAAGTTTGAAAAACCCTTCTTTAACCAATTGCCCTGAACGAGTCATGGTTAGAAGGGGTGGTCTCCAAAAAGCCTGCCCCTCCGTTCAGCATGCGCCCAGATCAACCCAGCAGGTAAAGGCTCAATTACCATCCTTCAGCAGACCCCTAACAAGGCGACAAAAGGCCCTAATTTTTAATTTAATATTTGGGCTGCTGAGGAGAAGGGGCAGAATAAGGGGGGAGGTTGTCCGTCTGGGTGGAGCCTCCCACCGTGGCCTCCAGATGGGACAGGCTGGCAGAGAGGTTGTTAAGAGCGAGGATTGAGTACCTTACATAGTGAATTAAGTTTGAACCCTGGGGTGTCTGGGCTCTACAGAGAGAAAGACAGTCCTATTTCAGCTATGATGTGCTTTAGCTCTGCTTCCCTGTCAAGTTCTCTTCAACCCCTAATATCATGACATTTAAGCTATTCATTAATTGTTGGCCTGCATGATGAGTTTTTTTTTTTTTTTTTTTTTTTTGCTCTTGTATGGAAAAAATAAAAAGTGATGTGTCCCCTCCCCCTCTTTATTCATTATGAAGAACTATTCACTTTATCAGTTGGACAGATTTAACGATATTTTACATAATGTAAAGATAATCTAATTTCTGTGTTATCAGCCATTGCAGTTCTGGATGCTGATTGATTAATACCGTGTTTCTGTATGCTGTTGTAAAGTGTTGTAAAGTGCTGAAAATGTCTGTCAGGCAGGCTTAGATGCGAGCAGCTACCGTCGGATCATCAGGCTGGAATGAGAGATAGAGTTGTGTGTCATCAGTGTAGCAATGATAGGAAAATCCATGTTTCTGAATCACATATCCTATGGATGTCATGTAGATGGAAAAGAGAAGTGGTCCAAGCACCGAGCCCTGAGGCACCCCAGTACTTAGATGTTGGGTCTTAGACACCTAAACAGCTGTATTATCTTTCACTGCAACTATTTTCTTGTATATTCTATATGATAGTATTTTATGCTATATTCTCTTGTGCTTAAAATATTGTGTCAAAATCCTTTCCTTTATAGAAAATATAATTTTTTTTCTATTGATTTTAGGTCAGAAACTGGACACACGGCGATACAAGCAGAATACACACGCTTATCTTATATAAATATATGAATCCCAGACTTACTGGGACTGAGTTGCAGTAATGATGCACTTTATCAAAATTTTCTAACACTAATGACACCATTACCTGAGAATGACCCATGAACTTATGCTTGTAGCAGGGACTTTAGTTTTATGAATGCACGTGTGTATGTCTGTGTATTTGTGTGTGTCTGAAGGAACGGATTACTAAAAATAGAAAGGGATATATTTCCTCCTGGGGATGACACCCCATTTGTTTTCATTTTGTAGATGGTCGTCTGTGCCAGATTATGTGGTTTTCCCTCCCTCAGGGCTTTTCACTGGTTCTCTTACCCCCCACCTTCTAATAATGCTCCTCCTATTATTCCCTAATGGAATGAGGACAAAAACAATGACCTACTAAAGACCAGACAGAGAATTCACCTGTGATTTATCTATTTGCTCTCACACTCCATGCCATAGTCAGGGGCACAAATCATCTGTTTTGCTCCTATTGTGGAATCTTCAGTCCAAGTCTATTCCTTCAACACTTAAAACTAGGCCTTTGAGGTTCAAGTCTAGAGTAGATTATATTAATTAACTTATTTGTTTTAGTTAGTTGCTATTAACAGATGTAAGATGTAATTTTTTTTTTGATCCAAGTTTTTTTTTTATGGGATACTCCACTTTTTTTGGAAATAGGCTCAGAGTTTTACCGTTTTTAATCCATTCAGCCGATCTCCAGTTTGGCGGTACCACTTGTAGCATAGCTTAGCATACATCATTGAAGTGGACAAGACCATTAGCATTTCTCCAAAAAAATGACCAAAGAGTTTAATAAAGACAAAATCATATGACACAGCACCTGAAAATAGGCTAATATCGAGCTGGGGACTATTTTCAGGTGTTGCATATCATTACGCCAACTGCACTCATGGTACGGCAGTAAAATTTCTTGATTATTACGCAGGAATGAGAGTATAGTTCCTAGCCATATCAGCCTAGAAAATCGCAACTTCACATTTTCCGTCAGTCTTAGTGCATGATGTAACTACAGAAGAGTCAAGTTTTAAATAGGAAAAATATTGAAACTCTTTGGTCATTTTTTTTTTTTTTTTTTTTTAGAGAAATTCTAATGGTCTTGCCCTCTTCAATGATGTATGCTAAGCTACGCTAAAATATGCTACAAAAATTGTAAAACTCAAAAGTTTAACTCTGGGGGAGTTGTAAAATGAGCCTATTTCTAAAAAAGTGGAGTCTCCCTTTAAATTACTGTATTTTGTTTGATCAAGTGCATTCAGCAATCTCTGAGTGAACTTTTTATGTTTGGAGACAGTAAGTATGCTGTTTTACAAAGTTTTAAGAAAACGCTGATGTCTATTTGAGATACAATTGGAAGGATTGTAATTTAAAGGGAATTGAATTAAAAAGCTGGAAAGCACCAAGAAGAGCTAGAATAAGTATGACGATATGAAACTGCCAGCAAATGGATTCCTCAAACCCACTCGAGGGAAACCACACAAGCCACTTAGCAAACGAATAACTTTGGTTCTATTTTCACTTTCATATCACAGCCGAATGTATTATTTAACGCACGTACTTTGATGTATTTTTTTTTTCTCTTCGCTTGTTTTGCGTCATTCGTTGTGGCGCTGGCAGAGATTGCCTTGTTAAAGATTAATAAGACCGGTGGCGTGTGATTGTTTTAAGGTTAGGAGCGGCACTGATTCGCTCTGCTAATGCCGTATGTCTGTGTGCGTGTGCGTGTGAGCTGGGATATTGATCGCCTGTGTGTCTGCCCAAAGAGTGTTTGTTCAGTCAGGCAGTGAGAAGCAGAAAAAAGTGAGGTAGAGGAGAGAAAGCAGGACTAGTTTGGCTGACCTCGGCCCAGTATCCGACACCCTAGATGTATTTTGGCCACGTCAGTACGCAGCCTCTTCCTCCCATGTGTAGGAAATGTTTCACATCAGCATGCTTGATGTGTGTGTGTGTGTGGTCTCCCTAATGCTAATCACAATCTGGTGTTGACACACTCAAAGAATTAGTGCTAACTTCTTAAATAATCATTAGTCAAGTCACATTTATTTCTATAGTGCTTTATACAATACAGATTGTTTCAAAGCACATCAGGAGTAATAAACAAGAAAATAAGAGAATCAATGATGCAAACTTCATCATTGATCAATATAAGAAATTCTACATCTGCTGTAAAAACAGGTCTAAAAAGACATTAGTATGACTATTCAGCTCAAGTCAATTCAGCTTTAGCTTCATTTCAATAACTGTAAAGTTAATCAATTATGAAACAAGTTCAATTCAGCTATAAGCAGCTCTACAGAAGGCCAGTATCATTCAGCTCAATTTAGTTCAATGTTGATTCAGTTCAGTTCAATAATGTTCAATAAGTGTTGATGTTGCAAAATTTATCAATTATGAAACAAATTAAATTTAACTATAAATCAGCTCTACTGAAGACAAAAGTGTCATCATCCAGCTCCATTCAATTCAAGTTTTGTTCTTATCCGATAGTGTCAGTGCTGTCAAATTGATAATATTACTAAATATTAAAGGTGCAGTATGTTAATTCTCAAAGTTATTGGTGAACATTCTTGATATTTGAAATCAATCCAAACAAACACACCCCTGCTCTTCATTGCTCCGCCTCCAAAGCTCACTCTCCAATCCAAACAGCCCTACTCTGAGATGGTCTTGAACTCTTGGGTGCACTAACAAAGGAAGCTAAACAGTAAACACTGCATTCTGTAGCAGTCATCAGCTTGCACAACTCTCATTTACTGGCCTCCGTTACACACGCAATACAAGAGTGGATGTATTTATCGTAGCAGAAGCTAAACAAAATAATGCTTCAAGAAATTTAAAGTGAAGATGATTAACGAACAAAAAAGAATACAGAAAAAGAATACAAAAAAATAAATATATTTAAAAAATGATATATAAATGAATATACAGTACACAAGTAAATACAAACAAGAGTTCCTTGTTAGTTGCCAACAGCACAGCAGCTCCAGACAAACAATGACACTCAAAAACAGTGTTACGGAAAATAATAATTCATATTTTCTAATATTAACATGGGTCCTAAAGCTCATTCCTGATCATAACCCTTCATTTTCCAGTGATATTCTCATTTTCTCTTTTGTAATGTCTCTCAGCAATCCCTCTTTCTACAGTCTTCCTTCAAATCTCCTTCTTGCTTGTTCTCTCTCCTTCACCATAATATGCCCCCTAATGCTGACACTCAATGCACTTTTTGTTGTTGTGTCTGGTTGTGTCATTCCAATCAACTTTCAAACATTACTCACCCTACCTTTAAGTGTCTTTTAAACCTCAACTAAGCACACAAAAAGCAATAGTGGCTAGGAAAGGAATCCAAACTCCATCAGGTGACATGGAGAAAACCTCTGGAGAAACCAAGTAGAGGATTGGCAGGGGAGTGGGGGTTTATCCAACATGCGTATGTCTAGCGTGACTGGATTCTCTCTCCAACTCACGTGGACATATTTGTCCTGATTTTTTTTTCTTCCCAGGGGAACTTAGCATTCTGTCCGTGACCCATATTGACACCTTTGAGACATTGTGAGAAACACTGCTTTATGGGACATGTACACATGCGATGACCTCAATTCTCCCCATAGCAGCACTGCTCGACCCCCTTTTTTGTTGTCGGTGATTCATTTTAAAAGCTGTTCCCAAATGTACAATTAGCATACTAGCTCTTACGGAGGTTATACCCTATCGCCGGTTATTGACCATTAAGCTGTCCATTAACGCATTGCTGCTTCTACCACAAACAGGTTCTCCCTCTATTCACGGGCCAGAACGATGAATGAGCTGATTTATGTCACAATCTCATTTTGGTGTGTTTTTATATGTGCGTTGTAAACCTTTAATGGCTAATGCGTTAACAATATCCCGGTTCAAAACTCTGGTTGCCACACATATCAACATCGCTCTGGGATTAATTGAGTCTCACTGGAAATCTCTGTGCGCTTGGGAATAACCGTCTTTCCAATTGCCACAGTAGTTAACGGAAGAGGTTTAGGGCTGTTTTATCTCAAATTTATCAGGAGGGAATTGGGCCGAGGTCATTGTCAGGCGGCCCTAACCCTTTGTGTCACCTCTATTGTGGTTTGAAGATAAAGTGCTGAAAGACGGCTGTCATCCCCCTCTCCAGGCTGTAAATGCGTGCAAAGTCGAATCGCGCATTTGCCTCGAGTGCACAACGCGGGAACGTGGTTTCAGAAAACACTTGACAAAGACCAGTTCCATCACACTCCAGGATAAAAGGCATCATTTCAGAGGTTTTCATTGCCCGTTTAACTATCCTTGTTCCCTCTCTGTCTAATATCTCCTCTAAATTACCATCTCAAATCTATCTCAGAATTGGCACACGAGAGACGTCTGCACCAGAGACAGCCGTCCACCCACCACCCCTCAGGCTCCATGGCATTTTACAAACCCTGGTCATGTTTGCCTGCGAATTTCCTTCGGATTAGATTTGTAAATCAAAAACCAATACATAACATGCAAGAATTAATCTGTTTTATATACCTTGGTTACATTTTTCCTGCTGCACATTTGGAAGATTTAGAATGTATTTGCACCTGCTGGTTTCAGCCATTATATGCTTGAGTTCATACATCTATTTGTGAGGCTATAAAACAGGCATTGACTACCCATGTAAATTGTGTTCCCCACAATAAATTGTATGCATATTTGCAAAAAAAAAAAAAAAAAAAAAACTACACGACTGCTGTCGGTTCTCCCCCGTGTTTCTGGAATACTAATAACAGCTGTGCGAGACGCATGTGCTCCCTCTGTGTTTTAAAAAAAAAAATGTTTTATCTCAGTGTGATTTGGATTGAAGTTGGGTTTCTTAGCATTTCTGTCTCCCTGTCTGCATGCAGCGTCTATTTATTTGAAGCGAGCGATGTTCTTACTGTAGCGAGCTGGTTGAAAATGCCGTTGACCCACACGTAGCCACGGTTCAGAAGATGATTTCTATAGCACCGGCACGCTCTGTCTCTCTCTATGTGGCTCCCTATGAGATGCCTCTGCTGGAAGATGTGTACATTAATCCACGATCTAGTTGTGTACGACTAAGTATTAATCACATTCAGCCTGCAGGGGAGATGACTGTTAGCGATGCTCGCCCACATTCAGCACTGAAGTCAGGCCAGGACATTTGGATGAATCCTTTTTTGATTTAAAGATTTGTCTTTTTAAAATGACTTTTTAAAATGCTTGACTGAAATAAGGGGTGCCGTATGGTTCTTGGGTTTCGCTCTTGAGCGTGCAACGTAAATCTGCAGCAGTTGACTTTGCTTTAACCCTGCTGATAAATAAGATTAGAACTGACAGACTCCATACTAGAAATAAGTCCCATCTTCATATTTCTCGTGATGACCTTCGCTATCTGATTTGCATTATCTTTCAAGCCATGATGTCACCAGAATTACCACTGTCAGATTTTGGGCTACTTAGCAAAACCACACACAAGCTTTTTGGATAATTCCTCCTCCTTTTTTGGTGCCAAACAGGGCTTGTGTAATGACCGTAAAAAACAGAATAATGATCCGTGCTGGCTGATGAGTGACTAAGATGTTAAAATGCTTTCACATGCGCTTGTATGTGTTCCAGAGTGCTGTTTCACAGTAGGAATATCATGTTTCTAGGGCTGATTTAATTTAACTTAATTTTAAAGACTTTACATGTTTGTAATATTCACAAAAATTAATTTTTACATTATTACTTTTTTATATACGTATTTTTATTATATTACATATTTTAATGTTTATTTATTCTTTACAAATATTTAAAGATGTCAAACATTTTTATAATTTACATAATTATATTCAATGTTTATTGTAAAATAATTCAAATATATGTATAGCCTATAAAATATTATATTAAAAAATAATTTTCTATCAATACTGTTTTTTCTTGTAAATTCTAATTGTAAATACTTTTGTGAATCCAAAAGTGATTTATTTTTATGTATATACAATGTTATAGTTATAATGCACTGAAATTAGTAGCCATTTACTTACAGCCGCCGACTGCACACATGCACTGTGAATATAAGCCTGTTAGTCTGTGTCAGAGAAACTCTAGTGCTTAAATTCTTGGTCAGTCCTGCTGTTAGAGCACTTTGGGAAGTGGCAGTGTGATTGTAGCTGAGCTTAGCCGAATATCTGTGCACCTTTATGTCTCATGCCCCAATGAGGATCTGTACAGAGGTCAGAGGTCAACACCCCACTCTCTAGCCCCTCCTCCTTCCCTCCACCCAGAGTGATGTGCCGAAAAGCCAATAAAATTGCAAATTTCCCCATATTTTCACAATATCCTAAATAAACAGGAACCAAGCACACATTCCCTCGCTCTGCATCAAATATTAATCTCGGTGTGGCTACAGCGCCGTGCGGCTGCAACGACCGCCTCTCTCTGGGTAAACATTGGCAAGATTGCTATTCAGCAGCTCTCATCCGTGTGCCTTGCCGAAGAGCATGACAAATTCTCTTCCTAATTACAAGGCGATCTGTGTGCTCTCCAGCACTGTAAATCCACCACTCGCTCTCTCCTCTCCAACTCTGGATTAGGCCTTCCCATTCCCTCCTCATTATAGCTTCTGCTCAGGTTGGATGGATGTATTCAAATGGGTGAACCAGTGTTTCGAAGAGTTCATCATATGTCAGAGGGGCGCTTAGTAGACCCATTATTTTGCAGTTGGTATGTTCCCTTAAAGATGGTACATTCTTTTTTTTTTCTTTTTTTTTTTTTGAAGAGTGAGAGTCATTCAGTGCCCTTTTAAATCCCTTTCAGCCATATTATGAATTATGGATAAAGGTGTTATTTAATTCAGATGTAGTGTTTATTATGCTACTATAATAAATCAGTATTACTTGCATATCTATACATTTTATTTTATATATACATATGTTTTTTTTTTCAATTTATTTTCCTTTAAAAATATCAGTCATATCAGTCCCCTAGGTTATCAGAAATGTTCACTCACTGAATAAATTCAAACTTATTTATAAAATTAATGAAAGCTTTTGTTTTTGAATGATGTTTATCTGCATCATGTGACTATTGACCAGCATAAAAAAAGCAATTCAAGCATTTTTACGTACAGGAAAGTTGATATGTGTTGAAAAATACTCAAGCATATCAAAGTTAGAGACTCTTTCCTTCTCTAAACTTTCCCCTTTCTCCCCTACTGCACTTGAGTGTGCCCTTTACCGCTGTCAGTTTTCACCCCCTCCTCCTCGCCAGCAGCACAGTGTCCTTTCCATGCCATTGTCTCGCTGTTTTGCAAATGAATGTAATTATCGGGGAAATAATAAGAGGCTCCTGCTCTGGTTGAAACGGAGAGAAAGTCTAAATGTTCCCCTGGAAAAACCGTGACAGCAGCCCTGAACAGGTTGTCAACAAGACTGATGTGCCATCTTTGCCCACAAGGGGCAGCAAAGTACACAGCATGCAGGGATCGCCTGCCCTTCTTGTCCAGTCTCGCCTCTGATGATTAAGACATCCTCCATTCACCAGAGAATCGACTCATTTAAATGCTAGAGGCAGGCTTGGGAGTGTTGGGTTCAAACCTGAGTTTGTAAAGCTAGGACAGTAGATTCAAGTTGAATCTGGAACAAGCTTTCATTCAGACAGAAAACCTACTTCTTCCCAGCAATTCCCCTCAGACTTCAGGCAGATTAACAGGTACAATTCTTCAGTATACAGTCACTGTCAGTCCCTTATTAAACACCACCCGCTGTTATCCGCCACGCTGCTCCTGTTTCTTTCTCCGAACCCTGGGCAGAAATGAGAGCGTGACGAAGTTGCTGACACAGTTCTCTTAGTCTTTCCTTAATCTCACACATCTTACTTCCTCTCAACATGTCCCAGCCACACACGCAGTCATTTAGAGCTCCTGTAAGTAATTGGGTCTCCTGATGCTCCCTCTGAATCTGGGGTGTTTATTGAAACCGCTGGATCAGATATCACTCCCTGTGGCTCTCACTACCTTGTGCACTCTGTGTGCAGGTGTCTCTTGGGCTTGTCTCAAAAGAACTCTTCTTTCTATCCACTCAATCATGCTTTTTTTGCATATGTTAGTGCTCAGCTAGAGCAGTTTTCAGTCAGTGTTGAAAAGCTTGTTATTGTAGTAAAATACTCATAATTGAGTATTCAGTTACAAATAATTGGTTGTAGTTGGAATCAAGTTACTCTGATTTACTTTTCATGGTTAAAACAGTCTCTTCTGTTGTCCTACAGCTTATATGGTCAGACGAGAAGATATCTCTATCTATCTATCTATCTATCTATCTATCTATCTATCTATCTATCTATCTATCTATCTATCTATCTATCTATCTATCTATCTATCTATCTATCTATCTATCTATCTATCTATCTATCTATCTATCTATCTATCTATCTATCTATCTATCTATCTATCTCAAATCGATTAATCGCGATTATTTGCATCTAACATAGAAGTCTGTTCATGTAATATACACTCACCGGCCACTTTATTAGGTACACCTGTCCAACTGCTCGTTAACACTTAATTTCTAAGCAGCCAATCACATGGCGGCAACTCAGTGCATTTAGGCATGTAGACATGGTCAAGACAACCTCCTGCAGTTCAAACCGAGCATCAGTATGGGGAAGAAAGGTGATTTGAGAGACTTTGAACGTGGCATGATTGTTGGTGCCAGAAGGGCTGGTCTGAGTATTTCAGAAACTGCTAATCTACTGGGATTTTCACGCACAACCATCTCTAGGGTTTACAGAGAATGGTCCGAAAAAGAAAAAAACATCCAGTGAGCGGCAGTTCTGTGGGCGGAAATGCCTTGTTGATGCCAGAGGTCAGAGGAGAATGGCCAGACTGGTTCGAGCTGATAGAAGGGCAACAGTGACTCAAATAACCACCCGTTACAACCAAGGTGGGCAGAAGAGCATCTCTGAACGCACAGTACGTCGAACTTTGAGGCAGATGGGCTACAGCAGCAGAAGACAACACAGGGTGCCACTCCTTTCAGCTAAGAACAGGAAACTGAGGCTACAATTTGCACAAGCTCATCGAAATTGGACAATAGAAGATTGGAAAAACGTTGCCTGGTCTGATGAGTCTCGATTTCTGCTGCGACATTCGGATGGCAGGGTCAGAATTTGGCGTCTACAACATGAAAGCATGGATCCATCCTGCCTTGTATCAACGGTTCAGGCTGGTGGTGGTGGTGTCATGGTGTGGGGAATATTTTCTTGGCACTCTTTGGGCCCCTTGGTACCAATTGAGCATCGTTGCAACGCCACAGCCTACCTGAGTATTGTTGCTGACCATGTCCATCCCTTTATGACCACAATGTACCCAACTTCTGATGGCTACTTTCAGCAGGATAATGCGCCATGTCATAAAGCTGGAATCATCTCAGACTGGTTTCTTGAACATGACAATGAGTTCGCTGTACTCAAATGGCCTCCACAGTCACCAGATCTCAATCCAATAGAGCATCTTTGGGATGTGGTGGAACGGGAGATTCGCATCATGGATGTGCAGCCGACAAATCTGCGGCAACTGTGTGATGCCATCATGTCAATATGGGCCAAACTCCCTGAGGAATGCTTCCAGCACCTTGTTGAATCTATGCCACGAAGAAGTGAGGCAGTTCTGAAGGCAAAAGGGGGTCCAACCCGTTACTAACATGGGGTACCTAATAAAGTGGCCGGTGAGTGTATATATATATATATATATATATATACATACACATATAATATATATATATATATATATATAGTAATAAATATACACATATACTATATAAATACTAGGGCTGTGCAAAAATTAATTGCGATTAATCGCACCCAAAATAAAAGTCTGAGTTTACATATATATTTTTGTGTGCTGTGTATAATTATTTTGTATATATAAATACATATGCATGCTTGTATATATTTAAGAATTATTTGCGCTTAAATTCTGTATATATATATATATATATATATATAAATACAAAATCTATATTATATAAATATAAATATTTTATATATGAATAACACATTTTCTTAAATTTATACATGCATGTGTGCGTATTTATATATACAAAATAATTGTATACAGCACACACAAATATATTATGTAAACACAGACTTTTATTTTGGATGCGATTAATCGCAATTAATTTTTGCACAGCCCTAATAAATACTTATACATATATGTTAGTGTGTGTGTGTGCATCCACCAAATATTTTTCTACTGTCATTAAATCTAATTTAATTTATGCTTATTTGTGCGTGAGTGTTTCAAGGCAAATTTGGCTTGTATTTCCCCTTGCTTCCTTAATCTCCTTTGCCAGTGATCAAAGGCCTCTTCCCGGTCCCTTCTCAAGCACGGCTATACCACCCCCTGGTTGACACGATTGTCTAACAGGCGCGCTGAGGACACCTTACGGGGGGTCTTCTACAGCAGCTCCCCGCCCCCCCCAGTGCTGATGTGCCGGGATCGGTTATCTCTGTCACAGTGTGTGATTGCAACCTCTGGGTGACCCCTACGCAATATATATCGTCACAGGTTATCTACATAATGCAGGGGGAGAAGGTGAGAAAGCTATCAGAGAGATAGCGTGGAGCAATCAGGCCTTTCCTGTAGACAATGACGGCCGTTGTATGACTGGAAATGTCGTTGAGGTGACAGTAAATGATTCAGAGCTCATACGTCGCAGGTGACCCGGTTGCATGACTCTACATCTTCTGATCGACACGCGTGTCAGCGTGTTTGTCACGGACATACCAAGGGTATGGCTGCGGTGTAGTCACCTGCTGGCTCCTCTGAGGTAGCTCTTAGTGCTTCTCTGGTAAATGAAGCCATGATAGCAGATTAAAGCAAGCCATTGATCATCTCCCACCGCAAATGATGCATAATCCCTCTCGTAATGTGTCTTTCATAATCATCATGACAGGTCCCAGGAATGCACGTGAATAAAAAGCGAGCCAGGGAAGGAGTAAACCGATGAACGACTTTTTAAGAAGCAGGCTATTATGAGACATTCGCCTTCTTTTTATGATATCAAATGATCATTTATCCAGATGGCTGGAAGAGGGAGCGTCACGACATAACTGCTTTGCATTGTTGTTTTTTTTAACTCTATTGCCAACATAGCTGTGCTCTGCACATGGCAATAAACAGATGTTGGTTTTGTTTCGCTTTCAGACAGGTATTCCACCAAACCACAGTTCCCTGACCAGCTACTGAGCAGCTGAGACTGGCATCTGCTGCTGTGTTTGAGCAGGAGGGACTCACTGCTGGCAGGTTGCTGTTAACTTGGCAATAAAGGAAAGTCCAGGAATATGAAGAACTATGACGCGCTTGATGGGTTTCGATCATTCTGTCTCATCAGGACATTTGTTTTTATGGTCATGATGTTGGAACGTAGCTCTGTAGCGAGACTCGCAGCATGGCTAGCGTGAATATGGCTGCGGGTGAGAAAACCACCATCAGCCTTATGCTCACTCTTAGCATTTTTATTTTTTTAAACGAGCTTTTTGTAATTTGATTGTGCTTATCATATTCAAGATAATATTAACTTTAAAGAATGTTTAGTTGAACGCTCTGACGCATGGTTGGCTGTGCACATGAAATGAGACAATGTTTTTGGAAATTTAAAGCTTATTTACAAAGGTCACTTCATCTGTTTTACTGATCCAATAGCTAACAGACCATTTAAAAAATGTAAATGTCTTTTAAAACACAATAGAAACAGATAGCAGCCTGATCAGGATGCAGATTGCGATGCATTCATGATGTAATTCTTTATTAAATATTGAATATTAACGCTAAAGTTAATCTTTAAAACACCAATAACACTGTTAAATGTAATCTTGTAAATGTACGTTTTCCATGCCATTTATAATGCTGTGATGCCTAAAATCACATGTAGCATTTCAATTGTTGTTGTAATTTTGCAAAATATTGTAGAATTTTATCATTTATTGGTCAAAACAACCGCTATGGTATCAGACAGAACTTAAGTATCAGTGCAGCCCAGTTCTGAGAATAGTAAAACAGATTTTTTCAAAGACACACACATGTCGTTTATGTGGCCTGGTGTAAATAAAATGTGCACAGAAAAAGCAATCAATAAAGATGAAGGATGTCTTATTAACCCCAATAACAAGTTCGAGTTTATTTTCCCGCTAAGACGTCAATCTTGAAGCGATAAAGGTGATAGACTGGAATCCTCTTTTGTGTAGGTGAGGCCTTTGTCGACAGGGTGCCGCCACTTTGGAAAATTCCCTCACTTTATGGGTTATATCGTGCGGAAGGGAAACAATTCGTGTATATCGTGATGGTTTCTGTATTTTATTGTTTGTATTTTTTGCCTTTCGAGTCCCAGTGGAGGGTGCGAGCTGCGTTTTCAGATTTGCTTCTCCGTTAAAGCATAATGTGTGTCATTTTGGGAGAAAATGGTGCATCTGGAGAAGCAGGTTGTGAAAATGGTACCTGATATGACCTCCATTTTAGAGAATGGTGGAGAAATAATGGAAACCCCGGGAGGTAAAAAGTGCTGCCCCGCGACGAGACCCCGGGCCAGGCATTAGAGAGGATGAATGACAATACTGAGATCCCAGCCGCCGCTCTGCTTGTTTATGGATGTGTGTGCACGTCTGTGAAGTGTGCGATAGATTAAAGTTGTCTCTGCGAATGTTGTTTCTCTTGTGTGTGAAATCGATGATTGATGTTTCCCTATCATGCGGTGCTGTAATTTTTCTCTCGTAATTAACTATGACACCAAAAATCTACTCTCGTCTGTCAGTGCATAAACATTACGCGTAATCTGTTTCAAAAATTCTAGCTGCTGTTTAATTGTTCCCTATGTGCCCGTCGCTCTTTTAGACTTTGCCCTGATCTCTGGGAGTCGGATAGATGGATTCATTTCCAAACTGGCTTTCAAGAGTCGCCACTGCCAGACCCCCTACTGCGCTAAGCCATCAGCTTTATTTGTTGATCTGTATTTCTCTCCCTCCCTCTTGGCTCATCGAGGCATGGGTTACCATTAGAGGCAGATAATCTGCAGTGATTAGATAGGTTTTTATGTGGTGGTTCAGGCCTGGTCCCGGAGAGGCAAGAAGAGAGTGCCATTCAGCGGAGAAGAATAGGGCGCAGGGCTCCGCCAGCCACTCAGAGCTCAGTGGCCAGGGCAGCTGTCTATTCACACAACCCTGCCAATTAAGCACATTCAGCGGGGCGCTGGAGAGACACCCAGCCGGAGGTAATCAGAGCCTTGGTCATCTCTCATCTCATATCCTCTCATAATTTCTCTTTTCTCCTCTCCCCTCTCTTTTTTTAACTCACTCCTACTACCTTTTTCCTCCTTACCTGCTACTGGTGTGAAAATGACTGAGTGGGACTTTACTGCGCTGTGCTCTTGCTTGTCGAATAAGTTTCTCCTGTCTGCACGAAACGGAGACACTTAATATTCCTGGTTGCTCTTTGTGATGTAGGCTACAGTAAGCTCATGTTCAGTGAATGTGGGCTTGATCTCTCCACCTCACTATTGTAAGGGACTGGGAGTAACTAAAAGTGAGTGATACTTAAGTAAGGGAGTAGATCAGCTGTTTTCAGAAGCTTTTGATGAGCTACTTTTTTCAACAAATAGTTGCATAGCACAACCAAACGCATTGTAATAATGCATGTAGCTTTAGCACATCAAATTTTAAGGAATCATTTTGATATGACAGTTCATGTAAATGAGCAGATTCACTCATTTGAGTCTGCATGTTTTACGTCTAGAACCTAGTAAAGAGTATTATCTCTAAAAACTGTTTAGCATATAATGGGGGCATCTAATAAGTAAAAAGAAATCGCTAGTTAATACCACTAACATGCCTCAAAATAGCCCCCCACTCACACAGTAACATAATGAGGTTCCCTATTCAAAACGAAGCATTGAGACAAGTCGAACCACGAACGCCGTTCATACAGTTGAGTTGTCGAGACTGTTTTCCAAAGATGGCTCCTCAAAGTGTACTGTCTTTATAAAGTATCTTCTTATTAAACGGTCTCTTAGAAAGTTCTCAATGCTTCGTATTGCATGTAGGCACCCTCATCATGTTACTGTGTTAGTGTGGGGCTATTTTGAGCCTTGTTAACTAGCGATTTCTTTTTACTTATTATATGCCCCCATATACTAGCATTATACGCTAAACAGATTTAGAGATAAAACTCCTTACATTCGATTATCATGAAAACAAATCTCAGAGAACGGTCGACTAGGTACCAATGTGTTATTAGACCAAAGGTTGATTTTGCACCAGAGTTCTCCTTTAAATACTGTTAAATCACTCAATTTTTGTAGATCCGTTACACACAGTAAATTAGGGGAATTTCTTCTTTTTAAGATGTATTTCATTCTAAATTGGTAAGTTTTTTGTATTTTATAATTAAATAAATATTCTATTTTTTATTCAAACGTATCTGTTCTTTAAATAAAAATGAGAAAACCCTGAGAAAAGCCCGTTCTTGTTCCATAAAAACATGACTGTGATTACATTTTATATTATATGATCTAATAGTATATCAATAGTTTATTATAAACAATTGGAAAATTATGTATATTGCGCACTCAAATCAATACTTAACCCAAAAATGGGTCTTCTGTCGCTTCCTCCCCCCTCATGTCGCTCAAGTCTTGCATGACTGCCTTTTTTTTCTGCACAAAAAGATACTGGAAAAATATAGAGATACTGTTTTGGGACGACATGAAGGGGAAATAATAATGAAGAATTAATATTATTATTATAATTATTGGAGAACTAGCCCTTTGACTTGCCAAATGTTTCTTTAAATTCCCGTTTACTTAGTGTCAGATTTGACTCCACAGTATCTCTGAGGTAGTAGGACATGGTCAGAGCACACACACCCTTGCTTGTTCTAATAACGGCACACAGAACAGTCATTAATACTCTGTGTGGCATAAGCACCGTGGGCTGGGCAGTAGTAATGGATGCTGTGACCAGTAATTAGGGTACAGGCTAGTGTTAAAGAGTCAAGACTTTGGGAAAGCGATTTGTGGAATAATTAGTCTCTAACAGTTTATTGATGGCTCTTTCATACTTTTCCAATGTGTTCCTTTTGGCCCCTCAGCCCACATTAACGACCCTCTGGGTCTCCCCAAACAGTCGTCCCGTCTAATTAATTGAAATTAGGGCAGATCAAATGCATTTCAAGTTTCTCATATTAAAATTACCTGGGGGAATGAATTTCCAATTTAGAACTTGGGATTTCTGTCTTGTTAAATGGTGCTAAACGATGGTCTTAATATGCGCGAGGCAGTATTGCAGTAGACTAATGGCTGCTAATCTAAGGCCATTGTTCTTGTTGCCTTATTGATACCTTTCAATTTATAGAACCTCATTGCTCAAACCTGTCTCCTATTTGGGATTTAGCTGTTAAAAGATTTTTTTTTTTAAATGGAATAATAATATACTAGTACCTTTAAACTAATGTTTTGGAATGCTTAAGCTTTTTTTTCCTCCCTATAGCTAAACTATACAGTAGATCGCATTGTGTAATTTCTCCTTATCACAGTTTTATTCTGCAGCTGTTATTGACACATATTGTGTGACCCAATAGAACACGCCTGTGTTTATTTCACCTTCTGACCTCTCTGGCTAAAAGTCAATGCTCTCTCGCATTCATTTTATTCAGATGCATCCATCCTCTTGGGCTTTTGCAGTTTTTCAGAGCCTTGTGAAGGAAAATCAGAGAACTAGACTTGTATCTGTGTTTGATATAGACAAGCTGTTCTAGTGAACTCTTGAGGGACTTGCTCTTCAGGGGCAACGGTCCCATATGTCTCCCAACAAAAAGTCAATCTTCCCCTCTTGTGTCCTTATTACGATGCCTTATTGGCATTTACATCTGTATTAACAGTGGCACACATGACCCTGCGTGTGTCCGGCCTGGCAGATTGATTAACAAAGGATGTTGCTTCACGCTTTTCACCATGCGCTTCGGCAAGTGGGACTCTGGGGGCCCCAACCTGCCCAGGACCCTGTGGGATCGTAGGCTTTTGGTGAGGTACTGGACCCCAGCATGGTCCCCTGCTTCAGGGGCCGGATTAACCCCGCAGAGCCACAATAGATGCACATGTCCCCTTGGCCAGGGCCAGCCCATTCAGACCTGTGTTACTTACACCCTAATAAGGATTAGGCTTAATGAACTGGAAGAAGTTAACAATAAATGAAGCGGCCTTTAAGCAGACTCTAATTCCATTTTGTGTCTCCTTTCTCTTGCCCATTCTTTGCTGCCTCTATTTGAATACAAGGTGTAATCCTCTTGAATATCAAAGATGGTTAGGGCTATGAATTTACATTTTTCTCTGATGCATGGTTCTGGTCCGATTAAACATCCCTAGTGAATGTTCCTGGGAGTGAAGCAACTGACAGCTCCCATCTGCTGTCAAGATGCACAAGCTCTTTTTGTTGATGTATGGTGCCAGATCACAGATTCCCATTCTTTTTATTTTTATTATATATATATTGAGTTAGTTTCTTATGTCATGTTCAAAATATTGGGGTAGGTAAGATTTTAATGTTTTTGAAAAAAGTCTCTTATGTTCGCCATAAAGGCTTAATTTATTTGATTAATAATTATTATTAATATTGTGAAATATTATTACAATTTGTAATTTATTCCAGTGATGGCAAAGCTGAATTTTCATCATCATTATTCCAGTCTTACTCCAAAAAAACAAACAAAAAAAAAAAAAATTTTGATGGTTACTTTAAGAAGAACAGCATTTATTTGAAATATAAATATTTTGAAACAAAATAAAAGTATTTAAAAGTCTCTTTAAGTTTTTTATTAAAAAAAAAATATATATCTTACTTGTCCCATACTTTTGAACATGTTCTTATATGTATTTATTTAATTAAAAATGCAAATAATAATAATAAAAAAAAACAGTTCCTGTCAAAAGTTTGGAAACATTTTAGCAAAAATGCAAAATACAAAATATTTTGAAATTAGTCTCTTATGCTTACCAAGGCTGTATTTTTTTTTAAAATCAAAAATACAGTAAAATCAGTAATATTGTGTAATATTATTTGATTTGTTTTATATTTGTTTGGTATTTAAATTAATTAAAAATTATAATTTATTTCTGTGATGGCAAAGCTGCATTTTCAGCATCAGTAGGCTACTCCAGTCTTCAGTGTCACATGATCTTTCAGATATCATTCAAATATGCTGATTTACTGCTCAGGAAACATTTATTATATTATTATTATTATTATTATTATTATTATTATTATAAATGCTGGAAACTGTGTTTGCTGCTTAACATTTTTTTTGTGGCAACAATGATACCGTTCAAACAAAATTAAAAAGAAAGAAATTAATACTTTTATTCATCAAGAATGCATTAAATTGATCAAAAGGGGCAGTGAAGACATTTTTCTATTTTCTAAGATTATTTCT
The DNA here is from genome assembly GCF_988280905.1 of Pimephales promelas. Taxonomy (NCBI): domain Eukaryota; kingdom Metazoa; phylum Chordata; class Actinopteri; order Cypriniformes; family Leuciscidae; genus Pimephales; species Pimephales promelas. The sequence continues at coordinate 20,323,406 of NC_142784.1, forward strand.
ATTTAATAAATGCTTTATTAACAACTTTAATAAATGCAAATAAATGTTGTCCATGGAACTTTCTGTTCATTAAAGAAAAAGTATCATAATTTCTTCCAAAATATTTAGCAGCCCTGTTTTCAACCCTGATAATAATATGAAATGTTTTCCGAGCAGCAAATCAGCATATTAGAATGATGTCTGCAGGATCATGTGACACTGAAGACTGGAGTAATGATGCTGAAAACTCAGCTTTGCCATCACAGGAATACATTACATTTCAAAATATATTCACATAGAAAACAGTTCCTTTAATTTGTTATAATTATTTGCAATTTTAGTGCGTTTACTGTATTTTTGATTAAATAAATGCAGCCTTGGTGAGCATAAGAGACTTATTTGCAACTTGCAAACGTTTCCAAACTTTTGACCGGTACTGTGTAATGTTTAAATATAGATCTCTTGAGAACTCACTTACACTCTTCATAACATAAATCTGAACCGTGATTAAAAACCCACGATTACATGTAGTGGCTATTTCATTGTGAGGTGTGATTTGTTTTATTGACTTTCCTGTCGAAGGTGAATCCTTTTATACTCAGCAGCAGTGATGTTAAACTGAAGTGGCATGGCCAGGCCGAGAGTCAATGAGGAGGGCTGTTGGAAGGTTTCTGTCATGTTTTTGTTGGTCGCTCAGATCATACTCAGATCTCCAAATGCAATTTCACAAAACCGTTTACCCAAAACCATATTCCTGACATGAAACTAGCCATTTACAGATGGCCCAGGGATTAAGTGCTTGTACGACTTCACTCAGAGTAAGGGAGGAGCAGAAAAAGAAACAGAGTGGGAGAAAGAAGGTGAGCCCTGAGCTGTTATCCACTTCAGCCATCCCTTCCGCTCCCTCATCCGCTTCATGATAGGTACGTCAAAGTATGACCTGGCCTGTGTGAAAGTGGTGACACTACTATATCTGCATTTTGTCATATTGTATTGCACACACAGCTGAGCGAATGGAGCAAATAATCAAGCACTCTGTGCTGTAAAGTGAACCGGTTGAGTCATTGAATTGTGTCAGTCCATCTTTATTTACTTTATGATGTTGTTGACCATGTTTTTAACACATAGATAGAAATGTGATGTTTTCTAAATAGTTTAGTTTAAATTGATTGCTTCATTTCAGTTCTGTCAGCCTCATCGAGGGCCTGATTGTTTTTGTGATTTACGATTTTATAAATAAATAAATAAATAAAGTGATAGTTCACCCCAAAATTATTTATTCACCGATAATTAACATATGTGGTGTCCAAAACAGTTAACGTTTACAATTTAACAGGGACTTCCCTTACGAAAAAGAAGTATATTTCAAGTTCATTTTATGTAGTATACTTAAGTAATGTTCAAGTATATTTTTAAATATGCATTATGTAGTAAGTATAGTAATGTCACTATGTACTAGTAGTAAACTTGTAAGTGTACTATATTAATACTGCTTGGGACTAAATTGGCCCACTTTTAGTACATACAAGTATATGTTTAAGTGTACTATAAGTGCAACAGTAAGTGCACAACTAGTTCATAATTATGTATCTCATGTGTACTGCAAGTGAATTTATGGGTATACTAGTAGTTTACTTTTTTACTGTAATACTTATACAAGTATACTTTGAATATTTAATTATACTTTTAAGTATTACTGGATCAAAAGATTGAGTACAAGAACAGGACAAATATACTTGCTTTTCTCTCAGTCACACAAGTCAAGTACACTAAAGTGTAATTTGAAGTATATTTCTGAGAAGTACATATAGTATACTTCTGAGAAGTACAGGAAAAATAAACTGAAAGTATACTTTCTTATTTTTAGTTTAAAAGAAGTATACTAATGGCACACTTGAAAAAAACGTCTTTTTCGTAAGGGTTTCCATGCACATATGATCATAAACACATTATTCAAAATATCTTTTTGAATGTTTACACACGCACGAAATTATGACAACTCTCACACTTTTAGATGAACTGTCCTTTTCAGTGAACAATACATTTTAAAATGTATATAAGATTATATGATTATGTACGGAGCATGAGCAGCATTAGATTAGCGAACTGCAGTGTCACAGTAGCTATAGCGTGTTAAAGGCCTAATTAGAGGTTGTCAATCTGTTTTTGCGAGACGTCAGATGTCGTCATCAGGGCTGATGTTTCTGGTCCTTGCCTGCATTGCTCATGGCATGGATCAGGTCAGGGTCCAGTGAGCCTCACATTGCTCCCTCAGCCATTCAGCTCAGGGACACTTTTCATGGCTGTTGTTGTGTCATTTCATAAGAGCCAACAATTCAAAAGCAATCACGTATAAACTAACATGAGGGTCTCTGCTTGTGGCAGATCGGGCCAAAATAAGTCAACCCATCATCGCTGGCAAGTCATCTAAGTTATCGCTGACACACACTGACTTGTAGTTTAGGTTTAGGTCAGGATAATCAGCCATTGTTTCAGCACTAATATCTGTCTCACTCTTTCTTTTCCTTTGAACTTAGACAACAGCTTGATACAATGATTGATACAAATGGAGAAGACCTTGTCACTGGATGTGTCAAAGTGTGCCTGATTAAAAGGTTCGAGTTGTTCAGAGTTTAGATTGAGGCACAACTAGATATCCATGAGCAGAACTGTAGTCCACCTTTTTATTATTACTTTAGGATGGACATAATCTCTTCATTGAAAGTCTTCTTCAGTGTGCAGATCGGTCTGTCTAACATTCAAGGTCTTGACAAACTTTGCTTTACTTGTTAAATTCTGTATTACATTTAAATGGATTTCAGTTCATTTGACTTCCATTCTCAAACGTTACAAATCAAATTGCCTGTTTATTATTTCTTTTATTTTTAACCAGGAGAGTCACATTGAGATATTACCACTGTATCTCTTCTTCCAGAGAGTCCTGGTCAAGACGGCAGCACAAAAAGTTTTATACACGAGAATCACAAAATAACAATACACATTCACAAACTAAACCGAGGCAAGTCAAGAAAAACAGTTAAAATTGTCCTTTAAAACATTGAGCAAGAGACGTTTTAAAGTGGTCAGGGTTGGAAGTGCATCTAAGTTAGATTTGCATTTCAAATATTGGACATGAATAACAAGTGAAAGTGCACTCAGTGTTAATGTGCATTCAATTCTAAACATTGACCTACAAACCTTGGTCTGCTGAGTGACACTAACATGCAATTTCTTTGAAATGGCCAACAATGTTTTACGTCTAAACACTACGTGAACTCTTTGGTTTCTTTACAAGGCAGTCTGAATAGCATATAGCATCATTTGACCTTAAAAGCAATGGAAAATATGGAAGTGGACAGTTGCCATCTGAACTCTGTTCTGGAGAATAGACACCTTGTTGCCTTATTCATGGCCTATTAGTGAAAGGTGACGTCAGCTGGTGGAGCTCTCGATTGGTGGTTTGTTCAGTAGGTGGAGGTGTCAGAGGTTTAGAAGAAGCTGTTTGAGATAACACTGAAGGTGCTGGTTGAAGGTCGTCATCACCGGGAGCTTAGCAGAGCAGGCGCCAGCATCACTTCCTCACAGGCTTCCAGGCCAATCACAACATGGCAGGTGTGACATACGCCCAACCACAGAGAGAATAGCAAAACTATAGGGCGCCCTGGCAGGCCCAAACTTCAAAAAGGGCTCGGTGAATGCTATTGTGAGGGATTAGGAGGGATATATACAGTCTTTAGTGCAGACTTCAGGGTGCTTTGCTTTCCCTTACAAACAAAACATCAATTACTGATTTGTCGATGTAGAGCATGTTCACAGAATGGTTGTCACTTCATTTTTAAATCAATCTTTTGGAGGAGCTTGAAGTATAGGCTTGAGATGCTTTTTCATCTGGACGGTGCTGTTATTCAAATCGTCAAAGACTATGGCTGAATAAGGCATTTTAATGACCACTTGTCTGGCTGGGGAAAAAAACCCCAAATAAATAGCATTGACAGAGTCAATAATTCTCTGGGAGGAAATATCAAAACACACAAATATCAAAAGTTTACCTTCTCCTTGTCTTCCGCCCAGTTCAAAAAGTCAGTCCTGGTGTCAGAGGTGGCCATTACATTAATTTGTCTGATGTCTTGTTGGGGGGACGGTTCAGAAATCAATCCAGTTGTCAGTGCTGTCGACCCAGGTGCGTGAATGCAGACGGACACATTTACATTTATATGTATATGTAGATATGTATGGCATGCGCGGGGTGACATGTAAAGACGTTGACACAGTAATCACAGGGCTGGGGGATGCCACCTGTCCAGCACTGTGATGAGTACAGGCGAGCTGGACGTGAGGGGAACAAGTGGCCCTCAGATAACAGCCTGAGCCGGCCGTCACTCTGATGACAACACACAATATTATGCAAATAGTTGCCTGCATGATGACAGCCTGTACCTCAGTGTCACCACAACATCCTTGCTGCTTACTGATCAACTTGTCATTATTCTCTCTTCCTGTAATATTGTCTTGTACTCTTTCACTTTTTTCTGCTGTGTGTTTTCGTCCTCACCGTACATGTTAATAAGTTATTGTATTTTATAACACATGACATTGTTGAAGCTTTGGTTTCTTTAAGATAAGATTAACTTAAGTATTAGTATGATGAATAACATTGATATGTATTGTCACGTGTTGGATGTTTGTTTCTTGTTCCTGTCTTTTGTCTGTCATGTGATCCCCTGGTTTTAGTCTTGTGAGCTTGCCTGTTGTGTTGTGTTGTGTTGTAATTGGTTTATTGTTAATTGTACATTATTTATATTTTTGGAGACTTTCGCACTGGGTAGTTATAGGAACTCAGTTATAGGAGCTAACCACCAGGGTGGTCCCCTGAGAACAACATTTTTCCCTAGGGCCATTGTCCTGGTTGTGTTTGTACCAGCAGTTAGAACTGGGTCTGGTTGTGGTGTGGGACTTTTATTTTGACGGCGCTGAGAACGCCAGAGCCTGACCACACAGCGCTCACATTCTCAGTGTTCATTCGTTTACGTTGTTTTTAACTGTCCTTTCAAATACATAATTATATAGGCTAACAGTTAGACAAAGAAAGTAAACTGCATACAAAAGAACTATTATAGCATTTTTCGTTTACCATGTGGTTGATGACCAATGTTGCTAATCATTCAGGTTTCACTCCTTCGCATAAAGGTTAAGAAGTGCCTGGACATCGGTGTTGGTCCATCTATCGCTGTTTTCCATGTTTTAGAGGTTATAGTTTGTGTAGTAAATATATTTAGGCTAAGCTACCGTGTTTACTGCTTTTTAAAAATGTTTCAAAATCGTTTCGGTCAATTAACATAGCCTACTCTCGCATCACTTGAAAGGTTATGGTGCGTTCACGACACGTGCTATGGAAAATAGGATATTTTCCACTTGTGAACTGGTATTTACCAGTGTGTTGCGTTCATGTGCTTTTTTTGTCGCAATATGGTGAAAAGATGGAGATCCAGACCTGTTATGTAGATAAAACTATTTTAGATTGCTTAAGTCATCAGCAACAGCAAGAAAATGATTTATCAAAACTCAAAAGGTAAATAATATGCTGTGTATATTTTTTAGATCATGAATAGTAAATATTTGTACCTTTCACGACTCTCGCGGTGCTCTTCGCTATTTTGAAAGGTTATCTCATCTCGACAAATCGTCCATCAAAATATTCTACGAGTTGCCCAGTGGAAAATACCATATGAGGGGGTGTTCATGTGAATTTTCCACGTCGGCTTTTGGTATTTACCATAATTACCACAGCACATGAATGCACCTTTACTCTGAAGCTAACTTGTCCCGGCTCCATAGGTGTTCCTACAACTAAAATCGTTCCAGTTCCCGTGATACGGACACACCATGCAGAAAGCGGGTAACATTAGGCTACTTCCACCAATAGTTATAGGAGCTTTTCAGATGTTCCTCCTGTGCGAAAGCCCCTTATTTTATATATGTTGTATTTTTTTATTTTATTTTCTAAAAACTGTAGCTACATAATTAAATAATTTTTACCCAAGCTAAATGTTTTACTTTTTGATAACATCTTGATGATCACTTTTTGATAATTAGATGATAACAGAATATAAATACTTTTATAAATACTATATTCATATATATATATATTTTTAAGTTCCATTCAAAATTCACTTGCCTCAAAAGTCTGATGTGGCACGTGGGCATGACACTTGTGTGTGTGACAGTTTGTGTGATGAGGTATTATAACACCTGACAGCTGTGAACTCTCAATGGTGCTGACTTGAAAGAAACACCACGAATCTCACCTTTGACTCTGAGGACAGCTGAAGGTAAACACACTCATTCTAGCTAAAGCTAACATAACATAGTTTCCCCTCTCCTCTTCCTTCGCCTGCTATTCTAAAACAAATATCAGTGAATATCACATAGATGGATGAACAGGTGTGAGTAAGCTCTGATATAAGCTCTGTTGTACTATCTTTGAGAGACAATAGTTGCTCTGCTAAGTTGCTGTGTAGAATTAACACTCTAGGCTTGTCCCATCGTTGAACTGCGCTCTATGACAGACGGGGCAACATGCCTGCGATTACATCTGCCCCAAAATAAGGCAAAATGTCTATTTCTTATTTTTTTATTATCACATTTGCCCTTCCTCATCCTCCCTGACCACACTAAAGACCATTTAATGCACACTTATTAAACATAATCTAGTGAAGTTATTAAAACAAGCCATCTTACAGAGATCCTTGCCACAATTCAATTACCTATGTTGCTGGAGGGAGAGCCGTGCAGAGAAAATGACAAGACTTCCGCTTTTATAGAGCAAGTGAGGAGCATCGTTTCTGTGGCTTCAATTAACACAATGGGGACAGGGCAGTAATGAGCTCGGGGAGGATTTGACAAAGTAAAATTGAGGTTCGTTGCTGTCTGCCTGCGAGCGTTAAGGGCATTTTTAGAGGCAGGCTGATTTTTCACTTTTCCAGTCATAGCTTTATAGCTGACTTGCATTCAAGCTGCCAGACATTTGTATTACTTACTCAAAGCTTGGATCCCCTTCTAAACTTTTTCCAGCATGCCTCTTGTTTTTTTTTTTTTCATTTTCCCCCCCTCTAACACAAGTTTACTGCGGAGAACATGAACATGAAACAATGAAAATTAAACCATCTGAATAATATCAAAATCATAGGGAAAATACAGTATGATTTTCAATCTACCATAAAACAGGTATTGTAAAGTGTTTATTAAAATGTGCCCAGAGTAGACTTTCAATACATGGACAAGAATATGATACATAAAAACACATTATTCTAGACAGAAGCAAACTTTATGATCATTTTACTTATAAGCCTGGTTTCACAAACTTACACAAAGGTTAAACTAGGATTAGGCCTTGGTTTAATTAGGGCGTTTATGTAGCCTCAGGAAAAAAAAAAAAAAACAATACAAAAAAACGTTAAGAGTATGTTAAGAGACCGTATGTCATTACAAGTTGCTTTCTGTTAAAACAGTTCAAACTAACACAAAACATGTATTTTAGTCTTGGACTAGGCTTAAACCTGGTCTGTGAAACCGGGGGATAATCTTTACAATCTATGTTTATAGGCCAACTTATCCTTGTGTTTTAGCAGCCAATTAATTATTCACTCATTTTCTGCTGCGTTGTTTGAAAGCAATTCTCAAACACTAATTCTAATTTTATGCAGTATACCTTTATGCCAATGATGTTTCCTACCTAACCTGTGTTTGTCTCTCATTGGTCTACCTCTTAGCTCAGTATCTTTTGCACCTCAGAGGGTCAATGGGCTATCACTGAAATGGGATAAATTTCCTGTCATGTTGTCGCTCTGTTTGTTGATAGCTCCCTCTTTAATTTCTCCTTTGTCTTTAATCTGCGGTAGCTGGCCCGGGCACAGTAATCCTCTCAGATAAGTGGTGGACAGATTGTATTTCCAAGAAGCAGCAGCCAAACACTGAGGCCTGTTTATAAGCCCCATGTAAATATGGGCAGGCGTTTGATAGAGAAAGCAGCTGTGCAGTTGTGTCGGCCACCTTAAAGAAACCTCTCTGTATCCTGAGGGGAGGAGAAGTTCGGCAACTTTTTTTTTTCTCTCTCAAGGTCAGGATTAAGGCAGGGAAGGTGTCACAGCTCTCATTCCTGGAGCTATGGCTGGATTTACGCTGATACATAAACCAAAGCCCATGAAACCACAACAGAAACGATTGTGAGAAATGTTGTCATGGATCTATTACACTTAATTGCTTAGTCACCACCAACCAAATTAGGCTACGCTATGTTTAAATATTTAGGTTACGATAATTACATATACGTAAATAATGAGAAGTATTTCTATTTGTTTTTGAAAGAAGTCTTAAAATACCAATTCTCTTATTGGTTTTCAAATATTTTCTCGTTTAATAAATGTTCAACTGTAACTGTTTTGTGTCAGTGGCAAAGCTGAATTAGTCACACAATTCGTCAGAAATCATTTTAATATGCTGATTTGCTGCTCAAGAAAGATTTCTCATGATCAATGTTGAAAACGTTTTTGTAGAAATCGTGGTACATGTTTTTCACGATTGAATAGAAGTTAAAAAGAACAACATGTATTTGTAATAGCATTATAAATGTCTTTACTGTGACTTTTTAATGTGTCCTTGCTGAATACAAGTATTCATTTCTTGGAAAAAAAATGTCTTACCGACCACAAACTTTTAAACGGTAGTTTAAATATAGTAATAAATACATCAATAATATATTGATTCATAATGATTAATTTTCCCTGCATTCATTTTCTATAGGCTACAATTTCTTGTTTTACTAATATATTAAAAGTTTTTACACTCAGCTCCCCTACCCTTAATGTTCTTAATCTAAATATTAATGTTTATTTTTATTTGATTTTAATATTAGTATATCATTTTTAACTGTCTTAAGTAATTTTCTTTTTAAAATCTTTGTAGTTAAAAAAATGATTAAATATTGTGTATTTAAAATATATTGCATCAAGTAGCATTACATTTTTACATACACATTTCTTAATTTGAAAAACTGTGTATTTAATGGGCTTCATCCTACAAAAATCTAGAAAAGTTTGAGGACAAACAATTATCCATGATCCAAAGCCATAGCCTGGCCACTTGGTGCTGTCTGTCCAGAAAGCCATAGACATGACATCATGCAAATGATGGAGCAGACACCATTCCTTGGTTTCTGATAGGCTGAGAGCTGCTCTGTTATTATCAGTGATGTCATGGGATCCTGGCTGTCCCCCCATCACTTCAGATGTTTATCAGGGTGCTTGCGTGCAGAGACGGTGGGTTTAGGCGGAGGATTTGGCCCTGACACCTTGGGCACGTAGCTTTACTACTCCAGGAAAAAAAAAAAAAAATCACATCGGGCCTATAGCTTTTTTGCTGGGAAAGCTCCTAATTCAATTAGGGGAGAATGAGGCCATCGAGAGTGATTTCACATGCTCTGCAAATGCCTTGAGATCTGATACTTAATCTTGGCAGGATCCTCTGCTGTTTTAGGCCAAGACATTAAAACCATTCTGTGTCCAGACAAATGACAGCCATCAGCCGGGTGGGGGAGTTGTGTCCTCTCTGCTCTTCAGCGGCTCTGTTCTCCTGTACCTCCGAGGATAGACCTCAAGTATGTGGTTAGCTAAATTAAAGATAGTTCCACAAATAACGTCAAGGCTTTCCTCATTTAAACAGTTTTCTGACAAGAATGTCTTGCACGGACATTCACTGAATCCTATGGCGCAACTTTTCACAGGACCGTGATTGACATGGTGTTGTGTTCAGACTCTCGAAAGAGAAATGTGTGAGATATGGATTAACCTTGTTTGTTTGTTTTTTAAGGGCAAAGGGCAGGATCACTCCCACAGTTGTCCACTGCATTGTCTGGCCACCCCCCAGTATGCTGGCAATGAACAATCAAGTTTTATTCGTAGTGTATAATTGAAAGTAGATTTTATTGTGTTCTTGGTTTGATATTGAGAGGTTGCGGTGTTGTTTATGTCTCTGACTCAGCAGACTCAGTCTCAATGTGTGAGTCAGATAATGTGAGAGGTGCTGCTGTCTGTGTACTTCCTGTGGGGACGGCCTGTTTGCCCTTTCCTTCTCTGCCGCCGGCAGCTCTCCTTGTTCGTTTTAATCAGAGCTATGTTTGCCAAAGAGCTTCTTCTTTTTTTTCCTCTCCTTGAGAGGGCAGTTCTTGTGTTTTCCTCTGTGTTGCAGGGACAGACACCAGCCCTTTAAAACATGCACATCCACAAAAAGAAGACCATTATCTTTTTTCATTTTTTAAAAATCGTTTTTTATGAAACGATCACTCATTTAAAAAAAAGTTTACGTTTTATAAGCTCAAATGGTCGCCTTGGCCTTGCTCTGTTCTGTGATGCGCATTCGTTACTCTCCTTTTTGAACTTGTTCATCAAAATGAACGAATCTTTTCAAGAGTCAATTCGTTCGTTCAATGAACCAAATGACAGGAAAAAAATTTGTTCATTTTGATAAAGTTCGAACAGGAGAGTCACGAACGTGCATCACAGAACAGAGCAAGGCGACCATTTGAGCTTATAAAACTTCAACTTTTTTTTTTTTTTTTTTTAAATGAGCTAACATTTCACTTGATAAGACCCTTATTCATCATCTGGAATTGTTTAAAGCCCTTTGAACAGTTTGCAGTTTGCACTGAAACTGTCTTTTGGACCTTTTGGTTACCAGTAAAGTGCATTACATGGAGAAAAATCCTGGAATGTTTTCATCAAAAACCTTAATTTCTTTTTGACTGAAGAAAGAATGACATGGATATCTTGGATGACATGGGGGTGAGTTTTTTTTTTTAAATTGAACTACTCCTTTAATATCAACATCCGACATTTAGAAGACATCTGCAAGTGTAGTGTATTCCTTTCTCATCAGTTCTGTTCCTCTGCACGCATAAACCACCACACACACATAAATACACACACCACACCACTTGATTCTTCTCTATTTTGATTCATTACTCACTTCCATGTTGTCCTGCATTACCTCTTCGTCTGGCAGTCAAGGAGCATCTGTGTGCCATTGTACCAAACATCAAGGTGATTCTCAGTGGAGAGCTTCGATCTCGTCTAGCACCTTTTTGGTTAACAAAACAAACTTTATTTATGTCTATCAGCTGTTCCTCTAATCTTTTCCCCAAACAACTGGGCCAAGCCTGAAGTGTGCCAACCTAGCATCCTCCACCTTGCATCCATCTGGTGGTTACACAGTTTGATGTTATATGTGGACCTATATAATCCTTATCTTCCTTCTTTTAAAGAAAGCTTTTAGCCACATTTTAGCACACAAAAGCCCTTGCTCCTGCTTTTGTAGCCTGAGCCTCTATTTAGAAGAAGGTATGGAAAAAAAAAATCAATAATGTGTTTGGGCTCTCAATCTTCTTGGCTAGAAGAGAAGGTGTTTTTTTTTTGGAGGGGGTGGGGGATGTTTTTGTCATTCATAAGCTTCACTGACAAATCCCTGACATCATTTGTGGATTGTATCGATAACTTCTTCCTTTGCTGCAGAGGACAAATAGAAATCATTTATCTGCCTTTGCAAAGGGTGAAGCCCACGGAAACAAAGGCCCCTCTGCCATGCGGCCATGACATTGGCAGCTGAGGGTATTAGCACAGTGTTCAAGGTCAGAGATCAGAGGACAAGCAGGTTGTCCTTGGATTGTCCCTGCGTTTGAAGAGAAGACAGCTGCAGATTCCCATGCGGCAGAAGAGGATACAGGTTGTCCGACATGCTGAATGTGCCGTGTAAAATGATTAACTCTGAAAAGCATCTTCTCACTAATTTTCAAGAATTTAAGTGTAGGAACTACCCAAATCATGATACATTTTCACTGACCCCATAAACAAGTGGTCATAATTTCTGAAATTACTCTTAGCATGGAAGCATGTTTATGCCTCGAAGTAAAATTTACAATGAGTCATTTTTAAACTACAAGCTACAAGAAATAGTCGCTTTTACATAAAAAAATCATATTTATAGATGTCAAGTTAAATGTTAGTTTTTTAAATATTATATTTATTATTATATTACTTTTCTATAGTTTTTATATATTTTGTTAATTATTATGAGACTGCACTTTTTAGATATGAAGTCTCAATGACAGGAAATAGAATTCAATTACCTTTAAATTTGGAAGGTGAAGGTGTACGTGTTTCCCATAATGTCACTCTATGTGATTACTGACATTATCATGCCACATGGCATGGATATGTAAAAATATTTAAACGTTGTGTTGGAGAACCGGTGCTTTTTGTTAAATACAAACATTTCCGAGACATTTTGCAGACGCCCAATGTAAAATGTATTTGAATGTTCAACAATACCCTGATTCTCATCTCCCTAATGTATTCTGGTCTTGTTTGGTCTCTTGACACTAAAAGCACCGTGGCCGTCTAAAATATGCCTTGCCACAACTCCTTATTCATGATTTGAAGGGGATGGGTCTCCGTCTACAGCTCAAAAAGTGTGGGGTAGGGAAGAGAGGGGGAGGATGGGGTAACATGCGATTTCCCAAGCCTGTTTTTACAGTTGTGGGAGTCAGAGAGAAAGTTAAGTCTCTTAATCCATCATTATTAATAGCAAAACAAGTGTGCATGAAAATTTCACACACTTAAATGTCCACTTATGCTTGGCATCATCTGTAAATTAATTATAGACTGTATTCAAGGTGACTCTGATTAATTATATTAAGCGGATTGTAGATGTGAGTCCTGCTTCTTATTTTCTTAGTAATTTTTTAAATACTTTTATGTAATATTCTCTCTCTCTCTCTCTCTCTCTCTCTCTCTCTCTATATATATATATATATATATAATCCTTTTTTTATATTTATATAAAATAAATATTTCGCTTATTTAGTTCTTTATTGTTGCCAAAAATATGTATTTTTTATTTAAAAAGTGATCAAAATACAGTTTTATGTGATACTCTAGTGAGCAGTTTAATCAGATGATCAAACAGCAACAATTAGAATAGATAGACAGATGGGTGCTAATTACTTCAGTCTCAATGACCAGCGGCCAGCACCATTTTAAGTGCTAGAGACAAGCTTGTTGCTGTATTTAGAGGGGAAGCCAGACAGTGTTAATTGTGACCAGTGTCTGGGGCAAAGGTTTATTTTAAAAAGTCTATTTGAGGATCTGAATTGACAGAATAATTGGCGTTATCCATAATAGAACAAACAAAGGTCATGGCTGCCCATTCTAACTAAACCGTCCTTGATCAATTGTCTGCCCTCTCCAATTCTTGTGTTGTCTTTTTTTTTTTTTTTTTTTTTACATTAGAGTCCTGAAACATTGTGTGCAGACAGCAGGCATCTTGCTGAGAAGACCAGCATTTTCCTCAAAGTTTTTCAAATATTCTTCAAAACATATACTTCCTCCTCAATTGAAGGTCTTTGTGTTGGCCGCATGGCAAAATCCGAATTCAAGTGTTTAATTTTCTGCCGCTCCCTCTACGATTTGGTGGTAGCATTCCATGTTAATGCCGCCTGGGATAGAGAGAGAGATATTAAGCTTCCTGCAAGCAACCGTTGAACCGCCACCTGCCTGTTTTGTGTAAAGCCCGAAAACCTACCTGTTGGCAGCTGCTGGTGCCTTCGTGATAACACATACACTAGCATCTCATTAACTCTCAGCACATGCAGGAAAAGGCAGAGGAGGAGCTCAGGAAATATCTGCTGCTGCTGCTTTCCAGTTCACAAAGAATGCCACAAAGGCAGGGCTGGAAACAAAACAGAGGAAAGCCAGCCTCAAAATGAGTACAAATCTGTTGCTTAATTGATGTCATTAGCAGGGAAAGGCTGGTCTAATTCCACTCATGTTGTGGATTTGCTACTAAGTCATTCAATTTAGTCATCAGTTAACCTCGCGCACATACCATGTAAGAGTATGCAGCGCAATATTGCAAGCAGTTTACTGAGACTGTACACTGTAAAAGAAATATTTTCATGCTTTGTAATCACAACGTTTTTTTCTTTTGTCAAATCAACTTAAATAATTAATGTGGTTCAGATAACATAATATTTTGAGTTTCTGATGATTAAATCAATCTCCTTCATTGTATTAACTCAATTTTTCCATTTCAATGAACTTAAAATTTTAAGGCCACCAGGTTAGGTTACTTCATTTTTTAAGTTAAACCAACAACATTTTTTTTTTTACAGTGCACAGCATTACTCTGTTCAAGGAATATTCCTTTCAATTGAGGATGTAATTTGATTAAACACACACACACACACACACACACACACACACACACACACACACTGATTTTTCATGTTTTATGGTGACTTTCCTTAGACATAATTGATTGTACAATGATTTTTTGTACTTTACAAAGTTCATATCCCCTTACACCAACATTTAAAAAAAAACATCACTTGGTATGATTTATAATTATATAAATATAATTTATATGATATGTAAATATAAATATTTTATATATACTGTAAATAATATTTTTTTTTCTTAAATATGTATGCATGTGTGTGTGTATATATATACAGTATATATATATATATATATATATATATATACATATATAAATAAATACACAGTATATATATGTATATATATGCATGTGTATATATATATATATATATATATATATATATATATATATACACACATGCATATATATACATATATATACTGTGTATATGTATTTATATATACAGTATATATATATATATATATATATATATATATATATATACACACACACATGCATACATATTTAAGAAAAGAAAAAAAAATAATTAAGATATAAAATAATTACAGTGCACCCACATATATTATGTAAACACAAAGTTTTATTTTGGATGTGATTAATCACGATTAAGCGTTTGAAAGCCCTAATATATATATATATATATATATATATATATATATATATATATATATATATATATATATATATATATATATATATTTGCAATATTTTGTGTATAAGTTGGATCCTAATTTGCATAGACATGAATGACAGTGACATCATTTAAATGTTCACTAAGTATTTTTTCCCCCCCAGCACATTTTGTGCCTTGTTAAATTTTATTACTGGTGGTTAGTGAATAAGGAACAGGCATTTATGTTAAAATACCACATGCAAAAATTGCCCAATTGTTTAGTGAAGTTGCCTCCAAGTACTGAAAGTGAGAAAGAGAGAGAGAGAGAAAGTTAGAAACAGAAAGACTCCAGTAAAACTTGCTGAGTAGAGAGATGGGTCAGAGCCGTAAGGCCGTGTGGATCTGGTGTGACAGGAAGGCATATAAGGCAAAGTTGTGAGTGGCAAGGACAGAGACAAGGTCAGGGGTGTCCTCTCAAAGATGGAAAGTGCATCAAGAATACAAGCCTATTTCTCCACACTATTGTTGTGCCTATCCTCTTGTGCATCCAACTTCATTTCCACTTCAATTTTTAGCAACCTTCTGCTCGTCTCTCAAGGAGATACGATACAAGCTCTGACACGAATTAGCCCTCAGATTGACTGATACTGCAACGCCCAGGGGACGCTGGGTAAAAAAGCTCGCCTCTACCCCCCCCCCCCCACATCCCACTCTTTTTTCTCAAACCCTTCTCTTTCTGTGCTTCCTCTTCGTCTTGTTTTTCCCTGGTGCCTGCTTGTCAGTCACCTGTCTTGGCGACATCACCCTCGCCTTCAGAGTTGACAGACAGGCGCCGCCGGGTTCTGACGGAGTAATTTGCTACGAATTTACAAAACGCCTGGCATCAAAGATGGCAGCAGGGTCGTGGGGAAGTGATTGCATTAAGAGTGGAGTTGAGTGGTCTATTTCCACTCATCAACGCCACTGACAGTCAGGGCCGAAATGACATTCGTATTTTCCGACAAGTTTTTAGCAGGCAGCAAGGGGCGGAGACACGGATACACCTATGCCGTTGAACCGATGGCACTCGAGACGCACCGTACCGCAAAACCCGATCGCGCCCCTTCAATCCTCCAAAATGAGCAATTCAAACAGATCATATCAGCCCCAGACTCCAAATATCCCACCTCACACACCACCAGACTCTCATAACAGTTCAAAAAGCAACTGATGATTATTGTTGGAGGTATTCATGAGAGCTGAATGCTGATCCCAGAATCTGGAAGGAACCGAGGGATTCGCAATCAGGTATTGACGGAGAAGAGCAGCCTCATCTTTCGCTGTCCCGCGACGGGGCGATTCCTCACCGATATTATTGATTTCTGGCAGGGAGCTCATCTGTTACAGGCTGACTATGGTCAGATCAACTGGGCTGTATTGCTGAGCAGAGGCATTCTTTACTTGTACAGACACTCCAGGTCAATTTCAGACTCTCTGCATCTTTAAAAGGCCCTCAATGCCTGCCTCATCACCATTATGTAATACAGATTTCTTGTGTGTCTTGAAACGGCCTGGTTGAGTTTGTATTGATGAGTTTGGTCCAAGGAGACGCATGATGTTTTTGCAAAGAATTAATTGCGTTTCATTCTTTCTTGTGTTCAAGAATGTTTTGACTGGTTTTGAATCAGTTTATCATCTCCCATGTCATGCATTTTTCAGAATCTTCTCCTTGACCCCAGACCTCCCTGACCCTCTCTTTTGACGCACACAGGTGTATTTCCCCTGGGATGCTATCAGGAGCCATGGCACACATGTAACCATTTTCTGCATCGCATCACACGAGTCTCCCACCACAAACACACAAACATCCATGCACTATATTCTAGAATAGAAGAATTTTCACATTGCGATTCATCCACTTACTGTACATTTCTATTCACATTGCAGTTTTGTATTCGGATTGCTACTACATTCCCATGAATATACAATTCTCAATGGTTAAATTTGCATTTCAAAGTTGGACAACAGCAGATTTGGCCTTTGTTAGGTTAATTTTCTCCTCCCCCTCGCTAGGCACAGGGAAAGAATGACTTCTGCTTAACGATAAAATAATGAATGTCATTTTAAGGCAGGAGCGGGGTGGGGAGTGGGGGTCTGGTTTTTAGTGCATTACTTGTGCCGCCGAATTTGCCCCGTGCCAAGGAGTAAATCTGAGTGAAGCCGTGCGATGTGACATCATTTACACAGAAATCCCTAATTTGTCAGCATTAATATTTCAACCCCACCATTGCCTGTCAGTGAATGCCAGAGATGACTGATCAATCTATAAAACGGCTGCGGCTAATTTATTGAATATTTATGTGCAATGTCATGTGTGGGGCGCGAGCGGAATTTATTTCGCTCGCTTGCCTCTCTGCTTGAGAACTTTTCTAACTAATCGCACTTTTTTTTTTTTTTTTAAAGAAGGGCAAAGATGCATAATGATAATGGGATGCAGGGACGTGCATTGGCTTTCCTCTCAGGAAAGCTGCTCTCAAACATATTCACGTGTCTATCGCTGTGTCACCATTCCAGTCAATGAATTACAGTGTGGTGCCACGGTATGATTGGGTCGAGATGATTCACAATCCTACACGGGGTGTTCCGAACGGTTGCAGTCCATTATAGTCGTTGCCTTCTCCATAATTCCATTTTCATTGTCTGCTTTCCGCGGCGCTCCTGACTGACGCCGTCCTAGAGGATAATACGTCTGTGTTGAATTTACCGCTGTGTCTTGAGAAATGTGTTTGTTTGCTACAGTAGTTTAGAGCGCTGTGCTATGAAGTACAGAAGGAGGGTCAGGCTCCAGTCATGGTTTTGTGGCGTACCACCTAAGTTTGAGGGGGAATTAGTGACAGCGGGCTCAGGATGGTGCTGGGTTGGCGAACACTGTTATTTTGCTCGTCTGGGTCCGTTCATGTCTGACGTGTCCCAAATGTGACTCTGTTTAGGTGCAGCTTTGTTTTAAAGCTTTATAATACAGTGAACAAATCTATTCCTTCCTTACAACCCTGTATTAGCCTCTCCGATACCCTCATTATACCCCCGCTAATTACAAATTCTCAAGCCAGTGCCAAGCATTAAAATAAGACAGTGCAGAGAAGCATATGGCGTAATATCCTATTAATGAACACTCTAAATTCAAACCCAGGTCAGCTGCTCGTTTCATGCGCATGTCACCAATCCAAAGGGGGGAAAAAAGTGACCTTCTTTTAAAATGCACAGACTGATTTGAAGAGATGGAGGCCTCAGGCAAGCTCATTGTTTTACTTGTTTAATTTTCCCCAGCAATTATTGATATAACATCATGCAGGTAGAGCTGAGTGAGAGGAGCAAAGGTAGCGATCACTTTCCCATATGATTTCCCGTCGACTAGTTATGTCTATCTTCTCTTTTTTCGCCTTCTGCTTTCTTCGATCTCTCTTGTCCCCTGGTTTTCTCTCTCTCTCTCTCGCTCTCGCTCTCTCGAGGGAAACCGAGGCTATTTGCATTGGCTGTCACAACAGTGTGAGAAACAAGTTTCCCCTCTCCATCGCACTCTCCTTGCATGCAGCTTTTTTTATGTGGACTGTCAAACACGAGAGAGATGGATTTCGGTTTCCTATTTAAAAGGGGGATGCAAATGCGTAGACACATTTAGCATGCTGGTGTCTCAGCGTGATAGATGTGTCTGTGGCAGCTTGGTTGGAATCGGGTATTCTGAGGTAATCTTCAGCGGTGACCCTGTCGACTGTGATTGGGAATAGCAGAGGGAAATATGCTCCTTTACAGAGACTAGAAAAGATCAAAACCTTGTGTCTTTTTGCTGCCATTAACCCGTAAAAAAAACGAACACATCATTATGAGCCAGGATCACATGCTCAGGCTCTGCCTATCGGTGCACTTCAGTCAACCGGATGCTGATTTATATCGACAGGGGCACGTTTCGTCCCTTCTCTGTTAGGCTGTCTCAGGGGAACGTTCCCTCCGGGAGATGCAACGTAGTGCCGAGGCTTAGGGTTGGACCCAGCCCTGGGCTCTTGTGGAGCAGATTGGGGAATAGTTTGTTTTAAAAGACTAAATCCCCCTGAACAGCTGTCCTAGATCAGGACTCAGATCAGTGGTGCAGGACACCAGAGACAGCTGCAGGTGCATGTCTGGGTTGCATGTGGTCTCTGCAAATACATGTGTGCATACTCGCATGAATGAGAAGGTGTAGAATATGTGTTTCTAGAATGGGTTCGCATTCCCGTTGGCGTATTCTAAACCCCTTGGATTAAACCCCTTAAATTATTAATGAAATCATTTATAAAAACAGCATATCACTGGTTCAGAACAAGCTAAACTCAGTCAGCAGCATTTGTGGCATGATGTTTTATCACACATACTTTTTTTTAACAATCCCTCTGTTTTCTTTAAAGTTACACTTTGTAACTCTGTTTATTCTTAGCAAAAATATATGTGCTCATTAATGCATATTTACTTCGTTCAAGTAATAAAGTATTCTCGTGAGTGTATAATATGCCATTGAAAATACATACGGGTAAGGGGTTCTAATGTCGGTCGCCATGTTGCCCCTCCATCTTTAAAGTACATTAGCCAAAGAGGGACATACCCGTTAATTCAAGCTTCGCCTTTTTTGGACTCATGGACGAGGTCTAATTGAAAGCCATGTTAATCTTGGACTACATTGGCCACCGTAGGAGTTAAAACGAAATCGGAATTGAGAGGAACAGAAAGTAATATTCACTGGATGGTCATATACTGTACCTTTTCACTGCTAGATGGGGGTAAAAATCACACAGTGTAGCTTTAAAACAAAACAAAAAATAAAACAGTGGAAGTAATGTTTTGAAGTGGATAACTTTATACAACTATTTGTAGGGTTTTGGGATTGGCTTAGTCAAGGTAACAGAAAAGATATATACAGAAAATGTTAATTTTTCACGCTAAAGTCATATTTGCATGATTATTGTTGCTTTATTGAAACCATAAGTATTTTACCGTTTACAGATTGGCCACACTCAATTCCATTGTAAGTACATCTGAATCTGTTTTTGATTTTCGTTAAGAAAAGGTAATCAATACAACATCACATCTAAAAAGTTTTTTGTTAGAATACATGGAACACAATATTGAATATGAAAAGGTGTAGTCACAACATTAGGTGCTATCATGGCTATGCTAACCAGCAAGACCTTGCATTGAAAAAGAAGGATTTTGCATTATTATATTGACAGAAAGTTATCTGCATGTTCTCTGTCAGTTAACAGAATAAATCTTTCAGGTTGATGTTTTCAGTGTTTAATGGAGACTTTGAGGTTTCAAGAAATAACAGGACAAAAAAATGGGAGCTGAAGGGATAAAGGCAGCTTAGAGGAGGAGCACTGGGGCAACTTGATATAGAGAAGGAGGGGGAAAAAAAGGTCAGTTATGTCCTGAAGTAAGCTGGATTCATTGTGTGCAGTCTGAGCAATGGAGAACTGATAAAAAAAATGACCTCAATAAAAACAGCAGTACGTATGCAATATGCAAATCATTCCATAAAGGATGGGGGCCAGAGTGAGAAGAGCCCACACAGCATGTGATGTCTTGACTATCGCTCTTTGTTCCCGGGCCTTTTATATATACCTTCCCTGCAGATAAAAGCCAGGAGAGGGCACTTGTGGAGGGTCACCTCTGCTGAAGGTGAGGGTTTAGCTCCATTCCACACCCTTCCCCACCAGACTGACTCACAAAGCCTCAAACAACATAATGACCCAGGAGTGCAGTTAAATGAGAATGCATGTGGTTACGATTATGTGTTAATCAAGGTTTTTACATGATGCCACTTTGAATATTAAACACTTAATGTTCAGTCATAAGGAGTACAGTGCTCACTTAGCATGACCTCAAAGCAAAGATACCAGTCAAAAGTTTGGACACACCTTCTTATTACTCACGCACACCTTGTATAATAGTAAAATAGTTGTAATTATTTTGATTCTGATTAGAATTATTAGTAGTATTTATTTAATTATTCAATTCTCCATTCATTTATTCATTCATTTTAGATTTTGTCACCAGATTATTTGTTAATTCACTCAAGTTTGAACAACATTACCATTAATCTATTTTGTTACTATTATATTACTATGATATTCTTAATAACAAAAACAATAATAATATGAATATTTTATAATTATTATTATTTAAATGCATTTACTTATTTAAATTTCTTTATTTAGGCTTTAAATAATACCATTTGTTTGTTTGTTTTAAACATTAGTCGCGTGTGCAATGTTTTTTTCTACCTTTTTCTTTCTTTCTGGTGAAGCTATACTAGTCACATTTGCATAAATGCATCCTTTTCTTTCTTCTTCTATTTATTTATTTATTTGTTTTTTTTTAAATGGCACCCAAGCTGTATGTTGTAAATAGGAACCTATAGCTCCCACTGTAGCACACAAGTTCCTAAACAGTCGCAGTGGCAGGCATTCGAACAAGAGCGGATAATGGCCCATTGTGGAAAACAGGAGAGGTGCAAGATGAAGATTTTGAAATGGGGATAACAATTGGGATGACACTGAGGCAAAGCAACACAAATTCACTGAGGGTGTGTTGCAATGTGGGCAGACCCTGGCACACTCACTTGGCACATTGGTCTGCCAAGTTGTAGGATTTACCTCGAAGCCTGAGGGTTTTGACATGAAAAGACTTTATCGGCTAGAGAGGGCCCCGTGGAACGCTCTGGGGAGGCTCGTCTTGTTGTGGCAATGGAGAGGAGGAAATGTAGGATGAATGGGGGGGAAATAACAGAGGAAGACAAAGAAAAGGATGAGTGGTCCAAAAACCGCAGCCAAGTCGCTGAAACAGAAAGTGAATGAGAGAATGGGAGGATGAGAACAATGATGTAAAACTATGGTGTGGAACAGCTGCCTCTGGCAGCGGTGGCTGTGATGCAGTCACACTCATGTGGAGAGGCAGTGCACACACAAACACACATTTACACACACAAGCTATTGTAAAAGGAATAAGCCCAACCTGTCCTAGATGAGTGCATTATTATTTCACCCTGTGTTTGCGACCGTCTTTCACTTACAGCTTTGAATCCGTGCCTTAATTTTAAAGCCGCAGCTGAGTGTGTGTGAATGAGGCGCGTGTGAGGTGCACACAGACGAGGGCGTGCGGATGATCGTGGCCTCCTCATCAGAGTAGGGGTTGCAGGTGTGTGTCTGCTCGCTGGAGACGAGCTCGCACAGGAGCACATGGTCAAGTGGTCAGCAAATTGAAAACGGAAAATTGCTGCCACTTGTTCCGACCATTGAAATGTGTGTGTTGGTAGAAGTGGCCGGGTCACAATGGATGGCCCGGTTTTTTGGTTATTGATAAATCATCCTCTCTAATGTTTCCCGCTTTTAAAATAGGCATAAGCGAACATATGATGAAGTCTGTTTTGTAACAACTGAAATTAATTTGAAAAAACAAATAATGCAGGTCACAATTGCATCAAAAATTAAGTTTTATTATACAAGCTGAAATGTCAGCTTTGTTCTTTACTAATAACCAAAAAACTTAAACCATCATCATATTATACTATTTACTAAGACTTTTAATCATGCTATTTGAATTCTGGATTAACAAATGCACAATTGGATACTTAGAAAAAAAAAGTGTGGGGTGGGGGGGGAAGAAATGCTACTCTGCTGTGGTAATAGTGTGTGATGCATAGCACTCTCATTTAACCTCCATACCTTTAATCACCAACATTTTCCAATTCATTTCCTTACCCTCTCACCCAAGCCACGCACAGCATGATAAACACTGACTATTTACTTAGACATGCAGCTAAAGCATATTAATAACACTTCCATTCGGGAAGGATAGAGATGTTCATATTCATGGTTTGGACTAGTATTTATGCATTTATGCATAGGCAAAAATGATGTGTACTTCAAATCATTTCAATTACAAATGATTGCATGTAGATTTATGTCAACATTGATTTAATCTTCTAAACTGTGGCAGCACATAGTACTAAATTATTATTATTCGTATTAATAATAATAGTAATAATAAGTAAATAATACATTATATTATTTATTTATTTTTTAAACATTGTGTATTAAAATGCTGTAAGGTTTGGAAGAGAGAGGGGGTGATGAGGTTATAGGGGTTGAAGGCATATGGAGAGTCAGGTCTTCTGTCAGCATTTTGTTACAGGAGTGGAAGGTGCCTCTCTCCACAGGGTGGGGGTACAGTGAACCCTAACTCACACTCCTGCTGGGAAACACACACCTCTCACTCTACCAAATGTAGGACATGCAACATCATCCTCTCTGACCAGAGAGATATCAAGAATAAGGATGTTGCATTTTTGTTTCGTTTTTCCAGATTTTTATTTATTGTGCATCCTTTCTTTGTTCTTTTGGTACCCTAAATGTTACCATGTGTACTTGTTTGTACAAAATGTCAGTTCAGTGAAATTCACACATGTGGACTCAGACTTTAGACCCCACTAATTTATACAGTCGCTCACTATTACATCACTAAAAACACATTTAAAGTTTCAGCTTCGTTTTGATTGAAGAAGACTTTTATTTCCATATCAGAGTGTATTCCATTTCTCTATTTGTATTGCCGGTTTAATTATACTTCTCAAATCTCAGACATTGTAACTGAAATAGACCAAATCGTGTGCAAACCGCAGCATGAAGAAGAACTTCGAACAATAATCTCATACCGCTGTCCCTATTTTCCTTCTTGCGCTCTTTGTCTTTAACCACCTGCCATAAATAAGAATGAATTAAAAATGAGTACCATGCAGAATGAGACCCATTGATCTCGCCGTAAGGAGCCCGCACTTGCCTGTTTCCTTGATTGTCACACTTAGTGTGAATTATGTGGAACATGTGTTGAATTTATAAGATAACGGGCTGGAACCAGACTGCACTAGACGCCATTAGAAGTAAGTGTGATAGCGCTTTGACAGACAGGATGAATGTTGCCCCCTCTTCCATTCCTATCTTGTGCTTTTTTTGCGGGGGATTGTGCAGAGGAGAGTATGGGAATTTAGAACATAAGGGTTAAACATTTTTGACACAGACTGTGTCTGTCCATCCATCCATTATTTAATTTTTTTTTTAAATATATTTAAAATCATGTACGCTCATTACATAAATAGCATAGAAAATCCGGTTGACATATTTCAGCTCATTGTAACAGAAAACTATTGCTTTTGCATAATGCTATACATCCACACCACTGGGTGACAGTGTACAAAGAGTGCACTTTTAACTTTTGCCATTTCGTTCATGTGAAACCATTTGAATCCCTTAATGAAGCTGTTTTCTTTAGTGACTGCTAAATAGTTGCCCATAATGTAGGTTTTGCAGTTATTTGGTGCGTCTCAAAAAATACCTGTGCACACATTAGCATAAATTGCTCAGGCCTCTATTTCAGGCAATACTAGTGGGCATTTGGAAACAACGTCTTTAAATGAAGCACACAGCAATGGTCAGGAAAATGAGCGATGAAACTCCAGTGAGAAGCGAAGGAGCCTGTGTGTTTATAGTGCAGCCTCATTGTGTTCTTTTCTCTCATTATATGAGAACTGAACTGAGCTGGATGATGACATCCCGGTTTTCTCCAGAGCGGCTATATATATATATATATATATATATATATATATATATATATATATATGTGTGTGTAGGTATAAATTAACTAAATTAATAACTGTTTTTACTACAAAAATTAAACATCACTGAACTTACCTACGCTATCTCACGACCAATTCGTACGAATTCGACGCATGAATAAAAAGTGTCTAATTCGTACGACCTCACTCGTACGAATTTGTACGATTTGTCTAAACCCACGTGATGGTTAGATTTAGGGGCGGGGTAAGGGATAGGTCATTCGTACCAATTCATACGGATTGGCCAATTCGTAAAATATGTACAATTTAGCAAAATCGTTCTAACTCGTACGAATTAGTACGAATTAGAAATTTTTTTAATCATGCGTCGAATTCGTACGATTTGGTCGTGCGATCGGGTTGAACCTTACTTAAGCTGGACTGTGATGCTATTTTTTTATGGAAACAAACTTTGTTGCATTTTCCTGTTATCTCTGTAACGCTGCTTAACAATCTGTATTGTAAAAAGCGCTATATAAATAAATGTGACTTTACTTGACTTGAGAGAGGAAAACGGGATCTTCTTGGTCAAACTTGATAGATCTTGCCCACCATTTGTAAGTCCAAACCTCATTTGGAGTGAATTACAAAATTTTCTATGTGTATGTGTGTGCTAGAAAGTTGCTTTGTGTTAAGAGAGTATCAGTATGCTTCAGTATGCTGCTCTTTTGTCTAGTTTGAAGGTGGAATCATACATTTGTATTTGAATGTCTCCACGCCCTCTTTGCCTCCCCCACCCGCAACCGCCCAAAAACACTATTACTGACTCAATCTTCCTATGGGAAAACAAACTTTATAAAATTCTCCATAACCCACCAAGCGGAACCTATTTTCCTCCCGATGCAATTAACTGCGCCAACATTTACAATAATATGATTACAGCCACTTTGGAAAAAGTCAGAGAGGGTGGGAGAACGAATATTAGGTATCAGCAAGGGGTTGATCGTGATGGTCGTATTTTCAGGAGACTTGCATTTTCTTTGAGCAAATAAAGAGCCACTAAATTCTCCTTAGGCAGTAAAACCCAATGCAGTGGAACCACGATAACAAACACACCAGCCACTTTTCCTCTCTCACCAGTTTCTTTTTTTCTTCATTACTCTCGATCCGGGTTCTTCTCTCTTCCTACCTCCCTCAATTAATTAAGCCTTTCACGGGCATGTAATTAGGAACATTACCAAGTCATAAAATTGCCACCAGCCACTAAATTATGTGCAGGCCCACAGCAATTTGTTAGTAATTCCTTTCTTGAAGACATTGACACCGTGGGGTCCAAAACGTCTTCAGATGTGCCCACTGTGCCTCAATAGGTATATTGTGATCTGAAAAGTCCACGGCATTGTCAAGATCATTTTGCCGTAGCACAGATGGGCGGGAAAGACAAGCCCACTTCTGGATTTACTTTATTTTGGGTTTGTTTTAATTGGCTAATTTAAAAAATGTGGATCTTGGGAAAATTTCGTTACATTATCTCTAAATTGCGTTTTAAGACTCAGCGTTTTTATCATTAGCTAGTCATCAGATTCGCCACAGAAATGAAGGAAATGGGAATTTGCACAACCTAAGTGACTTTTTTTTTTTTATCTGTACAGTGACTTTTCCAATTTCATGTCTCTGGTAAACAACCCTTTCCAATGAAGCTTGAGAACCGGAGGACAATGAGCGGCCCCATTGTGCCCTGTACTCATAAAGGATTACAGAGAGAAGAAAGTGACAAATCCAAGCCTCATTCACCGTCTGATGATCCCGCTTCCACCACATTGGACATAGACACTGAGGCAAGGGGGAGGACTGCTATTGAGTTTGTTTGAGCTGCACATGGCATGAAAAGGTTAAAGGCATCAGTAGAGTAAAGCACTGGGGTGATTGTAACACAAGAACCTAATCATAGGCTCTATCAGCTGAGCCATCCCTGACCCTGTCATAACCATATTCCATTGTTTCTGTTTACGGGCTATAAGAGGGAAAGCAAGCGGAGAAAAAACCCAAAGGTTGGCAATATTGATTCCTGTCCCCTCATATTGAAACCAGATATTGATTTTCTTTCTTTTTTTAAATAGGAAAAAGTGCATTGTCCAAATGAAAGAGATTTCTTTTGGGATTTGGCAAGAGAAGAGCTGAAATGAGCATCCTTTGGAACATAGTCTCTTGCGGATTTGGTACAGGAGCTGGTAATTGAATCCAGCAAATGGGCTTGTGCATTTGGTCTGAGAGTTTTTGGCCGGAGAAAGGGAAATATCGTGCCTCTGACAAAGAGGATTTATTTTCTTCCCCCCCCCCCCCCATTATATTTAGCCTTAATAGCCTTGATTTTTTTTTTCTTTCAGTACTATATTAGTCAAGAATGATGGAGTAAATGATATGACTTGGTAATGGTTATGACATCACGGTGTGTGTTACCCCGATCACGGTGGCTGCCTCCCATCACTGTCTCTTGATTAGCCCGCCGACGTTCGCCAGCATCTATTTCACATTCAGGGGGCGTTTGCTCGTCTCCCACTCAATTTGCAATTAAGACAAAATTTAGACCACTGAAGCCTGAAGGCAGGTGGGTGTCCTCAAAGCATAGAGCAGGGCCAGGCACCTGTGCAGCAGGGGGCAGCGTGGAGAAGAAGCAGGAGACCGGGTAAAGCCTCCATCATGGATGTGTCTGAGAGGCTGAGATATAGGAGTCGGACTTGGGGCACACGGGGGGGAGGAAAGCTTATCTTAGCCAGCCATGGTTGAATGCTAGCAGACGGACAGACAGAGCCCACGGCTGGAGCACCTCCCCGCCCCTCCTCGAGGCGGCTCGGGTCAGGGCCAAAGGGGACTATAGCCCCAGCCCCGACATGGGTCCGACACTGTTATCCCCCTGATCTCCTGGGACCTGTATCAGTGTGAACCTGCAGTGTGCAGGGAAAGGGACAGGGGGCACTGATGCTATCGCTGTCTCTGACTCTGAATGTTGAGTCCTTGGGGACGCCCTGGCCTGGAGATGATCAAACTCTCTCAGGTCTCTGAAGAGAAAAACGATGATTTGCAGACAGTGACCCCCATTACCAAGGGGCTTTCTGACTGATGGTCTTGGAAAATCGGAGTTAAATGATCACCTAACTTATCACATGTCAAGTCAAGTCACCTTCATTTATAAAGCGCTTTTAACAATCTGTATTGTTTCAAAGCAGCTTTACAGTTAAAACAGAAATTACTGTAACACATTGTTTAGGCTTTATAACAGCAAGTTATTGTCCAGCCAAATTTAGTTTAGATTGATTCACTTCCGTTGCGAAAATCATTAGTCATTAACTTAGGGGCCGCTAACACGACACCTTTCTAAAAGAAAAACACTTAATGCGCTCCGACCGCCCATCCGCACAAAACAATGCCTGGTGTCTCGAGAACACACTCTCTGAAATAGTTTCGAAGGTGCAAACGATTATCCTTTTTTTCTGCGCAAACCTCAAAAACGCTAACGCAGACAGCGCGCACATGCGCATCACGTGTTCAGTCCATAGGTTTGCGCATTTGAAAATAATCAAAATATATATCTTTCTTCTGGTGTTTTTCAGAGTCAGTACAATCTTTAGTGACCTATAAGTTATTGGAACTTGGACCTTAAATGTGTGCCTGTTGCTACCGCCTGTAATCTGTTAGTGTTTTAAAAGGATAGCTTACCCCAAAATTAAAATTGTGTCATCATTTACTCACCTTCATATCTTTCCAAACCCGTAAGACTTTTGTTCGTCTTTGAAACACAAATTAAGATATTTTTAAATAAATCTAAGAGACTTGTCTTAGTCCCTAGATTTAGGGACTTTCTGTCCATCCGTTGACAGTCTATGCAACTACCAATTTGACGCTTCAAGTTCATAAAGAGATCGTAAAACTAAACCATATGAATTGAGTGGTTTAGTCCTCTATATGACGAACAGATTGAATTTTGGATTTTATTCACATATAAACATTGATCAGCAAACATAAACAAAAGCTGAACCAAACCTGCTTAATGCGCTAGAACAAACCTCATTGGTTCTTGCTAAAGCTCATACGTGCCGCGTAAGACACGAGAATGGACCTCATTGGTTCTCTTAACTCATTGGTCCCATGAACATGCTTGTGCTTCTGTTTACCATAACTGATGTGTGAGTTGATAAATGCTAATAAAAAAATGTGAATAAAAGCCTAAATTCAATCTCTTCATCTTATAAAACTGGTCATGTTCTCTTCAGAAAATTTGGATGCATGAAAAACATTGTTTAAACCAATTCCAATAAAGATCTGTAAAGCTTTCTTGGATTTTACAAATGTATCTTTAAAATACAAATAGGCTGTTATATGCTGTTATAAAAACAGTAATATTGTGAAATGTTATAATAACTGCCCTCTAATTTATTCAAGATCATGTGACACTAACGACCGGAATAATGGCTGCTGAAAATTCAGCTTTGCCAACATAGGAATAAATTACATTTAGAATAAATAAGAGGACAGTTATTTAAAATTGTAATAATATTTCACAATATTGCTTTTTTCACTGTATTTTTGATTAAAAAAATGCAGCTTTGGGGACCATAAGGCCGTGTGTCCACCAAAGCGTTTTTCCACGCGCCTGGCGTATGTTTTCAATTGTTTTCAATGGGAGTGCCGCGTTTTTTAAACGCCATGAGCGTACCGAGGCGCTGAGCATTTTTTTCACGCTGAAACGCCGAGCGCCCAGCGTTTTTTACTGGTTGCTGGGAGTTGAAAAATGTTCAACTTTGGTCACTTTTTACCCAGCCGTCCAATCACAGTGGAGGAGGGGCGGGACTAATACCACACCGACCAACTGTCACAACATTCAACTGCTGCGGATATTCTGTATCATAGCAACGAAACGTCTCAACGTAAAAAACGCTGCGCTGCCAAAACGCTCTCAAGCGCCCAAAGCACGGCGTCTTCAGCAGAGTGTCTAGCGTTTTCAGCTGGTTAAAAACACTTTGGTGGACACACGGCCTAACTTATTCCAAACTTTTAAGCCCTGGGCGGTTGTTTATATGCACAATATGCAGATACCCATCATGCTTAGCCATACTATAACATCTCCAATGTACCCTTTCACTCAACATGAAAAAAGTGAGAGGTTGTGAATTCTATTTTGAACTAAATACATTATTTAAACCGAATGCATTGTTCTTTAGAAAAGCTAATGTTATACTGTAAATGCATGTTACTCGTTTATATAGCAGTTTGTATAGAGTATTATCTTTATGTTTAAACACGTAGCTGTTATTATTAATCCACTCGGTGTAGATACTGTTGTTTATACTGTTGTCCTGTGGCATTTTCTGGGACAACTGTAATTGGCACAGGAGATGAGTGCTGTGTTCCTCACGCCGTGCTGTCCTGACAGGAAGGTTGACTCCAGGCCACTGGCCTTCATTTCCTTCATGTCTTTCTGCTTCGCTCCACTACCTGCCCACATTTCCGCCGTGGCCCAGGAGCGACACCTAGACATAGAGAAAGAGGGAAAGAGACAGTGAAAACTAAGATGGGCCACGGGTCTTGTAAAAGTCGTCGTATAATTTAGATTATGGGAATGTGAGCCTGGGTGCGTAAAGTCTTAGGTATTGATTGAGCGTTTGTGATCATGATGCTCTGCATGTTACATGTAATAGCATGGGCAATGACAGGCAATTTCAAAACACCTCCAGGTGGCATAGATCCTCATTTATACCTCATGCCTTTGCAGAGTCATTAGGTCACACTCCAGACAAGCTCTCTTTAGAATCTGCTTTTTATTGTATAGCCCCTCAAAAACGGCACTGTTTGGAATAGTTTGCAAGCTGTTGTAACACAAACTGTTGTTGCCCGGCACACATCAGCCGGTGTATTTGCATGTGCTTGGATGCTGGGAACAGCAAATTGACTGAGCAAATAGCCATATTACCACACAGTGGGGGGAGTCATGTTGTATTCCGCAAACAACGGAGTGCACTTGCAATGGTCCTCATGTGGAGAGGCACATGCATTATGAACACTTGGAGATGTGAAAAGCAGAGATCCAGTAATAATATGCACTCATGACTTAAATTGAAGAACAAATATCAATGGAGGACTCCGCTGCTGTCGAGTGGCTGTGCGAAGAACCATTATGAGGGAGTGGAACTGGTCAAGTAAAGACAGATATTATAAATGATGCTTGTGCCATGAGGCTTTTTCATAATATCACAGTGGAGTGCTGAGTTGTTCTGTGGACGTTGTGAGCAGGAGCGTTGGGCAAAAATCCGGAATTCACCAGTTGTAATTTTCAATCCATCCATCCATCCATCCATCCATCTCTTTTATTGGTCTATTCATAAGGCCATTCACAAGTTTTTTTTAAACTTGTTTCACAATGTTCAAACGGGCAATTTTCAAACATTTTAAGAGGCATCCTTTCAACCCCGGTGAGTTGTCCGACTTGTCCAGCTAAGGCAGAGCATGCGTGCTGATGTCTCTGAGTAATGCTGATTAAAAAGCAATGACTTCATTTGATCAGTTTGGTCCGTACACATCATTCACGAGATAGCGAGTTTTAAAGGTTTGAGGACAAGCTCCAGTAAGCGTGACCCGTCCCCCTTATGTTCATCTCTCCGTGTCTTAATGCACAGTGGCCGATATGCCTCGGTGTGGATGTCAGTGCCATTGAAAGTCATAGCTGGAGAAGTCACTGTTGATTATGATATAATTCTGCTTGCCACAGTTTTATAAAGCCACCCCAGCAATGCCCTTCTAGCCGCAGGGGCCAAGCTGGGCCACGCAATGTGTATTAGAAAGTCCTCAATTTCACACATGCTTACTCTTGAGTGAGTTTCGCATAAAGGGATTAGGAGGGAGGAAGTGCAAGGGAAATGGGATGTTAGACACCCTGCTTAATGGACTGACGGGGCCTGGGCCAGTGTCCTTTCTATTTCCACCTCCCGCCTCCCCCCCTCCACATCTCTGCTCTAGTGCACTGACACTCTAATCCACGCTGCTCACTCTCCATGTACATCCTGGGAAGAGGGAGGAGGGAAGACAAGGGCGGAGGGGCAAAGATATTTGTTAAACTCTCCAAACACTGCCAGTGCCACATGGTTTATCCCTTTTTTTAAGCTTCTGTGAATTTGAACAACCCAAGAACCTTCACCCCCCCTTTCCCAATTCTTGGCTTATATACATTTTGAAGCTTGTTTTATTACGTCTTATTGCTCTTTAAGGTAGGGAGGGTCCATCGAGATCAATGGAGGACCCCTATCAGGAAAATAAACAAACAAATGAGTGAAAGGACTTTGGTGGGCAACGCTCGGATAACCACTCGGTCAGTCGCTCGACGAGGTCTTTGATGAATGTGTTTTCAACTGATAAAGAGGGCTATTCCTGGGAACTTCATAGAGGGGAGGCCGCCTCAGTCGTGCTCATACACTTCTCCCGGGCAGTGAGCTGTGGGATGTGTCCTGGGAAAGGATCCGGATGAGGAACTCTGAGGGATAAATGTGAGTGTGAGACGACCTGCTCAGAGTCGCTGGGGCATCAACAGCGTGTCCTCCCGCTCCCCTCAACCCTCCCTAAATCTCCCTCGCTTGCTTGTCGCTCTTCCTCTCTCCCTTTTTCTCATCTTCCTTCTCTGTCACTTCCATCTTGCTCTCCTCCTCTTCTTCCACTTTTCTTTGCTCTGATGTGGAGGGAGGTTAATCATGGCAAGGGGTCTTGACAAATTGTCTCCTCAGCCCAGTGGAGATTGAGCCACCTGTGTCCCTCTGTGTGAACCCACTGACATGAAAACACACAAACACACACACAATACGCAAAAGTATCAGGGAACAGTTTGAATGGCAAGAATGGTATTAGTGATCTGAAATATCTATTGATGCATATTGCATTAAGATTGTTCAGGATATGACTTTTTTTTTGGATTGTGTTTTTTTTTTTTTTTTACTTTAAAATGAGATTTAGTTCTTTAACATTAGTAAATGCATTAGGTCCTATGTGAACAACATTATTTACTAAGATTTTATTAATCTTAGTTATAATTGATAAATGTAAATACATTTGATTTAATTTTAAATACATTTTAATAAAAAGAAACTGATGTTGTTAATTCCTGTTTGCTCATGATACATAAACCGCAACAAACCCTGTTAATATTTTTGTCTTAAGTTTCCAATTAAAATTATTAAATTTATTAATTTAAATTAAATTCAATAAAAATGCAAAAAAAATCATAATATCTTATTCAGTGCTGTTTCTCAAATAAATTTGTTGTTTTTATGATTGTAGAATTTTTTTTTTTACTGAAAAGCAAAAAAGGATCAATTGAAAAATATACCTTTTTTTGCAGTGTACTGTTCATTTATGCCACTTGAAATGTTAAAAATGTGTTAGTATATGCCAAATTTTACATTAACCAAAGTTAATGGATAATGATATTTATTAAAAGCATTGTTTGTTGAATAAACCAAATGTACATTTTCATGCAGGAGAAGGAAACTTCTGTAAATTATTGGAGCTAAATGTCTTGTAAAATGGTACATTTTTCCATGTATTGCCCTTTATTATATTACAAGATTATTAAACAGTTACAGTCCCATGGCATTTATATTAAACTTGCATCATAACCCCATTGTCACTGCTCAGATAGCCTAAGATAGATTCAGTTGCCAAACAATCATCTATATTTAATTAAGGTCTTAATAACTGTCATCGAACACTAGTTAACTTTTAATAAGACGTGTCCTTAGAAAGATAATTTACTTGTAATTATCTTTTCCTGTTAAATCACATTGAAAGTGACCCGAACAGTCATTTTTAAACAAATTGCGCAATTTTTCATCAAATGTTTCACAATTTGGTAATTAACGTATCCTCTAATCAGATAATTGGTCACTAAATAAAAAAGGATCTGTTAGCTTCATAAATGCCAATTAACACCAGGAGCAGCTGGGCCTTTAAAAGTTTATTGTTGATGCTGGGAATGTGATTGGCGTCTTCCTGAAGAGCCTTGAATTTCATGAGGAACATTCCTGAACAGCGGTGGCTCAGCATGAGCCTGTTTATAACGCGATATCTCCTGATATAGGAGATGGCACTGATAAGATAAGCCAGCTCTTTTAATGTGATTTTTCATGCAGTTACACACTGTATTCAATTTAGATCTCCAGATTATGCGCTTATTTATTTATTTTAAAGAGGATGATAATGCACTTGCACAACTATTTTACATTACATTGTTTTGTGTCACATAACCGTGTGATATATGTTCTATAGGATGCACAATGATCTGCCATTGTGAACTAGGTGTTGTGTATGATTAAATGTGAGCATTTAGAAGATAAATTTGTCACAGATTTGGTCTCACGGTAATACGATCGATTGGGTCATTTACTCTCTAGGTCAGAAGGGTTTGTATTGGCACTAGTGAGAGCTCTGTAGTCGATGGCCAGTCCATCTCCACAGACCTGGCCTGGGTGTTGGTGGCCCACCATGAAACCCATCGAAATGCATTTTGTGCACATTACTCAAATGACTCCCTGTCGAAGCTCATAACTGCAGTATCACTGTATAGAGCCAAATACAATAGCTGGTTCTTAATGCAGAATCTGGTATTTTTACAATAATAATTATGTGATGCTTAAACTTTATGTATATAAGTATATACAAGTAATATAATCAGCCTTATTATGTAAATAATCCCCGAATTAGTAAACGATGTTGTTTTATACACTGTGTTTTTAAAAAAAAAAACGTTTTGTGTAACAGTAATACATCAAGTCAAGTAGTTTATCGAGCCCGATCTCATGAAAGTTCGTATCTATAGCCCGAATGTCATTTCTCGTGGCATTTATATGCCAAAAACAGTTTTTGCGTGTATATGGTACGCGTTTTTCGCGTGCATGTACGCACTTTTTGGCGTATAATAAGTACAAACTCCCCACCCCCCTCCCCCTAAACCTACCACAGGGTTTTTTAGTTCATAGCATTTGCACGCAAAAACCACTTTTGCCATATAAATGCCATGAGAAATGACATTCGTGGTATAGATACGCATTTTCATGAGACTGTGTTGAGTTTATCATGTAAACAAATCACTTTTTTTGCTAAGCTAAAATACTATTTTAGGCTTTCACTTGTATATACACATCTTGCAAAATACAGGTTTATAATGAATTAATTCAAGAAAATGTTTTTCTATCTGTGGTAAGAATTCATGTTTTACCCCTCTGTCCCCCACTCATCTCAGCCCAGCTTACTGACCTTCACATCCCTCTTGCTGAGGTTGCTCCTTCCTCGTAGTTCACATGTGACCTAACCACAATCTCACAATCTCTCCGCAACCCAACCATACGCGCCAACCCGTTTGACTAAGGCTGTCGAGCCCCACTGTCTTTGTTAGTGGCAACGGTTCCGTGTGGCATACTACCTACCGCAAAACACAATATTTGCCCAAACACAAACCCTCATTCATACACAGAAACGTAATAACTGTAATTATTATGCAAATTATACAAATAAACCAACAAACTCGAGTTTTTCAAGAATTCTACGAAACCGTAGCGTGGCGGCCTGTACTCAGGCAATTCATTATAAAAAATAAATGCATAGGAAGTATCATCAGCAAATTTGCTCAGCTATTTACAGCAGAGCAAGTTCTGAACGCAATCAAATAGCACTGTCACTTAATGGTGGATCTGATGAAGAAGCTGTCAGTGATCAAAATATTGAGCCAGATGTTGAATGTACTGGGAAATGATTTCTGACGAGGATAGTGCTGATGGTATAAAACTTTTGCTCAAAATAAACCCTTCCACACTCCAAAAGGTAACAAAATATGCTTTATTTTATTCCTCTATAATTTTTACTCTAATTTAATGAAGTGTTATATTATCGTGACGGGTAGAGATCCATCCGTGTTAGATATAGCTCCGGGGTCACTAAAGACCCGAATATGTAATAATGATTGGCGAAACATTCACGCATTTAAGGGTTATACTAAACCGGGCAGTGTTGGAAAAGTGCATTAATCCATAGTATTTTGATATTTCAAAATTGAGTATTTCAAACTGTAGTGAAAATAAAGAACCGCTCAGGAAATGACAATAAACCAACGTTGACTTTCAAAGGCTCAGTTTAAAAGGCCAGGCTTTCAGTAGGTTTAGTTTTTTTTTTTTTTTTTTTTTTTGCAGTGTTTGTTGCAATATGTCTGCCAGCCCTTCCTGCACATGGCAGATCTGGAGTAATGAAGAATTCCAGCTGCCAAGCAGAGCCGCACCGCTTGGACAGTGGGCATTTTTCATTCTGTAATGTGTGCATGGGTCATTAATTGCGGCTTGCCATGGGTCCAACGGGCTTGTCATTTGGGTATACCACATCTATACATCTGCTCTCACCCTACCCCATCACGGCACACCTCCCCTGGGTCTGTCCATGCTCCGCTGTGGCCTGCATCACCACAGATCCCTGCGGGAACATTGCAGCCCCAAAAAATAAAACAGGAATGGTCTTGTTTTAGTGGTCACCACTAAAACCTGTAATTCAAATCTTTGAGCTTTCTTCTCATTTAAACATTCAAGCACTGTTCTAGCAACCTTAATATTGTGGATGAACTTAATTATCACATTTTTCAAATATCATTTACAACATGAGGGTGAGTAAATGATGGCAGAATGTTCGTTTTTGGGTGAATTTATTCCTTTTAGGGGCCAATCAATGTATAGTATTTTTAAACAGGCCAATTTTTTTTTTCCGGTGCAGGAAATTGATTTTTTTTCTGGAAAAATAATTTATTTAAATATAATTTTTGGAATGGCATGAATGTGAGTGATGATGAAAAAAATATAATACAAAAACTGTTCCTTGCTTATATATGTCATTTTAACCTTTAAAGTCACTTCAGAGCTTCAGTATTTTGTGGTGTTACACAGGTGCCGAGAGTGTGTTTTATTAGTTTGTGTGTGTGAGGAATAGCCCATGGCTGCCCTGTGGCTCATGTTGCTTGCCAGAGGCGGCTACTCTCCCGCCTTTATCAGTGTGCCGTATTGATTGGGGTGCATATGTGTGTGTGTGTGTGTGGATGTAGGTGGGAGACAGTGAAAAGAGTGGTTGCTCTCCTCCATCTTGGCTCTGAATGAGGCCCCACAGCGGGAGGGGAGGAGTCTCTATTGGTGTGATGTGTTTTGTCAGAAGCATCTGTTTGGTCACAGGACGTGGCATAATCCTCGACCTTGAGCGCACCAGCCGAGACTGAGCACAGTGCTCAGCTGTGGCCCTGCGTGGGCCCATTAACACCTCTCACACTCAGGCTCGGGGCCCGCGCTGACATCGGAGCCCACACACCTCTCTCCACAGCGCCACAGGCCTCTGCACTTTTTAGAGCACAGTTTGGCGGTGCTGTTCCTGTGTGTTTCGGCTTCATTTTGTACTTAGTGGTTCTGATTGTTTGTTTGTAGATTGATCTTTTTTTTTATCAATTGACTGAATCAAATAAATATTTGGGGACAGGACCACCTTTTGACTTTAAAACATATTCTTTTTTAAGGTACTAAGGTACTCTCTCTCTCTCTATGTATATATATATATATATTATTTATATATCAGGGTTATTAAAGCTACACTGTGTAACTCTTTTAGTTTATTCTTAGCTAAAAAACACTTAGTTCTTGCAAAAATATATGTGCTCATTAATGTATATTTACTTCGTTCAAGTAATAAAGTATTCTCGTGAGTGTATAATATGCCATTGAAAATACATACGGGTAAGGGGTTCTAATGTCGGTCGCCATGTTGCCCTCCATCTTGAAAGTACATTAGCCAAAGAGGGACATACCCGTTAATTCAAGCTTCGCCTTTCGCGTTTACGTTTGAGTTAACACTCATGGACGAGGTCGAACTGGAAGCCATTTTATCTTGGACTACATTGGCCACCGTAGGAGTTAAAACGAAATCGGAATTGAGAGGAACAGAAACTAATATTCACTGGATGGTCATATACCTTTTCACCGCTAGATGGGGGTAAAAATTACACAGTGTAGCTTTAACAAAATTTACAGACTTTCAGCTCTTGGTCATATACAAATTAAACAAAAGTAATTGAAATAGCTCAACACACACACACACACACACACAATAGGATCCAAATCAGCCCCAGAGCATCACAGAGTCACCACTGCTTAACTGTAGGCAGAGTTTTTCTTTTCAGCGTCATTCTTCATTCTTCTTCCTCCAGATATACCATTGATCCATAGGGCCGAAACGTTCCACAGAACAGAATCCCAAAACTTCTGTGGCTTATTTATATGATTTTTTAACAAATTGGAGCCAATTTTTCTTTTGCTTTTGGATCAGTAGTGGTGTAGTTTGTGTTCTGGCATGCGTACATGCCTTGTCTTGCTGCAGGTCTTTTGCAGTCACTCAAGGGTTTTTCTGAACCTGCCTTCTCAGAAATCTGGTTGCAGCCATTGATAGCTTCCTTTTTTTTGCCCCGTCCAGGAAGTGTCACCACTGTTCCTTTAACTTTGAACTTGCAAACAATGCCTTCATTGGTGTCTCTAGGAACATTTCGTGCCTTCACTATCTTTTTATATTCTTTTCCTTGTTTGTGAAGGGCAATGATATCTTCCTCTCTTAACTCTTTGGACCATTCTTTTGACTCCATATTTCTAACATGCAGTCAAACGTGACACTCAATAAACTAGCTAGTTCAGATATTTCATGTGTTCTATCTCAAGCACACCTGGTGCAACTAATGAAGCCTTTGATTAGTTGCTTGAGGCAACACCTGCTTTTTGCAGATTTTTGCAGTTGTAAGGGATAGTATTCAGGGGGTTGAATAATTTTGAGACTGCAGAAGTCAATAAAACTTGTATTTTTGGTTGAATTTGGGGAAACAACTTGATTTTATTTATTTTTTTTTTACAGTATGTCTGTCTCTCTCTCTGTGTGTGTATACAATAGGTCAAAATAGTCGATAAAGTGTTTTTTTTTAAAACATTTTTTAATTAATTCTCTTATGCTCACAGAGGAATTAATTTGATCGAAAAAAACAGTAATTTTGATAAAATATCATTACAATTTAAAATAGCTGTTTTCTAATGTATTAAAATTTTCAGCATCGTTACGTGCATCGTCATAAAGTCTCCAGTGTCACATGATCATTCAGAAACCATTCCAATATGCTGATTTAGTGCTCAAGGAACATTTCTTATTTAATGTTGAAAACTATTTTTGCTGCTTAATATTTTTGTGAAATCCTTTGATGTTGAATATTTCTCTGATGTTGAATATAAAGTTCAAAAGAACATATTTTATCGGAAATAGAAATCTTTCAAATCAATGTACTATTTTTTTTACAAAACATGTTTATATAATGATAAAAAAATGAAAAAAAATACTATAAATTAAAGTATCAATATAAATACTACATATTGTGTGTGTGTGAAGAGTCAAATTAAAATGATGATTTTAGCAGCTTATTCAAATCTTTGGGAACAAGATTGAATGGAGGACTAATGCTTAATTCTTTTATGTAAATGACAGACTCCCTCAAGCTAGGTGTAGTAGATTTATCCAATATTAGTGTATTTTTGCAATCTGCATGCCTAATTTACAGTGCAACTAGAGATAATGTGCAGAACAAAGAGGCCTTTAATTGGTATCTGGCTATAGCTTTAAGAGAAGCTTGCACACCAAATCTCTTGCTCCGTTGCTAATCGGAGGACACCGAACAAAAGTTTGCGCATCCCTCTGTTATGTCCTCATGAATGTCAAAAATTGTCCTCCATGCTTTCTCATTATTATTATTTATTTACATTTACGTCTGCGTTTAGCTTAGGCTTTTGCGCGTAAAGCGGTGATAAGTGCTTCCACGGGTGGCCGATTAGAGGGGGAGACGGCGACGCTTAGATCACCGTTAAGGGAGATGTGGCAAACATCTGCAGAGCCATCTTCTCAGGGTCATCTCACTCCAGCTCAACGAGCCCATCCCCACTGTGGCCAATTAAACAAATTGCCGCAAAAAGAGCATTTTATTAGTATTTACTCGTTCCTCTCAGTCCATCGCCATAAATTCTCCTTGAGGCATGCTGGAAAACAAATTGGCACATTAACTTGTGAATGGCTAAAGAGGCACTCCGGCTGCGCCTCAGGAGCTGCTGGGTATCAAAGTGTCTGCCGTTCTGAGCAATCTGTCTGCTTTATCATTCAGTGTGACAGTGGGGCTGAGAGAGCCAGGCCTGCCGCAGGGGCTGTGTATGAGGGAGAGCATTAGCTCTCTTTCCCTTGGCAGGCCCAAGCTGTTTGCCATTGTATCCCAGAGAGCCCTGTCTATTTATCTGTTATTACATTCGAATTGGCAGATCAGACCCTTCTGCCGCGACCACGTTGGCTGCATTTCCCTGTTTCTTTTTCTCTCTTTCTTTCTCTCTGCACTTCTCTTTTTGGGACCTCCAGCACCTGCTTCTTTTTTTATCTCTCTCCTGCCCTCCTTCATTGCCTCTATTCCTTACCGTCCCGTTACAGTCGGCACTTCTGTGGATGAGAGGGGTCTGATGTCTTATGTCTGATGGGGACTGTTGTGTCGTAGCACATCCTACAGGGGCATCAGTTGGATTGCATTGGTGGGGCTTTCCAAGTTTTAATGAGGATTGGATTACCATGTTTGTGTTTGTATGTGTGTCGTGATAATCCATTTAGCAATAAGTCATTTCCAAGAGCAGTAAATAGGCTTGTCGTGGGCAACCCCACACGCGTAGCTCTGATGGGTGGTCTGGTTTTTAAATGATGTGTATAGAGTTCCTTATTTCTTAAGGTAAATATTACCACATAAAAAAGGATTTATTTATTTATTCATTTATTTACAGGTTATTTCAAGCAAATTAAAAATATTATCATATTATCTTTCTGTTTTTCTTCCAAAATCACAAAGGTCGGTATATATGATGAAAACAAAATTATGTTAGAAATATATTAATATATCTCAGGGTTATTATCGTTATCAACTTATACCATAAAAAACAGGTTCTTGATTTATTTACCTAAATAAAAATTAAATATTAAAAATAAATGTAACATTTTTATTTTAGCTATAGTTGCAAAAGCAACATATATATAAATATATATATATATATATATATATAAATGTGTGTGTGTGTGTGTGTGTGTGTGTGTGTGTGTGTGTGTGTGTGTGTGTGTGTGTGTGTGTGTGTGTGTGTGTGTGTGTGTGTGTGTGTGAAGGTTATATAATAAAGTAGAACGCTGTATTCATCGACACACACTTCAAAATAAACTCAAAGTAAAAACATATACTTGAATTTATATTATACTTGATGTAAACTAGCTACAGATTATACTACTAAAATAGTATGCTTTATTACAATGCAAGAACAATTTAAACACCCTAAAATAACTTATTAACAGTAAAATTTAATGGGGGGTGACAATAGCTGTTTACGAGGATTACAACATTCCATAAGCAGGAGACAATGCAGCATGGGCTTAGTCTCTCTGTCTCTCTGTCTCTCTGTCTCTCTCTCTCTCTCTCTCTCTCTCTCTCTCTCTCTCTCTCTCTCTCTCTCTCTCTCTCTCTCTCTCTCTCTCTCTCTCTCTCTCTCTCTCTCTCTCTCTCTCTCTCTCTCTCTCTTTCTATATACTGTATGTATATCTCTGCAGTATGCTGCTCCCTTTGTCAGCTCTGCCGGCCCATCAAAGGGTGATTTTCCACGCCGGCAGGCCAGGAGGCTCTGAGTTAAAAGAGAGAGAAAGGCCTGTGCCGTAGCCAGGGACAGGTGGGAGGCGGAGCCCTGAACAATAGCTTGCCAGGATCTCAACTCAGGGATGTTGACTGAGCTCTGGGCATGGGCCAGTCAGTCACTGAACTGAAAATAGTCATGCCCTGACAGCGCCAGGCATGCTGAGATGGACAGATACACATGGTGTATGACTGTATACATGTGAGAGTGGACACTATGTTTTTAGTAGTGTGATGGTAGTAAAAACTAATTTCAAAACAGTGATGTTTTTTAGGTAACAAGCAACTTTTTCCAAAAAGTAGCAGTGTGGTGCACTACTTTTTCAATCTGTGGTACAGACAGCTTTGTAGCCAAGCTGAGTAATCAAATTCACTCTGAAAGTGTCCTCTGTTCAATCTTTTTAGGTAATTGATTGATCCGGACAGTTCATATAAAACAAGTAGTTTACCAAATGCTTCACATGCTGTAATTGCTGCATTTGCTGCTGTTAGGATTTAGCTAAATGCTGTTTTGATTGTATTCAAAAGAAATATGATTGTTTTGGTATTTTTCACTTTTATTTAATGTACATACACCCAATTTTGAGTGATTTTTTTTGTGACAGAAAAGTAAGGCAAGACAGCTTTAAACACACCACAAAAACAATAAATATTTTAGTCCTTGTCACGTTACATGTACTTAGTAATAACAGTAAATTACATGCAACAACCCTAAACCAAACCCTAAACCTAATTATACAGTAAGTACATATTGTTAATTCAAATTACTCAATACTGTAGTTACACTGTTGCGAGGACACCTTAAAATAAACTTCTGAATGACTTTGAAAAGAAACAATGCATTAGGCCTAGATATTATTTTTTTTCTTTTTCTTTTTTCTTTTTTTGTAGGTTTATATTGTTGTATTTTGTCTTCTTTCACTTTTGGAGTGCAATACAAAATATAGGCTACTTGAATTAAAAAAAAACATTTTCTGAAAGATACATTCTATAGAGAATGTAACATTATCTGAATGATATGAAGATACATTCTCAGAAACTGCAGTATTGTTTCTCAAATACATTTTTGTTGTTTTATGGATTCTTAGATATTTTACTGGAGAACATGTCAACAAACATATTGAAAACTTGTTAAAAGTTATTTTGCTGTGTATTTATAGCTTTAAAATTAAAATGTAAAATGTTTTAACTAAAAAAACGACAGTTTTATGGTGTAGCTTTCAGGGATAGTTTACCCAAAATTGAAATGCATCAGTCAATATTTCCTGACAAGTCTTTCCAAACATGTATGACTTTCATTCATCTTTGGAATGAAATGAAACCTACTGTATATCTCAATTAAACCAAAACTCAGCTCAATTAAAACTGATTACATTTATAGTCTCTTTATGAAATTTTGAAATTTAAATGTAATTTTGGTTGAACAAAAATTTCAACGTATGAACAAAAGTAATCAGAGAATTTTACAAATATTATCTTCATGTTCCAAAGATAAAGGAAAGTCTAATGGGTTTGGAACAACTTGAGGGTGATTAAAATATTTAAAATATTTTATTTTTAAATATAATTATTATCAAAATATTTTAAATACTATTTTACTGCTTTAAATGCACAACAAAAATGACTTTTTAGCAAGTTTTTAATGTGTTCTCTGACATGTTCTCTTTTTTTGAGCATGCCGCCTACAGTTGAACTTTAAATTACGAATAGCTTGGGAAGCTCCAGTTTCAACCCATCTTCTGCCCAATGCTAATATAAACACAGGCCAAGTCTAAGCACCAGAATGAAATGCTGATCCCAACAGTCATCCCTGCAGGTTAAACAGCACTACAGTTACTGTCCTTCTCTAGGAGAGTCTCTCGTCCACCATATTTCAAACTTCCTCTGGCCAGCTCTTTTATTCAGGCTCAAATGAGATCCCACAAAATCTATATCACATCTTTAAAACGAAATAACTCTCCCTCTCTGCAGTGGCATTGACCTCGGCGGGGCAGTTCTGGTTCAGTGCACTGGGCCCTCCGGTGGCAACGATGGGGGAAGCGATTTAAGGCCCCGGGCCACACCAGACCCCAGGTGCGCCAAGGCAAGCAGTTAAATTTCATCATTACCCTTTCTTCGCCGTGTTAGCTTTTTATAGGCCTTTTACGGCTAGAGCGGACAGTGCCGCACTGGTCCCAGTGGTGCAGGCTGGAGAAGGGAAAGGAATGGACAGAGATATGGACAGAGGGTGGGGAGAAGGCAAGGAGAGAAAAAGAGAGACTGGGACATCACTTGTCAAGTTGACTACAGGATGATGTAAAAACAGCGGCGAG
Source organism: Pimephales promelas (assembly GCF_988280905.1). Taxonomy (NCBI): domain Eukaryota; kingdom Metazoa; phylum Chordata; class Actinopteri; order Cypriniformes; family Leuciscidae; genus Pimephales; species Pimephales promelas. Next base: position 20,366,992 of record NC_142784.1, read on the forward strand.
GGCAGGGGATAAGAGCGATGATGAATGGGCTGCGGACGTTCATCCATCCAGTTGAAGGATTTGCAGCGCAGGAATTGTGTACAGATGCTGACATCTGAAGGGGGAGAGGCGGAAAGAAAAAAAGGAATGCTATCTGGGAGTAAGACAGAACACTGCTGATGCAGAGTGATGGGAAAGAAGGACACAGTACAATAGAATGCTTGCAGATCTAAAGTTGACCGTATGAACACAACAGTCAGAATTGGACATCCTACCTCTGTTAGTATAGAACATACAATGCATTTGCCACTGGCTGCCATTGCTTGACTTCTATTGTAATAGATTATAATCATTTAAAGGGACACTCCACCCATTTGCATTAAGCTTAGCATAGAAACCCAGTTATAGAGCTAGAGAAATACGAGACTGGTAACTTACGTCTCACAGGTGTCGCTCATCGGTAATCATGCCACCGGCCTCGCGTCGTTCTCCAGGCGGCCCTCACTCATCCTGCTCGCCACAGTAAACACAATGAATGCCGACTGTTGAACGCAAAAGCCGAATCCCGGACATTTTTGGCGATCTCGAAACACATTTTCGGGCAGACTCATCACAGAAACTCACTAGCCTAGACTTGTTGTTTAACTACTGCGCTCTTGCCGGTAGGCGTAGCCTCCTAGGGCAGCGAAGCAAGTGCATTCTGGGGGTTGTTGTCTTTCATCCACATAAGCCAAAAATACATTTTCTGGCTTTTCTCAGTCTAGAAAGCTCCAAATTCAAAAATAATTTCACATTTATTCAACATAAATTAGCCATTTTAAATGCACATTCATCTTTCCAGAGGTGGAATGACCCTTTAAATGTCGGCTGTCACAAAACCTAGTTTTTGAGAAAATGGCTTTTTCAGACATTTGTTGATGCAATTAAGAGATTTTATCAAACATATAAAAGTTTGTGGTCAGTAAGATTTTTTATTTTATTTTTGAAAGAAATTGATGTGACAAGGAAGACATTTAAAATGTGTTTCAAATCGGCCTTTCTATACATCAAAGAATTGTGGAAAAATACGGTTTCTACAAAATATTATGCCGCACAATGTTTTTTCAGCGCAGTCTCATCCCAAGACGTCATATAACTGACATTTTGGGACGTCTTTTGACCATACGTCAACATCCGCCTTTTAGGGTACCCTTAAACGTCGGTTAGATGACGTTATCAGATCCTAACTCTACCCCAGATTTAAACCTCCCCCGTCACCTAGCTGACGTTAAAGGTAAAGCGTCAGTTGTTTGGCGGCCCGGGATCGTCAACTAACCGACGTTTAAGGGTACGCTAAAAAGGCGGATGTTGACGTATGGTCAAAAGACGTCCCAAGACGTCAGTTATATGACGACTTTGGATGAGACTGTGTTAGTTTTTTAACATTAATAAAAATTTTACAAGACTGGAGTAATGATGCTGAAAAATAAGCTTTGCCAACACTAAACTACATTTTAAAATATTTTAAATGAGAGAAAAATTAATTATATTTTCATAATATTAATGTTTTACTGTATTTTTTGATCAAAAAAATTCTCATTGCAATCAACTCATTGCAGCCTACAAGTAAAAATGATAAATTGTGTCAGTTATTGGTTTAATTTCTATCACATACAGGTCTTGATTTGTTACAAACCACTGTGATTTCCAGTCCTCAGGTTAACCTACTGTAGATTAATGTCCCAGCCGTGAGCAAGCTCTCATTGTCTCTCTAAATGTGATTAGCACAGGGTTAAGTACCTCTTCGTTTCGTTGGGTCCAGTGGGTTTGTGTTTGAACGAGGGATAAGAAGGGAAAGAGCGCTCAGAGGGTGGTGTGCTGTACCTTTGCACCATGCCAATGTCAGCAAGCTGTGCCAGTCTCACCGGGCGGCCGTCCATGTCCCGGGCTCCGCCGCTCTACGGCGAGGCTCCACAAACTCACTGCATATGCTCCGTATGGCCCAGACAGTCCGTCCAATTTTCCACCATCTGCTGGGCCTGCACTTACGCACCACAGAAAGGTCACCGTCAGCTCTGCTTGACTCGTAAAAATTCAAATGACACTGTGAGAAACCACCATGATTGTTGTCATCACCAACATCACCTGATGAGACCTGATCCTCTCAATGCATGTGCAAAACCAGGCATGGAAATGGCATCCGGCCAATGGGGTTAGTGCTGTATCAGCTGATTCCACTGATGATGTAGAAGCACAGACAGGCCAAAAGAAGCTGAGACGAGGCCAGAACAGGACGTCTGGTGTCTAGTCCACTGTAAAAGGAGGTTTTCACACAGCTCAGACAGGCAACATGGTACAATTGCTTTATTCACAGAGCTTGTGTATCTCTAAATAATATCTGCTGCTTGCAGATGGGTCCCTGCGTCTCTGCACAATGGGATGGTTCAACCTTGCCTTCGCTCTAACAACACACTAATGCTACGACGGTTGTGATATGAGAAGATTAACACAGCTGCCAATGCATTAATTAGCTTTTCTTCTCTTTCTATTTGAAAAAAAATATATTGTACTTTTATTTTCTCTTAATATATATATATATATATATATATATATTTTTTTTTTTAATAGTTTTTATTAGTATACATTTATGTGCCCACATCAGAAAGAGTGTAGGAGGAGCTGCTCAATGTGACAACTACAAGTATGAAAGACACACTTCTCAGGTTAAATAGCCAATTGCGTTTGACATTGTTTATGGCAGAATGTGCATTATTCTGTATGTGAGCCCATTACCTCTTTAAACAACTAGATTCCAACTTGCATTTAGTGTTATTTATAGTGTGTTTATAGTGTATTTTATAGTATTTATTTCAAATTTTCATTTTAGTTTTAGAAATTGTATGTGCATTTACTGTATTATTTTTATTGGTTTTGGTTTTTATACCTATTTAGATTTTTTTTTCAGTTTTAGTAATCTTTTTTTTCTTTTTAAATTTTTTTTTTTTTACATTTTAAATTTTTGTTTATATTTTTGAAGTGATTTAATATTTATGTTTTCTCAGCTTAATTTCAATTACTGAGGAGTTATTTTTAATAATTTTACTCTACAAAAACATCACTTCTTTTATAGAAAACATAAATGTCTGGAAAGAGTTAAATGTCTTGAAAGAGTCAAGATGGCTGCCAAGTGAGCTGACTTCCATAATATAAAGGGGCTTTGGCCTACATGTTGCTGAGGTGAATCTGGCATTAAAGGTGCTGTCCATGGTCCTAAATCAATCTGTTCCCAGAGAAAACTCCACACAGAGACAAATGAAGGACAATTTTGATTAGATAAAGCCGTTGTCAATTATTATGTATTGATTTATGTACATTTTTTTTGCATATTGCGTCTCTATTATCGTCATCTGTACATTAGCAGGTGGAAGTGGTGGCTTTGTTTAGATGCACATATGTGTTCATTTGTGTGTATCTAAAGGTGGGGGAGGCGTGCGTGTGTGCGTGCTTGTGTGTGCGTGTGTGTGTGCAAGCATTCGTGCGTGTATGTGTGTAAATGTGAGAGGAGACACGGGTGGGCGGGAAGGAAGGAGGGGTGGCTTGTTCTAACGGTTCTTTGAAAGAGATAAATGGCTTACAGATGGCCCAATCAATATATTCAAATGAGACATGTAAAGTAGCCGGGCAGCCGTCGGAGATCAGGCTTGGACTAGCTGAAAGGCGCACAGCCAAGGAGACCCGAGTCTCTCTCTCTCTACCTCTACCGCACACAGGGACAGACCTCACCTGCCCTTTGCCCCATCCTAACTGCTTTGAGCAGCCGTTGATGTTCTCAACATTAAAAGAATTTGGAAACGTTGTATGGAAAGTAAACAATGAAATTAAAGCTGCTTATAAGCTATTTATTTCTTTTTTCACGAATCATGGCTACATGTTGTTGAGTAATGCACAGAGAGATTAGCTTTGTGTCTGTGGGTGAGCAGGGAAAGGCTATGGCCCTAGGGCAGCCTCCGGGGGAAAAATGTTCCCCTGACACAGATAACATCCAATTCCTCCCCTGTGAAATGCAAAAATCCACCCTGACATCAGCAAAAGTGTTTTATCATCCTGTATCAGATCCTGCTTCTCTTATCGTTTTGTTACACACACTTACACGCAAACGTCCACTTCCTCGAAATCAAATTTGTGCAAAAAAGGAGGAAGATCCCTCCCCCCTCCCCCCATAGACACACAAACATGAACACTTACAAAGCACTTAACAACATTAAGTGTGGCACACTCTTGTTGTTTAGTTGTCATGATATAATAATACCTTATGGACAGTGATACAGATAAATGGATGCAGATTTGATGATGTCCTTGACTATGTTAATGAAGGGGATGTTCAATTCATGGCTGGCACTATACCTAGAAAGGGATAAAAGACTTGTTAAGTGGCTTGACACATTTTTAAACTTTAAATATTTAAACTCACACTATGACATTACAGTTAAAGCTATATTTCCACCAGTTCGCTTCATATAAGGCATATAAGATATCCTTAAAGGGATACATATCAAATTGAGTCAAAAGTACCACTTATAATGGAATCTGAGCTCGCAGATATCTCCAGAATTGGTTTCATGCCCGCTGTGTTCATTTATTAAACATTTAATAGATGAACACAGATTTGATGATGCTTTTAACTTCTAGTATGATCTCTTTAACATTTCTTTTATATCTGTTTAAATGCTTTTCCAGCAGCTCGAATTATTAAACCAAGTTGGCATCACCAAAGTCAGGGGTTCGATTCCCAGAGAATGCATAAACTTATATACACATGCGTAAATGTGAATTCATTCCACAGACTTTCACATTCTTTCGAAAAATGTGAAAAGCGTTCACAGATGCTGTCTTGACCTCCTTATAACTCTCATTTAGTCCACATAACCGACCATCTGTACATTAAAACACTAGCTGACAGACATATTATTATCTTAAAAATGAATGTGCTAGCCTGTGCGCATTGTGAGAGTGGTGATGATGATGGGATCCTGCCGGACGTGTTGGCTCGCGTGTGAGAGATTCTCGTCTTGCCCTCTGTCTGCTAACCCAGTAAAAGGGTCCTTGGCCTATTAATTGCCTTGACATTGATAAAGGAAACAGAGGGGGATGCTATTTGTCTTTAATGCAATACCTCGCATATTACCCAGAGACAAATTGAAAGTGTTTCCTAACATGAGCTGCTCTCATTTTTCTCCTAGCCTTCGAGAAGGTGAAAGAGGTAGGTCATGGGTAGAGACTTGAGGGTGTTTGGGGCACCGATGGAAGGTTTTTTGCACCTCATTGTCTGCACGGAAGAGACCTGAATATGTGTTTGTGTGTCGTATGTATGTGTGGGGCCAGCACCTGTGAGCAGTCAGGGGTCAAATGTCAAGGAGAAGGCAGGCCCTAAGTGGCTAGAGGGTGTTTCGGGTGTTCGAAACAAACGGAGGAGAGAAAAGGCTGTTCCTCTGTGAAATGACCATTGTTAATCCTGCCAGAGACACGTGGCCTCCTGTCCAGTCTGCTGTTCTCTGAGTCCGCCTACTCACAAAGAAGCTTCACTCAGCTGCTGACCTTGGCTTGCCCTGCCTTACAAAAGCAACAAAGATGAATGCCTATTTGGTGAGCCGCTCGCGCCATTATCTTCCACACTTGTCATTTCCTTGAGTGGCTCATCCTAACGTGACCTGCAACGGGTCAGGTCTGCCCTTTCTCTTTCTGCATAATGTCCACATCTATAAACTCCTTTCTGCAAGAGAAACAGGCTTGATTTTGCAGGGGTGCTTGAGTATGTAAAATGTTTTTTTTTGTTGTTGTTGTTGTTGTTGTATTTTGCACTGCATCCCTATTCACTTTTAAATTAAGCATCAAAATTGATTCTTCTCCATCTTTGAAGTGTTTACAATCCTTTACCTTGTATGATACCTACGCCAAAAGACGTATAGGAAAATCTGCATTCATTTGGTCGTCCTGTGGTTCATTTTCATGGTTTTACATTCAGTGTTATAATAAGTTACCAGTATAGTAATGCCATTTTTAGTTCATTAAATAATTACTTCATAGTCCCACAACTGATTTTAACGTGATTAGTTTTTTGTTTTTGTTTTTTACCCGGTAAAACTTTGGTGATTAGTGATCCGTTTTTTTATTTTTTTTATTTCAAACACAAAATTTGATGTTAATTTTCTATACAAGAAAGAAAAAAAGTTTTTTTTTTTTTTGTGATCGCTATTAGATTAGTGTTTTATTTGTGCCTTACTGGTCTGACCAATGAGTCCCATGACAAGCCGTTAAATCTGAAAACGTTTGTCTGTACCGCATAAGACTTATCACATTTAAATGAGTCTGATATTCAATCAATGCAGATGAAATTGCCCAAGGTAAGACTATCTTTTCCAGTTCTCACAGTCTGAGGAAACAGCTAAATACGATTATGCATATGGGCAAATTATACAGAGATGAGGATAGTATTAATATGCCATAATTATTTGACAGGATATACTTACACACCGATTAGCATATCAGCAAGACCAGACACAGATAGAGAGGTAGTGAGTGAGAAATGAAAGGAGAACATTGTGAGATAAGAGGCTTCCCCAGTTCTTCCACATGGATACACACACACACACACACACATAAATGTAGAGGGGTTGGGGGGGTTATTGTAGTGTTTCCTGACCTCCTCAAGAGTATTTATATGCAGTATATTACAAAACAATTTTTTTAAAACTATTATTATTATTTTGAGAAAAAAATTCAATATGTCCAAAGTTTTGACCTGTAGTTAACTAATTGAAGATGTCGGTATAAAAACTGCAGGAGTGCAGGTCAGCTCTTGTCATTGAATGGAACTTGTAGATAAAGTGCTGACTGTCTGTGCTGGGCATCTGAGATCTCTGTATCTCCATGTTTTACAGTGTGTAGTAATACGTCTATCTGTCCTCACGCGTGTCGTATTGGCTCCCTGCTATCAATACCCACAGTGTGGTGTCGTCCTGACTAATGCACTTCTGGTTAGTGCATACATCATTGCCAATTGCAATTGCCATATTGATTATCATCATCGCAGGAATCTTAAATCACATGGACTAATCTCAGAGGAGAGATGTTTGCAACACTTATCTGCACGCAGGTGGTCCGGCTCTGCGTGAAAATATTCTTTTATTGCACTTTATTTTCGCATGTATTATTCTTTATGAAATTCCAATAATTTTCACTTCATTTTTTTAGTGTTTAATAATTAGCTGGAAAATAATTCAAACGGTTGTCTGTGAACATCTTGTAAATGCTTATATAAAGCTAAGAGAGCAAGTTTTTCCAAGTCAGTTTTGCATTTTATTAATTTGTCACACAAATAATTATTATTATCCAACTCAGTTTTACAGCCACCTTTACCACGAGTTCTCTTCAATCTGCTGCTTCAATTTTGCTTTGTGAGTTCTTCCGCCTTTAAGGAGTTACTTGGCAATTCTTAAATCTATGAAGGGTATGTGATTGTGTCAGCTGTGACATCCAGCTCGTATGTGAGCTCTGATGCGGCCCCAGAGGATATCAAGTCTCCGACACATGAGTCCGTAATTTTCTGCTTCCACATGCAGGATGCCATAATAATCAAACTAAAATGAGTTTGTAACTACCCCATCTCTTTTGTATGGCTTCACTCATGCCCACTGCCCTAATTGAATCACCACCGAGTCACTGTATCAATTCTAACTTTGGTATTAGGGTTTAATCAGGCATGCCGGGGACCAGCTTGGTGAGGTGAGGGGGTCCTTTGTGTGGCGCCCATCTGTTTGTGACACAAGGCCCAGTTGGGACCCAGAGGGTGCAGCCAAGACAGCAACAAAAAAAAAAAAAAAAAAAAAAAAAAAAAACTGACACCCTCCTCGGTGGCTCAGAGTAGGTGCTAGTACCTCCACCTCCCCCAAATGCTCTTTATATATTTCTCACAAGGCATACAGCCTGCCAGACACCCAGAATCTCTTTTGTAGAATATATTTGTTCCCCTCTGCTTCCTCCCTGCCTAATAATTTTGCATGGCAGCTCATTGGGTCTGTGATATTGCAGTGACTGCTATTACAGACTAGTTGGGGGGGGGCTGCTTTATTTGTCCCTTCAGTTGCAATTGATTGTGACAGTGGTGTTGCCCCCTGCCCCTCCTGTGTGGGAGGAAAAGGATGGGGCTTGAAGGAGGGGGCACCGTTTAGGTTGGCTCCAATTTGACTCTCCCATCACTCAGCCAGGGTCACGACCCCACTGTAAACGAGGCTGAATGCTTAGGGCAGAAGGGTACACTGTGGATATCTGATTTTGATGTGAACTAGACTGATCAGCAATGGAGGAGACCAGCTCTCACTTGCACTGGGATGTGGAGGACATTAGCCATTTTTTCCATGAAGTAGCGCTGAGTAGTGCCTCCCGCAGAGAGAGCCTGTCCTGGCTCAGCAGGTGTAGCTGATCATGGTGCTCGGAGCGTACGACTGGAAGAGCACAGACACAACCCAAACAAATGGTGTTACAGGCTGTCGACACACACTCCCATATGGATACGGACACTTTTTTCATAATGTGACTTTCAGTAGTACATTCAAAATTTTTAAACTTAGCAGTAGGGTTTAGTTGAGTGGTTTCATTTAATTTAATTGGTTGATTTGTTCAGTTTATATGAGTCAAATGGATGTCGAGATATTCAAATACTTATTGTAATATTATACAGGTTCAATTTGTTTCCGTGCAAACCTTATTATCTACATATATTAATTATTTCAAGTTGACGTATTGCAAGCAAACATGGATTAACAATGAAAAAATATTGTATTTATAAAAAAATAGTATTAACCTATACTACTGTTCAAAAGTTTTGTTTTTGAAAGATGTCTCTAATTCTCACCAAGGTTGTATTTATTTGATCAAAAACAAAGTAAAAACTGCTTTAAATAACTTATTTTGGTAACACTTTAGTTTAGGGTCTAATTCTCACTATTACCTAGTTGCATATTAGCATGCATATTACTAGTTAATTGGCTGTTTTTGTTTATAAAGCACAAATTTATGCCTTATTCTGCCTGACTATATTATATATCACTCAATACCGAAATTTAACAATTACCTTTGGCTACTAACTATTAACAAGCAGTAATTAGGAGTTCCCTTTTGATGTCACTCCGTGTTTCGTCGGATGACGACGAATGGGGTTTTGCTTAGAAAGCCTATCAACTTCGAGTATAGGGATGTTTGCCGGCGTCATAGGTGACGTCACGAAATGGGCGTGCGTGCGAACTGGTTGGCAGAAAGAACCAAAACATACGCAGCAGTCTATGTGTTCTGTCAGCATATGATAATTTTTTGTACGAAGAAGCTAAAAGGAGATATAAGGTAAAGCTTTTATATAACCAGGGTTCATGCTCTCTGCCTGATCCATTTCACCTGAGTGAGAAATGGAGCAAAAGCCCGGACACATGGCCAGATTTGACATTCGGCGACATCTACCTGTATCTCATCGACATGCCATCTGTGTTTACCAGAGAGTCAATGAAGGCGTACAAATCTTTAGATGCCTATAAGTCATAATTACGAATAATACTTGTGTTAACTAAGGATAACTGGTCAATTTGTTACAACTAGAGTAAAATAGAGGTGTAAGTTGTCCATGGACTATTTGAATCAAAATTATCTTACCTCTGATATATAACATTTGTCTACATGTAAGTAAAAAAGTATCAAAGAAAATACAATAATTTGAAAATACAATGACTGTGACCCCACACCGGGCCGCTATGCCGTCCACGTCTGGGTCAGTCATTCCGCCTCGCTGCACCACTGATGGGAAGTCTGTGGTTTGCATGACCCTGCTGGTACAGTCGTTGGGAGCCTGGCTAGACCAACCTGTCCCGCAGGGATGCTTGGACGATCAGGCTCAGCTACGCTTTTCAGTTTGCGTGGTCTCCTCCCTGCTTCAGGGGAGTCCGCTCCACTGTGGTCGGGGGCACTGCTCCTATCATGAGAGCAGAGATTGCTATCCTGCTGGCGAAGGGAGCTTTTGAGACTGTTCCTCCAGCCAAAATGAGGTTTGGCTTCTACAGAGCGTGCTTTATTGTTCCGAAGAAAGCTGGTGGGTTACGGCCAATCATGGACCTGCGCGATCTGAACTGCTCCCTTTGCAGGCTGCCAGTCAAGATGCTCACCGGCAAACGCATTTTCGAATGTGTGCAGCCCCAGGATTGGTTTGCAGCGATCGACTTGAAGGACGCCTACTTCTATGTTTCCATTCTCCCTTGACACAGACCGTTCCTACGGTTTGCTTTGAGGGGCAGGCATATCAGGACACGGTTGTCCCATGCGGGCTAGCCCTGTTTCCTCACGTCTTCAAGGTCGTCGAGGCAGTCCTTGTTCCCTTAAGATTACACAGGGTTTGCATTCCGAACTATCTCGACTACTGCCTGATCCTAGCTCACTCTCGAGACCAGGTTTGCGAATACAGGTGCCTAGTGCTCCGGCACTTCGCTCGTTTGGGCGTTTGGGTCAACTGGGAGAAGAGCAAACTTTGCCCCGTGCAGAGGATCTCTTTTCTCAGTATGGACATACTGCTGACTTGCCTGCAAGAGTGCGGTTCCACTGAAAATTTTTCAAAAGCTCCTGCCATCAGACCTTCACCCCATGGTCGAACGGAGTGATGGGCCGGAGAGCCCCTGGAACGAGCTTCCCATTGTAATGACAGATGCCTCTACCACGGGCTGGAGTGCCATGTGCAATGGACATGCTGCCGCGGGCTCCTGGACAGGACCCCAGCGCCCATGGTACATCAATTGCCTCAAGTTGCTGGCTGTACGTCTTGCTCTGCACCGCTTCCAGGTTGTGCTCAAGAATCAACACGTACTAGTCCGATCAGACAGTACTGCCACTGTAGCGTACTTAAACTATCAAGGTGGTCTATGCTCTTGCCATATGTCGCAACTAGCCCGCCACCTCCTCATATGGAGTCAGAAGCATCTGAGGTCGCTTCATGCCATTTATATCCCCTTCATGCCGTTTATAGCAAGACAGACGAGAAGGTGGCGTGAATAGACTGGTATCCCCATTCATCCTCATCTGACGGAACTGAGTGACAATGAAAGGGAACTGAATGGCTGCTGAAGTGAACATATATTATATTGTTTCTTCATGATATACCTAATGCATTAACTAATGCAAATGGATTTAACCCTGTTGTAAAGCTGGTTTGAAACAACAACAACACATTTCGTCTGTCTGGCAGCATAAATTCTGCATTGAGTGTACATGCGTTAGAGTCCTGAGCACAGTAGATCTGTACATCAATCAGTTGGATGTTTACACTGGCAAGTCTCGTTCTCATGTTTACACATTCCCTCAAGGCAAAAAGCTCTTACTACAGACTGCTAGTAGTTAGTCACAGCTTACTGCCAAGTTCATCGAGGGATGTGTGGAAAGGTTGGAAAAGGTTAGTATGATGCTTTCCCATTGAGAAGCACTGGCATGGTCTGCCTTACAGATGGAGGGGATGGGTGGCTGTCACAGCGCCACTCAAGCAGGGGGTGATGTGATTGTGGGTGTATGTGCGTGTCTGCGTACGAAGTAGTGAAAGTGTGGTAGAGTGAATCTGAATGGCCCTCTACAGTCTCCTCCTCAGCCGGGCCCCATATGCCGGTCCACGCTGCCCTCCCTCCCCTCCTTCTCCTCCTGGCCTGCCCTCTCTGTCTACACTGGCTGCACAAATTAGCACAATGTGCAGGCAGGGCTCCTCAGCTGGCCTCCACACCCCACTTGACATGGGCCTGACCTCACCCGTGTGTGCCTCTCTGGCCCAACTGGGCCCTCTCTGGCTGCCTGTCACTCCCACAGCCCGCTCTGGCTTCGTCAGCTAAGGGGGTGGGGCGGGGGCGGGACACAGACTGCCAGGTCTGGGTGAGGAAGTGAGGATAGATGGGAACTTGCAAGGGCGGCAGATTTTTTAGGAGCCTCAGGGGTTGACTGGTCAATTAAATTCACATTGTGGGTAAATGATTTGCAAATGATATACAAACAAGTAAGTGTCTTCAAGAGCTTTTTTTCTCATTGCCTATTAACAAGTGAACTAAAAGCAGGGCTCATCTGCCAATTCACTATACATAGACACTTACCTCTGCAGAACTCTGATAAACCAGACTGTCAATGATGTCTGAACCAGCCCGCTCTTCCATTGTTTGGATACACAAGAATGCCTGCTCCAATTCCCCACTATATATAATTGAGCCAGAAGTTACTATATTGGGTCCTACTATAGACTATTTGGTACATGTGTATTGTAAGTGTAACAAAAATATAAGTATTATTTTGGTAGCTCACTTACTTGTCTCTTTATATTAAGCTGTAACATCAGGTCTAAACAAAAGCAACATATTTATGTTAGCATTTTATATATTTTCATGTGATGCTGCATCTCTATGATCTTTGAGGCAGCCGGAGACACATGCACACACATGGAAACATTCATCAAGCAGACATGCTCCAGTCTTGAGGGCGTATATAGGAGGTTGAGTGCGTGTGTCTGTTTGTGCGCATTCATGTGCTTGAGTGAAAGGCGTGTAACAGTCCCTCTGCCTGCTCCCTGAGGAGTAGATGATACTAAAGACACTAAACGGGACCCCGGCGGTGAGAGGAGAGAGGAGGGAGGAGGGGTGGGGGTGCTGCCTTAGCCCTGTGCCATTCTGCTCCTTTACAACTTTACAAAATAGGCTTTTAATTTTGCTGAGCGGCTGGGGCGTGTGTGTCCTGCCTGCATCAATCATCATCATGGGGCTGCAGGCACAGGGCTGCTCCCTCGGGTCTGCTCTCCTTCTGCAGCCTGGAGCTTGCAACATACAGCTCTCTCTCTCTTTCCCTCTCCTGTTCCATGGCCTCGGCTGCCCACAGCGCCGCTCTGTGTTGTGCTGTAGTGGATTCAGCTCATGCAGGTGTAACAGAGTGAGTGTGATCATCTCGAATGCAGGACATGAGAGATGACTTCCCTGTAGAACAGACTCCTTGTCCGTGATTCAGATTTTTGCACTCCGACGTTCATGATTGGAAATGTCAAGGTTGAGGTAAACAAAGTACAGACTGCCCAAAAGGTCAAATCTGTTGACATTTGTTAAAGAAATAGATGACTCAAATATGAGAATTTAATTACTCATAACCAGACCTATGTCTGTATGTTGCTATTTGTTTTATTTTGTATTTTTGTGTTTGTACCAGTGTGTGTATATACTAAATAACTATACTTATAAGTCATACAACATCTGTCAAGTTCAAAAAAGAACATAAAAGCCCGCAACAGTATCATAAAAGTCAGCCATAAAATGCCTCTGCTGAAAAATAAACTGCTTATACCAGCCTAAAGTGGTTTGCTGGTCTCCCAAACTAGTCAGTTGGGTAGTTTTAGAGGTGTTTTGGGCAGCTGGTGAGGCTGGGAGACCACCTAGAATTTATTAAGGCCAGTTTGGCCAGACTGGAAGACTGTATTAACTCTACCAAATGCTAGCCCATATTGAAAATAATTCTATTCTTATGTCTGCACTTCACGTATACTGTAATTATTCGATTTTGTGTATTTATATATTATTAATACTCCTTTAATATTTTTTTTTCTTTTAGTAACAATGGCAGTGAGCAGTGACAAAAACTTTTATCCATAAGCAAAAATAACATTATATGGGTGAAACAACAAAAGGCTTACCTTTACTTTTACCTGACGTTATATAATTGAGAGAAAATGCAGCCTCGCTGTGGCCTCTGGGTGTCCGGGTGACACCAAGCACTGTTCTGCTCTCAAAGGGCAGATGGAGTGGCAGAGGGCACACGCCTCAGGGCATTACTGATCTAGGACACTGGCGAGTATACACTTCTGTTAGCAAACATAGCCAAGATCACAAAGACACACATCCTCTGACGAGATCCATGGCATCATTCACGCATTTCACGAAACGAGACAAGTATAAATGAGAAACAATCCACAGTTATTGTGTTGTTCCCTTTGCCACCCCATAAGCAAAAACGATTATACAAGACTATCCGTTTGACACCAAAACAAACATGAAATGAAAATGGGTCGGTGAAGAGCCAAGAATGTAAATCTCTTTAAGTACATCAAATGATCCATGATGAATCTGTAGGCGTCCGTATGCACAACATACCACGGTGGTACCAGTCGGCAGCTCTAAAGCGAGGGTTTAGTATTAGATTATACGCAAAAATGGGATGTAACATCTTTCAATAAGTGTGCTAAACATGGAAGGAACTTGGCACAAGTGTAGAACTGATATGCTGCCTAATTAGGCAAAAAATCTGTGTAGATTATTTTGAAGCTCTGAATAGCAAACATATACCCATATGTTTAGTATCTGAGGACAGAGTAATGTAAATTAATTAGCCCACAAATTCCAGACCCTATTTTGGGGAGGAAAATAAAAATGGAAATGCGGTGGCACGGATGACTCCTTCATTTTGACTGGTAACAGTAATTCAGTAACAGCATGAGGTGAACGTCTGATTGCTAGACAATGAGAGCAGTGAAGTGTGTTGCTGGTCTTGTAACACATCTCAACTGTACTCACGCTTGACATGGAACAGAGTGTGTCTCTCTTTCTTGGTCCCTGTCTCTTCTTCTCCTTGTTTCTTTTCTTTGACTTTCCTCCAGCCCCCCCCATCACCCTCCAAACTCGCTCTCTCTCTCTCTCTCTCTTTTCTCGTCTCGACTGCCGGGGGCTCTAATCTGATAAAGTGAGCCGAGAGGTGTGATAAGGGCGAGCCGAGAGCAGCAGGCCCCCCTTGCCAGGCCGTTTAGTATGCATAGACCTCAGCTATCTGCTCCGCTGCACCTTGACTCCCACTGATCAGCCTCCCTGACAACAACCCCCCCGTTCCCTCCGCCCCCATCAAGCACATGCCCCTAACAGCACCCTTTTGCCCTGGGGGAGAGAAAGGGGAAGGCTGGGACACAGGTGGAGGGAGGAGACCCGGTCTGTAGCGGCCCATAACTCAGAAAAAAACACTCTTCCACCACAATGATGCTGGTGCCGATGCCCAATCAAGTAAAACTGGGTTTATAACACTTCAAATAAAATGGAAAAATCATATGATATTGTATAACTATACAAATATAGTTTTTTTTTAATCATTGGTCAATTTTAGTGTTGGATTGGAGATTGGACTTTATGAGTAGGATTAGGTTGTTCTTTTATACATGCTTCTTATCCGTTTTTTTTTTTTTTTTACAAATTATAACTAATTTTTGAGACTGAACCAGTAACATAAGAGGCCAGGATTGTAAAATCTGCGAAGTCAAATACAGTTTTCGAAACAACACTATCAAAATACAAGACTAGATGGTATTAAACATAGATTGCTCCCTTAAAATGCTGTGAATCTTCATAGACCACATTGATATGATGTGACAGATATTGAGTTGACAGACATTAGTATTTTTGTCTCGCTACTACAGCCACTTTATCTCCCCTGTACATCTGAAGTGAATGTATTTTATTTGTCAGTTGATTATAATAACTTTTATTTATTAAATATTTCAATAACCAATGTTTCATAATAGATAGCTTGAATACAATGATGAATACAATCCATAATTGAACATGATAAGGACAAATAGACACCAGATTAAATTCCTTTCAGTATTACACGGCCCAAAATCCTATTCTTATTTTTCTTATTTTCCAATTAAAATATTTTAAAAAAGTGAACATTCACTTAAAAGCTTAAAAAAAAACTCACTTTGTTTAATCGTTTATTTGTATTTGTATAAAGACTGCAGAAAAGTAATCTTAATGAGTTTTCAATCAGTGTAAAATAAAAAGACTGATACATTGTTATGTACTAATATCGTCCATTGCACCAGCCTTATTTTAGAAGAAAAAAAGTCCATACTGACCTGCAAAAAGTGCACATCTGTCTCAGTATATCTGTAACTTGTGACTTGTTATCCTCTCTCTCTTGTTATTAATTGATTGCTCTACTTCCTTTGTATGTTCGTTACATGTTGGCACGGTTTCCAATCATTTAGCTTTTTTTCTCAGTTTCTCTTTCTCTCCTCCTTCCTGTCTCCTCTTCCTCCCACTAGTCCCTGTGCTGCCACTCACATGGGATCGTGCTGCTCGGTGATAATGGCAGTGGGAGAGCCAGAAGCGGCTATCCGCCTCCGGTGATGCTGAAATGGGATTTGGGCCGTGTTTGGGCGGAAGAGGTTATTATGGATCAGGGGGGTCTGGTTTTAAAGCAGAGCTGAACTGGGCCGCGGTACGACTATAACGGCTGGGATGTCTGTTAGCTTTCCTCGCTAACAATAGCAGATAAGACAAAAGTGGTTGTTTGCCGTCTGTCTCTTACACACTGGCCCATTAAAGGTGTGCTCTTATCTGATAAGCCGTGAGGGGTGTGATCACCTACACACACAAATACACACCTTCAGTCCCTCATTCAGGTGCTCACTCATGACCCCAAACCCGTCTTGCTCTGTCAACTGTGCAACCACTGAAAGAGAGAGAGAGAAACTAGGGTTGTTTTGCGACTGTGTTTTTTCCCCCCGTTGTTTTGTTCCCGTTCAAGTACTCTCTCCTAGCTTATTTTGCTTTATTTTTATCGTTCCATCTGGCTGCTAGTCACACATTAATCTAAATTCCAAACAGGGTTCCTTCAGTGGCGTTATCAACTCGCCGTTGATGTGAGCGTTGGCCCAGGAGAGGGGACGCGGGCAAAGGGGGAAAAACAACACACAGCACAACAAATTGATGTGGATCTGAGAGAGAGAGAGAGAGAGAGAGAGAGAGAGAGACCAAGAGACCAAGAGAGACCTTGCATGCATGCTTGACTATTGCGCCAAGCTGCATCATGACTTTAGAACAGGTGTGAGACTTAATCATAGGTACAAAAATTTTCTCTGAAGACCATCTCTGTATATTCGCTTTAAATGCAATTTGCAGTACTGTGTAGCCCACTGCAGGTTTGTCTATAAATATATTACATTGTTGTCCACTTATGATGGTGTGGAATCTGGGTAATGGTTGTTTACACTTATATGCAACAGAATTGGTCATTGAAAATGTTTAATTAAAAGTCAACATTTTCACAACATATGTCTCAAAACTTTCTGACATCAAAGGTTGTTTGTGGCTGGTTGGTTAATAAAACAACAAGAAATAAACATAATAATAATATTGTGTACATAATAATAATAATAATAACAATACTTATTATTGTTGTTTATTTATATATCACAATGTAAACATAAATAAACATTTTCACAAAATTTTGTAATATTCCTGAAAAAAAAAAACCCATCTCAGTTACATATGTAACCCACGTTCCATGAGTAGGGAACGGAGGCGTTCCGTCAGATGACGACTAATTGGGTTTCACTTAAAAAACCTATAAACTTCGCGTATTACAAAACAAGCTAATGGCAAAGAAATGCCATGGGTCTGCAGAATTTGCACGGCACAACTCCGCCCCACCACGTGGGTGTAAAAGGAGAACGCCGGCAATGTGCAGATATGTTTCTTCGCAGAGGAGCCAAGGCTGAGCTCAGACGATCCCTGCGGTACAGCGGAAGTGGAAGACGGAGCGTCTCCGTTCCCTACTCGGGGAATGAGGGTTACCAACACTATCTCACGACCAATTTGTACGAATTCGTCACATGATTAAAAAGTGGCTAATTCGTACGACCTCACTCGTACTAATACGTACGATTTGTCTAAACCCACGTGATGGTTAGGTTTAGGGGCGGGGTAAGGGGTAGGTCATTCGTACCAATTCATACGAATTGGCCAACTCGTAAAATATGTACGATTTAGCAAAATCGTAACAATTCGTACGAGTGAGGTCGTATGAATTGTTACGAATTAGCCACTTTTTAATCATTCGTCGAATTCGTACGACTTGGTCGTGAGATCGGGTTGGGGTTACATACGTAACCGAGACATTCCCTTTCGTTGTCACTCTGAGTTCCGTCGGATGACGGCAAAACGGGATACCAGTCTAACCACACCACCTTCACAGCTGTCTTCCAGTGCCCTGCGTAAATCTGGCAATAGACACTGGCTCCAAAGTCAGGATGTTGTCCTGTACCCTTATGTCTTACATTTTGGATGATCTAACCCTTTAAGCTATGGGTGAAAGGGGCACCGACTGTACAACGTGTGTTCATCTCAATTTTTTTGGACTTGCTGGGCTTGCAGAACTGCTACAGTCATGACAGGGTGCCTCTGAGTGGTATTACCCAGCTCATGCTGGGCCGGGGCTAAGCTGAACTGCCCCCTGTCCTGTCCTGACAAACGAGGGCTGATAAAGTCCCCCTGGAACTGCGTTGCATCTTTAAATTAGTTCCCCTCTGTCTCCCCTCAGGTCTGGCTCAGGTAGACTCCAAGAGAACTGCCAGGGGGAAGTTCAATATACAGACTTAGCAGCAGGGTGCTGCACATTCCTCTGCCAGTGGCATCCTGAGTTGAATAGGACCTCCTCCTCTTCCCTGCATACTACAGCCCTGTGTGTCTGATGCTTCATTTCACACTCGTTTTGCGAAGACAAAGCCAGTGATTTGACAATTACGTCTATAGAATTAACCCCATTGTTACCACCTCGTGTTTGGCTATAAATGTTTATTTGTTTGTTTTCTTGAATTCGTTTCATTCATCCTATTACCATTTAGGTCAGAGCTGGAATAATTAGGGCTGTAGTGAAAACTAATAATGTTATGGATTAATGTGGGAGAACTTGACAGAAGCACATCATTGAGTGGGACAAATCCATGATATAAATGGGCAGACAAAGCACAAGGCAGTCAATACGGATTACAGCTAAGCCTCTCTTCTTTGCCGGCGTTTGGACTGGCATTGATAGGCTCTCACAGGTCTGCAAGCCCACACTCTGCCGGACAGGGGGCGTGGGGGATTGGGCACTCTGCCACGTCACCCAGAACGCCCATATCCCTCCACACATCTCCTCTCCTCCCAGCCAAACCCTTAAGCCCATACCCCAGGCACTGTGCTGGCACAACCTTGGCACGCCGGCGCCAGCTGGGCAAACACTCAAGTCATTGACAAAATAAACACCTTTCAAATAGAGGCAAAACAATACGACAGCCTGACACAAACAACTGACTAAATAAATCATAAGTGTGATGCTGAGAAAGGAGAAAAAAAATGGGAGAGGAGAAGTGGAAGACAGACAGGTATCATGCATCATGCATTGACAATTAACAAAACTTAATAAAAAGTTAATAAATATTGCATTTTATTTTTGGGCTAACAACTCACAATGTCTGATATAATTTAAAACTGTTTGATGCCCAAATATGATGATCCTCTTGCAAGGTAAAATGCAAGGTATTTTCTAAAATAATTGTCTTATTTTAATTATACTGAAGCAAATAAATTAAATATTATCTGAAAATTTAATTATGAAATTTTTATTTTTATTTTTTTCTACTTCAGTAATGTTTTACTATTTTAAAAAAATCTGGACAGACCTAAAAAAAAAAAAAAAAATATTTTGTCAAAGGATTCTCTCAAATTGTCTGTGTTATTTCCCTGTGTACTCATTTGAAATCCCCTGTGTTACCATCCATATGCACTGGTAATGGGAGAGGTTTAGTGACCCGCTTAAAATTAAGCTGCATATACTGTAGGACAGAAAAATGTAATTTTTAATCTTAATCTTAAATTTCTTTCTAGGCGAAGTCTAATTTTCTTTTTAATGTTCATATTTTTTCTTGTTCTTTTCTCAACTTAATACGCACAGACAACTATAAGTAAATACTTTGTAATTTGATTTCCCTTTTAATTTGATGACTCTGTGGCTTTATTAAAACATTTCTTCCTCACCAACCTGGCACAGCAAATCTGGCTCAACCAATTTAGTGCGAGACTATCTGTTAGGCTGACCAATGGATGAGACAGTAATCTTTTCAATTTTTTATTTTATTTTATTTTATTTATGTGATTTTTTTTTCCCAATTCCATTTAAGTAGTGTAGAAATTACACTTTTGAACCTAAAAAATATTAGTCAAGTGCCACACACAGTCCATTGCCTCTCTTCTACAGTCTGCACATGTTAGCAGTAAACACATGTTTACAGCAAATAAAGGTAATTAATCCAATAATGGAAGAATGCAGCAATCCCCCCTCTTTGTGGGATGAGAAAAGAGGCCAAAATTACTGGAGTCAAGGCGGGTGCAGATTTTTATTCATTTTATTCATCCCTCATTCATTCAAGCTTGTTTTATAATTCTTTAATTTTTATGTTAATGGCCATTGGTAGCTGAATGAGACCATTTTGATGACATATCTCCAGTCTCGATCCATGGCCAGCTTAGCGGCTGACGAAAATAGCGGCGAAATCCAGAGAATAATGGGGCTCGGGAGGATTTTGTGCAGCTGAGGCTTTGCATTCAAATGGGTGGCCATCTCAGCAGAGGCCCCGCGCCGCTTTATCATGTCTTTACAGCCAGCAGCTTGTTTATGAATAAAAAATGTGGCATGAAACCAGAGGAGTGAGTTGTCTTTGTTTTGTCAAGTGTGCTGAGACAAAATGCTTCCCGCTCTCCTCGCTCTCTCCGTTTCTCTCTCTCCATCTCGAGGGACCTGCAGGGGCAGCTGAACCCCCCCTACCTGACGAACTGTTGCCATGGGAATTGCTGTCCCTTGGTGATCCTTTGATGCTGCCCACCCAACCCCAATCTCACAAACAAACCCCGCCACACACTCCGAACAAGGGTGCGCTGAACGCAGCTGACGCCAAACGCAGGCAGACACAATTCGTAAGCTCACCCACCCTGGCATTTTCTGCTCACTCCAACAAGTTCTGTTAAATATTCATGATGTGAGACTACAGGCGGGTTTGCACCCCCTCACGCTCCTCCTGCCCCCCTCTGTCTCCCTGAGCCTTTGTTTTGGGACTTCTGCCCTCCTGTCCAGCCTTTAAAGTAAAAGCAGTGCAGAGATGACAGGCGGACGGCTTTTGATGGATTTATTAGACTTCACCAGTTGTCTTTAAAGACAGCAGTGAAGGGAGCGCAGAGCACTGGTTCAACTCTATATGATGAACACTGTTCACACACACACACACACATTAAGTTTACACTTACCATAACACCTCCATAAATTGCTTATAGTGCAACAGGAACACAGTGTGAAGATGGCAGGCAAAATGTGGTTATGCTATTCTGGCTTAAAATATTTATTGTTAATTGTTTAATGGATACACTGCAGTATAGTATATACATACACATTTATAGTATATTTATTGAATATGAACATGGATATTTTTACATATCTATAATTTTCATTCATTTATATTATAATGTATATATATTGTATTAAATGCGTGTTTACACTAACACACACATACCTTTTCAAGAAAGCATTTATTTAAATTTTCAAGAAAGCATCATATGGGTCAAGGAGTTAGAAGCGTATTATTTCCCATTACAGGCCCGGCTAGTTCCACACAGGCTAGTTCCACACAGAAGGCTATGTGTGTGTCTGGGGCTAAGATGATTAGCAGGCTCAGTGATTCAGGCAGGCTGGTATGTAAGATGCTGCCCCAGGGCATGCAGGGAGGCTGAGGGGGCAGGTGGGTGGCTGGCTGGCTGTCTTGGTGTTACCTGGGTGGCGCAGCATGTCGGGCGGGCTAAGCCACAGCTCTCCTTGCCTGAGTGGATCGCCATAGCTGTGCCAGCCTCACTACCCTATTCGATGCCAGCCTGCCCACTGTACCATCTGACACACATTCACACCTTTCCCTACTGGGCACCGTCGGCCTCTGCCACCATCCCATGAGTGTTGGAGGCTACTAGTGCACACACCAACTGAGTGAGCACGTACACTGTGTCGCTGTCTTCTTGAAGCAAGTTCTTTCACGTGTGCTTGTCAAAAGACAAAGTTATTCACAAGACGGCATTGTGCATCGCTTGTGGTTGTTTGTCATGTGCCCTACGCTATAGACACTGAAGGAGAAATAAATGGAGAGTGTTGCTGATGCCAGTGTGTGCCCAGACTCCTGCCAGGCGCCTGTTTTCATGTGTTTGTGTCAATGTCAGCTCAGGACTCCAGGTCTCTGACACAGGTTACCGGCCCAGCAGGACAAGCGCCACTTCTCGCTCGATCTCTCGCCCGACTGGGAATCACCTGCCCTTGCCAGCCAAATCACTGACGTATTAAAAACCTCCAACAGTCTGCCTGTCCATATGCCCATATTAACTCAAATATTCAGTCTGAAAGCACCAGAATAAGCAACTTCGGAGATCGTTTGGCTATTTGCAGGATCGCAAATGTCGATTAATTGCTTCAGTATCGACACACATTGCTCTCTCAAGGCCCCAGAATACTTAATGCGAAATCCAAGAATAAACTAGATGTTCAAAAAAAAAAAAAATAAATAAATAAAAAATCTGGCTAAAATGAAGTTCATATGGACTTTTGAGAAGTTCGTTTTGCGAATTTGAAGCAGCTTGACAAAGTGAACTTTCCGGAAAAGTCTGCTCCGGACGGTAAACTCCTAGCCTGACTTCGTCATACTCATATTCTAGTGAGAATATCAGTCTGAAACTGCTCCATAGGGCTTTGATTATGAGGCGTGTCTTAACCAAACCAGGAAAAAACAACAACTCTGCACTTAATTGGATAGCCGGTAGACCTACAACCAATCAGAGCAACGCAGTAAGGCAACTAATTTGCATTTCACACTTGTCAACAGAACTTACTTATTTTAGAAGTAAAATAACGAGTGTTGCTTCTTTTGCTTAGTCCTTCATGAGTGCGACCAAAGGAGAAACCACAACGACCACAGGGTTTTCATTACGTCCCATCTTCTTAGCGACCATCGGAGCCAGCTGATAAGTTACACTTTTCCCGAATCTTGTAGGAAGGACGGCAAAGATATCTTTCCGATCGACAAATGCCTTGATTGCAGTTTTCTGTTTGTCTATTAAAATTAATGCGCTGTCGATTCATTTTAAAAACAAACGCGACATGCGGAATCTATACATCTCAATTCTCCAGCTGCAGTCATTTTTGAGGGAAACCAGTTAAGCGCTCTTTGATAACGTGATGATTACGTCCCTGACGATCACCTGTCCATAATCGTATAAAGCCCGCCCTGACAATTTGATTGGCGCGAATGTTTCTTGTCTGATCATAATTACTCCTCAATGGATCGAGTCCAGACCGAAATTCCCGACCAAAAAATGTTGTGGGCCAGACTGATCTCATGAAGTAGCGTGTGTATGATACGCCAATTCGTATTTCCATTTTTGGCGTGCTATCAAGACGCATAATCGCTTTTCAGCGTGTTTATGAACGCCGTTGACTAAACGTTGTTACTGTATATATAAATATATGACTTACCTCAACCCCGTCCCTAAACCTGACCGTCACTGGGGTTAATACCATTTATGAGTCTTCCCCTACCATCCTAGGAAGAAAAAAAAAGATCGCTCCCCAGATGTAGATCTATATTTTGCTTCGTTTCGCGCGGACATTTGACGGCATGTACAGACGCGCGGAATCACTCGGACGTTAATGGCGTAGACATACACGCGGATAGCTCAAAATGGGAAGAGATAACATGCCACTTGACTCGAAAGTGGCGTGTATGTTTATGCAAAAGTCATGATGTCATGTTGTGTGGGCGGAGTTCGGGCTGGCATCCAGGCTAGTAAACTCCTTCAAACTACCATTAACATATCCACATTGCGATGATCAGTTGCTTTCTTAATTGCTTTTTTTACTCACTGCTGTCATTTTTATTGTGTTTATTTATTGAGAAAAAAGCGGGCAGCGCATATTTATCTAAACTCGTTCTAAGCAGCAAAGGGGGCGACAGGATGTTCGCTAACAGTATCACAGCAAATGTATTTCAAACTTATTTTTACCCTAAGCGAAGAAAAAAAAACTTTACAGTGAGTATATCGTGGCCTTCACCATTCAGCCTTTGTTCTTAGCCTTCCCAAAAAATGCTTGCACGCAGGATAAATTTTCTCAACATCTTAAATTCATTCCAACCCTCACCATCCATACATATAATGGCTTGCAGCTTCCTCTCTCCCCCGCCTCTCTCTCTCTCTCTCTCTCTCTCTCTCTCTCTCTCTTTCTGTCTCTTTCCCCTCCCTATCTGCCGGACTCAGCAGCAGCTCCTCTAATCTCTCGCGCTCCGGCGGTGCAGCACACGCTGGCCCCTCATGGGCCTACAGATGCCCTCTGTCCGTGGGAGCACTTCCTGCGCAGGTGTGCCATGGGGCAGGGGCAGCATAAGACAAAACGCAGCCATGCCAGGCTGAGCGTCCCAATTCGTCACCCAAAGCCACCCAAACAGCATCGGTCCAGATGCTGCTTCATCCACGTGCATCTCGTCCTGATGCACGTATCTGGTTCAGTCGAATTTTGATAGTTGTACTTTTTCTTGTGGCTGGCATCTCTTAATCAATGTTAATTGGCTCCAATTAACATATGTTAATTAATGATATTTACCTCAAATTAAAGGTATGAATGGTCCCAGAGGGTTTCCTGTTCATCCAATTAGAACCAATTAGCTGCAATTAACACGTGTAAATGAGATGCTATTGAGTCCAAAACAAACAGTGTGTAGCCTGCGCGATTCCCATTCAGTTTAACCTGAGCTGTGTGTGTGTGTGTGTATGTTGTCTAACACACACATATACACACACACTCTGTTGAACACACACATATACAAGCTCTGTTGGGCAATTTGGCAGGTCCATGGCCAGAATTTCAAGCTTAGCCATCTGACACTTCTAAGCAGACTGCATTTATATGAGGTGCTGCTATTTGACACACTGCTATCTGCTATATATGACTTTTGTATGTTTTACTTGCTGTAGTGCTTCTAAGGTTCTTTACACACACACACATATGTATATATATATACAGTATAAATGATTATTTAAACAGCTATTGATTGAACAAGACAGAATAGTGTGTTAAATACATTAGGATTTTAATGCTGTGTAAACATCAGGCAGCAATAGCCAAGTGAACAAAATACCGAGCAGCAGTTGTATAGCTGTGTATTATGAAAATATCCCACCTCTTCTACATAAAAACTTCTTTTATGGCTAAATAAATGTGCCGCGAGTATCCCAGACTGGGCTCTTTTAGCCAGCATTTACTTTAGAAAATTACACATTTTCAAAACCCAAACACTGAATTCTTTACCTGGGTATTAAGACTCAAGGGAAGCCATTTTTCATGCCTCTTTTCAGTTCAATTATACCAGCAGCAGAACCAAGGTAGCAATCAGCATGCAAAGTTGACATCAATAACTTCTATACACCCTCTCTATATGTGAATAGATGCAGATTATTTCATGTTGGGCTTGAATAAGCGCGCGAGCCTTTTGAAATCGACGACGAGAGCACAGTCTAATCTGAGTTTGCAGTTTTTGGAGAGTGTTGACAGCAATCTCCCCTAGCGCGGTGTGGTTGTGTTGCATTAGTCTCCAGGTTTTACAGTGGAAATGGAGAACGCCTCCGATACTTACCATTTTAACAATCAGGGGTTTCTGAGCTTTGCGATGGGGGGAAGAAGCCGCTTTGTTCGCTGATAAGAGCAGAGGGGGAATATGAGCAGAAAAGGCAATCCAAAGGGCTGAACAAATCTGGGAGCAGTATTATGGGATGGTAAACACGTCTACGGCTAAGAGGGAGCAGATTTGCTGTTTCTTATTTTGGGGATGTGCTGTATTTGGAGAAGAGCACAAAGGGTGGAAGGGCATCAGGGGTGGGGGGATCAGGGGGTGTGTCTTATTGGAAGACGGGAACACAAACCAAAGGGGTAAAGCAAGAATTAAAGGACAGGAAAACGTCCCACTGTAATTCTCAACTTTTGTACATACACTTTCCTTTTGACCTGACCCAATGAATTATCTGTTCTTCAGGCAGTGTTCATACACAGGACTGTCTGGTGTGGCTTGATAGGACTAAGTTAGCATAGGAATTTAATTCATTAAAAAAAAATATATACTCACTGCCAATTTTAGATTTTTTTTTTTTTTTTTTTGGAAACACAAAATTGTAATAATTACTTTATAATGCTTTTTTAAACAACCACCTGTGAGTGCAATTTCACAACACAACATTGGACAAAACAAAATACACACACTTAAATCATTTATTTATGACAGATTTATTGAAATTTCCAACGGTCAGTGAAATTAAAATGAAAAAAAAATGTAAACAGATTTTTTTTTGTAACAGCAGCTGATCACACAGCACCACACAGCCATATATATTTCTCTTTTTACATTGTTCAATTCTGCCATAACATTTCACCAGCTCTCTGATAATCATTAAAACCATGCAAGTCAATCCGCTCACACTGTTTATTTACAGTCAAATCCATTTCTGTCACTGATCCACGCAAGATCCAAAGAGAAGTATATAAGCCGTTTAAATGGGGCAAATCTTGCAAATACTGTACAATATATCAGATTGGTGCTCACATGTTTTTTTGTGCTACGTTAATTCTGCTTTCCATCTCTACTCAGAACAGCGAAGGTCTATGGGGGCTTTTCTGTGTGTGCAAAGCTGTCCTGGCATTAATATTTTCAGTGTCTCAAGCTTACAGAGAGTGAACTCTCACCCCTCCCCACTGCTGCCGCACAGAGATAAAACTTTCCGCTTCCTTTTTTTTTCAGCAGAGAATTACAAGAAGAAGTCGATAACACCACCACAATCAGCTTTTACACTGAGGATTGGGCTCAGGTGAATAGCATGGGACTTCTCTGTAGGCTGGCAAACAGACAGGACCATACAGCGCACCTGTGGGACTCGGGAAGACCACTTCATCCCATTGTGAACATGACCAATGAAAAGAAATATCCTATCAAGCAGGCTTTTGTCTGTGCAAGGCTACAGGAGAGCGGTATTTGTCTGGCTCTCTCATCGCAGTGAAGCTAGCTCAATTACATTATCTTGTGCTAAAGGAAGTTCCAGGGCATTCTGTTGGCAATCAATCAATCAATCTTTCAGTGTGTATCTTGATGTTCTTTCTCTGGTCTGAAATCTCTGAAACTGCCGAAAGACACACCCAATCCTCTATCTGTTTCTGTGCGTGGACAAGAAACACTGAACTGCTGGCTAGCATAGGACAGCTGTTCTTGAAATCAGTTTAAACATAAAAATTTAAAAGTTGAAGTTGTGTGTGTGCGTGCATGTGTGTGTGTGTGTGTGTGTGTCCAGGTAAACCCTACAAAATTGCATTATCCAAAATCCTTGTCCTTGTGGGGACATTTCTTGGTGTCAGAAGCTTCATAAAATGTAAAAATGATGTGTGTGTGTGTGTGTGTGTGTGTGTGTGTGTGTGTGTGTGTGTGTGTTAGACCTATTATTATTATTATTTTACAATACATGAAAGGGATAGTTCACCCAAAAATGAAAATTCTGTCAGTAGCCTAACTACTCACCCTCATGTTCCAACCCTGTAAGACTTTCGTTAGGCTTCTAAGGGATTGAAACTTGCCGGCCCATCGTTAAAATAGCCCAAGTGTCTACAGTTGCTTAATCGTAAGTTTATCAAGTGACGAGAATAGTGGAATAAAGTCGTTATTTTTGTTTGTTTGTTGCACACAGAAAGTATTCTCGTCACTTGATAAACTTTTGAGACACTGTCACTTGGACTATTTTAATGATGTCTTTAATAACTTTTCTGGGCCGGCAAGTTTCAATCCCTTAGAAGCATATAGAGGAGTGATCCAGCTCTCAGAATTAAACAAAAATATCTTAATTTGTGTCCCGAAGATGAACGAAAGTCTTACGAGGTTGGAACAACATGAGGGTGAGTAATTACTGACAGAATTTTTATTTAGGGGTGAACTACTGTAACCCTTTATGGCATGAAATCAATAGTAGTAATAAAAACAAATTCTTTTACATAACATTCATTACTCAACTGGACATTGTCATTAGTTCTCGTACTGTTTGATTTTTTTTCTTTTACTTTTAATATGGCCAACTGCAACAGAGTTGCTGTCAGTCTAGTACTTTAAAACTAGTGACTGCAACAAAGAGGCAATTACAGCTAACATTTTTGTTGAATTGTAGTCCTTGCATCAGATAATGTACAAAATCCTATTAAGTATACAGAGCATCAGTTGAAACAGATGCATTTTTATGCATATATGTTGCACTATAAGTAACCATAGCAGTACAACTGAAATGTGCCCCAGTGTATTGGATAGAGCTTGATTCATTGAGCCTCTTCCTTTTGTTGCAACATCCTTAAAACTCTGCAACTGCCTGTCTATCTTTTATACAGATATATAGTTATCTAGAAATGGAGAGTGTAGGTGAGATTTATGTTCAGACTAATGCATACACTTGCTGATCTGCCTAATCGCCATTTCGTGAGGCTGGTCGGGAAGCGGGAGAGATGGTGAACCTGTGATGCTCTGATAGGGGATTCCTGCAGGCCTGATTAGATCTAGGGCATGTTTGTCTTCCAGTAACAGGAATTACTTGATTTGTAAGAGGTCTGGCTTCCAGCAGCATTTGAGTATTAATTCCCACCCACACCCTGAGGAGGAAGCAGGGAATACATATTAAAGAGCTAGGATCTTTTACATCACAGCAGCAGTCAATAAGACACCATATACTTGGAGGGTGTGATGCATAGATATCTTGAAGGTGAATGGGGAAATGCTGAGATAGACAGACATTATTTTCTTGTATTCAAATATCTAAAAAATATTCTTGATTTTTCATGACAGACTGAAAGTTTGATTTTTGACCTAGACTATATAGCCTAAAATATGCATATGTATATAAATATAAATGCACAATTACACTATAAATATGTAAATATAAGTATATAATTAAACTAAATTTTTACATAGTTTATATTCAAATGAACTTATACTATATACAGTATATTATATATGTGTGTATATATATATATATATATATATATATATATATATATATATAGGCTTCCTTTTGTATATATTTTAGTGCCGGGCAACGATTAATCACGATTAATCGCATCAAACATTTGTGTTTACATAATATGTGTGTGTACTGTCTAACATTAATTTTGTATATATAAATACACACATATGCATGTATATATTTGAGAAATAGTTGCATTTATGTACTGTATATTTATACGTAATTGATATTATAAATAAATGTAAATATTTTATATATAAATTAATTTTTTTTTCTGAAATATACACACACATACATATGTGTGTATTTTTATAAAGTAATTATACACAGTACAATATATTACAAACACATTTGTGTGTAAACAAAAAAAATATTTTGGATGCGATTAATCGCAATTAATTATTGCCTAGCACTTGTTTCCAGAGGACTGTAATTTTATGTGTAGCCTATTTATGTTACGTATAGATGAAATTTGGAGACAACTTCATCCATGAGGCGACTTACACTACGGTCTGTTCAGACACACTGTGATTTGGATGCCTTAAGGATATGTGCTCTTTTAGGTGATATTTTCAAACTAAGGTCTGCTCCAGCGGTCTCTGCCATCTGGACCCGGCAGACCCGCAAACAGGTCAAGGTGGGTGACATTCCCATGGCCCTGACTGCCTGTCACAATGCCAGTGTGCTAATTTACAGCCAGCAACCCCCCTATCCTGTCCTGTCCTGCTAGCCAGCAACTCAAGGGTGTGAAGATGCCAACAACATGCACCGCTGAAGACAAATCAGCCACAGTCTCTCATAAAACACCCAGAGGTCATGACCTCTTCACCTTTTCAACCCATCACTCCAAGTCATACAGCCCTACCTCCCGCCATGCCTACCTGATGGCCCATTCAGGCACAAACACCCAAGAGGAAAAACTGCTCCAAACAAGGTAACGGTCTCATCTGAGCCCACCGTACAGAGAAAACTATTTGCATGCCCACCCTCTGTTTCAGCTTTCGAGACGCAGCAGGGGGAATATGAAAGTCTGTAGTCTGTGAGTAAAGCAGCCAAGATATCTCAACACACGTGCAGTGAGAAACTGCTGGAGTACAGTGGAACAGCACCTCTTTCAACTAATGGCCCTGGAACAACAGGAGGGCCAGTTGCAAAAATGGGTTTGTCTGGCATTTGCCATTCTAACCAGTTTCTTGGCTTTTGTTGTCTACTGGAAATGAGAATATTTTCTTTTCAGTGCATCGTGCAGTTTTTTTTTTCTTCTGAGTGTGAGCAGTTACCTTATCGTTCAACTTTTGTCCATTTCAAATGGGAATGGTTTTGAAAGTCTTGAGTAGGGCTTAATGTCATCATCTAACATCTCGTTATCACTAGTTTGCTTTGTCAGAGCTGAGATGAGCCAAGCATGGCTGCCAATCCTGTATTTGCCTTGTTGAGGTCAGCATTTGCTAAAAAGTTTGTAAAATATTTGTCCTGGACTCATACCTGACAGAGAATGAGTGGATGGACACAACAATGGTGGAAATAATGGTGGATACAGCTCAATGTTTGTGACTGATAAAGCCACAGCCAATGTAGATAAGCCACTCCCTGAAATAAACTGTCCCATTAAAACGTTGCCCATATAATGAATTGAAAACGCTTGCTTGGATTCTGCAGAATTTGGAGGGGATCCCAAGGCTGGTGCAAAATAAGATTGGCATTGCATTATAATTTATTCACAACCTCATATGACCATCCTAAACAAAATTCTGAAGCATGCTTGTTATTTATTTGCAAGCCCGAACCATAAATTGTCACCTTATATTTCTATTTTTAAGCATTGCTAGTGGTATGGTAACGACTAAGAGTGAGGAAATTTGGGGAATTGCGAGGAATCCCTTTATAAATCTCCTTAACGATTACTGCTGCGCGTATGGGTTTAAAAATGGCACTGTATGCACATGTGTCTGGACCAGTCGAGAACATCACGTATTTATATGCTCGTGCTCAGTCGCGCGCTCTGCTCTCACCGGCCCTAAATCCCGACTGCGCCTGCTGACGTGAGGCATGCTGGGGTGAGTGCGTTTTGCCTATGCATTAGCCATTCATTTCGTCTGTCTGACACCTCTCCAACATAAAACCGTACGGCGGAGGTAAAATATCTCTCTCCTGGCGAAAATAAAGCTTTGTCTCCCTCCTGATCTATAGGATATAAAATAAAGCCATGGCTTTGATGGTGGCTTTACCTTATGCAGGGCTTGCTTTTTGTGCACACAAAGGCAATGAAGATGAATGAGGAGGGATTGTCGAGGCCTTGTCTCCCGTGGTCCTTTAGGATCACCCCCTTTTCTTGCGTTCGCTCCAGACTCTCGGAGAAGTTAGTAAGGCAGCTTTGTTATTGATCCGAGGCAGTCGATTGACACGAGAAGGGTTTGTGTCCGGTATTTTGATATTTTCTGTTTTTAAATTTGGATTACATGGATTAGCATTTTTTACTTTTTTTCTTTTTTTGTCAAATTGAACGCGTATTCTTATGTGGTTTGTGATATTTTCAGTTATATTTACAGTTACTTGGAAATAGGCTACTTACAACTATATATACTTAAATATATATTGTTTTCTGGTTTGGCAGCTCTAGAATTATTGCTGAGGATTCCTATGAAGTTCTTAAAGTTTTTTTTAGAAACGTTCTCAGATTAATAGCACCCACTCACCCATAGGCCGAACGGATCTTTGTCTTTTCCTTGTTTACTATTTCTGAAACCTTGTCTTATCAATTCTTATATTTTTTTTTATTAAATTGAGAAATATTTGTAAAAAAAAATCAAAGATGAGGTAAATTTTCATGGTTTGTATTTTTATTTTTATTTTTATTTTTTTGTTTTTTTTTGCCGTATTCAGCACATTATGTTCCTGACAGCTCCTACATGTAATGATGCACTGGTTCCACTAACACGAGCACTCTGGTTTGTGGAAAAAGTAATCAATAATGAGATGGAAGTGAAACATCCGAAAGGAAAGAAACTCAAGTTCATCATTTAAAGTCAGTAGCCTATTTCAGATGGCAGGCTATAATAGTGTAGCTACCTAGTCATTGGCTATTTTCAAGAGAAAAAAATATATATAATCTGAGGTTTCTTAAAAATAGAAATAGTGATTTAATTCAGCCCTTGTTGATATCAGCAGCAGACAGCACTGGAGTCTTGCAGGCTGTTGGAGCTTCAGTGCAGAAATCTGCTCGTGTTTAGTAGCTATCTGCTGATTTTCAGCCCCGCAGTCGTCCCTCGAGCATTGCCCACTGCGCGATAATATCTCAAAGGGAGTGGTTATCACCACACATTATATTATAATCATTAGTGATCCTGGCCCTTTCACCCGCACTGCAGAATAAGCGCTGGGAACCATTAATCTAAACTAGAGCGACCATTCTCAAAGACTGCTCGTTTCTGTTCGTGCCCAGCGGGGAATAATATAAAAATGTTCTTGTCACTGCTCTTTGCTTGTCTGTCTCTAATGAGATAATGACGTAGATGTTCTTATGGTTTTTGTTGATGTTTAGGGGCATAACGATTGTTATATGTAATCTAAGACACTAACTTTATTATATAGGCCTAAGTTTTTTGTTGGGATATTGGTATATTTTCATGGGCAGAAATAAATTGTATCGTGGTATAGTGAGTCATCATTAGGCTATCATCATCACGTTGATTTCCCTCTCACGCTGAGCCTTCGTTGCTAAATCATTTTCCATCCACCTCGAATATTAACAAAATATTAAGATTTAGCTACTGTGTCAAAATATAGACAATCTGACTGATTAATAATCACATTTTCGGAAGCTATTTTACAATTGCATGATTATTCGTATCGTATTTATTCGTCTGGCATAGTTAAGATTTGAATAAGACTGTTAATCCTTGGTCTTGCATGCAAGGACTAAGCGGGTCGTCGTGTCTGTGTTTGATTATCGGGTGAAGGGGGGAAATAACAGCTGTTCCAGTGACTACGAGATCTATAACCCAAATCGAATTTCTCTTGCCAGTCTTCGGAAGAGTTGGAAAGTCAGGAAAAAAAAATGTTTAGTTACTGGTCAATACTGAAGCTATTGGATTATGTTTGCGTTTTATGCTCAGAGGAGCATCTCATTTGACGTGGTCACTGTTTCACTGATGGACTGCTCATTATTTCTGAACACTTTATTTACCCTTATAAGTCAACAATTCGTTAAGTTAGTCTGATTTGGAGTTCATGTTTTTTGGTTGAAGACTGCAGTAAGGAATATAATTGCAGAGGTCTTGCTTCAGTCGTCCCAGCCCCCTAATCGGTTTGGACATGCTGTGGGTCCGGGACGAGTTTGGTCGTTCGTTGCACATCACCTCACTGCACCGCCGACAAGATTGACACAACGCGGTCCTGGATCACCACACGCCTATTGTCCACACTGCGAAAATAAAGACATTCTCTTGAAAGCAAAGCAAGACACATGCTTCATTGCAGTCATATTTAAATTACCCCCCAACCCCCACCCCCCCACCTCTCACACGCGTGCGCACACCGTTTGGTAAGGGCATAGGTGCTGTCCTGAATGCACAGTGGGGTTGTTTGCTTCCATGTCAGCCCTTTTGATCTGTTGTTTTGCTGATTGGTCTTTAAAAAAACGGTTTTAGGTCAACGTTTTTAATGAAGCCATTATAAGAGTAAAAAAGTAGTGAAGACTTTAGAAGAAATTAAGTAACATATATTTTCAACACACACACACACACACACACATATATATATATATATATATATATATATATATATATATTACATCTGTAATAACACAATAGGCTACCACAATATTAATATTATTCGAATTTATGTCATAATGTAAATGGCCGCACTATATTTTGCGTTTGTAGAACACTGCCAATTTTTTTTTTTTTTTTTTTTTTTTTTACTGCAGAGCACGTTACTAGTCATTCCACACATCATGAATAAAACGCGTAAACAAACAGGCAGCGGTGCAGAGCGATATGGAGAGGGGCCCGAGGCACAGATTCTCCCCCTTTGCTCGGGCTCCTGGCGGTCCCGGTGCACCAGCTGATCAAAGCCCGAGTAAGGGGTAATATTTCTCACTTTATTACCGGAGTCACAGCGTGTCTATACGGCCAGCGATCACACACTGCTCTGCCCACATTGGCTCAGTTAATGTATCGTAGCTATAGAATGATTAAAACAGTGCGGGGAAAAATACACTAAAAAGCAAAACCACTCACTCTCTTAATAATAATGGTATTTTCTTTAAGATGACACTTTCATTTTGTTTTATTTGTGGAATGTTTGTTTAATTTTTAAAACGAATATATAACTAACATCCACAAACGAAAAAAGTCTTAAAATATTTAACAAATTTAGTCAAATTAGTAGCCTATATTCCACAGCTCGATCAAGATAAAATGTTTATTTATATATCTCATGCATTTCATCACTGAACTTTAACACTGCACTTGAGCAAATGCTCTGATCATGACGGGAACAACAGAAACTTTGACTTTTAATAAGTTCCATATGCATAAATCTTTTGAATATGCACTTGGCTGAGATTTAATAGGCTGCACATTTTATGTGATAATACATTTTGGAGAATTTCTACTGTATCTATAAACCTCTAACTGTTTGATTCACTCTCTTGCTAGGTTCGGCTTTTTCGAAAAGGATTCCGCGCTAAGAGCATGCGTAAAGCAGCCAGTGCAGTCTGACAGGCATTGGTCTCTCAGTGGTGAGAATGTTTCGATCGATAGCTCCCTCTAGCACTGCCCCATCTCCAGACTGGCCGCTTTTTCCGTTCGGTCAGTATAGTCCACCTGACGATGCCACTAATTGAAAGCTGTATTCCCATCATCATGGATGAGTTAGCATGTCTAATTATCAGTCTGCTATCGAAATCGATACATTTGTAAGCATGATGTTTATTATTATTATTATTATTATTATTATTATTATTATTATTATTATTAATGAAACTTCCTTTGTAGGATAGACATAAATGTTTCCAAAGTTCTATTCAAAGTGGAAAGCAGATTTTGTTCATATAACCTGGACAAAGATTTTTACCAAATCCCTCTCGATTAACTGGGTAAAATACCCGATGAACGAATTTAAAATGTAAGTTTATTTTAAATCATTCGAATTCCAAATAAAATTTTTATTTTTTAAGTTCAGTTAAATATTTGCAAATTATTTTTAACTGTAGCATATAATGTCATAAAGATAATCATTGCGAGAAAAAGTATCCTTATTAGCCTATTATTATGCTGTTATTATTGTTAAGCTGTAATAAGTTTTAGCCCCTAATAAAGTGATAATGTAGCTATTATGTCCGATATAAACAGAAATGTGACGAAAAGCATATTCGAAATTGTTTAAATGTTGTTGCAAACATATAGTGAAATGTTTTATTCCGTTCCTCTCTATATTCAATTCTCTCTATTATTATTGAAGACGAAACAACCAACGGATTGGAATGCCTTCCAAATATTGGGAAATGTTGAAATGAGACTAGTTGAAATTAGAGAAAGGGGAGGAGTGGTGGCCGCATAGGCAACTGCAAAAGATGGAGTGTGTTCATCTTTTATCTGTTATTCGTCGTGAAACAAAACATGTCATCCAAGGGACCCACAGTCAAAGAGGAGCACTCCCTAGACGCTCATCGGCAGCTGTTTTTGTGTGTTGTGTAAGGCCTTTTGCTGCCGTAGAGTGGACCAACCCCACTATTCCGTTTTACATGAGATATGACACATATGCACAAAGTTGCGTGGTATTGGTTCCAGATTCCAGGCTGGAACGATTGCACAATATACGCGGAGAGAAAGTAAATAGCTGAGATTGTGAGGTTGAGGGGCGTGATGTGTGTGTGTTTAAGATGGAATGGCAGACTCTGTATATGGTGATGAATTGTGTCAGTGTCACACAAAGATACCACAGGTCCGAAAATAGATTAGTATTCGGAACGTTTGCTTTAATTATATTGAATTATAACATATATATTTGCTGTGAAAATGTCAGGTTAATGTGCACACAGCAAAAACGAAATATTTCATATTAGAAAATAATTCGTGTACAGAAAAAAAAATTACACACTGAGCATATTTTAATTAGTATAAAACACAAAAAATAACATTCAAGGGTTATCGAGAAAATTATTGTCCATCCATATAAGGAAACAAGCATGGGACCATTCGATCTGAAATGGTTCTGAATTATTTAGCCCTATACCTTAATTGTTATTTACAATGAAATGTAACCATCTAGGCTACATAACTCGAAGAACACGGTGTATATTGCTTAAAATCAGAAGAACGGACTTAACAGATCCAACATAACACCATAAGGTGTTTGGGCCATTAGAGGCTGAGGTGATCTAACATCCTGTAAAGTTTAGAGCCCTCATGTCTTTCACTTTCTCTCTTTTAACAAAGGACCAAAGGCGGATTAAGTGTCTTTTCGTTGATTGAATGACGTTGTCAAATTGTCTTCGTATTTTTTTTTAAACGGAATAGGCTGTAAAGAATAGCTTTAAAAGATAGTTTTTAGAGCTGTGTATTGTTCCATCTTACTGTCTTGGGATATATTATGGTTATAAATTAGATTTAGTGCCAGTGAATGGGAAAATGAACTCTTTTTGACATTTTCACATTAGTTCTCGCCCAAGACATATAAACATGATTTTATAAAACAAAGTAGCCTAGCATACGTTATTATTTTAGGGGACACACTTCATGAAATGTTTCAGGAAACATTCTGTTGTCTTATATCGGATACATAAAAATATATATAGGCCTAAATATTTCCATGCTTGCGCTGTTATTCATTACAATAAATAAAGAAAAAGGAAATGCATATTCCAGAATAATCCTTGCGCTACATTTCTTTTTAATAAATAAACAACGCAGTCACACTCAGTTACACAACAGTTTTCACAGCATGACGTATCTCCAATAACTTAACGCACTGACACATCTAGGCTATACATAAACAATGCGTAAATTATCAGATATGTACCTTATCAAATGCTTCTCGTGTCCCTCGGCTCCACCAGAATAGAAGATTATTGGAAAATGACGAGAACAAGTAAAAAGACTTTCAAATAGCAAGGTCTGTTTTCTGACTCCCCGCATTAACTAAGATATGACAGTTTCTGGGATTTTTGACAATTGGTGTCTTCTGTTCCCTATAAATAGCGCAGAGTGTGCCGGTAAAGCGGTGAGGGGATAGCTAATGGTTACTTGAACGGCAAGCCGCTGATTGGCCTCGGCCCGGAGTGACGTCAGGAGGCTGTGAATAAGGCTGGCTCGTGTGCTTTCAGGAACATGCAGAACACCGGAGGCTGTTCGGGGATCGTCATCAGTCCTGCAACGAGATGTCACGCGCATTCTATTCACACTAGCATCTTTCACCTCTTCTGTCTTACGAGGAAAACAGCACACGTTACAGAGGGACACGCACTTTTCAAACGCGTTTGGTCGTTGCATCTCTCAGAGGGACGTAGGATACAGTGGATACGTGGACATGGTAAAGTGCACTCTAGTGTCTCTGGGCTCGCGTGTCTCCTGTGCTGAAGACCGGTTGCATTAGCTGCTCGCTTATGAAAGACTTGAATGAACATCATCACCAATGCTTCACCTTGTTGACAACGGCGACTTGCTTTTTCCGCAATGATGCCCATGTCTTTGTAGCCAACGAACAGTTGGTGTTTTGAAAGGTTTCTCTATGCTGGCTTCATTAGTGCATCTCAGAATTTGGGAAGGAAGATGAGGAGAAATAATGACTGACAACTGAAGCTCTACCTCATGAGAAGATCCTCTTTTATCATCTTGATTTTGGACCGCTACAGGTCCATCCGCATACACAAAAGTGGTGAATATATTTAAAACTTCTTGATCTTTTCCTTTCAAACCTGTTCGCCAAGACTGATTTGGAGCATCCTTCCGCGTTACACCCCTTTCCCTCCTCTCTTTTGGAAGGGGAAAACAGGAGCAGCAGACCCTCAGGTTGTGGACACCACGGCAGTAACTGTGGGAGCACATCCAAAGACGATGGTCCACTGTGCGGGCTGCGAGAGGCCTATATTAGACAGGTTTCTCCTCAATGTACTGGACAGAGCATGGCACATCAAGTGTGTACAATGCTGCGAGTGCAAATGTAACCTAACAGAGAAATGCTTCTCTCGAGAAGGAAAACTCTATTGCAAAAACGACTTCTTTAGGTAAGTTCCTTGCGTGAGTTCGACCTCAAGATTTGTTTTGTTTTTTTCTGCTGTGGATCTATGTCTGTGATACATGGGAATAGTTTATTTAATACGATGAGCTTCAGGGACACTGGTATAATTGCCTAAGAACAACTTATCTCCAATATTTATCTCCAATAGACGGATATAAACGGTTGGTTTGCAGCTATATGGTTGAATCATTTTAATTATTTATTTATTAAAAAAATATATATATATATATAATTTACCGTTCATGGGTTATACATAAAATAAACCAAAAGACACCCAAATATAGCCTATATATAATTTTAAAATGGCACACACATTTGGGAACTAGCTTTTTCCTCAGTCACTTAAACATTTACATCTTGATCGGTAATAAACTTAAAATTCAAAATGCTGTTAAAGCTATAGTGTAGTAGCCTATACACACACACACACACACACACACACGCACAATTTTGCATGATTTCATTAGAATTAGGACTTACATTCACACTAACGTGAAGTGTGACCTAAGCACTGTCAACAAACCCGACTTGTTTGATTCTTTGATTAGGACGTCCATTAATTAAATGCTTGTTAATTTGAATTGTTATGCAAAATGGCGAGCAGATACACTAATAGCCTGTGTACTCGTCCGCAGCAAGGGTTTTAAGGAAATCACACTTTGTTTACAACGAATGGCAGCCAGGGAAGCCGCAGGGATCAATGCTTTGCCAGGGTAGTTGAAAGTGTATCGCGGCCCAGTGGCCCCGCGTGTGGCTGCAGTGCTTCGAGTTAAGATGTGATAAGTGGATTTGAATAATAAACGACTTTGAGATGGAAACCCTCAGACAATGTAATCACAGACTCAGAATCAACAATCTGTACAGAAAACCACAATACACATTTTTGGTCACAATGAAGTGGTGAGTATTTACTGCAATAGTGATTGTATTGGAAGAATGTACGTCTTTGTTACGGGTGGTTATTAATTACGCTTTAATTCACATTAAAACACATGCTTAATAAATCTAAATTCAAAGTATTTTTTAGGTGTAGACTATCTATATTTTTTATTTTATTTAGCGTTAACATTGCATAAACAATAACAATTGAACAAATATTTATTGTGAAATGTAGCATATATTATTCCCAAAATAACAGTGATGATAATATAAAACTATATTATAAAGGATAAAAAATATAAAGAATATCTGCTTTTTTAACGTGGTATATTGACCTTTTTTTCTTGGTCTGTCCATTTGCAGGCGCTT
The DNA here is from genome assembly GCF_988280905.1 of Pimephales promelas. NCBI lineage: Eukaryota > Metazoa > Chordata > Actinopteri > Cypriniformes > Leuciscidae > Pimephales > Pimephales promelas. The sequence goes on from NC_142784.1 coordinate 20,406,402, forward strand.
TGGAACGAAATGCGCAGGTTGTGCTCAGGGGATCTCGCCGAATGACTTGGTCCGGAGGGCACGGAGCAAAGTCTTTCATCTGAACTGCTTCACATGCATGATGTGTAACAAGCAGCTATCAACGGGGGAGGAATTGTATATCATAGACGAAAATAAATTTGTCTGTAAAGAAGATTATTTAAGCAGCTCGAACGGAAAAGACGCCAATCTCCTTTCAGGTGAGTAAAATTAATTAGGGGAAATGATAACTGAATATATACAGTCTATAGTCGTATATACTCACTGTACGCGTCCGTGTTTTTTTTTTTGTCCCATATTATTTCGCTATATCAATAATAGTGAACATTTAGATTAAAGATTAATATCAAATACAGACTGAACTCGCCTGAAGTCCGTTCAATATGTCTCACAGAAGCCAATATTTCGTGTATTTTGTATGCATTTTTCTATATTCTTAAATAATAAAATAAGTCTTCAGACGGTGTCATGCATAGCACATTTTGAAAAGTGAAATGAAGTACATATTTTGCTGCATTAATTGTGTGGCCTATTGCAGAGTAACAGCTGGCCAGTTTATTTTTCTAATAATCTTTAACTGTAATCTATTGTGACGGTTCTGTCAGCTCTAAATACCAATATTTCTTTGTTCTTTCTTTGTTTATTCATTTCTTCTTTTGGTTTATTGAATTTTGCGTTCTTTTTGCTTTCTTTTTTCATGTGGGTTTATTTATTTATTTTACATTCCATTGTTTAGTGTATAACACTTCTCTGGTCCCCATGTCTAATTCTGAGTTTTTTATTTCGACTCCTTGTCTCCGACGTCCCTTTCCACATTCAGTTACAGCTTGCAGTGACCCTAGTTTATCGCCAGATTCGCAAGACCAGCTACAGGACGATGTCAAGGATGCGGAAAGCGCAAACTTATCGGACAAAGAAACGGGTAACAATGAAAATGATGACCAGAATCTCGGAGGCAAACGGAGAGGACCGCGTACCACGATTAAAGCAAAGCAGTTGGAGACGCTGAAAGCGGCATTCGCGGCGACCCCCAAACCAACCAGACACATCAGGGAGCAACTGGCGCAGGAGACGGGGCTCAACATGCGAGTTATTCAGGTAAACTTAAACACCATTACATACATGAACAAACTGTGTTTATTGGTTGCATTTAATTGCTTCGCTTGCTGCTAGTAATTTTGACGACAAACACCATTAGATAGGCCCACAAATAGCCTACTGTTTCTTGACGATAATTTATAGTGTGTGATTCTTAGGCATCTTGTGGTAGGCTACAAATGTCTCTTCCTGGATGAAACAGAGAAAAGCACATGCGAGCCTTCACTCTGCTTCCTTTTCCAATCCTTGAGGCAAGACCATTTGAATTGAAATGAGGACACTTTTTTCTGGCACCTGTAAATATTTGGAAGTAACATTTATATGGTTAGCCTTTTTATACTTGACTCGAGAGATGGAGAGGCACGCCAGCTGGCATCAGACTGGTGAGAACGATGGGAGTCTTGGCAATGCAGCGCCATCACGTTTTGCGACCACATTTAGACATGCTGTGACGGTTCTCAGTCAAGTGGAAACGCAGAAATCTGTCCCTGTGTCTGTCAAAGTACCTCATACTAGGTGGTGTTCTGTGAGAAATTGAGAATCGATCTTTGCTTTTTTTTTTTTTTTTTGTCGAGTGAACGGGCGGAACAATGAGAGTCCAGCCAAGGCGCGCAGTCCATTGGCGAATGTGCGCCCTCATTTACGCACGCTATATGGGATTTGTCAGCATCGTTTTAAAGATCCTCATCTTGGTCGTTTTGTTCAGCGTGAGAGATCCGATAAGAACACAGATAAAGCATCATCTTCGTTAAAAGCTCCGTAATAGATTGGTGCTGCGGGGATAATGTCTTAAAATGAGACTCAACATAAGAGCAAGTGCAGGGAAGGGGTTGAGATTAATAGAGGGGCGAGGTTGGATATTTAAGACCGTCAGAGTAAACTATAATTAGCAAAAGGAATTCAAGGGTGGATATATAGATTACGAAATAATAACTGCACAGAGCCGGTTAATATATCGGTAACCACCCTCCTATTAAGTATTAATTAGAGATTTGAAGTCCCCGCTGCTGCCCCCTCAGTCGGAGTAAATGGAGGGTTAAAAGATCATTAAAGTGAGGTTAGATCCGACTCTCTAACAGTGACGATAATTACGAGTAATCTTGTCACTACAATACGAATGTATTCCGTCACTTCACAGGCCTACCTCAGTGGACTGTGAAAACGCTGCTCTGACCCAATAAAAATAGTAAACGTGACATGTAAACATTGGGCCATAGTGACAGACTGTTAGGTTTGCACATCTAGGCTCTCTTATTTTAGTTTGCATGGCACTCACTATGCAAACTAAAATAAAGTAAAATAAATAATAATACAAATAAAATAAGCTACAAAAGTTTAAAAATCCTTTAAATGTTTAAGTCAAATCGGTGCCAAAGGCCTGTATACATAGGCCAATTTGAATAAGCCTACTTCAACAATAAATAAAATCGAATTGACTCTCTGAAAAATCGTAAAATCAACAAAAACAAATACGTTGGTATAATGCTGACCGCATTTAAACAGTGCAGTCACATACATTTACGCAAATATGTTAGTATGGTTAACATCTAATGTTTTTATTTTGGTAGTTGATAGTATGATATTTTATTTTTGATCATAGTTTTTGTTTGCCCCCATGTTGCTGTGTATTTAGGCGTGCTACTGAACGTGAACTACCATAATACTGCTGCTATTTTTATACACATACATTTCACACTGTTGGCTTTTACCACTGAACTTAATTATTGTAAACGATTTTAGCATAGGCTACAATTTTAAAAATATTTTTTGCCCATGTTCTCTAGGTATGGTTTCAGAACCGGCGGTCTAAAGAGCGGCGCATGAAACAGCTGAGCGCGCTCGGCGCGAGGAGACACGCGTTCTTCAGGAGTCCGAGAAGAATGCGAACGCTCGTGGACAGACTCGAGCCTGGAGAATTAATTCCAAACGGCCCGTTTTCATACTATGGAGGTAGGATATAATGCCTTATTATAGATTTATCAATATCAAACCTTTGTCTTAAATATGTATTTTTTTCTCGCGTTGGTTTTGCCTCAGAAGCGACAAATGTTATATCTAGTTTGTGTTTTAAATTTAAATGGACTGATTTTTTTTGTTTGTTTGTTTTTTTGTTTGTTTTGTAATTAGACTGGACTTCCTGAACATATATAGCTACTGTCTAATCTGTAAAATCTGTTTAAAATGCTTTGATATTGTGGAAACAGTTATTTGATATTTGTCATGTTGCTCTTTTAAGAACTTTCCACAATGTATGTTCCATTTTATTCAGTCTAGTTCATTTTTAGTTCACTTTATATTTGACCTAAGTGTGTTAAGTATATATATATATATATATATATATATATACAAGAAAAGTTCTGTTACACAAATCTGTGGTCTTTTCAGTCTAAGTGGTTTTTAATATTTTTTAACCACACTTATAGGATAAAAGGATGTGTATTTTTTGTTATTCCTGCTAAAATCCTAATATATTTCTGTTGTGACGGTTAACAAATTGAATCTAAATTTATGACAGTCAGTTTCTTTAAAGACACAATTTCCCAGAGAAACATGAACTGAAGTAGAAAGAGAACCTGCCCCAGTTTCCCCCTATATATATATATATATATATATATATATATATATATATATAATAGGTTCTCCTCCATATGCATAAAACAAAGCAGTTATTGTTATATACACTCTATCATATCAATGACAGCTTGTTTCATAAGTTTTCAGCTGTTCAGAAAGGCGAAGCCTTCCTCGCTGTAATTAGCAAAGCTTTGTTCTCCCCACCCAGCTACATTTGTGATTTTAGTGTAACATGTTCTGTGACTAATGTGGCGTATTGAGATTTATTCCAAAGAACGACACACTACATACTCTCAGAATTTTTAAACAAGGAGTTCCGCCCACTCTTTGTTTCCAAATCTAAACCGAAATTCTTTTACCCTTCGTGTATCTACAGATTATCAGAGCGAGTACTATGGCCCGGGAGGGAATTACGACTTCTTTCCCCAAGGCCCTCCATCTTCACAGGCCCAGACTCCTGTAGACCTCCCCTTCGTTCCATCGTCAGGACCCACCGGTACCCCACTAGGGGGCATGGACCATCCTATCCCCGGCCACCATCCGTCCAGTGAAGTACAGCGCTTTTCAGACATCATGTCTCACCACCCAGGGGACTCGCCCAGTCCAGAGCCAGGGATACCTGGGCCCCTGCACAGTATGTCCTCAGATGTTTTTGGACCTAGTCCGTCCTTTACATCCCTCTCCCTCAACGGCACCGGATACAGCAACCACCTCTCCCACCCTCCATCAGAAATGAACGAGGGCACGGTCTGGTAGCTCCTGTGAACGGACATTTCAGCAGAGAGAAATTATTATAAACAGAGGAGGGAGGGAGGGAACAGGGACACTGAACGCACATTCTGGTTATCATTTTTGTCTTTCCCCCCCTTTTTTCCACGTCATATATGTGGTGGGACAGCTCACAGAGAGAGCAGCAGAGGGCAGCATGGGCATTGACATTTATCTTCTTGAGCTCATTGTGTTGATGTTCCGTTTCCTTCTTGCTTTCTTTATCCCAAGTCCGAACTCAAGAAGAGAATGAATTTATACTGTTGACCAGGTCGCTGTATGAACTCCCAGCACAGCAGAGTCCCTCCAGAAGCTCAATACGTATCACCGGTTAAATCGCCGCTCTAAAACAGCGATAGCGACACATTAACAGCGTCAGCTACCGTCAAAGACTTGTCAGCTTTACAGAGAAACACCCAAGGCGGCTGATCTAACGCTAACCTGCAATGTTGACTCCAGGAAAGATCTAAGTCGTCAGACTAATTTATTTATTTGAAAACTCCTCAGACCTCCTTGCCTTTCAAGGCTCTGCCATACTGACACTTAAACAACCTTTTCGACACTAAATATGTTTCTGAAGGCCAGGGAGAAAAAAAAAAGCTTTTTTTTTCTCTTTCTGGGCATATCCTGTTTTTGTTCCCCAAGAATTCCACCAAATCTGAAGAAGTTAGCCTTCAAAAGGCATAATGTTAAAATGTGTATGGATGGTGAACCCTTTATTTAATGGAAGAGAACTTGAAATGTTGATAAATGAAGTCTACCTTCTAAAATTATTTTAACAAGGGTCTGAAAGGGACATAGAACAGTCAACTGTTTACGTAATATATTTAATTCAGGAGTTAAAAGTATCAACCATGATTTAGAACCTCTTGATCCAGAAAAAAAAATGTTCCAAGCAACCAACCAAACTTTTGTATTGATTTTATTTATATTGTATGATGGAAGTTTGCTGGGTTGTGGTTCACTGTGCTAGTTTGTACAAAATGTTGTTTACAAAAAAAAAGCAAAAAAAAAAAAAAAAAACTGGAAATAAAAACAAGTAGACAGTTGCCAAATAAAACCATAGCACAAATACTGTAAAAGTGCTTTGCACCATTATCTGCAGAACGTGTTGAAACAAAGTGTAAGTGTTTAAAAAACAATAAGGAGTATTGACTTCTTAATTTTTTTAGTCTGCTGAAAAAACATTCATAAATTGTTAATATAACATACTTAGACCTACAAGTTTTATTTTTGTGTCTTTAAAGGAAAATCCAAACTATTGAAATTGATGGTCAAATGTGCAGCAAGCAGCTGCTACTTTCTTTAAATATCAAATTCTCATGGTATGTCTTTTATTGTTCTAATAAACCTAAGCTTACGTGACCTCCAGTGCATATTAGACCATTCACTGTATAAATACGACATGTTGACAAATTTGTGAGTTTTTAATAAAATTAGAAAATATGAAATTCGGATGATAGGTGCTTTTCCTTGGACTAGCTGAGATTGTAAGCATCTAAATACAGGCGCTTTCTGAGAAATATGGCTTCTGAAGAACTGTAATCTCTCAGGATGAACATGACATGGTGGAGGACATCACATAACCCTCACAAGGCTGTCTTGACTGCAATATGTAAAAAAAGAAGAAAAAAAATCCTGGTGTAAAGATGTCCTTTCATGATACGGCATTTCACAATTTTACTCAGCGATCAAATCAGCTAAATCAAATGCTTTAAAATGATATCATATGGTTACGGGTGTTCTCACCTTTTCACTTTGAGATATACTAGAAATGGAAAGTCAAAACCGTTTTTTGGGGGGAAATAACATTTCTTGTTTTTATAGCACCAGATTTTTATTTTTGATACAATATTTTGTATATCTTCATCATAAATTCACCATCTCTTTTTCTTTTTATCTTGGCTGTGCAAAAAAACCTGTCAAGTTTCTATATTTTAAACATATCCAGTATCTACTAAGGGGCCAGATTAACTTTTCAACAACAGTCCTTTCACAGGGCATTAGAAGCGCCTCAAGAGTCGCTCTTCTCTTCTAAAACGTGAAAATCTTAAAAGATGACATAGAGGTTGCAACACCTTGGCATCCGAGACAATAGATATATGGAGAAACAAGTTCAGAAGAGACAACCTCATCACTGAACTTATCTCATTTCATATCACAGTTCATAGATAGGGAAAAACAAAAGAGTCAGATGAGATTCAGTTGATTTGACTCTCTGTGGGGAGCGCATGTGGGAGGAATCCTTCACAGGTACGGAGGCCAGGAAGACGGCATCAAATTGAGCTTGCTATCTGGGGGAAAAGCCTTTATCTCATTGCAGTGTGTGGTTTTAGTGTGAAGGAGCCCAGCGGTGCCCCTGCTGCACCCAGCACATAATCCACTATGAATTAATCATGGTCCTGAGAGTTAAACAGGCCTGCGGGCCCTCCTGAGCCCGGGGCTTAACCACACCGCTGACTCCATGCTCTGTCACCCGGGAGGCCAAAGCTCTTTAAATTCAAATCTCATATTGATTGAACATCGACTATTGGTTCGGCCTGACCTTGTCGACACATTAAATATAAATGTCTGAAACGCGTTTTTAAATGCCGTTTTTTTTTAATCTAGAGAGCAATGATTCGAATACAGACAAGCATCATAATGTTGAAGTTTTGATGCGGTGGTCAGTCGGAAGTGATGGAGATTATGTAACTTGATACACACAGGATGTGTATTCCATGCATAGTTTATTAACTGAGGGATTTCTCTCTCTGTTGTTGTTATTGATTCCAAAGCTTATCAACACATACACTGCATTTTAAATATGTCTTGTAAGAAGGAGAGATGTTTAAAACACAAAACACCTATTTCAGTCAATCAGCTCTCTTAATGTCCATAGCACAAATCCAATGATATACAATGGACATGTTAGCTGTTATTTATTGGCAAAGACAAAAACAGATTAATGTGGGAACATCCATCTATATAGCATATAATTCATATATACTATACATATAATTCACTGCAGTTTCCATCTGATACAATTTCTTAAATTTGTTTTCACAGACTACAGGGGCAGATTATCGATTGATTTCTCAGTACAGTACAGTGAATTGGTTGAAGAGACTAAAGGTATGTTTGGGAGTTTTTTTGGTTGAGCCCACTTTTAGATACAGTATATTCATTGATTTAATGATTCTGCTTTGTATCAGAAATATAGAGGTTACAGATGACAGGATAAGGAAATATGTAGCATTCAAAACTAGATTTCCAAATCTGGTCATGCAGTTTAAGAATTTATGTTATTAAGTAATAATGAATAGTCAATTATTTAAAACGCTATTTGGACGTATGAGTTTGCTAGAGTCATACAAAGAAATTAGAATTGATGCAGTTGTTGTTATTCTACAATCACACAAACACAATGACATAATGTGTAAACCGTTTCATTTAAAGTGTTTATTATTGCCTATCAGACAAAAACAAGACTGTTCTAAAGATAGTAATCAAAATGCAGAATAAATCAGACATCCTTTTGCCCTTTTGCGATATGATTTTTCCATATCAAATGAGTGAGGAAAGATAAACACTAATGAGATTACAAAGATTTTATAATTTGAGTGTGTCGTAGTGTGGCAAATCATATTTGTAAGGCCGCTATACTATGCTGGTCCTGTTAAGTTCTACTGCACACATAATTAATTATATTTTCTATTTAACCCTAAATCTATTTTCATGAGAAAAGTTTGTTCAACGAATAAAGCAATTCGGTCACTTTTACAGTGTGATTGGTCAGGCCTCACAATCAAGATCTCATTAAATCAAGAAATATTTTGATTTCAGTGTGACAACCCATTGGGTCTATAATATTACAAACTTAAATCCTGATGATATGGAGAGACAAAATTAGCAAACCTTACTCAATATTGATTAAGTCGCTGCTTTGAAGCATTTGACCATGCTTCAATATCTGATGCTTTAGGCGCCCTTTAGCGTCAGTTAGATGACGCCCTAGGATCGCGTGTAACCCTAACCTTACCCCAGATCTAAACCTACCCGCGTCATCTAACTGACGCTTTCCTTTAGCATCAGTTAGATGACGCCGTAGGATCGCCCCATGTAACTGACGCTTAAGGGCGCCTAAAGCGTCAAATATTGAAGCATGGTCAAAGGGCGACGCCTTGGGGTGAGAATGTGTTGTTTTTAAGCAAAAGATTTCTCTGTTTAAAAAAAAAAAAAACATTTTGAACTGTATTTGCATTACTCGTCAACGTGATGAGCTCTGTTCTCGATAATGAGAAATTGCTCAGTTAATTGTTTATCAGCTCATTAAATGTTAATGATTACTTATTTGATGGCTGATCAAAATAATTCCAAATTTCAGATATATGCTCTAGTGCTGCATATCTAATTTTCTTTAAGCAGAATTAGTCAGATGAATGCAAAAAAGTTCTTTAGAGGGTCTTAGAAATGGGCAGAAGTCACCCAAAACAAATGTGGCCTTTTCTCTGGAAAACCACCAGCATGAATATTTTTTTTCACATTTTTAAACATTCATTCCAATTAAAGCGGCCTTGTGCGAGTGCAGCCATGCGGCGCTGTTATTCAATTCCATTAAAATGAATGAACCAGTGGCATGCAACCATGCAGTTAACAGGAATTAAAACTACAGGCAAGATGACAGATTACAGAGGAAATTGAGTGGTGTACGCCGAATGTGCGTGGCTTTGTTGTTGTATTTTACCTGTGTATGGTAGGAAATGTGCACGCATGCATATCAACATCCACTCAGATCCAAACAGACCAGTTATAGACAAATGGCATCTCACGGCTGTTAATATATATGTGAAGGTGGAACGTTTCGTTTATTGAAAGAAGTAAAACATCAATGTGTAAAATCACTTGATATTGTACAATGCTGAATATTTAGACGCATATCCAGACACGTTTCACCTCGGCTCTGACTGAACGTCCCGTAAACTGAGTAGCCATGCAATTATTTAAGAACAAAAGCTGGAAACAATTAATCAGCTTGGAATCCCCTCTTCTTTATAGACCTTATTATGAGGATGACTGGATAAGGATAAGAGAGATCTATGAATTGTAATTTATGAAAACTGAGGCTGCAGAAGTTTTACTCAAACGATCCCAGCCTTTTCTTTTTTGCAGAGCTATACTAAGAAGGAAAACTCCCAAAGCAATGGGAGAAAACGATTCGACAGCCATTGCTATGCTATTCATGCCTCGAGCTCTTCTGTCCGCGTGTGCTACCCAAGGTCACCACACAATGGCACTGTCCACACCTCTGTTCAGAGAACAATACACTGCTCGTAAATATAAAGAACCTTTTAAAATCTCAGCAACTGAATCTAGAAAAGATCGGATAAAGCGGAGGCAGTTTTCTACGGCATGTGTGATAATCATCACCTTTAATTTGCAGGGAAATAGTGTTGTTTTGAATACCCGTGTTTGTGTATTTCAATTACTGGCATTAGGCGAGAGATTGGCCACTCCAGCTTGTCATCATATAGACTCATGTGCCGTTATTTGTGCTCTGATTAGCTCCAAGTGGCCGAGGAGAGCTCTGTGAGAAGCACTTGGATGCTTCTATTGGTCTGTAGGGGAACAACATGTTCTTGATTTGTGTTTCAAGCAGGGGAAAGGGCTGCGTTTAAAAGGATAATGTCAGGCAGGCTTTCATTTTACTGCCTTTTCACCTCTGTGTCACAAACAAACATGCTTTTCCGTCTGCATGATGTGGTGCCATCACACGAGAGCAACTGTTTAAATGCCACTTCTGTTGCATTATTGTCCTCAGTCAGGCATTCTTCATTTCTTTAGTTAGTCAATATGGCAACTAGAGGAAAAATGAAACGTCAGGCAAAGCAAATGGTGAGCTCAGAGACCACACCGAAGACTGATATAAACATATCTGACAAATACATTTGAACTGTAACTATGTTCAGTGAGATAATAGTAATGGGCTTTCATGGCAATGAGTGTGCAGACTATAATTTATAATTGTCTAATGATATTTATACAAGATGTTTTTGGCGCGGAGCAACAAAATGCTTTATTTTACACTGAACAAAGCATTAATCAAAGAGCAGCTGAGAATCAACGGTTTGTCATCAGCCTTGTTGTAGAAAGGTGCATATTCATTTTTTTTTTTTTGTGAAAGAAATTAATACTTTAATACAGCAAGGATGCATTAAATTGATCAAAAGTGACAGTAAAGGCATGCAACAAAAGATTTTTGTTTCAAATAAATGCTGTTCTTTTGAACTTTCTATTCATCAAAATAAAAACGGATCATGGTTTCCACAGAAATATTAAGAAGCTCAACATGTTTTCAACATTGATAATAAGAAATGTTTCTTCGGCATATTAGACTGCTTAAACTGAAGACTGAAGTAATTTGCCATCAAATGAATAAATTACATTTAAAAATTTAAAAAATAAAATTCCTCAATATGATTGTTGCTACCGTATTTTGATCAAATAAATGTAGCCTTTATGAACATAAGAGACTTCTTTCAAAACATTTTCCTAACTTTTCCATATATGACTTTCTGTTCTATAATCACGGTCAAGATTTGAGTTAGCGTTAGTGGTAAAAATATATATCATGAATGGTTTCTTATAATGTTAAATGCAAACAAACAAAAAACAGCAAACAAACTGTAAAAGGAATATTGTTGGTTTAACTGGTTTTAAGTTCATTAAAATGGAAAAAGTATTTTAAGTTCATTGAAATGGAACAATTGAGTTAATACAATGAAGGAGATTAATTTAATTGATTTAATTAAAGTTGATTTGACAAGAAAAAATGTTGTGATTACAAATCATGACAATATTTTTTTACGGTGGAATAGGATAGGATTTAGGATTTTATGTTCTGTTCTGTTTGGTGTGGATGTAAATACAAAATACACTTTACATAGGACATGACAGCATGGACAGCACATGGTCTCTTTCACCTCAGATAAATCATGATTGATTAGCATCTGGATTCTAGCAGATTTTACCACAGTCTCTCTCTCATTTTTGCATTAATAAAACACTGTTTTAGTATGTTGTGGCAGCAAAGGCTGTGTCCTAAAGCAGCCAGTTCTGGTTGATGATTTACAGCAAAATTGCTTGTAAATTGAAGAAGAAACTGTTTTGCAGACCTGGCAGCTTTCAAGCCCTGCTACCATTTGTCACCCAGCATTTCCTTTTGTGTATAGCACAGGAATTAATTAGCTGGTGCTGCCGGAAAAGTTTACGGCCATTATTTATGGGAGATGAAATGTCTTGGACAGAAGCCTCTCTCTGGCCCTCTATTTCCCCCCCCCCCCCCCCGCGTTGTGGTTGTTTTTAAACTTTTGTCTCACAACATCAATTTAAATTTTGTCAGCTGTAGGTTTTCTCTGACAGGTTCATGCTGGTGTGTCCATAAAAGTGACTCAGTGATTACTGCTGCACGGTGACTTAAAATACTGACACACACCGCTGTGTAATGCCATACGCTGTAAACACACAAGCGGTAGCTTGTGAGAGAATTTGGTTACACATTATTTTAAGGTGTCATTGTCTCAAGTACTGAGTATTAATAATTAAAAACATGTAATACATGTAACTAAGAGTTAGTTGCATGTAATTATGCATAATTTACTGTTATTATAAGTACATATGTAACAAGGACACTGTATAATAAAGTGTTACAGAGAATTTCACTCTGTTCTTCCTCACCAAATTTAGGAAACTGATTTTGACGCACATTAACTTTGTGTGTCATATGTAAACTTCACATTTTTATCACATTTAGCAATATTCCCCGATATTAGGCATCTATAGGAAATATTTCATTTCCAGATGGCATAGTCTTACATTAGTTGAGCCAGTTGTGGATTCACTGAGCAGCCCAGAACTTGAATGGCAGTCAGGCAATATGCAAAGAGTCAATGGGCACAGCATATGTATACCCACATTTCCACATCTTTATGTCATTTATCACAAGACTAGTTTACAATTAAATCTCTATCCTAACCGTAGCATTCACGCGGGCCTTTCGTCTCATGCCAAGGAGCGTAATGTCAGGATTTCTATTGTGGCGGCGGATGTGATAATCTGCTCTTTTTTCTCCAAAGCGTCCCCCTTGTGGTGCGGCACGGAGCCCGCAGCATTCCCGATAATCACTCATGCCTCTTTGTAATCAATGCCCACAGAAATAGGATTCCTTTGGCCGATGGCAATTAATAAATTTGTGTCCTTTTTTAACACTAGTGAGCTGAGCTTGAAATTACCAGTGACTGGCTTCTCCTCATTTGCATATTTATTGCAGCACGGAAAAAAATTCCGGGGAATGATTGATGTGGAGCCTGCCTACTGAATCCCAAACAGCATATTATTATGGGGAGGGGGGAGGGGGAGGGGGGATGCCAGCGTACAGTTGATTAAAGTTGAAGACGGTGGGATCGCTTGCCGACACTTTTTTCCCTTCCTTTTTGTTTCCCCTCCCGTTTCTTCATATCTTTGGAGATGGCGGGCGTAAGAATTAAAAGCATATTTTAATGGATGTTGACAAGAAGTGAACTAACAAAAGCCCAAGCAAAGGATTTGCTTGAAAAGATTCAATCAAACATGTTTGCTGGGATTAATTGTGGGTGGAGGCGGAAGACGGTGGGCTCTGTGTTGGGCTTGAATGAGGTTGATTGTTTCTGGGGTCACCTGTGCCGATTTCCTCTGTCATTTTGAGTGATAATTTGGAAATGTCCTATGATTGTAGCTAAAGAGCTAAACCCCTTCGTCGCACCACCCCCTTCTCATCTCCATCCTATTGAAATAGTTCTGTTTGTGTGGAGGTGAATGGTAGAGTTAAAACAGGCCCTTCCTATTCTAATTGGACAACTGTATCTAAATGAATTCATACATCCAGGGTTTTTGTAAAAGGTTTCTTTGGATCCACCTGCTCCATCATTTTAAGTCGTTTTGACTCACAAATACATTTTGAGTTTTCTGCAATGAATGAAAGTCTCGTCTCCAAACCATTGTCGAGATATATTATAGCCCACAATGATTGGTGGTGACTGTAAAAACTTGAAAATGGTCTCTTAATAATAATATACTAAAGTTTCCAGCAATGTTCTTCTCCAAAGTTCTCATTTCTATAGACCTTATGTAGCCCCGCCCCTTTTCAACGTTGCGCTCGTTGTCTTTTGACTTCCGGTCTGTATCTTCACAGCAATCTTGCATTGGTATGAATGAACTGCTCGTAAAAAAAAAAAAAATCCCGGTCGACATTTGTTAAGACATCTACTTTACAATGCTTATGATAAACATTACAATGCACATGATAACTGAAATAACTGCCATAGAAATATAAAGAGCGACCGCAAAAACGGAAGTTCAAAGACAATATTTTAAAGATGACGGTGCCCACGTTTCTCTGGTGCATATAAGGTCTATTAAACTAACCGGTTTCAGACACTGAATGAGGGATTAGACATTTATTGTATCGTTCAGCATACCATGATTTTCATTCATGTTTATTTTGTGCTATAACTAGCTAACAATCGAGTTAGAGACACTGAACGACTTTCCTGTGGTAAAAGAAAACGTTGGATGACAAGCTGTTTTACTGACATGTTTCCACGGTTAAACACTGATTGCGTGATTACATGAAGGATTATACATTTCATTAAGTTGTACTGTATCTTTCAACATACCTTCTAATGTTCATTTTGTGTTTAATTCATGCTATAACCTAGCCTGGGAAAACCCAGACAACTTCCGGCAAATTTAGATTTGCTCTGAAAGTTAGTCTGGCAAAGAGCTCATTCAAGCCCATTTCCAGTCGCGGCACCAATCAGAAACGTTGGGGCGGGCTTTAGATGATGACGACAGCGCTGGGATTTTGAAGCAGATTTTGTAGCCTACGTTACAAAGATGGATGCCGCTGTCGAACATCACTCGTTCGAATCAGCTATCGCGTCTGTTTTAAGCGATTTGAACGTTTCCTTTTTGTTAAAAACCGCGCAAAGAACGGCCGCCGCTCTGCATACGTCGTCTCTTTCATCGCTCTGATTGGTTTTCGGTCAACCAGTGACGTCCTTTGGTGACGCCCCTCTGGAAATTATTCATCTATGACTCAGTTACAGTACAACTGAGACTGGTCTGGTTTTAACCAGGCTAGCCATAACCAGTAGTAAAGCGTAACAGATGATCCAACACATTCTCATCCCAAGACGTCATATAACTGACGTTTTTGACCATACGTCAACATCCAACGTTTTAGGGTACCCTTTAACGTCAGTTAGATGACGATCCAGGGGCGTCATCCAACTGACACTACCCACGCCAGTTAGATGACGTGGGTAGGTTTAGGTCTGGGGTAGGGTTAGGATTAGATAGCGTCATCTAACCGACGTTAAAAGCGACTACAACGATCTGTCACACCACATTAAAAAGCACCAAAACGACATTCTTTCTTGATTTCCAAAACATTGACACAATTTGGACAGAACTCTTTTTTTTTCTTTGAAATAATCGGCTCATTGCGGCATCCGTCTCGCAATGATAGCGCACGTCACATTTGTGTGGTGACTTGATGAAGTCTATTGTGTGTGCTCAGAGAATCAGGTCTGCTGGCCACATGCTGAAGGAGCTCTCTTCACCCATAAAACTTCCTCAGAAGTGTGCAGCAAAGTCGGATTTGTGCCGGTGAGTGCGTGCACAGCAAATTGGCAGCTACATCAAATTATTCCCGCATTAAGACCCGCTCGCCGTAATCCACTGCAGGGCCCTGCCGCCCCTCCCCCAACTTGTAACTTTTGTCAACGTAAACTGCAGATTTCATGCTCTGCCATTAATCTGTCGGATTATGGGTGCAGTTCAGGAGGACTTATATTTTAATGAATTCCTTTTCTAGCTTAACTAGAGGGGGTGGAGTTTGAGAGGGAAAGGGGCCCCGGTTGGACACAGGTTGGCTCCTCATCCTTCAACAACCCCCCCAATCGCATGTGTATGCCTGCATCCGCCGTGTGAGTGCCCCCCACTGTCGGCCCCCTCTCAGCATCTGGAGTGCTGTCACGCAGGGAGACGGCGAAGCACTCCATGGTGCTGACACCTCCTCACACATAGACGACAATCCTCCGCGCCACAATAAATTGAATGTCTCGAGGAGCAGCATTTGTAAAACAAGACAAATAATGAATTATTGTTCCAGCAGACTCTTCACCCCCTTTCCTTCAGATGCGCCTGTGCATATCTGCTCTCCATTTCTGTTTGTTGGCTCCTCGCTTTCGCCATCCATCTAAGTATCTCTCTATCTCTCTCCCCATATACTGTGCCTCTCTATCTGCACGCTGTCACAGTTTGCTGTAGTCTCTGTCGCTGTCTGCCGCTATCTGTGCTGCAAGCCTGCCCTGCCCCATCCCTCCTCCCCTTCCCATAACTGCTGTCCTGGTCTGTCACTGTACGGCCAAAATGAATTAGGCACAAGCCTGAGACATGCGTATGTGGGATAGTGGCCTATCTTTGCTGTCTGTGTTTAAATCATTCATAATGCTGTTACCAAATTCTCATTTTCTTCCAACCAAACACTGGGTTGTTGTTTACGCATTAGTAACAATGAATGGATCTACTGAATTCCAAACAGCATATTAAAGTGTAGTCACACTCGACTTTGAGGAAAAACAAGTGCACATGCCGCACATATATATATATACACGAATTTGTATAGAAAAATATGTTTGACAGATTTAACTCTTCACTCGATACAAACAATACAGTTTTTTTTGCAGTGTTGCAAGACAGTATGATTTGATAGATATGGATATTTTGAATTCTGTTTGAACATTATTAACAGTAATTTGTTATGTATTATGCATTAAAACAGCAAAAAGCTTGACACATTCTTTGTCAGCTTATTTCACATGCTCCAATCCCACACCTTTAATATTACGAGAAAAAAAAAAGAAAAAAAAAGGATTTGCACAGTACATTTTTCCTTGGGATAATTTTGGAATTTATGTTGTTTTATGTTTCAGCTCCTAACATCAAAAACACCAAGACTCCTCCTGGATTAAAAAATCTACAATGGGCTCCAGTCTTAGACAAAATACACCCAATTCTTCCCCGCCAAGCAACGCCGTGGAACTCTACTGCCCAAGCATTTGACAACCTGCTTGACGCCCAAATCAACACGGCAAGATATACGGCTGGAGGCCAGTGCAAATTTGCATGGAACATCTCTGACTACTTAATTCTGCTTTGATCTCCGTTTCCTGAAGAGGGGATTGTCTGCTCTACTGTGTGGAAACACTTTTGTGTGAGTCAGTGTGCTGTACATCATTCACCCTATGAAGAATCCCAGGCTTTGCCTCTTTTTAGTCACTGTGTTTCCTCCCTCTGTTGCTCTCTTTCACTCGCTTTTCTGCCTCTCACTTTCTCACTCTTTGACTCCAGCGAGCTTTAATGGCATTTCTTCAAGGACAAGCATCTACAGCACATCATCTGAATAAGACTTTGAGTCAGCATGCCCTCCTGGGGCTTAAATCCAGCCAAATGCCCCTGAGGCCTGTTTTAACACCAGGCTACTTTTGTCAATAAATATTAATATTGTAACCCAGGACATACAGTCCTGCAGCCACATTCATTGAGCTCCTTTCTCGCTGGGACTGTGGGAAAAGGCAGTGGCATGGCAATGTCATTTTGTGGCTGTGACAGCAACATTCTCTGCATGACGTGCATGTACAATACGTTTAAAGTATTGATAACATTAAAATGTCATCATCATTAGTAAAATGAAAAAAAAAATAATAATAATATAACAGCATAGTTTGTAGCATTGGAAAGTCTGGCTCATTTTTCTGAATCAATTCTTGTTTCAAATAGTCATTGAAAAATTTAGCCAGAGGCGTTTTGCACCTTCTACCTTTTTTAATTAAAAAGTTAAAATGTTTACATTTATCATAATGTTTTCAGTTTTCATGTTTATACCAGTTATGTGAATTGTTCCTTCACCAATGAGAAATTACATTGCTCAAAAAGGCTTTAATTGACACAATGATGCGGATACGGAGTAGGTTACTGAACAACAAAAACTTTTTCCAAAAAGATTCAAAAGAAGATAGCAAATACATATTTTGAAATGGTAATTTTGGAACAAGCTGGAATGGTGCCCGAAACATTTGAAAATGCACACAGGCAGTGTAGGGCAAAGAAAAATGCAAAAGAGCAGGCGCATGACACATTACATGGAGAATCAGCAGCTAGCCAGTGAGCAGGGGCAGCCAGTTAGTGTCCCTCTCAACCGAGACACACCTGAGACAGAGCCTTACTGTTCAGCAAGCTGTGGCTGCTGTCCCGGGTCCTGTTTCAGTCTGCACTCAGAGCCAGATTCATTACCACTTGCAGCAGGGGTATTAAGATATGGCTGCATTAACAAAGTTGTCCGGTATCTTAATTGAATCTATCCCTGCTGCACAGCATCTGGATTATGTTTACCTGAAATAGAAGCAGCTCTGCACTGGAACATGTGCCCGCTGATAAAACACTGGGTTATTCGTTCCAATCCTAATCCTAACTATAATTTGGTCCCGCTAAATGTATCAGCTCGGCGTAAGCTGCCGTTTCGTTTCAGACTGGAAGTATTTGCAGGTTGGTAAATATATTGCAAGCTTTGATTTCTTCTTTCCTGAGTATGGATGTAGATTACTTTCTTCCCAAAGACAGAGCAGGTGCTAAAAGACTATATTCAAGGTCTACAAAGGCAACTTTGTACTGTCTAGGATGTGTAGCAGATGCATTCTGAACACAAACACACTTAATAGTGTCAGCAATTTACAATTTATATAATGTCTTTGTGCACAGGGACAATTTTCAGCAATTCAACTCATCGAGCTGAGCTGTTACCGTTATGCTGCTTAGATCTGGATATAAGCACCTTGATCAAGGGCATAGCCCCCCAGGATCTGTACCTATCACCCCTCAAACCAGACCTTTGAGCTGAAGCTGGACTGGGGTGAATGTTCAGGTGCTATTCAAGATGGGGAGGGGGTCTACATGAAAGATGACTTTGTGGTGGTTGGGTGTATGGGCTCAGGGCACTGCAATTTTGTCCTTCACGGGGTGACATACCCTCGCTCAAGATATCTTATGGAGGGTGGTGCTTATTTCCTACCGGTTGAAGGCTGACGGCTAGTCAGGGATTGAACTAAATATGCTATTGTGCGTGTGTGTGTGTGTGTGTGTGTTTGTGTGTGTGTGTGGGGGGGTTGTGCCACCACTTACCCGCTGTGCCACCACTCTTGAGAACATTTCACTCAGCAAGTCCTCATGTGTGTGATAAAACATGCCTCAGCAAGCCAAGGACACAGTCCTCGTGTCACAATATGCACCATTGTTTCTTTCGTTTTGATATTGTGCTAGGAATATTTTGATCCTAATCTATAGGACCAAAGGAGAGGGGGGGGGGGGTGTATCAGTAATCAGTAATATCAGTAATAATATATATATATATATATATATATATATATATATATATATGTTTATATGAAAAAAGAAAAACATTACCCACACATTCTAATACAAACATATAATAAACTACTTTCTGTCACAATGCTCCCTCTCTGTCACTTCCTGTCCCTCTGCTTCTAAACCAAGTTCATCAGACGGGCACAGGAATGTCTACGTGTGTGTATCTGTGTGTTTGAGTGTATGTGTGCGTGCAGAGTTGCTCAATGGACATGTTCTCTCAGTGCTAGCAGCCTTGCGGTTCTCTCTCTCCCTTTGCCCCGGTTCCCCGGGAACAGATGCCAGGAGTGTGGAATGCGTGTGTGCTGGGGGAGTGGGTTAATTGGGGTAGTAGTGGGGGTTAATTTCAATTAAAATTTCAACTAATGGAGGTCAGGCAAGTGTCTGCAAACACCTGATTAAAACAAATGGTCCTGCCAGTCAAAACTTTATCTTGGTCACCCCCCGGCGGAGCGTCCCAGCAAGGTGGATGCAGGAGGAAGAGATGACTAATGTCGAACGAAAGGGGGGGAGCACTTGTTAGCGTAGCATCTGCTGGAAGCAACTCCGAAAAAAAGAATGAGAGCCATAATGTGTGTGTGAGTGTGTAAGAGGAAGAGATGAGTTTGCAGGGGACACACACTTTCATCCCTATCTGATCGTAGGCTTGCTGTGCTGACTGCTGCCGCCATGCTTCTCCATGCGTGCCACAGCAGCTCCTAACATCTGGCAGGGCCCTGGAGGTGTGCACCCGGCCCGGCACCCTGCCGATGCTAAATATGGCGCAGGGTTAACACAGAACTCCCTAATCACTTAGCCACTGTCTGCCATCTCTGCCACCAGTGCTTCTTACTCAACTACAGACATCTGTGGCGCCGCCAGCCATTCTCTTACTCTCTTTTACTGCCTCTTCGTTCCGTGCACTTGCACATTTGGCTGTGGTGGGTGTTAAAAGTTTGGTGCAATGTCTGAAAAGTAAAACTATGCCCTTGGTTGTTAATACATAAATTATCATAATAAAATTTAAATTATTTGTCCCATGCTTTTATTCAAACATTTGAAAATGATTGATTTAAGCATGTTTTTCGTTATTTTTTACTTTTTTTTTTTTCAAAATATGTTAGGTGATCATACAACTGTCCTAATACCATAATACCCCCTTTAAAAAAAAGCCTTGAAAAGAAAACGTTATAATTGTAAAAATATTATATTGTAAACTGTATAATACTGAATTTGTTTATTCATGCTACTTTACAGCACATTAACTAGTGTTAGCAAATACAACTCTTAATTTTAAAAATGTTGAAATCAACTTTAAGACAATCAAATGCTGTAGAATACTTGTTCATTCATGTTAAAGCAAGTTTTTTTACCTTAAAATAATGTTTGCAAAATTGTTTCAGTGATTCATGAAGTCGTGACATGGTGAAATGCAATTACGACATCGCTTTGCGGTCCTTTATCTGATATATCCACGCTATGCAAGATTGCAAGATCGGGTCCCATTTCTGTAGTCCAAATGAGAAATAAGCCAGCTACAAATTTGTCCTTCTTTATGCCAAGCGTTATAATTGCCGATAGGTGGAGCGTACTCGACAGTAGACTACATGTAAGATACCTAGCAACCGGGTAGCTTTTGAATTGTAATGATTCCAAAGCCGGTGCTGAATAAACACAAACATAAGTATGTACGTGCGTGCGGCAGAAGGATGCGGTAGGCTAAATTATTTACGACAGCAGTAATGGACAATTCCACTTCAAACCTGTAGGGCGACCACAGAGGAAAAGTTACTTGGTGTTGCTTTAACTAATGTGGCAATATTACAACCTTGTTGTAAAGCGTAACCAAAATGTTTTTATTATTACAATAACATATTTTTTTTATTAAAATTGTATATATTAGGGATGTCAGTTAAACGCGTCATTAACGGCGTTAACGCTAACCCATTTTAACGCTGTCAATTTTTTTATCGCGCGATTAACGGTCTTTTTGGCCTAGCAAACTTTGTAGTTTTCGTTCACATGCTTTTGCAACAGGACGCGGCATGCGCGCGCTGCGCTATGAAACCCATATCAATAACTTGCGCCGCGTGAGGACGTTTTGTTGCTTCGCCGACCAAAGCGCAAGCGGATCTAGCTAGACTGTAAACAAAACAACAGGCACGCCGCACACACTCGTTTGGGCTTGCGAGCCGGTCAAATAGTAGGAATACAGTTAATCATCCAGATGCTTTATCCAAAGCAACTTTCAGATGTACACAAAATACAGGCATATGCCAACACTATCTCACGACCAATTCGTACGAATTTGACGCAGGATTAAAAAGTGTCTAATTCGTACTAATTCGTACGATTTGTCTAAACCCACGTGATGGTTAGGTTTAGGGGCGGTGTCAGGGTAGGTTATTCGTACGAATTCATACGAATTGGTCAATTCGTAAAATATGTACGATTTAGCAAAATCGTATTAATTCGTACGAGTGAGGTCGTATGAATTGTTACGAATTAGCCACTTTTTAATCATTCGTCGAATTCATACGACTTGGTCGTGAGATCGGGTTGGATATGCAATTGGTAATGTGTAGGAATGCAAAGGTTATCTGAGAACATCTAGACATTTTTGGTGAATATGAAAACATCTTGGGTTTCTTTTCTGCAAATGTCACTTCAAAGGTTCAGTAATCTAATGCGAGTCAGGTGGTAAATGCAATAAGCAAAAAAACAACCAAAAGATATGCGGCATTATTTCAAGCTGATGCATTAACTGTGAGTCGCTGCCATGTGCTTGTACATGTGTGCAGGTGTACTTCCACGTCCCTGCGCTCATGTGTGGCGTGAGCTGAGCTGTGGTCCCTGCAGCGAGCCGGGCTCCGTGAGAAACCACAGCTTTATTGTGCTTGGCCCCAGGCAACCCTGTTTACCAAGCCTGCCACACGTCAGCTTTACAACAGCGCAGATGTGTGTAGCAGCAGATTTGGAGCTTGTATTTAGCTGCCACAAGTGACGGTGATGAAGTAGCAGTGATAAACTGATAGATTGGCTGCCACTGAAATTTTGGGAATGGGTCAGATAAGCATGGCAGAGGAAAAGCTCTCTGTGTTCTGGTGATAATAAACTTGTCGTTCTACGGGTGCATTAGATTCCAGACCTGAAGAAATTACAAGGGAAAGAGAGGTAGAGGCTGAGAGACAGCAAGAAAAAAAAAAACAGTAGCCGTTGAAAAAGCAAGTGGGTGAGATAGAGAAAGAGAGAGAGAATGGAATATAGTCTCTGCTTGGAATTACAGCGGCCTGCCAACACTAGGTTTTAAGGGTAGCCCCGCAGACCGATGGGATTTCAGATTGTTGGCTCACAAATCATTAGCTGTTGTCACTGTATAGTGTAGATATGTTTGAGAAACTCTCCCACCTTTAAAATATACGGCGGGGTAAAGGAAGTCTGTGATCCACAGCCAGCAATGAAACAGCTTCATGGTCTTACCATTCCCTAAGAAAAAAGAAACACAAAAATCTATTTCTCTGTTTTTCTTGCGTATTATCCACATTGTATTCTCATTTCAGCATTATTTTGTCAAGACTGGATATTCATCACTGAATGTGTAGTAAATCGCTAACGCTTTAGATGAGAGCAAGAATCCTCCCTAATCTCTGTACGCCTGCATTTCCGATGGCGCGTTCGGTAAGAATAAACAGAAGTGTTTGTTCACACCTTCCTCTCCTCAGAGAACTCCCTAAACAAAAGTGAGAACAGAACAGAGCTATCGGCTTCACCCCCTCCGCCCACTTCCCGCTTCTACCCAGCTGCACCACAGGCTAAACACCCAAAGATAGTAGAACTAATCCAGGCTGGAAGAGGTCGCGAAGCTGGTTATGCATTTGAGAGAGAGAGAAAAGAGATGATTTGTTTGAAAGCAGCTCTTTATTTGAAAGAAAACTATGTGTTGACATCCTTATCTGCCCATCGGGCTGTTAATCTTTGATATCACGGCTCTGATATGGAAGGAAAGTGCTTCCTCCATCTTTCCATTGGCTGTGTATGAGCAGATTTATTTAATTCCAAGCTTTTGATTCTTCTCGATTTTTATTCATTTTGACAAGTTTTAATTTTAATGTTCATTTTAGAACATTACCAAAAATATTAACGGGATAGTTCACCATAACAATGAAATTTCAGTCATTATTTACTCACTCTGTTGATGTTTTAATGCCATACGACCTTTTTCAGGCCACAAAAGGAGAAATAAAATGTCCTGCTCATGATGGAAGTGAATAGTGAACAACTTGCAGCTGCAAAAGTATCACAGAAAGTTCTCATGTGACTGTCATATTTTCTAAGTGTTCTGAGGGCATATAAGATAGGGTTTTGTAAAAACAAACCAAAATTGAAATGATTATTCAGGGGAAAATCCTGACATTTCCCATTCACTTCGGTTTGCCAAAGAAAAGCACATAAGCACACCATTTTGAGAAATCTAGATTAAAGGTATAGATCACCAACCCGATCTCATGACCAAATCGTACGAATTCGACGAATGATTAAAAAGTGGCTAAATCGTAACAATTCATACGACCTCACTCGTACGAATTAGTACGATTTTGCTAAATCGTACATATTTTACGAATTGGCCAACTCGTATGAATTCATACGAATGACCTACCCCTTACCCCGCCCCTAAACCTAACCATCACGTGGGTTTAGACAAATCATACAAATTCGTACGAGTGAGGTCGTACGAATTAGTACGAATTAGACACTTTTTAATCATTCGTCGAATCCGTACGAATTGATCGTGAGATAGGGTTGAGATCACCCAAAAATGAAAATTCTGTCATGATTACTCATACTCATGTTGTTCCAACCCCTTAAGACCTTTGTTCAATTTCGGAACACAAATTAAGATATTTTTGATGAAATCTGAGAGCTCGATCACTCCTCCATAGGCTTCTAAAGGGATTGAAACTTGTTCCCCGAAAAGTTATTAAAGACATCGTTAAAATAGTCTAAGCGACTACAGAGGCTCAATCCTAAGTTTATCAAGTGACGAGAATACTTTTTGTGCTTATAAAAAACAAAAATAATGACTTTATTCAACTATTATTTTCCTTCTCTGTGGGCCTCAAGTGAGTTCACTAGTGTAACAGCGTAAGCTTCTGTTGTTGTACGTCACACGCATCACATACATGATCAGCGTCGGCCAATAGTGAGCCTACGTGTGACAGAGCTCTACACAATTACACTAGTTTAACTGACTAGAGGCACAAAGAGAAGGAGGTGAATAGTTGAAATACAGTCATTATTTTTGTTTGTTTTTGAGTATTCTTGTCACTTGATAAACTTAAGATTGAGCCACTGTAGTCACTTGGACTATTTTAACAATGTATTTAATAACTTTCTCGGGGCCGGAAAGTTTCAATCCCTTAGAAGCCCTGATGCAGCTCTCAGATTTAATAAAAAGATATCTTCATTTGTATTCCAAAGATGAACGAAAGTCTTATGGGGTTGGAACAACATGAGGGTGGTCCCTCTATCCCTTTAATATAATGTATGAAACCACATAGCATAGTTAAAAGACAAAAACTGCTTTGTGAACTTTACATTGCATATCCTATGTAAAACTTTGCACTGTGTGCTGTTGATTCACTAAAAATAATTCATTTAAAAGAATCATTTGTTCACATATCGGACTATATGGGTTGCAGTATAGGTTTTTGATTCATTAAAAATAACTGGTTTAAAAGAGTCATTTGTTAGTGAATCAGACTACACTGGTCATGCAGTTTGTGAGGACAACTCAATGGAAAGGTATTTTCTTGCCTATATTTTGTGGTACACGGCCTTGTAGGAAACACTGCACTGAGTAAAAAATCGTTGTAGGGATTTTAAGAATATAGATTGTTCAAATGAATATTGTGATTAATTGGAAAGTCTACATTTACCTGACGAGTTGCTTCCTATGCCCGAGTCTGAGACTGGCCACAGAAGCTTGACATTAATTTGACAAATACAAGCAATATTTCAGTTCAGTGTATTAAAATGCATTTCATTCAGCTCAACAGATTCTAATCATCTAGGTAGGGGAATGACAAAATGGGAAAACAGTTTATTACAAACCACGCTGTACAGTCAGTCACACATGCGATGGAGAGAAAATGAAGTTGTTCATTTATTAGGAGCACTAGATAAACACAAGCCACTAACACTTGTGTACGTTTAATTAAAGGGTAAGCATTGCCACTCAAGGTGAGAAAGAACATTTAAATTCTTTTCCCACAAGCAAGAATTGCTCTTTTAATTTCCTCATCTGAAAGGTCACAGGCAGTGTTCTTGTTTTCCTCCTTAATTGATTCTTAGAATGCATCGCAGTGAATGATGAAGAGTTCAGCAGCTGTGAATCAGGCCCCTTTACCACAAAGGTAAAAGTTGAACGAATCACTAATTGCTGTTACGCAGTTGGGCTACCTTATGAATAATGCCATTTTGTGGGGGCTCTGTGACGTTCCATTTGTATGGGAACATGCTTTCATCGTATCTAAGACTTGATCACATAAATATCTACCCAGCCCTTTAGCAACACTGTTTGTGCACAGATGGCTACTTAAACGTTGCATCCACAATCAAGGGCTGCTATTTTGCCACTAAGTCTGCAATTAGTTGCCATTCATTTCTTGCTCTACAATCACACACAGACATAACCTGATGACACCAATTATGTTAAAATTATTGGCTGCTATTACTAAGTTTTGAAGCTAACTTTTAGGCACAATAGGTTATTGGCAATTACATCTATTTTTGCTCCGCCAACATGCTACATATACAAATAAAGCCACAACAGAACATGTATCCTACAACACAGTGGCATTTCTGAAACAATCAGTGTTTTGAATGATTAGGTTGAGATCATAAAATCAATCGGGTGAGCAAAGGAAAGAAGCGAGGAAAGAAAATAAGGACAGAGGAATTGTAGGAAATCATTTGTATATTGGAATATTCTGGAATAAGAGTCACTTAAAAGTGTCATCTGCGTTCAAGGGATTATTTAAGAAATTAATGAAAAATTATGTAATAAAAGCAAGATGTTGAAATATGTGTATCCTCACTCATAGCTCCTCTGGAAGCTTCCTCACTCCATGGTCCTCGCCTCCTAACGATACAGTTAAAGGATTGAGATGTCCTTCAACATGGCTAACTTTGATCGGTTTCCGGTTCACAGGCTGGAGGATGGAGGAGCGAGGAAAACGAGGAAGCATCAGTTTAATATTGAGAAGCACCCTGTTATTTCCCTAAATTAATCAGTGGCTGCGGCCTGAAAACTGAAAAATGCTGCCTCCGCAGGCAGGATACGAAGGTGAGAAGGTATCAAGGCCCTTTCAAATCCAATGATCGTGCAACATCCTGTCTCCTGAGATACCTTCATCTGAGCTATTATTGAAGGCAGCATAGATGGATCCTTCGCTGCCTTTGACATCCCACAATTGTGTGCGTTCCACTAGGGAGCACCTTGCAATGTCATCAGACTGCGTCGGGCACTGGCGGATTTGTACATGTGCCTTAGCCATTGGGTTCCCCATTGCGTCAGGAGCTAACGCAGCATAAAAGTTCCCTCAAAAGGGAACCCAAAGTGTCCTTGAAGTTTTCCAATACAACTTCAGTGACCCAGTTAACAATGTTACTATATGCATTTAAGTGTAATATAAAGCACAGAAAAAAGTCAATTGTTTTCTGTCAAGAATGAATGCTGTTCATTATTCCCTTTTTTTCAAATCTCAAGCAGAAACTTCTACGGCAGCTGCAGTGTGTGAACACCCCCAACACTCGAGACTGAATTCGGCTGCACTTCCTGACCAGAGCTGCATGAAGGATAACGGCCGGCGAGAAAGGGATTAATACCGTTCATCAGGCGTTCCACCTGCCCCTCTCTTCCATTGACCCATTCCTCAGCCTTCCATCACTTATCAGATCACCATTGCTCAATGCTGTCAGTGCTCTGTCACTGCCTCGGTCCACTGTAATTTTTTATACGAGAAAAGATGTCTCTCTATATACTGTATGCTCATTGCTCTAACCCCTCCCTTCCCAGAGTGGACGTGCATGTTGATATCTAGCCATTAGGTCAGTGCGCAACTTAGTCGACTCCACAAAAACATCTTAGCGGCGTATGGATTGTTTTTGTTCATGAGGATTTCTGCACTGTTATACCTTCCAGGTGAATAATAAGTAAATATGAGCTAATGACCTATCACAACCAGTGCATGTTTCCTATTTACTTATTTTGTACACTTATTTTTGGGTATGAGGTTAGGGTTAGTTAGGTTTAGGTTTAGGGTTAGTGTTCCCTGTGTGGAATGAGGTACGTGGCGGAGACTAAAAATTCCATCTTAACTAGGATGTGGAGCCACAGGTCCACTGTGAGAAAGGGAACACAGTGGAAGGGCCATCTGGGATCTCACTTTAGAAGACAAGGGTTGAAGAATCTGAAGATCTTTGGACTGGAACACAATCCAGGATGGCCCAATAAGGACAGGCTGTGCAGGGAGAGATTTTGTATTAGGAAATTGGACATGGGAACGGTTAGTATCTGTGATTAGGGAAAAGAAGATCAT
Source organism: Pimephales promelas (assembly GCF_988280905.1). NCBI lineage: Eukaryota > Metazoa > Chordata > Actinopteri > Cypriniformes > Leuciscidae > Pimephales > Pimephales promelas. Next base: position 20,433,941 of record NC_142784.1, read on the forward strand.
GGTTTGAGACCAGCATCGGGATAAATTATAAAAAAAAAAACATTAGGTTAAGGATGATTTAAATAGGTTAGGTTAAGGGAGCAGGTTCCTCGAAGATGGTGGCAACAAATTGAAGAAATCGTGGAGATATTAATTGTCGATCGGATCGAAGTAGGAGCTGGAATTCGCCTTCAGGATTAACGATGGAACAATTTAGAATGGTTGGGCAATATAGGATTGTGGGTAATAGTAGATTGAGAGGTTACCAATATTGTGGAGGTTGGTGCATTAGAATGGGTTGGTTCAGAGAAAAGAGATGGGTTAAAGTTAGTGCTATCTTATGATTACACTGAATGTGGTGTCTGTTTAAGGTTCTTGCACTTTCTTAGAGATGATGATTGGCAGAAGCTTGGCACTCAATTATTGCTGAGTTCAGGCACTTGTGCCCGCCAATATGAATCTTGTGACACAGGATACTTTGTGGTATTAACGAAGGGATCACTTGGCTAGGGAGGTAGATATCTGACTCTGGGCCCACTTGGACAGCATGCAGAGATGGTGGCCTTGGGTTTACAGGCCGTAACTGGAATTAACGATGGAATGATTTAGGATGGTTGGGCAATATAGGATTGTGGGTAATAGTAGATTGAGAGGTTACCAATATTGTGAAGGTTGGTGCGTTAGAATGGGTTGGTTCAGAGAAAAGAGATGGGTTAAAGTTAGTGCTACCTTGCGATTACACTGAGTGTGATGTCTGTTTAAGGTTCTTGCACTTTCTTAGAGATGATGATTGGTAGAAGCTTGGCACTCGATTATTGCCGCGTTCAGGCACTTGTGCCCGCCAATCTGAATCTCGTGACACAGGCCCTTTTCGGGTGCCCCGGGATACCTTGCGGTGTTAACGAAGGGGTTACTTGGTTAGGGAGGTAGGTATCCAACCCCTCTGGGTCCACTTGGACAGCACGCAGAGATGGTGGCCTTGGGTTCACGGGCCGTAACTGGAACCCAGTCTTCTATCGATGACTAGCATTAGGAGATTAATATATATACGGTTGAGGTGTTGGGGTTGGGGGGCCAGTACTTTGTAGTTTTGAGCAATGGGTTCATGGGGACTGGGAAGTTGTTGGCAAATTGGGATGGACATGCGGCAGAGGAGGGTGTACGGTGTTTAAAGCGCCAAAACACCCAATGATCCTGAGGTTCACCACTGAAGATTTGTTCCTTAGAGTAGGGATTATTACTTAGTTTAAAAAAAATTTGAGTGGGGGGATGTTTGGTGTTTTAAGGCAAAAAACAAAAATAGGGGAATTGGATTGGAATAAAAAGATTGTGGTTATTGGTGGATCAGCCTCATCAGAAACATGTGCCGGCCAGTGTATTTCTGTGTCCTTCCTATCTAACTGGATGACCAGGAGAGGTCGTCTATACGGGAGGCGTTGTCTTTTCAAAAGACTAACCAACTTGCATAACCAATGTTATTATTAAATAAAATATTAGAATGTTAGAAAACCTTTTTTATTAGATAAATATGAAATATTGCCTTGTCAACTAACTAAAAGAAATTAGGTGTTGTATTTGAAAAGGCCCAAAGCATATACAGTAACAAAATGACAAAACAACTTAAAGCTCATTTAAAATATCGATAAATACTAGAATATAAATAAAACACCACTGCTTAATTTGCTGCTTAGACCAGCTAAACACCAGTTTGGCCAGGCTGTGAGATCATCTAGACCAACTTCTACCATCTATAAGAATAGAAAATCTGCTTAGGTTTAAGATGTGTATTTGTGTTTTTCATTAGAGTTGCAGGGCCATAGCATCTATAGCAACGCATTCTCACCCCAAGGCGTCACCTTTGACCATGCTTCAATATTTGACGTTTTAGGCGCCCTTTAGCGTCACTTTACATGACGCGATCTTACGGCGTCATCTAACTGACGCTAAAGGAAAGCGTCAGTTAGAGGACACGGTTAGGTTTAGGTACGGAGGGCAGGGGTCTGTCACTTTTCAGTGACAGATTCTTAAAATTTTCTCACACGTGGTTCTATAGTTACCATGCTTGAAGCATTAGCCGTCCACGGGGATGTTTTACAACAAACATGATCTACAGAATTCTAATTAGCCCTGTAATATATTCATAAATCATAGCTGTTGGCATGACTTTTAATTCACTTTGATTAATAATGACATGTGGTGGAGATAGGCAGCAGCGTTTTGAGGTCTCCTTTTGTCTTGGGTGGCTCAGATGATTTCCAGGGAAATCATACAGGAGGATATGAGGTTATCACGCTAATGGATCTGGTTCTCTGAGCATACTTAAAGACAAATACATGCACCTGGACACACATGTACTGCTTTGCTGAACACCTGGACCTCCTCACAAGACAGTCACATTCCTCCTTCAGCTATGACACTCTAAAGCTACTAAATTTGTATTTCATGCTATTCAACCAAACAACAGATTCATATTTGCTGCTTTAATGGAGTGGGCGGCTCCACAAAACAGGAAATTCTCTCAAGTGGACTTTTGTTCAAACAAGCACCACTCATCAGTCTTTTAGTTCCTTTGAAAACAGTGTTAGATGTGTTTTCATCCCACTCTAACATATAAAGGATCCGTCACGAGCAGTGTGCATTTATAGAGAGAAAACGGGGAAATGCAGTGAGTGTTTTCAAATGACTAGAGCATAAAGCTTGCTAGTGGTGACTAAAACGAAAATAAATATTTTTCTCGACCTGATGAAGATAATAGTCCATGTCATACATTGACGTGACTCCACTTAGTTGGAAGTTTATTGATGGAGCTGCACAAGTTTTTTTCCTGAACAAAAGTGGACAATTTGACGAGTCGCCTTAAACAGAATTATATGATTAGAATCCATCATTTATGTTATGTTGTAGGGACAAATCTTTTGCATGCAATGTGAATAATGATGGCTGATGATTTAATGGAGCATTTCACCTATTTCAACATTAATATTTATTGAAAGTGGATCATATATGTAGTGGAAATGTAAAAGAATTTTTGAATTTGGTGCCCTCTTGACTGAGAAAAGACAGTAAAATAACTAAAGTGCGCATTTGTATTTAAGACAACAACTCCCACAATGCATCACATTGCAAAGCTCCACAAGCCACTCCCACTAATCTAGAACAGCACAGACATCAGAGAAATCACTCTTTCGTCAACAAGGCTAACGTTAGCTGGCGCCAGAGTTTGAAATTCATTTCACACAAAATGTCTAGTTAGTTGGCTCTGGCGAGCAGGGCGAGGGACGTGAGAGGAGGAGCGGAAGCATAAAACGAGGAGGGTCGACGGCAGATCGAGAGAGAAACAGGCCTGATTTTAATGTTTGATTTTTGTTCTTGTCAAATTAAATGTCATCTATTCTGACCAAGGTCTACAGTAAACTTGCAGCTAATACAGAAAAAAAGTTTGCAAGCTTACACATATAACTTTAAACAGAGGACAATGAGGCAGAGGTCTAGGACAGAAAAGTCTTGACTTCAAGATGGTGGGCCACACAAAACAAAGGGGAATGGTTTCAAATGGCTGGGTGATTGATTGAACTGGGCAGGGGACAATGGTGGCAGACAGTGCCCAGTGCCACGGCAGTAGAGATGGAGTGTTGCTCCCACTGCCTGTGCCCTCTCAGCCAGGCATCTGCTGAGAACAGCACTGACAGGAAATCAACTTCTCTCACACTGCCAGCGCCACTGTGACTTACCACAGAGCCTCTTAGAACCAAAAGATAACCTCGGTTTTTTTTTTTTTTTTTGATATGTTTCACAGTAATGCCATTTGATATAAAACAAGTAAAACGACCAATAATTAAAAAAGTAATATATTTTATGTTTATAAAGATTAGAAAAAGTAAAGGTACATTTTGTGTATCTTTAAGGTCAACATGAAATCAAAATGGACAATTCTTATTTTTTATGGAATATTACAGTATTCCAATAGGCCTATTTGTATTTATGAATGAATGACTATTTATGAATGACTTGCAGTTCAGTAAGTGAATCGGATTACTTAAGAAACTGCTTAAACTGATTCAAAAGTGTGTTTGATTCTCTAAAAAGAACTGGCTCATGAGAGATTTTGGCTGGGGAATTGAACTTTACTGGTCAAATGGCATGCTTTTGATTCAGTAGGCATTTTTCTAAAAAAAAACAAAAAAAAAACAACCTGGTTCATATAAGTCATTAGCTTGATAATTAGACTTCACAGGTTGCAGGGTACGCTTCTGAATTTGATACATAAAAAAAAAACTGTTATTTGAGTGTTTAGCTTGAGAGTCTGGATACACTGGTTGTCCTGTATACCAAGACGTCATCTAACTGACGCTTTTGACCATATGTCAACATCCGACGTTTTAGGGTACCCTTTAATGTCAGTCAGATGACGATCCTAGGGCGTCATCAAACTGACGCTTTACCTTTAGCGTCAGTTAGATGACACGGGTAGGTTTTGGTCTGGGGTAGGGATAGGATGAGCTAGGGTAATCTAACTGACGTTAAAGGGTACCCTAAAACGTTGGATGTTGACGTTTGGTCAAAAGCGTCATTTAGATGACATCTTGGGATCAGAACGGGCTGTGTATACAGTTGATTAAATAAAAAAAAAAGGCTTATAAAGGAATATAGCTCAAGAATCAGTTTACACTGGTGATTCACTAAAAAGAACTGGCTCATAAGAGTAATTTGCTGAAGAATCAGACATCACTAGTCAAGCTGTGTGTTTCATATGAAATAGTAATATTTTATTCAGAATATTTTTTTTTTCAGAATATTTTTTCATTTTCTGTTAAAAGTTACAGAAAATGAATGTCATGAAAATAATTGCTGTTGCTGCAACCCAACATAATTATTCAGTCTCATTATATATCAATCTACTAATATTACAATCACTGTAACACGATACTGTCACCTCTAATGCAAAAGTTATTAAAGGCAAAGTTTGAAAGTACGCTAGACAAAAAACAAAAACACACACACAAAAAAGAGCAACAGAAGCATGCACTGATAACAATCTCCCTCTATTATGATCTAAGAGATACTGAGCAATATAAATATTAAGCTGAAACAATGCGCCCTGACCTAAAAGATCTTAATCACTGTTTGCGTGAACAAATGTGAGATTTCAGCGTCAATGTGTTTGAAGAGCTGAACCAGAAGGCGATAACACGTTCAGCATGCAGGGAGGGTGCGAAGCGCTCGCTAACCTCCCTCACTGATCCATGCACAAGGTTAGCCTCATCTGCATACGATCAATACACTACAGTAATAATTGTGATCCATTGCGTAAATATTGCAGCGGTCATTGAACTGTCTGAGTAAGAGCCGGAGCGGGTGACCTGCGGGGTAGCAGCTGGAACCTCTCAGCACATCTCAATGGGAGGCGGCATGGAGAATGACACGGCCTACTGGCTCTATGAATGCTAATGTCCAGCCAGGGGACAGGGGACGAGGACACCCAGAGGAGCCTGTGGGATTGCACTGCGAGGAGGTGATGTTCCACCTGGTTGCCGCATGCATACACAAACACGCACACACATAGATGCTCATGCATGAAATACCTCTATCATAGCTCCGCTTTTTTGAACGTGTCAGATATTTGACAGATAGCACTCTCCGCCTCTGGTTGCTCTGGTTGGATCTGAGGACAAGATTCAGGAAGAGATTGGGGATGTGAGGATGCCAGTACTGTGGCCTGAAGGAACATGTCAGTGGGAAAGAAGCCCCAAGTCTATCCGTTTGTCTCTCTCCTTCCTTTACTCTTTCTCTCTCCTCTTTGATGTGGCCCTCCCCGTCTCCTTCCTCCAGCTCTGTATTCAGGGGTGGCGGTATGGGGCACTCTGTTGGAATAAGAATGCACGAATTATTTGATAATCAGAGTTTATTGTAATCCTTGACCCTGGCCCTGCATTTCAAACAGGGATTGAGGATTAGACGCATGCTGGCTGGTCCTGACAGCCTGACTCCTGTCTCCTCAGGGCAGCTCTCCTGTGTGTGTGTGTGTGTGTAGGTCTCTTCTGCTTTGAAGTAGCTGACCATGATACAGTCTGTATTAAAGAGGAAAAACATTGGGCCCCATGAGCTTTTTCATGTTACATATCATATATGTCTTTCAAATGTGCATATGAAATACATATCAGCGGTATTTTTGGTTTCCTGGCAAAATTCCCTCCATTTGTTTTTATCAATCATAGCCTCCTAATAGTAATCCCCATGCTTGTATAATAATTCACATGCTTGTCCTTAGGAAGAGAGTTGGGGATGGAAATTGACATGGTTCAGCGAATTAAAAAAAAAGAGGCTTGGTTACTTTGGACATGTGGTCCGAATGAAAACAGAATGACTTCCAAATGTCGCTCTATTCGGCCACGTCCACAGGACATGGAGGAGAGGGTGATCAAAGATCTGGAAAAAAAATGAGTCTGAACATCGTTGAGACTTGCAGACTCTAACTGAAATGGATGGAGGGACTCGATCAAGCGTGGTCTACCATCGCCATGACACATACATACACACACACATGCTTTCACATGCTCTATCACTTTCTCTCCTCACCAACAGCTGGTGTGTTGTTCTGTGGCTGCTGTCACATCATACAAGTGGATGTTGCATGAGTGACCCTCTGATATGATTGTAAAGGTGTACAGCACTATATAAATGCCTCATTTCATTTCACATACAGCCTCTGTTTCCATGTGATTTTACAGCTTTCGCAATGTGCATGAATAATCAAATAAAGTTCAAAGCTACTTTTATGGCTAAAACAGGATTGTTGAGGTAAATGTCATGCATCTCTGAATTTAAGACAGTGAACCTAACCTTCAGACGTAACCTTAGGATATATTTATTAAATTAATAGTTTAAAAATATAAGATGACGAGATGATCTGTGCTGATCTGTATTTAATTATACAATATGATTATTTTATACATACATATACAGATACAGCTCTGCCTGAAGAAGAAAAAAAATATACATGTGTATATATATATATATTACAAACACCCAGCCCCAACAAATCTTTGTTGATAAACCACATTAAACAAGCTGTTTTTTTTTTTTTTTTTTTTTTTTTTTTTTTTGGGGGGGGGGTGTCTCCTAGTCTGGTCAGTCGGTTTGTTTAGGGATTTGTGGTCAGTCCTCCAGCTAAATTAGCTATGCAGAGACATGTCCAGGCTGAGCAAACAAGCTTAGGCTGGTTTACGTGTTGTTGTTTTTTCCTCCAGCCGAGTAACCCATGTTGCTAGGATGCTGTGGGTGGTTGCCAGGGTGTTGCTATGCAGTTGCTAAGGTGCTTGAGTGATTTCTATGGCACTGATAGGGGGTTGATGTTTTTTTTAGGGGATGCTTACTGGACAAAAAACCTATAGGAAAATATAGGATTTTTTTCTTACCAAAGTTTTTTTTTGCCGCTAAGCAAAAAAAGTGAGTTTGATAGAGGGGAAATAGCACACTTCACCTCAAGACATGGGATAAGGTGAAAAAAAGCACTGTGTATGTGTGTAAAGATGAACAAAAGAGAGACGAGAACCTACTATATATGTGAAAAGAGGCAGTGAAAGAGGGTTGAAGAGGTGGGTTTGTACCTGTATTGGAGAATTACAGAGAGCTGTACTAGCCATCGGCAGCTGAGCTGCAGTCTGTGCAGGGTCACTGAGCTCTGGGTGTTATTTAAACCTCAGGCCTGAGAAAGCTGAATAGGCCTGAACGCCCTTCATCTGACCTCTACTGTGCACACTGTGAACCAGAGACAACAGAGCAAAAAACAAAGACAGAGGGATGTAGAGAGAGAGAGATCAAGGGAGACATGCAAGGGAGAGAAAAGTAAAGGCACCTAGAAGATACCAAGGTCTTGGGTGTTAGCATGATTGTAGTTCAAACATCTATGTATTTGATTCAAACCTAAAAATTGGGCCACAAAACCCGAGCAGTGCAGCCACATCAGTGTGACACTAATAAGTAATTTTATTAGTTCATGTTATTTCAATAAAATACGTTTAAGAACAGCATTCTCTAATTTGTCTCTCTCCTTTCTCTCTCTGTCCATTTATCTGACATTAATGACTAAAATTATGAAATTCCAATGACTGTTTTGTTTCCTATATCACGTCACAGCAGGAGTTTAGTGAAACTCACTCATAAAAACAAATGAGTGTGAAAAGAGCCTTTAAGGCACGCTGGTGTTAATGAGAGCCGCTGAAATGTACTCTAACACATAGAATGAATGTTATATCTATTAACACAAATCATTTACAGGTTTTTTTTAATTTTTTTGAGAACCCCATGACCAATGTGGTATAGGATACTCACATGCCCACTAAAGGACCAGGGTTTACAATGCATCAAAAGATTCAGGCGATGACAAAAACTAAATATTTTCAGTGTTTCTCATTGTTCATTTGTATGGATAAAATCAATAATTCGAAATTAAAAGATAAGAAGGATATTTTGTGCTCTTTTATAATGCAATCATTTCCAAGAAGGCATTTTCTAAACAAGTAAAAAGCTATAATAATGCTTGGTCAACCAACAAAACAAACAAACAAAACAAAACAAATGAAGAAACACAAATGTCATCAATAAAAATCTCTGTTTTATGAAGGACATTAACGACACTGTCAGCTAATTAATGCAATTATATAGAAAAAGTCTTTGTTTTAGATTGTCTTTCCAAATGCATCATTAATTTAACAAATACACAAAAATGCTAAATACTCTGTTACAAAAAAAAATCCATGTATTATAATAATAATATAATAGTATACTATAAATACATGTAAATAATAATAAATAATTAAAACATACAAATTATAATATATGCATCTTAAGTTTGCCTGGCACTCGCAAATATTTGTTTACATATACATTATGACAGTAATCTTGAAGCTGTGAGAGCACATGTGTGCAACACTGCCATCTAGTGTTCTAATTTCAAAGCATTCTTGTTCAACTGGACTTCAATGAGCCTTAAGAAGCCTGGCATGTTTAATTAGCCATACAATACACGTCACAAAGAAAGTTTCAGTCTGAGTTTGTTCACATACATTACTAATATATAGATACTGTAAGTGCAAGCAGTCTCATTTTAGTGTGACATTCATAAGAACAGATGGTTACCTCTATACAACTTTACATATAAACAACTAATATGGTGGCCAATTTAGTTTAAAATTTCCATGGGCAAACTGCAGGTGAGAGATGTCAAGCCCACTGAGACGACTGAGGTCTAGTGGATTAAAGCAGTGCCACAACATGAACCACTGACCCGGGCTCAGACAGCCAAGTGAAGCCGCCTCCAGAATCTGTGCAGCTGCGGCCATTAGGCAGAATGCTCAGAAAGTTTTAATTAAATGCTCTGTGGACTTTCAACTGACCCAACATCCCAGCACTTTGCTGCTACCTGCTGTGGCTGTGTGTACAAGCGAGTGTGTGTATGCTGGGTTAATTAGAGAGAATGGCCCGGCTGCTGATCTTTGACTTGTGACTAATACTGAGCAAAGAGAGAGAGAGAGTTAATGGGATTTGGTTGAGGGTCCAGAACGAGGAGGTGTCAGCGTGAACCCACAGTCTCAAGACAGCCCAACAGTGAACATGAATATGGACCTTTTCTTTTAACATTCCCATTTAACATTGTACATGTCCACTATGAATCAAGGCTTCCAATGATTTGTTAAGAGTAAAACTGACTGAATGCTGGTGGTATAAATATATCAGGAAAAACCTTTGAGACTACTGATTGTACTTCCGTATTTTTGTATCCCCACCCACGTATAGTCAGATCGACAGAGGGTTATTAACAGAACTGTTTTTGTAAGGGTATATCACTGAAAATTGTCAACCTATGTCTACTCATTACTCCCAAAATTTCAGGACCCTAGTTTTTTTGCAACCGCACCACCAAGCTAATTCTATGCCAACAGAGGAGACTTGATTAAATCAACAAATGCAAATACTAAACCCACGGAAATTATACATTTGCATTATCTTTCAACCTTATTTTTAATGTAAGAACAAGGCTTTCGGTGTCAGCAGTTTCCAGTTAGTATGTAGCAGTGCAAAAACTGTTGTTTGTTGTAGTACTTGTTTTCAAATTATTTTAATCTATTAATGTACTAATAAACAAACTAGTTTGGTTAATTTACCATTTACCACACTTTGTTAAGTGTGTCACATCAGACGTGAAGTGCCACGCTGTGCTCCAGATAATAAATGGGACTTTAGCACACACACAGAAAAAAGTCTTTCTTTAAAAAAAAAAAAAAAATGAATTTAAAACCAGAATCAAGTTTCTCATATATTGAAACAAATTAGATTAAATATTTGGGGTTACAAACGGGTATGTTTAGGGGTAGGTCATGACAATAGAACTGTGTACAATTAAACGACTAAATAATTCCTGAAAAAAAATAATAGAAATATAGAACTGAATAGTGAGTGCTTTAAAATAGTATAAATGTTAATACATACAAAAAACTAGGGTCCTAAAAAGGCGGTCCTGAAACTGCAGCCTCCGGGATAGCAGGAATACCCTACTGCTTTAAACGGCATTTTGGTAAAAAAAAAATGGAAATTAACTAACTAACTAACAAACTAACTCCCGCTAAATGTTTACTCTTCGACTTGCACCCGGGAACAATACAAGTCGACATTATGGCTAAAACTGAGCTAAAGGAAAGGCAGTGTTTGATTCTGTTAAGCGTATCGATAGCAGACTGGGTGAGAGTGGCCTTGGACAGCAACTTGCAGTGCATTTGGGTGTTTAAGTTTTGCTATACCTCTTTGGCAAAAGGGAAGACTGTTCCTCTGTTTTCTAGTCAGGTATAGCACTAATTTCAAAATTTATTGAAAGCCTGTATTGCCAGCGGTGAGGTATCCATCTAATGATTTTTCTGCAGTCACTAATTGAGGATAGCTTAAACAATGGGCCAGCATGCATGTTCTGCCATAAATTAAGCTACTGATATTAGTCATCAATAGTGGAAGACCTGAGGAAAGTGAAATCAAGCTGTTCTGTACAGTTTTCAGTATATTATCTTAAATACTGACACAATTACACAGAACACTGTTTCAACAATCAGATCGTAGACGAAAAAATAATGCTATGATTTACACCTTAATATTCTAGTAGTGTATTCTTATACTTTATGTATGCAGATATCTTCCCTGATTATCACAGACATCTTAATGTACTGCTACTCCAAAAATGCTCCATGCTCAATTCATTTTTATTTCAAATTAGCTAATTCAACACAAGTCTTGAACATTCTGTGACAATTTCAGTAAATGTTGAGAGTAAATGTTTTGGCATGCTTTTGAAAAAGAAGATATGTTTTTTTTTTCATGCTGGGATTTCGAAGGTTGTCTCTTTTTTCCATTCACTATCAAAATAACTTATTTTGTGTTCTGCAGAAGTGAGAAAGTCATACAGGTTTGGAACAAAATGAGGGCGATTAAACGATGACAGAGTTTTCATTTTCAGCTGATCTATCCCTTTTAGAAAGCCCAAAATTCACCCCTGCATGCTGATTAAAAGAACTTTCTGTATGGCAGGAAGAGTAGAAGTATTTCGAAATAAACATGACTCCCTGTGAAATGATGTGCTGCCGGGTCCTGGCGATGCCCTATCTGAATCCCTATTTCCCCGCTTTTATCATGGCCTGACACTTGTGCAGCTTGGGTAATCAGAGAGCCCATCCGCCATAAAGGAAGCTTGCATTCTAATCTCAACTGTTGCATATCTAATACTAATTAGAATCCTGCAACTGGGTCACTGCCATTGTTTTTCAAGTACTGTCAAGTCGAGGGAAACATATGAAACTGAAATGATACCCTGCATGGCGGAGGCGCATGATTGAATCCTCTCTCTACCACTGATGTGCTCTCATCCATCCTATTAAAATATTCAATCTGCTGTCCCCCATTCTGAAGGGTTGAGCTGGGAAGGGCAGCTGCCAAAAAGCCCCATCTCTCTCTCTCTCTTAATAGTTCACAACTGCACCAGCGTTCATGGCAGGACCCCACTCCAAAAATCAGGGTGCTTTTCCTGTCATCTCGGGTCTGATTTTAATTAACGATTCAATCCGTGCACAGATTTGATTCCTCATGTTTGTTTATGCACTTTTGCAGCCTAACTCTACCAGGGCAATCAGATTACAGATTAAGGGGGGGATCGTTTTCTCCCCCTCCCAGGTCCTATCAGCAAACATGCACATATACATACAACTTAATCCATGTGAAAGTTCTGATATGAAAAGAAGAGTCTGATGTTTACCAGCAGTCAGTCATTTTATTATTAATCATTTTGCAGATACACATACAAACACTTTTTAAGCCAAAAAACATGTCACAAAAAAGTTTTTTTTTTTTTTTTTAAGATACTTTTGAAAAAAGCATTATTTCTTTGCAAATGCCACTTGGTTTGATATTTTGTGTCTAGTGCAATTTCAGAAATCTTGAAGTGTGATTTAAGTGTCTAAATACTTTTTTACAGGCCACTGTATGCCTCTGTTGCCATGATATATAAAAGTATAGGCCTATAAGCTGCGGATTACGTAGAGACACGCCAATATGATATTAATGTTTGTTCAATCAGAGTGCACTGATCTGATGTTGGCGATTTAAAGCTGACTGCAAAACTCTTTAATAAGGTCTCTGATGAGCAGGAGTTATGATGGGACTTCTTGGCCAATTTGCCCACAAATTGAGAGAGACCAGCAGCTAGTGACTGTAATGACATATAATGTGATGTCTCCCTAAAATGTCAGATTATAAGAGTATTACATATCAAGATCACGCTTGGTTTAAGTGAGGCATTCTCAAATATTTTCAATTTTTTAGTTTTGGGGTCAGTGAGACTATTTAATATTTTTGAGAGAAGGCTCTACTCACCAAGGCTGTATTTATTTGATAAAAATTACAGTAAAAGCAGTAACATTTTGAAACTGTTTCATATTTTAAATGTCAATGTTTTTATTCCTGTGGTGCAAAACTGAATTTTCAGCATCATTTACTTCAATGATCCTTCAGAAATCATTCTGCTGATTTGCTTCTCGAGAAACATTTCTTATTATTATCAATGTTAAAAATAGTTGTGCTGATTAATATGTAATATGTTTTAATATACATCCTTTGATGTATAGAAAGTTCAAAAGAACAGCATTTTGTAATAGAAATATATATTTTAAATATTATTAACATCTTTATTGACACTTTTGATCACTTGCATCCTAGCTGATTAAAAGCATTTCTTAAAATTAAATCTTACCCCCACCTTTTGAGCAGTATTAATTATTTTGCACAATGCTGACTTTTCAGAGTACTTTAAATGTTTACATGCATAATAATTAGCTTCATTACTAAATGAATAATAATAATAATAATACATTAATTATTATAAATTATTATGAAAGTAAACAAAGTACAGAATATCACAAGGCTATTATTACTATGAAAAATAGAAATGATAATAAAATGTTCAGCACTTTTTGACAACTTCATATCTGATATATATATATATATATATATATATATATATATTAAATATCTATTGTTTATCTATTATTGAATTTCTTTTAAACTACAATAATAAACAAGAAATTGCACAAAAGACACCATGACCGCACACACCTTTTTTTAGTCTATCTCAGCATGGCCTCTGTTCTTCTCAACACTGAAAATGGTATTTGGAGACAAACAACTTCATTCTGCTGTGCGTCTGTAATTAGCTGTGGAATTAGCGGCACTGACGTGCCTCCGTAGATCAGCAGGGCCCTCTAGGGAGGCTGCCGGGACCGAGCAAGCCGCATTTCCAATTATTGTGTTGAATTGCTAATTTAGTTATTGTGCCTCCCGTAATTGTGATGGGTATTGGGTGTGCGATTCAATTTGTTTTAAATATTTGTGGGCTGGCGGATTGGTAATAGAGCTGACCTATCTAGCGGCCCAGTATAAAAGTAAGAGAGGAAAAACAAAGGGAAGAGACTACAAAGATATTCTCCCTCTCCCCTTCTCTCTTTTTTCTCTCTCTCTCATCGTCTTAGTTTGATCTGCCTCATCCCTCTTAAGACCGTTGAAGTTAAAAAGCTTGAAATTTAGAAAATAGTACTTTGATCAGTTGTAGGAGGGAAGCATCAGGCATTAGAGGACAGAACATTGAGGGCTCTGGTTTGAAGATAAGCAGGGAATGCCTGACTCCCTAAATATTGCGGCATACAGAAGCTTTTTGTGTGGAGCGTGTGGAGGTACAGGCAGTGCCCGGGCAGGATTAGGCGAGAGGTTTATGCAGCTCTCGGGATGCGAGCTCTTGATATACCATGTCACTGCCATGCTCTCATTTCAGAGTCTTTGCCACAACCTGTATGGCATATTAAGTAACAGGGGGTACTCTGCCATAGCACTCAGATAATGATTATGATGCTAAAGTGACAACAAATGGAAATTCGGAGTTATAATTATTATTTACATATAAATGACAAAACTCCACTAAATTAGTGACAGAGATACAGGTCGATAAAAAGGAAAATATAGAAGTGCCCATGCATTAAATATCACAGCAGTCTATCTACTTTACACTGTTTACTTTTAACTGGATTCTCTCTAATAAGCTCACAGAACCAAATCAGTGACTTACTTATATTTTTTTTTTAAAAAAATGGGAAAACAACACACATACCAAATTTTTTTTTTTTTTTAAAGTTGCTGTTCCATAGTCTCAAATTAATTTGAGGTCAGAAAGGCAGATTTTTTTGGCTTCAGTATTCTCAAGGAAGAGGCTTTCCCTTAGCATAAGCAAGCTTTCGCAACATGAGAGTACTCTTGTAAGAGAAACTAATCCCACAGTAACAAGTAACAAACAAGAAACTATAAAATGTTAAAAAAAACATGACTAATACTGTAGCATTAATATAGTATGCATAACAGCAGAAGCAAACTAATATATGCCAGACAGTACTTCACACCACCTCATTTGAAGGGCAAAAAAGAAGGTCTCGTTGACCTCGCACTGAATAAGCATTATCTGATTCAGTTATGTTACAGCACCATAGCAGAATTATCCATCTGTGAAATATCTGTAAACAGATTAGTGAACAAGTGTATTACGTCGCAAGTGAGTCTACTAAGATTCCAGTTATGTTACAGCCGACATGAACCTGAAGTTGAAATTGTGTTGTTGTTGGTTTTTTTTTCCACCCTATTGTAAAGTATATCCGAGTGAAATGGCTTCTTGGAAAAAAAAAATGTGGGGTAGGATTTGATTTTGTCCATCGGGAATTGATTGGATCATTGTGGTTTCCTATTGGTCAATCTCTTATGAGTGACAGACTGTCCTGTCCTCGCACCAGTAAACGTGCCATCAGATAAGAGATGTTGCCGCACGAGGGAGGGGAAATTATTTTGATTAAAGATTAAGAGTCATATGAATAAAAAAAAAGAATGTGCACAGATTAATCTTTTTTAGTAATAAAAAAAGATTTGTCAATATATTTTGTATTGATTTAGGAGTTTGTTTCAGAGAGACAGCATAATTAAAGCCCAAAAAGGTTGATTCTTGTATTAATATTTGTGAGTCAGTTTTGGTTAAATAATGTGTCAAATTATAACTCAGTGTAAACATTGTTTGCGTGCACAATTTCTGACAATGTATTTAATGGTTAAACAGAAAAATACATATTTGGAGGTACAAAACATTATGTGTAAAATTGGTCCAGCACATCCAATGCATTTAATTCGGGCGCTATTTTCTTTTATTGTGATGTGCACATTTAAACAAACCACAAAATGTGTTTGTGGAAGGGCAATTTTGTCTCATCTGGGTCCACCAATTGGTATATTTGAACATGTGCAAATGTGTTTTGTGTGCAGGTTTATTGAATGAGGGTGAGTGGGGAGGTGAGAGGGGTCTGTGTGTGTGATTTCAGCCTTTCATGTCTGTTTTGCAGGATGTGTGTACAGTTGTCCAGTTTTGACCCCAGGGTCATTATGAAAGGCTTTGCCCTGAATGAGGCCTCTTAAGTTCCTCTCTGTGCTTTGATAGCTCTTGCCGTTGCTCACATGCGCATACAAACACTCACGCTCGCTCTGAAGCGCGCATGCAACAGCTATTTACACCTGCCGCGTTTGATCATCAATTAAGTACTCCTTCTGAAGATGTATGAATCCTCCCGCACGCTTCAACCCCTAGTCCACAACCCCTGATCAATCCACTGCACTTATTGATGTCTAGATTGCTAACGGCACTCTGAAAGCTGAGCACTTTTTGATAGATGTGAAATGCAATCGTTTCTATCTCACCCATCTGCACAGTCTGGTCAGCAGAGCAAGTTGATGATAAACTTTCTAGTCCATGATATTCCTTCAACACTGCTAGCCAAAGTTACTCTTGGATGTCAGGCTGATAATGAAGTTTTATGCGAAATACTTTATATTATTTAGTATATCAGTTATAGAATACAACTGTAATTGTCACTAACCTCTTACAATAATAAAGGCGTGGGTTGATGACAAAATTTCCTGCGGAATTATGGAACTTGTCGTCAAGCCAATGGATCTAATAATGTTTAGGATGAGTGAATAAATGTATGGTTTTTTTTTAACATGACTGTGGTATGAAGCAGAGCGCGATTGCTAATGAGAGACTGATATCAGCGCCACACGTGAGTCCCGCATTTATAAATAGCATTTAATCCTACAGAATACCCTCAAGTGCTGAATTAATACTCTCACAGGTCAGTTTATTTGAAGAATTTAGCACCTTTAATATTAATACTTCTCAACCCCCTTCACAACAAAATGGTAAATCCACAAAAGTATCCACAAGGTTTACTCTCCAATTTCAGACTCCACGTTACCACGCCCTCATCGCCACATACTCAAGCAAGCTCAGAACAGATGGAAACAATCCTCTTTTTACAGTCTGAAGTCCATGAGCACTTGGTGTAGTGTTTGGTGATGACCGAAAAGTGACTTGGATTTAGACAGGCCTTATGGTTTCATGAGCATAAATGAGGAGAGTCTCTACCAACTCATGACCTGAATTTCTTTTTAACGCCTGAGTATCAACAACAAAAAAAGTTGTTACATTTTTTATCAATCTGTGAGATACAAAGTGAGATGGAAACAAAATTAGACCAGACCACCTGACCAGACACTATTGAATACACATAGACAGTAATATCTCCAAAACTCCATCCTTGGACCTGAAATTGTTCCTCCAGATCCACACTGGACATGCCTGGGCATGCTACCTTCAGCTCCAGTCAGGCCACGCATGAAACTGCTTTTCATTAAGAAGCCCTCTGCCTTACAGACACATTCACACACACGTCTGAACACGCCTATCAGCCGCAGCCCCACCCTCCTCCATGTGTGTCCATCATTAATCTACAGATGATTGATGACTGGCATTGAAGAGAGAACAAGCTGTGAAGGAGTGAACGCATGAACGCCTCCTTCTCTCCCCGCCCCCTCCTTTATGATTTCAAACTTCCTTATAATTCATCGCCTCCTCTTTTTTTTTTCTTTTTTTTTCCTCACCTTTACTTTCCTTACAAACTAAATTGCGGCTGATATGAACGCAGCTGCTTAGATGAGGAATCCTGAGGGACACCAAGAGGGGAAGAGAGGCTGGAACGGACGGGCGCCGCAGCACACCGATGACACAAAATGAAATCAATTTGAAAAGCACTCGGGTAATTGGTTTCTAAACAGAATCCTGTCATGACCGTCTGCTACCTGTTTCTATTTGGCACCCAAGTGAAAATAACTCCTGGTACAGAGATGACAATAAAATCAGCTTGTTCATAATTCCTCGGTCCTTTCCCCAATCAGCTGTCTCATACAACCACGGGTTGGGGGGGGGGGGGGGTGGAGGGGGTATTGTGATTTGCATGTCTACACACTCGCCCACACTGACATCCACAGAAACAAACACTCATGTACTTACTTGCTTACAATCAACAGGATCAAAACATATAAACCCCCGTGTTCGGTAGAAATCAATTTTCAACAAAAACAAACTAATATTTTGCCTATATCTTAGAGTTCCTCTGACTTCAATATAAGAACAAAATCTAGTATGCAGATAAAATAACTGTGAAAACAAACTAAATGATTTTTTTGCTGCAAAAACAACAAAAATCTATAAATAACAAAGGCTACAAATTAGTTTGAGGGTTTTTTTTTTTGTCTTACTTAAACTTAAAATATTTTTTTACAACCCGGCTGCATTAAACATGAAATAAACATGATTTCTAAATAGTAATAATATTACAGAAATGTAATTCTGTTAAACAACTTTAAATGGTACTAGTTAGTTTGTAATGGTACTAGTTTTCTCCAAAAGACTAGTTTTCTCCAAAAGACAAAAGACTCCACAATTATTGGCAACCTTTTATTAAATACTTTTTTGCAATCTTCTTTTTCCAAGATAACTGCTCTGCTAAAGGTTTTCTCCTATAATACCGGTTTGTGCGAGTTTGAGGAACACCTGTCAGAGACCCTTCCTCCATACAGAATCTCTCTAGATCCTGCATATTCCCAGATCCATGTTGGTGCGTCTTCTCTTCAGTTCACTCCACTCATCAGGTCAGGGAACTGGGACAGTCATGGCAGAAGCTTCATTTTGTGGTCCGTAACAAATTTTTGTGTTGATTTTGATGTTTGTTTTGGATCACTGTCCTGATGGATGATCCATTATAAGATTTCTAGGAGAAGGCGTCAGGTTTTGATTTTTTTGTCTGCTGATATTTGATAGAATCCATGATCACATGTATCTGAACTAGATGGGACCTCCAGCAGAAAAATATACCCACAACATTAAAGATCCAACGGTTTATTAAGTCAAGTCACTTTTATTTATACAGCGCTTTTTACAATACAGATTGTATCAAAGCAGCTTCACAGTGATAACTATTAAATTGTACACATGGGGTAGCCTAGCTTTTAATCCTTGTGTGCACCAAACCCATCTAGCATGTTTGCTGCCAAAAAGCTCTTTTTTAGTTTCATCTGACCACAGAAGCCTATCCCGTTTGAAGATCCAGTCGTGTATGACAACTGAATTTGCTGGAGTTTGTTCTTGGATGAGTGAGAAGGATTTTTCTTGAAACCCTCCCAATCAACATGTGGGTATGTTTGTTTTGTTTTTTTGTTTTTTTCATAGGCTTTCTGACCCCAAGAATCAACTAATCTCTGCAATTCTTCATCTATGATCCTTGGAGAGTCTTTGGCGACTCTAACTCACCTCCTCACTATGCATTAAGACAATATACGCACGTCCTCTTCATCTTTAGTTGATTGGAACTTCTGAAGTATTGCCCTGATGGTAAAAATGGGGATTTTTAAAATTCTTTAGCTATTTTCTTAACTACACTTTCTATTTTTGAGATGCTCAACGATTTTTTTGATGCACATCAGAACTATATTCTTTGGTTTCACTCATTGATGGATGATTAAGGGAATTTGGCCTTTGTGTTGCCTCATATTTAAACTCCTGTGAAACAAGAAGTCATGACTGGACAATTTCATGTTCCTAGTCACTCTGGTGTGCTAAAAAAAGGTAATCATTAAACGGAATATACTTCATACTTTTACGTGATATTTTACTTGTAAAAAATTCTAGGGGTACCAATAATTGAGGCCAATGTGTTTTGGAGGAAAAAAAAAACATTTATTTCATAATGTGAGTTCTTCAAAGTGACGCGGGTTCTCTCAGACCCCAAAATAGTCACATACAAACTGAAAGGTGTATCAGACCCAGTTTGGCATATTTTTTTGGCATTCAACTACCACAGCTCAGTAAAAGGATGCAAAAAGTGTGAAATCATTACATTTTCATAATTTTGTGGATTTCCTATGAGTCATAATAATTTATTAATATTCAGTTTGCCGTCATTATATTTTTTTCAAAGCCCATTTTCAGTAGTCCAATTTCATTAAACACATTTTTGAAAGCCTATCACTGATTCACAGTATATGCTTGATGTCTGTGTCATTTTATTAAACCTAATCTGCAGAACGATACATCTTTGTGTACGGCAACATTCGCTGACACACACCAACACACAGACACACATGTGAACGTGTGACAACGCAGACACGCACAGATACACACATCCCTCCCGCGCCTCCCGCTGGCGTGCGGGGCACCTGGTGAGGAGCAGGTTAATGAAGCAGACGGGTTACAGAAGAAATTGGAAAAAAAAAAAATGTCCATATCAAAAGTCAACAAGTTCCACAGCCACCAAACGCCACACCGATGCCTTTTTGACTCGCTGTGATAGAGAAATGCATATGCATGAGGTAAGCAACTTTTGATCCCAAACAAAGTAAAGCTCTGGCTTATGAAGATTGTGAGAGCGTTAATGACTTCTTCGTTTTAAGCCCGTATAAGAAAGGCAGATTCCCCATGCTTGTAGTCCATGAGAATATTTAATACCGTTATTAATCATTTTTAATCCGTTTGCTTTTAATTAAGAAACAGCATGTTGCTGTCCTATCAGCGCGTGCCAGGGTGCAGATTAATTGTAGCTTAAGATAGCTTGCCGTGATTGGTGTAATGTATTAGCTAACAAGACGCCGGCTTCTAAAGATACTTGTACACTACCTTGGGAACTTGGCTCCACTCCAGGGCTTCTCTCTCTCCCTCCCTTTCCCCCCATTCTCCCCTCCTCCCCTCAAATCTCCTTTCTAGCGCGGCTCCCATTTGAAGGCGAGTCTGGAGTGCTGGGGACGCTTCTATCATCTCAGCATGCTGCTTTATTTGTACTTTCATTACCACGCTGCCAGTCACCGCTCCCAAAGTGAAAGCTGGTACCAAGGAAAAGGAGATCTTTTGCTGACAGACAAGTGGGGTGGACCTAGTCAGGTTGGGCTCTGCCCTACAGAGGCCCCTGGGGTGTGACACCAAGGGGGATGAGTAGTCGGAGTTCATTTGAGGTGTCAAATCCATCAGTCATTCATCTACACCTCCATAGGGGGTGGGGCTACAGAGCTACAGCTTTAGGGCATGGTGTTAGGGGCAGGCGGGCATCAGCATCTGAAGCCTGCTGGAGTTGAGATGCTCCAAGACAGATGGGATAAGGTGCCTCGGGCAGAGCAGACTCTCAGGGAGAAGAGAAGTGTATTTATATGGGGCTAAGAGGCAACTGCTTACTCATTAATTAATCAAGAGCTTTTAAGGAATGTCGTTTACACTTATGAGAACGTTTTACATTTCCGGGAGGAATTTACAGTATGCAGGTACGATACTGTAAAGACAAGGATGGTATAATTATACCACAATACCAAAATATAGCATAATCCGTTACTGCAGGTTTTCAGACAAACAGCAAGATTTCGAGTATGATATTGCTTTCATAACGGTTCAATAAACAAGAAATAAATACTGAGAAATTTACATTTTACAATCTTGCTTATGAGTTTGTCTGTTTTTGCTACATCAAACTAAATCAAAAGTTGTACGTCTTCGAGTAACAAACCGTAAAGTTCCTGCATGAATCTGCATTTTTGAATGAATCACTTATGTGAATGATTCAATGACTCACTATTAAAGACTTTTCTCATTTCAAAGACTGTGCCCCAGGTCACATTTGTTGGCTGTCATCGAGGTCGTCTCATTAAAAGTAACCATTATAAAATGTATTCCTCATGAGATGTAAATTATTGTAATTTCTTTCTTCTGGAATATAATGGATACTTTTCTGGAATGAGGCAGTCTCATTGACATATGCAGCAATTGTAATCTCCAAAAGATGCATTGAACTGAGACAGCATTCTTTAAATATAAAATCATGTTTGTTGATATTGTGATTTTTGTATGATATCTGTAAACGCCTTGTTGATGATAATATACTAAAAAGTAAGAACAATAACAATCACTCAGTTTGCCACACCATTGCATTTAAAGATTATATAATTTATATACTATAATGTACATTGTTACATTGTACCAAGTTATGATCAAATGTAAGAGTCAAGCTTAGATTAGTTCCCCATGTAATAAAGTGACCCAGTTGTGTTCTGCAACACTTAAACACTGGTCGGTAAAAAATGAATTAAAAGCATATAAAAGTCTAAGGTCCCAGTTGGAAACACTGGTCATTATAATGTTAAAAATGCATCTCTTTGCACAACAATCCCACAATGCAGTGCAAAGTTGTTGTTGTTTTTTTTACAGTAACAAATTACAGTTAAGTCTGTTTATGTAACACTTGCATCGTCCTCATTCCCGCCTCCTTGCAGTTCAGCAATGGTGTTTTCATGCCAACCTCTCCTCTGGAACGTATTCAGGTCAATCTGTGTCGCTCCTACTTCTTACTCCTCCAAAAAAAGACGAGTGCAAAGCAGATTTAATGCTCCTTTAAGATGATTGAGGGAGCAAAGGAAAAAAAAAACATCAGAGCAGTTTCTCACTGCATGCACACACAGAAAACCATAACCAGATGAACATAACACACTTGGATATCCAAAAGCTATAAAGTTTGAGTCCAGTCAGGTTCAAGCCTCTCTGATAAATAGCGGTACAACAACCTTGCTTGCCCAGACGTCCATTTACACTCAAAATTACCCATCTATAGGCCAGTCTCTAGCGAGATCTCTATTGCTTTGGGCAGGCGATGTATCCTTATCACTCTGATCAATCAGAGAGTAAAAGGGCTCGAAGAGCGCAGACAGGAGGGGGGTCTGTAATTTGGTGTATGAATGAATAAATAGATGGATATTTCCAGCGCTAATCTCTCAGATGACTAAAATACTTCTCTCGTCTGAAGAAGCCCATTGTGTGTGATGAGAGTTTGATTGGATGTCTCCCCTGGGGTGCGCTCTCCATTAGCTAAGGTGATATAACAGGTAATCAGGAGATAATTAAAAGGCTTCACTAGTGTGCACGCGGTTGGGAGGTTCAGAGTTTGCCGGGGAGCAAGAATTGCATGATGCACTCTCAGTGACAGGTCCTGAACCATGGTCTGGAGAGAAAAAAAAAAACACCCCTTACAGGCTATTTACCAGCTTCTTAAGTTTTTAAGTTTAAGTTAAAAAGTTAAAGTTTTTAAGAGTAATTTAAGTTTACAATCTGAATACAATCTCAGATAAATGAAGGTACTGAACTTAATCACGATCAACTAATAATAGAAGGATGGCAGAATCTCCTGAAATATGATATTCCTTCCAAGCAGGGTTGATGCAGGGTTGAGCAAAATTTAAAAGTAAACTTGATTTGAATGAATGGAATGACAAGTGGAATTTTTTTTTTATGAATTGCATTTCACAACCATCCCTTCAACCATCCATTCAACTATTGGTCTTAAACCTTCGAACTTCAAGGCCATTTCCATTAAAGGCAACATTCAAAAATGTTGTTTTTCTAGTTTAAAAACAAAACAAAATAGTTACATGAATTTCGATTCATTTTATTCTATTCCCTTACATTCAAATTGCAATTCTGCATTTAAATCAAACTCCAAAATTGAATTGATATTCTAGTTATTCTCAAAACGATTCTAAATCGAGAAGACATAAAATCAGCAAGGGATCACAGTCAGACAGAAACAGGCACAATTATCATATCTAATGCACAGGACATAAGGTAGTAAGAGACTGTTTGATATTGACAAGAGATGTATGCAGACATGGGCATACTGTGTGATTATGACCTGATCACTCCAATGGCGGTTCATCACATGACTCTGAACCGAACGAGCTCGTCTGCCTGCT
The DNA here is from genome assembly GCF_988280905.1 of Pimephales promelas. Lineage (NCBI taxonomy): Eukaryota > Metazoa > Chordata > Actinopteri > Cypriniformes > Leuciscidae > Pimephales > Pimephales promelas. Next base: position 20,457,650 of record NC_142784.1, read on the forward strand.
CAGTCAGCGATCAAGAAGATTTTTACAAATATGTCAATGTCTATTTTCTGCTTAGTTTAGAATGCCTCAGCTGTAAAGATTGCCTGCGCTTCTCAAGAGGCACTTTTGACTTAGTGAGAGTGAGAAGGAGCAGGAAATGCAGGGTGAACATTTTTATTTTTGTGTGTAGGGTCAGCTTTTACAAATATTGATGTTGATGTTCAAATGTCCCCAAAAAGAGAGTAAAACCTAAATTCCACTGATGTACAGTGTGGAGAGCAGTAAAAAGTTATCATGAGGAAAATATCTCAAACATACTAAAAAAATCAGTCAGGGGACACAAGATACATTTGGGACTGGAAACATGTCTAAATAAAAATTATTTAATACAAAATCAGTGTATTGTTAAGAACCCTGAAGGTGTTGAGATGCCTTGTCAGCACTGCTACAGTATGTAGGCTAACCCATGTTCGCCCAACCAAACACACCCCTTGGGCTTGTGGCATGTTAGATACTTAAATGCCCTTTAAGTATCTAATCGGCTCAGTAATTACTTAAATGACCTCAGGTCTGAGGATCACTTGAAATAATTATGAATTAGGAGGCAGGAAGAGGGCCCTTCATTGGGGAGATCTTCTAGTTGGAGGCAGTCCTTCACGTGGACCCACTGGGGCTCAGAGGCGCAGCCATAGCTACTGTCACACGAAACTCTGCTCTCTCTCTCTCTTTCTGTGGGTTATTGTGGTTAAGAAACAGTGTCTGTGAGCTGTGATTTAAGGTATGGACAATACTGTACACACATGATTTAGACAGTGTGCATACTGAAATCAGGCATTGCAAAAGTGTGTGCGTGAGAGGGGTGGGGGAGGGGGGAGGAAAATGAAGGGGAAAGAGAAAAAGTGTACTATCAGTAACAGTGTGCGTGTATGTTTGCTATCAGCATTGGTGTCGATGAGGCCGTCTCACTGTTATGCGAAGCAGGCTGTCAGCTCCCAGAATCCCTGGCCCATCAGCTGTGAGATTGATCTCTGTCAAAAGCAATCCGTCAGCCCGCACACAGTCCGTCGTACACACAGGCCTGACAGCAGATGCCTATTTTCAGCTGAGAATAAAATCAATTGCTGGAGAATGAAGAGCATAATCAGCCGCTGATTGATCTGCGGACAACGAGATTGACACGTTTCCCCGGGGAAGGACCTCTAAAGGGTTACAGACACCACATGGAGGAGATGAGCCAGTTCAAGCCATATACACAAAGATACTCACACACTATACTCAGAGTCACACACATGAATATATATATATATATATATATATATGGATGGATGGATGGATGGATGGATATATATATATATATATATATATACATACATATACATACATATTTATACATATATAGTCTTCAAACCAGTAATTTGACTTTTATTGATACTTATACTGATATTACACACACACACACACACACACACACACAGACACACACACACACACGCACACACACACACACACACACACACACACACACACACACACACACGCACACACACATATATATATATATATATATATATATATATATATATATATATATATGAAGAGTTCAGAAGCAAAAGCCTCTAAATGCCATTTGAAATTTTCTTCTTTAATGATGATTTTTATCAAACTTGTATATTTAAGTTCAGTAATTTCACTTAAATAACAATTAATAGGTAATTATCATTGCCATTTAAGTGAAATCACTTAACTTAAATATACAAGCTTGATAAAAATGATCATTCTAGAAGAAAATTTCAAATGGCACTTAGAGGCTTTTGCATCTGAACTCTTCATATTTATATATTAGGGCTGTGCAAAAATTAATTGCGATTAATATAAAATATATAAATACACACACATGCATGTATATATTTAAGAAAATGTGTTATTCATATATAAAATATTTATATAATATAGATTATGTTTTTATATATATTTACAGAATTTAAACAAATTAAACCTTATTGTAAAGTATTAAAAATGCAAACCTTTTCATCGTCAAAAATATTGTTGGTTTAACTTAAAAAATTAAGTAACCTGGTTTCCTTAAATTTTAAGTTGATTGAACTGGAAAAAGTGAGTTAATACAATGAAGGAGATTGATTTAATCATTACAAACTTTAACTAATAAGTTACCTGAACTAAATAAATTATTTCAGTTGATTTGACAAAATAAAACATTTTGTGATAACAAATCTTGAAAATATTTTTTTTACAGTGTACAAATATCTTTAATATTCAGAACATTCTCTATAAAAATACTTTAGTTTTTTTTTTTTTTTTTTTTTTTTTGCAATTACATAACACAAAAGCAAACTATTGTGATTTACCAAGAACAAAAACACCCCAAACACATAGTGAAAAAATTACCTGCCATTAACACAAAAAATGGTCTCCTCACCAGCACTTCTCGGTTTGGCTCTCAGTGGCATGCAGAGCATTGGTAAACCAATCTAAATAAGTCGTGGCGTGTCCATTTAGGGGCTGTTTACACCTGGTCACTTCATGCGTTTTCTCAGATCGGATAGTTATATGATTTATCAAAACGATTCCATTTACATCTGGTCACATAAATGTGTTTTTACAAAACAGATATAATTCCAATCCTCAATTCCCGAGCTATAGATTTAATGGAGTGCACGTCACTGAAAACAACTGAGCTGCATTTTATTGATCATCAGCTAATTTCAAAATCAAAGAGAGCAAAAAGAGAGAGCCGCAACAGCCCTGGTAAGATCATTTAGTTTCTTTACTTTTAATGAAGATGATTGTGTGTTAAGCCTCTGAGTCTTACTTACTCAAATCCGTCTCGAATGCGATTCGGAGGGCATTTACACCTGGTCTTTTCATGATCTGATAGCTAATGAAGTGGCCAGGTGTAAAAAGCCCCTTAAAGACCTTTGCCTGCCTCTGGGTGTGTGGTTACCGGTGGACTGTTTGTGTGCATCCATGTGTGCATGTGTCTTTGCAATGATAGTGTTTGTTGGGGGAGATGCTAGCGGGATGCTGTTGGAGATGGGAGGGTTAACCTGGTGAGGCCCTCTCTAATGAGTAAGCATTCAGCGGCCGGGGCAAGATAAATGGAGCCGAGGCTCTTCTGCAGCAGTCAGCAGGAACCAGGGCCTGCGGCTTGTTTGTAGCAAATGGAGTGCGCAAAATATCAAAGGCCAGCGATCCAGAAGACGCCCTGGTTTGACAAATTTTAAATTAGCCAGAAAGAGTTGGGGAGGGTTGTAAGAGAGAGAAAACGAGGGAGAAAGGAGAGATGGAGGTAAATGGAGAGAGGAAGAAAAGGGTCCAAATTATGCAATCCTTTGTGTTGCGCGACACAAGTGAAATCTATACTCTCTCGGCCTCCCCCCCTATCCCAACCCCGTGTTTTTCCTCCTCTATCTTTTGTAATTGTCTGCTATTATCGCCATTATGAAAACTGTTATTATTCCGACTGCCTAGATACAAGAATTGCTGTGGGTGCCGACGGGACTCTGGGATCACTGGATGTTTACTCCTTCAACTGCTTGGGAAAACATGAACCCTTTTCAGCAGGCCGACACCACGGCCCTTTAGAAAGTGGAAGAAAATGGCAAAGGGAGGGGAGTTTTGACCATCCTCACTGCTGGTGCCTTCTTCTTTCACTGCGAGAAGCCTCAGCCTCACGTAGTCTGTCATAGCATTCATTACCAGAGTTGCTGCTGGCGTAGTCGCTTTCAAAAGATTAAAGCAAACAGAAATTTTCAGTAACGACGGAACCCAGTGTGGAAACGGTAATGACTGTAGCAAAGTGTCTGCCCTGGAGCCTCTCGCTTCCTCACATACATGCAGCTCAAATCTTCAACATTTTACACACAATTTCTCTCGCAGTCTAACCGCTCAAAACCACTCATATTAACCCTTTCAAAACCTTATTTTTCCTCAACCAGGAATGGCCTGACAAACATCTTGATATTCTAGACGAGGATTTCTCAAACTTTTTGATGTCAATGATGCCCAAATACTTGCATTGGACCTTAATAAATGTTTAAAAAAAAAAAATCATGATTTGTAATCACAATATTTTTCTTTTGTAAAATCAACTTAAGTAGTTCAGATAACATAATATTTTGAGTTTCTGATGGTTAAATCAATCTCCTTCATTGTATTAACTCAATTTTTCCATTTCAATGAACTTAACATTTTAAGGCAACCAGGTTACTTCATTTTTTAAGTTACACCAACAATATCTTTTTACAGTGCATTTATACAAACTCATTTATGAATAAAACATATTGTTTCTAAAATTAAATAATAACAATTTATATTGACATGACATAAAGGTAAACAAAGTTCATGTTATATTTGGAAAGTATACTCACAACAGTCATGATTAATCTCATGACCAGTCTAGAAATCATGATGTATTCATAAATGTATCAATTCAATTCAAATAAATACAATTCTTAAAATAGAAAACATTTATTTTTAATTGTGTCACACAGGTGTCGTTCACTGTCACTCACGCCACCTCGGCCTCGTCCTGCTCGCCACATTATTATACTTGAGTACTATAATGTTAGCTTAGCAACTTTCTAATGCCAAACTTCTCTGAAACCAATTCAAGCAAAAGTTCCTGTCCTTGGCGTGATTTAAACGATTTGCTACTGATGTAGTGTTCAACACATCAGTCACTTATGAGGTTACAAATGAGCAATGCTGCTTGTGTAGGCAGTATGGGCAACAGGCAACAAGGCAACTCACTAGGTTTTAGAACAGAGCTTACTCTTTCTATAAATACTTTCAGTCAGACAATAGGAGAGGAAGTCAATGCACCATGACACTGTGAGCAGAGCACCTGTGCAGCGGTTGAGCAGGAACGCTCACTTTAAAGCACTTGCAGCGGCACCATGCAGGGACCTGGGTGTTCATTTACACTGCATTTCATGCATGACTTCTCCTCTGTTTGGGTCACAGGCAGAGGCAACCCTCACAAATAACACCATGCCAAAACAACACAGCAATCTGCTCCTCTCCACAGCTAATCTGATTCTGCCTTCTGCCAAATAACGTAATAAGATGGAAGTAAAGTCAAGACAAGACAGGACACATTGCATCTAAATTGCACACTCTTTTTTTGTTTGTTTGTTTGTTTTTCCACTTATTTTCTTGTTTTAAGGCTTATTTCCTTTTACCCTCTCTTCTTATGGACTAAATTAGCGCTCTGAGCCAGCCTGGTAAAGAGTTTTCTTTTACTAATGTCAATTTACAGGCTAGCAAGAGCTGCGCCTAATCTTTTCCTACTCATTACACACAATTTCCAAGTCGTTTGGCCGACACAGCGATTGGCTCCTCATGGTGTGTGCAGTGAGGGGTGCTGTGATTGTTTATTATTTATTTACCCCACACCTCCCCACTTCCACAAGCCCCCCAATACAATTTTCTATGAATAATCAAACAGCGCCAGAGAAACCAGATCTCGAAGTCTGTTCTGTCTTCATGCAAATACCCACACAGCACACAAAACACACACACAAACAGAATGCAGCGTGGCTTTGGTACACTTGCAAACACACACACACACACACACACACACAAAGTGCACCTGCATTCAGCTCAAACATCCTAACCAAACACAAACAATTCAGCGCTTCATCATAAAGCACAGATACGCACTTTAGGATGCTTGCACTTATAAAATAACACTGTAATGTATACATATCAAAAATATAAAAAATATCAAAAAAAGTGGCATCTGCAAACAAATTATGCCTTTCCATACTCATTTTAAGGAATAAAATGTATTTGAGAGAGTTTCATGACATGAGCTCTCACTCTGTGGTTATTTGCACTGCACTACGAGGGCCGTGACCCTGCAGACAGCCACATTCCCAGTATGCAACAGTTCCCAGTATGCAACATTCTGTCTTTTCTACACAACGGGGAGACCCGGCAGCCCGTGACTATCAAAAGCCTCACAGGACAAACAAAATTAATTAAACAGTGGCATGTTTGACACCTAGCTGTCTCCGTTTAAAAAGCCATTAAAGCGTGATCTGACACGCTGTCTCAAAACACACGCGCTCACACACAATTTCTTTCTCTTTCTGTGCCGTTGTCACACCACTGTCCAAAACATACAAGTAAAGGGGAGAGAAACAGAAATATTTGCATAAATATGGTTCACTGTTTTTGTCATATTTTATGTGGTGTGGTATTTTATTTAATTGGTTATTTTATTAATGTTTTATGTAGATGGTTTTTATTGTACATTTCATTTTTGATGTTTAATTTATTTTTTTATTTAATTTTGAGTGACAGCTTAATTTAGAACAAATCTACAACAATGTTGCTTGCAACACTGTTTAGCTAATTTTTGTTTTATGCTAGAAAATGAAGTGAAGTAGAAAATAAAATCACATGTAATATTTACCATGACACACACATACACACATTTTTAGGTCTCTTAGATACTTTTAGGGCTTATTTTGACCCTATTAATGGAAAGTGTAATTTGTTTATAACATTTAACAAACAACGCTGGAGATATGGTATTAAGATGTGTTTCAGTAGATTCGATCATGAGTAGTGGTGGTTGATAATGGACAAGCTTGAAACATTTTAGACCCTGTTTACACCTTGTATTTAGGGTGTATTTAGGCCATTTGTTATCGGATTGAAGAAAACGCTTCTTTAACATGACCTATGACTGTTTAAGTCCTTTGAGTGTGAATAAAATCATGACGACAAATGAGCCATTACTCTGGGGTCTTTTGGGGACTATACAATGCAGTATCCATCCAGAAAGCTTTCTCTTGACCATCTATTTATGTTCTTGGCATTATCTTCAGCACCTGACCACAACACCCAAAAGTCAAAGGGTCCTTTAAAAGTCTATTACAGTGATGCAAAGTGGCAGTGCATTACAAAGGAGGTTGTTAGGTTAAGGTTAGTGTGGCCCAGGTTAGGCGGGTCAGCTGAGAATAATGACAGAGGCATCAACAGATCTGGTCTCCATGGCAACCGCATCATGGAGACTTTCAGCAAACCTTAAGATGATGAACAAATGACAGTATGATTAGCTCCATTCCAAAATCCAATGAACTGCCTGCAGAGGAAGCACTTCAAGGCACCATTAGATGCAATTAGCCTTTCGCCGAGCCCTACCGCCCTTAGTTACTGTTGCTACGTCCGACAAACAACTGGTCAAACACGACCAGCACGACAGATTGCCATGACGGAAAGAGGTATACCCATGCATGTCAGTGACCTTTTTTGGAGCAATACCTCTGCAATCTCTTCCAGATCCCGCACAATCACCCCCCCCCCCCCCCCCCTCCCCGCACGAAAGAAAACACTTTTCAATTATGCCATTCTAGACAGAAGCAAAGTGAAGTAGCTTAATAGCTCAACTTTAGCTTCAAATAGTTAAATAGCTTGACTTTTTGCAATGCAAAAAAGTGAGAATAATTCAAACATACAGAAATGCAACTGTGGTTAAACAAGCAAAGAAAGCAAAGAAACTAATTGAAACCATTGTACATGAAACAACACATATTGTAGGGCTTTTGTTTTAACCAGTTTCTTACAAAAAAAGAGTCAGTGTCCACCTCTACCTTGCCCCCCTAAAAAAATTAAATTAAAAAAATGCATTACCTGAACCAATACAGACTATTCAGAGCATTGGGGTAATTGTTGTGTTTTTCATTAAAGGGAAATGAGTATCTGGAGATTAAATGAAATTGGCTCATCAAGACCAGTGAAGTGTTTGTGCTGACCCAGAACAGTGTCTATGTATGTGTACATGACACACACACACACACACACACACACACACACACACACACACACACACACACACAAATATCCCATACAGGACTAAATTGCCCCTGTTGCTATAACTGCAGGCTCTCCCTTCTGCTATTATGGCAGAACATTGGAAAAGAAACTGTCCGGGAGAGAAGGAAATAGATTATGGGATAAAGGGGAAAAATGGATAGACAGGAGATGAAGGAAATTAAAGAGGAAAATTCTAAAACGAGGGCTATGATGAGTCTGCAATCCATTCAGCTGGACTGCGGGTAAAAAAAAATATGAGAGTGGGACAAGTAGAAAATATATAGAAAGAGGAAGAGAGGCGAGGGGACATGAGGACATTGAGAGCAGTTTGTGCAGTCCAGGCCAGAGGTGTGATACAGCAGAGGGGAGGAAGGTCAGTGGTGTCCAAGAGAGGGGTTCTGGGCAGATGAGGTGGTGTCAGGGGACAGTATTGTGGCGTTGGAGTGGGAGACCCAACTTTACATGGTCATTTCAGCTGTTGTTGTAAGTGTTTGTGTTTAGGCTAAGTGAAGAGATAAGAAAATTAAGAGAAAAGTACATAGCCTTGATTACCTTCATCAAGAGTTTTTTAGATTGCAGCCATTTATCTCTAGGAGAAATATATTTGTAGTCCTTCTATTAATTTTTAGTAACTATGATCATACTGTACAATATGACCATCCTAGACAATTTTATAGTTTTTTTGTTTTTGTTTTTGTTTTGTTTTTTGTTGATGAACTACAGTAGGCTATGTGTGAAATATAAAGACTGAATTTCAAACTAAATTAATTTGGATTTTGGGTCGGCTTGGGTTAAGCTTTTGAAAAAAGTATCTTAAGCTCAGCAAGGCTGTATGTATTTGATAAAATGCAATAAGATTACACACTTTCAGTCCATAAGATTACACAGATGCTTGGGTGATATTTACAGCATGGCTGATATTTCTTTGCTGTGGCACTAAGGATTCAATAGCGTCACTAGCTATGTTTCCGTTATTTTTTTAAGCGCATTTTGTGATGGCAAATTTTAAAAGTAAATCCCTAAATTCGCAAAAAAAGTTTTTACACTGCCATGAGGTGATTTTTGACTTGTGTGAAAAAGAGTTCATTCGAAAAACGAGAGATGGAAATGCATTTGCCAAATAAATTCTGAAATATAGCTAACATTAAACCCATGCTACTAATCGGCTGTTTCCACTGATGGTGTTTTATTTACTGTTGGTTACTGGGTTACCCATACCAACGTCATCCGCTCGAACAACTTGATGGAAACGCACCCAATTTGCATTTGTTTGTTTTTTAACATTCGCTTCACGTTTGGATGAAAACCCAGCTAATGCTAATGTAGTGCAAGAAGTTAAAAATGATGCCTGAATGAAAAAACTCATAACAAAGACATACATTTGTCTAAAATATATAATATTTTCAAGATGGCAGGGTAAATCAATTTTAATATTGATTTGAATTATGATGATGTTCTTATATTTTCGATATTATTTTAAGATGAACTACAGTATCTCAGCAAACACCTCATCCGTATATAAACAGACAAGTTTTATGTGTCTTGTGCATGCACTGTTGATGTGCAGACCACAGGCCCGTGCCCGACACATGGGCAGCACAAGACAAGCAAACAGACGAGTGAACACCCTCAAAAGCCACACTCAGCACTTCCCATCTCACTCTCTCGCTCTTTCTCTCATGGCTGCGTTAGCACAACACTTCCAGAGGTTACCATTCAATTAAGCTGCCTGCTTGTCTAAGGCCAGACAAAGACCTTTCATTCCCCTCCCCACACCTCTCTTCCATCTCTCCCCTCCACCAAACTTGTAATTACAATGTTCAACACTCTGCTCTGCCACGACCCACTGTAAAATATGACCATCAATTCTGCCATTATCTCTGCATCCGGATTCCAGGCCAATGGCCATGATTGGGCGGCTTGTGCCGGGCGTCAGAATGAAGAATATCACACCACTATCTGCCGTAATGAATTACTTTAACTTTTAACCTTGTGGATCTGTGCTTGAACTTATCGTCACAAATCATCACCTTTTTACTTCCCCCCCACTTCTTCTTACTCTCTCCCTCATGCGCACTTTTAACAGCAAACGCTAAATTAAAATATGAAGTCACCCCATTTAGGAAGAGATGCTGCTGCAGCATTTGTCTGATAGGTGATATGGGTGATGGGTAAAATTGGGGAGAAATAATAAAAATGATGATTTTAAAAAAAGAAGAAAAGAGGGGCTATATCCTTGAAACCACAGAAAACTAATTTGAGCTAGGACATTTTAGGGTGTTTAATGCAGCCTGCGAAGAGCACATACATCAAGATTGTGTGCGTATGAGGTCCATTGTGAAAGAATGTGCATGCAGGTCGGAAATCCTTGACCACGACTGATTTTTTCCCTCTCATCATAAAACAATATGAAGGCATGCTGAAAGGTCTGACCATTACTGAAGGTCATTCAGATGGACGTGCAGTATTGTTCAACACACATTCTCCTGCGACCATGTCCTTGGATCTAGACTGCATCCCTAAGAGCTTTAGACTCGTGCATTTAGTGGCTGGAATGCTCACAGATCCCAGGAGCGACTGGTCTGAAGCGACACTTTTTTCTCCCTGTGTAAGCCGAATTATGGATCCTTTTGTTTGCAACAATTTTCTATCCTTGAATGAGCTGACAAGCATTTTAATGGCAAGGTAAAAATGCAAGGGCCAGGAGGGCGGCGAGGCCCCGAATGGAGTGTGATGAATGGGCAGTTGGGCCGGTTGAGCTGCTGGGCAGCATCATGACCAGGGCGCTCTGCCAGAATCTGCCGTAAGTTGTAAGGTACCTTAGCAGGCACAAATTCCAGCGGACACTTATTAGGGTCTTTGGCATGAGCAATTGGCAGCTTCATATGCATTTTCACAACGGTTACTTGGACTTGGGCTTTCTACTGGAACCTTAAAAGTTAATTGAAAGGGATAGTTCACCCAAAAATGAAAATTCCTGTGTCATCATTTTACTGTCATTCTAAACATGCAGAAATTTATTTATTCTGTGGAACTCATAGATATTTTGTGAAATGTTTTTTGTTCACATTGTAATTGCCAAATAAGGAAACTGCATATGCTACAGTAAAAACTGATTACAGTGCTGAATAAAGTCGTTTTTATTATTTTTGGACCAAAATGTATTTGGGATGCTTCAAAAATTCTAACTAATTCACTGATGTCACATGGACTACTTTGATGATGTATTTATTTCCTTTCTGGACAAGGACGGCATACATACATTTTCAATGGAGGGACAGAAAGCTCTCGGACTAAATGTAAAATATCTTAAACTGTGTTCTGAAAATGAACGGGCTTGGAACGACATGAGGGTGAGTCATTAATTACATCATTTTCATTTTTGGGTGATCTAACCCTTTAAGTTCTAGAAACCATTTTCATCAATTTCACTAATTTTAGTTTTAAAATGGAAGTCAGTGAGATCTAAAACAAAACTGGACCATATACTTACTTTCATAGTATGGGCAAAAATTAACACAAAAAACACAAAGGTCAGACAGGTTTGAAATGACATGAGCGTGACAAAAATTATGACAGTTTTCATTTTTGGGTGAACTAAGCCTTTAAGTGTCAGTCAAAGTTATTTATTCTTTCTTTGTAGCACTAAGATTATTGATGGAAGTTGTGAGAAGCAGAGATGCCACACAGGCTTCAAAGTGGAAAGGTGGCACACTCCGGTGGGGTCATTGGGGCGGTGGTGTGTGATGGTGGTGTTAGTGCCCTAGTGCCCTCTCAGTGCCGCCCTGAGAGCACAGCTGCTCGGACATGCAGGCTCCATATGCCTGCAGCGGTGGGGAGCCACACACCATCAGCACAGCCTATCAATCACACTGAGAGTCCAGTCCAAACTTTCCAGCTCAACTCATGCCCTGAAAGCATAAGAGTTGATGCCATGCCAATCCAAGCCAATGCATTTATAAGATAAGGAAAATGGCACAGGAGATTAACACCACATTAAAATGATTTCTTTCTCCTCAAAATAGTACTACTTTATTTTTGTAATATTACAACTTCCTTCACAGTTTAAAAAAAAATCATAATAACATTGAGATTACTTTAGTAATCTTTTGAAAATAAAATTGTAGCATTATGAGGTTAAAGTTTAAAATGTAAATTTTAAGTAAACATTTAAAAAAAAGTTTGATATTACTTGATATTAAATAAAATCAAAACTAATGATTAAAATATGAGAATAATGTAGTATTTCGAGATTGAAGTTAGTAGTATTACAATATGTGGAATAATATTTTTGATATTTATAGAATTTAGGAACATTATAATAATAAAATAGTCATATTTTGATGATAAAAAGAAAGTAACATTTAAGCGGTAAAACAAGTAAAGTAAAAAAAAATACCTATGAAATTATTCTCAAAACATTACAAGTTTATTCTCGAAATCTTATATTTCTCTACTTATTTAAACACTGCCATACCTTATCAAGGCTGGTGTCAAGTTTAAAACGGCAACTTCCTCTCTTTCTTCCATTAAGTCAGTGAGTTATTTTTGATCAAGCAAACCTGACCAAAGACCCGAACCTTTAGGAACTCACATCTGTGCATCAGGTAATTAGAGAACTTGGATAATGAGTGCAACCAGATGTGGGGGTGCTTTAAATTGAACAAATAGTATGTGGTATGGAGGCAGACCTCTATGCAGTATTATATATATAAAAAAAAGCAAGCTTGGAATATTCTTTGTTTTCTGTTGGCTTAGATATACACTTCCGTTCAAAAGTTTGGGATCAGTAAGATTTTTTTTTAATTTTTATATTTTTTATATTTTTAAAAGAAGTGTCATATGCTCACCAAGGCAGCATTTATTTGATAAAAAAAAATAAAATAAAATAAAATAAATCAGTGATATTTTTAAATATTATAACACTTTAAAATAACTGTTTTCTATTCGAATATATTTGATATAAATATAATTTATTCCTATGATGCAAAACTGAATTTTCAGCATCATTACAGTGTCGCATTATCTTTCAGAAATCATTCTAATATGCTGATTTGATGCGCAAAAAATAAAATAAAAAATAAAATAAATAAAAAATAAAAATAAACATTTAATTATTATGGATTATTTTTTTCAGGATTCTTTGATTAATAGAAAGTTCCATTTTATTTACCGGTATTTGAAATATAATCTTGTGTAACATTATACAGTACATCTCTTTACTGTAACTTTTGATCAATTTAACACATCCTTGCTGAATAATGATTTCTTTTATGGCAGTGTATAATGTTATAAAAGCTTTCCATTTCCCAAAAATAATTTCAATTTTAAAATATATTAAAACAGAAAAAAGTGATTTTAAATTGTAAATATATTTCACAATATTACTCTTTTTTAGTATTTTGAATCAAATAAATGCAGCCTCAGTGAGCATAAGAGACTTCTTTTTTTCAAAACATTTAAAATCCTACCAATCCCAAGTAGAGCCATGACACTTTGGTTACTGAGCTCTAGCGCTCACTTAGATGACGCAGGTTCGAGTCTGACTGTGACGCCTCACTCTCCAGACTATGTCTGATCAATAAATCAAAACCCCAAAAATAACATTAAAAAGAAGACTTGTAATCAAACATGAAGTCATGCTAGGAGGATCACAATATCACATGTTCATCTGCTCATCAGATGAGGTAGTGTGTTGCCCTGCTGGGCCCGCTATCTGCCCCCTGTGTTGTAATCCCCTGCTTAATCTGTCCATTATAGAGCAGTGAAACTGTGCATGTCAACAGGGCCTGGGTCTCAGGGCTCTGGATCAATAAAATCATACACAGTGGGTGGTTCCGCAAGCTCTGTGGGCCTTGTGTCGGGGGGAGACGTCGATACTGTCGATTGGGTATTAAAGAGCACTCTGTCAGCCGACGGTCACAGAGGGCCCCAGTACACAAGGCCCCGGGGGGGTGCTGGGTAACCTCCAGTGTATATTAATACAGGGACCCTTCCCAGCTTGACACACCATCCCTCCTGAGTATCGACAGGTAGGGTGACAAAGAACCTGCAGAGAAGCTGCGATAAAGGAAAATGAGAAAAGGAGACACAGAGAGGGAGATTTCCTACACCAAACTTTACTTCTAAAGCTCTGAAATGAAGTTGTATTTTGACTGTCCTTTGTGTCTATAAACTGGCCTAATTACAGACGTTTAACAATTGGCTTTCAGATTGTGAAACATCATGGATGGCCTCCATCTACTATAAGTTGAAATTAGACGAAGGAAAATATATCATAATAGCCAACAACCAGTGCATTCAATTAAAAAATGTTTGTCCAAAATGGAAACCAAAAATTCTGGACATCAGGCCATATTCTGGAAATTAATAATAATGTTATGTGCCTTAACAACTATTATTGAAGTTCTTATTACACCATAGCATCTAGACTCTAAATTTAAACGGAAAATAAAAAAGTTTTTGAATAAAAAATTGTAGAAGTTTAAATGCAAAATTAAAGAGTGTAAAGAGTTTTTAAAAAAAATTACACATTTTTTTTCTGTTTAAGTAAGTAAATAAATACATTTAAATACTGTAAAACTCTAAAGAAGTAACAAAGGACAAATGCACATTTGACAAATTGAATCGTCGTCAGAATCTTCACTTATTGACATGCAATATGGCTTCTCTGCTCACATATTGCATGAGATTTTATGGTAAACAGTCTCTGAACAAGCACTATATTATGGCTACTTAAAATGTGGACACATTCCAACATTCGAAGCCTATCTAAAATCACTATAGCTCTGTTAATGAAGTTGCTGTGTGTGTGTCAGTTGAGGGATGCAAGTAAATGCTATTGAGTCGTGTGTGTGTGTGTGCAAGTGAGAAGAGAAAGGTCTGTGAATGATAGTTCTGAGCATGGCTAACTCATTTCCACTCCTGCATTGACCCCATGGCCTCCAGGGCTCATTAACCCTCTCTTCCCATCATGCCATGCAGCAGAGGCCAAAGGCAGAGTGGCTGGATGGGGGTGTGGGATGTTGAATGAGGGGAATCTGTGTGGTAAAAGCAGCGGAGGTGACCATCTCACCCCTTGTTTTAACCTCTTCAACCATCATTTATTCTTTTATTACCTCCATTGGTTATGTGCATGGCTACAAATCTCCGACACGCTCCTAAAGCTGTCAGGGCAGCCCCGGGCCTATGGCAGCCAGCACGGTCACCTTGACACTAGAGAGCTAGGGCCAGAAGAGACAACACACATTCTGTCACACACAAGGATGCAGATGCACAGACATATATATACTGACACACACACACACACACACACAGGAAACACATTAATATTCACTCACAGAGAGGAGGGAAAGTGAACCCCTTCATTCTCTTTTGCCTTTAGGACATCTTGTTCCGCTAATCATAAAGTAGTGGTTGTACAGTATGATTAGCTACTGTCATTTCTACAAGCGGATGAAGTCTACCACCCCGGCAGGCTCCTTTATTTCCGGGTGCTACCATGCTAGTGTATCTGAGAGATGTTGGGATGCTCGTTTCAGGGGTAAGGCGCAGCAGTCATGGGGAAAACATGAACCTTACTTGACAATAACAGTTCAAATATCAATATCGTAACAAATAGAAAAAAAAAAACTTTAATAATGTAAAGTCATCTGCCTCTTTCTCTTAAGAGATTAAGTATAATGTTTATGACAGTTTATGACATCTTCTAAACGTCTATTTGACATTGGGCAGGAAACGTCCTATAGACGTATTGCAGATGAGCAAACACTCTTAAAAATACGTCTTCCAGGTGTAAAAATCCAACCCGGTCTCATCCCAAGACGTCATATAACTGACGTTTTGGGACATCTTTTGACCATACGTCAATATTCGCCTTTTTAGGGCCCCCTTAAAAGTCGGTAGATGAGGTTATGGGATCCTAACTCTACCCCAGACCTAAACCTAACCCTAAACCTAACCCGTCACCTAACTGACGTTAAAGGTAAAGCGTCAGTTGTATGACGGCCCGGGATCGCCATCTACCGACGTTTAAGGGGCCCTAAAAAGGCGGATATTGACGTATGGTCAAAAGACGTCCCAAGACGTCAGTTATATGACTTTTTGGGATGAGACTGTGTTAAAAAATAACATCAAATAGACTTGTGCTATCTGGGTTAAGAAAAAAAAAAAGTTAAAATAATGCAGGTTGATGGCTTCAACCACATACCACCAAATAAAAACCTTGTAGATTACAGTAGGTCTGTTTTTAATGATTTATAAGTTATTGTCAAAAATCAATACCCTTATGGAGAAAATGAATGGGATTTTTACTTCCAGAACCCTATTGAACCCTACGGCATTGGCAGAAATAGAATCCCTGTCTTACAGTAAAAAAAAAAAGAACCAATTGCTTTTATTGTTTGCTCTAAAACGTGTTCACACATTTGTTTTGTTTTGTTGCATGATTTGAGCTTAATGTTGCGCTGAAACAGAAATAGCAGCAGGTCAATTCTTCTGTATTTTGACATTCATCCAAGTGTAACGGATTATACAAAATATGAACATTTGATTAAAAGTGATATGTGCCAAAAGAAGAGTCTCTCCTTGTCTTTGTTTCTATCTCACTCTCACTGTTATTGTCCTCTCTACATAATGGTGCAGGACAGGGCTTGCTGTTGGGTCCCGCTGAGTACAGTGGGGTGTTAGCAGGCTGGATGGCACAAGCGTGCTGATCAAGTGCCAGCAGGTCAGAGGTAGACACTGGCACTGTCTTGGCATGGCGCCCCATTCCCTGTCTAACCATATCAGCCACGCCACTGCTCAAATGCCCAGCATCAGCCCTGCTGGCACAGAAGGAGAAAGTCACACAATGCCAAGGGCACTCTAAGAGAGAGGAGCCACATGCAGCCCAACATCATAGGCAAAAACAATCAGACTGATAGAGAAATTCTCTTAAAATATTGTAATGTTTATCAGTTAAAAAGCTTATAGAACTTGCAGGTTAAAGAGTCAGAGGCATGTTCATTTAATGTCAATATATAAAATTGATTTTTTTTGTTCTTTTCTGGCAAAAATATCTAAACATCCAAGATAAGTTCACTCGAGTACCAAAATATCCAAAGGAAAATAATAAGACATATTTATATTCAATTTGTATGAATATTTTTTTCTTTATTCTTAAATGCTAATTATTCTTCCTTACTTTAATATCTCTATTACTTAAAATCGTTTTTTTTTTTTTTTTTTTTGCTAAAAAGTGTATTATCACTGATTTCCAACCCGCGTAACTGAGCGGATGTTTGACAGCTCCAGGGCTATAGTACCCTTTTAAATCTATTTATTAATTTTGATGTTCAAAAATCTCCCCAGGAAAATGTGAAACAGAAATGTTAAGAATTTTTCTCAACTGTCAGTCTCATTTTCATTCACAATAAAAGCTCAAATGTTTTAAGCAGATAATCAAAAATAGAATGGGTTCAATGGGTGCTGTTGTTTGATCCTCGCTCTGTAAAGTAAACTTTCAAAACTGTAAAGTAAAGTTTTAACAATACACAATGACCTGTGACCTCAGAGCAGCCGCTGGGTTATTTGGGTTATGTCGTATTTGTGCGTGCGTCTGCATACCAAGCTACACACACAGTTTTCCTTTCCACAGATCTGCCCTCATTCTGAACCCATGCTGGGCTAGTTGAATAGCCACCCAAATAAAAGCTCCAGCGCAAGATGAAGTCTCCGGCCATCCTGGGCTTTGTCAAGTACACAATGGGGAGAAGACTGCATATTCCATCCCATCGCAGCAGCCTCGCCATTCAGCACGGCCACCTCACGCACTTCTATTAGAGCCTGCAAATTGAAATTTACATGTTATTGCATCCTGGCATGCACCGATTTGCGATGTGTCATCTCATTTTAAATCGAGCCGCCTTAATTCACCATGGGGAAAGAGAAGACGGGGGGTGGCAGCAGGGTGTAGTGAAAACTGTATGGGGAGGGGGGTTTAGACTGAAGAGAAAGAAAAAAAAAATCTCTGCCTCAGCAAAAGTTTTCATTAAAATTTTAGACAAATGATCTCTGTGTCCTTCTCCCAAGCTGCCTGGGGCGTCATGCTATTTCTATGCAAATAACAACCTCACGCCTTCCTCCTATCATTTCTACTGGTGTTGCTGTAACATGACCTGAGAGAGAGAGAGAGAGAGAGAGAGGTTTAACAATACCTTTATTTATACATTTTTACTTCAAGATTATAAACAAAGTAAGCCTCACCATAAAACCCTTTATACTCTTATTATAAAAGACATAAAAATAATTAAAAATTCAAAACAAACTGATCCTCTTGCAGCATACATAACACTTCATCAATACACCATATCTCACCAAAACCAAATAAATTATTTGTCAATCTATAATACGCAAATTCAATATTAAGCCTCCCCGCTACAAGCCTCTTGCACATCTCTTCAGGGTCTATGGTTGCTAAATTTAGACCTTTATTTTTTCGTGTTTTCCACACTGCCAGTTTGGCCGTTCCTATTATGTAATTTAATAGGCACATTTTTTTCCTTTTTAAAAATGAATATTTGATTCCTCCAATAAACACCATTTCTGAAAACTCCTCATCAAATTTTCTAAACCAACTCCCAATCAAATTAAACAGACCTTTTAATCTCTCGCACTTTAAAAACAAATGCTCCAAATCCTCTTTTTTCCCACAGAATCTACATTCTCCCTTTACCGCTGAGTTTAGGTGTGCCACATGTCCGTCTGTTGCTATCGCCCCATAAATAATCCTCCACTGTAGATCGCCTGAGCGCTTCTCTACAGGAGGCTTATATAGGGCTCTCCACCTGTCTCTTGTCAGGAAGTCTGGCCTCAACAAATCTGGCCACTTTGAAACCTTCTGTTTTCTAAAGGAGTCCTGATGCATGGCCTTTACTGTAATATTGTAGATTTCCTTCTTCGAAATGCTTTTAAAGGAACAAAACTGATGATTCCAGAAGGACAGAATGTTATCGACCATTTCCTCTTCATCATCCTCCTTCATTGCTGGAGAAATGACCAGTTCTGGAAATTGCACATTATCCCCCTTGTCCTGGTTGTTCTCATGTCTTTTTTGCGCAATAAAACTTCTGTACCCACTTGGCAATACGTTGTTTATTTCCTCCTTTAGTTTCGACACCAGACGTGAAGATCTCAATCCCGTTGCTTCTTGAAGTTCATCGCTCGATTTCCATCCTTCATCATTCAATAAATTATCCAGCTTTACAATTCCATTCCTTATTAGACGTTGTCGTACAGTCACAGAAGTCAATATTCTGGTTTGTATCAATGGATTAAAAAATAGTGGTTCCTCTGGTGCCCAAAGTTCAAGATTGTCCATATTCCGTTCTGCCCTTATAACAATTCTCCATGTTTGCAACATAGTCCTGTAAAACACAGTGAGCTCAGACAAGTTCATTTCTTCAAGCTTCATTAAAAAGAGTTGTTTATCCAGTCCTAAGCCACCAACTCTCCTCATGATCACACTTGCAGTCTTTCCCCACAGCACATCTTTGTCATACAGAAATCTCTGTGCAGCTTGTATCCTGAAACCACGGACTCTGTTTCTCACATCCACCAGTCCTTGCCCGCCTTCTTGCACTGGTAGATATAACACGGCAGCCCGCAGCCAATGTTGTCCATCCCAGAAAAACTTCACGATTTCTTTTTGTATACTGGAGATCAGTTCCTCTGGTGGCTCCATGACCATAGTCCTGTGCCACAGAATAGAAGCAGCCAGATTGTTTACTACCAATACCCTTCCTCGATAAGACAATTGTGGTAATAGCCATCGCCACTTCGACAATCGGGCAGACACCTTCTCTACTAAACCCTCCCAGTTTTTCTTCTGAAATTGATCATTTCCTAAAAAAACTCCTAAAATCTTTAGTCCATCTTTCTTCCATTGCAACCTTCCTGGAAGTTGTGGAAAATTTTCCAAATTGCCAATCATAAAACCTTCACTTTTCGTCCAATTGACCTTAGCAGAGGAGGCTTTTTCATACAATTCAATAGTTTTTGTTAAAATTTCAATATCTTCTTTTTCTGTAATAAAAACTGTAATATCATCTGCATAGGCTGATAAAACCACCTTAGAATGACCGTTATCATGAGGGATTAAAATTCCATTTAAATTCTTCCTCAACCTACATAATAGAGTTTCGATAATTAGGCTATATAGTTGTCCAGAGATTGGACAGCCTTGCCTAATGCCTCTTGTCACAGGTATCGGAGCACTTAAACCACCCCCTACTTTCACCATCACATACACATTCGAATACAACAACTTAATATATGAAATAAAAACATCCCCAAATCCATAACCCTTTAACACTTTAAAAAGATATTCATGATCAACACGATCGAACGCTTTTTCTTGGTCTAATGACAACACTCCTAGATCCTTCTTAATTTTCTGATTAAATTCAATAATATCTCTTACTAAAAAAAGACTATCTATTATAGATCTCTTAGGAATACAATATGTTTGGTCATTTTTTATCAACAAATCCAGACAGTGCTTGAGTCTATTTGCTAAAACCTTTGAAACAATCTTATAGTCCAGGCACAACAGTGATACCGGTCTCCAGTTTTTTAGCAGTCCAAGGTCTCCTTTCTTGGGAAGTAATGACAAAACTGCTCGACGACAACTCATTGGAAGTGCATTATTTTTTATGCATTCTAAAATAACTTCATATATATCTGGTCCTATTAGGTCCCAGAAATGTCGATAAAACTCAACTGGTAATCCATCAATTCCCGGCGATCTGCCATTAGATAGTTGCCTCATCGCCTCTGTAACCTCATGAAAAGTTATTACATCATCCAGCTCTTTTTTTTGTTCTTCTTCCAGCTGAGGTAAGTCTTTAAGCAAGTCTTTAGTGCAGTCAATGTCACAACTCTCAGCTGTATATAATAGTTTATAAAAGTCTCCAGTCATTCTCCTCATTTCTGTAGGATCTGATGTCACTGATCCGTCCGAACGACGAAGGTGGCACATCATCTTTTGTTGGACATGTTTCTTTTCCAGGTTAAAAAAGAACGCACTTGGAGCATCCATTTCCTTTACAGAACAGTATCGTGATCTAACCAATGCTCCTTTTGCTTGCTCATGTAGAAGAGAGCTTAATTCTTGTCTTTTCTCATTTAACCCATGACACTGTACAACTTCATTATTATTTACAGCTTGTCTTTCAATGGACTCAATGTCACTTTGTAAAACTTTCACTGTTGCGTTCAGTATACTTGATGAATGGAAAGCATAGTTTTGACAAAACATTTTTATATTTGTTTTGCCCACATCCCACCATTGACTTAGATTTTCAAAAGAATTTTTCTTCAATTTCCAAATATCCCAAAACACTTTAAACTTTTCACAAAAAGAAACATCATGTAATAATTTAATATTAAAAATCCAGTAATAATTACATCTGCGTGTTTTTTCCAAATTAATATCTAATATGACCATGTGATGGTCTGAAAAGCCATTAGGTCTAATAAAAGTATTCATTACCTTGTTGCTCCATATCTTTTTTAGATAAACCTATCCAATCTCGCTCCACTGATTTTATTATCAACCACTCTTAGCCACGTATACTGCTTTACTCCTTCATTTCTCGTTCTCCATACATCTGTTAGCTGAAATTCATTTATGACTTTTTTTAATACATCTCTTGACTTACTATGGGGCTCTTCGCCATTCCTATCAACAACAAAGTCTATTGTACAATTCCAATCACCTCCGATTATTAGACAAACATTATCATCCAATTTTTTTAACACTTTTCTTAATTCCATAAAAAATATCAGCCTCTCTGGACCATTATTAGGAGCATAAACATTAAGATATACAGACTCCATTCCATTATACTCAATTTGTGTTAAAAGTAATCTTCCTTTCACAATTTCTTCTACCTTTACAATAGTCACACTTTTAGAAAATAAAATAGCTACCCCTGCACTATTTCTTGTGTCGTGACTCAAGGCAAATTTTCCTTTCCACCATAGCCCCCATTCGATCTCATTATCAATGTCTGTATGCGTTTCTTGTAAAAAACAAACATTAACCTTTTCTATTCTTAAAAACTCTGAGATCTTTGCTAATTTATTCTTGTCTCTGCCCCCATTAATATTTAATGACCCCACTCTCCACACATTCATATAGAGAAATAAGAAAAAGACAGAAACTGAAAAGAAAGAGCACAGAGTAAAGAACACCACTCGTGATTTATTCATATCCAAGCTGTTCTCTAAACTTTCCCCTTCCTTCTCCTCAACTTCGTCACCATCTTCTTCAACCTAAATCTTTTCTTTTTATCCAAAACTTCATAGCTCACTGTTTTTTGCAGGAACAACACTGATATTATAAATTTGTCCACATCTGGAAAGAAATCTTCTACTTCTACAACTTTACCAAATGTTGTATCCAGAAAATCATTAATTTCCTCTAAAGAATACGTGTCTTCAATCACTTGTGATCCAATTTCTGAAACCTCAGAAAGCGCATCTTCATCTCTCATTTCTGCATCACCAGCATTCTCACTTCCAACACCATTTGCTCCATTACTTGCAACAGTTTCCCTATCTTCACTTATATTCACAATCCCACTTTCCTCAGTTTTATTGTCATTTTCTTCATTTAATTCAACAGTTTCCTCAGCTCCCTGAGGCACATCTTCCTCTACAACAACAGTTTCCTCAGCTCCCTGAGGCTCATCTTCCTCAACAACAACAGCTTCCTCAGCTCCCTGAGACTCATCCTCTTCCTCCTCAACAGACTGCACTTTCTCAGGATCATTCACAGGACCAACGGCCTCCCCAGCGTGTCTAGCGGCTTCTTCATCAGCTTGTGCTTTATGTGGGCATGCTAAACGCTTATGCCCGACGTCTCCACACTCAAAACACTTCATATTCCCAGTATTTGCATAAACCATGTACGCTCTTCCTTCATGCCAAACTTTAAAAGACACGTCTAACGCCTGTTCATTCAGGAACATAAAAACCTGTCTTCTAAACGACATTACGTGCTTTAGCGCTTCATTTTTACATCCAAGAGGAACAGTTTTAATTGCGCTAGCTAACTTACCATATCGCAAAAGCTCTCGTTCTATCTCATTACTCTGGATGAACGGCGGCACGTTTGACACAGTCACCTTAATAGTTGGAGCAACCAGCGGCAAAACAGTAACAAAGTCTCCACTTACCACTATCCCGCTGCTTATAAGATGATTCACATGGTTCTCTTCTTTTAAAAACACAACCACCGCTTTATTCATTCGCGAGGCAGATGAAATGTTTTGATAGCCGATCTCCTGTCCAACTGCAAGTAACACTTCCTCCACATTCACCCCGTTCGCCGTCACACACCTGACTCCATGGCGTAAGGAGACAGGTGGCGTCTGGGACGCCATCCCGTTTCCTAACTAATCTTCAAAAAAACCTCGTATCACAGCAAAAGATTATTCTCAGGAAACTTGAAACAAAATTAAAGAAAGTTTTGAAACAAGCAAACGATCACCCTCCCCTCGTGTGAACTCTCACACGCACCCAAAAACTCCCAGCATGCACCAAGAGAGAGAGAGAGAGAGAGAGAGAGAGACTGCACAGGAGAGGAAAGCGAGCAAGATGGAGGGAGAGCAAAAGTTGTTGCAAGCAGAAGAGAGCGAGACAGAGAGTGAGATAGAACAGGAGAAAGGAGTGACAGAGAGAGAGAGTGTATCAGGGCACATGAGAGAGAGAGAGAGAGAGAGAGAGAGAGAGAGAGAGAGAGAGCATGGGGAGGATTCACTGAGGTGTGAAAATATATAACACTAAGAGTGTGAGAGAGAGACAAGAACAACACAAAGACACTGGGATAATTTGTTTCTCTCTGCCTCCCCTTTAATATATTACAGCCCTCCTCCAGCAAACTGGTTCAGAGACTACTGCTGTTTAACCACTCACACTTTCAACCCCATCAGCCTTCATCTCCCCCACTGCAGTAATTACACACATACACACATATACGCACAAATCAAACAAATTTGTTCACTCCTCGTTGTTATTAAAGGCAACTAAAGACTGAGTATTGCGCATTCTACTCAAGGAAACTCTTAGCCAATAAAACAGCGTACGTTTTTGCAGAAAACAACACCTAGATCTTCAATGGCACTTTTCAGAGGAAAGTTTAAGATTTTACAATTTGAGGTTTAAAACTCAAGGTTCTGTATTGTATTGTGATGTGTAATCTGAAGGGTTATTACTACAGTTCTACAAATCATGCAAAACTTGCATGATGCTGTTTATACAGCATATTGAGAACATTTTTCAACAAACAATTTGATTTTGAGTTGAAGTTGATAACCTCATGAGAAGCTCTGCAATGTGTAGCGCAATTGCGCTTCGGAAAAGCCGAGTTCGAATCCCGTCTCATGGTCCTTACCCGATCCCTCTCCAACTGTACTATCTAAATAAAATATATATAGGGCTGTCAGTTAAACGCGTTATTAACGATGTTAACGCAAACCCATTTTAATTTTGTTATTTTTTTATTGCACGATTAACAGCTTTTTGGCCTATAGCAAACTTCAAACTTAGAGTCTATGTTTTTTTCACATGATTTTGCGAGGACTTTTTGTTGCTTTGTCGACCACCACGCAAGCGGATCTAGCTAGACCAGAAACAAAACAACAGGCACGCCGCTGCTCACACTCGTTTGGGCTTGGGAGCCGGCCAAATAGTTGATTAACGTTACGTTTTGAGTGGATGATGAGCGTGAGACGCCAAAATGGATGCCAATAAGATTCTAGAGAGGCTGAGAGGTGGGGCAGAAACGAGACAGGCCCCAATAGCCACACCCTCTAGTAATAGTTTTTGACCGGAAGAGAAGAGAAGTCGTTTCGAGGAGGGGAGGGGGGAGAGGTTTGGGAACTTATTTGACTAAAGATTATAAGGGTACATGAATTTAAAAAAAAAAATAATGAAGTGCACAGATACATCATTTATAATAAACACTACAATATTACACATAAAAAATACGAATGGTAAAATTTGATTTCATGACGACTTAAGATTCATTGGGGCCAAGGCGATGGCGCTCAATCCATCTGCTCCACATTGTCATTTGCATTTCATGCCTCCCGGCTTTTTTTGAAGTGGCTATACTTTGATGCAGTCAGAGGGACACATTATCATTATTTCAATTTCCGTGGCGACACAACGCAGCATTGTGGAAAGCAGCAGAGGGTCGGTGTGACACGGTTGCTGGTGTTTACAGATGCATTGAATGGCAATGGAATCTACACACATGTTATACTCGCACAGTCCACAAATCTGTGTGCCACCATTCTGTACAAAACTCTGTGTAGTGTGTATGTCAGCAGGCCAGTGTGAGCAAATATGCAGAATTTAAAAAACAAAAGAATAAATAAAAATAAATATTGCTCAGGTATTTTTTAATGCAGAAATATAATCCACTTAACACACTATTTTATGTTTTGGCGAATTAGTGGCTAATTCTCATTTATGCGGTTTCGTATGATCTTCTTATTACCACTGATGGTTGGGTTTAGAGGTGTACCTTATTGTTTTTTTTTTTGTTTGTTTGTTTGTTTGTTTGTTTGTTTGTTTTCTGAAAAAAAAAATCTCTTCTAGAATGTTTTCTTACGAGATCAGGTTGATTCACCACTAATGAGAAACCATTTTTCAGCAGTATGTTTGTCATTCTCCTCAGCACCGGCTCAAAATGTAGTGCTATCAACCCAACTTTAAAATAATAATAATAATAATAATAATAACATATTAAACCAAGCAAAACTGATGTTGTGTTTTCAGACTGGAATTGAAATTAACACCTGCCAAGCCTCCAAATGTGGGTATATTGTGGGGTGTAACATATATCCAGTCAATAGCCAATTTATGATTAATACATTAAGTACTTCAACCAGGATCCTGCAGCATTAGCAAAACAAAGCGTAAAGAAGTTCACACCTTAGACAAAAAGAGTCATGTCTTTGACGTTTGAATACAGTGTTTTCTATGGGAGTGTACACAGTACCACTGGCTCTGTTGGTGGCACTAAATTACACCTCCGGAGGCTCTTCAAAATCCAGTATGACATGTTTGGTATGAGATATCTGAGAGATGCCTGCGAAACACAAGAAAGGCAAATATTTGGATGTACCACTTTAAATCACTAATAAATGCAAAAAGATTTAGACACAGAATTGTAACCATAAAAAAGGGATATCCTTAGATATGATCTTGCTTGACACAGGCACAAGTCACTATTGGCACCATGGCAGGTACCTATGCTATTTCCTGTAGAGTCTCCTCAGCAAGAGCCTTCTACACATCTGTACCATCTTAAACCTGCTCCATTGCCAAGGATAGAAAGGAGCTGTCAAAGTGATTAAAAGGTTTCTTAGGGCTGATTAGCAGGAAAAGATAGCAAGAACATTGGAATCTGCTGATATCTCTCACCCGGTCTGCTCCTCACCTTCTGCACTGAGTTTGGTGCTGACACCCTTAAAAGGAGACACAGGTAGGCTACTTGAATTCTTAAGGAGAGGTGGGGACAGGCATAATAGGACAGATGAGGAGCTCCTTGCCAAAGCAATGCATCAGGAGGCTCAGAGCACTTCCCCCCTGCATAAATCCTTTCTTGTGAGATAAGCCTGGGCAACCTGCTGCACTCTGCCCACCCTATGTGAAGACTTTGCCACCTTGCCAGGGTTCAGAGGGCACCTGGGCAGCTTCCAGGATCAAAGCAGCTGAATCTGCCACCCTTGTCCATCTAACACTGAATGTGAAAGCAAAACGGTCTCGGGTATACACTTGTTCAGGAAGTAAAGTAACCTGAGCCTGCGTTTTAACTGATTATGATGGATTTAGTTATAAAACACATAGTATTCATGATTTATCTTGTATACGAGCAAGAGTGGGCCCGCAGTTTATTGGCACTGTTAGTGGAATCAGGGCAACAAATGAATAGAAATCCACTAAATCCTCAAAAGAGTCCATTTGCAAGCAGCAGAAAGCCATGTACTGTATGCGACAGTAAACCTGTGTTAGCTGTGCATAATAGCATCAAATTAATTAAAAAAAACACAATATTGACCCACAATCATGTGCCGTGCATGTTTGCGATGACGTAAGATGCACGGAAACGCACCAGGGTTCAATAGAATCAAGTTGATTGTGAAACCGCACCAACGCTGAAGGGGGCGCCAGGAACAATTGCGCTCGGGATCGAAATGCAGTGAATTAGCCCTTAGTGAAAGCACCCTATCTGTTATACAATGGCTCTAACTTTCACACACTGCGTTAATTTGATTATCCACAACAATGAGGCTTGACGCAGATGACCGAAGAAATAACATTTAATAAACTCAAGGAACCAAACAGAGATGCATACCAGCACGAAACTTTAACACAAGACAAAGAACAGAAGACAACTGAGGGTCTAAACACACATGGCAATGAGGGACAGGTGAGACTCTAATCAATTACAACAACCAGGAATGAGCTATATGCACGCACAAGTTCCACATTTGACGCAAGGATGCTCAACAGTTTCCGGTTGGGGAGATTAAAGCGGGGGTAAACCGAGGAAAACGGGATTATGGCAGAGTCTTCAAAATTTACTGTCCTCCTGTCTTTGAAACGAAACGTTCATACGTTTAGATGTAATTTTACATATAGTTATGTTTATAATTTTAAAAAGAAGCATAAACACAACGAGGGGTGTCTGTTTTATCTGTTTTTGTGACTGTATAACCATGGAGTATAAAATTCAATATAAATTCTCGATTGCATCGGACTGCGATCGGCGGAAGTTATCAAGCATCCTTAAGACCTTCACCGGAAATACCACCATGCATAGAGCCCATTAAACGAAAAAAAAGGGAAACTAGGCAAAACGGAACAGGAAGAACTTCAAACTAAGAGTCCCAAAATACATAGACCAAAACAATGACACTAAAACTAAGTTAGGCGTCACCTAACTGACGCCTTGGGAAGCATTTGGACATGCTTCAATATCTGACGCTTTAGGCGCCCTTTAGCGTCAGTTAGATGACGCCCTAGGATCGCGTGTACCCTACCCCCACCCCACACCTAAACCTAACCGCGTCCTCTAACTGACGCTTTCCTTTAGCGTCAGTTAGATGACGCCGTAGGATCGCGTCATGTAAGTGACGCTAAAGGGCGCCTAAAACGTCAAATATTGAAGCATGGTCAAAGGTGACGCCTTGGGGTGAGAATGCGTTGCAATATAGGCCTATATTAAATCTTCATCTATTTATTTGAATGCAAAAAAAAAAAGACAGCATGTGCATTAATTCAAGTTGATGAATAATCTTTTTAAAAGATTATATACTTTAAAAAGTAAACAAATAATTCAAAATAGCATTTTATGGCAACAAATTTCCTATAGTATTGGCCTGGGCATCAATCAACAGATACAGAGGTAAGCTGTTATTTATTATAACTGTCTGGATCCATTAAAGTGCACAGGATTAACCTTCTGCCTTCCCCTCTCACTTTCTGGGGTTAATGTTAATGATGACCATAAAGAGACGTCCTCTGTTCAATTCTACATTACTTTGCTCTGGGCCTGCAGAATACATTATAGTAAATACAGCTGTGTGTGTCCAGACATTGTGGCAACAGCAATCACCATCAGAGAGAGAAGATGCACTGCTAAACATTAACATACGCTTGTAACATCCTCCAAATTTCAGCTCTCCGCCCAGGCGTTGTATTACACCTGTACAGCCTTGCAATTTACCAGAAAATGAGAGCCGCTCGCATCAGTGGACCGACGTGTGCGAGAACGTGCAAGATTGCTCTCATGCACAAGGGACATTATTATGGCCGCCTGTATTTTTTTGTGGCTCACGCCGCCAGATCTCATAGTCCAAAGGGTCTGTGTACTGAATGACTATAGAGATGGGCTCTGTGCTTTGTAAGATACAGGCTTCTATTTTCCGTGGAAAAGTGCAGAAGGACTGATACAGTGCAGCACTAAGGAAGAAAAAGAGAGACACCTGTGGGTCAGTCTGCAGCACTGCATGGAGAGCGTCTTCTTCAGACCTGTTCATCGTCCCTCAGGTGATAGATAGAAACGGAATCCACAATTAATTATCAAATGCATTCACTTTTATATTTGGATAAAGCAACATATTGCAGGTAAAAGTTTACACTTCATTTAACAGCCAAGATGTTTTATCTGAATCTGTAATGTTCAATTTTTTATTATTAAACATGTTTATTACAGTTGAAATGGGGTGTTTTTTTAGTATGCTAAGGCAAGGACACCTGAAAAAAAGCAGAAAAATTGTATTAAATATAAATATTCACACAATTCACCCACATCGCACCAAAGGAGAATGGCCTTGAACAGCTGAAAGAGCTTCTCTCACACTAAGTCAATTATTTAACTATTTACTAAAATAAAAATAAAGAATACTTAAAAGAATTAAAATTAAATAAATATATTTAAATAAAAATAAATACTTAATAATCTATTAAATATACAGTATATTTATTTTATTTTTTAAGCTGTTGTAAATGACAGAAGTTCTTTAACTCAAGAACAAGTTTCGTAAAAAGAAAGCGTAAAAAAAAGACTTTTTGACTGTGGAAAAGGGCACCATTGTCAATAAATCCTGCATCCATAATGGTTCTATTATACAGAGGCAAGAATGAGCTTGCCTTATATCTACTGTGGTAAGTGTTAATTAAGGAGGGTGAGTAGGCTACAGTGCATTGCAACTGCATCCTATTTAATGCTGTCTGGCAACTCTAAATAGAAGAAAATGAAATCCTCCCTCTCCTCCCCACTTCCCGCTACAGCCACTTTTCTCTTTATAGAACCAGAATTACAAAATCACATTCATTTTTTTCCAAATGCAAATGTATTATTTTGTAAATGTGATGGCTGCCTGAAATTACACGTGATATTTGTGAACTAAGAGAAAAGCAAGAAAACAAATCTTACAAATAAAGGTTGATATCCGTAAGTGTCTTTAGCTCATCTTGAGAAATACCTTGACCTTGAGTATTATTTAGCACGATTGCAAAAGTTGGTTCTGGTGAACGTTTGACTAACCACAGGATATATAACGGCACATTAAAGAGAGACCCAAACTGTCATTTCAGGAGAGTGTCTCTTCCTTCTGTTACAAGAAGGATATTGACTGTTTGAAGGATAAGGAGTTTATTGAGATGGAAAATGGCCACAAGTGGGGCGCCCAGGCCAAGTAAATGAAATAAAGGCCAATCACATCTTATTAAATGGGACTCATTCCTCTTAGCAAGGCAAAGTAATTATAAAGTTCATTACAGTAATGAGTTAGGCTATTCTGGAGGAGCAAACGAAGGCCAAGAGGAAGAGAAAAGCTGCCATTGATCAAAACATCAGACCACTCAAACTCGCTGAGGCCATGAAAAGCCTTGGGCATGATATTAGAAAGGGAATGATATCACCTTCCATTTTATTTGCATTTTAACACCAGAATTCTCTATTTATGAGCACTACAGTTTGTCCTCAAATCGAACCTTGTTGGATACAAGTAGCCTACAGTTTTGGTGCACTGCTTTCATGGTGAAAAGTAATTTAGATCTACCGTACCTGAAAAGTATAAGATGTGTCATGTATAACTTTCTGGTCACAGTTTATACAACTATCTATAATCTTTTCATCAGAAAGTGCAAATTCAGAAAACTAGCTGATCATATTGGAACAAAGAAATTAAAACACATTTTAAAATAACTGACATTTTCTCTCCTTTTTTGACTCTAATTTCATTCTCATTACTGATAGACTTTAAGAAAGTCGAGGAGAAAGACAGAGGGAGCAAGAATGAGAGAAGGAATGAGTGTACCAGGGCAAGTGGCCCCCGCTGGGCAATAATCTGATCAGCGTTATGGAAACAATCACAATAATTCCCTTAAATTAGCCCAATGCGGCACCCCGCCAACCAGGAGATTGGAAAGTGATCGCAGAGAGACTCATCCTAATATGAGCGCTAACTACCCAGCTAGGGCAGAAAATTGGGTGTCTAACAGTGGTGAGTTCCTAATTGGCAAACATACAGAGCACAAATAAAGCACTGTAAATACAAGAGGTGATCTAGCGGAGACCCCCCGAAAGAGTCTGTGTGGTTCCTCAAGTGTGTGTGTGTGTGTGTGTGTGTGTTTGTGTGTGTCTTATTTGGCCTAATATGCATTGCAGTGAAGATAATTGTATAAAATGTGACACTTTTCATTACTCGTGTTAATTCATAAGCCATGACAAGAAAACTAACTACAATTTGTCTATTTCAGAAAATTGCAACAAAGCTTTTTTAAAGCACTTAAATAAATTATATATATATATATATATATATATATATATATATATATATATATATATATACATATATTAAAAATAAAGTGAATAATAATAAATCACACATGACAATAAAAATATTATAATTAATACAATTTTATAAATGATTAAAAATTTATATTAATAAACAATACATATTGTTAATCTGAAAGAAAATGCATTAAAATGCATCCCACTAATTTTTAAATAAAATATATTTATATATATATTTAAAACAAAAATTGACAAATGACTAAAAATTATTATTATTATTATTTTTATTATTATTTTTGCCATATATATATATATATATATATATAGACTCTTGAATGATGGCTGAGAGAAAAGCAGCTGGTGAAGCATGATTATAAATGATGGGGAACATTTCTCAGTAACTGGAAGCACAACTCCTCCCATTTTCTGCAGTGATACCAGATCAACTGTGCCAACTAACAGGTCGAGATTCATGTTTCTTGTCGGAACGCCAGCAATTAAGCTTAAATATGCGGGGTATCCCTGGCACTTTAAGGTCTGTGGCTTTAGGGTC
This sequence comes from Pimephales promelas, assembly GCF_988280905.1. NCBI lineage: Eukaryota > Metazoa > Chordata > Actinopteri > Cypriniformes > Leuciscidae > Pimephales > Pimephales promelas. The sequence goes on from NC_142784.1 coordinate 20,489,389, forward strand.
TTGATTTGACAGCACTACAGCAATAACACACTGCAATTTTCATTAGCATGGCAAATTCTCTGTAACAAACCTGTGTGTGGACGCCAGCCAATCAACACTTAAAATCCTGCCAAATGTGCGAGGTGTACGAACGAACCCTTTTATTTCTGGCTGGCAACAAAATGTGGAGGAGGGGAGGAAAACATAATCCACTTTTTACTCATGGAGGAGGCACATACAGCTAGAATCTTTACACAAGCCAAACAAAAACAACTGCATGGGAGAGTGGAGGCTAATTTAATAGGATTTAATTCAGAGAGAGAGAGGTGGCTAGGGGAGGGGGGCGAGGGGCAACTGAAGACTGCACATTTTCTGTGTGCGGAAGGAAGACCTTACAATTGCAGGAGGAGGGACACAATGATGCTGGTGATTACCTTTGAGAACCACAGAACAAATCTGCCTTTTCGCAATCAAGGCCCTGGGTTGTCTAATCAAATGAAGGTGAAAGGCAGTAATCCTACCATTAAAGAGGAAAGATGAGCCAGTATTGTCATCCATCCAGATCCATACAGGACAGCATGAGTAGCACATTCACGCAATGGCAAACACACACACACACACACACACAAATACAGTAAAGTTCAAGCACTGGCTGAAGCTTACAAACACCTATTTCTCTGTCATTATATGCATGATTAATTTTTGCATGTTGTTCCTTATTACAAAGAATTCATAATATTTCCCAAAAATAAGTGAAACAACCTTATTTTTGGCATTACGTAATCTAGGTTCTAGTAAATGTTAAACAATAAGGGAAGAAAATTGTTTAAGGCTGCAGATAAAAATAGCCTATATTTTAAATATGGCAGTTCATTAATTCAAAGCCAGTAATGTTAAAATAAAATAAAGTTTACAGCAAACATATCAGCAACAGGTTTGAAAAGAAAACTTTGGGATAATTTGAGGGTAAACTTGACTTTCAGCTTCCAAGTCCCAGTCAATAAGCATTTCTGTGGGTGTTGCCATGTTTTAAGAGGGGAGACTCTTTTTATTATTTTTTTCCTGGAAAAAAAATTCCTGGAAAAAAAAATGGATTAAAACTGTGTTTTATTTCATGAGGCCAAATAAACGATGGCAGATTTTAAGTGCTTTGGCCATGTTGTGTGTACTGTGGCAGCAATGCACCCAGCCTTTGGAAAAAATGTCTCTTACCATGAGAGGTGTCACCATGAAAAGTGGATGTGTAAGAGAAACATAATAAAGGTAAAATGAATTTGCCCTAAAACTGCTTCAACACTATGTAGAGGAGTGCTGCAAAGTGTACCACATATGAAGACAAATGCACTGTGAGCAGTGACAGGGCCTGCTGTGTTCTTCTAGAGATAATATGGTTCATCTAACTGTGAGCGACTCCCTTGTGCCGTAGCAGCAGTAGGATGGGATGGCAACACTGCAGGTAGCTGTTGACCTAATCTGGCCCTCAGAACCTGGCCTCTGCTTTCTGAATCAGACACAGATGATAACAACAGGAGAAGACAACCACACACCCGACCCTTTATTATCTGACACTCAAGCCCTGATTGGGCCTCCATGAGCCAGTTACAAAGAGGCCTTTTTGAAGCATCTGTATGTAACTGTGCATGTGTGTTTCTGATGAATGCAGAAACAGGTCAATATATGTAAACAAATTATTGGATTGATAGCTAATCAGCCTATTATTACTGTCTATGCTAAATAACTACATTCAGCTACAACTATTTCAATTAATCTGTTTCTGCATTTTCAAAAGCGCAAAAGTCAAAATGTGACTCAAAAGGAGAGAAATTTGTCATTTCATTATTTAATATGTATTATATACTGTATGTCTGTTGTCATTTTTTATCAACTTTTTATTTTTCAAATCTTACTAAACACAAACTTTTTAACAGAAGCATGTACAAAAAAAAAGGCCATTGTTTCAACTAGTGTGCAGCAAACCCTGACATGCCGAAGATTCGGCAGATCGAGGCAGCCAGATCACAGCGTTTTAAAAATACGAGCTAAAGGCATGATTAAAATTCCCAAATGTGTAAACGTTTTTAAGAGGCTGAGACTCCATGATAAAGCGTGATGTGTGCTTCTGGAGGATACACGGAAGAGAAAAACACACACAGACTTTGTCAAATTTGGTCCCTTCAGGATGTTCTGGGCAGGGATATACCTTCAGTTTGACTGTTTTCCTTTTTCAGCTGCTGGTAAGCCTTCAATTAAATGACGGCTACCTTTTTCATGTTAGTAATCCTCTTAACATAGAGCCTACCCTTTGCCATGTGCAGTTTCAGCTCCTCGCAGGACGGCATAAACTCTGAGAGCCGAATCATCCTTCTCTGCCTCCTACAGGGTCAAAGCAGGGCCACACATCCATGCAACTGCAGACTCAGCACCCAGCACACGGACACTAACGCTGAACATAATGACTTCAGGAAACAGAAACATTTCTACTGTAAAAAATAAATAAACAAACAAACAAAAGCTTCTCGAACCATGTTCTCATACATTACAGATGTAAAGGACATTCATAGAGCAAAACATCACATATATTCTGATGCAAAGCCGCGAAGACATTCAAATGAAAAGAGTGTGTGGGCCATGACTGAAGGGTTTGATGATTGTAAGAAAGGTTCACTTGACCATGTTCGGCTTGTGTCATTCTTTTCCTCTTCAAACCATTTCAGTGCCCATCTGCCTCCACTTGAAAGCAGGAAAAGGCCAACTTAAGACTAAATCTCAGCATGTCTGATTGGGAAAGCTCCTGTACTCTGCCTCCCCATTAAATTGCTCCTCCAGCTCCTCTACAATTTAGCAAATTTGAGTAAGGAAAATTACCATTGTTAAATATTTCATTTTCTTCAGCGTTCCAGTCCAAAATTTGGTTCCATTTCCATCTCAAATTCGATTCACAATGGGAAATGGGTGGGCTGCAGAAATTACATCAAAACTATACACATGCATCTTGATGTTCTTGAAAATAATGGGGTTTTATCAATGCTGGTCAGGGGCAATCAAGTAGACTTTAGAAATTAAGGAGTTAGAATGAGGTTGGGTGGTACAAAAAAAACTTATTTTAACCCCCTGTAGTCCAAGAAAGATGGTGGTGAATCGGGAAGCCCAAGTGAAAAATAAATATACTAAAACATATTTGAAATACATTTATTTCATGCGAAGTACACTATGAATGCATTTACATATTACGTATTTATTAATATAAATACCCTGCAATTGTACTTTTGGTATACTGTCTGTTAAATTTGAACAACTAATTTTGTACTTAATGCACTTTAGTTATTTGGAATTAGTGCTGAGGTTCAGCTAAAGATACACTTAAGTAAATTTTATTGTGCTAAAGTGGAACTATTGCAAGTATACTTCAGGTACACTTTAAATATTGCATTTAAAAACTGATTATCCTAACCTCTGGGTAGGAGAGGATCCCTCTTGTCCTTTGTGTTCATCACCTGCCACATTAAGGCACATTGACTCTTAGCCAAGGTCAGTTTACTTGGCGCCATGACCAAGTACTGCAATGTTTAGCTTTAGCATTGGAAGGAAAGTGTAACATGACCAATAAGTTGCCGCCTGTTCTAGCAAAACATTACAAACAGAAGACAAAATTCCTCCAACCAGGTGAGCAACCACCAAGAAAAGGGGTTAAAACCAGGATCACCTGAAAATTAAAGGCAGGTGGGTTTGATTAGGGTTGGAGATGAACTGTGCAGGACAGTCGATCGGCAGGAGCAGGATGGGGCACCCCTGCTGTAGATGAAGCATATGAGAGGAAGAAACGGAGATATGCTCATCTAGCCACTGAAGCAGAACAGCGAGGATGGAGAGTCCAGGTTTATCCAGTGGAAGTGGCTTGTCAAGGATTTGTGGCACACTCTACAACCTGGTTCCTCAGAGACGTCGGATTCAAGAGTGGAGGCCAAGAGTTGCGTTGCAAAGTAAAGAACTTATCTGAAGCAGCAGAGAGGAGCAGCAACTGGCTGTGGTTGAGACGGTAAGATTCTAGCTGGCTGTGTACAGTCTATGCTTTCGTAGAATTCTTGAAAACTCTGAAAGAGTCTGTTGGTTTGTTTGTATAGTTTGCATAGTAATTACAGTTAGTACGTTCCTGTGTATATTGCGTGAATGAGGGTTGGTGTTTGGGCAGAATCAGATGTTGTGTTTTACGGTAGGTAGCCGTACAAAACCATTGTCACTGAACCTACTTTAAGGAAGACAGTGGGGCTAGCCTTAGTCAAACGGGTTAACGTGTATGGCTGGGTTGCGGAGAGATGGCAATTAGGTCACAACTACGAGGAAGGAGAAACTTCAGCAGCAGGAGGGATGTAAAGATCAGTAAGCTGGGCTGAGTGGGGGGTGGAGGGGGGTGACTGGGACGCCAGAGTCACTGTTGAGCCCTCTTGAGGACGAAACTAACACAGTCTCATCCCAAAACGTCATATAACTGACGTCTTGGGACGTCTTTTGACTCTTCGTCAACATCCGCCTTTTTAGGTTACCATTAAACGTCGGTTAGATGACGTTATCGGATCCTAGCCCTATCCCAGACCTAAACCTACCCCTAAACCTACCCTGTCACCTAACTGACGTTAAAGGTAAAGCGTCAGTTGTATGATGCCCACTTGAAGACATGTCCCCACACTGCTCAATCCAGACGGTTGTCGTGCTGGTCCACTGTAGTTGCAGCCGTTGTGTGTGCTGACGCACCAAGTAGGCCTACACTGCAGCCGCTAATGCCGGACAGAAGGAAATTCACATCACCATATGGAAAGAAGCGTAAAAGGATGGAGAATCATAGGTTACTGTAAAGCTATGTCTCAGTTTATGCTTATCTTGGTGAAAGCCAGGTACAAATCAGTATGAAGTTTTAACATCTACTCTCGTGTAATGGAAATCTTATAAATGTAGGGTCACACACAATTAGACACACACTAATTCAAGTCAAGTCAAGTCACATTTATTTATATAGCGCTTTTTTATTCATAACATACAAAGGTTTATGAAACTCCAAAACTAACATCCCAAATGAAACAAACAGTGCCATGTTACAGGGCTGATAAGGAGATTTTGCGACCTCCAAAGGAATGTGGCTACATGCGCAAGAGAGAGATAATGGGAAGACAGAAACCCTCTTTGCAACAGACTTTGCTGCATTAATCATTGACTAATATCATAGGATTGTGTAAATCATTGACTTGTCTTGTGTACGATTATGTATATACTATGGTATGTATTTTATTATACAACCAGCTAGTGGTCAATCTATGCAACCTCACCTGGATCATCCTGATTAATCCTCATTTAATGACTTTTATGAACATCACCTTCTCGTATAATGCAATGTGAATTTGTTATATCTATCTGAGCATGAATAAACAGTCTGAGGATGCTGGGGACAAAGACCAAAAATCAACTAAGAGCCACTTTCCCACTCAGACATGCCACCTTTCTTATTGGTTAGTCAACCCTTAGGGTTTGGATCATTCTCAGGCTTTATTAGAGACAGTCCACATGTGACCTCCTTCTTGGGTTTTCTCATCCAGCCGCAACACTGTTTCTGGTTATACTGGGGAACCCCTTCCCACTCAACAGGGCTCAGGACCCCGCAGGCCTTAATCCAACCAGATACGGGCTCAGTCAAGAGAGAGAAGACTCTCTGACAAAGAACCAAGGACAATCTCAGGAGTTTGGAAGCCCGTCTCCAACCAACAACGACTCCAATCACCCACTCTTCCGACTTCATCACTTCTCCTGCGTGCTCTGCATGGCCCAGGGCCCCAGGCCTTGACCAAACCAGCAATGTGCTCATGGAGAAAGATCTTTCAAACAACTTCCACTTGCCACTGCCAGAACCATCAACGACTTCAATTCTCCACAGCTTCAAGAATTGTTCCCACAACAAATACAAGTATTTGGAGCTTGCGAACTCCTGGGGGTTCATGAGGGAACTGCAGGCAGTTAATAAATTAATGAAAATGTAATAATTAAAAAAAAATAAATAAAAATCATAAAATTACAAATAAAAAACATTTTAAAATAAAAATATGGTGACACTTCAGATTAGGGTCTAAGTCTCACTATTATGACTTTCGTCTCAAACTCCAAATTACTGCTTATTATAATTATTTAGTAAGGTAACGTTAGTTGTTATGTTTCGGTATTGGGTAAAATTAAGGGACATACAGTAGTGACTAAATTCTTGGTCTTAATGCTAGTTTATGATAAATATTTTGTAAGCTTTGTATCAAAATAACTGAACACATCAGATACACGTTAATTAAGTCTGTTTGGATGAATGTTTTGGTGGGACTCTCATGATAAAAAGGCGGGAAAAGACAGATTAATAAATAAATAAATTTACAGATTTAAAGTGTTTCATGAAAGAAGTTACATGCCATGTCTACTTTGGTCAAGACTGAAATATATGGATGGACGGACAGATGGAGAAGATGGAACGACAGACAGACATATAGACAGATCTTGCGAACCTTCATAAAACCAGCAAAGTGTTTCTGGATTTACATGACCACTGAAAGCTCTTCTGCCAACTGTAAAACGTCTGTCACTAAAGTATTGATGTCTGATCAACAGAAGCATAGCATCCACTGTCTTTTTAAAAATGACTTTTCAAATAAGTTCTGATTGCTACCTTGTCCTGTTTTTGTCAGAAAAATGGACACCACTATCTTTACCTTCAGACCTGTCACCATTGTCCCAGCATCCTGCCAAGCTGAGAGCGAGGAGAGCATCTGGAGACTAAATCACTGCAATATTGGCATTGCGAAATGGGCCAAACCACAGAGCCGGAGTGAAAGGGGTGGGATGGGTTAGAGCCAGAGCAACTGATGTACACTATAATCAAAAACATTTATGCCTTTAGACAGTCACCCCAAACTCTGTGACAGGCAATTAAACAAATAAAATCAAATATACTTAAATACTTGTGTCCTTTCCATCACATTGATGGACAGAGAGTGAAAAGGAGGATGTGGGGAGGTAAAGGAAGTGTGAAAGAGTGTAAATAACAGTAACCAGTGATCTGTGCACACGTGGGAGTGGAGGAACTAGAGATGAAGATCTGGAGCAGTGACACGTTCCCAGAACTCCCATTTCCCTCTCAGTGAAAGACACACGGACAGACCAATGCTGGTATGACATTTCCAGTGGCAAAAAAAAAATAAAAAAAATAATAATAAAAAATAGCTGGAAACCTATTTAGAGATTAAGGTGTGTAGAAACACATCTTCTTGAAAAATAAACCAGCAAATCGTTAATAATTGAAAAGTGATTAGAGAAAATAAAGCTGTTATTTCATGGAGCAGTCTTTACTGCATAGATGACAATGGACATTATAGAATAATAAAAATAAAGACTCTGAACGAACCAATCAAGAGAGAAGAAAGCCATTATCTGTCAATTTTATTCTCCCTCATGTGCCAGAGCAAATTTCTCAGACTTCTCCAAATCACTTTCCATTTTCACGTTCCTCATTTGAACATACAGTACATGATTAACACACAACTGCTGTTGCAATTGTTTGCAGTTCATGTATCAGAATCAGCAAAGGACATAACCGCAGACAGATTATGTATACAACTCATTCCCCGCTGTCCACTTTTAATCAAAATCTTATAATAGGGTTGAGATGAGAATCTCCTTATTTGTTGTGCTAAATCACCTCTTGCCAATAGAAATTTAAGTCATAACTCTGGTTTAACTACAAAGCAAATACCACCGAAAAAATTACACACATCCATCAAAGTAATCAAATGGAAATAGGCCAGTATATTGATTAACTCTTAGGCAAGAAATTTGTTGAAAAAATGTTTTAAAAGAGCCTCAACTTCTAATGTAGGCCAACTGAAAGGGACTCAAAGGCAGTCGACGAAGCATATTTCCATTGTACCTGTTGATTCAGGAAGATGTAACATAAAGTCCATGGCTATGCTTAATTTACACAATAATTAATAATAAATAATAACAATAACACATTTCATAAAATAATGAAATTATTATAGGAAATTGTACATGTAGTCCCAATGCAATTAGAAAAAGCAAACTTGAACTTATCAAATCTAAATGAATAGGATGCAATGAAATTGTTACAAAATGCACAAAGGTTTACCATGACTATAAAAACTTATTTTTAGAGTTACCCCTTCCATCTCTCAAGTATCTGTAATAGTTGTCCTTAAATGTGACAAAAAATGGCTAAAAGCACCAAGAACCAAGCACCAAGCCAATGACAGGTATGAATCAATATACAATCAGTGTCAAAAATTGTGCAAACATTGAATCGAATTCAAACAGACACCCTAACTGAAACTTTAACACACTGCTGCACAAAAGCACCCAGACACAACACGGTCCTCTTATGTATTATTTATGCACTGCTGCATCAATTAGCAGCAATTGACACCAGCTACAGAGCACCTGCATCCTGTTTCTCACTGAGAGTTGGGCCAGAACATTTGGGGTTGATAGTGAGAAAGCTCCTCAAACAACCCCCACCTCAAACACCATATCTGTCCATGCGTTGCATGCTGGGTACAAGGCAGCCAGGGAGCAGAGGCTAGTCGTGTTTATGTGTTTAGCGTGTTTATCAGTAAACTGATGATCCCTCTGGTCTTTGTCAGTAAATGCCGCTGCAGTTGCAAAAGGGCAGGCAGCTAGTGGAGACTGGGGAGAGTAGGATGGCACATGTTGGAGTGGGGGGCAACAAGAGAGAGGGAGGAGGACCAGATGAAAGAAACAGCTGTATACAAATGACAAGCGTGCATCGCTCACCGCCTCCCACTGAGAGACGGCCTTGTGCGGTCATTGAGCAGCTTCAAAGCACCAGAGCCAGCCGCAATGCACAAAGAAACTCAAAAAGCTTTCTCTCTCACATACACACACATACACACACTCATGAACATCGGTGCCAGTCTGCTGCCTCACACTGGAGACACTGTGCGTTTGTATGCCTGCCTGAGCATGTCAACCTGGCAAGATTTTGGGGAGCAAGTGTAGAGGACTTGTGGGAACTACCTGGTGATCACAGAAGGACATTCCAAAATGGGCAGTTTGTATCAGTCTAATCAGCTTGTTTTGTATTACAGAGTGTCATTTCATTTCCCTCTGCGGAAAAAAAAACAGTAATAATAATTAAAAATGCAATTTTCCCTTAATAAAAAGCTTTACATATAAATAAAATCACACACACAGAGAGAGAGAGAGAGAGAGAGAGACACACAAAATATACAGTGCCGGGTAGTAACTGATTACATGTAATCTGGATTAACTATGTAATCTGGATTATGTAATCTGATTCCAAACATGTAATGAGATTATTAAAATATATATAATCAGACAGTTTTTTTATTGATTGCACACACACACACACACACACACACAGACATACACACAGACACACAATTATCTGTACTATAAAGAATTTTGTTTTCTTTTTTAATTTTCTATTTTTTAAATATATTCCTGTGACAAAACAGAACTTTAAGCATCATTACTCCAGTATTCAGATGTTCCTTCAGAAATCATTCTATTATGCTGATTGTTTACTGTAAGAAAAATTTCTTATTATCAATGTTGAAAAAAAAAATTTATTTGGAAACCATGATACATTTTTTTTCATGATTATTTGATTAGAAAGTGAAAAAGCAATTATCAAAAAAAATAAATAAATAACAATGTAAAAGCTTTTACTTTCTCTTTTGATCAATTTAAAATGCATTCTTGCAGAATAAAAGTGTTAATTGTTTTTTATTTAAAAATGGTAAAATGGTATGTTTGACCGGTACTGTATGTGTCTTTAAACTGATTTATCACATAAGATGAAGATGTTTTTGTTACATTGTTATATTTTACATACATACATTGAGGCACGAGTCTCAGCATCCACACCACTACGTGTCATAAGTTCAAAACAATAATCAAATCAGCTATTGCTGTTTGCTAAATATTTGTTTGAAACAAACCAAATTCATTTATATTATATACCAAAAATAAAATATAATAATAACAAAGAAAATGATAAATTTTGACAATGGAAAAATGAAACTATAACACTATCAACAACCTCAGATCGGTACAGAGTGGCAAAATTCAATGGTACAGTAGCTATTCCACCTGAAGATGGTAAATCACTTATTGCTTGATGCAAAGTTTAGACATCTTGTAACCACAAATAACCACACAGAAAACTAACAAATTGTGACAATAAACAAAGTGAAAGTGGACTGCTAACCAGCTGGAGGGGGGCCGTGCCACCATGACATACGGAGAGGGTATGCTATTTAAGCACCAGACATATTTGGATCTAGTGCCCTCATCTGGGGCAGAAATGAGATGGGGGTGTTTCTGGGGGTGAGTGCAGGGGACATGGGGAGCTGAGAGCCATTGGGGGGGGGGGCAAGAAGGGGGGTGAGTGTTACAAGGAGAAGGAATCGCACCTTCATGACACCCCATAGTAATTACACACTTGAGTGGCTGGACTGTGGAGGAAATTGAAGGCCTGAGCGGGAACCCAGCTGCCTCCTTCTCCCTCCCCATCAGCGTGGTGGTGATTGAGCCTGGCCATTCGCCCCGCTCACCCACTCGCCCCCTCCCTTCCTCCCTTCTTCACTCCCTCACTCAATCCTCAGAGGAAATGCCGCTTTGTGTCCTGGTAATGAGATTCTCACACACCCAACCTTATTTACCATCCCAGACAGAAGGAGAGGAGAGCAGATGAGAGGAGAGGAACCCAAACATAACCCATAACTTTCTCTCATCCACAGAAGTCCTCATCCAAACAGATCCAAGACTCTGGCTCAGGTGCTTGGGAATGGAAAAAGATCAATGGATTATATGATGTTACAAATCGAGCCGAAGCATATTTAAATGGACATTTTCCACAAATAACAATGCCTCAAGCTGTTCTTTTGGTCATTCTAATATGCTGATTTGGTGGTCAAGAAACATTTCTTATTATCATCAATGTTGAAAACTGTTGTGCCACTTGATATTTTGTGGAAAACATGATACATTATACATTATTTCTGATCAATAGAAAATTTAAAGAACGGTATTTATTTGAAATTGATTTTTTGTAACAATGTAAAAGTCTTTACTGTCACTTTTGATCCACTAGATGTCATAAGTCAAGACAATCCGCCTGTTAAGTCATGAGGTTAGAAATATTGTTTTCGAGTCCAAGCCACTACTTGTTTCCATTGAGAACTCAACAGCTGTTTATACATTTTATTTATTCATCACAAATTTAAAGGCACAGTATGCAAGTTTTGCCACTAGATGTCCCTTATTCAAAACAATAACAAAGACGTAGCTCGATGACGGCGTGAATGAGCGAGAAATCGTGAGAGTTGTCGTCTTTACCTCCACAGCCGAATAATCTGACAGGATTCAGAAATTATATTTCAAATCAAAAAGATGTATTAACGTTACTGTGGTGTGAAGCAGGAGGACATGGCCGAGAGACATGGAATGCTAATGAGAGACACCTGCACAACACACCGGCCTCGAGTCCCATGGAATGATGACAGTGAAGGGCAAGAGAAGACCAGGCCTGGAGCATTTTACGTTGCTGTTTTTATAATGCTTATATGCCGTAGTTGGCCTCTGCCGCTTTTTTTTTTTTTTACAGTCAGTGGACTCGTCTAATTTTAATCTGAAAATAAAGACTGTAGGACTGATTATCCCTTGGTTAACTGATAGTTAGCAATCTAGTTTTTAAGACATAGTCTTAACATAATGGCTATTTTAATGCAACTGGACCCATAAAAATTGGAAACTTTTAATAAATTTTAGTTATACATATAGAAAAATAATAAAATAAAAATTGGAATGTGGAAAACATATCAACAACGTTCTCTCATCCAAACAGATCAGAGACCCATGGCTCAGGCGCTCAGGGCTGGAAAAAGAATGAGATTTGATGTTACATAATATCAAGCTGAAGCATATTTATTTGGACATTTTCTATAAATAACTGTATGACTCAAGCCATTCCTTTGATATGGTCAGTTGTACTAGGTTCTTTCTGACCACCTATTCATGTGACAGAACATAGCATGCGTTGGCGAGTCTGCCCTTGTTCTCTTGGCACGATGCGAACACGTACTTGTCATAGCGGACTAGGAACGCACACAATTAAACACGTCAGCATGGGGTACCTGCCCTGGGCCGGCAGGGACACAGCACTCGCTGTCACCAAAAGCAGCGCCTCAGATACACAAGGCGGCTGTGAATGAATGTGTGCGACTGCGTTTGTGTGTTTGTGTGATTGTGTGTGTGTGTGAGAGAGAGAGAGGGGGGCAGATGATTAAGAAGTTAGTCTGAGCAGCATACAAAACAAAGCGCGACTGTGACCTCAATTTACACCATGCCGCTGTAGTGACACTAGATGACGATATTCAGAGAGAGTGAAGAGAAAGCCTTGCTGTATGGCTCGAATACGCCATTCTTAACAGCCTGACTGGGTCGCAGGAAAATGTGTGTGCATGAGTGCCAACTACCTACTTCCTATTTCTCTAGGTAATACATTTATTTGCAAAACGATATCATTATGATAAAATAAGTGCCACATATAGGCCACAAAACTGCAGTTTGTCTGACAAACTCACTGACAGCATAGACGTCTGCTTGGCAACCATTTGTACTGTTATTCTTGTTTGTGACGGAGGCAGAGACAGAATTACCTCGGTTATGTGCAAAAAGTCAATTAAATTAACTGTGAAAGGCTATTTATTTTAACCCGAGGATACATTTTTTGTTCTTAGTAATTATAGAAAAACAGCACAACATGTGTTGGCAAGAGAACAAAGAAGAAGCTCTAGGACTAGTCCTGGCATCATACTGCCATCCTGTGGTCAAAGAGAGATGTTTCACAGCAAATGGACAATGCAAACACCTTTGCAGCACTGTGTACCAGTATCTGCAGTTATAGTACTGTTCAAAAGTTTGGGTTCATTAATAACAATTAATACTTAAATTCAACATTGAATTGATGAAAAGTTACAGAGTAAATACACTTATAATGTCACATAAGTTATTGTTCTTTGAACATCCTCTTTATCAAAGAATCCAGAAAAAATGCATTGTTTCCACAAACATAATGAAAGTTGCTAAAAACTAACCTTTTCCATCAAATGAATAAATAACATTTTACAAAATATAAAAAAATAGAAAACTGTTATTTTAAATATTTTGCAATATTACTATTTTAACTGTAATTTGAACAGTAGTGTACTTCGTATATAGAAGTGTGAGAGATTGACTACTGTAGTGTAATACGCAGCACTTGTTAACTCACACACACTTGCAAATGCTATAGAGACAGACACAGTCGCCTTTGTCATCAACACAGGTTGCACAACTACACTGCTCTGATGGATGTTAAAAAATAAAGCAAATGATCTACAAGATTAATATGCATTTTAGGTGATACCACAATATCAACTGGTGTAGACTTTAGTCATGTACCTGCTGGCAGAGGATGTAGGTGATACTGTTGAGCTGGTTATGAATGTACTGTAGATCATAAGGTCCCACCGGTCCAGCTAGGGAGAAGATATCACTATAGACTCCTATCAGGCTATTCTCTCAAATGCACACCTGCATACCATACAAATAAGTTTGAGTGTTATTTGTTATATCAATTATATTATATCTGAAGTAGGAACTTATTAGGCCTACATCAAAGTGAGGATTATGGAAGGTGTTATGTCCTTAGGTCTTGAGATTCTATAGAGTTTCATTGTTATTTGCACAATTCTGCTTTTCTGTAATATCACCCTGGCCCAAAATGCTATTGTTTTGTCTTAGCTTGGATCACTGGAGTCATATACAGCTGCATACTGTCAAACATCCACAAAATAAGTCTTGAGAAATAAACCTCTCATTTTCTCTGAGCATTTCTGAACACCAAACCTGCAGAAATATCACATCTGAAATGCTGAGTGATATGGAAATGAGGTTTACGGCACTCTAAGCATGTTAATAATGCTAATCCTGGGATTACGGGCACATTTTCAAGGTGCAATTACATCACCAAGCATCTTGGGATCACCATAATCACAGATTGTGCATGACGCTTCAGTATAATCCTGCCTCATCCTTATTAACTAGTTGGTGCCATCCAGACTCCTGTTGAATAACAGTTTTACAAGACTTTAGTTTTTTCCTGATTCCATCTGAACTCAGATCATAATCTCACACACACACACACACACACACACACACACACACACACACACACACACACACACACACACACACACACATATATATATATATATATATATATATATATATATATATATATATATATATATGGTCCTTCTCAAAAAATAACATATTGTGATAAAGTTAATTATTTTGGTGGCCGGACCCTGAGGAAGATTGTGGAGAAGGACCGATTCCAGATCTTGGGGGAAGGAGTGGACTGAGTCTGGAGTAGAAACATCCACAGTATTTCCCAGGTCAAGCCACTTTTGAAACAGAAACAGAGGCAGAAGTGCCTGACCTGGGTTAAAATAAAATAAAATAAAATAAAATAAAATAAAATAAAATAAAATAAAATAAAATAAAATAAAATAAAATAAAATAAAATAAAATAAAATAAAAAGAAGGCAACCTAGACAATTTAATTTTATTTATTTGGAACCTTTGTAGTTATATTGTTAATATAATAATCCCATGGTATCATTTCCAACTAAGAGTAAAACTTTACACTGTGAGTAGTTTCCCTTTTATATGTTATAATTAAATTTGAATCATCTTTCTTTGCACATTTAAAATAGAAAAAATAATTAAAATATTTTTCATGCCATTATAACATAAATCGCATGAGTAATCTGTGTTTTTTTTAAAAAGCTCCAGTATATTTTGTTTTATATGTTTGTATATGTTATTCTGTTTAATATTCTTTCTTTATTTTCAGCTGTTCAGAAGAATATTAGAATGATTTAATTTTTTAAAACATTTATAAAAACTCACTATCATTTTTGAGAGAAAACAAAATGAAAGCAGGGTGTCTTTTATTTTGACTGCGGACGTCACGGTGACGACGTACGGATGTCTTGTTTTGTGTGCTGCAGCGCGGGAGTTTCATTTTCCTGCCTCGTTTTGTTTACAAAGCAAATTTTATCCCGTCAAGAATGTATTTTTTTCGTTTCGACGTAAATTATATGCTATTCCTCTAATTTACACTACTCCTGAGGTAAACCAAGTAACGTGCGGGTGCTGTTTGTATGCTAATAGCAACAAGTATGACAAAGTATGCTAGCAGACAGTTCTGTGGTAACGTTAACGTTAAAACACTCGTTTATTCTTTTGTAGTCGATTGAATCATGTCTTATATTAGATATATTATTAGTTAGGTCAAGTGTTGGTTCAAATATTAACGTAACTCGTCTAACGTTAATTAAAATAGATGATGTCAGGCTAATTTGGTTTAAATTTAACGTTAGTGTTTAACAGTTAACCACAACACACTTTGAAAGGTGGAGCTGAGTTGTCAAAGTGTCAGATGAAGAGAGTTTTCCAGTCTCATAAAGCTCTAATGTTTGTGTCCTCAGACACCAATTTCCAGCTGGACACAGAATGGCTGCGACTCCAGTAGACTACACCATAGGAGGGGTGAAAATAAACTTCCCCTGCAAAGCTTATCCCTCTCAGCTGGCCATGATGAATTCAGTAAGATCTGTTGTCTTGAGCCTAGTGACGGACTTGTTGATGTGTTTTACAGTAAATTAGCTCTGTCATGACACATGACGTGAGTAACATCTTAATACAAAGCATTTAAAATAGCCTATTTACTTTTGATTGATTTGTCTGTAATTTTCATGTTTAGAACAACGTGTTTTTTTCTTCTTCTTAATCCCTCTTAGATCATTCGTGGACTTAACCAAGGAAAGCACTGTCTATTGGAGAGTCCTACTGGCAGTGGGAAGAGTCTTGCTTTGCTTTGTTCAGCCCTTGCATGGCAGCAAGCACAGTTTGGTATGTTTTGAAATCTTTTCAATGAGTTGTAATATTTTTAACTTTTCTGTTAATTGTTCTGGCATCTACGCTTACTTAAGTATAGTGAGCAACAGATAAAAGATCATTTAATCAGACTGTACTACTTTGCTGTTTGGTGATTGCACAACATTAAACCACAATTAAATTATGAAACTGATGTGTCAGAGGTGAATATGCAGGTTATAAAGCGTTTTAGTTTCATCGTGTAGCCAAAGTACATGTTATCACATTGAGAAAACCAATAAAAAAGATTACTGTACTATACACTAAATATTATGCTGAAAATAATGATGTATGGACCATTTATGTTAAATATGGTGTGTAAAATGTACAGATAGGGTTGATAGTTTGAGTCTGAAAAGTATGGAATTTTGAAATTAAAAATGTGTAGGAACCTGTATGTATGATCTATGTGATACTAAACTCTTGTTAACTCTTTTTGTCTCTATAAAACAATGCATTTACACAGTGTTTTGTTAATTTTCTCATATATTAAGATAAGGTACAGCCGAATGCAGCATCCAGTTCGGCCGACTGTAAGAAACCAGAAGTGGTTACTCCATGTCAATGTGTGTGCCACAGCCAAAAAGCACACACAACTTTCAACAGAACAGCATCTAAACCAAATCTGGTGGATCTTGCTGGTGAAGGTACTGCTGCTGAAGCTACAACCCCTCTGTCAAAAGGAGGTGAGCATTTTCTGAAACATTTTTATGGTACCTTAAGTCAAATGAATTTCTTAACCTTGTGATAGATTCAGTGATCAATTTGTGCCTATTCAAATCACCAATAACTCAGTTGTGAGTATAAGTCTTTTGACCAATACATTAAAATAACTGGCTCAAAGGAGTCATTTGTTTCGTGAATCAGTTCAGATGGTGGTTGAGGTGTATGTGCAACAAGTAAAAACAGTGCAATAAAATTACCTCTTGTAACATTTAGATGAGTCTACAAACTCATTAGTTACTGTAGATGAAATGTAATTTCTTAAAGTCTGTTTTTGTTTTTGTTTTGTGGTGCTCCTACAACATTACTTTAAGCACACTTTACATAATCTGGTACTGCAGCAAAAACGACTTGCCTAACTAAGAAAGTTCAAACATTATTAAAGGCAAATGAACAGTCTGTGAAAAATAAATAAATACACTATTTACAGTCAAGTACAGATAAATGCACTATAACAAAGGTCTAACTGTAGTATTAATTGCAGATACAGAAATGAAATAATTTAATAAAAAATAACACTATGTACATTTAATATAGCTGTGTTTTGTTGTTTGATTAACATTAATGACTTAGACATTTATAGGCTGTTATGTGCATATCCAATGATATGATAAACACCCGATTTCTTTCTCAACCGTTTACGTTCTTAAAAAGCAGGGTGGCTGATATACTGTATACACTTCATACTTGTATACTTTATATTTATTTGAATTAATATTTAATAAATTACTTAGATTTAAGTAATTTAGTATAGCTGATAATGCTGAATCAGCATTTTAAATGTAGATTCAGCAAACACTCTGATACATTACTTAAGTGTAATCCCTTTTCTCATAAAGTATGTATCTTTGTTTCAGCAGTCAAAAGTGACCAGCCTAAAAAGTCGACTTTGTCTTCCCGCCTCTCTGAGAAACTTCAAGCCTCTCTCTCCAATGGAGAACAAGATGATGATTTTAAGATGGACAGGAAGCGCATTCGTACACCAGGCACAGAGCAAAAAGTATCGCTACCAATAGCTTCTATTCCTATGACATTTATTGATTGGCTTGTTGATTCTTGTCATCACACTCAGGTTTTTTTTTTTGTCTTTCCACAGAACAGCAAGCGAAGATGTCTCGAACGAGGAGTGATTTACATTGATGATGATGAAGAGGAGGATGATCTGGGCAGACCCGTGCCTGGGACTCAGAGTTGGACCATGGAATTGAACAGTGGTGCCAAAGCTGCCAGCTGCCAGTCGCAGCCACAGTGTTGTGTAAGTGCACCTCAGACTCATTTTCTACTCGTATCTCTAATTTGGAGAATATGATGTAATAGTGTCAAAATAGCTATGAATAGCACTGTTTGATATTTCTCTACATTTCATCATCCAGTATCCATTAAAGGGATAGTTTACCGGAAAAAAAAAAAATACTAAAAGACGATATTTTTAAGAATGTTGTTGCCCTAAAAGTTTCTCAGTATAAGTAACTTGTACAAGAAACTCATATAGGTTTGGAACAACATGAATGACTGTAAATGATGACAGGAATTATCATTTTTGGGTGAACTATGGCTTTAAGGCTGTTTTCATAAGGATACCACTGGAATAGTATTTATTATTAAATAAACAATATTATAATTATATGTTTAATTTAATAAATTAGATTATCAAAATAATATTATGTATTGCGTTGTATTATACAGTGACCACCAGGTGGCAGCAGAGGATGGGTCAAAACTTTAGTGAATTCATTGCACAGCTGTTTTCACATAGCTGTGTCCATCTCGGATTAAATTTTGTAATTTGACTAGTGCTGTGTCACAAAAAGCCGCATGACTCCTATTTAATGTACACACACATAGTCGCTTAGGCTACATACAATATGTAGGATGGTACTAAAACAATGCTCACTACAGCGTGAGTGCAAAAGTGATTTTGTTGATGTTTGGGGATACTAGATCACAAAATTTATGGTGTGTTGTCCTATCTTTCGAATTGGAAGAAATCTGAAAATTTGCCTGACATTTTATCTGTTATTTGATAACCTTAATCTGACAGTTTGTACTTCATCATTTCCATTAAGCAGAAGTCCTCCTAATGTGGTGTTACCATTCATTTGGCTTTTTGAGAGGGGCTCACATGTAGGGCTATAAAATGCAGCTCAGCATCTCCATGTACTGCATGAGGAAAATCTGATACAGTGTAACAAACACCACAGGTATTCACATAGCCAGTGGTGAAAGGAATCTGTGTCAGTGTGAACGCCCCGTCACACTGTAGGACATATTGCTTACAACAGGCACGATGGAAAAGGGAGTGACTTGTCTAATGTGTTCCTCAAGATTGGTGGACGGTCAACGAAAGAGGACGGCCTGGGCTTGATGGGCGGGCCTATGGGTGTGTTGGGGTGGGGGAAGAAGAGAAAGGAGGCCTTAGGTTTCACTCTCACCTGACACCGTTCTCGGCCCCTGCCAGCGCTGACTGACATCTTCAATGGGCCCTTTGAAGCGAGCTCCAGTTTAATTAAGAGGTTTGCCTTGCTTGGCAGTGATCTGTGAAAGCCTGGGATAAATATTGAATGGGGTTCACCCGCTGGTTACGGTGCTCCGGGGATAAACAGGTGCTTTGTAAGATTGGGGATTTGTGGGGTGGGGGCACTCCGGGGCAGCTATCAGGAGGGCTATATGGAGTAAAGACCTCACTGAAATGCTTCACTCGCTGTCTCTGTCTCTCACCCTCTATCTCCTTTTCTCTCTGTCCATCTGTATGGTAAGGGTGCAGTGGCCCAGGCAGGCGGACAGTGTGAGATTTCAGTCTCTCAGGTGTCAGGCTCTCAGAGCCAGCCTGTTGAAATGCAGTCTCCATTGTTCGTGCTCACACTTGGGCCTGCATCTTCCACCACAGGGCCATTGTAGAGCACAGACAATCTAGCCTCACCATCTCAAACACAGGAGCTGCTCTCTCCACACCTCACCTGGCAAACAGAAATGGCACTGTCTAACAGAACAAACCCATCCCTTATAATGTTTTTTTTTTTTAAGCAGTAACTGATAAGTACTCTGTAGGATCCTCAGCCTCTTCAAACAAGAATTTAATGATTCCTGTTCTGATGTTGATTCGTCTTAATGATTCAGGTTGTTTAACAGTTCCATTAAGGATTCTTTTAAATTTGAGTTGAATTCATTAATTAAACTTCTACATCTGATCCACAAGAGTTTGCCATTTACTCAAACAACTGTCCATAAGAGTCATTAGCACAAGAATCAGACTTCAGTTTTAGTTGCTCTGAATGTTTCTTAATCTATGAAAGTCGTTTACCTGGGAATGTTTTGACTTTGATTCACTCTATGTGTTTTATGAGTCTGTTTTTTAAGTAAATCAGTCATCAGCTATGTATGTTTTTTTTTATTATTCTTAAAAGAGAACAGTTCATAAAAGGCATTAATAACTTGGGAATCTTTTGACTTCATATTATGCTTCTGTTTTTGATTCACTAGCTCATTTAAAGAGTCGTTTACTACTTGCGAATCAGGCTTCATTAGTAGTGCTGTATGTTTTTGTTTCTTAAAAAAAGATGGGTTCATAAAACTTTTGACTTCATCGGTCATTCTGTATTTTTTTTATTCGTTAAAAAGGAGTATTGCACATAGAAGTATTTCATTTTAGAATCGGACTTCACAGGTCGTGCTGTGTATTTGACACGGAGTAGTAACACATTGAACACTTTCCAAATCACTTTCATTTTAGTGTGGTGTTCTATCCACATCAGTGGAAGAATCCTCATGCTGGAACAATTAACAGTACCAACTGTCATGGTTCTGTTTTTTTAAAAAAAAATAATAATAAAAAATCCTTTTAAAAAAGTTCTTTCTCTACTCTTCATGTATCCATTACCCCTAAAACACATCACATAGTGACTTGCAGCTTATTTTTTTGTATTTGTAGTATGTGTGCTGGCCCTGAACCTTAACTAGCTGTTAGGTCCCACTGGAGCTGTGAAATGCTTTCATTGTACACCAGTGCTGCAACAAATCCCCGAAGACGCTTTCCCAATATCCTTGCTCATTTTTTGGTTCCAGAACAATGGCCACATTTTATTAGCAGAGCAATGAGCTGCTAGATGCATCTGCAGGTGTCTGCCCCTGACTGGAACAGCATGCTTGGGTTAACGCTCCCACACAATGCCACACACTGTTTTATTAGGAGCCGCTGTTGAGGTCTGGAGCGGCCTGAGGTGTAGCTCTCTGCTCCGCTGATATCAGGGCCTCGCCGGAAAGAATGCGCCAGTCCGCCTGAATGTGTCTATGGCGGCAGGTCTGGCCAATGGAGGCTGTTATCTGCATTCCAGGGGTGTCTTATTTGCTGTGCTTTAGCGAGAGGGGCCGAAACTGTGGCAGGCTGCATGTAACGGATACCCTTGTGTCAGCTGTTTCCTGCACGGCTACTGACAAGGCTTCCCATTCACAATCGGCTCTTTCTTTCCCCCTGCGATGAATAAGTAATTATTCAGTATAGGAGGTAGGATACTTGGACTGGCCTATTGAATGTGGCAGCAGCAGGTAAGGTGATCGGCAGGGCCGTAACTCTCCCTGCGAAGCCGTAACCTTAGCTGCTGCCAGCTCTCTGTTTATTTAGCACGTCGGACCTGGTCTTTGTCCCACCGGGGGACGGTTTGCAAGACAGGCTCACGTTCGCTTCCATTCTATCACTTACTGTAATATTTAATGACAAACAAGGTTTGAGAAGCAACTCAGGTAACTGGAGCTGGACCTCTTCAGTGGAGTGCAGGCTAAAGGACAGCTTGATCCCTGATGTGAAGGTGTAACACACGCCGTGACTTAGCAGATGCTTATGAGGGATAATCTTACTTTCACTTTTAGGAAAAGAAAAGAAGCTACTGTTATTTCGAAGGACCGAAGGAAGACTGAAAATGGAGATTTTATTTAGCAAAATCGTATAATATTTAGCAAATTATGCATGCTCATTTAGATGCCAGCATTTAAAAAGCAAAGTTAAAAAAAACCCAAATAATTTAATTACAAATGTAATTGATCTTTAGAAAATTTCCAAATGAATATTAATTTTCACTATTACCATTTAAAGTGATTTTTATTTTAGCATTATTTATTTATACAAATACACCTGCAATATCAACTAATTATCAGTCATGCCTGGGCAAAATCATGTTGTTGAAAGGGGGGGGAAAAAAGTAGTGTAGATTAAAACACTTGACAAGCTTTTCTTGTTTTATGCATACAGTATTTCGGTGCTAGGATAATAACACTGTCTCCCACAGAATGAAGCAATGACTCTTTTAGACACCAACTGTGTTACACATGAGTTGTGTCATTCCCATGAATGGAGGGGAAAGTGGGACACTTAAAATGGTCATACCATCCTCAAGATCGGTTTCACCACTAGAGCTGGCTGCAGGCAAGCATGGCCTTTTGTGTGAAAGCTGCAATTAAAGCGATCCAATCGGCGGCCCAGTAGCATGAACAATGGCACGGTCTAAAATTACAGTCTTGCTTGGGGTCATTCTGTCTTGACTTATAGCTTTTGCCTGTTATTTGAATGATTATCTATACGACTGCTGATACAAAAGCCTTTTCATGAGCTGGACAAGCAAGGACTGTAGAATTGCTTCAAGTAGGTTGTTTCTCCTTGTAATATTTACGCTTGACTTGTTTTTCTCTCTCTCTCTCTTTGTGTCTGACAGTCTCCCGTGTCTTGTTCTCTCTGTCCTTGCGCCAACCGCAAAGCAGGACAGAAACTGGTTGAAAAGTCCAAAGACAATGAGAAAGACAAAGAGGGAAGCGAGAGGAAAAAAATCCCAAAGATCTTCTTTGGCACTCGTACTCATAAGCAGATCACACAGATCGCACGGGAGCTGAAACGGACGCTTTACTCCACGGTGCCCATGACAATACTGTCCAGCCGAGACCACACCTGTGTCCACCCCGAAGTGGTACCTCATGCCAACCGCAACGAGCGCTGCAGGGAGCTGCTGGAGGCCCAGAACGTGAGTCACCCCTTCCCACCTTACACCGTGACATCACAACCACCTTTGAGTACTGGTTCTTCATTCATTTGTCATCATTAGTGCCTCTGAGAGGGATAAAAGAGTAGATTTAGAGTTTAAGGCCTTTTATGAGACTGAACTCGATATTGGTGTTGCGAGAGAAACCTAAAGATCAACAATGAAACTTTTTTTTTTCTAGTGATGCACCGAAATGAAAATGATTTGCTGAAACAAAAAATTCTGGAATCTTCTAACGATAATTAGAAATGCTAATTTTATTACTATTTTTCATATTTAGCAAAAATCTATAAATATTAGAGTATTTTTAAAATAAAATATAAGTAAATATTTGTTATAACTAAATATTCTTGTATTGTTTTAAAATTGATATTTCTAATTGGTAAAAAAAAAGTTCTGCTGCCATTTCTACTTAAAGATCTTGTTTCTGACAACTTACAGTGTATAGATGTAAAAACAGCACAAATGTTGTTCAATGCAATGATGACTTCAACCATACTTAGTGTAAAGTAGTACAGATGCAAAAAGTCACATTATGATGTGATCAACCATTGCGAAATCTGCGTGGATTTAAATTTGAAATGACTGGATTTCACCTGCAAAAATTCACAGAACAACAGGAAATGTGGCCGCACCTTAACCGATTCAGTCTGCGTTTTCAACATTTGACTGAAGAATCATTTTTTTCGGTGGTCGAAATTGTAGTGCATCCTTATTAGAATAGTGTCAGTTTAGATGTATTATTATGATAACAGTGTGTTTTCCCCCTCTGTGTTTGTGTAGCAAAATATCACGCCTTTATCTACAGAAAGTATACAGGTCATGGCCCTGCTTCATCATTGAGTGTTGGGCAAGTAGTGATCTGCTCATCATGAATTTGTTTGCCTTTGAAAGTCTTAAATTGGATCTTGTGAACGGAGATTGACCTACTCTTTACTGTGGAACCAAACACCTCATTTCCTGATCTTCACAGTGGCCTGCAGGCCAAACAGCAAGTGTGGCCACTTATTCTGTGAACCCACTTCTCCTTTCACTGTAATACTGTCGTAAGAAAAGAAGACGAGCTACCCACACTGAAATGCAAACCCTTGCTTTAAGGTTTCACAAACTTAATCTCCGTCACCAAAGTTGTGGAAAACAGTTACAGGCGATAATATCCCCAATCAGTCATACAGACCTTTTTTGTTGTGCAGCCTTGTCAAAGGCTTCAAACACACTTTGTTCCAGTGGGAGATTCGGTATTGTCCGTGTTACTTAGTCTCTGACCATCGGGCAGCCCACATAATGATACCTATTATGCTGTCACCACAGGTGTCCACTCACCTCTCCACTGTGTCGCGCCCCTGCACATGAAAGCGGGGAAGACCGTGCCGACAACCCTGCTCAGAGAGAGGAGGGAATGAGCTGTCATTTTCCTCATCCTCCCTGAGGCCCCATCTCTTGTGTCCTCTTATGAGCCCCACTCCAAGTCTTTATTCTGCTCTCCTGGCCCTACTGAATGGCTGAAGTGCGTAGGCCTTTCAGACACTTGTCGTTAGTTCGCACACCCCTCAGTGATGCCATCATCACCTTCATAAGAGTCGGAGGACAGGGGAATCAAAACGGCACGATCAGGTTGACGTTTATCCCATGCTCTCATTGACGACTAATCCCTCTATCAGCCTTTCAGCAGCATGTTACAGTTTCCAGTGAATTGCGAAACAATGCACAGATGCTTCCCTTTTCTGCATTGCGGCAGCTGCCTAAATAATCATATAACAGCACATTAAAGGCATAGTTCACCCAAAAATGAAAATTATGTCAGTAATTACTTACCCTCATGTTGTTCCAACCCTGTAAGACTTTCGTTCATCTTCGGGACACAAATTAAGATATTTTTCATTAAATATGAGAGCTGGATCACTCCTCCAAAGGCTTCTGAGGGATTGATAGTCCAAGTGACAGTGGCTCAATCTTAAGTTTATCACGCAAGGAGAATACATTTTGTGTAAACAAACAAACAAAAATAACAACTTTATTCAACTATTCATTTCCTGTGTCGGCTTCTGACGTGAGTTTACGTACAGCACAGCCCTTCTGTGTTGTACATCACACGTAGGCTCACTTTTGGCCGACGCTGCTCATGTTTGTGATGCTTGTGATGTAAAACACAGAAGCGCTGTGCTGTTACACTATGTCAATTTAGAATTCAGAATGTTCATTTTTGGGACCATCCCTTTAACAGTCTGTTGTTGTATCAGTTCATGCATTCCCTGGGATTCAAACCCACAACATTTTATGCTTTACCACTTATGCAGTCTTTTTAAAATGCATCTCAAGCACACCTCTTTTTATAAAGCGATGTTATCTGTATCCGTTTGTGTATTTCCATGTCATTTCAGGGTCTGTCATGCCGGTACTACCACAATGTGCATAAAATGCGTGATCAGAGCTCTTTACAGTGGGTTCATGGGCTAAACCAGGCCTGGGACATTGAGGACCTGGTGCGTCTTGGTGGCAAGCTGCGGTCCTGTGCTTACTACGCAGCTCGGGATCTCATGCAAGAGGCCTGCATTGTGTTCTGTCCTTACAACTACCTGCTGGACCCCCTTATTCGTGAGAGCGTGAGCATCAATCCATAAACTACCATATAATCTAAGTTTCAATATACACAAAATGTAATTAACTATATTTTTATTTATATAGATGCAATTATGTTGCTTTATAGAATATTTACATTTCTACATTTAACTTTTTTTGAGTGTTTTGTCACACTTATCCTTTTAATAATATATTTTAGTGAAAGTGACTAAAAACCAGGGTTGTCAAGCGAATACAATTTTTAATCTAATTAATTGCATGATGTGCCAATTAATTCATCTACTTAATCGCAAATGAATCTCATATCAAATTTTGCTCAGAAATTAGCTCCAAAATGTAATTTAAAGTTATTAAAGTCATTATTGTGTTAAATGAGGGGGGAAAAATTAAATTGACTTCATGAAAAGTAGCTTTTGTAATAAATATTTGATTTGATTTAACATATTTTATCATACACAAACTTTTACGGTACAAGGGTGATGAAATCAGACAATATTGTGTTTAAAATATACCGCAATATTAACTTATTTATTGAACAGTTGTATATATCACATTTACACTCGTGCTATTTGGAACAAAAACAGCACTCATGTGATATTGTAGTCAATGCTCGTGTGAATTATCATTTGATTTAAATATGAGACGACAACTGCATTTTGCCCCAATATCTCGAATTTTAGGGGCAGTCTCACTGAATTCTATAGGCTATATCAGGCAGTGAGATGTTGCCCTGCTTCATGTTGTCACCAATCAACTGTTTGAAATGTAAGATGATGTACGTAGGTCTGGGGCAGGTTTGGTGTGTTAATTGTTAATTGAGTTAAGTGTAACCTGAACTGTGCATGGTTCCTGACAAATAAACAAATAATAAAAAAATAAATATATATATATATATATATATATATATATATATATATATAATTGCATTAAACTATTTTAATCCTGTTATTTTTCCATAGCTAATTAATTAAATGAATGCGATAACTCGACAGCACTACTAAAAAGTTACATTTAAAAAATCTGTCTACCCCTAGGTTAAAGAAGTTAGTGAAAGTCTTCAAATAAGATTGATAACATGTGTTTGGATTCAAGGATTTTTATATGTATCCATCTTTGCCCCTCTTTCCAGATGGAAATCAATCTGAAGGAGCAGATTGTGGTGCTGGACGAGGCTCATAACATAGAGGATTGTGCCCGTGAGAGTGCCAGTTTCACCCTGAATCAAGCTCAGCTGTTGCTGGCACGTGATGAGATCGACGGAATGGTGACGCTTAACATACGGCGTGATCAACACAAGTCACTGCTTGCATTCTGCTGCAGCCTTGCCAAGTATTTCCCCTCTTTTCTTCAATAGTTTCACATCATACGTGGTGGGACATCCATATTTGACTTCATCACAAGTTGTAGTCTGCGGAGATCTGCTTTCTGAAGATTTTTAATATTTCTTTATGTGGACCAGTATGTAATTTGTGTAAATTGGGAGCTTATAGTCCATTAAAAAAAAATGAATTATATATTTATATCCATACTTTTATGTAGCTGGGTGCAGGAAAGCTGCGATGGCTTGGAGGAGCGTGAATTTGAGTCTTCATGTAAGGTCTGGTCAGGCACGGAGGTTCTTGGCATCTTCCATGGCCTTGGCATCACAGCAGACACCTTCTCTTTGCTACAGGTATTCTTCCCCTGTGTACCTTCCTCCCCTTTTACCAGGAGTATACTAACAGTCTCCCCTTCTTTTTTATCTGATTTGTGTAGAAAAACCTGGCAGCGGTGCTAGAGAAGGAGGAGCGAATAGGGATAGTGAACGGGAGAGAAGACACGGTGCAGGTTCCCACCATCAGCTCCAATACTCAGTCAATGCTCAAAAGCCTCTTTATGGTGCTGGAATTTCTTTTCAGGCAAAATTGCAGGTCATTATCACAAACTACCCATCATTCTTCTTACCTTACTATCTCTAAAAAGGGTTTTGGCAGTCATTTTTAAAGACCCCTTGAAATGGCAATTGGAGTTTTATGACTTTTAGCCCATGTCTTTTTTCTTTATGGGTATCTGTATGCTAGTCTACACTTAAAAGTTGGCAAGATTTAAAAGAGAACCCCGACGCAAAAAAGGAACCTATGGTCTAATAACACATTGGTACCTAGTCGACCATTCTCTGAGATTTGTTTTCATGATAATTGAATGTAAAGAGTTTTATCTCTGAAACTGTTTAGCATATAACGCTAGTATATGGGGGCATATAATAAGTTAAAAGAAATCACTAGTTAATACAACCAACATGGTTCAAAATAGCCCCACACTAAAGGCCATTGCACACCGAGCACGAAATATTCGTATGCGTATTTTCGTGTTCGTCAGCTTAAAAATTCGTCACGCATAGAAACCTTGCACACCGAGTCCGTTGCGTATTTCTTAAACCTTTGCGGGAAAAAACGCAAAAATACCAAATGGATTCGTCAAGCAGTGAGGATGATTTTTGCCCTCTCTCTTATTGAAAAGGGAAGAAAGAGAAAATATTACGTCCATCCAATCCTGAAATTGCGCCGAGAGGAAGGAGAGTTCCTTATCAAGGAGTTGCGAATTTATCCTGAGCGATTCAAAATTTACCTCAGAATGTCAGTGGGACAGTTCGATGCTTTGCTAGCGATTCTGGAGCCACATATTAAAAACAAGACCACCAATTTCCGTGAACCAATCGATTCTGAACGGAGACAGGCAGTGTGTCTGAAATGGACCAGGTATGGACACACACACGGACAAACACACACCCGCGCGCGGCCCGTTGGAAGCGCTGGGCAGACAGAACAGCTAGGCTGTTATTGTGTATTGTGCCCAAATAATACATTAGTTATCGAATAGGCTGCTCAATCACACCTTATTCGATCCTAAATTTCAATCTGATTGAAAGGGGAGGTTTATTAATTTCATAATCCAATATAGAGAAGAGAACATAAACACTTGATCGAATTTAAAACCGAAACTGAAAGCACGGCGCATATGTGTAATGATTTGAGGACGAGCTCCCCCCGGCCCTGAATTGTCAAAAGACCTCTCAAAATGCTGGCTCTGGATGCGAAAAACGCAGAAAATCGAACCCGATCCGATTAATTTTATGACGGACGAAAGTTTCGGAGGCGGTGTGCAAGCGTGACTGACATAACGTGAGGTCGAATTTTTTTTTTAACGTGCGAAAATTTCGGATGCGAATTTCGTGCTCGGTGTGCAATGGCCTTAAGACAGTAACATAATGAGGGTCCCTGCCTGCAAAACGAAGCATTGAGAAATTTGTACGTGTACAGACCGTTTAATAAGAAGATATTTTATGAAGACAGACCACTTCGTGTATACAGGCGGCACCATCTTTGGAAAAAAGTCTCGACAAGTCGAACCACGAACGCCATTCATACAGTTCAAAAGTTCGACTAAACGAGATTGTTTTCAAAGATGGCTCCTGTCTGTATACACGGAGTGTACTGTCTTTATAAAGTATTTTCTTATTAAACGGTACCAAAGTTTTTTTAGACCAAAGGTTCAGTTTGCATCAGAGTTCTCCTTTAAGTGTAAAAGAGAACTTTAAGTGTAACATTTAGAGAGGAATCATAAATTCAAAATAAGCTGCTATAAGTAAAATGATGAATTTTAGTTATAAATAATCAATGCTTGTTCCCCATTCACTTTTCTACATTTTTCACTTAATTGCTCCAATTGTTACCTACATTATATTTTTACAAGATGTTTTCATTACATAGAAAAAAATGTTTATACAATTGAATTGCTGTATTAATAATACATTTGAAATATTAGTTTGAATGGAAAACCATTTTTTGCTTCTGATATTTAAATTCAGAGGAAATGTGGGATGGTGAAACTACTTTAAAATTTCAAATAATAGCCTAATCCCAAATAGACGCCTGTCTCTTTTACACTCCCTGGTGTCAATTTCACATTCATCTATTGCTGTTACTTAGTTTCTTTGTTTGTGGATATGTACAGGTTTGCAGATGATTACCGAGTGGCTCTCCAGCAGAGCTACATGTGGACAACCCAGCAGGACCTGCCCGATGCTCAGGGCTTTTTTGCACGACCCCAGCGTCGCCGACAGAGCACCCGCACCAAAACTCTGGTGCACACCCTGAGCTTTTGGTGCCTCAATCCTGCTGTGGTGAGAACAACTTTGCTTTTGCAGAAAAAAATCTAACTTAAATGTTGTTAGTATGAATATGATTTGTAAGCTGTTACTGTAGTGGTTGGCGGTGTGTGTCTTGGCAGGCATTTTCAGACCTGAGCGATTCAGTGCGGACTATCGTGCTAACTTCGGGCACCCTCTCTCCCATGGGCTCCTTTTCCTCTGAACTTGGCATCAAATTCTCTATCCAGCTGGAGGCCAATCACGTTATCAACAAGTCACAGGTCATTGTTACATTGATAGCATGCTACATACATGCTACATAGCATTTATCAGGATGTAGATCTACCAAAAATACAGTTATATTGTTAACATTTATTACAAATTACAAATATAAAAAAATTCTATTTTTCATATAATTTATAATACCTGCTAAGCTGATAGCAAAGCTCTCAATTTACTCTAGCCTTTAGTGTCACATGATCCTTCAGAAAATATTCCAATATGTTGATTTGATGCTCAAGAATGATTATCTTAATATTTTTGTGTAAACCGCATTTTCAGGATTCATTTTTAAACAAAGTTCAAAAACATTCATTTGAGAAAAAATTATTTTGTATATTTATAAATGTCTTTTTAATCAATTTAATGTGTCCTTGCTAAATAAATGTATTTATTTGATTAAAGAAAATCTAAATAACCCTAGACTTTTTAAAGTTGAATAATATGGTGTGTGTTTGTTGCAGGTCTGGGTCGGTACAGTTGGTGCAGGGCCTCAGGGTCGTAAACTTTGTGCCACATTTCAGCATGCAGAGACATTTGCCTTCCAAGATGAAGTAGGGGCCCTGCTTTTGAAAGTGTGCCACACAGTGAGTCGAGGGGTTCTCTGCTTCCTGCCATCCTACAAGGTGTGTAGAATCAATATTCTCTGTATGTAATGGCGCTGGCTAACTCAAGCATCACTTTTGCTCATACGTATGGTAAGGGATTTGAACAAACTTCTAACTCAAAGTGTTCAATTTAGTAGCACCCTATTGTGAATGATAAGCAAGTGATAAAATGGCCAATTAAATTTGACGGAGGACATCTGAGCCATATTTATAGATTATAGAGACTTCGAGGTGGGGTGGTGGAGCTTGGAGGTTAGGGTGGTGATGGCACAGTGGATAAGACACGTGCCTTTGATGTGAGAGACCTGGGTTCGAATCCACTGTGAGACACCAATGTGTCCCTGAGCAAGACACTTAATCCCTAGTTGCTCCAGTGGCGTGCGACCTCTGACATATAGCAATTGTAAGTCACTTTGGATAAAAGCGTCAGCTAAATGAATAAATGTTAAAGTAAATGTGAAATGGTCTCTCTTGATTTAGTAAACTACCAATGGCCTAGAAGCCAACCTAAACATTTTAGCAACTGCATAGAAATACACTGGCAACCTCCCACTTCAATCTAGTAAGTAGCAACTTTAGCAAGTAGCAACAGAAAATATAAAAATCCAGTTAACATTTTAATCTCATCCATATTTCTTTGCTTATAAAGAATCTAACATAATCTAAGATTCTGAAACATGAGTTGTTTTTTTACTAAGTAATTTCAATTTAAAACTGTAGCACTATACAGCTGCCACTGGGAGGCCTTAGAGACCACAATTTTGCAAACAAGCTAATGTTTTCCTCAGAACTGCCATAAAAATATCATCTGCATGCTGTGTAAGACTGTGGTTGCTGTTTGACATTCTGGTAGAGGATCCTCAAAGTCATAACACTAGAAGCATCCGTTTCAAAATTCAATAGCAGCGGTCTGACAATGACCACATGCAATAATACGTGGCTGTGATGTATTATGGATAATGAACAAACCTTTGAGTGCTGGCTCACGGTTTTTCTGTATCCCTTTTCAGGTAACAGGCTCAATTATTGAAAACCATTGAAAAATACTTTGTTCCTCATTGTTTGTTACGTTTAGTTAATGAATAATTCAGCTCTATTCGAGCTGCCTGTCATGATGTACCCTCAGAGGGGATGATTAACATTCTCAAATGTCTGTGTGTGTGTGTCCATGTACATCATTGTGTTGATGTACACTTAGTGCACATTTCCAATTTATTTCATCCAATATATTTAGCCTACCAAAATCATAGGATGCTACCCCAACTTTAACACACAAACCAGTTTCTTTATAAATTGACCTTATAAATTCCCTATTGTATATCATATCCATGTATCAGTATGAATGCTCCATGCGGATTAATATTTAATCTGGAAATTGAGCAGTTTAGGAACTCATTGGACATTGTGGAAATTCTGGAGCCTGAGAGTCCCATCTGAGGAGGAGCAGACCAGAACATCTCTAGTCTCCAGAGACCTCTCTCAACTCCTGCTTGATCACTATCTCTCCATTCTGCTAGGGACCTTGTGTGTGATGTGTGTCTGTTCTGCCCATTTATCCCCATGGCACCAAATGTGCTATACCACCCCCAAGCACCCCAACATTGTCATTCATAACTCACACAAATAGACACGAAAGCCCTGTTCTGTTCTCAAGAGGTTCTCGTGCAGCTTCCAACCTGTCTCAGTTGGACCCCTGTTAACCACAGCGACCCTTGTTTTCTGTCATGACCTCATGACAAGAAGGGCTAAACAGTTTGTTTGGTGTGCTTATTAAATGTGGGCTAGGAAAGGTGAAAAGATCTTGTGGAAATGCAGGATGCTTTTAAAGCAGATTAAGATAAGAGCCATTAGAACTGACGTCGCCAAGCTGTCTGTGTGAAGATGCATCTAAGCTGGCGCCTGGCGAGGTGGGGTAGAAAGGAGGGGTTGGTGGATGTATCTATATAACATGCATCCTCTCAAAGTCAAAGTGCTCTGCAGGGGTTCTGAGCACAGGCTATGAGCCCCCAAGGCCTCTCAGCACACTGTCTGCAGTCTCTTAGGCATAGCTATGAATGCAGTCTCAACAGTATCAGTAGAGATATTATAGCACATGTGATCCAAGCTAATTACAGAAATACTTGCTTCATTTATTTGTTTGTTTATGTATTTATTTCTATATTTTTATAGAAACGTATTATTTCTATATTTTTTGTATTTTATGTATAATTTTATAATATTATTACTGTTGTAAAAACATGTAAATACAGTGGGGCCAAAAAGTATTTAGTCAGCCACTGATTGTGCAAGTTCTCCTATTTAGAATAATGAGAGAGGTCTGGAATTTTCATCATATGTACACTTCAACTATGAGAGAAAAATGAGGGAAAACAATCCAGGAAATCACTTTGTAGGATTTTAAAAGAATGTATTTGTATACTATAGTGGAAAATAAGTATTTGGTCACCCATAAACCAGCAAGATTTCTGGCTCTCGCTCTTCTGTCCTCCACTCGTTACCTGTATTATTGGCATCTGTTTGAACCCATTATCTGTATAAAAGACACCTGTCCACAGCCTCAAACAGTCACACTCCAAAACTCAACCATGGCCAAGACCAAAGAGCTGTCGAAGGACACCAGGAAGAAAATTGTAGACCTGCACCAGGCTGGGAAGAGTGAATCTACAATAGGCAAGCAGCTTGGTGTAAAAAAAAAAAAAATCAACTGTGGGAGCAATTGTAAGAAAATGGAAGACATACAAGACCACTGATAATCTCCCTCAATCTGGGGCTTCCACGCAAGATCTCATCCCATGGGGTCAAAATGATTATGAGAACGAGGAGCAAAAATCCCAGAACACACAGGCTACCTTCAGTAACACACTACGGCGAGAGGGACTCAAATCCTGCAGTGCCGGACACATCCCCCTGCTTAAGCCAGTACATGTCCAGGCCTGTCTGAAGTTTGCCAGAGAGCATATGGATGATCCAGAAGAGGATTGGGAGAATATCATGTGGTCAGATGAAACCAAAATAGAACTTTTTGGTAAAAACTCAACTCGTTGTGTTCGGAGGAAGAAGAATGCAGAGTTGCATCCCAAGAACCATACCTACTGTGAAGCATGGGCGAGGAAACGTCATGCTTTGGGGCTGTTTTTCTGCAAAGGGGACAGGAAAACTGATCCATGTTAAGGGAAGAATGAACGGAGCCAATTATCATTCATGAGATTTTAAACCAAAACCTCCTTCCATCAGTGAGAGCCCTGAAGATGAAACATGGCTGGATCTTCCAGCATGACAATGATCCCAAACACACCGCGCGGGCAACGAAAGAGTGGTTCCGTAAAAAGCATTTCAAGATCCTGGAGTGGCCTAGCCTGTGTCCAGAGTCTGTGTTGCCCAGCGACAGCCCCGAAACATCACTGCTCTAGAGGAGATCTCCATGGAGGAATGGGCAAAAATACCAGATACAGTGTGTGCAAACCTGGTGAAGACTTGAAGGAAACATTTGACCTCTGTCATTGCCAACAATGGTTATGTTACAAAGTATTGAGTTGAAATTTTGTTATTGACCTAATACTTATTTTCCACAATATTTTACAAATAAATTCTTTAAAAATCCTACAATGTGATTTCCTGGATTTTTTTGTTTGTTTGTTTGTTTCTCATTTTGTCTCTCATAGTTAAAGTGTACCTACGATGAAAATTATAAACCTCTCATAAGTAGGAGAACTTGCACAATCAGTGGCTGACTAAACACTTTTTGGCCCCACTGTATATGATTTTACACACACAGGCATATAGTATAATTGTAATATATATATATATATAGCTCTTGACTAGATAACAGCAGAACCGCACTTGAACAGATCTTTTTTTTTTTTATCTGTGGTATAAATTCTCACTGTTGGCCTCACACTAATGGTCTGCTCCACGTCAGTGCTGAGGAGTGTGGGTGCTTGCAGGCAGGTGGCAGGGGCGCCACTCCACTCTGTCCTTGGCGTGATCATCACTGTGATATTTGCAGCTGAATTATTTACAGCAGCTACACATCTTCAGCTGCCGCCACCAGGGCACTATGTTTCATTTATGCCACCTTACAACCCAGTTTGTCTATTATTTAGAGGCCTTTTGCAAAGAAAAAAACAGCAATGTGTTTTCATAAGACAGAATGGCACCAAGGTTGGAGAAAAGTTGATAAGAGTAGTGTAGGTGGCAGAGGAAATAAGAGCGTGAGAGAGAATGCACACAGTTGTGCCTCGCAGTGCCACCTAGCCTCCATGTCCCCT
This sequence comes from Pimephales promelas, assembly GCF_988280905.1. NCBI lineage: Eukaryota > Metazoa > Chordata > Actinopteri > Cypriniformes > Leuciscidae > Pimephales > Pimephales promelas. The sequence continues at coordinate 20,524,046 of NC_142784.1, forward strand.
GGGAGAACTGCATCCGGTCTACTTAATCTAGCATGGTGACACAAGCTGAGTGATGCATATATTTAGTCGACTAACCACAATGAATTATTCATCTTTTGTTTTGCCTCGAGTGTTCGTTAGATAGTCTACACTCCTGTTTTATCAAAAGCTTCTCTGAACGCTTTTACCCGTTCTTGTAAACGCACATCTGAGAACTCACTCTTTACTGTTAAAGACAATGGCAGACACATTTACATGTACACCAACAGTTGTGAATATAGCTTTTCCAAGATTGTCCTTCTAAAAGATATTTGTTCCGCTCAATATTGCTGATTCATATACGTAATTTTATATTTATTAATGAATTCAATTACCAACATTTTTGAAAAAATAGTCCCACATATCTGAGAGGATTAAAGCAATGTGAGTTGTCCAAATGCAGAACATTTTATAATATTTTTCATAATATAATACAAAGTTTTGATATGTGCTATGGTAACAGGAATCACTCCCTTTTTAAAGTAGTGAATTGTGAAGTTACCTAATTATACAGACATTTAAATGGCTTCTGCCTCCCGTTTTATATCCAGGTTCATTTGTCACCTCTCAAATACAACTGACTGTGGGAACAACGTGTCCGTTGTTGTATTGCTGATAGTGTTAGTCTGCTACAGAGTTCTGAAGATGTAAGATTCTGGTATACTGTAAGGGGACCTTAAATAAGGCATGAGACTGGGTCACTGCTGTCTTGAGCTCCCAGCCCTCGGGAGCAGTGTAAGAGACGAGGTGTCAGAAGTGGGGCTGCACACACCTTATACTTATACTGATGGTTAAATGTAGCCTAGTGCTGTGTTGTGAGACATTCTCACACTTTACTGTATTTTTGGAAATACTTTTTTTTAGTTCTTTAAACCTTTTTTTTCCCCTAAAGTTATGCAGTGATTGTTATTCTCCAGATGTGCATAGTAGAATGAGGATGTGAGGTTAAATGCCTCTTATCATTTGTCGGAGCTTGTTTGGTACTAGTGTGTTCATGTCGTCTTTGAGCACGCCATCTGTTTGATGGCACTGTCACTGACCTCAGAGAGGGATGGTGTAGGGTCACTTCTGCAATGTTTGTGCACCTGAGCCTCAGCCAAGTGTGCAGATTGACATTTTCATTCTGCTGTGTTCTGGTCTAGGCCCTGTGGAAACAGCGCTGCTCTTGTCAGATAATGCCTATGAATTAGGCATGAAGGCCATGTGCTCATCCCATCACCACCTCCCCCACAAACTCCCATTCCTTGTCCAAACATCTTAAAACAGAAGTGCACACTTCTCAATTTTAACTGGCAACATTGGATGCTGTCAGTTTATTCTATCACTGCTGATGTTTTTAATGGCAGGTTAAATTCTTCACATATTATGTGGTGTTATCAGTTGTTTTGCTTATTTTCCATGAGCATTTTAACATTATTATTATTATTATTTGTTCAGTTCAAATTGATGGATGAATGGATGGAGAGAGGGGCTGATTTTGAAGAAAAAGAATGTAGTTTTGAGTCTGTAGAATCTTGAGTTTCTTCCTCGTTGCTAACTGGCTTCTCTTTTGGGTTTTCAAACTATGGCTCTAGTCTGTCAAAATGAGGGATGTGGAAAATGTGCCTGTAATGAAATGAATGAATGGAAGCAGACATGGAGTGATGTTTACTCACAGTGTCTGTGAGATAAAAGCATTAGGACCATTACCCTTTGAGCCAAGGGACTCCTGGAGTGGCACTGTATTGTATTTCGCCTGCTTTTATAAGGCTTTACAAATTACAGCTCTGGGAATATAAACAACAAGCTTATACAAGGAGTCTTTGTGCCTATGTCCCTGTCTTTTAAGGGGCAGCATTTTATTATCCTGTTATGCTCAGGTCATCATCGGGTTACACTTCAGGCCAAGCACAAATTAATAACATTGACCCTTAAGGTGAATTTAAGATGCCGAGTACAGCATCCAAACCCATCAGTTGTATTCGTCTTAATGAGTCATGTTTTTTTTTTTTTTTTTCAGCTTCTTTTTTCTCTCGTCCTCTCTTCTGCAGAAATCTAAATTTCCTCCAAGTACAGTGTGTATAATGGCTGTTTTGTTCCTTGTGCAGTCTACTGAGAGAATGCTTTAATAATTCACCTTTTGTTCATATCGGATTTGCAGCAATTGTTAGTCTTTGAAACGGTGACATTTATGTGTTCGTTGCAGCTTCAGCACAAGTGTCATGTTTTATTGAAGACAAGTTGCTTGTTTGTTCCTATAAGCACAGACCTGATGAAATTGGTGCTTGCTTCACTTCACAGTCACACATTCATGTGTAAAATAGTTTTCACAGTGCAGAAGTCTCAGCCACCTCAGATGGGATTTAATATTTAGAAGTTGTGAATTTAGTGTCGTCTTTGGTAAAGTGGTGTGGGCATGCATAGTTTTTCTGTTCTTTAAGCAACAAAAGTGTAATGATCCTAATACTGAGGCCTGGGGTGATTCTCAAATTTTGTATTTGTTTATATGAATAAAGACACAAATTCCTGCAGTAATCCCTGCAAGGTTTTTTTTTTTTTTTTGCTGATCACAAGAAGAACTTTTGCTTGACCCTTCTAACACATTTCCAAGCCAGTGAAGTTTCGCTTGGATTGTAAAGGCATGCCTATTCAAGAGGAAAATGCGTACTGCCGAGACAAGTATTGCTCCCTGTGAGGGAGAGCTTTTAGATCAGTGTTCCTCCCTTGGCAATTACTGACTTTTTTGCACTAACAATAGCAATGTAACAGTGATTTTTATTCTGAAGAGTTTATACTTGCAATTTATGGTTTTTCAGTAACAGGAACTAGAGAGAAGACTGAAGAGAAACGTCCTGTGTCTTGCTGTGAGCTTTCGTTCTCACAGCAAGGATTATAGTGTGCAATGTACATAATTTGTTAAAAAATATAAAAAGAAGGTTCTAACCAGCTAATTGTTTACAATGCAAACAGGAGGTCTGCATTTATTAAACTATGAATTACTGGGCAACCCAGGGTTCAGACATTCCTCTTCAACTGGGTCTTTTTTATTTTAATCGGGGCCACATGAATGCTGCAGATTTGAATCAAACTTTTGTGTTCGAGAATATGGTTTTCATCATGTTTGTTACTAAAGGCATCCCTTTTACCTAACTCGTTCCTATTATTACTCTACACTAATTACAAATGTGTTGCACCAGAATAGAAATAAATAAAAAAATGATCATACCCCAGTGAACTTGCATATTATTATGGACTGAATATTATATCCTAATGCAACTACTGAATGTAATACAGAGAAATACAGAGAAACAACATACAAAAATAAAAGAAAAAAATCTGTATAAATAATATTTTTTTCTTGGTCATTTTTTGTATTAAGATGTTGGATAAACTGAGGGACCGCTGGATGAACACAGGTCTGTGGGAAAAGCTTGAGGAGCGAAAGACTGTGATCACTGAGCCACGTGGTGGTGGCAAGGGTGATTTTGATGAGCTTCTGCAGACCTACTATGAGGCCATCAGAGGAACAGCATCCAACTGTGAAAACAGAGGTTAGTGTTGATTTATTCCAAATGCCTAGTTTAAATGTGTTGTCTGTGTGTTGATTGTGATTTCTTTTCCCAGATGGAGCGCTGCTGGTAGCTGTTTGCAGAGGGAAGGTGAGCGAGGGCTTAGACTTCACCGATGACAATGCCAGAGCAGTGGTTACTATTGGTATCCCATTCCCTAATATCAAGGATTTGCAGGTAACGGTCTGAAAAAAAAGCATATCTTTTGTATTTGACATGTCTTTGTAGTTTTCTCAATTTTTCTAGGTCATCGTAGTATCATCTGGATAACGCTATGATCTGATGATGAATGGAATCTCATGGATGATCTTTCTGAAAATGGCAGATATAATTAAAGGACAAGTTCGGTATTTTACACTTAAAGCCCTGTTTTAAGATCGTTTCTGATGAAACGAGGCACACATGTTGCTGGCCTGAGAATTTTTGGTTTCTGTGGTTGCACACCCAATGTGCATCGCCATTGTGTATTATCGCTGGGCTGGAGTGTCTATTATTCAAGCTCTCAACAGAAGGATGTACGGGTATGAGGCATTGGAAAAGAAGGTCAACAGTTTTACAACGAATGGTAAACAACGGTTTACAATAGTGCTACCACAGAAACCGAAAATTCTCGGGCCAGCGCATGTATCCAAATTTTAATCTTAACCTTAATCTTAAAACAGGGCTTTAAATGTAAAATACCGAACTTGTTCTTTAACAGAATTCTGTAAAAACATAACATAAAATTATTCCATCAAATATTTGTGTTAAAATCACTGTAACACCTGGCCTCAATGATTATTGGATACTGGACACAATTTTTGTTGGTCAATATTTGACACATTCCAAGTGGCTTAATCAGCTGTGAACTGATGGTAAATTTCCCCCTTTAGAGAGTATATTTCCTAGGCTATTGTAGTCTTTTTAAATCTGATTAAAAACTTTTTCACTTTTATTTGTCCTCTGCTCAACCCTGGAGTATCATTTCTCCTCTCATGTTCATATCTTTATAAAGTTACATTTCGTAGGCAGAACAACAGTCCCCCCTTGCTGTGATCCGTAAATGAATTCAGTAGTGATTGTGCTATGGTTTGCCTGTCCTTAGCAGATAGACCTGACCTTTAAGCTTCCCCCTCTGTCTACCTTGCTGTCAGAGTATGTTGAAGCTTTCCTAACTGGGTCTGTCACCGTGGGGATATGTACAGATGATTGACACTTCCGAGCCCTTCACCTTAGCGGAAGCTGTTGGCGTGGTTGTACCCTTACCTCTGGGAAGGCCTTTGATTTTTTTTTTTTTTTTTTTTCACTTCTGCTCCAGTAGAGGTCGATTCGAGTTTGCCATTTTGGATGAGTTTTGGAGGGTTCTGAGGGAGGTTTTAATCATGTGGCTTGTTGTGGACAAGCGCTGAGTCGATGTGCCAGAGGGGTTGAGGAGCAAAGAAGCGGGGGTTTCTAGTGCACCTGGCCAACCGTAATGCTTCTTCTGGTTTTAAATGCCACATGAAGTGGTTGACAGCACTCAAACGTGTTTGTTTGCTGCCCTCGATTTCTTCTCTATACCTCCCCCTTTGACAGGAGTAATGCTTTGTCTCATTTTCCTAGTGCAGCTTAAGAAGATGAAGTGTGAAGGAGTTTTAGTGTACTCTTTCTTACCTTAAAAAGATTCAAAGTTGTTTCTTGAGCTAATGCTATTAAGTAAATGAGAACTATTTTTGGACTATTATATTTGAACTATTAAATTTACAAAATGTCCTTTTTCAGCACATCTTTTTAAGTTTTGCTACTTTTTCATGGTTCCCATGGGGATGATTTTTTGTAATTGAAAGGTCTATTGTGAATATACACTTACGTTTTATTCTCTCTCCAGGTTGCTGAGTTGACACTAGGTTGAACTCCATTTTTGTAGTTTGATTAGATATATATCTTTATATAGCGTCACAGGACATTTTTATTCTTTTGCTAAATGACCATTGTCATGATGAAACTCAAGCACAATAAAACTGCAGGCATGTAACGTTACTTAAAAACAAAGACAGACAAAGATACTGCTAAACCATGACCACCATGTGTTTTAAGAAAAGGAAACTATTTTATTTTTATTAACGATATTTACAGCTTATCGAAATTATCTGTTCGTCGTCTCCAAAGATAGAAGGAATTGACCCCTCATTCAGATGAAGTCCATCGGCAAACCCTCCTTTATACTGGCGGAGGTTGTTACAGTTGGAATCTTTGAAGTGCTTTGCGCACACACACACAAAAAAAAATAATTTACTCACAGATGTGGGTACATTTCCTTCACAAATAAAACTTAACCAGGCACTTCAAAGAGGTTCTCATGCTGGCCGACGGTGTAATGATGCGTGTGGGTCACTACATCCAACAACCGAACATTTTGACTTATCTTCTCGTAACTTCTTCCTTGAGCTTGGTCTACAAAATGGGAGCGAGAAATAAAAATGGCGGGTTGCTCGAAGTGTTGGCCTGGTAGTCAATGTCCTTATTTGGCATTTCCGCTGCAAATACTGTAATGTAATTGTTCAAAATACGTCACAGAGAACAGAAAAATCGGAACAGGTTGCAAAATATGACCAAAACAGAGTGTAAAGATATAAACGAAGCACCTGAAGAGAATAATTTAAACTTTTCTGTACTTATAAACATTACAAATATACAACAAAATGCATTTAAGGGCTAAAAAAGTGGATTTAGCATGATATGTCCCCTGCAATTTATTCCTGTGATAGGAAAGCTGTTCTTTTGAGACATTTCTTTTTTTTTTTTCTTTTTTTTGGTATTGGTCAAATCAGTCTACAAAATTATGAATTGTGTAATAGCAAATTAGTCTGAATCTTTTTTTTTTCTTTTCTTTTCAAAATCTTTGTTCTGTAATCACAATTGACTGGAAACGTCATGGAAATCCATTTACTAAGAAGTGGAAACTAGTTTATTCAAGCAATTTTAATACGTCCATCTTATTCTGTTTGTTGTTCATAAATTAACATCAGACAGTCTTGTGTTTGATTGCTACAAGATGATGCATCTTCTTTGATGGATGGGGGGTGGAGATGAGCCCTGGGGATACCTAGGATATGACCCTATTAATGCAATGTAAAGAGAGGACACTGATACTATTTACTGTCAGAGCAATGGTTACTCTGTCTAAAGCAAATTAATGCTTTCATTGACACTCACAGGGCCGTTAAACAGCCACGCATACATCTTAGTGACAACGCACAAAAACTGCTTCATTCATGATGATGAGTTTTTAAAACTCTAGTGCAATTTTCTTCAGAGAATATAGAAATCTAGATTTAAAAAAAAAAAAATCTTAACTTTTAGGACTGTACACGCATAAATTAATTGTGACTCACTTTTCTACTCTCCAGTCAGAGTAGAGGTCCTGTTGAGTAGATGCCTGCACAGTCTTCCCAGATAGACAGAAAAGCTATTAAAGTGCCTCTAAAATGAGAGTATTGCTTTTATTAGTCCGCTATTGGGAACAAGATCAAAGGTGAACTTTAAACAGTCTAAGGCATTGTAAGCCGATGGTGCACACATAAAAATAGCCTCTGGTGAACATAAAACTGGAGGGAACATGTTTTGTTTCACTAAGAAAAATAATCTCCGATTTAAAAGGCAGTAAAAGGGCTATTCCAGCTGATGCTGTCTCTTGATGCCTAATGAACAGCTTGAACATGGAAAGTGTGTTAAAATGTAAAGGTTTGTGTGGAATGTTGTATATTGTTTCTCTTTGATTTTCCTTTTAATTGAGGAGCCGAGAACTCTTAGTGTGACCTAACACAGACAGACAGTGGGCTACGAGATCTCAGTGACGGGCACGACGGCGGCAGTGTTCTGCTCTGCTGCAATGCATGCCTTTTGGTCAAATGTCTGTTTTTAAGGATGAACAGGTAAAGAGGTTGAAGCTGATGAGAGAGTGGGCTATCTCTTGACATTTTACGTAATCGCTTCCAGCTTGTGGTTTCTTGCACATTGAGGAGATTTGGCTAGCAGCGAGAATTGGCTTTTTCACATATGCAAGCTGTCATGTCGGATTGAGTGTTGACGTGGTTCTAGGAGGTGAAGGCCTTGATAGTGAAATAGACTCTGATTGGATTTAGATGACAGTCAGCCTTGGGGTAACGGCCTTTAGTTGACAACAGGATCTCTATCCAGATGCTTTTAACCCTTCCAGTGGGTTAGAGATTGAGATGTGCATCAAATGGCAGATTCACTCATGCTTAAGTGTTTGCTCTTCTATTCAGTCCCATGTGTATATCAACGTGTCCTTGTGTTCCTAAATATTCTTGATTAAAGTGTGTGACAACATCGCGAATGACGCAGAGCTGATGTATACAAGAGACAGGTCTTACCTGCGATGGTCATGCCCTTGTTCAGGTTTTGGCATCTGAAACACAGTAGCTGTCATAGATAGTTAAAGGCTTTTGCCGTCCTGTCCCATCAGACGGGATTTGAACTTTTCACTTGTCAATTCAAAAAGGTTAACATTAAAACAGTGAGGGCAGTGGGTGAAAATTGATGGATGCCTCCCTGGCATTTTTATGGCAAAGCAGATGCCTATTGTCTGGTGGCCTCTTTCTTCCGCCTCTTTGCAATGGATCAGCGGGTGTGGGCAGGCAAGTATGAAAGCACTAACAGGCCCAGGGTGTCATCTTCAGGGGAGCCTTGCCCTCTGCAGATCACCCCTCACCAGTCCTACCTCCTGCCAGTGTTAATCTAATTAGTTCTGTATGGGTGGTACGATGGTGACACAGCTGCCTGATTCCCAGGTGTGGCCTGTCGGGCCTTCTGATATATGAGAAGTGAGTGAAGAAAATGTATATTGTCTACCAAGTTTCGAATAGAATCATTGTTTGCACGTGACAAACATTCTGCTATAATTTACTGTCATTTTAAACCAGTATGACTTCCTTTCTTCTGTGAAACAAAAGGTGAATTAGTTCACCCAAAAATGAAAATTTTGTCGGTAATTACTCACCCTCATGTTGTTCCAACCCCATAAGACTTTCGTTCATCTTCGGAACGCAAATTAAGATATTTTTGATTTCAAAAATCTGAGAGCTCCATAGGCTTTTAAGGGATTGAAACTTGCCGGAATAAAAGTTATTCAAGACATGGAATCTGTTCAACAGGCTTTTCACGGCCCTGGAAAACTGCGGTTATAAACCTGGAACTTTAAAATTATATTTTCCAGGCCTCTAAATGAATGAAATGGAGGGAAAATCATAGAAAAGTCATGTACATTTCTATGTATAGACTATGGTTCAAAGACTTGGGGTCAGCAAGATGTTGTTATGTGTTTTATGCTTACCAAGGCTCCATTTAATAAAAATGCAGTGAAAGAAATATTATTGCAATTTAAAATGATTCTTTTATGTTTCCATATATTTTAAAATGCACTATTCCTGTGTTAGCAAAGTTGAATTTTCAGCATCATTACTCCAGTCTTCACTGTCACATGATCCTTCAGAAATCATTCTAATTTGCTGATTTGGTGATCAATTAATTACACCTCTGCAGGAAAATAAGTATTAATACAAACATCATAAAAAATCATTTTCCATAATGTGTGGAAGCCCTGCTTCTAAAATGCACTTTTATCTTGTATCCCGACTATCACCTGAAATTTCTATGTTTAGTGTTTTTAGAGACTACTTTAGTTTGAGTCATTGTTTCTTTTGCATTGCAGGTTGAACTAAAGATGAAATATAATGACAAGCATGCCAAGTCCCGAGGGCTTCTGCCTGGTGGGCGCTGGTACGAGATTCAAGCATATCGGGCACTAAACCAGGCACTCGGAAGGTAAAAGCCATTTCAGGGTTGATGTTTATGCAGTTAGTCTGACATGATACAAATCTTTTAAGATCTATTTGGTGTAACAATATGTTTGCTGATGTCCTAGGTGTATTCGACATCGAAATGACTGGGGGGCACTTATACTGGTAGACGACCGGTTTAAGACGAACCCAAACAAATACATCACAGGTGGTGTAGAATCTCTAAAAATGATTTTGCCATTATATCACCCAACTGTAGTTACATTTCTGTATCACTAGATGGAGATAATGACCTAGCGCATGGGTTTTGAAATGTTAGACTGTGGGCTGCGGCCAGATAATGTGTACATAAGGTCTTGCTCTTTTACATGTAACAGTGATGGGTTGAAAACATTCTTTACTTGAAAATCTACACAGATTGACAGCACTGTGGTAGTGTGTTATGAAAATAGTGGTCATGTAGAGTGGTTAAATGTTTGTTAAACACTGCTGTCCTCTTCTCTCAGGCCTGTCAAAATGGGTGCGTCAGCTAGTGAGGCACCATGACACCTTTACTGGCGCCATGCTGTCCCTGGAGTCCTTTTCTCAAGGCCAGCTGGGGGCAGTAGAGACCTTCGAAGAGACACAATCTCAGGCTGTCACTCAATACCCCAGCCCTTCCAATGTTACCTCTCCCCCTCCTGAGATAATCACCCCCAACAAGCATTTTGACCCTCAGCCTGCACCACTAAACCTACACACCGAGATGCAGGCAGCCAACTCTGAGAGCAGGTCTTCTGAGTCAGGTATATTTCTTGGGTTGAAACTTGAGGGTTGGGTTGAAACACCCCTTGAGGAGCATAGAAACGTATAACAAACAACAAACAAAAAGTGCTTTCAGTAGCCTATAGATTATCTAAACGTTTTCCATTCAAGAACTGTGAGTGAATTTTCTTCATCTTTAGCCTACTGTAGTTTTTCTTTACTATGACAACATAGACTGCTACAGGAAATCTATTAAGCGGCATTCACGCATGAATCTCTTTTGAAATATAAGAAGTAATGTGGTTTGTCCTGTCCGTTTAATCCCCTAAGACATAACTGGCTGTGTTTACGTTAATTTTGCACAAGTACATTAAACCACGGAGGCGCACAGCTACATGCGCGAGCAGTCTACATAAACAAAGCGCGCGTGAGGATTTGAAATTGAAAGCAGTCTTCCTTTATAGTGAGGTTCATATTTTAAATATATAAGTCCACTGCATTCCAAACCACATAAATGATGATTCGTAGAGCATTCATAAGGAAAATATACCGGCGGGCAAGACAGCACACTTCAAGTGTAACATCAAAGAAAGTGCGCGTGCAATGAAGCCTGTGAATGTCCTCGTAATTCGCTGCAATCTTTCCGAACTTTATGAAAGATTATTTTACGGAAGGTTCCAGTGGTGTGTGTAGGCCTATGTGAGGAATTGAAAGCAAGCAGAATACGTGTTTCTAAAGCAAACTCAGTGTCATCGCACATCTGGTTAAAAACTAAACTCAGAATCGATTCTGAAATTCGATCCAGAATCGTTGGAGAGAGAATCGCGATGCATCGATGGATCGTTTTTTTTTTTTTTTTTTTTTTTTTCCTTCCACCCCTATTTGTAGTGGAGATAAGTGGTACCCATTGGGGTCTTCTGCTGTTGTTGCCCATCCGCCTCAAGGTGTGTGTGTTGTGGCTTAACAAATGCTTTGCTGCATACCTCGGTTTTAACGAGTGGTTATTTGAATCAAAGTTGCTCTTCTATCTGCTTAAATCAGTCGGCACATTCTTCTCTGACCTCTAGCATCAACAAGGCATTTTAGCCCACAGGACTGCTGCATACTGGATGTTTTTCCCTTTTCACACCATTCTTTGTTAACCCTAGAAATGGTTGTGCGTGAAAATCCCAGTAACTGAGTAGACTGTGAAATACTTAGACCGGCCCGTCTGGCAGCAACAACCATGCCACGCTCAAAAATGCTTAAATCACCTTTCTGTCCCATTCTGACATTCAGTTTGGAGTTCAGGAGATTGTCTTGACCAGGACCACACCCCTAAATGCATTGAAGCAACTGCCATGTGATTGGTTGATTAGATAATTGGATTGTGAAATTAAACAGGTGTTCCTAATAATCATTTAGTTGAGTGTATATTATACATGCATCATACATTTTAAAATGGTATCATTTTAAAATTGTATCAGCTTTAGTGAGGGTGAGAGACTTCTTTCAAACATATTTTAATAAAAAAAAACTGACCCAAAACATTTTAAAGCTAGTGGATGCAAACATTCTTCAGCATTTCTCCTTTAGTTTTCCACCAAAAAAAAAATATATATATATATCTATAAGAAAGTATTTAGAATGACATAAGGGTGAATAAACAATGACCTAATTTATGTTTGGGTCACCTATTACTTTAACATTGTGGGTATTTTTAGGTAAAACCATCTGGTAAGTGATCGTGCATTTCTGTGGTAAGGACATGTATGCGTGTGTACTGTACATGCTCTTCACTCCTCATTGCCCCTGTCAGACTCTGTGGCCCCTGACTGACTGAACATCATTGGGATGAGCAGATGTCTTGACTGTTGCTTTTAATGAAATCCCTTTGACCTTTGTTTGTGGTAGATTGAGCGTGAATATTTGCATACTCTTGAGAATAAATCATGGACTCCACTCATTCAGACACACAAACCATAATGAAGACTCAAAACTAAACCCCACACAATTATCATAGAGAACCTGTGCTCCACCACTTAATCAAAGCTAGCCATCAAACAATTTTAATCTGTGGGACAATGCTGGCTGTAGTGTTTTAACCAAAGTAGTGTTGCTTTGAGGTATACCCAAGAGTTGTGTATAATTGTCACTGATGTTTTTGTGTCTGTCTGTTTCAGCAGGTGACCAAAAGTGTAAACAGCATCCATCTGAACCTACCACATTGCCTAGCAGAAAACGTAATGTCCACAGAACAGTATGGCCTACAGACCATCTATTCACCTCCTCTCCAGTCAGTAGCCAATTCAAGACTTCTATTTTTCAAATCGAGCAGGGTGCAAATTCAGTGAACAACAAGCAAGTTCAGCAGGGACTTATTCCTGCGCTTTCTGTGACACCAAAGAACCAAATAAATGGCGCTTCTGACCTAAATGACAGCTCATTTGAACCTCAGCTTGAGCAGCTCTTTGTGATCCCTAGCTCTACGTTGAAGCTGAACACCAGTGGAATGGACCTTGATTACACTGAAGAGGGTGAACAAAGTATCTTCTACAGCCCTGAGCTGTTTGAAGGAGACGGGGAAGAGAAGGAAGAGTCTACTGAGGTGGAAAGATCTCCTGCAGAAGTCAGCCATCCTGCTAGCAGCACAGCCAGCATTCTTTTGGACGATCTGTTTGGTTTAGAGCAGGGAAAGAGGACACTGTCCAAAGACATTGTGAACACCACTGTCCCAGACAACACATTATTAAAGGGTTGTGTAGAGCAGAAAGAATCATACTGTAGTGCAGACTTTGAGAATGTGTCTGCCTCACAAAATGACGCCAACAGTAGTCGGTCACGTAGACTCTCCAGATCTAGGCAGAAAAGGCCAAGCACATCAGCAGCATCAGGTAAACTCACCAACTATTTTAAAATTGTGCCCCCAACCAGCCAACCATGCATCATCACAGTTGATGACTGATAATGTTCAACTTTGTGTTATTTTGTACACTTATTTGGTGCAATAATGTGTATTTTATCCGAACCACAAAAACAAAACCCATGGCCGCTGATTTGTCTTTAATATGTTCCCCATCGCATATCTTTTATAAGAATTGTATCTTTTATAAGAATTATTAAAAATAAGTGACAAGTGCATCCTCGACTCTGTGACGTGATGTCTTGACCGGGTTGATTTTAATGAGATGTACTGTGCTATGGCTGATAAAAACTGGAAGGAGGTGCAGGGAGGGGTTAACATGGCCGATTTCACTCGGCTTGGAGGTTCTACATTTTTACTAAGAAATTACAGGCCAGTAAAATTTTGTGAACTTTGGATCTAAATGGGGGCAGCTCTGTAGTTGCCGGGTGTCCGGGGCGCCATGGGCAAACGAGTCTGTAAACAGGCACAGGAAGCTGCTTCTTTCTGTCTCACTCTCATGAACAGCTTGAAGAAATGATAACAGAAGAATAATTGTCACATATGCACACAATTAACAATGAATGGAGCAATTTCTACAGTAAAATATGTTTAATAGTGGTTATTAAAAATGTTATTGTTAATATTAATAGTAATCATATTGGTTTATTCGCAGTAATACTAGTTTATTTTGCTTAATGTTTCTCTCCTTCTGTTTCCACAACCTCAAATAGCAATGAATAAGTTATTATTATTGTTAATATGTTTGCTATTTTTAGTAAACATTTTATATTGTATATTTGTTAAAACATTTTCCACACACAAAACAAATTTATTGTTTATCAATTTTAAAATGTAATAGAAAAATTGTTGAAAATTTTACAGTGACCAATTGGACAAGCATACATTTCTAATAAAATTAGTATCATAATTCTGGCTGTCTGTTAGAGCTAGAAAAAGTTTTCTTATTTGAATTCGTAAGTAGGGCTGTATGTGGTTAAAGTATTTGTTCCACATACATTCGCAACCGAAGAATAATGCATTTATGGATGATGTTTTTGAAAGGTGTTGTTACTGGCTGGAATATTCCTCTTACTCTGATAAACTTACATTGAACTCTAGAATATGTTAACCCTCACATTACGTTCCAAGGAACATATTAAATTTAATTGTTTTTCTGAGACTTTGTGCAGTTAGGAATTGGAGTTGGGGGACGTGGGGGCAAATTAACCCCCATCAGCCTGACAAGATTTGTCTCGTTAGAGGGGCTTAAGCAGCAACACCGTTAATGTGGGGGCCATAGAAGAAATTTTATTAAAGCTCATCCCTCTTCATCTGGCCTGTGCGGAGGCAGCCAGTTCGTTATTGTAATTGCATGGCGGGCTGTGACCGACCCATTAGTATCAATCTGAATAAGGATGCTAAAGGCTAAGGAGTGAGAATGTGTGTAGATCAAGACGTCCTAATAAGCTGTCTGCAGCCGCGCAGGACTGTGAAACATTTGGACCCTGCCCCAGCTAGCCCTTTATTAAACTAATAAATTGAATTTAATTAGCCTAAATCAGCCCTTCTCTGTCCATAATCATTTGAATGTTTATTTTAATCGGAGCTGCTCTGCAAAAAAAGCTTTTTCCACTATTTTAAGCATTATTGTGTTTAGGCATTATGATTTTCTCAATGCTCATTCTGAAGTTGCATGTGCTTTAATTCAGCAGGTCAAAGTTCAGACGCAAGGATCAGGGAGAGAGTGGCAGTGAAGTGGCAAGCTCAAAATCCACACAAAACTAGTTCAATGCCTCCAACCTCACTCAAACCAGAGCTAATCCAGAAAACGAAAGGCCATATCCTGAATAGAATGGAGACAAAGCACACACATAGAGGTAGCCTGCAGAAATTAAGGGAAGATGACGGTTTTGGACAGGAAAATGGTAGCGGTGTACAAAGTGTAGTCCTCCACAACCAATTCACCCATGTCAGAACAAATGCCATTGCAGTGCCACTACACGGAGCCAAACGAAGAGATTCAGTCAGACACCCAACACAGAGACCCTTGGGGCATCATGGGGCATCTGAGGTCTCATCTGCAGAGAGGTTAAAGAGGGAGAAAAGAACTAATAAAGCTGGCACTTGTGTAACAGTCAAACCTTTGCCTCCTACATCTGTAGAGGTGCAGAATGACAACTTCGAGACCCAAACTGGTAGGAGAATCTGCTTATATGTCTTTCAATTCTATGTACTAATTGATTTCTTAATATTTAGAGTTGTTTCTATGAACAGGTATCAGAGTTCAGAGATCATATCTAAGGAAGAACAGACAGCCAAAGAAGCCAAAAATGGCACAGGAAGCTACAAAGGTTAGCCAAATATTGGTGTTGTGCAGTTGATGCTCAGTGGTTGAATTTTCTTTTTGTGACCTGGAGCCTTTCTCTTTCAGCGGTTATCCAGTACATCTGTCTTTGTGAATGAGCTGGAGTCCTTTGACCAAGGTAAGGGAAATTATGGTATATATATTTATTCATTCAAATTATTATTCATTAGATATAAATTATGGTATATATATTTATTTATTATTATGGAATATATATATATATATATATATATATATATATATATATTCCTCTTAAACGCAAAAGAAAGAAGTCTTACCTTTGAAAAGTAGTCTACATATTGTAAATATTTTTTTATTTTAATTTTTATTCTAAGATAACCACATCTAAGTGGGACACACCTTTAGTGTCCCATTGTTGTGTGGTCTATGCTGCTACTTGTGTAAAGAACTATTATCCTTTTTGTCCTAAATAGAGAAGTGCGGTCCTATTTACCTGACTGAAAGGTAGATGGGCCATAATGATGCATTTTGACCCTGCAAGGTCTTTCAGACTGTCAAATAATTTGCTCTTACTTTCCTGGTAAAAATATCAAAGTATTCACTAATTCTATGCCACATGTAATTAAGCTTTGCAATATAATAATAAATCATTTTGGTTTTCCTTCATTAATCCATTTATATTCTTAGTGATGAGATCCTCAGTGTCATAAGAAAAAAATTGACCAGGCATGCTCTCTGAAAGATTAACTTACAACTGATTTGCCGACACCCAGTCAATATTAGAACAACATGCTAGCACTTATTTGTGTGGTTATTTAAGCTGAAAGATCATAGACGAATGCACAGTCCTTTTCTCTGTTTTTCATGTTTTTGTCAACCCTGTACATGTATAAATGTCCACCGGACTCTTGTATGACACCATATGGATGGAATTCTTCAAACTGGGAAAAAAAATCCTTATTGATTGGAAGTCCTTGAGCCTGTCTGGTTCTTACCAGATCCAGACAGGTACTTAGACACAAAAAGGAAGCCATGGAAAAGTACCTTAAAAT
Organism: Pimephales promelas; assembly: GCF_988280905.1. NCBI lineage: Eukaryota > Metazoa > Chordata > Actinopteri > Cypriniformes > Leuciscidae > Pimephales > Pimephales promelas. The sequence continues at coordinate 20,540,398 of NC_142784.1, forward strand.
GTCATTATAACTTCATTGTGTTTTTCTATTAGAGATGTCCAATAATTGAGTAAATTAATTAATATCCTGTGAAATATTGATCAACATCATACAAGGGCTTATTGGTGTTGTTGTTAATAGGCTATCTGCACCATGAACATAAGTTTATTGATCCACAAAGTTGCAGTTAGTAGTCATTAATTTTTAATGTGTATGGTGTGTCCGGACTCAGATGACCCATTAAATCAGGACAATATTTAAGTGTCAAAACACTTTTATTTTTATTTTTTCAATCATTCAGATGTTTGTGGAATATTTAAGCAGCACAACCTTTTTCTGCAGTGATGATAAAACAAAATTTAGAGCACCAAATCAGTATAGGCTATTAGAATAATTTCTGAAGGAAAGACTGGAGTAATGATGCTGAAAATTCAGCTTTGCATCACAAAAATAAATTACATTGTAAAATATATTAGTTTTATTAAACAGTTTTATTAAATTCTAATACAATTTGATAAGTGTAAGAGTCACTAAGAACTATGTTTATTGACAATTACATATAAATTCTTCTATATTATTTTGTCTATACTATATTTAAACAATAAAAAGAATCACTTTAAATGCTAACTTTGAAGTACTGTATGAAAACGAATATTCATCTTGGGATTTGCTTAAAATAAACATTTAACAGTGTTATTAAATTATTTGTGTTTTTAAGTGAGCATTAGGTAAAAGAAAAGGAAATCTAAATGTCAAAATAGCAGATAATGATGCAGATAATTAAAAAAAAGCTAATTTCTACCAATATCCACGTACAGCGCTATTTTTAAATATATATTTACTTAAAATAAATTGTAAAAAGTGTCACCTTGTGCTGTTGATGCTAATTTTGTTACACTTTAAAAACACACTGCTAGTTTTGCTTGTTTTAATGTAAGGAAAAGTTGTTGCACGTGTGGAATATGTCCTGGAGCCATTTACAACACAGCCCACCACCTGCTTTGAACTTATGCTGCAGTGGGCTTTCGTTACCCTCCTGTCCCCTGCTCAACTTGACAAATCTTCCACCCTTCTGGCCTGACCTCCATCTGGGCCACATACACTGTAGCATGGGGCAGACACACTCCCCAGAGGTGACATCCCATCATTCTCACGGCCACCATCCCACCATGTAAATCGCATCTCCCACTGATGTATAATGGAGGTTTCATCTACTGCTGGCACTGTAATCATTGCTTTTCTGATACCGTTGGCCCATATTTTTTTCTTCTTCTTGGCCTTTTGTCTTTGCCTTAGAGCAGAGCTTGACAGCTCTCAAAGGTGTTAGCCTCAGCCGTTACCTCTCAACGGCGTTCAAACTTTAGTTAATAATGGCCGAGGACGTTGAGGGCACATTAAATAATTGGCCATTATTCACAGCCTGTAGGGAGCTTAAGCACACATGGCGTTGTTTGGTGTTTTTTAATGTGGAGAAGGAAGGTTGACAGACCTTGACCCCATTACGGAGGTTAACGTTATATTTGTAATTAAACTGGATCATTTTGTCTCATGAGAGGAAATTATCACGCTTCACAGAGTATAAAATGTGATCATTCAGAGCAGAGCTTTTCACTTCACTGCTTTTTGGATGAAACAAAAGAAAACATTGCTTCCTTTATTTGCAAAATGACTAAGCTTATTTTAATGTTGTACATTTTAAAAATTTAAAAATTTTGGTTTTTGGCTTTAAAAATTTGTTTTAAACATTAACTAAGTATATTTTAATTTATGCATATGTTTTTGTATGTTACAGTGCCTTCAATACAGAATTCACTTTGACAGATTATCTGTACAAGATTTGTTTTTCCCCCCCATGATCATCCATCTTTGACTCCCACCTTGTTTTGTTCTTTAATATGAGCAGTAGTCTTGGATATGAAAAGGTAAACACAATGAACTGGACATGACTTCAAAGGGTTTGTGCTGTATTTGAGGCAGCGTGTACCCAAGCATTGCACAGCAAAGGAAGCTGTGAAAGCATTGTTAGGGACGGAGGGTGGGGTGATGTTATAACTTGTGGTTTGGGTTTGGGTGCTTTAAAGGCACACTATGCAAGAACTGCACCTTAAGATAACAGCTTCAAACTAATTTCGGTGGTAAACAAACTCATAGTAGGGCGAATCATCCTTGAAGTCAAGTTTGAGGAGGGACGCTGCTGGAAAAACAACGTCACACACATCAACCACAACATGAAGCACGAAGACACTTGAGTGCATTTCAGACGTGATATTCGATGGAAAAAGCAAAGAAAACGCGGCCGGAAGAGACTAGGAAAAGGAAAAGAGAATGAGCCTCTCTGCTCAACCCGTAAATAAATGCATCGATCCGCAAGTTCTGTTTGAGTTCTTTATTGGTCTAGTGTTAGATCTCTTATTTAATGCAAAAAAAAAAAAAAAAAAACACACTATGCAAGATTTGTACCTTAATATAACAGCTTCAAATGGGTTTCAGGCTGTGAGTGCAGAGACCAGTTAATGGCAGAGACGCTCTGCTTGAGTGGTATTTATGACAGTAACGTTAAATACAAGTATTCCAAAGCGATTCTAGAGGTCGCCGTTTGACAAAAACGAAATTCTTACATAATGTGCCTTTAACTAGCAGTGGCTTGTAGACAGGCGGTTGCCTGCCTAGTCACTGAATGTTTGTTGCTGCAGCAACAGTCTGCACCAGTCTTGATTAATCTTTTTTTTTCTTTTCTTTTTTTTTAAGGGGGATGCGACTAGTTAGGTGAGGAGCAATCTATAATGTAATGGATAGCTAATCCTCATTTTGGTTAATCTGTCTGTCATGTCAGCATCTTGTGCTGGCTTGGATGCCAGTTTTTACAGCCCAGATTCAGAATAAAAACCCTTATGGGCTGTAGAGGCTCTGTTAGAGGTTTAGACCTATAATCTCTGATTAATAATTGGCTCATGAGCAGACAAAGGTATTAAGGAACACATTAACATCAAGGTCTAACATGCCTCACGTCTTTGGTTTTTAAAACTATACCAGTTAATATTACTATAAATGTTGTTTTAAGAATGGGTGCAAGTTATAAAACCATTTCTTTAAGATTTTTCATTACATGTGTTGTTTCCAACATGTAATCTTGAAGTCTGAAGGCGCTGTTGGCCGGCTTTGATCATCTTAGTTCCTAAACATCTCCCCCTCAATCTGTCTGCAGACACAGCTGTCAAATCTTGGCTTGGGTTATAGTTTTGGAGCCCCTTGAACAATAAACCCGGATTTCTTTCAGAGGTTTATTCAGAATTAAACGCTTAATCTGAATTAACAGTTTGATAAGTAGACTAATCTGAGTATAGACAATCTTTGTTATGGTTCATCCTCTGTTGTTTACTTAAAGCCTTTAAAAGTTTTTTTTTTTTCTTTTTCTGTAATCTGTTAAATCATAGAGGCCACTTGTCAGATAGGTGACTTGAGTTTAACCTGATGTGTTATAGTCTTAATATCAAAAGTAGTTTGTATTCCTTTGTTGCCAACCAGATACATTTTGCTCTGTTGTGTATTTTATTATTATTATTATTATTTTTGTTTTGTGGTTCATATCTTTTTTTATAGGCAAATCATTTTTTCCAGTGCACATTTCTAATGCTGCTTATTCCCATATTCATGTACATAGTTCTAGTTACATAAATGTATCTGAAGGTTTGTCGACTAATGAATGTCTCTTTCATGTAGTTTTTTTAGTGCTGGAGTGGCCATTAGTTTAATCAATCAAAGACTTGGGACTGATTTGGTAACTCCCTATTGTCATTTCCATTAGGTAGAAATTGATTTCCTAATTATGAGAGAGTAATCATGAGTTGTTTAATTAATACAGTTAAACATTGCTGTTGAAACACATCATGGAATCAATAAAATTGACTTTTTTTAATAGAGATGGACCTTATATTGAACCAAGCAGCCTTCTTCTGGAGGTGGGGGAGTGTGGGTATCTGGATCTAATGGCCTGTTTACAACTGGTATTAAGATGGACGTGGACGATGCACGATGCTAAATACAGGTGTAAATGGCATCTAAAACTTTTTGAGCTTGTCCACTTTCGACCACTTCCAGAGGTAGTCAAAAACGCATTCAAAAAGATTGCAAATGCTCATGTGGTCGAATGCATTCGAATAGCCACAATTGACCGCCAACTCTTCGCCTAATGACTTCTTGTGTAAATTATGGGAAGCGCACTAGCTAGACGGAATTTAAACTTTGTCGGCTGAAGACCCTAGTGAGTCACACACCCACCATGTTCAGCGAGTTCTTGTGGCTATCAAACAGAAACGATACTGCTCTGCTACTGCTCTCGTATGTTTCGCATCTTAATGCTAGGTGTAAATGGGGCCTAAGAGAGTTTTGTAAATGTAGCATGTTTCTAGACTTTATATGTACTTTTTCTTCTGTAGTCACTGTGTTTTAAACCTCTTTGGAACTGATTCCCTATAGGCAGACAGACCGTTGCTTAGATTGAACAGAGACTTATTTTAAAAAGTTGTGCCTCTTCACAATGACTCGCTTGGTTTAGTCCTCAGTTGTAAGTCGCTTTGGATAAATAACTAAATGTAAAAAATGTAATTCTTTCAGCATGATTCATGTAAAAGCACTGTCTGGTAAAGAGCCACAAACAACAGCAAATCAGCCAGACAATGGATAACAGCCTCTCATTGTCCTATTTTGCTGTGGTATTGCTAGACTGCTCATATATTACCTCACATTCCCCTTGATTTGTGATGTAGGTGCCTGTAAAGTTGTCTGATTCCACCATGTGTTTTTGATTTCGCTGTAGGCTAGGTGGAAAGCTTGTGAAGTTCACTATTCTGGGAAAAATGTCTCCTCGGTGCTGTTCATAGCGGGGATTACCTGAGCTATGAGCCTTGGCGGTCTTCATGCCATGCTATAAGAGCCCGCGCTGGCTCCTATTGGAGGAGAGAGCACTCTTTCCTGCCCAGGGTGCTAAATAACCAGGCTCTTGAAGGTCTGTCTCCTACACTCTAAAAAGTGCTGGGGTGTTTTAACCCAACTTTGGGTCAAATATGGACAAACCCAGCCATTGGGTTATTTTTTAACCCAACGTTTGGGTTTGTCCATATTTGTCCCAAATTTAGGTTAAAACAACCCAGCATTTTTAGAGTGTACCCCACCAAAAAATGTTAAGGGACAATATGTGATTTACTTGCTGAGTTTAAAGGTAAATCAGTGACTTAATGCCTTGTTGGTACTGTAGATGTTCCATGCTGTAAGTGATTTGCTGTTGTCTAAATGCTGCAGACAAGCTGTTTTGTGTGATATCGATGCAGGTCATAAACTTAATTTAGGCCCCTGTTCCTTCCCTCATACTCCACTGTGTGTGTACATGTTGATCATGTTTATCAGGCATTTTTCAGGGTAAGTTGCAGTGTACTGTTCTGTATGGTTCTGGAGTACAGTAAGACAAGCACACAACAAAACACAACCTTTCAGAGAATTTCTAGTTTAACTGCCAAATAGCTTTATACATATGTGACTTTCACAGGCTTCTGCCTTATTTGAACTCCCATATCTACATATTGCCCCTATCTTTTTTGTTAAATATTTTGACTAATCTGATACAGAGATTACCAATACATTTGGATGCCAGTGGAATTTTTAATACATTTCAGTCTAAAATTAGGAAACTATGAGGCATAAGTAATAAGTTATACACATACATGACTTTTCCACATCTAGAGGTAAAATAAGGTTACCTGCATTTATTCTACAAAAAATACAAAAAAACACCTGTTGTTGGAGGGGTGATTTACAATAAGAAATATCTTGATTGTTATACTGCTTTATTCATTATTATTGCATTATTTAGTTTTATATATTTTATGTGGGGTTGGATGGAATGCATGTCATTTTCAGTACTAATAATTACTACGGGTACTTGATAATAATATTAACACTGTACAATTAGGTTCTATACGTTAGCATTACTTAATGCCAAAATTAATGTGATATAGCAATGAACAGTATTTTGTTACATCATTTTTTAATCCTGGTTCATGTTAATTTGAATACATGAATACATTTTTAACATTTCAAGGGGTTTCAATATACAGTACATTATGTATTATTAACAAAGAACACTAATTTATTTATAAAATAACCTTAAACTAGATTAATAAGTGCTTTAAAAAATCTTAGGTCATCACACCGGATGCATTAAGTAATGTAAAGTGTTATGTAATAATAATAATTTCATTGCCAGAGTCTCTCCATATGATGTCTGCATATAAAGCATAAGTAATAAGTTTAATTCACTTGCATGACTTTTACACAGGGTTTTTATTTGACATATGCAATGTGCCAGAGCACCATAAGTAAACAGTAAGCATGTTCTTAACAAGTCGATAGCGATTTCATCAGAGAAACCAATCAATCGTCTACTGTTAAATCCGGCTGCCAGCCCCCAGAATGATGGATGCTAGATCTGTTTGTAAAGTTTTGTGTGAAAAAAAAAATATCTCCTGGCTGTGAGAGAATGCCCGGCTCCTCCTCTCTCAGAGCTTGTAAATGAGTGAAGGAAACCTAAGTGAAAATTGAATGCTTTAGAAGTGTGTATGCACGCCTGTTAGCGCATTTGTGTGCCTCGCTAGAATGTAGGTGGTCTGTGGTTGTGTAAATATTGGAAGCTCTGAGACACAGTGTGTCAAAACACGCAGGGTTTCAAGTGCCACGCTAATGAATGGGGGCCACATGTAGAGTGCCACGGCAGTTTGTTTAAGCAAATGAACTCTGCTGACAGACATCTGCCCTAATGTGCAGGCAGAGACAGCTCTGATGCAGGATTTATACACAGACACACATACTAAGGCACACCCTTCCCCTTCGTGCCTCTGTCTAGAGGCGACTTCAGAGGCCTTTAAATGTGGCAGCCGAACAGCAGAGGCACTCCGTGTGTTGACGGACAGACTGTGTAAGAGACAGGGGTGGGTGAATTATGCATGCACACTTTCACAACACTCAACACTTGCCCTGACTCATCATTACATGGTGCATAAGCATCATGAGAAAGGCAACTGTTTATTTAGCCTCTTTTGAGCACTTTTATTCCTGTTGCCTTTAATCCAGCTCGGCACGACCCAAGATTGGTAGTGTTCGTTTTAAAATGGATGAAACTGGTTTAAGGCCTTTCAGAGAGGGGAGTAGTTTAGCATGTAGACACAAGCCAACAGTGCTAAATGTCTTAAGGTTTTCAATGGATTCAGTACAACAAAGATGGAATGAGTTATGAAGAACTAATGAATTGTCATCGGAAGCGCGGCTGTGTAAAGAATTGCTTTCAGCAAGAATCCCTAGTGGTTTTTTTGCTGAGTAGTTGGTTGACTTTTATCTTTACAACTTCATTGAACCATGTCTTGTGACTTATTTTGTCTTCTTCCTATGCTTCTTTCTGCTGCAATACATTTTGACATCTTTGCCTGAATAGCTGTTAACATTTTACTGTGAAGTTCAGCATTGGTTAATTCATTAGATTACGTCAGTGTTGTGCCTGAACGCGTTCATATTTTGGGCGAACGTGAACTGAACGTACTGTATTACTGCCTGATGGACGTTACTGTGAACGCGTTCATTCTGGTGTCTCTGAACACACGCTCTCAGTTTAATTTCGTACAGTAGGGTGCCAGATTTCTATAGAGCCTTCCAGCTAAAACACACGTAAACAGGCCTTAATATGTAGCGAAAAAACACCCAATCTGGCAACACCAGCCACCAGTGTCGCACCGCGGCCTCCATCGACAAAGCAGCGAGCGAGGAGACGTTGTATGATCATTTAAACGGATTTTATGACTAGGTCGGTCAGGGAAAAATCTTACATTTCTGTGCAAACTTTGCCCGTCGATAAAATAATTGTTGTCTGTGGTTGTATATGGACCGTGGCAAGAAAAAACAAACAAACACGCAACTAGTTCATTTTTTGAAGAAGTATGAACTATGAACTGAACTAGTTCATTTTAAAATGTGTGGACTGAACTTTGAACTAGTTATAGTTAACTAGGATAACGTGCAGGTAACAATCCCTTTAAAGCATTCATTAATCTAGCTAATATTAAATTCATAAGTTTTGTTTTAAAGGATTAATACCGCATACTTTGCTTCAGTTAGTAATTCAAAATTTCAGTTTGTTAACTTTAGTTAATTCATTGTATAATACAAATGTTTAAGCATTTATTAATCTAGACTAATATTAAATAAATTTGTCTTTGTGTGTGTGTGTGTGTGTGTTTGTGTGTTGGCATAAGCCATTGCTTGTTTTCCACTGTAATAATTATTACAGTTTAATGTTCATTTATACAAAATTAAATGTTAAACATATACATTACGTAAACGTTAGTTCATGACGATTAATCCATTAACTAATGTCACCTGTAATGCAACTAATGTTTGCAAGTTACATTTCCTCTCAGTAAAATCGAAGTTGACTAGAAACAGGTGTGACCTCCAAAGTCAAAAAGATTAAATACCACCACTTTTAATTCAATGTCTTCCAGCTTATACCAGGAATCACGCCCCAAAAAACAAGATGGTGTCAGAACAGCCCCAAGCTAGAATCTTTGCAACAACAAAAGAGGTGATACCTTAGAAACTGAAAACAAGTCAATGTTGTCATTTTCCAAAAGGATGAAAGACACTTGTGCGGTGAAAGGATCCGTGCTCAGAAGTTTGTGTGCTTTAGCAAGCGAGGGATTACTTATGTAAAATAACAAGGGGAGGTGTCGGCACAGGTGCCTCTCGCTGTTGAGAAGCTCCACTGGCCGAAGTCCAGACACACTCACGCATCTGCAGCTCCCCTCCCTTCCTCTGCGTGTCAGCGCACAAAGCCCATGGGCTTTCTGACAATGAGAGCATCGCTGTCACACCAGGAGAACACCTCGAAAGCAAACACAGTCATAGCTGGCCACAAAAGCGACCAGGGAGCACTGTACTTGTATGCCCCTAAATGCCTTGTTATAGGCACAATGACTTGCAGACCTGGACAGCAGGTGTTACATTAAAGAGCTGCTCTGATGTATTGTGGCCGCCTATTCTCACTAGGACCTGTGTTTGCTTTCTCTTTGACTTTGCAATCACACCCAACAAAGCATTGTTTTTGAGAGCACAGGAAAGTGCAATGATAAGCTTTGTTATCAATTATGTTTATTGAGATTGAGGTGCTCTCACACTCGGCATCTCCCTCTTCTTTTTTTGTTTGCTGAAAACCAAACCACTCAGTTTCTGTTTGTCAATTTTTTAATAAGTGTGCTTGAAAGACATTTCAACTATATTCAGATTTGCACCTACAGTATATTTTTATATTTTCAATTATATTGTCAATATATATATATATATAGACATTTTTAATGTATCAACTATTGATTATCAACTAGATTTAAATATTTTAAATCTATATTTATAAGTATGATGTAGATTTTTATATGGAGATATATGATTTTTTTAATTGCCTGTTCATCTATTAGGACATTCAATCATTCATTCATTGAAGGCCAATAGATGGCAGTATGCTCCACAGCGTTGCTGTTTTGCCTGCATAGTCTGGCTCATGTGAATAGATTTACAATATCCTTACCCTGCCTTTCATAGTCACTTAGGCAGTTGAAGACCTCTTTAACTGAAGCAGGGTTTTAACCATGTCACAACAAAGATGCACAACTGTCTCTGTTTGACGCAAATATGTGCAAATAAGGTTCTGTACAACTGGCATTCATTGCCTCCTTTTCTACTCAATCATCTCAAACATGGTCATCGATTTAAGATGTGATGTCAACCATATACCCCTGAACCTTTGAACTTCTCATTGCAGCTCACTGGCTCTGTCCTGCTGGTATGTTATGACCAGCAGGACATATTTGCTGTGTACAGCCTCAGAGGCTTGGACTGGCTGAAGAACTTAGCTCTCCTAAAGCCCCAAGAAGGGTTGTGTGACAACAATCTCTCAACCTCGCAATCATCTCCTGCTATGTGTTAATGTTTGTGTTTATGCTATTAGCTCAGGCCAGGAGAGACAAGGGACTGCTATTAGAAAAGAGAACATGTTCATAATTGCCATGTCCTGCAGCACTGCTGAGCTGTATGTATTTGTGAAGGCCGTTTGTGGATTTAGGAAAGTGTCGGAGGCGTTAAAGCTTGGGATAATGAGAAGGCAAACAGGATTATTGACAGAGACAAAGGGAGCTTTAGAGGTGTCTCCACTACTGTGTGAATGTATTACACACTCCCAGTGCACTGGGAGGTACGTAAGATTAACACAGATATGGTTGAAGCTGTTAACCCTGTCGTGTTCAGACGGATGCTTATAGAGCTACATCACTATCTCCGTCGAGTCATATGACCCAGATATAACCATTCCCCTCATTTTTAGGGTGCTTTCTTTGAATGTGCCATCATTGTCTGTTAATTGGCTTTCATTCGTGACCCACTTTTTGCCCGTGAGGCCTCCGCTCCCCCGTTGTGCATCTCCAGTCATGTGTCCAATTGTGCAGTGGAGGAGGGAGGAGGGCCGGTGCATCCCTGTGTTTGCCGATTGGATCGTTGCGCCATCTCTAATTACCTTCCTCTTTGGGAACGCCAAGGTGTCACCAACGTGCTCACTTCAACCCGTCATTCTTTTCCCCATCAGTAGATGTCTTCCCACCCCATTGTTTTACATCTCATTTGATTGCAGACAGGGGGTGCTGTTCGCTAACACTTCTGCACACCTCTTCATATATATTCAAATAGATGCACTTTCCTCTTTACGATTTGGGAGAGCCGTGCGAAGATTTACTTTATCTCTAAGTGGATGATATTTAAGCTTGCCTATTTTCTTCACAAATGGTGCAGGGACATCTGCTTCTGAGTCTCATCTGATAGAGTACCAGCTGTTCAAACTTCTGGAAGCCTCCACCAATCAGCAATGCAAACACAAGCAAATATCTCTCTTTTGTACCAGGCAAATCATTTGTCTGTCCTAGCAGTTTTCACCAAAAATGCTTCGTGTGCCAAAGCAAGCTATTGTGGTTCGACGTACTTGGGAGGATTTTGGAGTTTTAAAGTGTGTAAGGGAAGATTATGAGCACACATTGCTGACCCCTCAAAACTAATTGAGTGTCTAAAACAACATGGTTTCCCAGGGAGGATTGACTTGTTGTTTTATAAGTGTTAGCTAACATCATCTTGACAGCACAAAGAGATCCTTCAGTGCCCATGTCTAGACCAGCACAACTTCTCGGGCCCAAATTCATCTCCTGGTATTTTAATCCTGATTTCTATTGCAGAAAATACTAGTTTTAATCCACACGCAAAAATAAGTTTCTTAGTTTTCTTAAATCATTAACATCATTAATGATCAGTAATTTGGTCAGTATTATGTTCATATTCTTTTTTTAGTTTAAATGTAACACATTTTGACAGTGTAACACACACAGTGATTAAACTTATATTTTAATTTGTGTACATTTATGTACAAGTATACATAATTGATTTTAATGAATTTTAATCAGGAATGTCCCTTTTTCACTGTAAATTTTAAGGTTACTTGCAATTAAAAATGATTTTCCTTTTAGGAAAACAGTTACTATCAATAAAAGTACTTGTATTTTTCTGTAAAGTATTCAAGATTATATTGTAATTACATTTGAATTACCTAGAATGTTAAAGCATTGACAATAAAATTTCACTATGGTAATATTTAATCTTTAATTAACCAATTATTAGGTTTTTACTCTAGCAATTTTGCTATCTTTTTTGTAAATTTCTTTGAAAACATTTACAGAATGTTTTGGAGGAATAAAATTGAGCCTCAACATCCCTTTTATTAGTGATAGTAGAGGTGAGATCAGGAGCAGTTTTCACACGGTAAGGCATGTTTGCTCGTCTTTGATTTACAACAGCAAACATTATTATTGTTTTTCTGATGACAAAGGAAAAAAAATGATTTTGAGTCACGCAATTCCATGTCCCCTCCTCTACTACGCTCTGCACAACAGCCTGTAGCTTCAGAGCTCCACTTAATCTTGCTCATGAGCAAAAATTTAATTGCTCGCAGTCAATATTTACCTGACTAACTGTTGAGACACATTAAAACGCAAAGTTAAGAGTGATGTTTTATATTAGCAATCAGATTGCTAATGGCAGTGAGGGTGTTACTGCTAAAGAACAGAGAAAGCCCAAGGATTCTCCTTCTCACACATGCTGTCACATGAACAAAAGAGTTGTGTGCTCTCTCACTCTTGTGCTCACAGCGCATAAACAAACACACAGCACAAAGACCAATAGGGGCAGAAGCTATGAGAGTAATCCAAAGAGCAAACAGGGGCGGGGAGCAGGGAGACATGAGCGTAGCAGAGAGTTTTGGGAGAGGCTAGAAGTGTATGTTCCTACAGGCTTCACCAAGCCTCTCTAGTCAGATTCTTTGTAGGCTTCACCAGAAGAGTGTTTTACAGGTCAACATTTGATTGATTGATCGATTGATTTAGATTAACACCATTAATAAACAGTTAATTTTTGGGTCAATATTTCCTTCTCGATTTTAAGCACAAGATAAATATGAACAAGTGATTCATCGCAGAGACTGCCACCTGTCACTAACAATACTATTAATACTCTTTTCTCACGAAGAGGGACGAAGAGTGTTTATATCATCTCAGTGTCAGTCATCAATTTTCAACAGCTTACATGATGCTTTCATTTATAAATGATTGTTTTTACAGTAATATTTCTGGTTCATACCTGTAGTCGTATTTTGGTAATAACTGTCCTCCATGCATTTGTTCTCAAGGTAAAAGCTTCAACAAGCTAAAACTGACCACTGATGAATTTATTATTTATGGATTTGTGTGCTTTGAGTTCACAACATGCTTTTTCAATCATCTTTGTGCACGACCGGATTGTTTGTCATGCATGTTTAGGACACTGACAGGATGTCAACTAAGCCTGCACTTTAGACACTCTGTGCTAGTTCACTCTTGTGACACAAGGATGTTTGCTGGTTCAATCCGGATGAGGATGAAGAATTGAAAGAGACAAGCTGTTGCGTCAGTTGGGGGATAGATCAACTTACCCTATTCGTTCATGCCCTTTAGATAATTTATAAACGAATCACACTGACCTAGAGAATATGACCTAATGGAGCAAGTGATGCATTTTTTTTTTTCACACCTTTGCACTGTTTGATTGTTTGGTGTTTTCGAGCTATTATGTTTTACTTGATAAATAAGCTCAGATGTCTTTTCATAGCAGCAATGTCCGTTTGTCTGTCATTGGAATGTTGTTCATGCTGGTTTGATTATTAAACTGCTGTATACGACTTTCCTTCAATGACCTCTACTTTTTAGTGAGTCTACCTTGATTCTTGTTTTGGCACTCAGCAATGTCAACTGGGTAATTTACCCGATGGTTTATGGATGCCAATTTCTCCTTTTTTTTTTTTTTTGGATGGACACAGCTATGCCCATGCAAATAAGCAAAATGTGTAAACCAACCACTGTGAATTCCTAATGCTCTTTACAGAGGTGAGGAATAAACTAACTTAGCAATATATGGACTGTGGTGTGGGCCATTGTGCCATGATTTGACTTTTTAACCAGTGATTGTAAATTGATTATGTTGTAATGCACCAAAGATAACTTTCTGAAATTTATTTAGGTCACCCGACTCCACCCTCATTCCGGTCTAATATCAAGTTTTGATATTTTAAGGTTAACATTCTCAGTCGTTCTCGATATCCATCTGTGTCAGATTCCAAACCATGCTGTACCTGACCAGACATGCCTTGCATTGTTGGAATTTGTCTGGAAAATAAGATATAGACATGAACCATAAACAAAGGTCAATAAGAATACGACCTTTTTGACAATTAACTGTATGACCTTTATGAGTGTGGATACAGCATGTAATAATGTTTTCGATGTTAGTGTTGGGTTAGTAAAATGGAAACAGTGTCTAAATGAAGAGGAAAAACTTGGTCAGCATGTCTGCAAGAAGTAAAGACGTATCAAACTGCTGTTCAAACCAGCAGGAATTTGCAAATAAAGTTGAAAACAAAAGACCATGTGGAAAAACTTATTGTGCTGTATGCGTTCTTTTTTTTACTTGCTTTCACTCTCACTCTGTAGTGTTTTTGGCTGGACCTGAGTGGGTCTCATTTCCTTTGTCCTAAGATTCTTTGTTAATTAATGGTGAAGAGGTTGTGTAATTGGATTTCATTGTCATTAGTTTATGCAAGGGATTCACAATGCCGTTTATTTATCTTGTTTATGTGATGTGGTGTTTAACGCCTTGTCAATGACGAAATGCACTGACACACTGAAGGTCAGTTTCATGGTTGATTTCGTTTTGATTGTGTTTTGGGGTAGGTAGTATGCCATACGGAACCATTGCCACTAAACCAGGTTTAGCAAAGACAGTGGGGCTCAGCATCCTTGGTTGGGTTGCTGAGAGATTGTAAGATTGTGGTTAGGTCACATGTGAACTACAAGGAAGGAGCAACCTCAGCAGCAGGTCAGTAAGCTGGGCTGAGTTGAGTGGGGGACGGAGGGGGGTGACTGGGACGCCAGAGTCACAGTCGACCTCGTGGGCTAGTAGGACAGAAGATGCCCACTTGAATACCCTACGTAGAGATGTCCCCTACTCGGCTCAATCCAGAAGGTTGTCATGCTGGTCCACTGGGGAGACCACACTGTAGTTGCAGCCGTTGAATGTGCTGACGCACCAAGTACACTGCTGCCTTTAACGCCGGACAGGAGGAGATTCACATCAACATATGGAAAGAAGCGTAAAGCATAGGTTACTGTAAAGCTACATCTTAGTTTTGCTTATCTTGGCAAAAGCCAAGTACAAATAAGCATGAAGTTTTAACATCTACTCTCGTATAATGGAAATCGCTACTAAAGTGACATTCTTCTGCTGGGAGGAATGTGTTTTCATGCTTTGTACACCCTGTCAAAAGGTCAGATTTCTATGAGATATGGAAGCATGTTGGTACAACATGTCAAATTTGATGACATCAACCATCTATGAAACGATTTTAGTTTGTTTTATCACTCTTAGTTGAGTTGAGGTGGTACCATATCTTACCAAATGTGTATATTTCAACATTAAGTATTTGATATAAAACTTAAATAAATATTATTTAAATATTTGTTTTATATTTTTTATATATTCATCTTTTTAATCTTTTAATTTTAAATATAGAACAGCTTGATTTTTAAATAAACTGAATCATTTATATATAACTTGTGTATCATTCCCACATTCCCTCCACATTTTAATTTAGAATGACGTGCAGACTTAAAAATCTCTAATTATTGATTAGCTTAATTGTTTTTTGATGTTGTTTTAGCTAGTTACCTGATCCTACTGCCCCAGTACATATATCTTTTTGATTTTTGTCTTTTAACATGCTTTGAACATCCAGAACATCTAAAAGAAGCTACCAGCTGCAGAAACAGAATCCAGACAGTCTTTTTGTGTTTGTTACAAAGTAATCAGCTTTGCTGTCTTGGGTGGCAGACAGTTATCTGTGCCATCTGAGAACAGGCTGTGAACTGGCATCTCATTCTTAGTACTGATTCCACTGCCTGCAGCATATTTGCCTTTTCAAACAGCCATCTGATGTTTTACACTTCTCGAGTCTTCAGAGGTGCTGTATTTTTAGTAATTACTTAAGAAACTACTTTAGCAAGAAAAAAAGATAGATTTCCATGTCTATAGATATTATACTAAGCAGCTGCCTGGAAATAGAGGTCTCCGTGAATTGGAGAAAAGATTCCATCGGGAAGTATTTGAGACCACGTGTAACCAACCATGCTGTTTTAGACACTAAATTATCATAATACTCTTCATAACAAATTATAACTACCCAGCACGTTAAGTTCTTCTTGTGTGTGGATGTTTTCCTTTAAGTCAGCGAGAACTTGGATTTTTCCTTTAAACTATAATTATGCTCATTGAAGTGCAGGATTTTAGGAGACATGTGGGCAATTGCAGCAGTTAAGTAATTTTAAGAAATAAATCATTAACTGAATAGCACTTTATATAAATATGTCTGTGACAGAAACAACATTTTTTTTCTGCTCTCTTAGGCCTTTTCAAACTTATTTAGAGCGGACTTACCCTCTTCAGCTTTGTTTGCGCTGCCCTTTAATATACTACCACCCACAATACTGAAGGCCTATTGAGCCATATAGGGCATTAGAAAGATAATGTGTGCTCTGGCACTGATCATGACAATGGCAGCATGACCTGACACTAATCCTGTGACTTTTCATGCGTTCTTCGCATACCCACCATTCCTCCAGTGTTTCAGTGGTGTCCATGCATGACAAGGAAAAGGTGCATCACCCTTCATTCCGAGTCTGAATGCAGACGTTTCTGTGAATTGCCATTTAATCTATTTTGCTTGGCTCTTCGTCAAAGGTAGAAACATTGATGCAGCTGTAATATAGTGTGCTTCCCTCATCCTCTGAATTCCTGTATTTGTAATCTTTACCTCTATAAGGGAGTCAAAACTAAATTGAGGGCACAAAAGGTCACCTCTACAAGACTGAGCAGAAAACCCCCAGCTGAGATTCAGGTTTGATGTTGAACCTCAATGTTTATGAATGCTCAGAAACCACTGGCTTTGACAAATAAGTTAATATTGGGTAAATATTAATGCTTAAACTTTACTTTATTAGCTTCACTTCAATTCATTTTTATCATATGAGAAAATATTATTTCCTGTGACCTTTAGAGCGTGTCATTTTAGCCACTCCACAGACCCACTTTTTAGTTCATCTTGTCAGCATGAAGCAGTAAACACCTGTCCTGACCAAGTTGCCATATCAGCTCAGAACAGCTTTACGTAAGCCAGCAAGGATGAGCTTCAAATCACCTGTAAAGACTCTTTGAGCCTTAACTGAGGACATTAATCCTTTAGTTTGCCTTCCATCTTGGACTTAGGGCACTTACAGCGCCGCAAGTTGGCATCAGTTTTGGCTAGTGGTCCCTGGAAAGTCAATTTGTCCTTTGGCAAATTTAAATTTTGTTTGTGCTCAACTCACTCATAATCTCATCAATTTTGTGATATAGAGACATCCACTCGCTCTGTTGTCTGCAAAACAATGTTAGAATGCAATTTTGTGCTAAAATTGTTTATCTGCAAAATATTTGCTAGTTTAGTGGACTGTATGTTTGCTTTTTCTTCCATAATGGTTTATATGGATATTTTTATTTGCACTTTACATCTACTTAGATTCCAGAACATAGTCCTTGTTCCTTTTATGAGTAGATTTGGTGATAAAACTGATTGAGGATGGTGATATCCTGAACCTGTGAGTTTTCCAGTAAGCCCACAGGTGGACGTGGCAGATGACTCACAAATCCAATCTGCTTTAGTTTTATTTTTATTTGCCCGGTGTATCTGGCTAATTAGCATTACAGGCTTTGCTTGACAAAGCGTGTAAAATGACAAACAAGTTTGTATTGTGCTCCTCCTCCTTTAGCCAGGTAATCACATTTCGATGGTCTTATCCCCTCTGTCTGCTCTGTCAGTCACTGGTGGCCTGATATTCTGTAAGCTGTATTTGTCAAACTAAACACTTGATCTGTGCGCAGGCATCAACCGCGAGGCAGAGAATCTCAATTGGGTTTTAAAAAGGACAAATGAATTAGCCTGAGGCTTTGCAGTTGCTTTTTCCAGGCTAATCCCAAATCTTCCCTCACAGTGTATGGGATTACCAGACTTTCCTGGGAACTCCATTAAAGTGACAAAGATGATTCTGGAAGACACAGTCCGCCGGTTCTGTCATTATTTACTCACCGTCATGCTGTTCCGAACCAATACAATGGAAGTCAGTGGGACAACGTTGGATTCCACTGACTTTTAATTGTATGAAAATTTTGTGTCATACAATTGATTTTTTTTTCTCTTTTTTTTTTTTTTTTGTATTTCGGATTGAACGACATGAGGGTGAGGAAATGATGATAGAATATTAAATTTTGGGGGAAGTATTCATTAAAACTTTACATTTGCACTGAAAATCCTGTTCATTGTTTTGTTTATTATAGAAAGCCAATAACTTTTAAAGAATGTTAGCCACAGAAACAGGAATTACATTATGATTTTACAATCTCATTTCTCTAAACCTCCATGGTTCTGCAATAACAGTGTTCAGCCAGTAGAGGGGATTGGCACTCTAGATGGTTGAAAACTGGCAGCCATTCTCCTCTCCTTATACACAATACCTTGTCTATTTGAATAGACCTGTCCCTATTCATTAAAGCAAAGGACTATTCACTCTAGAGTAGACAGCCCCCGTTGAGTCTTTTCTGTCAAGTCTTAACTTCATTCATTTGTTATTTTGGTCAAATAAACTGAATATGTGCTGTAGTAACAGAACTGGTGATGTAAGCATAAACAGTGCCTCAAGCTTAAACAAATTGGTTTTCCACTTGCTTAAATGACTAATGCCTTTAAAGGAGTGCTGATGTGGGAGTCAAAGACTTGTGGAAGGAAGGAATCCTCTGTTGTAAACTCAATATCATCACTAAGATACCATGTACTCAAGGAGGTCCCCTCAAGACTAAATGAGCTTGTTCTTCAAAAAAAAAACACTGCTAATTGTCATATGACTGCAAAATGTGATCTCTTTCCTTTGACATGTACAGTTGCTCTACTGCAGATAAAATACAGAGGTAAAGGGACTCTGTTACTTTAATCATTGATTGGATGCTTGATAGATCATGTGTATGCTGCAAAAACCCTCTCGCTGGTTGGTTTATTCCGTGCAACACTTCCTTCATTCCGTCTTGTTCTTGTGCACACACTCTAGGATGCTGTGTTAAGATTGGGGGCTTGTGAAAGGGGCAGCCCTTGGCGTATTAACAGCTGATTGGTTGTCTAGACCCAACAAAAACTCTGTTGAGAATGAAGAGGTGGAGTATTGAAGTGCACGAAAGTATATCACTCTTTCAAACACTAATTCGGCATCAGAACTCGCTCTTTTCTTTACCACACATGCACAGGCTCACATGCTAAACCATTAGACAAATGTGATGCAACAATGAGCTAATGTGAAGTCTATGTGAAGTCCTCAAATTTGTATCTTTTTTTTTTTTTTTGTATCGTATTTCAGTGAAGTATGTATTTGGATACAGATCAACATTTTTCACTTTGCGAAACACTGCTATAATTGGTTAAACAGCCTTTTATAAAAATTAGCTCCTAATTTGAGCTTGTTTGTTGTCTTTGTTCTTCTGCCATCACGGCACACTATATATCAGGCTCACGGGCCTCCATTTAATCCGATGGATAAAAGATTAATCCATCCACCATTTCTTTAGAAAACTCTAATCCGCTTTATGTATATAATACAATTATACATTTTTATTGGACCTTTTATCCAAAGCCACTCTGTAATGTCGGACCCCAATTTTCTACAGTTGGGTTTATGTTTTATTGGAGTCGACCAGATGTACCTTTTGATCAATGGATGCCGCCTTGAGTTGGACCGCTGAATCTCCCAATTTGGCCCTCCTCCTGAAGCCCACCCTCTTGTGTAAGATCAGTCAACCCCCCTCCATTCCAATGCAGGAAGACCACAAACAACTCCAGCTTGAGGGATTATGATTTCTTTTTTATTCCAAAGTCACTGAAAGTGCAAAAAGCAACTTTGCATTAGACTTGACAGCAGTAATGCCTGCTGCAAGGGGCAGGTTTGCACAAAAAGGGCTCCATGTGGTGCCCCTCCCATTTCAGTCGCGCCCTTTTTTTATCCCGAGAGTGTTGGCGGGGCCCACTGAATGCAAAGCTGTCCGGTCGCCCCAGCGGATCTGGCCGCATGTGGATCGAATCAGAATTATCCACTAATTGACTATTTACTGGGCTCCAGAAAGGCCATAATGGACTTGATATTAAATCTTCTCAAAGTACTTAAAGTGTGCTTCTGAGTGCTCTTTCGAAGAGCCGATTCCAAAGTTTTACAAGGAGGAGTGACTTAAGCTGCTGGGTCAGAGAGTTGCCTTGCCAAGGCGGCTCTCAGACGGGATTTAGGGACGACAGTGGGAAGCTGCAAGTGGAGGGCAAAGGAGATCTCCTCCAATGAGTTCCAGATGCCCCTCAGTTCCAACTTAGATAGATACTACAAGCTGGAGCTGGAGCTACAAGCTCTGTGAGGCTTAAACCTGGCTCTATTTTAATGGAGATAGACGGCTTTATATGCGGAAAGTTAAATCGCACGAATCTTATAGGTCCAGTTTCTCTTTTTATGTGCTACCAAAGATTGATAAAAAAAGCTAAGTTTTGATCAGATGACAATGAGGGCTCTTTTTAAGTGATCCTAGATTTATCAGATGGGATTTGGTTAGGGAGAGTTTTTCAGTTTTTTTTAGAGCATATTAAAATACCAAATGACACTTCCTGTACTTGAACCCAGTCAAAAACAGAACTGCAAACCATTGAAGTTATGTATAATATAATTTACTTCATGCTCGTGTATCCCATTGTATGTTATTGGTATGGGATTCATTCTTGGATTGTGTATCACTCATGTAAATCAAAATGTTTTTGGAGCATTTCAAAGACCCAGAATCATGATCTCATTTCCTCCCTTGCCTTAGATCTGCTTGGTTTCATCAGCAGTTGAGTTCTTCTCTACAATCAATAACCTGGGACCCATTCAGAGGAATCCGGTGCATTTCTCTATTGTCTTTTAATATCCCTTTTATTTTTAGCACAAGAAAGTAATATTTTGTTTGACTGTTTTCCCTTATGTTCTAAAAAAACTGCTTTATACAAATCAACTCAATTTTACTTGTTAAATAAAGTAAGCAAATCACATCTTCTAGCACTTCTGTTTATGAATGAATCATAGATGAAAACATAGTTTAGCAGACACTCTTATTCAATGTGACTAAAGAAATCCTTACGTTTTTAATCTGAAAACATTATAGCCTAAATGGTGTACATTCAGTGTAGCATAGCATATTTATTGATGCATTGTTATAAAAAAAACTGATTTGACCTTATGGCTGATAACTGATTGATTAAAATGAAACATTATTTTGTAAGTAATCTGTTTAAAAAAATCATTTTTTTTTAGACTGATTTTGAGTAACTGCTTGACAAGGCAAACCCCTTAATAACACAACTAAAAATCAACCTACAGTTCACAAAAAACACAGCTGGAATTTTACCATCTAACAAGCGGGTAAGTTGAAATTTGAGTGTTGTCTGTAGATCATTATTAACATGTTGTTAGTTATGTTAATTAACCAATATATAGGCCAATTTGGTTTCATGGTCTGTTCAAACTGGAGGTCTTGGAAACAATGTTACATAATGTAATCTCTAAAAAGGTACAGTTTATTTAACGTGCAAACAACAGAAATAACTATGGAGAAAATTTGTTACATAGTAAATGAACTGTCTCTTTTTGTCAGATTTGTCAACTTAAATGACAGTTCGAGTAAAATCACCACTATGTTCCCTTACCACATCCTGCTTTTCTTCATTAGAATCACAGTGCTTACCAGTGATACCCCATCCTTTTTTAATTTGACTTGTGGGTGCCTGCCCACGAAGGCTGGTTTACATTGTCGACCTCTTAAGGATTTTCCAACCTAGCCTAAACTGTTCTCTATTCTTTTCTTAATGATCATTTTTAGGCTTCCATCTGGTTTCAATGAGCTTTTCTGATGTTGCATTGAACTAATCAAACAAATTCAGACAATGATTGGTGCCAAACTCATAACTCAAATACTTAACTTGTAGCACATATTGTTCAACAGGCCCTACAATCCAGATAGTCCAACTAAAATGGAGTATAAGTATAGGAGCCAATCCAAGACCACTAAGATAAAGATTTCATGGGTATTTTCTCAGTGAGCTTTATTTTGAGCTGTAGGTCTGATCTGTATTTGTTTTTTTACCACAAATATAATTTTCTATCATTTGATTATGGAAGAGGTGTTTTAATATTTAATAGTTTCATTGTTGTGATGGCATTACAAAGAAATAGTAGCAATTGCATAGCATCAGTACATTAGCAATTCCAGATACATTAATAAAGATATATATATACATATATATATATATATATATATATATATATATAATAAAAAAAAACTTTTTTGTTTAAAACTTTATTGCATTATTAGGAAATAATAAGGATCTCTTAATAACACCCAGTAAATAACCAATCTTTGGACTTGGCACATGTTTTGCACACTCTTAACATTTTAAGAGGGAAAAAAGCAGCCTCATTAACTAAGTATGTTTAGGTTAACTAACAAATAAACTTCTCGGTATAATCCACTGACTTTTTTGCACTCAATACATAAAGTCTCCCAAGTGTAGCAAAATGCAGCTGGCACATGTTGTGCTATATACAAAAATTAAGCCCTGATAAGGTTCCTCTTAAAGGGACAGTTCACCAAAAAATTAAATGTCATATTCATGCCTCATGTCATTCCAAAATTGTATGAATTTTGAAAAATAATCTCTTTTCAAGTCAGTGGGATCCAATGTTGCATTAAACACCAATTGACATTCGCTACAAACACAGCTGACCCATTAAAAAAATGTTTTTTCACCGAAGAACAGCTTTGGAATGACGTTTTCATTTTTAGATTAACTATCCCTTTAATGCCAACACTAGTGCATTAAGTTGGCTGTTTGTGCTTGGCTTCACCACCTGCGCATGAACAACAACTCTGATCATATCTCAAATTCAAATAAATATACAGTGCCACAAACTGTGGGCTTCCTATACTATGAGGGTAAATAGATTATGGCTTTGCTTTACAATTTAGCATCATGGCTGTAAAAATAATCTCATTGCAGCTGTTGTTCACAGAGAGTTTGTTTCTCTAAGCTGCAGAGGAATATAGTTGTGGACGGTGGCCGTTTAACTGTCTGTCCAGTGAGGCCCAACACTGCTCAGCCCTGTTTGGAACTGATAAGCTGATTCTCGGGTTGAAGTAGGGCTATGGTTCGGATAGCCTGTGAAATCCCTTTGTGAACGTAACGGCGACCCAGGCTTCCTATGAAAAAGCGAGGAATGTGCTCTGTCACGGGGGGTGGGGTCGGAGGGGGAGGAGGATGCTGAAGATGCCGTCGGTGGCAACACCCGCTGTGTGGTAAATGTGACTAGGTCGGGAGGTGCTGGATGTGGACGCTGCATGGACGATGAGTGGTGGGGAACCGCGGAGGCTGTGCTGTTGAAGTGTGCTGTGAAGGGCTGGTATTG
Organism: Pimephales promelas; assembly: GCF_988280905.1. NCBI lineage: Eukaryota > Metazoa > Chordata > Actinopteri > Cypriniformes > Leuciscidae > Pimephales > Pimephales promelas. Next base: position 20,563,635 of record NC_142784.1, read on the forward strand.
CACAGACTCCACAGTTTGCATGCCGTAGCGAGGATACGGCTGCACTGACGCCCACATATTGCAGTTCAGTGACGGGGCAGGGAGGTCATCGGTACCCACTGCGCCCCCTGCCTCTCCCTCCATTCCTCCATACATGCATGCCTCTCTAGAACCTAAAGCCTCGCTGCAGTATGGATGGGACAGCAGAGGTGGATCGTAGGAAGGAGGGGAGCGGAAGTAGTGCTCCTCAGAAACCGCAGAGGCTGTTGTGTCAAGATAGGGTCGTTTGCATCCCAGGTCCAAATGTCTTGCGTTATCTAGAATAAAATATCATGTATGAATCCACAAGGTTTGAAAATGCAATGGATTTTGAAAACTGCACTTTAAATCTGTCTTGTTATGTTACGCTATGCTATGTTATGTTGTGCTATGCTATGCTATGTTATGCTATGCATTTAAATACAGCAACATTTTGATTTATGATGCCTAAATTCAATTGCAGCTTATAAAATTATTGGTGTGAATCATTTTAAATGCTAGTAAATTTATGCATCATATCACTCTAAAAATGCTGGGTTGTTTTAACCCAACTTTGGGTCAAATATGGACAAACCCAAACAGTTGGTTTAAAAATGTAATAAAAAATGTAACCCAATGGCTGGGTTTGTCCATATTTGACCCAAAGTTGGGTTAAAACAGCTCAGCAATTTTTCATTTCAGTGTTATTAAAATATGATTAAATGTAAACTTTTAGTGAACGTTAGATGACTGCACAGGCAATCTAAATGTAAACAATACAGGAAATGAGCATAGCTGATATGGATTATATAAAAAAGGCTGATATCTATAGACCAATAACCGATATACCAATATTGTGTGTTCTGAGTCAGGATTAACAAGTCTTTGGTAAATAAGCTGGTTGCCACAGCGCTATACCTCTGTGCTTAAAGCAGTGGTAAAGAAGGCTGGATTCTCTGCTAGATGGGAAGGGGTGAGAGAGAGCTTCCTGGGAATCAGAATTCGGCAGGGGGACGCCGCTGTCATACTGATAGTGAGAAACCACCTGTGAGTGGCTACTCAGCACACCTGTCCCCAGTTTTCCTGACAGGTGACCATGTGATGAGATAAGCCGCTGCCGGACCATGTTCTTAGAAATCGCAGGGTAATCTTTCCTAGGAAAATGGGCACTTGATCAGTAAGACTACAATCTTTGGTACATTATGCAGCATATTTTAAATGATAATCTTACCCTTGAAGTCTGGACACACGCAAATCGCCCTCGTCACTGCCTCGGAAACCTTTGGCAAAAGGATTGTTCTCAATTTTTAACTGGGTGATCTATGAAGAAACAAACAAGTTAGCAATTGTAGGACAATGTATAACTGCATGTGATTGTGAGACAGGTTCTAATGGTACCTTATGGTTCTGATAGGATGTAACGGAGATGAAGGCTGTCTCATGGAAGACATGAGTACAGTAGGCTGTGTTCTTAGATCCAAAGGCATTGTTTTCATCAGCTTTCACAATGTGTAACCTGGGCTGGTATTTGTGCATTGAGTTCAAGATGATCTGTGAACAGAAATGCAAGCCTACATTAGGATAGATTGAGAAAGAGACATTTTCCATTATTTTGCACATGAAAATGTAATAATCTCATCAGTAATCATATGTATTGGCATGTAAAGTTTGGTTCAAGCGCATTTCATACATTTGAAATTTACATTATTAACAGACTGACAGCACTTTATGTGTGAACAATTTTGGAGACGTACAAATCTTAACGAAACCTTATGTTGACAGAATATTGAATAAATAGGTTAAATTTGATTTATTGAGCTCTATAAAACATCAAAATATAGCTATACAAATATATGTGATTTAAATTTGAATTTAATTGAATTTACATTTACATAAAGTGCATTTCAGACATAGAAAAATACAGTTAGTTAATCATGTATTAATTTAGGGCATTACATATCACCAGCGTTGAGTCGTCTCTGAACATCGCAGGTGTTGGGGCATCTGAAGTCTCCGTAATATAATATTTTATTTAATATTTATATTATATTATTTCATTTAGGCAAAAAGTTTACATTTAAAAGTTTTGGGTTGTAGTATTTTTTTAATGTTTTAGAAAAAAATGTTCTATGCTCACCCAGGCTGCTGCTGCATTATTTGATCAAATCAATACAAAAAAAAAATGTATCTAAAAATCATTCTAAAATGTCTAAAATTCTTGTTTTTATATATGGCAATATTATATTTATATATTCATTGTTGTCTAAATTTCTAAAGCTGTGCATGTATAAAAACCTGTATGAATGATCTGATCAATATTTCAGAAAAAATGTAAAAACTGTACATTGACCACTAATGAAGCTGTTGGTGTACAGTATATGTTAATGAGACGGCATCAATAGATATGTCGAGAGAACTGCAAGATCCTTTGTGTATGTGTGTTTGGTCATAGTGTTCTAGCGGCACCAGTCTGCTCAGTGTGTCCATGTGTCTGGTGTTCAGTGAAGCGTTTAGTTAGGGTCATCCCCAACACAGATCTGTCAGGGCCAATGAGCATCAGGGCCTTTCCCTTTGTTATGTCGACTCTCAGACAGAGAGCGAGGCAGCTTCTCGTTGCTGCACTTTTCGAAGAGGAGTTAGGAGCACTAGAGAACAGAGGGCAACCCCAGGTCAATCCCCCCATCACAGACACAGACGGTAGCCTCAGCCAAATGAATGGTTTGTGCGCTTCATTTGGTGAGTGCAGACGCATGTGACCTTTGCCTGGTTGGCTGGCTGGCGTCTTGAGGTAACCATGTGATGCAAACTGCATTGATGATTCAGATGGGATGTGTGCTGTCCAAGTATATTAATCAAGCACCTTTGTCAGATCAATGCAGACTCTGGGGCTGCCTTTCATCTCCGTTTTCTCTTAATGTAAGCTCTATTTTGGGGGATTGTGTCATGTGACCTTACAGCTAGATGGCCTTGCATCGAAAAAATTCTTGTGCGTTCAGTCCACAGCAAGTTGCTTATAAATATCTGTGGGTGTTGGGTGTCTGTGCGGTCAGTGGTGTAGCAAAAGAAATCAAAGCTTGGTGAAGTGAAGACATAAATAAATCACAATTTAAAAGTAGTTATAAAGTTGAGTACTCTAAAAGAGAAGAATTTCAATTTGGTCAGGTAGTGAAAAGAACAGTTTTCTATTTCAATATATTTTGAAAGTATAATTTATTTATAATGTATTCCTGTGATGGCAAAGCTGAAGTACAGCCTTCAGTGGCACATGATCCTTCAGAAATCTTTCTGATATCACAAAATTATATTATCAATTTTGAAAACAAATTTTGCTGCTTAAAGGTTCTCTAAGCGATCCTGGGTGTTGACGTTCTGAATATTTTCAAACAAATCGGAGGCTAGCTAGACCCTCCCTCCTCCGCATCTCATCTCCTCCTGAAATAATTGTGAACGTGGATTTCTAGCTAATTATATCCTTGTGTGTGTTTGGCGAACATAAGCGTCAATTTAGAAGAAAAAAAAACAATTTAACGTTACCCACCTGTCCAGAAAAAACAGAGCAACCTGAATGTCGGACTGAAAGCCCTTCTGCCGCCGGAGTTCTCGCCATCGTTCAAAAGCTTTGCTACCGATGTAAATTCGGAACTTCGCACGTTCTTTATCCGACTCCTTCTTTTTTTAATTTATTCTTCAGAACGACGTCTATTTGGTCGTGTGTCGGCCATTTTTCAAACTTCCCTCTGATGCTTCGCTCTCCTTCACACACACACCCCCTTCATGTGCACGCGCACTAACCCCCCAGACCCACCCTCAAATACTTCTTGCCAGTGATTGGCTGGAACACTGTTTGTTAGGTTTCGTGGTCCGGGTGAGACATGATTGTTTTTGTTGCCGTTTGTGGAGCCTGTGGTGTCTACAGAGACCGCGTTTTTTTACAGTGTGTTTAGGGGACAGGCAGCTAGCCGATAGTGAGGAGACGTTTGATGTATGTGACAAACTTTTTTGGCCCCACATCGCTTGGAGAACCTTTAATATTTTTGTGGAAACCTGATAATTTTTCAGAATTCACTGACTATTAGAAAAAGCTTTTTTAATGTACACCTTTTGTGACATTATAAATCTACATTTACATATAATATAAACATATTAAAACGATATTTTTAATCTTACCCCATACTTTTGAAAAACAACGAAGTCAAGGCAACTTTATATAACGCTTTAATGCAGATCGTATCTAGAATTACAGTGAAAAACAGGAAAATAGTGATCAGTGATGAAAACAGAATTCAATGTTGATTTAGTTTGGTTCAATAACTAAAATTGGTAAATTATGAAATTAATTCAAATACAATATTAAGCAGCTCTGCAGAAAAGAGTGATGTCATTATCCAGCTCAGTTCAGTTCTCGCTCAATAGTGTCAGTGCAGTCAAATCAATAATATTGCCGAAAGCTAAGAACTGTTTATAAACTATATATATGTATGCTAGAAAGGAGAAGGTCCTCACTGCAGAACATGAAATCCAGGGGGAGAAGTTGGATCCAGATCCAACTCCTCCCACCTTACATATACCTAAACCTACTTATCTCCACCCCCTGATCCCTAACCCCACCCCTAATCCTACCCATCTCCGCCCCCTGATCCCTAACCCCACCCCTAATCCTACCCATCTCCACCCCTTAGATCTGGATCCAACTCTGCCCCTCACAAACATATTACAGAAGCGGGAATAAACATCACAGTCTGATTATCTGTTTCTATGATGTCAAGCAGAGTTAGAGTCCCAGTCACACCACTGAGAATGGCCGAAGTTACACATACAGTGTTACACTGACTCTATAGAGTGCCGAAGTTATCACGTCACTTTGTAGGCCAAAATGCGGAAGTGAGTTAGCATTTTAGCACTCCCGGTTCCCTCACTCTAAAGTCTATGGGATTTTTGAATCGTTTTTTGCCAAATCGCCTGAAATAAGGTCTGTGGTGAACAAAGCCTCTAAATATTTTCACGTATTGGTCTATGACATAAAATACACCAGTTATAACCTGCTTGTTTTTTAAAAAAAAAAAAAAAATGTATTGTGTCTGCTTGTTTTTTTTTTTTTTTTTTTAGATTAACTTGTAAAGATTATTTTGATAGACAAAACGTGCAAGGGTCACAACTCTTTGATGATTTTCTGTCGATTTTCCAAAAGTCTGGGGAAAATGCATAGCTTTTCGATCGAGGGAACCCATGCGATCTAACTTCCGAGTTGTCCTACAAAGTGACGTCATCACTTCTGCAAAGTTTTTTTTTTTTTTGTCGCTCACTCTTGAGCTTCTGGTGCGAGTGTTTTCAAAAGTAAAGAAGCGTTTACGCGCTTCTAGATGTCCTGCGGCGCGATTGAGGCGTTTAGCGCGATAGACGCGCAAATGAGGCGACTTGACTTCCACAGATAATTCTACTGTGATGGTTTAACTTTGCAATCAATCCGTGATCAGCAGAGGCTGATATATTTCCTTCATTTATTGATAGGATGTTTTTTCATTGTGCATGATCACAGTTCGTATGTGTGGGGAAAGATAATCTATTAGAGTAAAAATATTGCGTTAGGCTACTTAATAAGAAAAAATATTTTACAATTCCTGCAATAATGAAGTGCATGTTCGTATGATTTATTTTTATGTATAAAAATGTTTCAAAATACATCCCCCCCCCCCAACCCCTCTGTTTTTTTTTGTTGTTTTTTTTTTCGAATCGCACCCTGTATATCAAGGGTATATCGAGGGATAGACAATCGCACCCTGTTGTCTATCAAGATAATCTTTACAAGTTAATCTAAAATTTATGCATTTTGAAACCTATAAAATAAAATACAAAAAAAAAAAAACAAGCAGACACAATACATTTTTAAAAAACAACACGCAGGTTATAACTGGTGTGTTTTATGTCATAGATCAATACATGAAAATATTTAAAGGCTTTGTTCACCACAGACCTTATTTCAGGCGATTTAGCAAAAACCGATTCAAAAATCCCATAGACTTTAGAGTGAGGGAACCGGGAGTGCTAAAATCCTACTCACTTCCGCATTTTGGCCTATAAAGTGACGTGATAACATACACATATATATATATATATATATTTTTTTTTTTTTTTTTTTTTAAAGGGTAACACTTAAGTTTAGGGTCCAATTCTCTCTATTAACTAGTTGTTTATTAGCATGCATATTACAAGGATATTGGCTTAACTATTATAAGCAGTAATTAGGAGTTTGAGGCAAAATTCATAATAGTGAGAATTGGAGACTGATCTAAAGTGTGACCAAAAACTTATATCTGCCATGTATTGATTGTTAGTCATAACATTACAAAATATTGATGAGCACAATTGTAATATCTGTGTATTAAGCTTTAGTGTATGTTTTGACTGTGGCTTGTGTTGGTGCACTATGGCTACAGTGGTGGCCTGTGTTGGGGCTCTCAGCCAGCCGTGGTGTCCCTGCTGTTGTGGGCGTCAGTAGAGCTTAACAACCTCTTTCCCTGCTCATTACTCGCCCTTATCACTTCCTAAGCATTCAACTAATCCTGACAGGCCAACTTTGTGTCATTCTGACAGGTTATGAACCTAATGAGCTTGTTTCTGATGTTATTGCATCAGACAAGCTAGGTCCACAGGCTCCTTTGGGCAGTGCTGCCATGGTCAGACTCCTCACCTCTGCTCCACTGTTTCTCTTCTCTATAGAAAGTAGGAGATTCTCAAGTTGACCTATACCATAGCTCTCACATGAAGTGTATTCATACCTTGAAAGTCAAATTTAATTTGGAGTAAGTTCACAAACTGAAATTGTGTAAATTTAATTTTTCACAAGGAAATTTTAATTTTAACATGTTGGCTTGACAGCCTTGCTTGAATGTTTAAAAAAGTCTTACAGACAGACAGACAGATTTATGGAATTATGTTACAGAATTTTTTTTTTAAGTTGCAAAGTTTTTGACCATTTTCACAAAGACCTCAATAATATTTTGTTGTATGAATATCTGAATATGCAATAAAGCCTATCAAAAGAAAGAACAGACTCATATCAAGCCCCTGCTCTACTTTTTTCCCCATAACCATGTATGTACAATAAAAAAAAGATCTGTTTCCTCTTTCGCTAATTGTAAACAAAAATTAATGCTCTCTTCTTTGCACACTGCAAATTTGCACATTTTAATATCAAATATCTGAATATGGACACTCACATGCCCGAAAGGATCAAGGTGGTTGTTTGTGAGCTTCAGCTTTTGGAAGGAGACCAGCTGTCTCATCCAGTGGGCCCCTGTTGCAGGAGAGTCTGGGTGGACGTAGAGTCTTCCCGGCATGGCAGGCTCTGCTTTTCCTGCCACCATCCTATGGAGAAGATCAAGAGCAATTTTTTTTGACACTGAAAAGGCACCAGCAACATTTGCAAAAGACCTACAGCTTACAGTTGTTGGTTTGGTGTGGTGAATTAGGCTCAGTCCCCAGAGTTTCTTTTAGTACTACATAGCTTTCCAGCACCTCTGACATCATGCCATAGCGCTTTTAAAAGGAAAACTTTTTTTTCCAGTGTCACGTAAATTCTATAGGATATAGCAGCAGGCTACAGAAAGGCTTTATGCAGAACATCTGCGCATTAATAATCAGAGCACGAGAGGTTAGGTCTAAAACATTTTGGGAATACTTCCCAAAGGCTGGTTGCTGCTTTGACCAAAACATCACTGCTAATTGTGTGCCTTGAAGGTGTTGCTGAAGATCTCCAGAGCCGATGCTGGCAAATGGTGAAATTCCAGTTTATCCCACAGATTTTGAAAAATGCTCATAAAATGCTCGTTCTCGTGACAAAACATGCAATTCATTGAGACGTGCGTGCCATCATTATTTTGTTTAGGTTTTTTCCATGCTGGATACATGCAGATCTGACTTATTTGTGGTGCCGATGGTTGCATGGGTGAATAGTGTGTGTATCTAGTGGCATTGCCAGAGGTGCAGGGTCAAAAAGAGGACAACATGCATAGCCCAGCTGTTTTAAGCCCATTGGTTTTGACAGACTGCTGTGGCCTACAGTTATTAACTGTGTGCTAATGACAATCCACAGCCAGAAGTAGCATTGGATGGATAAACTGATATAGACTGCATATTGTTTGCTTATAAATAATTAATTTGAGTTTCCTTCAGTGTTGGCCTTTGCAAACATGTTTAATTGGATCAATTATCATTATAAGAAAAGTGTTGGAAACAAGGCCATTATATTCAATATATCACAAGGTATCATTAAACTTTTGACAATCATTACTTATAATATAATTATTATTAATATTAAAAATGTATTTTAATATTAATAACTATAAAATTCCCTTTTAGTGTTAAAAATTGTGTATCTGTACTATGGATATGGATTGCGGCATTTGTCCACCCATGTCAACAAATTAAGAAACATAGATAGGAGGAGACAGCAGAATATAAAATATACTCATTTTTGTTTCTTTGCAGTGTAATCTGGATAAGTGTTTGTTCAGATGCCTCAAGCGAACTCCAGTCACTTTTGCTATTGCGTGTTACAGCTGAATGTCCAATGGCTTAGAGTATCCATAAACTTTCTAGAATGTGTTCACTCTAATTATGCTGTTGTGAGACAGAAGGAATGTCGTTGTCACGGTTGTGGTGCTGGGAGATGAAAAGGCAGAGTCCAGATTCCAAAATAATATAACTTTTCAAAATATCTTGCACGGATATAGGCATGCAGAAGCAAACACAACGTAACATAAGACAAACTACTGAGTGACTGAACTAAATACAGACATTGATTAACCAAACCAGGTGACACAGAAGAAGGTGATTACAAGACACAAGTGACGAAGATGAACTAATGATGGGAGACGTGGTAACAGAAAAGTGGCTGGAAAACAAAGGACATGTGACTAAGAATGCAAACAGAAGATAAAAACAGAATCAAACATGACAGTCGTCTTCTGCAGAAACATTAAAGATGGACGTTAACTCACCACTTGTTGTCACAGAACTTGTACCGATGGTCATCAGCCGGAATGATGTCAGTTAATAGGATGTATTTGGTTTTTGGGTTCATTCCTGTGACTTTAACTTTGTAGCTGGGGAACATCCGCCTAAGGAGAATGTAAATGATGTCATCAGGCTTTAAAATAGTGCCTTAACTTTGAACCACACAGAAAAGCTAGAGCTTCATCGTTGTACATAGTGAGAAATAGTTTAGTAGGCCTACTTTATTTCATTTTACTAATCTTTTTTTTTTTTCTTTTTTCTTTTTTTATAACGGCAACCAAGTTGTTTTTATTCACTTACTACTGTGTATTTGTCCCTAAATGCCATTTAGATCTAACTTGAAAACTTGGTGTTAATGCGCTTTTGTGCTCAGAGAAGTCATTCGCTTTCAATCGCATCTACACAGGCTTATCCCATTTGTGTCATTCAAGTATCTCAATGCCATCTTTATTGCTCACTACAGGAACAGCTTTTTCCTCCGATTGACTTAGGGCCGGGTTGCGTGTGCAACAGCTGAGCACTGACAGTAAGCATGGATGAGACCGTCTTATCGGCTCTTTCGAGGGTTTTAACATGCCTTACATGCAAGAGAATCACGGGAAGTGTTTGTTTTGGGCGGATGAGTACACGATTAGTGATCAGATAACAGCTTAACCTGTTTTTAGGACAGATTAGTTGTTAAAGAGGCACAAGAGGTCACTTAAATCTCAAAGAAGGAGGCTGCGGGCTGAAGCATCCCCAGTCAGCTCTGCAAAACATCTCAAGCGGCTCTACCATAAAAGGTTACGCTTCAAAAAAATTCATAAAACCTAAAGTTAAGCTTAAAACCTAACTGTTATCCTCGACAATCCCATATAAGGAGTCATGATCTGTACCTGGTACTGATTTGCTTTTGGGCAGATATATATTTTTAGGGATTGACTCTGCTTTGAAAGAGCCGCTCTATAAAATGTGGGATCTCCATTTTGTTCAGATACAGGAGAAGCTGAGATGACAGACAGAATATGCTAATATAGCAGACGCCGTCATAAAACAAATCAATAGAGCTACCTTGAGTAAATTCTTCACATGAAAAATCCAAAAGCTGCGAAAAGATTGATTCCCCTTATAAACTCTGAGTGCTTTTTTAATGGCAGGTCTTTTAAACAGCGGGCAGCTAAACAGCCTCATTGCACCAGAAAAGTTCCACTACAGTGCATTACTTTTTTTTGGGGGGGGAGGGGCTGAATCATTTCATTGCATTTACAAATGTACAACTGCTCAGGCCTGCACTGTGTAAAAAGCGGCACTGAAAGCATGCGCTCTAATACCCAGAGGAAGAGCTCTATGTCTGGCCCAGGCCTGCAATCCAATCAATGTAAATCACACTGGGCAAGACACTGGTAAAGAGGTGCTTAAAGGCAACAGGAACATCTAAACCTGTCCACCAGGCTACACTCTGATGATGATGTCTTTCCCTATTCTTATGTCAGTAATTTAAAAAATGGACAAAATCTTTTCAATTTTGGTTCTGACATTGTTTCGACAAAGAACAAGAAGGTTTAATTAGGTAACATTAGTCAATGCCATTACTAACTAACAATGCAATTTTTAAATCTAGGTTAATTATATTTCATGATATCAGTCTGTATATCTATAAAGTTGCTTATATTTATAAATATGCTATTCAGTTCAAAACATTTATGTAGAAATTAACATTAACCTGAATGCTGGAAATCATATATCATTCATCACAGGAACCTAATAATAAACAAAATAATCATTACTATTATTAACCTGTAACTTCTTGCATTAAATTAAACCTACTGTAAAATGTTACCTTAGCATTACATTAAACATCACAAGAGTTCTTGTAGGCCTATGTACTTTTATGTAGGCCAACTGAACATATTTAAAATAAATTATTCATGTTAAGAAAATACGGTTAGGAAAAATTAACCAGTATTTACAGTACTAACAGTGAGGATGTAATAAATCTTGAGTAAAATACATTTACTCAAGACTTGCATGTAAACACCTGAGGGATGTGTAATGCTCTTTCCATTTATGCAATACTTTGACATAATGGCTGCCACAGTAGATCACATTGCACATGTCTAAAGGGGTCTTACAGTGGCTCTGTAACGGTATTCTGTTGCTGTGGGTAGTCTTGTTGGAGCGCTGTCCTTGGCATGGGAACAGCTGTGTGCACCATTTACTTCACTGTATAAATGGCGTCTTGTTGCTTGAAGGGATAGATCATCCAAAAATGTAAATTCTGTCATTATTTATTCACCCTCATGTCATTGCATATGACTTTCGTCTGTGGAGCAAAAAAATAAAATATTTTATGAAAAATGTAGTTGTTTTTTTTGTTTTGTTTTTTTCAGTGATGTTGTTTCTTCCAAATATCTTTGTGTGTGTGTGTGTGTTCCACAGAAGGCTTCCGTCATACAGGCTTGGAATGATATGAGCTTGAATAAATGATGACAATTGTGTATCTTTTTTTTTTTTTTTTGGTATATATAACATCAAGTTTTAGATATCCTGACAATATCTATGGGAGTGAAATTTGTGAAGTTTTTTTTTTTTTTTTTTTTTGTTATCTTAGTAAAGCACTGTTTTATGGGTGGGCCTGAACTTCAGTATATATGTGTAAGGATGACAGTGAGAAATGGTATGAAAGTGTATCGTGTCAGCATTATGGCAGCTGTTTCTTTTAGCGTTCTTGTCCGCCTGCTCTTTCAGTGATTCATACTATCTGAAGAGCGCCTAGATCAAAAGAAGCTAGATGATAAAGCAAGAGGGGTCCTTTAGGGCTTGGGAGATGCGATTGAACAGGGCTCCATGCTTCACTCATCAGCCTCGCTGATGCTTACACTGACGGGCTGTGTACAAGTAACACCAGCCGGCTGCTTTCAATAGTCATGTTTAGTGCTTAGTACAGGGCCACAGATGTGCACAATAACAAGATGAGTTGTTGTAGCAGAGTTCAGCTCAGTTTCACCTCTATTTTATCCTCTGAGAGATATTTTGGGTTCAATACAAGTCAAGCTCAGTCGACAGCATTTGTAGCATAATGTTGATTACCATGTAAAAAGTGGCTTGTAAAATTTGACTTGCAAAAATCCAGGTTACGATGAATAACTTACCTTGGAAGTACAATTTATGAAAGGATTTAAAAGCAGAAATATGACGTTTGTCATTTTATTGATGTGCATAAATCTGTTTTTTTTTTTTTTTTTTTTAACTGTAAATCACTTTTAAAAATTTAGGGTTTGAGCTATGTTATGTTGTCATGTCAACTAAGTTCTTAAATTGGATATACACAGAAGGTTAGTAACAGGGTTTTTTTAACTAAATTTATGTTGAGTGGCTAAACTATTGAAACTGAGCATTTTAATGTTTACATATTGCGCCACATTTACTTTCACACTAAGTGCATCTCTGTGACCTATATTACATTATTGTTTTTTTTAAAGGAGGGGATTCATTTTCATAGAAATCAACATCATGCCACAAATGCAATTGTTGATTCAACCCGGTATCACGACAAGACGTGAAATAATCACGTTGGTCCTCTTTGGAAAACGTGTAGATGTCACGGTTTAATCCCCTCAAACGTGAAACTTACACGTTTGTGTTAACACGATCCAGTGGAGAGATATTATAACCGGATGTTGACCTATTCTACACGAAATCGCCTCTGCCATAAGGACCTATTGGTTTTCATTAAACCGAGAAAAATGGAATTTTGTTTTATTGACGAACGATCACTGTTGTGTTCTATTATTTAAAATGCAAAAAAGATTTATTTTTTTCAAAGTGAAAAGGATTCATTTGCCTAGATCAGAGCAACTCAAAATTTCGCCTGAATATAAAAATAAATAACTCGCGTGCAATTTAATTAATGTAATGCGGAACTACATTATACGCGGGATCATAGGGACATAATCTGAGATTGCAATGCTGGAATGTGAGATCAAACAGTGGAAACAATGTCGTTTTGTATGTTTTTAATACCTCGTCATTTTGTTCATACAGGACATTATTCAAACTGCAATGTGTTGGCTTATATTTGTTTACACTCGTAATAAAACACAACATTGTGCTTTTGTCAAACAAATTCTTGCGTGTTTTGAGTGAGTTTCTTTCCTGTTTATGCTTGCCAGCCATAATCTCCGTCATTGTTCGGACAAAAGCTCTTCTCACATCCATGGAGTCTAATGACGGGTATAATGTAAAATCCCGATTTAACTGAACCTCCGGCACGATTTTATCATCCATTGACGCAGCAGGAGATGACCATTTCCACTTTAAAGCACGAAACTAATTTCACTTCGTTCAACTAGCATTGCTTCCTCTAATGTTTTGCCCTCAGCAATGGCGCCGGGTCTGCAAATGCCCGTATGTTGTGACGTCATGTGGGAACTATGTCAGGCATTGTTGAACTGCGTCGGAAGTGGACATCAGGTGGACATGCACAAAGTTAACAAATCCCGCCCATGCATCGCTGGTGAACCCATCGTTTTCTCTAAATTGAAGGTAAGTTCGGTCAGCCTATAGTGAATCTTATGTCCATGTGTAAAAGTGTTGGGTAGTTTAGCGTTATTGTCTTAAATTTCACAAACCTGCTGTGGTTACTGCCGCCAATGGTTAGGACGTTTGACTTAACGGCACAGTTTTTTATTGTTTTGCGTTAACTTTATGCTCTTAATTCGTTTTCAGTTGTATGTAAATGTGAACAATTTGGCTCACTAAACTGCACGTTTACCGCTAGCAGCATGCCATGAAGTTCTGATTGACTAGCTCGTTGCTAACTAGGCTCACAGATTATGCAAGGTTGGTTGATGTTACCCTCAGTCACTTCTACCGTTCATGAAAGGAACATGTCTTATTGTAAACCGTTAGACTTAGAGGTGTTGTCTCTGATTCCACCTCACTGGTACAGGAACACTACGTAGGTTGCACGTTGTTATCTGGCTGCTAGCTAGCTACCCTTCTTTCTTTGCTAGTAATCAAGCTAACTCGTCGGGTGTTCAGTGGGCTTTCCCCAATGCGTTTACTCTGAATATCGTCACAAATTATGAAAAAAAAAAATATATGTGCCAGGGTCATACAAACTCAAGTTCGTAATATGCTTTTTTTATGCTGTAGTGTAGACTATCCTAGTTTGTAAAACTGCAACACTTAACTGTTGTGTGATGGAGTGAAATCTTTAAGCTGTTTGTTAACCCATTTGTTTTGTCTCTCAGGTGTTGTAAGGAGTGAGGTGTCCTTCCCTGTTAAGAGATAAACCACCTAAACAGGGTAACGTTATGTGTTGTGATCTCATCCTCTTTTTTTTTAAACAGGACCCAGTAAAATAAACAGTAAAACTAAACTAATTTGGATTAACGTCTGTGTTTACAGATGTCTTTGAGATTAAGACAACACCAAAAAGTTGCAAAAACACCAAAGAGAACTGGAACATGGCATGTTATATTCAGTTATAAATGTATGGCCAAGTTATTAAATTTAAAATGTTACTAGGTCCAGCGTTTGATCCACCATCAGGTCCTGCACAGTGATGGTTTGAGGCACACCTTCAGGTCCAGACATGATGGGTCACGGCAAGTACAGTGATGGTGCGAGGCACACATGTCTTCATATCACTGCTGTATTACTTAGAACCAGAAAGAGCTTTATTGCCAAGTGTGCTTGCACACACAAGGAATTTGTTTGTGTGCTGAGGCTTCCAGTGCACATAGACAAATACAACAGGAAACATTGTATTACAAATTAAATTTATAAAATTATTTTAATTTCAGGTATAACCATATGAAACTAATAAATCCAATGCTTAATAAATAAATGCTTGACAAGCTTTCAAAAAAAAGAACAGTCTGCTTAGTCCCCTTTTGTAGACGGCCTAAGTGTTACAGGTAACATTTGTGGAGATGGCTTTGCATTAATCCAGTATTGGTAGCGGATGCAGAGGAAACATATTTTTGCTTACAAATGTGGGGACTTTGGTGCATGATTGCAGATTGCCTTTGCATACATCTAAATCATTTGTCTTTTTCAACTTTGCAGAAGGGATCATGAAATTCGGTTCCGCAGACACTGAGGAGTACATCAAGGTGAACGTGTCTGAGCACCTCAAGCACGCGTCGTAAAGACTTGGCTGTGGAGGATTCACTATCCCCTGATGAGCCAAGCCTACGGGACTTGAATTAAGAGTTCAATTAAAGGGATAGTTCACTTTGAAATTAATTTTTTATATGTTTTAGCTTACCTCACAGGCATCCAAGATGTAGGTGTCTTTGTTTCCGCAGTAGTTTTAATTTTGATATTTTTAGGTCAAACCGTTCGTGTCTGTCAGGCATATAATGCAGGTCTATGGTCACCACCTCAAAGAGCATGCACAGAGAGGTCCAAATAAACATGATTTAATGACTCGTAACTGTAAGTACACATTGATGGCTTAAGATACGAAACAAGCGGTTTGTGTGAGAAAAAAAACAGTATTTATACAGTTTTTACCTCTTGTAAACACAGCCACGTCCAAGTGATCTGAGGGTGCGCTCGGTTTGGTCTGTTCATGCGCCAGAAGTGATCTCTCACGCGTGTATGTAACTCATTGTTTACACAGAGATTTCGGAAGTTTTACCTTTCACTTTGAAGATCTAAACATATTTAGATGTACAGGAAATCGCAATGGAAGATGATTTCGATATATCTAAATATGTAATCTATAATAACAATATAAATACTGTTCGTTTTCTCACACAAACCGCTCGTTTCGTATCTCAGGCCATCAATGTGTACTTACATTTACGAGTCATTAAATCATGTTTAATTTGGACTTCTCTGTGCATGCTCTTTCAGGAGATCCCCATAGACTTCCAATATATGACTGACGGACAAGAACGGTTTGACCTAAAAAAATAGTTTTAATATATAAAAAAGTTTTAATATATAAAATTGAAAATACTGTGGAAACATAGACACCTACATGTTATCTTGGATGCCCTTTCGGTAAGCTAAAACATATCAAAAATTAATTTCAAAGTGAACTATCCCATTAAATTACATCCTTTCATAATTCTGCCTCCACTGTACATTGTGTTTGATATATCTGGTGCCCAATTCTGATGCCATTCAGGACAGTTTATTTTCGAATAAACATGCAATATTTAATTGTGATTTATTTGTTTAACTGTAGTGCTGTATGTATGTTGTCCCATGTCTTCAGAGGGTGAAGGACATGTTTTCTGTGCTTTGAAGATGTTCTCCTATGCTTTGTACATAGCTGTGTTTGTGTTAATAAAGCTCTTTCTTTGAATAAACAGCACGTACCTGGCAAATGTTCCTTTCCTCAATAAATTCATGTCCTTGATGGCAATAATAGGATAACAATGACATGAATATACAACATAATAGCATGTCATATGAATATATAAATTATATATATATATATATATATATATATGCACTCAGGGCTAAGTCCCAAGTACCTCTATCAGAATCCAGAGTTTCAAGAGAATCAGAGCAACTCAAAATTTCTCCAATCTTCTTGAAACTCTAGATTCTGATAGGGGGCCTTGAGAGTTAGACCTGAGTGCAAAAATGGAGTCTCTAGACCCTTCCAGAGTTGAGATATGGACATCCCACGTAGCATCCCATAATTCCACCGTCCACATTCAGGTCTAAGTCTTATGGCCCTCTATCAGAATCCAGAGTTTTGAGAAGATTGGAGAAACTTAATTTCTCACCCCAAAAAAAAAAACCGAAAGCGGTACCACTGTCGTTTTTTTTTTTTTCGGGTCGAAATTTTGAGTTTCTCTGATCTTCTTGAAACTCTGAATTCTGATAGAGGGCCATGAGACTTACACCTGAGTGCAAAAATGAGGCTCTAGACCCTTCCTGAGTTGAGATATTGAGATATTCATAATGGCATTATTGGTGCGTAGGATCTCAATATCTCAGCTCTGGAAGGGTCTAGAGCCTCCATTTTTGCACTCAAGTCTAAGTCTTATGGCCCTCTATCAGAATCCAGAGTTTTGAGAAGATTGGAGATACTTAATTTTTCACCCGAAAAAAAAAACCGTAAGGGGTAACACAGTCATTTTTTTTTTTTCTGGTCGAAATTTTGAGTTTCGATATCTCAGCTCTGGAAGGGTCTAGAGCTTCCATTTTTGCACTCAGGTCTAAGTCTCATGGCCCTCTATCAGAATCCAGAGTTTTGAGAAGATTGGGGATACTTAATTTTTCACCCGAAAAAAAAAAACGTAAGGGGTAACACTGTCGTTTTTTTTTCTGGTCGAAATTTTGAGTTTCGATATCTCAGCTCTGGAAGGGTCTAGAGACTCAATTTTTGCACTCAGATCTAAGTCTCGTGGCCCTCTATCAGAATCCAGAGTTTTGAGAAGATTGGAGATACTTAATTTTTCACCCGAAAAAAAAAAACGTAAGGGGTAACACTGTCGTTTTTTTTTTCTGGTCGAAATTTTGAGTTTCGATATCTCAGCTCTGGAAGGGTCTAGAGCTTCCATTTTTGCACTCAGGTCTAAGTCTCATGGCCCTCTATCAGAATCCAGAGTTTTGAGAAGATTGGGGATACTTAATTTTTCACCCGAAAAAAAAAACGTAAGGGGTAACACTGTCGTTTTTTTTTTTCTGGTCGAAATTTTGAGTTTCGATATCTCAGCTCTGAAAGGGTCTAGAGCCTCCATTGTTGCACTCAGGTCTAAGTCTCATGGCCCTCTATGAGAATCCAGAGTTTTGAGAAGATTGGGGAAACTTAATTTTTCACCCGAAAAAAAAAAAACGTAAGGGGTAACACTGTCGTTTTTTTTTTCTGGTCGAAATTTTGAGTTTCGATATCTCAGCTCTGGAAGGGTCTAGAGACTCCATTGTTGCACTCAGGTCTAAGTCTCATGGCCCTCTATCAGAATCCAGAGTTTTGAGAAGATTGGGGATACTTAATTTTTCACCCGAAAAAAAAAACGTAAGGGGTAACACTGTCGTTTTTTTTTCTGGTCGAAATTTTGAGTTTCGATATCTCAGCTCTGGAAGGGTCTAGAGACTCCATTTTTGCACTCAGATCTAAGTCTCGTGGCCCTCTATCAGAATCCAGAGTTTTGAGAAGATTGGAGATACTTAATTTTTCACCCGAAAAAAAAAAACGTAAGGGGTAACACTGTCGTTTTTTTTTTCTGGCCGAAATTTTGAGTTTCGATATCTCAGCTCTGGAAGGGTCTAGAGCTTCCATTTTTGCACTCAGGTCTAAGTCTCATGGCCCTCTATCAGAATCCAGAGTTTTGAGAAGATTGGGGATACTTAATTTTTCACCCGAAAAAAAAAAACGTAAGGGGTAACACTGTCGTTTTTTTTTCTGGTCGAAATTTTGAGTTTCGATATCTCAGCTCTGGAAGGGTCTAGAGACTCCATTTTTGCACTCAGATCTAAGTCTCGTGGCCCTCTATCAGAATCCAGAGTTTTGAGAAGATTGGAGATACTTAATTTTTCACCCGAAAAAAAAAACGTAAGGGGGAACACTGTCGTTTTTTTTTTCTGGCCGAAATTTTGAGTTTCGATATCTCAGCTCTGGAAGGGTCTAGAGCTTCCATTTTTGCACTCAGGTCTAAGTCTCATGGCCCTCTATCAGAATCCAGAGTTTTGAGAAGATTGGGGATACTTAATTTTTCACCCGAAAAAAAAAAAACGTAAGGGGTAACACTGTCGTTTTTTTTTCTGGTCGAAATTTTGAGTTTCGATATCTCAGCTCTGGAAGGGTCTAGAGACTCCATTTTTGCACTCAGATCTAAGTCTCGTGGCCCTCTATCAGAATCCAGAGTTTTGAGAAGATTGGAGATACTTAATTTTTCACCCGAAAAAAAAAAACGTAAGGGGTAACACTGTCGTTTTTTTTTTCTGGCCGAAATTTTGAGTTTCGATATCTCAGCTCTGGAAGGGTCTAGAGCTTCCATTTTTGCACTCAGGTCTAAGTCTCATGGCCCTCTATCAGAATCCAGAGTTTTGAGAAGATTGGGGATACTTAATTTTTCACCCGAAAAAAAAAAACGTAAGGGGTAATACTGTCGTTTTTTTTTCTGGTCGAAATTTTGAGTTTCGATATCTCAGCTCTGGAAGGGTCTAGAGACTCCATTTTTGCACTCAGATCTAAGTCTCGTGGCCCTCTATCAGAATCCAGAGTTTTGAGAAGATTGGAGATACTTAATTTTTCACCCGAAAAAAAAAACGTAAGGGGTAACACTGTCGTTTTTTTTTTCTGACCGAAATTTTGAGTTTCGATATCTCAGCTCTGGAAGGGTCTAGAGCTTCCATTTTTGCACTCAGGTCTAAGTCTCATGGCCCTCTATCAGAATCCAGAGTTTTGAGAAGATTGGAGATACTTAATTTTTCACCCGAAAAAAAAAACGTAAGGGGTAACACTGTCGTTTTTTTTTTCTGACCGAAATTTTGAGTTTCGATATCTCAGCTCTGGAAGGGTCTAGAGCTTCCATTTTTGCACTCAGGTCTAAGTCTCATGGCCCTCTATCAGAATCCAGAGTTTTGAGAAGATTGGGGATACTTAATTTTTCACCCGAAAAAAAAAAACGTAAGGGGTAACACTGTCGTTTTTTTTTCTGGTCGAAATTTTGAGTTTCGATATCTCAGCTCTGGAAGGGTCTAGAGACTCCATTTTTGCACTCAGATCTAAGTCTCGTGGCCCTCTATCAGAATCCAGAGTTTTGAGAAGATTGGAGATACTTAATTTTTCACCCGAAAAAAAAAACGTAAGGGGTAACACTGTCGTTTTTTTTTTCTGACCGAAATTTTGAGTTTCGATATCTCAGCTCTGGAAGGGTCTAGAGCTTCCATTTTTGCACTCAGGTCTAAGTCTCATGGCCCTCTATCAGAATCCAGAGTTTTGAGAAGATTGGGGATACTTAATTTTTCACCCGAAAAAAAAAAACGTAAGGGGTAACACTGTCGGTTTTTTTTCTGGTCGAAATTTTGAGTTTCGATATCTCAGCTCTGGAAGGGTCTAGAGACTCCATTTTTGCACTCAGATCTAAGTCTCGTGGCCCTCTATCAGAATCCAGAGTTTTGAGAAGATTGGAGATACTTAATTTTTCACCCGAAAAAAAAAACGTAAGGGGTAACACTGTCGTTTTTTTTTTCTGGTCGAAATTTTGAGTTTCGATATCTCAGCTGTGGAAGGGTCTAGAGCCTCCATTGTTGCACTCAGGTCTAAGTCTCATGGCCCTCTATGAGAGTCCAGAGTTTTGAGAAGATTGGGGATACTTAATTTTTCACCTGAAAAAAAAAAACGTAAGGGGTAACACTGTCGTTTTTTTTTTCTGGTCGAAATTTTGAGTTTCGATATCTCAGCTCTGGAAGGGTCTAGAGACTCCATTTTTGCACTCAGGTCTAAGTCTCATGGCCCTCTATCAGAATCCAGAGTTTTGAGAAGATTGGGGATACTTAATTTTTCACACAAAAAAAAAAAACGTAAGGGGTAACACTGTCGTTTTTTTTTTCTGGTTGAAATTTTGAATGTCGATATCTCAGCTCTGGAAGGGTCTAGAGCCTCCATTTTTGCACTCAGGTCA
This sequence comes from Pimephales promelas, assembly GCF_988280905.1. NCBI lineage: Eukaryota > Metazoa > Chordata > Actinopteri > Cypriniformes > Leuciscidae > Pimephales > Pimephales promelas. The sequence goes on from NC_142784.1 coordinate 20,584,229, forward strand.
AAGTCTCATGGCCCTCTATCAGAATCCAGAGTTTTGAGAAGATTGGAGAAACTTAATTTTTCGCCCGAAAATGACAAAAAACGAAAGGGGTAACACTGTCGTTTTTTTTTTCGGGTCTAAATTTTGAATTTTGATATCTCAGCTCTGGAAGGGTCTAGAGCCTCCATTTTTGCACTCAGGTCAAAGTCTCACAGCCCTCTATCATAATCCAGAGTTTTGAGAAGATTGGAGAAACTTAATTTTTCGCCCGAAAATGAAAAAAAACGAAAGGGGTAACACTGTCGTTTTTTTTTCGGGTTGAAATTTTGAATTTCGATATCTCAGCTCTGGAAGGGTCTAGAGCCTCCATTTTTGCACTCAGGTCAAAGTCTCATGGCCCTCTATCAGAATCCAGAGTTTTGAGAAGATTGGAGAAACTTAATTTTTCGCCCGAAAATGAAAAAAAACGAAAGGGGTAACACTGTCGTTTTTTTTACGGAGCGAATTTTTGAATTTTGATATCTCAGCTCTGGAAGGGTCTAGAGCCTCCATTTTTGCACTCAGGTCAAAGTCTCACAGCCCTCTATCATAATCCAGAGTTTTGAGAAGATTGGAGAAACTTAATTTTTCGCCCGAAAATGAAAAAAAACGAAAGGGGTAACACTGTCGTTTTTTTTTCGGGTTGAAATTTTGAATTTCGATATCTCAGCTCTGGAAGGGTCTAGAGCCTCCATTTTTGCACTCAGGTCAAAGTCTCACAGCCCTCTATCATAATCCAGAGTTTTGAGAAGATTGGAGAAACTTAATTTTTCGCCCGAAAATGAAAAAAAACGAAAGGGGTAACACTGTCGTTTTTTTTTCGGGTTGAAATTTTGAATTTCGATATCTCAGCTCTGGAAGGGTCTAGAGCCTCCATTTTTGCACTCAGGTCAAAGTCTCACAGCCCTCTATCATAATCCAGAGTTTTGAGAAGATTGGAGAAACTTAATTTTTCGCCCGAAAATGAAAAAAAACGAAAGGGGTAACATTGTCGTTTTTTTTCGGGTTGAAATTTTGAATTTTGATATCTCAGCTCTGGAAGGGTCTAGAGCCTCCATTTTTGCACTCAGGTCAAAGTCTCACAGCCCTCTATCATAATCCAGAGTTTTGAGAAGATTGGAGAAACTTAATTTTTCGCCCGAAAATGAAAAAAAACGAAAGGGGTAACACTGTCGTTTTTTTTTTGGGTTGAAATTTTGAATTTCGATATCTCAGCTCTGGAAGGGTCTAGAGCCTCCATTTTTGCACTCAGGTCAAAGTCTCACAGCCCTCTATCATAATCCAGAGTTTTGAGAAGATTGGAGAAACTTAATTTTTCGCCCGAAAATGAAAAAAAACGAAAGGGGTAACACTGTCGTTTTTTTTTCGGGTTGAAATTTTGAATTTCGATATCTCAGCTCTGGAAGGGTCTAGAGCCTCCATTTTTGCACTCAGGTCAAAGTCTCACAGCCCTCTATCATAATCCAGAGTTTTGAGAAGATTGGAGAAACTTAATTTTTCGCCCGAAAATGAAAAAAAACGAAAGGGGTAACATTGTCGTTTTTTTTCGGGTTGAAATTTTGAATTTCGATATCTCAGCTCTGGAAGGGTCTAGAGCCTCCATTTTTGCACTCAGGTCTAAGTCTCATGGCCCTCTATCAGAATCCAGAGTTTTGAGAAGATTGGGGATACTTAATTTTTCACCCGAAAAAAAAAACGTAAGGGGTAACACTGTCGTTTTTTTTTCTGGTCGAAATTTTGAGTTTCGATATCTCAGCTCTGGAAGGGTCTAGAGACTCCATTTTTGCACTCAGATCTAAGTCTCGTGGCCCTCTATCAGAATCCAGAGTTTTGAGAAGATTGGAGATACTTAATTTTTCACCCGAAAAAAAAAAACGTAAGGGGTAACACTGTCGTTTTTTTTTTCTGGCCGAAATTTTGAGTTTCGATATCTCAGCTCTGGAAGGGTCTAGAGCTTCCATTTTTGCACTCAGGTCTAAGTCTCATGGCCCTCTATCAGAATCCAGAGTTTTGAGAAGATTGGGGATACTTAATTTTTCACCCGAAAAAAAAAAAACGTAAGGGGTAACACTGTCGTTTTTTTTTTCTGGTCGAAATTTTGAGTTTCGATATCTCAGCTCTGGAAGGGTCTAGAGACTCCATTTTTGCACTCAGATCTAAGTCTCGTGGCCCTCTATCAGAATCCAGAGTTTTGAGAAGATTGGAGATACTTAATTTTTCACCCGAAAAAAAAAACGTAAGGGGTAACACTGTCGTTTTTTTTTTCTGGCCGAAATTTTGAGTTTCGATATCTCAGCTCTGGAAGGGTCTAGAGCTTCCATTTTTGCACTCAGGTCTAAGTCTCATGGCCCTCTATCAGAATCCAGAGTTTTGAGAAGATTGGGGATACTTAATTTTTCACCCGAAAAAAAAAAACGTAAGGGGTAACACTGTCGTTTTTTTTTCTGGTCGAAATTTTGAGTTTCGATATCTCAGCTCTGGAAGGATCTAGAGACTCCATTTTTGCACTCAGATCTAAGTCTCGTGGCCCTCTATCAGAATCCAGAGTTTTGAGAAGATTGGAGATACTTAATTTTTCACCCGAAAAAAAAAAACGTAAGGGGTAACACTGTCGTTTTTTTTTTTCTGGCCGAAATTTTGAGTTTCGATATCTCAGCTCTGGAAGGGTCTAGAGCTTCCATTTTTGCACTCAGGTCTAAGTCTCATGGCCCTCTAACAGAATCCAGAGTTTTGAGAAGATTGGGGATACTTAATTTTTCACCCGAAAAAAAAAAACGTAAGGGGTAATACTGTCGTTTTTTTTTCTGGTCGAAATTTTGAGTTTCGATATCTCAGCTCTGGAAGGGTCTAGAGACTCCATTTTTGCACTCAGATCTAAGTCTCGTGGCCCTCTATCAGAATCCAGAGTTTTGAGAAGATTGGAGATACTTAATTTTTCACCCGAAAAAAAAAACGTAAGGGGTAACACTGTCGTTTTTTTTTTCTGACCGAAATTTTGAGTTTCGATATCTCAGCTCTGGAAGGGTCTAGAGCTTCCATTTTTGCACTCAGGTCTAAGTCTCATGGCCCTCTATCAGAATCCAGAGTTTTGAGAAGATTGGGGATACTTAATTTTTCACCCGAAAAAAAAAAACGTAAGGGGTAACACTGTCGGTTTTTTTTCTGGTCGAAATTTTGAGTTTCGATATCTCAGCTCTGGAAGGGTCTAGAGACTCCATTTTTGCACTCAGATCTAAGTCTCGTGGCCCTCTATCAGAATCCAGAGTTTTGAGAAGATTGGAGATACTTAATTTTTCACCCGAAAAAAAAAAACGTAAGGGGTAACACTGTCGTTTTTTTTTTCTGGTCGAAATTTTGAGTTTCGATATCTCAGCTGTGGAAGGGTCTAGAGCCTCCATTGTTGCACTCAGGTCTAAGTCTCATGGCCCTCTATGAGAGTCCAGAGTTTTGAGAAGATTGGGGATACTTAATTTTTCACCTGAAAAAAAAAACGTAAGGGGTAACACTGTCGTTTTTTTTTTCTGGTCGAAATTTTGAGTTTCGATATCTCAGCTCTGGAAGGGTCTAGAGCTTCCATTTTTGCACTCAGGTCTAAGTCTCATGGCCCTCTATCAGAATCCAGAGTTTTGAGAAGATTGGGGATACTTAATTTTTCACCCGAAAAAAAAAACGTAAGGGGTAACACTGTCGTTTTTTTTTTCTGGTCGAAATTTTTAGTTTCGATATCTCAGCTCTGGAAGGGTCTAGAGACTCCATTTTTGCACTCAGGTCTAAGTCTCATGGCCCTCTATCAGAATCCAGAGTTTTGAGAAGATTGGGGATACTTAATTTTTCACACAAAAAAAAAAAACGTAAGGGGTAACACTGTCGTTTTTTTTTCTGGTTGAAATTTTGAATGTCGATATCTCAGCTCTGGAAGGGTCTAGAGCCTCCATTTTTGCACTCAGGTCAAAGTCTCATGGCCCTCTATCAGAATCCAGAGTTTTGAGAAGATTGGAGAAACTTAATTTTTCGCCCGAAAATGACAAAAAACGAAAGGGGTAACACTGTCGTTTTTTTTTTCGGGTCTAAATTTTGAATTTTGATATCTCAGCTCTGGAAGGGTCTAGAGCCTCCATTTTTGCACTCAGGTCAAAGTCTCACAGCCCTCTATCATAATCCAGAGTTTTGAGAAGATTGGAGAAACTTAATTTTTCGCCCGAAAATGAAAAAAAACGAAAGGGGTAACACTGTCGTTTTTTTTTCGGGTTGAAATTTTGAATTTCGATATCTCAGCTCTGGAAGGGTCTAGAGCCTCCATTTTTGCACTCAGGTCAAAGTCTCATGGCCCTCTATCAGAATCCAGAGTTTTGAGAAGATTGGAGAAACTTAATTTTTCGCCCGAAAATGAAAAAAAACGAAAGGGGTAACACTGTCGTTTTTTTTACGGAGCGAATTTTTGAATTTTGATATCTCAGCTCTGGAAGGGTCTAGAGCCTCCATTTTTGCACTCAGGTCAAAGTCTCACAGCCCTCTATCATAATCCAGAGTTTTGAGAAGATTGGAGAAACTTAATTTTTTGCCCGAAAATGAAAAAAAACGAAAGGGGTAACACTGTCGTTTTTTTTTCGGGTTGAAATTTTGAATTTCGATATCTCAGCTCTGGAAGGGTCTAGAGCCTCCATTTTTGCACTCAGGTCAAAGTCTCACAGCCCTCTATCATAATCCAGAGTTTTGAGAAGATTGGAGAAACTTAATTTTTCGCCCGAAAATGAAAAAAAACGAAAGGGGTAACACTGTCGTTTTTTTTCGGGTTGAAATTTTGAATTTCGATATCTCAGCTCTGGAAGGGTCTAGAGCCTCCATTTTTGCACTCAGGTCAAAGTCTCACAGCCCTCTATCATAATCCAGAGTTTTGAGAAGATTGGAGAAACTTAATTTTTCGCCCGAAAATGAAAAAAAACGAAAGGGGTAACATTGTCGTTTTTTTTCGGGTTGAAATTTTGAATTTTGATATCTCAGCTCTGGAAGGGTCTAGAGCCTCCATTTTTGCACTCAGGTCAAAGTCTCACAGCCCTCTATCATAATCCAGAGTTTTGAGAAGATTGGAGAAACTTAATTTTTCGCCCGAAAATGAAAAAAAACGAAAGGGGTAACACTGTCGTTTTTTTTTTTGGGTTGAAATTTTGAATTTCGATATCTCAGCTCTGGAAGGGTCTAGAGCCTCCATTTTTGCACTCAGGTCAAAGTCTCACAGCCCTCTATCATAATCCAGAGTTTTGAGAAGATTGGAGAAACTTAATTTTTCGCCCGAAAATGAAAAAAAACGAAAGGGGTAACACTGTCGTTTTTTTTTCGGGTTGAAATTTTGAATTTCGATATCTCAGCTCTGGAAGGGTCTAGAGCCTCCATTTTTGCACTCAGGTCAAAGTCTCACAGCCCTCTATCATAATCCAGAGTTTTGAGAAGATTGGAGAAACTTAATTTTTCGCCCGAAAATGAAAAAAAACGAAAGGGGTAACATTGTCGTTTTTTTTCGGGTTGAAATTTTGAATTTCGATATCTCAGCTCTGGAAGGGTCTAGAGCCTCCATTTTTGCACTCAGGTCTAAGTCTCATGGCCCTCTATCAGAATCCAGAGTTTTGAGAAGATTGGGGATACTTAATTTTTCACCCGAAAAAAAAAAACGTAAGGGGTAACACTGTCGTTTTTTTTTCTGGTCGAAATTTTGAGTTTCGATATCTCAGCTCTGGAAGGGTCTAGAGACTCCATTTTTGCACTCAGATCTAAGTCTCGTGGCCCTCTATCAGAATCCAGAGTTTTGAGAAGATTGGAGATACTTAATTTTTCACCCGAAAAAAAAAAAACGTAAGGGGTAACACTGTCGTTTTTTTTTTCTGGCCGAAATTTTGAGTTTCGATATCTCAGCTCTGGAAGGGTCTAGAGCTTCCATTTTTGCACTCAGGTCTAAGTCTCATGGCCCTCTATCAGAATCCAGAGTTTTGAGAAGATTGGGGATACTTAATTTTTCACCCGAAAAAAAAAAACGTAAGGGGTAACACTGTCGTTTTTTTTTCTGGTCGAAATTTTGAGTTTCGATATCTCAGCTCTGGAAGGGTCTAGAGACTCCATTTTTGCACTCAGATCTAAGTCTCGTGGCCCTCTATCAGAATCCAGAGTTTTGAGAAGATTGGAGATACTTAATTTTTCACCCGAAAAAAAAAACGTAAGGGGTAACACTGTCGTTTTTTTTTTCTGGCCGAAATTTTGAGTTTCGATATCTCAGCTCTGGAAGGGTCTAGAGCTTCCATTTTTGCACTCAGGTCTAAGTCTCATGGCCCTCTATCAGAATCCAGAGTTTTGAGAAGATTGGGGATACTTAATTTTTCACCCGAAAAAAAAAAACGTAAGGGGTAACACTGTCGTTTTTTTTTCTGGTCGAAATTTTGAGTTTCGATATCTCAGCTCTGGAAGGGTCTAGAGACTCCATTTTTGCACTCAGATCTAAGTCTCGTGGCCCTCTATCAGAATCCAGAGTTTTGAGAAGATTGGAGATACTTAATTTTTCACTCGAAAAAAAAAAACGTAAGGGGTAACACTGTCGTTTTTTTTTTTCTGGCCGAAATTTTGAGTTTCGATATCTCAGCTCTGGAAGGGTCTAGAGCTTCCATTTTTGCACTCAGGTCTAAGTCCCATGGCCCTCTATCAGAATCCAGAGTTTTGAGAAGATTGGGGATACTTAATTTTTCACCCGAAAAAAAAAAACGTAAGGGGTAATACTGTCGTTTTTTTTTCTGGTCGAAATTTTGAGTTTCGATATCTCAGCTCTGGAAGGGTCTAGAGACTCCATTTTTGCACTCAGATCTAAGTCTCGTGGCCCTCTATCAGAATCCAGAGTTTTGAGAAGATTGGAGATACTTAATTTTTCACCCGAAAAAAAAAACGTAAGGGGTAACACTGTCGTTTTTTTTTTCTGACCGAAATTTTGAGTTTCGATATCTCAGCTCTGGAAGGGTCTAGAGCTTCCATTTTTGCACTCAGGTCTAAGTCTCATGGCCCTCTATCAGAATCCAGAGTTTTGAGAAGATTGGGGATACTTAATTTTTCACCCGAAAAAAAAAAACGTAAGGGGTAACACTGTCGTTTTTTTTTCTGGTCGAAATTTTGAGTTTCGATATCTCAGCTCTGGAAGGGTCTAGAGACTCCATTTTTGCACTCAGATCTAAGTCTCGTGGCCCTCTATCAGAATCCAGAGTTTTGAGAAGATTGGAGATACTTAATTTTTCACCCGAAAAAAAAAACGTAAGGGGTAACACTGTCGTTTTTTTTTTCTGACCGAAATTTTGAGTTTCGATATCTCAGCTCTGGAAGGGTCTAGAGCTTCCATTTTTGCACTCAGGTCTAAGTCTCATGGCCCTCTATCAGAATCCAGAGTTTTGAGAAGATTGGGGATACTTAATTTTTCACCTGAAAAAAAAAAAACGTAAGGGGTAACACTGTCGGTTTTTTTTCTGGTCGAAATTTTGAGTTTCGATATCTCAGCTCTGGAAGGGTCTAGAGACTCCATTTTTGCACTCAGATCTAAGTCTCGTGGCCCTCTATCAGAATCCAGAGTTTTGAGAAGATTGGAGATACTTAATTTTTCACCCGAAAAAAAAAAAACGTAAGGGGTAACACTGTCGTTTTTTTTTTCTGGTCGAAATTTTGAGTTTCGATATCTCAGCTGTGGAAGGGTCTAGAGCCTCCATTGTTGCACTCAGGTCTAAGTCTCATGGCCCTCTATGAGAGTCCAGAGTTTTGAGAAGATTGGGGATACTTAATTTTTCACCTGAAAAAAAAAAACGTAAGGGGTAACACTGTCGTTTTTTTTTTCTGGTCGAAATTTTGAGTTTCGATATCTCAGCTCTGGAAGGGTCTAGAGCTTCCATTTTTGCACTCAGGTCTAAGTCTCATGGCCCTCTATCAGAATCCAGAGTTTTGAGAAGATTGGGGATACTTAATTTTTCACCCGAAAAAAAAAACGTAAGGGGTAACACTGTCGTTTTTTTTTTCTGGTCGAAATTTTGAGTTTCGATATCTCAGCTCTGGAAGGGTCTAGAGACTCCATTTTTGCACTCAGGTCTAAGTCTCATGGCCCTCTATCAGAATCCAGAGTTTTGAGAAGATTGGGGATACTTAATTTTTCACACAAAAAAAAAAAACGTAAGGGGTAACACTGTCGTTTTTTTTTTCTGGTTGAAATTTTGAATGTCGATATCTCAGCTCTGGAAGGGTCTAGAGCCTCCATTTTTGCACTCAGGTCAAAGTCTCATGGCCCTCTATCAGAATCCAGAGTTTTGAGAAGATTGGAGAAACTTAATTTTTCGCCCGAAAATGACAAAAAACGAAAGGGGTAACACTGTCGTTTTTTTTTTCGGGTCTAAATTTTGAATTTTGATATCTCAGCTCTGGAAGGGTCTAGAGCCTCCATTTTTGCACTCAGGTCAAAGTCTCACAGCCCTCTATCATAATCCAGAGTTTTGAGAAGATTGGAGAAACTTAATTTTTCGCCCGAAAATGAAAAAAAACGAAAGGGGTAACACTGTCGTTTTTTTTTCGGGTTGAAATTTTGAATTTCGATATCTCAGCTCTGGAAGGGTCTAGAGCCTCCATTTTTGCACTCAGGTCAAAGTCTCATGGCCCTCTATCAGAATCCAGAGTTTTGAGAAGATTGGAGAAACTTAATTTTTCGCCCGAAAATGAAAAAAAACGAAAGGGGTAACACTGTCGTTTTTTTTACGGAGCGAATTTTTGAATTTTGATATCTCAGCTCTGGAAGGGTCTAGAGCCTCCATTTTTGCACTCAGGTCAAAGTCTCACAGCCCTCTATCATAATCCAGAGTTTTGAGAAGATTGGAGAAACTTAATTTTTCGCCCGAAAATGAAAAAAAACGAAAGGGGTAACACTGTCGTTTTTTTTTTCGGGTTGAAATTTTGAATTTCGATATCTCAGCTCTGGAAGGGTCTAGAGCCTCCATTTTTGCACTCAGGTCAAAGTCTCACAGCCCTCTATCATAATCCAGAGTTTTGAGAAGATTGGAGAAACTTAATTTTTCGCCCGAAAATGAAAAAAAACGAAAGGGGTAACATTGTCGTTTTTTTTCGGGTTGAAATTTTGAATTTTGATATCTCAGCTCTGGAAGGGTCTAGAGCCTCCATTTTTGCACTCAGGTCAAAGTCTCACAGCCCTCTATCATAATCCAGAGTTTTGAGAAGATTGGAGAAACTTAATTTTTCGCCCGAAAATGAAAAAAAACGAAAGGGGTAACACTGTCGTTTTTTTTTTTGGGTTGAAATTTTGAATTTCGATATCTCAGCTCTGGAAGGGTCTAGAGCCTCCATTTTTGCACTCAGGTCAAAGTCTCACAGCCCTCTATCATAATCCAGAGTTTTGAGAAGATTGGAGAAACTTAATTTTTCGCCCGAAAATGAAAAAAAACGAAAGGGGTAACACTGTCGTTTTTTTTTCGGGTTGAAATTTTGAATTTCGATATCTCAGCTCTGGAAGGGTCTAGAGCCTCCATTTTTGCACTCAGGTCAAAGTCTCACAGCCCTCTATCATAATCCAGAGTTTTGAGAAGATTGGAGAAACTTAATTTTTCGCCCGAAAATGAAAAAAAACGAAAGGGGTAACATTGTCGTTTTTTTTCGGGTTGAAATTTTGAATTTCGATATCTCAGCTCTGGAAGGGTCTAGAGCCTCCATTTTTGCACTCAGGTCAAAGTCTCATGGCCCTCTATCAGAATCCAGAGTTTTGAGAAGATTGGAGAAACTTAATTTTTCGCCCGAAAATGACAAAAAACGAAAGGGGTAACACTGTCGTTTTTTTTTTCGGGTCTAAATTTTAAATTTTGATATCTCAGCTCTGGAAGGGTCTAGAGCCTCCATTTTTGCACTCAGGTCAAAGTCTCACAGCCCTCTATCATAATCCAGAGTTTTGAGAAGATTGGAGAAACTTAATTTTTCGCCCGAAAATAAAAAAAACGAAAGGGGTAACACTGTCGTTTTTTTTACGGAGCGAATTTTTGAATTTTGATATCTCAGCTCTGGAAGGGTCTAGAGCCTCCATTTTTGCACTCAGGTCAAAGTCTCATGGCCCTCTATCAGAATCCAGAGTTTTGAGAAGATTGGAGAAACTTAATTTTTCGCCTGAAAATGACAAAAAACGAAAGGGGTAACACTGTCGTTTTTTTTTTTCGGGTCTAAATTTTTAATTTTGATATCTCAGCTCTGGAAGGGTCTAGAGCCTCCATTTTTGCACTCAGGTCAAAGTCTCACAGCCCTCTATCATAATCCAGAGTTTTGAGAAGATTGGAGAAACTTAATTTTTCGCCCGAAAATGAAAAAAAAAACGAAAGGGGTAACACTGTCGTTTTTTTTTTCGGGTTGAAATTTTGAATTTCGATATCTCAGCTCTGGAAGGGTCTAGAGCCTCCATTTTTGCACTCAGGTCAAAGTCTCGTGGCCCTCTATCAGAATCCAGAGTTTTGAGAAGATTGGAGAAACTTAATTTTTCCCCCGAAAACGGAAAAAAACGAAAGGGGTAACACTGTCGTTTTTTTTTTCGGGTTGAAATTTTGAATTTCGATATCTCAGCTCTGGAAGGGTCTAGAGCCTCCATTTTTGCACTCAGGTCAAAGTCTCACAGCCCTCTATCATAATCCAGAGTTTTGAGAAGATTGGAGAAACGTAATTTTTCGCCCGAAAATGAAAAAAAACGAAAGGGGTAACACTGTCATTTTTTTTTTCGGGTTGAAATTTTGAATTTCGATATCTCAGCTCTGGAAGGGTCTAGAGCCTCCATTTTTGCACTCAGGTCAAAGTCTCGTGGCCCTCTTTCAGAATCCAGAGTTTTGAGAAGATTGGAGAAACTTAATTTTTCGCCCGAAAACGGAAAAAAACGAAAGGGGTAGTAACACTGTCGTTTTTTTTTACGGAGCGAATTTTTGAATTTTGATATCTCAGCTCTGGAAGGGTCTAGAGCCCCCATTTTTGCACTCAGGTCAAAGTCTCACAGCCCTCTATCAGAATCCAGAGTTTTGAGAAGATTGGAGAAACGTAATTTTTCACCCGAAAATGAAAAAAAACGAAAGGGGTAACACTGTCGTTATTTTTTTTGGGTCTAAATTTTGAATTTTGATATCTCAGCTCTGGAAGGGTCTAGAGCCTCCATTTTTGCACTCAGGTCAAAGTCTCATGGCCCTCTATCAGAATCCAGAGTTTTGAGAAGATTGGAGAAACTTAATTTTTCGCCCGAAAATGAAAAAAAACGAAAGGGGTAACACTGTCGTTTTTTTTACGGAGCGAATTTTTGAATTTTGATATCTCAGCTCTGGAAGGGTCTAGAGCCTCCATTTTTGCACTCAGGTCAAAGTCTCACAGCCCTCTATCATAATCCAGAGTTTTGAGAAGATTGGAGAAACTTAATTTTTCACCCGAAAATGAAAAAAAACGAAAGGGGTAACACTGTCGTTTTTTTTTTTCGGGTTGAAATTTTGAATTTCGATATCTCAGCTCTGGAAGGGTCTAGAGCCTCCATTTTTGCACTCAGGTCAAAGTCTCACAGCCCTCTATCATAATCCAGAGTTTTGAGAAGATTGGAGAAACGTAATTTTTCGCCCGAAAATGAAAAAAAACGAAAGGGGTAACACTGTCGTTTTTTTTTCGGGTCTAAATTTTGAATTTTGATATCTCAGCTCTGGAAGGGTCTATAGCCTCCATTTTTGCACTCAGGTCAAAGTCTCACAGCCCTCTATCATAATCCAGAGTTTTGAGAAGATTGGAGAAACGTAATTTTTCGCCCGAAAATGAAAAAAAACGAAAGGGGTAACACTGTCGTTTTTTTTTTCGGGTCTAAATTTTGAATTTTGATATCTCAGCTCTGGAAGGGTCTAGAGCCTCCATTTTTGCACTCAGGTCAAAGTCTCACAGCCCTCTATCATAATCCAGAGTTTTGAGAAGATTGGAGAAACTTAATTTTTCGCCCGAAAATGAAAAAAAACGAAAGGGGTAACACTGTCGTTTTTTTTTTCGGGTTGAAATTTTGAATTTCGATATCTCAGCTCTGGAAGGGTCTAGAGCCTCCATTTTTGCACTCAGGTCTAAGTCTCGTGGCCCTCTATCAGAATCCAGAGTTTTGAGAAGATTGGAGAAACTTAATTTTTCGCCCGAAAACGGAAAAAAACGAAAGGGGTAACACTGTCGTTTTTTTTTCGGGTTGAAATTTTGAATTTCGATATCTCAGCTCTGGAAGGGTCTAGAGCCTCCATTTTTGCACTCAGGTCAAAGTCTCGTGGCCCTCTATCAGAATCCAGAGTTTTGAGAAGATTGGAGAAACTTAATTTTTCGCCCGAAAACGGAAAAAAACGAAAGGGGTAACACTGTCGTTTTTTTTTTCGGGTTGAAATTTTGAATTTCGATATCTCAGCTCTGGAAGGGTCTAGAGCCTCCATTTTTGCACTCAGGTCAAAGTCTCACAGCCCTCTATCATAATCCAGAGTTTTGAGAAGATTGGAGAAACGTAATTTTTCGCCCGAAAATGAAAAAAAACGAAAGGGGTAACACTGTCATTTTTTTTTTCGGGTTGAAATTTTGAATTTCGATATCTCAGCTCTGGAAGGGTCTAGAGCCTCCATTTTTGCACTCAGGTCAAAGTCTCGTGGCCCTCTTTCAGAATCCAGAGTTTTGAGAAGATTGGAGAAACTTAATTTTTCGCCCAAAAACGGAAAAAAACAAAAGGGGTAACACTGTCGTTTTTTTTACGGAGCGAATTTTTGAATTTTGATATCTCAGCTCTGGAAGGGTCTAGAGCCCCCATTTTTGCACTCAGGTCAAAGTCTCACAGCCCTCTATCAGAATCCAGAGTTTTGAGAAGATTGGAGAAACGTAATTTTTCACCCGAAAATGAAAAAAAACGAAAGGGGTAACACTGTCGTTTTTTTTTTCGGGTCTAAATTTTGAATTTTGATATCTCAGCTCTGGAAGGGTCTAGAGCCTCCATTTTTGCACTCAGGTCAAAGTCTCACAGCCCTCTATCATAATCCAGAGTTTTGAGAAGATTGGAGAAACTTAATTTTTCGCCCGAAAATGAAAAAAAACGAAAGGGGTAACACTGTCGTTTTTTTTACGGAGCGAATTTTTGAATTTTGATATCTCAGCTCTGGAAGGGTCTAGAGCCTCCATTTTTGCACTCAGGTCAAAGTCTCACAGCCCTCTATCAGAATCCAGAGTTTTGAGAAGATTGGAGAAACTTAATTTTTCGCCCGAAAACGGAAAAAAACGAAAGGGGTAACACTGTCGTTTTTTTTTTCGGGTTGAAATTTTGAATTTCGATATCTCAGCTCTGGAAGGGTCTAGAGCCTCCATTTTTGCACTCAGGTCAAAGTCTCACAGCCCTCTATCATAATCCAGAGTTTTGAGAAGATTGGAGAAACGTAATTTTTCGCCCGAAAATGAAAAAAAACGAAAGGGGTAACACTGTCATTTTTTTTTTCGGGTTGAAATTTTGAATTTCGATATCTCAGCTCTGGAAGGGTCTAGAGCCTCCATTTTTGCACTCAGGTCAAAGTCTCGTGGCCCTCTTTCAGAATCCAGAGTTTTGAGAAGATTGGAGAAACTTAATTTTTCGCCCGAAAACGGAAAAAAACGAAAGGGGTAGTAACACTGTCGTTTTTTTTTACGGAGCGAATTTTTGAATTTTGATATCTCAGCTCTGGAAGGGTCTAGAGCCCCCATTTTTGCACTCAGGTCAAAGTCTCACAGCCCTCTATCAGAATCCAGAGTTTTGAGAAGATTGGAGAAACGTAATTTTTCACCCGAAAATGAAAAAAAACGAAAGGGGTAACACTGTCGTTATTTTTTTTGGGTCTAAATTTTGAATTTTGATATCTCAGCTCTGGAAGGGTCTAGAGCCTCCATTTTTGCACTCAGGTCAAAGTCTCATGGCCCTCTATCAGAATCCAGAGTTTTGAGAAGATTGGAGAAACTTAATTTTTCGCCCGAAAATGAAAAAAAACGAAAGGGGTAACACTGTCGTTTTTTTTACGGAGCGAATTTTTGAATTTTGATATCTCAGCTCTGGAAGGGTCTAGAGCCTCCATTTTTGCACTCAGGTCAAAGTCTCACAGCCCTCTATCATAATCCAGAGTTTTGAGAAGATTGGAGAAACTTAATTTTTCACCCGAAAATGAAAAAAAACGAAAGGGGTAACACTGTCGTTTTTTTTTTCGGGTTGAAATTTTGAATTTCGATATCTCAGCTCTGGAAGGGTCTAGAGCCTCCATTTTTGCACTCAGGTCAAAGTCTCACAGCCCTCTATCATAATCCAGAGTTTTGAGAAGATTGGAGAAACGTAATTTTTCGCCCGAAAATGAAAAAAAACGAAAGGGGTAACACTGTCGTTTTTTTTTCGGGTCTAAATTTTGAATTTTGATATCTCAGCTCTGGAAGGGTCTAGAGCCTCCATTTTTGCACTCAGGTCAAAGTCTCACAGCCCTCTATCATAATCCAGAGTTTTGAGAAGATTGGAGAAACGTAATTTTTCGCCCGAAAATGAAAAAAAACGAAAGGGGTAACACTGTCGTTTTTTTTTTCGGGTCTAAATTTTGAATTTTGATATCTCAGCTCTGGAAGGGTCTAGAGCCTCCATTTTTGCACTCAGGTCAAAGTCTCACAGCCCTCTATCATAATCCAGAGTTTTGAGAAGATTGGAGAAACTTAATTTTTCGCCCGAAAATGAAAAAAAACGAAAGGGGTAACACTGTCGTTTTTTTTTTCGGGTTGAAATTTTGAATTTCGATATCTCAGCTCTGGAAGGGTCTAGAGCCTCCATTTTTGCACTCAGGTCTAAGTCTCGTGGCCCTCTATCAGAATCCAGAGTTTTGAGAAGATTGGAGAAACTTAATTTTTCGCCCGAAAACGGAAAAAAACGAAAGGGGTAACACTGTCGTTTTTTTTTCGGGTTGAAATTTTGAATTTCGATATCTCAGCTCTGGAAGGGTCTAGAGCCTCCATTTTTGCACTCAGGTCAAAGTCTCGTGGCCCTCTATCAGAATCCAGAGTTTTGAGAAGATTGGAGAAACTTAATTTTTCGCCCGAAAACGGAAAAAAACGAAAGGGGTAACACTGTCGTTTTTTTTTTCGGGTTGAAATTTTGAATTTCGATATCTCAGCTCTGGAAGGGTCTAGAGCCTCCATTTTTGCACTCAGGTCAAAGTCTCACAGCCCTCTATCATAATCCAGAGTTTTGAGAAGATTGGAGAAACGTAATTTTTCGCCCGAAAATGAAAAAAAACGAAAGGGGTAACACTGTCATTTTTTTTTTCGGGTTGAAATTTTGAATTTCGATATCTCAGCTCTGGAAGGGTCTAGAGCCTCCATTTTTGCACTCAGGTCAAAGTCTCGTGGCCCTCTTTCAGAATCCAGAGTTTTGAGAAGATTGGAGAAACTTAATTTTTCGCCCAAAAACGGAAAAAAACAAAAGGGGTAACACTGTCGTTTTTTTTACGGAGCGAATTTTTGAATTTTGATATCTCAGCTCTGGAAGGGTCTAGAGCCCCCATTTTTGCACTCAGGTCAAAGTCTCACAGCCCTCTATCAGAATCCAGAGTTTTGAGAAGATTGGAGAAACTTAATTTTTCGCCCGAAAACGGAAAAAAACGAAAGGGGTAACACTGTCGTTTTTTTTTCGGGTTGAAATTTTGAATTTCGATATCTCAGCTCTGGAAGGGTCTAGAGCCTCCATTTTTGCACTCAGGTCAAAGTCTCGCGGCCCTCTATCAGAATCCAGAGTTTTGAGAAGATTGGAGAAACTTAATTTTTCGCCCGAAAACGGAAAAAAACGAAAGGGGTAACACTGTCGTTTTTTTTTTCGGGTTGAAATTTTGAATTTCGATATCTCAGCTCTGGAAGGGTCTAGAGCCTCCATTTTTGCACTCAGGTCAAAGTCTCACAGCCCTCTATCATAATCCAGAGTTTTGAGAAGATTGGAGAAACGTAATTTTTCGCCCGAAAACGAAAAAAAACGAAAGGGGTAACACTGTCATTTTTTTTTTCGGGTTGAAATTTTGAATTTCGATATCTCAGCTCTGGAAGGGTCTAGAGCCTCCATTTTTGCACTCAGGTCAAAGTCTCGTGGCCCTCTTTCAGAATCCAGAGTTTTGAGAAGATTGGAGAAACTTAATTTTTCGCCCAAAAACGGAAAAAAACAAAAGGGGTAACACTGTCGTTTTTTTTACGGAGCGAATTTTTGAATTTTGATATCTCAGCTCTGGAAGGGTCTAGAGCCCCCATTTTTGCACTCAGGTCAAAGTCTCACAGCCCTCTATCAGAATCCAGAGTTTTGAGAAGATTGGAGAAACGTAATTTTTCACCCGAAAATGAAAAAAAACGAAAGGGGTAACACTGTCGTTTTTTTTTCGGGTCTAAATTTTGAATTTTGATATCTCAGCTCTGGAAGGGTCTAGAGCCTCCATTTTTGCACTCAGGTCAAAGTCTCACAGCCCTCTATCATAATCCAGAGTTTTGAGAAGATTGGAGAAACTTAATTTTTCGCCCGAAAATGAAAAAAAACGAAAGGGGTAACACTGTCGTTTTTTTTACGGAGCGAATTTTTGAATTTTGATATCTCAGCTCTGGAAGGGTCTAGAGCCTCCATTTTTGCACTCAGGTCAAAGTCTCACAGCCCTCTATCAGAATCCAGAGTTTTGAGAAGATTGGAGAAACTTAATTTTTCGCCCGAAAACGGAAAAAAACGAAAGGGGTAACACTGTCGTTTTTTTTTTCGGGTTGAAATTTTGAATTTCGATATCTCAGCTCTGGAAGGGTCTAGAGCCTCCATTTTTGCACTCAGGTCAAAGTCTCACAGCCCTCTATCATAATCCAGAGTTTTGAGAAGATTGGAGAAACGTAATTTTTCGCCCGAAAATGAAAAAAAACGAAAGGGGTAACACTGTCATTTTTTTTTTCGGGTTGAAATTTTGAATTTCGATATCTCAGCTCTGGAAGGGTCTAGAGCCTCCATTTTTGCACTCAGGTCAAAGTCTCGTGGCCCTCTTTCAGAATCCAGAGTTTTGAGAAGATTGGAGAAACTTAATTTTTCGCCCGAAAACGGAAAAAAACGAAAGGGGTAGTAACACTGTCGTTTTTTTTTACGGAGCGAATTTTTGAATTTTGATATCTCAGCTCTGGAAGGGTCTAGAGCCCCCATTTTTGCACTCAGGTCAAAGTCTCACAGCCCTCTATCAGAATCCAGAGTTTTGAGAAGATTGGAGAAACGTAATTTTTCACCCGAAAATGAAAAAAAACGAAAGGGGTAACACTGTCGTTATTTTTTTTGGGTCTAAATTTTGAATTTTGATATCTCAGCTCTGGAAGGGTCTAGAGCCTCCATTTTTGCACTCAGGTCAAAGTCTCATGGCCCTCTATCAGAATCCAGAGTTTTGAGAAGATTGGAGAAACTTAATTTTTCGCCCGAAAATGAAAAAAAACGAAAGGGGTAACACTGTCGTTTTTTTTACGGAGCGAATTTTTGAATTTTGATATCTCAGCTCTGGAAGGGTCTAGAGCCTCCATTTTTGCACTCAGGTCAAAGTCTCACAGCCCTCTATCATAATCCAGAGTTTTGAGAAGATTGGAGAAACTTAATTTTTCACCCGAAAATGAAAAAAAACGAAAGGGGTAACACTGTCGTTTTTTTTTTTCGGGTTGAAATTTTGAATTTCGATATCTCAGCTCTGGAAGGGTCTAGAGCCTCCATTTTTGCACTCAGGTCAAAGTCTCACAGCCCTCTATCATAATCCAGAGTTTTGAGAAGATTGGAGAAACGTAATTTTTCGCCCGAAAATGAAAAAAAACGAAAGGGGTAACACTGTCGTTTTTTTTTCGGGTCTAAATTTTGAATTTTGATATCTCAGCTCTGGAAGGGTCTAGAGCCTCCATTTTTGCACTCAGGTCAAAGTCTCACAGCCCTCTATCATAATCCAGAGTTTTGAGAAGATTGGAGAAACGTAATTTTTCGCCCGAAAATGAAAAAAAACGAAAGGGGTAACACTGTCGTTTTTTTTTTCGGGTCTAAATTTTGAATTTTGATATCTCAGCTCTGGAAGGGTCTAGAGCCTCCATTTTTGCACTCAGGTCAAAGTCTCACAGCCCTCTATCATAATCCAGAGTTTTGAGAAGATTGGAGAAACTTAATTTTTCGCCCGAAAATGAAAAAAAACGAAAGGGGTAACACTGTCGTTTTTTTTTTCGGGTTGAAATTTTGAATTTCGATATCTCAGCTCTGGAAGGGTCTAGAGCCTCCATTTTTGCACTCAGGTCTAAGTCTCGTGGCCCTCTATCAGAATCCAGAGTTTTGAGAAGATTGGAGAAACTTAATTTTTCGCCCGAAAACGGAAAAAAACGAAAGGGGTAACACTGTCGTTTTTTTTTCGGGTTGAAATTTTGAATTTCGATATCTCAGCTCTGGAAGGGTCTAGAGCCTCCATTTTTGCACTCAGGTCAAAGTCTCGTGGCCCTCTATCAGAATCCAGAGTTTTGAGAAGATTGGAGAAACTTAATTTTTCGCCCGAAAACGGAAAAAAACGAAAGGGGTAACACTGTCGTTTTTTTTTTCGGGTTGAAATTTTGAATTTCGATATCTCAGCTCTGGAAGGGTCTAGAGCCTCCATTTTTGCACTCAGGTCAAAGTCTCACAGCCCTCTATCATAATCCAGAGTTTTGAGAAGATTGGAGAAACGTAATTTTTCGCCCGAAAATGAAAAAAAACGAAAGGGGTAACACTGTCATTTTTTTTTTCGGGTTGAAATTTTGAATTTCGATATCTCAGCTCTGGAAGGGTCTAGAGCCTCCATTTTTGCACTCAGGTCAAAGTCTCGTGGCCCTCTTTCAGAATCCAGAGTTTTGAGAAGATTGGAGAAACTTAATTTTTCGCCCAAAAACGGAAAAAAACAAAAGGGGTAACACTGTCGTTTTTTTTACGGAGCGAATTTTTGAATTTTGATATCTCAGCTCTGGAAGGGTCTAGAGCCCCCATTTTTGCACTCAGGTCAAAGTCTCACAGCCCTCTATCAGAATCCAGAGTTTTGAGAAGATTGGAGAAACGTAATTTTTCACCCGAAAATGAAAAAAAACGAAAGGGGTAACACTGTCGTTTTTTTTTTCGGGTCTAAATTTTGAATTTTGATATCTCAGCTCTGGAAGGGTCTAGAGCCTCCATTTTTGCACTCAGGTCAAAGTCTCACAGCCCTCTATCATAATCCAGAGTTTTGAGAAGATTGGAGAAACTTAATTTTTCGCCCGAAAATGAAAAAAAACGAAAGGGGTAACACTGTCGTTTTTTTTACGGAGCGAATTTTTGAATTTTGATATCTCAGCTCTGGAAGGGTCTAGAGCCTCCATTTTTGCACTCAGGTCAAAGTCTCACAGCCCTCTATCAGAATCCAGAGTTTTGAGAAGATTGGAGAAACTTAAT
Organism: Pimephales promelas; assembly: GCF_988280905.1. Taxonomy (NCBI): domain Eukaryota; kingdom Metazoa; phylum Chordata; class Actinopteri; order Cypriniformes; family Leuciscidae; genus Pimephales; species Pimephales promelas. The sequence continues at coordinate 20,603,736 of NC_142784.1, forward strand.
TTTTCGCCCGAAAACGGAAAAAAACGAAAGGGGTAACACTGTCGTTTTTTTTTCGGGTTGAAATTTTGAATTTCGATATCTCAGCTCTGGAAGGGTCTAGAGCCTCCATTTTTGCACTCAGGTCAAAGTCTCACAGCCCTCTATCATAATCCAGAGTTTTGAGAAGATTGGAGAAACGTAATTTTTCGCCCGAAAATGAAAAAAAACGAAAGGGGTAACACTGTCATTTTTTTTTTCGGGTTGAAATTTTGAATTTCGATATCTCAGCTCTGGAAGGGTCTAGAGCCTCCATTTTTGCACTCAGGTCAAAGTCTCGTGGCCCTCTTTCAGAATCCAGAGTTTTGAGAAGATTGGAGAAACTTGATTTTTCGCCCGAAAACGGAAAAAAACAAAAGGGGTAACACTGTCGTTTTTTTTACGGAGCGAATTTTTGAATTTTGATATCTCAGCTCTGGAAGGGTCTAGAGCCCCCATTTTTGCACTCAGGTCAAAGTCTCACAGCCCTCTATCAGAATCCAGAGTTTTGAGAAGATTGGAGAAACGTAATTTTTCACCCGAAAATGAAAAAAAAACGAAAGGGGTAACACTGTCGTTTTTTTTTTTCGGGTCTAAATTTTGAATTTTGATATCTCAGCTCTGGAAGGGTCTAGAGCCTCCATTTTTGCACTCAGGTCAAAGTCTCACAGCCCTCTATCATAATCCAGAGTTTTGAGAAGATTGGAGAAACTTAATTTTTCGCCCGAAAATGAAAAAAAACGAAAGGGGTAACACTGTCGTTTTTTTTTTCGGGTTGAAATTTTGAATTTCGATATCTCAGCTCTGGAAGGGTCTAGAGCCTCCATTTTTGCACTCAGGTCAAAGTCTCGTGGCCCTCTTTCAGAATCCAGAGTTTTGAGAAGATTGGAGAAACTTGATTTTTCGCCCGAAAACGGAAAAAAACAAAAGGGGTAACACTGTCGTTTTTTTTACGGAGCGAATTTTTGAATTTTGATATCTCAGCTCTGGAAGGGTCTAGAGCCCCCATTTTTGCACTCAGGTCAAAGTCTCACAGCCCTCTATCAGAATCCAGAGTTTTGAGAAGATTGGAGAAACGTAATTTTTCACCCGAAAATGAAAAAAAAACGAAAGGGGTAACACTGTCGTTTTTTTTTTCGGGTCTAAATTTTGAATTTTGATATCTCAGCTCTGGAAGGGTCTAGAGCCTCCATTTTTGCACTCAGGTCAAAGTCTCACAGCCCTCTATCATAATCCAGAGTTTTGAGAAGATTGGAGAAACTTAATTTTTCGCCCGAAAATGAAAAAAAACGAAAGGGGTAACACTGTCGTTTTTTTTTTCGGGTTGAAATTTTGAATTTCGATATCTCAGCTCTGGAATGGTCTAGAGCCTCCATTTTTGCACTCAGGTCAAAGTCTCATGGCCCTTTATCAGAATCCAGAGTTTTGAGAAGATTGGAGAAACTTAATTTTTCGCCCGAAAATGAAAAAAAACGAAAGGGGTAACACTGTCGTTTTTTTTACGGAGCGAATTTTTGAATTTTGATATCTCAGCTCTGGAAGGGTCTAGAGCCTCCATTTTTGCACTCAGGTCAAAGTCTCACAGCCCTCTATCATAATCCAGAGTTTTGAGAAGATTGGAGAAACTTAATTTTTCACCCGAAAATGAAAAAAAACGAAAGGGGTAACACTGTCGTTTTTTTTTTTCGGGTTGAAATTTTGAATTTCGATATCTCAGCTCTGGAAGGGTCTAGAGCCTCCATTTTTGCACTCAGGTCAAAGTCTCACAGCCCTCTATCATAATCCAGAGTTTTGAGAAGATTGGAGAAACGTAATTTTTCGCCCGAAAATGAAAAAAAACGAAAGGGGTAACACTGTCGTTTTTTTTTTCGGGTCTAAATTTTGAATTTTGATATCTCAGCTCTGGAAGGGTCTAGAGCCTCCATTTTTGCACTCAGGTCAAAGTCTCACAGCCCTCTATCAGAATCCAGAGTTTTGAGAAGATTGGAGAAACGTAATTTTTCACCCGAAAATGAAAAAAAACGAAAGGGGTAACACTGTCGTTTTTTTTTTCGGGTCTAAATTTTGAATTTTGATATCTCAGCTCTGGAAGGGTCTAGAGCCTCCATTTTTGCACTCAGGTCAAAGTCTCACAGCCCTCTATCATAATCCAGAGTTTTGAGAAGATTGGAGAAACTTAATTTTTCGCCCGAAAATGAAAAAAAACGAAAGGGGTAACACTGTCGTTTTTTTTTCGGGTTGAAATTTTGAATTTCGATATCTCAGCTCTGGAAGGGTCTAGAGCCTCCATTTTTGCACTCAGGTCAAAGTCTCATGGCCCTCTATCAGAATCCAGAGTTTTGAGAAGATTGGAGAAACTTAATTTTTCGCCCGAAAATGAAAAAAAACGAAAGGGGTAACACTGTCGTTTTTTTTACGGAGCGAATTTTTGAATTTTGATATCTCAGCTCTGGAAGGGTCTAGAGCCTCCATTTTTGCACTCAGGTCAAAGTCTCACAGCCCTCTATCATAATCCAGAGTTTTGAGAAGATTGGAGAAACTTAATTTTTCACCCGAAAATGAAAAAAAACGAAAGGGGTAACACTGTCGTTTTTTTTTTCGGGTGGAAATTTTGAATTTCGATATCTCAGCTCTGGAAGGGTCTAGAGCCTCCATTTTTGCACTCAGGTCAAAGTCTCACAGCCCTCTATCATAATCCAGAGTTTTGAGAAGATTGGAGAAACGTAATTTTTCGCCCGAATAAAAAAAAAAACGAAAGGGGTAACACTGTCGTTTTTTTTTTCGGGTCTAAATTTTGAATTTTGATATCTCAGCTCTGGAAGGGTCTAGAGCCTCCATTTTTGCACTCAGGTCAAAGTCTCGTGGCCCTCTATCATAATCCAGAGTTTTGAGAAGATTGGAGAAACTTAATTTTTCGCCCGAAAATTAAAAAAAACGAAAGGGGTAACACTGTCGTTTTTTTTAAGGAGCGAATTTTTGAATTTTGATATCTCAGCTCTGGAAGGGTCTAGAGCCTCCATTTTTGCACTCAGGTCAAAGTCTCACAGCCCTCTATCAGAATCCAGAGTTTTGAGAAGATTGGAGAAACGTAATTTTTCACCCGAAAATGAAAAAAAACGAAAGGGGTAACACTGTCGTTTTTTTTTTTCGGGTCTAAATTTTGAATTTTGATATCTCAGCTCTGGAAGGGTCTAGAGCCTCCATTTTTGCACTCAGGTCAAAGTCTCATGGCCCTCTATCAGAATCCAGAGTTTTGAGAAGATTGGAGAAACTTAATTTTTCACCCGAAAATGAAAAAAAACGAAAGGGGTAACACTGTCGTTTTTTTTTTCGGGTTGAAATTTTGAATTTCGATATCTCAGCTCTGGAAGGGTCTAGAGCCTCCATTTTTGCACTCAGGTCAAAGTCTCACAGCCCTCTATCATAATCCAGAGTTTTGAGAAGATTGGAGAAACTTAATTTTTCGCCCGAAAATGAAAAAAAACGAAAGGGGTAACACTGTCGTTTTTTTTTTCGGGTTGAAATTTTGAATTTCGATATCTCAGCTCTGGAAGGGTCTAGAGCCTCCATTTTTGCACTCAGGTCAAAGTCTCGTGGCCCTCTTTCAGAATCCAGAGTTTTGAGAAGATTGGAGAAACTTGATTTTTCGCCCGAAAACGGAAAAAAACAAAAGGGGTAACACTGTCGTTTTTTTTACGGAGCGAATTTTTGAATTTTGATATCTCAGCTCTGGAAGGGTCTAGAGCCCCCATTTTTGCACTCAGGTCAAAGTCTCACAGCCCTCTATCAGAATCCAGAGTTTTGAGAAGATTGGAGAAACGTAATTTTTCACCCGAAAATGAAAAAAAACGAAAGGGGTAACACTGTCGTTTTTTTTTTCGGGTTGAAATTTTGAATTTCGATATCTCAGCTCTGGAAGGGTCTAGAGCCTCCATTTTTGCACTCAGGTCAAAGTCTCACAGCACTCTATCATAATCCAGAGTTTTGAGAAGATTGGAGAAACTTAATTTTTCACCCGAAAATGAAAAAAAACGAAAGGGGTAACACTGTCGTTTTTTTTTTTCGGGTTGAAATTTTGAATTTCGATATCTCAGCTCTGGAAGGGTCTAGAGCCTCCATTTTTGCACTCAGGTCAAAGTCTCACAGCCCTCTATCATAATCCAGAGTTTTGAGAAGATTGGAGAAACGTAATTTTTCGCCCGAAAATGAAAAAAAACGAAAGGGGTAACACTGTCGTTTTTTTTTCGGGTCTAAATTTTGAATTTTGATATCTCAGCTCTGGAAGGGTCTAGAGCCTCCATTTTTGCACTCAGGTCAAAGTCTCACAGCCCTCTATCAGAATCCAGAGTTTTGAGAAGATTGGAGAAACGTAATTTTTCACCCGAAAATGAAAAAAAACGAAAGGGGTAACACTGTCGTTTTTTTTTTCGGGTGGAAATTTTGAATTTCGATATCTCAGCTCTGGAAGGGTCTAGAGCCTCCATTTTTGCACTCAGGTCAAAGTCTCACAGCCCTCTATCATAATCCAGAGTTTTGAGAAGATTGGAGAAACGTAATTTTTCGCCCGAAAATGAAAAAAAACGAAAGGGGTAACACTGTCGTTTTTTTTTCGGGTCTAAATTTTGAATTTTGATATCTCAGCTCTGGAAGGGTCTAGAGCCTCCATTTTTGCACTCAGGTCAAAGTCTCACAGCCCTCTATCATAATCCAGAGTTTTGAGAAGATTGGAGAAACTTAATTTTTCGCCCGAATAAAAAAAAAAAACGAAAGGGGTAACACTGTCGTTTTTTTTTTCGGGTCTAAATTTTGAATTTTGATATCTCAGCTCTGGAAGGGTCTAGAGCCTCAATTTTTGCACTCAGGTCAAAGTCTCGTGGCCCTCTATCATAATCCAGAGTTTTGAGAAGATTGGAGAAACTTAATTTTTCGCCCGAAAATGAAAAAAAACGAAAAGGGTAACACTGTCGTTTTTTTTAAGGAGCGAATTTTTGAATTTTGATATCTCAGCTCTGGAAGGGTCTAGAGCCTCCATTTTTGCACTCAGGTCAAAGTCTCACAGCCCTCTATCATAATCCAGAGTTTTGAGAAGATTGGAGAAACTTAATTTTTCACCCGAAAATGAAAAAAAACGAAAGGGGTAACACTGTCGTTTTTTTTTTTCGGGTGGAAATTTTGAATTTCGATATCTCAGCTCTGGAAGGGTCTAGAGCCTCCATTTTTGCACTCAGGTCAAAGTCTCACAGCCCTCTATCATAATCCAGAGTTTTGAGAAGATTGGAGAAACGTAATTTTTCGCCCGAAAATGAAAAAAAACGAAAGGGGTAACACTGTCGTTTTTTTTTCGGGTCTAAATTTTGAATTTTGATATCTCAGCTCTGGAAGGGTCTAGAGCCTCCATTTTTGCACTCAGGTCAAAGTCTCACAGCCCTCTATCATAATCCAGAGTTTTGAGAAGATTGGAGAAACGTAATTTTTCGCCCGAATAAAAAAAAAAAACGAAAGGGGTAACACTGTCGTTTTTTTTTTCGGGTCTAAATTTTGAATTTTGATATCTCAGCTCTGGAAGGGTCTAGAGCCTCAATTTTTGCACTCAGGTCAAAGTCTCGTGGCCCTCTATCATAATCCAGAGTTTTGAGAAGATTGGAGAAACTTAATTTTTCGCCCGAAAATGAAAAAAAACGAAAAGGGTAACACTGTCGTTTTTTTTAAGGAGCGAATTTTTGAATTTTGATATCTCAGCTCTGGAAGGGTCTAGAGCCTCCATTTTTGCACTCAGGTCAAAGTCTCACAGCCCTCTATCATAATCCAGAGTTTTGAGAAGATTGGAGAAACGTAATTTTTCGCCCGAAAATGAAAAAAAAAACGAAAGGGGTAACACTGTCGTTTTTTTTTTCGGGTCTAAATTTTGAATTTTGATATCTCAGCTCTGGAAGGGTCTAGAGCCTCCATTTTTGCACTCAGGTCAAAGTCTCACAGCCCTCTATCATAATCCAGAGTTTTGAGAAGATTGGAGAAACGTAATTTTTCGCCCGAAAATGAAAAAAAAACGAAAGGGGTAACACTGTCGTTTTTTTTTTCGGGTCTAAATTTTGAATTTTGATATCTCAGCTCTGGAAGGGTCTAGAGCCTCCATTTTTGCACTCAGGTCAAAGTCTCACAGCCCTCTATCATAATCCAGAGTTTTGAGAAGATTAAAGAAACTTAATTTTTCGCCCGAAAATGAAAAAAAACGAAAGGGGTGACACTGTCGTTTTTTTTTTCGGGTTGAAATTTTGAATTTCGATATCTCAGCTCTGGAAGGGTCTAGAGCCTCCATTTTTGCACTCAGGTCAAAGTCTCATGGCCCTCTATCAGAATCCAGAGTTTTGAGAAGATTGGAGAAACTTAATTTTTCGCCCGAAAATGAAAAAAAACGAAAGGGGTAACACTGTCGTTTTTTTACGGAGCGAATTTTTGAATTTTGATATCTCAGCTCTGGAAGGGTCTAGAGCCTCCATTTTTGCACTCAGGTCAAAGTCTCACAGCCCTCTATCATAATCCAGAGTTTTGAGAAGATTGGAGAAACTTAATTTTTCACCCGAAAATGAAAAAAAACGAAAGGGGTAACACTGTCGTTTTTTTTTTCGGGTTGAAATTTTGAATTTCGATATCTCAGCTCTGGAAGGGTCTAGAGCCTCCATTTTTGCACTCAGGTCAAAGTCTCACAGCCCTCTATCATAATCCAGAGTTTTGAGAAGATTGGAGAAACTTAATTTTTCGCCCGAAAATGAAAAAAAACGAAAGGGGTAACACTGTCGTTTTTTTTTCGGGTTGAAATTTTGAATTTCGATATCTCAGCTCTGGAAGGGTCTAGAGACTCCATTTTTGCACTCAGATCTAAGTCTCGTGGCCCTCTATCAGAATCCAGAGTTTTGAGAAGATTGGAGATACTTAATTTTTCACCCGAAAAAAAAAAACGTAAGGGGTAACACTGTCGTTTTTTTTTTTCGGGTTGAAATTTTGAATTTCGATATCTCAGCTCTGGAAGGGTCTAGAGCCTCCATTTTTGCACTCAGGTCAAAGTCTCATGGCCCTTTATCAGAATCCAGAGTTTTGAGAAGATTGGAGAAACTTAATTTTTCGCCCGAAAATGAAAAAAAACGAAAGGGGTAACACTGTCGTTTTTTTTACGGAGCGAATTTTTGAATTTTGATATCTCAGCTCTGGAAGGGTCTAGAGCCTCCATTTTTGCACTCAGGTCAAAGTCTCACAGCCCTCTATCATAATCCAGAGTTTTGAGAAGATTGGAGAAACTTAATTTTTCACCCGAAAATGAAAAAAAACGAAAGGGGTAACACTGTCGTTTTTTTTTTTCGGGTTGAAATTTTGAATTTCGATATCTCAGCTCTGGAAGGGTCTAGAGCCTCCATTTTTGCACTCAGGTCAAAGTCTCACAGCCCTCTATCAGAATCCAGAGTTTTGAGAAGATTGGAGAAACGTAATTTTTCACCCGAAAATGAAAAAAAACGAAAGGGGTAACACTGTCGTTTTTTTTTTTCGGGTCTAAATTTTGAATTTTGATATCTCAGCTCTGGAAGGGTCTAGAGCCTCCATTTTTGCACTCAGGTCAAAGTCTCACAGCCCTCTATCATAATCCAGAGTTTTGAGAAGATTGGAGAAACTTAATTTTTCGCCCGAAAATGAAAAAAAACGAAAGGGGTAACACTGTCGTTTTTTTTTCGGGTTGAAATTTTGAATTTCGATATCTCAGCTCTGGAAGGGTCTAGAGCCTCCATTTTTGCACTCAGGTCAAAGTCTCATGGCCCTCTATCAGAATCCAGAGTTTTGAGAAGATTGGAGAAACTTAATTTTTCGCCCGAAAATGAAAAAAAACGAAAGGGGTAACACTGTCGTTTTTTTTACGGAGCGAATTTTTGAATTTTGATATCTCAGGTCTGGAAGGGTCTAGAGCCTCCATTTTTGCACTCAGGTCAAAGTCTCACAGCCCTCTATCATAATCCAGAGTTTTGAGAAGATTGGAGAAACTTAATTTTTCACCCGAAAATGAAAAAAAACGAAAGGGGTAACACTGTCGTTTTTTTTTTCGGGTGGAAATTTTGAATTTCGATATCTCAGCTCTGGAAGGGTCTAGAGCCTCCATTTTTGCACTCAGGTCAAAGTCTCACAGCCCTCTATCATAATCCAGAGTTTTGAGAAGATTGGAGAAACGTAATTTTTCGCCCGAAAATGAAAAAAAACGAAAGGGGTAACACTGTCGTTTTTTTTCGGGTCTAAATTTTGAATTTTGATATCTCAGCTCTGGAAGGGTCTAGAGCCTCCATTTTTGCACTCAGGTCAAAGTCTCACAGCCCTCTATCATAATCCAGAGTTTTGAGAAGATTGGAGAAACGTAATTTTTCGCCCGAAAATGAAAAAAAACGAAAGGGGTAACACTGTCGTTTTTTTTTTCGGGTCTAAATTTTGAATTTTGATATCTCAGCTCTGGAAGGGTCTAGAGCCTCCATTTTTGCACTCAGGTCAAAGTCTCGTGGCCCTCTATCATAATCCAGAGTTTTGAGAAGATTGGAGAAACTTAATTTTTCGCCCGAAAATGAAAAAAAACGAAAGGGGTAACACTGTCGTTTTTTTTAAGGAGCGAATTTTTGAATTTTGATATCTCAGCTCTGGAAGGGTCTAGAGCCTCCATTTTTGCACTCAGGTCAAAGTCTCACAGCCCTCTATCATAATCCAGAGTTTTGAGAAGATTGGAGAAACTTAATTTTTCGCCCGAAAATGAAAAAAAAACGAAAGGGGTAACACTGTCGTTTTTTTTTCGGGTTGAAATTTTGAATTTCGATATCTCAGCTCTAGAAGGGTCTAGAGCCTCCATTTTTGCACTCAGGTCAAAGTCTCGTGGCCCTCTATCAGGATCCAGAGTTTTGAGAAGATTGGAGAAACTTAATTTTTCGCCCGAAAATGAAAAAAAACGAAAGGGGTAACACTGTCGTTTTTTTTAAGGAGCGAATTTTTGAATTTTGATATCTCAGCTCTGGAAGGGTCTAGAGACTCCATTTTTGCACTCAGATCTAAGTCTCGTGGCCCTCTATCAGAATCCAGAGTTTTGAGAAGATTGGAGATACTTAATTTTTCACCCGAAAAAAAAAACGTAAGGGGTAACACTGTCGTTTTTTTTTTCGGGTTGAAATTTTGAATTTCGATATCTCAGCTCTGGAAGGGTCTAGAGCCTCCATTTTTGCACTCAGGTCAAAGTCTCATGGCCCTTTATCAGAATCCAGAGTTTTGAGAAGATTGGAGAAACTTAATTTTTCGCCCGAAAATGAAAAAAAACGAAAGGGGTAACACTGTCGTTTTTTTTACGGAGCGAATTTTTGAATTTTGATATCTCAGCTCTGGAAGGGTCTAGAGCCTCCATTTTTGCACTCAGGTCAAAGTCTCACAGCCCTCTATCATAATCCAGAGTTTTGAGAAGATTGGAGAAACTTAATTTTTCACCCGAAAATGAAAAAAAACGAAAGGGGTAACACTGTCGTTTTTTTTTTTCGGGTTGAAATTTTGAATTTCGATATCTCAGCTCTGGAAGGGTCTAGAGCCTCCATTTTTGCACTCAGGTCAAAGTCTCACAGCCCTCTATCATAATCCAGAGTTTTGAGAAGATTGGAGAAACGTAATTTTTCGCCCGAAAATGAAAAAAAACGAAAGGGGTAACACTGTCGTTTTTTTTTCGGGTCTAAATTTTGAATTTTGATATCTCAGCTCTGGAAGGGTCTAGAGCCTCCATTTTTGCACTCAGGTCAAAGTCTCACAGCCCTCTATCAGAATCCAGAGTTTTGAGAAGATTGGAGAAACGTAATTTTTCACCCGAAAATGAAAAAAAAACGAAAGGGGTAACACTGTCGTTTTTTTTTCGGGTCTAAATTTTGAATTTTGATATCTCAGCTCTGGAAGGGTCTAGAGCCTCCATTTTTGCACTCAGGTCAAAGTCTCACAGCCCTCTATCATAATCCAGAGTTTTGAGAAGATTGGAGAAACTTAATTTTTCGCCCGAAAATGAAAAAAAACGAAAGGGGTAACACTGTCGTTTTTTTTTCGGGTTGAAATTTTGAATTTCGATATCTCAGCTCTGGAAGGGTCTAGAGCCTCCATTTTTGCACTCAGGTCAAAGTCTCATGGCCCTCTATCAGAATCCAGAGTTTTGAGAAGATTGGAGAAACTTAATTTTTCGCCCGAAAATGAAAAAAAACGAAAGGGGTAACACTGTCGTTTTTTTTACGGAGCGAATTTTTGAATTTTGATATCTCAGCTCTGGAAGGGTCTAGAGCCTCCATTTTTGCACTCAGGTCAAAGTCTCACAGCCCTCTATCATAATCCAGAGTTTTGAGAAGATTGGAGAAACTTAATTTTTCACCCGAAAATGAAAAAAAACGAAAGGGGTAACACTGTCGTTTTTTTTTTTCGGGTGGAAATTTTGAATTTCGATATCTCAGCTCTGGAAGGGTCTAGAGCCTCCATTTTTGCACTCAGGTCAAAGTCTCACAGCCCTCTATCATAATCCAGAGTTTTGAGAAGATTGGAGAAACGTAATTTTTCGCCCGAAAATGAAAAAAAACGAAAGGGGTAACACTGTCGTTTTTTTTTCGGGTCTAAATTTTGAATTTTGATATCTCAGCTCTGGAAGGGTCTAGAGCCTCCATTTTTGCACTCAGGTCAAAGTCTCACAGCCCTCTATCATAATCCAGAGTTTTGAGAAGATTGGAGAAACGTAATTTTTCGCCCGAAAATGAAAAAAAACGAAAGGGGTAACACTGTCGTTTTTTTTTTCGGGTCTAAATTTTGAATTTTGATATCTCAGCTCTGGAAGGGTCTAGAGCCTCCATTTTTGCACTCAGGTCAAAGTCTCGTGGCCCTCTATCATAATCCAGAGTTTTGAGAAGATTGGAGAAACTTAATTTTTCGCCCGAAAATGAAAAAAAACGAAAGGGGTAACACTGTCGTTTTTTTTAAGGAGCGAATTTTTGAATTTTGATATCTCAGCTCTGGAAGGGTCTAGAGCCTCCATTTTTGCACTCAGGTCAAAGTCTCACAGCCCTCTATCATAATCCAGAGTTTTGAGAAGATTGGAGAAACTTAATTTTTCGCCCAAAAAAGAAAAAAAAACGAAAGGGGTAACACTGTCATTTTTTTTTCGGGTTGAAATTTTGAATTTCGATATCTCAGCTCTAGAAGGGTCTAGAGCCTCCATTTTTGCACTCAGGTCAAAGTCTCGTGGCCCTCTATCAGAATCCAGAGTTTTGAGAAGATTGGAGAAACTTAATTTTTCGCCCGAAAATGAAAAAAAACGAAAGGGGTAACACTGTCGTTTTTTTTAAGGAGCGAATTTTTGAATTTTGATATCTCAGCTCTGGAAGGGTCTAGAGCCTCCATTTTTGCACTCAGGTCAAAGTCTCACAGCCCTCTATCATAATCCAGAGTTTTGAGAAGATTGGAGAAACTTAATTTTTCGCCCGAAAATGAAAAAAAAAACGAAAGGGGTAACACTGTCGTTTTTTTTTTTCGGGTTGAAATTTTGAATTTCGATATCTCAGCTCTAGAAGGGTCTAGAGCCTCCATTTTTGCACTCAGGTCAAAGTCTCGTGGCCCTCTATCAGAATCCAGAGTTTTGAGAAGATTGGAGAAACTTAATTTTTCGCCCGAAAACGGAAAAAAATGAAAGGGGTAACACTGTCGTTTTTTTTTTCGGGTTGAAATTTTGAATTTCGATCTCTCAGCTCTGGAAGGGTCTAGAGCCTCCATATTTGCACTCAGGTCAAAGTCTCACAGCCCTCTATCATAATCCAGAGTTTTGAGAAGATTGGAGAAACGTAATTTTTCGCCCGAAAATGAAAAAAAAACGAAAGGGGTAACACTGTCATTTTTTTTTCGGGTTGAAATTTTGAATTTCGATATCTCAGCTCTGGAAGGGTCTAGAGCCTCCATTTTTGCACTCAGGTCAAAGTCTCACAGCCCTCTATCATAATCCAGAGTTTTGAGAAGATTGGAGAAACGTAATTTTTCGCCCGAAAATGAAAAAAAACGAAAGGGGTAACACTGTCGTTTTTTTTTCGGGTCTAAATTTTGAATTTTGATATCTCAGCTCTGGAAGGGTCTAGAGCCTCCATTTTTGCACTCAGGTCAAAGTCTCACAGCCCTCTATCATAATCCAGAGTTTTGAGAAGATTGGAGAAACGTAATTTTTCGCCCGAAAATGAAAAAAAACGAAAGGGGTAACACTGTCGTTTTTTTTTCGGGTCTAAATTTTGAATTTTGATATCTCAGCTCTGGAAGGGTCTAGAGCCTCCATTTTTGCACTCAGGTCAAAGTCTCACAGCCCTCTATCATAATCCAGAGTTTTGAGAAGATTGGAGAAACTTAATTTTTCGCCCGAAAATGAAAAAAAAAACGAAAGGGGTAAGTAACACTGTCGTTTTTTTTTTCGGGTTGAAATTTTGAATTTCGATATCTCAGCTCTGGAAGGGTCTAGAGCCTCCATTTTTGCACTCAGGTCAAAGTCTCGTGGCCCTCTATCAGAATCCAGAGTTTTGAGAAGATTGGAGAAACTTAATTTTTCGCCCGAAAACGGAAAAAAACGAAAGGGGTAACACTGTCGTTTTTTTTAAGGAGCGAATTTTTGAATTTTGATATCTCAGCTCTGGAAGGGTCTAGAGCCTCCATTTTTGCAGTCAGGTCAAAGTCTCACAGCCCTCTATCATAATCCAGAGTTTTGAGAAGATTGGAGAAACTTAATTTTTCGCCCGAAAATGAAAAAAAACGAAAGGGGTAACACTGTCGTTTTTTTTTTCGGGTTGAAATTTTGAATTTCGATATCTCAGCTCTGGAAGGGTCTAGAGCCTCCATTTTTGCACTCAGGTCAAAGTCTCACAGCCCTCTATCATAATCCAGAGTTTTGAGAAGATTGGAGAAACTTAATTTTTCGCCCGAAAATGAAAAAAAACGAAAGGGGTAACACTGTCGTTTTTTTTACGGAGCGAATTTTTGAATTTTGATATCTCAGGTCTGGAAGGGTCTAGAGCCTCCATTTTTGCACTCAGGTCAAAGTCTCACAGCCCTCTATCATAATCCAGAGTTTTGAGAAGATTGGAGAAACTTAATTTTTCACCCGAAAATGAAAAAAAACGAAAGGGGTAACACTGTCGTTTTTTTTTTCGGGTGGAAATTTTGAATTTCGATATCTCAGCTCTGGAAGGGTCTAGAGCCTCCATTTTTGCACTCAGGTCAAAGTCTCACAGCCCTCTATCATAATCCAGAGTTTTGAGAAGATTGGAGAAACGTAATTTTTCGCCCGAAAATGAAAAAAAACGAAAGGGGTAACACTGTCGTTTTTTTTCGGGTCTAAATTTTGAATTTTGATATCTCAGCTCTGGAAGGGTCTAGAGCCTCCATTTTTGCACTCAGGTCAAAGTCTCACAGCCCTCTATCATAATCCAGAGTTTTGAGAAGATTGGAGAAACGTAATTTTTCGCCCGAAAATGAAAAAAAACGAAAGGGGTAACACTGTCGTTTTTTTTTTCGGGTCTAAATTTTGAATTTTGATATCTCAGCTCTGGAAGGGTCTAGAGCCTCCATTTTTGCACTCAGGTCAAAGTCTCGTGGCCCTCTATCATAATCCAGAGTTTTGAGAAGATTGGAGAAACTTAATTTTTCGCCCGAAAATGAAAAAAAACGAAAGGGGTAACACTGTCGTTTTTTTTAAGGAGCGAATTTTTGAATTTTGATATCTCAGCTCTGGAAGGGTCTAGAGCCTCCATTTTTGCACTCAGGTCAAAGTCTCACAGCCCTCTATCATAATCCAGAGTTTTGAGAAGATTGGAGAAACTTAATTTTTCGCCCGAAAATGAAAAAAAAACGAAAGGGGTAACACTGTCGTTTTTTTTTCGGGTTGAAATTTTGAATTTCGATATCTCAGCTCTAGAAGGGTCTAGAGCCTCCATTTTTGCACTCAGGTCAAAGTCTCGTGGCCCTCTATCAGGATCCAGAGTTTTGAGAAGATTGGAGAAACTTAATTTTTCGCCCGAAAATGAAAAAAAACGAAAGGGGTAACACTGTCGTTTTTTTTAAGGAGCGAATTTTTGAATTTTGATATCTCAGCTCTGGAAGGGTCTAGAGACTCCATTTTTGCACTCAGATCTAAGTCTCGTGGCCCTCTATCAGAATCCAGAGTTTTGAGAAGATTGGAGATACTTAATTTTTCACCCGAAAAAAAAAACGTAAGGGGTAACACTGTCGTTTTTTTTTTCGGGTTGAAATTTTGAATTTCGATATCTCAGCTCTGGAAGGGTCTAGAGCCTCCATTTTTGCACTCAGGTCAAAGTCTCATGGCCCTTTATCAGAATCCAGAGTTTTGAGAAGATTGGAGAAACTTAATTTTTCGCCCGAAAATGAAAAAAAACGAAAGGGGTAACACTGTCGTTTTTTTTACGGAGCGAATTTTTGAATTTTGATATCTCAGCTCTGGAAGGGTCTAGAGCCTCCATTTTTGCACTCAGGTCAAAGTCTCACAGCCCTCTATCATAATCCAGAGTTTTGAGAAGATTGGAGAAACTTAATTTTTCACCCGAAAATGAAAAAAAACGAAAGGGGTAACACTGTCGTTTTTTTTTTTCGGGTTGAAATTTTGAATTTCGATATCTCAGCTCTGGAAGGGTCTAGAGCCTCCATTTTTGCACTCAGGTCAAAGTCTCACAGCCCTCTATCATAATCCAGAGTTTTGAGAAGATTGGAGAAACGTAATTTTTCGCCCGAAAATGAAAAAAAACGAAAGGGGTAACACTGTCGTTTTTTTTTCGGGTCTAAATTTTGAATTTTGATATCTCAGCTCTGGAAGGGTCTAGAGCCTCCATTTTTGCACTCAGGTCAAAGTCTCACAGCCCTCTATCAGAATCCAGAGTTTTGAGAAGATTGGAGAAACGTAATTTTTCACCCGAAAATGAAAAAAAAACGAAAGGGGTAACACTGTCGTTTTTTTTTCGGGTCTAAATTTTGAATTTTGATATCTCAGCTCTGGAAGGGTCTAGAGCCTCCATTTTTGCACTCAGGTCAAAGTCTCACAGCCCTCTATCATAATCCAGAGTTTTGAGAAGATTGGAGAAACTTAATTTTTCGCCCGAAAATGAAAAAAAACGAAAGGGGTAACACTGTCGTTTTTTTTTCGGGTTGAAATTTTGAATTTCGATATCTCAGCTCTGGAAGGGTCTAGAGCCTCCATTTTTGCACTCAGGTCAAAGTCTCATGGCCCTCTATCAGAATCCAGAGTTTTGAGAAGATTGGAGAAACTTAATTTTTCGCCCGAAAATGAAAAAAAACGAAAGGGGTAACACTGTCGTTTTTTTTACGGAGCGAATTTTTGAATTTTGATATCTCAGCTCTGGAAGGGTCTAGAGCCTCCATTTTTGCACTCAGGTCAAAGTCTCACAGCCCTCTATCATAATCCAGAGTTTTGAGAAGATTGGAGAAACTTAATTTTTCACCCGAAAATGAAAAAAAACGAAAGGGGTAACACTGTCGTTTTTTTTTTCGGGTGGAAATTTTGAATTTCGATATCTCAGCTCTGGAAGGGTCTAGAGCCTCCATTTTTGCACTCAGGTCAAAGTCTCACAGCCCTCTATCATAATCCAGAGTTTTGAGAAGATTGGAGAAACGTAATTTTTCGCCCGAAAATGAAAAAAAACGAAAGGGGTAACACTGTCGTTTTTTTTTCGGGTCTAAATTTTGAATTTTGATATCTCAGCTCTGGAAGGGTCTAGAGCCTCCATTTTTGCACTCAGGTCAAAGTCTCACAGCCCTCTATCATAATCCAGAGTTTTGAGAAGATTGGAGAAACGTAATTTTTCGCCCGAAAATGAAAAAAAACGAAAGGGGTAACACTGTCGTTTTTTTTTTCGGGTCTAAATTTTGAATTTTGATATCTCAGCTCTGGAAGGGTCTAGAGCCTCCATTTTTGCACTCAGGTCAAAGTCTCGTGGCCCTCTATCATAATCCAGAGTTTTGAGAAGATTGGAGAAACTTAATTTTTCGCCCGAAAATGAAAAAAAACGAAAGGGGTAACACTGTCGTTTTTTTTAAGGAGCGAATTTTTGAATTTTGATATCTCAGCTCTGGAAGGGTCTAGAGCCTCCATTTTTGCACTCAGGTCAAAGTCTCACAGCCCTCTATCATAATCCAGAGTTTTGAGAAGATTGGAGAAACTTAATTTTTCGCCCAAAAAAGAAAAAAAAACGAAAGGGGTAACACTGTCATTTTTTTTTCGGGTTGAAATTTTGAATTTCGATATCTCAGCTCTAGAAGGGTCTAGAGCCTCCATTTTTGCACTCAGGTCAAAGTCTCGTGGCCCTCTATCAGAATCCAGAGTTTTGAGAAGATTGGAGAAACTTAATTTTTCGCCCGAAAATGAAAAAAAACGAAAGGGGTAACACTGTCGTTTTTTTTAAGGAGCGAATTTTTGAATTTTGATATCTCAGCTCTGGAAGGGTCTAGAGCCTCCATTTTTGCACTCAGGTCAAAGTCTCACAGCCCTCTATCATAATCCAGAGTTTTGAGAAGATTGGAGAAACTTAATTTTTCGCCCGAAAATGAAAAAAAAAACGAAAGGGGTAACACTGTCGTTTTTTTTTTTCGGGTTGAAATTTTGAATTTCGATATCTCAGCTCTAGAAGGGTCTAGAGCCTCCATTTTTGCACTCAGGTCAAAGTCTCGTGGCCCTCTATCAGAATCCAGAGTTTTGAGAAGATTGGAGAAACTTAATTTTTCGCCCGAAAACGGAAAAAAATGAAAGGGGTAACACTGTCGTTTTTTTTTTCGGGTTGAAATTTTGAATTTCGATCTCTCAGCTCTGGAAGGGTCTAGAGCCTCCATATTTGCACTCAGGTCAAAGTCTCACAGCCCTCTATCATAATCCAGAGTTTTGAGAAGATTGGAGAAACGTAATTTTTCGCCCGAAAATGAAAAAAAAACGAAAGGGGTAACACTGTCATTTTTTTTTCGGGTTGAAATTTTGAATTTCGATATCTCAGCTCTGGAAGGGTCTAGAGCCTCCATTTTTGCACTCAGGTCAAAGTCTCACAGCCCTCTATCATAATCCAGAGTTTTGAGAAGATTGGAGAAACGTAATTTTTCGCCCGAAAATGAAAAAAAACGAAAGGGGTAACACTGTCGTTTTTTTTTCGGGTCTAAATTTTGAATTTTGATATCTCAGCTCTGGAAGGGTCTAGAGCCTCCATTTTTGCACTCAGGTCAAAGTCTCACAGCCCTCTATCATAATCCAGAGTTTTGAGAAGATTGGAGAAACGTAATTTTTCGCCCGAAAATGAAAAAAAACGAAAGGGGTAACACTGTCGTTTTTTTTTCGGGTCTAAATTTTGAATTTTGATATCTCAGCTCTGGAAGGGTCTAGAGCCTCCATTTTTGCACTCAGGTCAAAGTCTCACAGCCCTCTATCATAATCCAGAGTTTTGAGAAGATTGGAGAAACTTAATTTTTCGCCCGAAAATGAAAAAAAAAAACGAAAGGGGTAAGTAACACTGTCGTTTTTTTTTTCGGGTTGAAATTTTGAATTTCGATATCTCAGCTCTGGAAGGGTCTAGAGCCTCCATTTTTGCACTCAGGTCAAAGTCTCGTGGCCCTCTATCAGAATCCAGAGTTTTGAGAAGATTGGAGAAACTTAATTTTTCGCCCGAAAACGGAAAAAAACGAAAGGGGTAACACTGTCGTTTTTTTTAAGGAGCGAATTTTTGAATTTTGATATCTCAGCTCTGGAAGGGTCTAGAGCCTCCATTTTTGCAGTCAGGTCAAAGTCTCACAGCCCTCTATCATAATCCAGAGTTTTGAGAAGATTGGAGAAACTTAATTTTTCGCCCGAAAATGAAAAAAAACGAAAGGGGTAACACTGTCGTTTTTTTTTTCGGGTTGAAATTTTGAATTTCGATATCTCAGCTCTGGAAGGGTCTAGAGCCTCCATTTTTGCACTCAGGTCAAAGTCTCATGGCCCTCTATCAGAATCCAGAGTTTTGTGAAGATTGGAGAAACTTAATTTTTCGCCCAAAAATGAAAAAAAACGAAAGGGGTAATACTGTCGTTTTTTTTTTCGGGTTGAAATTTTGAATTTCGATATCTCAGCTCTGGAAGGGTCTAGAGCCTCCATTTTTGCACTCAGGTCAAAGTCTCGTGGCCCTCTATCAGAATCTAGAGTTTTGAGAAGATTGGAGAAACTTAATTTTTCGCCCGAAAACGGAAAAAAACGAAAGGGGTAACACTGTCGTTTTTTTTTTCGGGTTGAAATTTTGAATTTCGATATCTCAGCTCTGGAAGGGTCTAGAGCCTCCATTTTTGCACTCAGGTCAAAGTCTCACAGCCCTCTATCATAATCCAGAGTTTTGAGTATATTGGAGAAACGTAATTTTTCGCCCGAAAATGAAAAAAAAAAACGAAAGGGGTAACACTGTCGTTTTTTTTTTTTCGGGTCTAAATTTTGAATTTTGATATCTCAGCTCTGGAAGGGTCTAGAGCCTCCATTTTTGCACTCAGGTCAAAGTCTCACAGCCCTCTATCATAATCCAGAGTTTTGAGAAGATTGGAGAAACGTAATTTTTCGCCCGAAAATGAAAAAAAAAACGAAAGGGGTAACACTGTCATTTTTTTTTTCGGGTCTAAATTTTGAATTTTGATATCTCAGCTCTGGAAGGGTCTAGAGCCTCCATTTTTGCACTCAGGTCAAAGTCTCACAGCCCTCTATCATAATCCAGAGTTTTGAGAAGATTGGAGAAACTTAATTTTTCGCCCGAAAATGAAAAAAAACGAAAGGGGTAACACTGTCGTTTTTTTTTTTCGGGTTGAAATTTTGAATTTCGATATCTCAGCTCTGGAAGGGTCTAGAGCCTCCATTTTTGCACTCAGGTCAAAGTCTCATGGCCCTCTATCAGAATCCAGAGTTTTGAGAAGATTGGAGAAACTTAATTTTTCGCCCGAAAATGAAAAAAAACGAAAGGGGTAACACTGTCGTTTTTTTTACGGAGCGAATTTTTGAATTTTGATATCTCAGCTCTGGAAGGGTCTAGAGCCTCCATTTTTGCACTCAGGTCAAAGTCTCACAGCCCTCTATCATAATCCAGAGTTTTGAGAAGATTGGAGAAACTTAATTTTTCACCCGAAAATGAAAAAAAACGAAAGGGGTAACACTGTCGTTTTTTTTTTTCGGGTTGAAATTTTGAATTTCGATATCTCAGCTCTGGAAGAGTCTAGAGCCTCCATTTTTGCACTCAGGTCAAAGTCTCACAGCCCTCTATCATAATCCAGAGTTTTGAGAAGATTGGAGAAACGTAATTTTTCGCCCGAAAATGAAAAAAAAACGAAAGGGGTAACACTGTCGTTTTTTTTTCGGGTCTAAATTTTGATATCTCAGCTCTGGAAGGGTCTAGAGCCTCCATTTTTGCACTCAGGTCAAAGTCTCACAGCCCTCTATCAGAATCCAGAGTTTTGAGAAGATTGGAGAAACGTAATTTTTCACCCGAAAATGAAAAAAAACGAAAGGGGTAACACTGTCGTTTTTTTTTTTTCGGGTCTAAATTTTGAATTTTGATATCTCAGCTCTGGAAGGGTCTAGAGCCTCCATTTTTGCACTCAGGTCAAAGTCTCACAGCCCTCTATCATAATCCAGAGTTTTGAGAAGATTGGAGAAACTTAATTTTTCGCCTGAAAATGAAAAAAAACGAAAGGGGTAACACTGTCGTTTTTTTTTCGGGTTGAAATTTTGAATTTTGATATCTCAGCTCTGGAAGGGTCTAGAGCCTCCATTTTTGCACTCAGGTCAAAGTCTCATAGCCCTCTATCAGAATCCAGAGTTTTGAGAAGATTGGAGAAACTTAATTTTTCGCCCGAAAATGAAAAAAAATGAAAGGGGTAACACTGTCGTTTTTTTTTACGGAGCGAATTTTTGAATTTTGATATCTCAGCTCTGGAAGGGTCTAGAGCCTCCATTTTTGCACTCAGGTCAAAGTCTCATGGCCCTCTATCAGAATCCAGAGTTTTGAGAAGATTGGAGAAACTTAATTTTTCGCCCGAAAATGAAAAAAAACGAAAGGGGTAACACTGTCGTTTTTTTTACGGAGCGAATTTTTGAATTTTGATATCTCAGCTCTGGAAGGGTCTAGAGCCTCCATTTTTGCACTCAGGTCAAAGTCTCACAGCCCTCTATCATAATCCAGAGTTTTGAGAAGATTGGAGAAACTTAATTTTTCACCCGAAAATGAAAAAAAACGAAAGGGGTAACACTGTCGTTTTTTTTTTTCGGGTTGAAATTTTGAATTTCGATATCTCAGCTCTGGAAGAGTCTAGAGCCTCCATTTTTGCACTCAGGTCAAAGTCTCACAGCCCTCTATCATAATCCAGAGTTTTGAGAAGATTGGAGAAACGTAATTTTTCGCCCGAAAATGAAAAAAAAACGAAAGGGGTAACACTGTCGTTTTTTTTTCGGGTCTAAATTTTGATATCTCAGCTCTGGAAGGGTCTAGAGCCTCCATTTTTGCACTCAGGTCAAAGTCTCACAGCCCTCTATCAGAATCCAGAGTTTTGAGAAGATTGGAGAAACGTAATTTTTCACCCGAAAATGAAAAAAAACGAAAGGGGTAACACTGTCGTTTTTTTTTTTTCGGGTCTAAATTTTGAATTTTGATATCTCAGCTCTGGAAGGGTCTAGAGCCTCCATTTTTGCACTCAGGTCAAAGTCTCACAGCCCTCTATCATAATCCAGAGTTTTGAGAAGATTGGAGAAACTTAATTTTTCGCCTGAAAATGAAAAAAAACGAAAGGGGTAACACTGTCGTTTTTTTTTCGGGTTGAAATTTTGAATTTTGATATCTCAGCTCTGGAAGGGTCTAGAGCCTCCATTTTTGCACTCAGGTCAAAGTCTCATAGCCCTCTATCAGAATCCAGAGTTTTGAGAAGATTGGAGAAACTTAATTTTTCGCCCGAAAATGAAAAAAAATGAAAGGGGTAACACTGTCGTTTTTTTTTACGGAGCGAATTTTTGAATTTTGATATCTCAGCTCTGGAAGGGTCTAGAGCCTCCATTTTTGCACTCAGGTCAAAGTCTCATGGCCCTCTATCAGAATCCAGAGTTTTGAGAAGATTGGAGAAACTTAATTTTTCGCCTGAAATGACAAAAACGAAAGGGGTAACACTGTCGTTTTTTTTTTCGGGTCTAAATTTTTAATTTTGATATCTCAGCTCTGAAAGGGTCTAGAGCCTCCATTTTTGCACTCAGGTCAAAGTCTCACAGCCCTCTATCATAATCCAGAGTTTTGAGAAGATTGGAGAAACTTAATTTTTCGCCCGAAAATGAAAAAAAAACGAAAGGGGTAACACTGTCGTTTTTTTTTTCGGGTTGAAATTTTGAATTTCGATATCTCAGCTCTGGAAGGGTCTAGAGCCTCCATTTTTGCACTCAGGTCAAAGTCTCGTGGCCCTCTATCAGAATCCAGAGTTTTGAGAAGATTGGAGAAACTTAATTTTTCGCCCGAAAACGGAAAAAAACGAAAGGGGTAACACTGTCGTTTTTTTTTCGGGTTGAAATTTTGAATTTCGATATCTCAGCTCTGGAAGGGTCTAGAGCCTCCATTTTTGCACTCAGGTCAAAGTCTCACAGCCCTCTATCATAATCCAGAGTTTTGAGAAGATTGGAGAAACGTAATTTTTCGCCCGAAAATGAAAAAAAACGAAAGGGGTAACACTGTCTTTTTTTTTTTCGGGTCTAAATTTTGAATTTTGATATCTCAGCTCTGGAAGGGTCTAGAGCCTCCATTTTTGCACTCAGGTCAACGTCTCACAGTCCTCTATCATAATCCAGAGTTTTGAGAAGATTGGAGAAACTTAATTTTTCGCCCGAAAATGAAAAAAACGAAAGGGGCAACACTGTCGTTTTTTTTTTCGGGTTGAAATTTTGAATTTCGATATCTCAGCTCTGGAAGGGTCTAGAGCCTCCATTTTTGCACTCAGGTCAAAGTCTCACAGCCCTCTATCATAATCCAGAGTTTTGAGAAGATTGGAGAAACGTAATTTTTCGCCGGAAAATGAAAAAAAATGAAAGGGGTAACACTGTCGTTTTTTTTTCAGGTTGAAATTTTGAATTTCGATATCTCAGCTCTGGAAGGGTCTAGAGCCTCCATTTTTGCACTCAGGTCAAAGTCTCACAGCCCTCTATCATAATCCAGAGTTTTGAGAAGATTGGAGAAACTTAATTTTTTGCCCGAAAATGAAAAAAAACGAAAGGGGTAACACTGTCGTTTTTTTTTTGGGTTGAAATTTTGAATTTCGATATCTCAGCTCTGGAAGGGTCTAGAGCCTCCATGGTCTAGAGTCTAGAGCCTCCAAAAATGGAGGCTCTAGACCCTTCCAGAGCTGAGATATCGAAATTCAAAATTTCAACCCGAAAAAGGGGTAACACTGTCGTTTTTTTTTCGGGTTGAAATTTTGAATTTCGATATCTCAGCTCTGGAAGGGTCTAGAGCCTCCATTTTTGCACTCAGGTCAAAGTCTCACAGCCCTCTATCATAATCCAGAGTTTTGAGAAGATTGGAGAAAGTTAATTTTTCGCCCGAAAATGAAAAAAACGAAAGGGGTAACATTGTCGTTTTTTTTCAGGTTGAAATTTTGAATTTCGATATCTCAGCTCTGGAAGGGTCTAGAGCCTCCATTTTTGCACTCAGGTCAAAGTCTCATGGCCCTCTATCAGAATCCAGAGTTTTGAGAAGATTGGAGAAACTTAATTTTTCGCCCGAAAATGAAAAAAAACGAAAGGGGTAACACTGTCGTTTTTTTTTAGGGAGCGAATTTTTGAATTTTGATATCTCAGCTCTGGAAGGGTCTAGAGCCTCCATTTTTGCACTCAGGTCAAAGTCTCATGGCCCTCTACCAGAATCCAGAGTTTTGAGAAGATTGGAGAAACTTAATTTTTCGCCCGAAAATGACAAAAAACGAAAGGGGTAACACTGTCGTTTTTTTTTTCGGGTCTAAATTTTGAATTTTGATATCTCAGCTCTGGAAGGGTCTAGAGCCTCCATTTTTGCACTCAGGTCAAAGTCTCAGAGCCCTCTATCATAATCCAGAGTTTTGAGAAGATTGGAGAAACTTAATTTTTCGCCCGAAAATGAAAAAAAACGAAAGGGGTAACACTGTCGTTTTTTTTCGGGTTGAAATTTTGAATTTCGATATCTCAGCTCTGGAAGGGTCTAGAGCCTCCATTTTTGCACTCAGGTCAAAGTCTCATGGCCCTCTATCAGAATCCAGAGTTTTGAGAAGATTGGAGAAACTTAATTTTTCGCCCGAAAATGAAAAAAAAACGAAAGGGGTAACACTGTCGTTTTTTTTACGGAGCGAATTTTTGAATTTTGATATCTCAGCTCTGGAAGGGTCTAGAGCCTCCATTTTTGCACTCAGGTCAAAGTCTCACTGCCCTCTATCATAATCCAGAGTTTTGAGAAGATTGGAGAAACTTAATTTTTCACCCGAAAATGAAAAAAAACGAAAGGGGTAACACTGTCGTTTTTTTTTTTTCGGGTTGAAATTTTGAATTTCGATATCTCAGCTCTGGAAGGGTCTAGAGCCTCCATTTTTGCACTCAGGTCAAAGTCTCACAGCCCTCTATCATAATCCAGAGTTTTGAGAAGATTGGAGAAACTTAATTTTTCGCCCGAAAATGAAAAAAAACGAAAGGGGTAACACTGTCGTTTTTTTTTCGGGTCTAAATTTTGAATTTTGATATCTCAGCTCTGGAAGGGTCTAGAGCCTCCATTTTTGCACTCAGGTCAAAGTCTCACAGCCCTCTATCATAATCCAGAGTTTTGAGAAGATTGGAGAAACTTAATTTTTCGCACGAAAATGAAAAAAAACGAAAGGGGTAACACTGTCGTTTTTTTTTTCGGGTTGAAATTTTGAATTTCGATATCTCAGCTCTGGAAGGGTCTAGAGCCTCCATTTTTGCACTCAGGTCAAAGTCTCACAGCCCTCTATCATAATCCAGAGTTTTGAGAAGATTGGAGAAACGTAATTTTTCGTCCGAAAATGAAAAAAAACGAAAGGGGTAACACTGTCGTTTTTTTTTCGGGTTGAAATTTTGAATTTCGATATCTCAGCTCTGGAAGGGTCTAGAGCCTCCATTTTTGCACTCAGGTCAAAGTCTCACAGCCCTCTATCATAATCCAGAGTTTTGAGAAGATTGGAGAAACTTAATTTTTCGCCCGAAAATGAAAAAAAACGAAAGGGGTAACACTGTCGTTTTTTTTCGGGTTGAAATTTAGAATTTCGATATCTCAGCTCTGGAAGGGTCTAGAGCCTCCATTTTTGCACTCAGGTCAAAGTCTCATAGCCCTCTATCAGAATCCAGAGTTTTGAGAAGATTGGAGAAACTTAATTTTTCGCCCGAAAATGAAAAAAAAAACGAAAGGGGTAACACTGTCGTTTTTTTTTACGGAGCGAATTTTTGAATTTTGATATCTCAGCTCTGGAAGGGTCTAGAGCCTCCATTTTTGCACTCAGGTCAAAGTCTCATGGCCCTCTATCAGAATCCAGAGTTTTGTGAAGATTGGAGAAACTTAATTTTTTGCCCGAAAATGAAAAAAAACGAAAGGGGTAACACTGTCGTTTTTTTTTTTTCGGGTTGAAATTTTGAACTTCGATATCTCAGCTCTGGAAGGGTCTAGAGCCTCAATTTTTGCACTCAGGTCAAAGTCTCGTGGCCCTCTATCAGAATCTAGAGTTTTGAGAAGATTGGAGAAACTTAATTTTTCGCCCGAAAACGGAAAAAAACGAAAGGGGTAACACTGTCATTTTTTTTACGGAGCAAATTTTTGAATTTTGATATTTCAGCTCTGGAAGGGTCTAGAGCCTCCATTTTTGCACTCAGGTCAAAGTCTCACAGCCCTATATCATAATCCAGAGTTTTGAGAAGATTGGAGAAACTTAATTTTTCGCCCGAAAATGAAAAAAAACGAAAGGGGTAACACTGTCGTTTTTTTTCGGGTTGAAATTTTGAATTTTGATATCTCAGCTCTGGAAGGGTCTAGAGCCTCCATTTTTGCACTCAGGTCAAAGTCTTGTGGCCCTCTATCATAATCCATAGTTTTGAGAAGATTGGAGAAACTTAATTTTTCGCCTGAAAACGAAAAAAAATGAAAGGGGTAACACTGTCGGTTTTTTTTTCGGGTTGAAATTTTGAATTTCGATATCTCAGCTCTGGAAGGGTCTAGAGCCTCCATTTTTGCACTCAGGTCAAAGTCTCACAGCCCTCTATCATAATCCAGAGTTTTGAGAAGATTGGAGAAACGTAATTTTTCGCCCGAAAATGAAAAAAAAAACGAAAGGGGTAACACTGTCGTTTTTTTTTTCGGGTCTAAATTTAGAATTTTGATATCTCAGCTCTGGAAGGGTCTAGAGCCTCCATTTTTGCACTCAGTTCAAAGTCTCACAGCCCTCTATCATAATCCAGAGTTTTGAGAAGATTGGAGAAACGTAATTTTTCGCCCGAAAATGAAAAAAAACGAAAGGGGTAAAACTGTCGTTTTTTTTTTCGGGTCTAAATTTTGAATTTTGATATCTCAGCTCTGGAAGGGTCTAGAGCCTCCATTTTTGCATTCAGGTCAAAGTCTCACAGCCCTCTATCATAATCCAGAGTTTTGGGAAGATTGGAGAAACTTAATTTTTCGCCCGAAAATGAAAAAAAAACGAAAGGGGTAACACTGTCGTTTTTTTTTTCGGGTTGAAATTTTGAATTTCGATATCTCAGCTCTGGAAGGGTCTAGAGCCTCCATTTTTGCACTCAGGTCAAAGTCTCGTGGCCCTCTATCAGAATCCAGAGTTTTGAGAACATTGGAGAAACTTAATTTTTCGCCCGAAAATGAAAAAAAACGAAAGGGGTAACACTGTTGTTTTTTTTTTTTCGGGTTGAAATTTTGAATTTCGATATCTCAGCTCTGGAAGGGTCTAGAGCCTCCATTTTTGCACTCAGGTCAAAGTCTCACAGCCCTCTATCATAATCCAGAGTTTTGAGAAGATTGGAGAAACGTAATTTTTCGCCCGAAAATGAAAAAAAACGAAAGGGGTAACACTGTCGTTTTTTTTTCGGGTTGAAATTTTGAATTTCGATATCTCCGCTCTGGAAGGGTCTAGAGCCACCATTTTTGCACTCAGGTCAAAGTCTCACAGCCCTCTATCATAATCCAGAGTTTTGAGAAGATTGGAGAAACTTAATTTTTCGCCCGAAAATGAAAAAAAACGAAAGGGGTAACACTGTCGTTTTTTTTCGGGTTGAAATTTTGAATTTCGATATCTCAGCTCTGGAAGGGTCTAGAGCCTCCATTTTTGCACTCAGGTCAAAGTCTCATAGCCCTCTATCAGAATCCAGAGTTTTGAGAAGATTGGAGAAACTTAATTTTTCGCCCGAAAATGAAAAAAAACGAAAGGGGTAACACTGTCATTTTTTTTTACGGAGCGAATTTTTGAATTTTGATATCTCAGCTCTGGAAGGGTCTAGAGCCTCCATTTTTGCACTCAGGTCAAAGTCTCATGGCCCTCTATCAGAATCCAGAGTTTTGTGAAGATTGGAGAAACTTAATTTTTCGCCCGAAAATGAAAAAAAAACGAAAGGGGTAACACTGTCGTTTTTTTTTTTTCGGGTTGAAATTTTGAATTTCGATATCTCAGCTCTGGAAGGGTCTAGAGCCTCCATTTTTGCACTCAGGTCAAAGTCTCGTGGCCCTCTATCAGAATCTAGAGTTTTGAGAAGATTGGAGAAACTTAATTTTTCGCCCGAAAACGGAAAAAACGAAAAGGGTAACACTGTCATTTTTTTTACGGAGCAAATTTTTGAATTTTGATATTTCAGCTCTGGAAGGGTCTAGAGCCTCCATTTTTGCACTCAGGTCAAAGTCTCACAGCCCTATATCATAATCCAGAGTTTTGAGAAGATTGGAGAAACTTAATTTTTCACCCGAAAATGAAAAAAAACGAAAGGGGTAACACTGTCGTTTTTTTTCGGGTTGAAATTTTGAATTTTGATATCTCAGCTCTGGAAGGGTCTAGAGCCTCCATTTTTGCACTCAGGTCAAAGTCTCGTGGCCCTCTATCATAATCCATAGTTTTGAGAAGATTGGAGAAACTTAATTTTTCGCCCGAAAACGAAAAAAAATAAAAAGGGGTAACACTGTCGTTTTTTTTTCGGGTTGAAATTTTGAATTTCGATATCTCAGCTCTGGAAGGGTCTAGAGCCTCCATTTTTGCACTCAGGTCAAAGTCTCACAGCCCTCTATCATAATCCAGAGTTTTGAGAAGATTGGAGAAACGTAATTTTTCGCCCGAAAATGAAAAAAAAAAACGAAAGGGGTAACACTGTCGTTTTTTTTTTCGGGTCTAAATTTTGAATTTTGATATCTCAGCTCTGGAAGGGTCTAGAGCCTCCATTTTTGCACTCAGGTCAAAGTCTCACAGCCCTCTATCATAATCCAGAGTTTTGAGAAGATTGGAGAAACGTAATTTTTCGCCCGAAAATGAAAAAAAACGAAAGGGGTAACACTGTCGTTTTTTTTACGGAGCAAATTTTTGAATTTTGATATCTCAGCTCTGGAAGGGTCTAGAGCCTCCATTTTTGCACTCAGGTCAAAGTCTCATGGCCCTCTATCAGAATCCAGAGTTTTGAGAAGATTGGAGAAACTTAATTTTTCGCCTGAAAATGACAAAAAACGAAAGGGGTAACACTGTCGTTTTTTTTTTCGGGTCTAAATTTTTAATTTTGATATCTCAGCTCTGGAAGGGTCTAGAGCCTCCATTTTTGCACTCAGGTCAAAGTCTCACAGCCCTCTATCATAATCCAGAGTTTTGAGAAGATTGGAGAAACTTAATTTTTCGCCCGAAAATGAAAAAAAAAACGAAAGGGGTAACACTGTCGTTTTTTTTTTCGGGTTGAAATTTTGAATTTCGATATCTCAGCTCTGGAAGGGTCTAGAGCCTCCATTTTTGCACTCAGGTCAAAGTCTCGTGGCCCTCTATCAGAATCCAGAGTTTTGAGAAGATTGGAGAAACTTAATTTTTCGCCCGAAAACGGAAAAAAACGAAAAACACTGTCGGTTTTTTTTCGGGTTGAAATTTTGAATTTCGATATCTCAGCTCTGGAAAGGTATAGAGCCTCCATTTTTGCACTCAGGTCAAAGTCTCACAGCCATCTATCAGAATCCAGAGTTTTGAGAAGATTGGAGAAACTTAATTTTTCGCCCGAAAATGACAAAAAACGAAAGGGGTAACACTGTCATTTTTTTTTCGGGTTGAAATTTTGAATTTCGATATCTCAGCTCTGGAAGGGTCTAGAGCCTCCATTTTTGCACTCAGGTCAAAGTCTCGTGGCCCTCTATCAGAATCTAGAGTTTTGAGAAGATTGGAGAAACTTAATTTTTCGCCCGAAAACGGAAAAAAACGAAAGGGGTAACACTGTCATTTTTTTTACGGAGCAAATTTTTGAATTTTGATATTTCAGCTCTGGAAGGGTCTAGAGCCTCCATTTTTGCACTCAGGTCAAAGTCTCACAGCCCTATATCATAATCCAGAGTTTTGAGAAGATTGGAGAAACTTAATTTTTCGCCCGAAAATGAAAAAAAACGAAAGGGGTTACACTGTCGTTTTTTTTAGGGTTGAAATTTTGAATTTTGATATCTCAGCTCTGGAAGGGTCTAGAGCCTCCATTTTTGCACTCAGGTCAAAGTCTCGTGGCCCTCTATCATAATCCAGAGTTGTGAGAAGATTGGAGAAACTTAATTTTTCGCCCGAAAACGAAAAAAAAACGAAAGGGGTAACACTGTCGTTTTTTTTTTCGGGTTGAAATTTTGAATTTCGATATCTCAGCTCTGGAAGGGTCTAGAGCCTCCATTTTTGCACTCAGGTCAAAGTCTCATGGCCCTCTATCATAATCCAGAGTTTTGAGAAGATTGGAGAAACTTAATTTTTCGCCCAAAAATGAAAAAAAACGAAAGGGGTAACACTGTCGTTTTTTTTACGGAGCAAATTTTTGAATTTTGATATCTCAGCTCTGGAAGGGTCTAGAGCCTCCATTTTTGCACTCAGGTCAAAGTCTCGTGGCCCTCTATCATAATCCAGAGTTTTGAGAAGATTGGAGAAACTTAATTTTTCGCCCGAAAATGAAAAAAAACGAAAGGGGTAACACTGTCGTTTTTTTTTTCGGGTCTAAATTTTGAATTTCGATATTTTAGCTCTGGAAGGGTCTAGAGCCTCCATTTTTGCACTCAGGTCAAAGTCTTGTGGCCCTCTATCAGAATCCAGAGTTTTGAGAAGATTGGAGAAACTTAATTTTTCGCCCGAAAACGGAAAAAAACGAAACGGGTAACACTGTCTTTTTTTTTATGGAGCGAATTTTTGAATTTTGATATCTCAGCTCTGGAAGGGTCTAGAGCCCCCATTTTTGCACTCAGGTCAAAGTCTCACAGCCCTCTATCATAATCCAGAATTTTGAGAAGATTGGAGAAACTTAATTTTTCGCCCGAAAATGAAAAAAACGAAAGGGGTAACACTGTCGTTTTTTTTTCGGGTTGAAATTTTGAATTTCGATATCTCAGCTTTGGAAGGGTCTAGAGCCTCCATTTTTGCACTCAGGTCAAAATCTCACAGCCCTCTATCATAATCCAGAGTTTTGAGAAGATTGGAGAAACGTAATTTTTCGCCCGAAAATGAAAAAAAAACGAAAGGGGTAACACTGTCGTTTTTTTTTCGGGTCTAAATTTTGATATCTCAGCTCTGGAAGGGTCTAGAGCCTCCATTTTTGCACTCAGGTCAAAGTCTCACAGCCCTCTATCATAATCCAGAGTTTTGAGAAGATTGAAGAAACTTAATTTTTCGCCCGAAAATGAAAAAAAACGAAAGGGGTAACACTGTCGTTTTTATTTCGGGTTGAAATTTTGAATTTCGATATCTCAGCTCTGGAAGGGTCTAGAGCCTCCATTTTTGCACTCAGGTCAAAGTCTCATGGCCCTCTATCAGAATCCAGAGTTTTGAGAAGATTGGAGAAACTTAATTTTTCGCCCGAAAATGAAAAAAAAACAAAAGGGGTAACAGTTTCGTTTTTTTTACGGAGCGAATTTTTGAATTTTGATATCTCAGCTCTGGAAGGGTCTAGAGCCTCCATTTTTGCACTCAGGTCAAAGTCTCATGGCCCTCTATCAGAATCCAGAGTTTTGAGAAGATTGGAGAAACTTAATTTTTCGCCTGAAAATGACAAAAAACGAAAGGGGTAAGTAACACTGTCGTTTTTTTTTTCGGGTTGAAATTTTGAATTTCGATATCTTAGCTCTGGAAGGGTCTAGAGCCTCCATTTTTGCACTCAGGTCAAAGTCTCGTGGCCCTCTATCAGAATCCAGAGTTTTGTGAAGATTGGAGAAACTTAATTTTTCGCCCGAAAATGAAAAAAAACGAAAGGGGTAACACTGTCGTTTTTTTTTCGGGTTGAAATTTTGAATTTCGATATCTCAGCTCTGGAAGGGTCTAGAGCCTCCATTTTTGCACTCAGGTCAAAGTCTCACAGCCATCTATCAGAATCCAGAGTTTTGAGAAGATTGGAGAAACTTAATTTTTCGCCCGAATATGACAAAAAACGAAAGGGGTAACACTGTAGTTTTTTTTTTTCGGGTTGAAATTTTGAATTTCGATATCTTAGCTCTGGAAGGGTCTAGAGCCTCCATTTTTGCACTCAGGTCAAAGTCTCGTGGCCCTCTATCAGAATCCAGAGTTTTGAGAAGATTGGAGAAACTTAATTTTTCGCCCGAAAACGGAAAAAAACGAAAGGGGTAACACTGTCGTTTTTTTTACGGAGCGAATTTTTGAATTTTGATATCTCAGCTCTGGAAGGGTCTAGAGCCTCCATTTTTGCACTCAGGTCAAAGTCTCACAGCCCTCTATCATAATCCAGAATTTTGAGAAGATTGGAGAAACTTAATTTTTCACCCGAAAATGAAAAAAAACGAAAGGGGTAACACTGTCGTTTTTTTTTTTTCGGGTTGAAAATTTGAATTTCGATATCTCAGCTCTGGAAGGGTCTAGAGCCTCCATTTTTGCACTCAGGTCAAAGTCTCTCAGCCCTCTATCATAATCCAGAGTTTTGAGAAGATTGGAGAAACTTAATTTTTCGCCCGAAAATGAAAAAAAACGAAAGGGGTAACACTGTCGTTTTTTTTTTTCGGGTTGAAATTTTGAATTTCTATATCTCAGCTCTGGAAGGGTCTAGAGCCTCCATTTTTGCACTCAGGTCAAAGTCTCACAGCCCTCTATCATAATCCAGAGTTTTGAGAAGATTGGAGAAACGTAATTTTTCGCCCGAAAATGAAAAAAAACGAAAGGGGTAACACTGTCGTTTTTTTTCGGGTCTAAATTTTGAATTTTTATATCTCAGCTCTGGAAGGGTCTAGAGCCTCCATTTTTGCACTCAGGTCAAAGTCTCACAGCCCTCTATCATAATCCAGAGTTTTGAGAAGATTGGAGAAACTTAATTTTTCGCCCGAAAATGAAAAAAAACGAAAGGGGTAACACTGTCGTTTTTTTTTCGGGTTAAAATTTTGAATTTCGCTATCTCAGTTCTGGAAGGGTCTAGAGCCTCCATTTTTGCACTCAGGTCAAAGTCTCGTGGCCCTCTATCAGAATCCAGAGTTTTGAGAAGATTGGAGAAACTTAATTTTTAGCCCGAAAACGGAAAAAAACGAAAGGGGTAACACTGTCGTTTTCTTTAAGGAGCGAATTTTTGAATTTTGATATCTCAGCTCTGGAAGGGTCTAGAGCCTCCATTTTTGCACTCAGGTCAAAGTCTCACAGCCCTCTATCATAATCCAGAGTTTTGAGAAGATTGGAGAAACTTAATTTTTCGCCCGAAAATGAAAAAAAAACGAAAGGGGTAACACTGTCGTTTTTTTTCGGGTGAAATTTTGAATTTCGATATCTCAGCTCTGGAAGGGTCTAGAGCCTCCATTTTTGCACTCAGGTCAAAGTCTCACAGCCCTCTATCATAATCCAGAATTTTGAGAAGATTGGAGAAACTTAATTTTTCACCCGAAAATGAAAAAAAACGAAAGGGGTAACACTGTCGTTTTTTTTCGGGTCTAAATTTTGAATTTTGATATCTCAGCTCTGGAAGGGTCTAGAGCCTCCATTTTTGCACTCAGGTCAAAGTCTCTCAGCCCTCTATCATAATCCAGAGTTTTGAGAAGATTGGAGAAACTTAATTTTTCGCCCGAAAATGAAAAAAAAACGAAAGGGGTAACACTGTCGTTTTTTTTTTCGGGTTGAAATTTTGAATTTCTATATCTCAGCTCTGGAAGGGTCTAGAGCCTCCATTTTTGCACTCAGGTCAAAGTCTCACAGCCCTCTATCATAATCCAGAGTTTTGAGAAGATTGGAGAAACGTAATTTTTCGCCCGAAAATGAAAAAAAACGAAAGGGGTAACACTGTCGTTTTTTTTCGGGTCTAAATTTTGAATTTTGATATCTCAGCTCTGGAAGGGTCTAGAGCCTCCATTTTTGCACTCAGGTCAAAGTCTCACAACCCTCTATCATAATCCAGAGTTTTGAGAAGATTGGAGAAACTTAATTTTTCGCCCGAAAATGAAAAAAACGAAAGGGGTAACACTGTCGTTTTTTTTCGGGTTGAAATTTTGAATTTCGATATCTCAGCTCTGGAAGGGTCTAGAGCCTCCATTTTTGCACTCAGGTCAAAGTCTCATGGCCCTCTATCAGAATCCAGAGTTTTGAGAAGATTGGAGAAACTTAATTTTTAGCCCGAAAACGGAAAAAAACGAAAGGGGTAACACTGTCGTTTTTTTTAAGGAGCGAATTTTTGAATTTTGATATCTCAGCTCTGGAAGGGTCTAGAGCCTCCATTTTTGCACTCAGGTCAAAGTCTCACAGCCCTCTATCATAATCCAGAGTTTTAAGAAGATTGGAGAAACTTAATTTTTCGCCCGAAAATGAAAAAAAACGAAAGGGGTAACACTGTCGGGGTTTTTTTCGGGTTGAAATTTTGAATTTCGATATCTCAGCTCTGGAAGGGTCTAGAGCCTCCATTTTTGCACTCAGGTCAAAGTCTCACAGCCCTCTATCATAATCCAGAATTTTGAGAAGATTGGAGAAACTTAATTTTTCACCCGAAAATGAAAAAAAACGAAAGGGGTAACACTGTCGTTTTTTTTTTCTGGTCGAAATTTTGAGTTTCGATATCTCAGCTCTGGAAGGGTCTAGAGCCTCCATTTTTGCACTCAGGTCAAAGTCTCGTGGCCCTCTATCAGAATCCAGAGTTTTGAGAAGATTGGAGATACTTAACTCTTTCCCCGCCAAACACAGAATTTTCCTGGTTTAATGAAAAAACGCATCACCGCCAAACACGGAATTTTCCGGGTATCCGTGTTTTAGGTGGTATACGGTAAGGAAGACCCGCGCGCATGTCCTGAATGAGTGCGAAACTCTTTGATCAGATAAACAGATTGCAATCGTCTCAAACAGTGGAGTAGTGAGAATGTATCAGACAGACAATGCAGAGGTATATGGCTGAAGTACTGGAGGTTAATGGACTCGGAGTCCGATCACTCTTTATTTGATAATTCTGAATCTGATCGGGACGAAGTAGTCAGTAAGAGAGATGCACATGTTGTCAACTTGTCACAGAAAGTTCTAGCCATGGACGTGCCGCAGATAGATCGTATAATACTTGTATTATGACACTATAATATTTATGTGTGTGTGCAGGCATTTATGTGTGGCTGTCTAAATATGAAGGTGTAATTGTCAAATTATTTCTCTCTTTGTGCACATTTACCACATTGTAATATGTATTTGTGTGTGTGTGTGTCTAGGCCTTTTTATTGTAATTCCAATTATTCATTATTCACAGGTAAAACACAGAGGGGCAGAGGCAGAAGTTTTATTGCAAAAGTTACATTTCCCTTACATCCTGGGAAATTTGATATATTTTACATTTATTTATGTTTTTAATTTATTTTGGAAAGTTTTATATATGAAGGAAACAACATCTGAATGTATTCTGCTTTTAAATGCACTTGTTTGATAAAAATACCTTTTTCTCAGTTTTTTGTCCAAAATGTTGTGTTTTTGACAAAACCTACCTCTGTTCAAGAGGCAATAAAAAAAGAACAAATGAAGATAAAATAAAAAGTTTTTTTTTGCCTAAAAGCAGAGGCTCAGATCTTTATTTTTATATATATCATCTTCATATATTCATGGAAGAAAATATTCAGCGGGGCATTAAAATTTTGCGAAAATCGTCAAAAACCCTGGCGGTGGCTGGCAACTTTTTTTTAAAACGCTGGCGGGGAAAGAGTTAATTTTTCACCCGAAAAAAAAAACGTAAGGGGTAACACAGTCGTTTTTTTTTTTTTCTGGTCGAAATTTTGAGTTTCGATATCTCAGCTCTGGAAGGATCTAGAGCTTCCATTTTTGCACTCAGGTCTAAGTCTCATGGCCCTCTATCAGAATCCAGAGTTTTGAGAAGATTGGGGATACGTAATTTTTCACCCGAAAAAAAAAACATAAGGGGTAACACTGTCGTTTTTTTTTTTCTGGTCGAAATATTGAGTTTCGATATCTCAGCTCTGGAAGGGTCTAGAGCCTCCATTTTTGTACTCAGGTCTAAGTCCCAAGGCCCTCAAAATTTCGGCCCCCCAAAAAAACGACAGTGTTACCCGTGTCGTTTTTTTTTTTTTTTTTTTTTTTATTTGGTGCGAAAAAATAAGTTTCTCTGATCTTCTTGAAAACTCTGGATTCTAATAGAGGGCCTTGGGACTTAGACCTGAGTGCAAGAATTGAGTCTCTAGACCCTTCCAGAGCTGAGATATTGAGATCCCACATAGCATGTATGCCATTATAAAAATAGTGGGTTCGCGGACGGTGGAATTTTGGGACGGCGCTTTGTGCTACGGACCCCGGGGGGCCTGCTGAGTGCAGTAAAATAATTTTTATCACGACAGGAACTTTAGTTAAAATGTCTTTCAAATGTAGCACCCGAAACCCCATTCAATAGAATTACAGGCAGGATGGTGTCCAACATAAAAATGGTATGAAACTCATACAGGTTTGGAACAACATGAGGGTGAGTCAGTGATTACAAATTTAATTTGTGCTTGAACTATACCTTTAAAGGCATAGTTCACCCCAAAATTTAAATTAGCCCATGATTTAATCACCCTGGCCTCTAGCCATCCTTGGTGTATATGACATTCTTCTCTCAGATGAAAACAATCAGAGTTATATTAAGCAATGTCCTGGCCCTTCCAAGCTTTATATTGGCTGTAAATGGTTGTTTCTGTTGAAAGTTCATAAAAGTGCATCTATCCATCATACAAGTGCATCTATCCATCATAAAAGTGCATCCATCCCTGATACAAGTGCATCTATCCATCAGAAAAGTGCATCTATCCATGATAAAAGTATATATGAAGAGTTCAGATGCAAAAGCCTCTAAATGCCATTTGAAATTTTCTTCTTTAATGATGATTTTTATCAAACTTGTATATTTAAGTTCAGTAATTACACTTATATTTAATTTCAGTAATTTCACTTAAATAACAATTAATAGGTAATTATCATCGCCATTTAAGTGTAATTACTGAACTTAAATATACAAGTTTGATAAAAATCATCATTAAAGAAGAAAATTTCAAATGGCATTTAGAGGCTTTTGCATCTGAACTCTTCATATATTAATATAAAATATTTAAAATATTCATATTTAAGTTGCGATTTAGATTTAAGTCAAATCCATATGTTCTTTTGGCCGGAAGTTATTTTACTTTATAAAGTTTTAAACATGAATATTTTTCTTACATCTCCATATTCCTCATTACTCCACATAAAGTCAACATCTGAGATATTTTCATCAGCTATATGTTCAAGCCCTTCAGAACTGTATATTCTGCACATGAACATTTTTTAAAAATTTATCGGTACTGTGATATAATTTTTTTTTTATAAAAGAAATTTCAATCAGCATCACTGAAAATGTGACTTTAGTAACAGGCTTTCAAACCTACTGTCCATTCTAATGGACAGACACATTTAAAAAAAAATCCTGATTTAAAACGTGCAATTCTACAGTCGATTTTTAACTTTAATTTATAAGTTCAATCTTTCTATTTTACATACAAACTATGAAATACTGGCAAAAATATATACAAAATGTAAATACACCTTAGAAAATGTTGCTTGCTTCTGTGTTTGGAGTGAAGTGCTGCCATGCTTCTCTTCAATGTAAAGGTTTTTTTATATATATAATTACTACATGCAAAACTTTACTGGCATTTGATTTGATGAGAAACATCCAATCTCATGACTGCAGGCGTTAAAAGGTGAAATGCTCCAGAAGTTAAAAATGGGGTCTGACATGTGATGTCCATTGTAATAGACACAGGGTCTGAATGGGTTAAACGAGGAGCTGGGGGATGCCGGAAAAATAGACATTTTACTCATTAGGCTGCTTCATTAAAAACGTGACATTTAGACGTTTTCCTCGGCGTGGATCAAGGCAAATGAATCCTTTTCACCTTGAAAACAATACATGTTTTTTTGCATTTTAAATAATAGAACTTTTCTCAGTGATCGTAAATAAAAGAAAATTCAATTTTTCTCGGTTTAATGAAAACCAATAGGTCGTTATGGCAGAGGCGATTGCGTGTAGAATAGGTCAACATCCGGGTATCTCTCCACTGGAGCGTGTTAACGCAAACGTGTAAGTTTCACGTTTGAGGGGGTTAAACCGTCACATCTACACGTTTTCCAAAGTGGACCAACGTGATTATTTCACATCTTGAAGCAAGACTGTTTCTTTAACACTATGCATGAGCCACATTCTCTGCATAGCAAGTAGTGCTAGTCGCGTGACAGGGATTGTTTTTCAATGTTCATTATAAATGTAATCTCTTTTTGATTACAAAAACTCCTATAGTCTTGTATGACTTACATTTTATTCAGTATTATTCTTTGGATTTTCTATTTATTTGTGCTATTCACAGAAGCAAAACACTGTCATATGCAATTTTTGTTACTATTGTAGACCCAATGAATTGTATATAAGAGTGAATTCTTCTTTAGCGTAAACCTATACTGTCAAACTGCATTTATGGTGCAGACATGGCTGAAGCCTGCTATGTAACACAAGACTACGTTGAGAATCATTGCGTGAAATTGGCCCCAATTTTGTGTAATGGGACCCATCGTGAAGAAACCTGGCGAGTTTTCTCAAGATTTACAATTCAGTGAATGGCTGTCTAATATCCTACAAGTCATATCCCCCCACCCCCACCCCGAAAATAAAATGAAACGGTTAAAAGCTCTTCCTACTTCATCGCTCGATTGACATATTGAGCATCTTTACCAGAGCCTGGTGTCCATTATAGTATGTAAAATGAAATGAGCCCATCTGTTGTTGGAACTATGTGGAAGTACAGTCTCCTGTTCTGTGCGCAGCTGTCTGACTGAACAGTGCTTTGCTCTTCAAAGGGTTTAAGGATTCTCTGAGCACTTTATCAGTTGGACAGGGGGAAGCCCATCCCTCACAATGTTACAGCATTAAAGAAAAATTGTGGTGACCTTTTGAATTTTCCACAGAAAAGCGCTGAGAAACTGCTGGCTAAGACTGGCAGAGAGCATTGACTCATTCTCTGCTTAATATCCAGGGTCCTGCTCTTAATCCACAGGGCACATTAAATCTAACACACAGGGCAGCCGTTTGTGTTTTCAATTAGATATTTGTAGGCACAGGAATTCAGCCTTGCTTTCCCTTGGTCACATAATATTTTATAAATATTCTTTTAAAAGCACTTCATCTTTTCATGCGACTGAGTCTCTTGGTAAAAGAAGGTTTCACATTTGCATTTCTTCCTAGAAGCGAGATGGCCTAGTTATGTTTTCGTTTTCCCTATTGCAACTCCACTTTTCTCTCTCTCTCTGTGTATGTGTGGGTGGATGGAAATGATGCTCTCTTCTTGCCTGCCTGCTTTGGTGATGATCATCTCGGTTCCGGCCTCATGGAACTTCTTCCATAGTTCCCTGTCGTGAAGAACCACTTTGATGTTTTCAATGTTCTGAAAGTACAGGCACAAAAAAGATAAATGATAATGAGTCATTGTTAATGATAGAATGGCTATTAATATTGCTCAAATGAAAAGAGAAAAATTTTATTAAATTCATTTTATCTTGTTTTATCATTAAATCTTTGTTATGTTACATTGCATCTCATCGCAGAGGCGAAGATCTATAAGTCGGGACTCAAAGGATCCAAGTGATTGGCTACCTTGTCAGGCTCATTGTTCTGGAGAATGCTGGGAGTTGTAGGCATGCCCAAATGTGAGGAATCACTGGCAAGTTCAGGACGCCCACCCAACTGGGCCACGGTCATACCTTCATCAGCCAGAGCTGAGGCCTTCTCCTGTAGCATTTCTGTAAAATCACAGAAATATTAGTTTATTGATGGCTACGCAATCAGAATAGGACACATTATTTCAGACTATATTGAATTATATATAACTGGGGTTTTTCCACTTTTTTGAAAAATAAATCATAGAAAATGAAAAATAAAAATCATAAAATATATTTGGAGATTATGATGCTAAGAAAATAATAAATGACATTTTTTTTTTTTAGTGTCTTAAAAAATTAGAAAACGAGTTAACGAAAAAAACTAACTTCATGCCGTGTTTTTAACACAAGCTTCAAACCTGGTGATATATGTATAATGAAAATACCACAGATGCCAAAGTTCCTCTTTGTTCTCTCATAGCTTGCTCTAATTGATTATACACAGAGAGAGACAAGACATGAGCTGCAAAATTTGAGAAATAACGTACATTAACATTTACATTTCGTGAGGGAAAGTCTGTATAACATGGCCTGGCCAATTCATTTCAAGGAAAAGGGTCGAGATCCGTTTGTTCTGAAGTATCGCAAGATTAAATATTTACACTTCCAGCATTCGGGCACCTCGGTTTTATGGAAGCGTGCTAAACACTGCTGATTCCATTAAGAGAGGTCACAAACTTAGCCCCGCTCTCACGCCCCTTCTCTGCTCACACTCAGACATCACACCAAAGGTATGTCTCATTACTGTAGTACAACACACTGCCTCCAGAATGCTGCCTATCTGCACGGCGGACACCAAACTGCTCTCATGGTGAAAGCCACCTCCTCCCACCAGCTCCTAATCTCACGCATGTAAACAATGTGAGTGTGCGCCCTTCAGATAAAAGGAGAAGAGCGGGATTCCGTGTAAACTCGGGCAGGCATTTGCCAAAGCCAATAAAGATAAAGTCTGACAGGCACAGTGAGGCTACAGCAAGTCAACCCTGGACTTTTCCAGTCCAAAATGTGCCTTTCACTTACACTGTTTAACTAAGCCCAGTGAGCGAGAGATCTGTTTACATCTCTGTCACCCCAGACATATAATCCGCTAAACTATTCCTGGCAGATACTGCTGTGTGCACACTGGGGTTTGCTGGCTATTTCCAGTGTGTTGTCCAAAATGTTCGCCACCAACCAAATTTTGACTTGTCAAATTTTTTAAAAGTAATAATAATTGTTTCATGATGGACTGCACTATATTGGCCATGATTTTGTGCTCAGAATTCACCCAGTTCATTGAAATACTTTTTTTGGAAACCTGGAATAATATCGTGCCTGGTAGGGGGAGGGGGTGTTTATACCGTTTTGATGCACGTTACAATAGCGGCCCAGTATGATTTGATCTATCATTTTGTTCGGTGGATGAGCGGATAGAATGCGTGTTAGAGTATAGGCCTGTTCTATTCAAACACAGCATGTTTTCCTTCCTATGGTGATATTCGGCTATATTTCTTCAATGATACTTTGAATTGACACATTAGGTTTAGTGAAGTACACTTGAACCATTTTGGCTGTAGAGTTCTTATATTAGTTATATTATTTTTTGGAGATTACAAATCACTTTGATGTATTATTATTGGTTCCTATGATTTGTGCATTGACTTATGAGTTCTTTAAGGCACCTTTAAATGGTTTTCTAAAGCCAAAATTGTTTGGGACCACTGTATTCTAATTAGAACATTTATTTTTAGCATTTGTGGGCTGTTATCCCATGACTGC
Source organism: Pimephales promelas (assembly GCF_988280905.1). Lineage (NCBI taxonomy): Eukaryota > Metazoa > Chordata > Actinopteri > Cypriniformes > Leuciscidae > Pimephales > Pimephales promelas. The sequence continues at coordinate 20,643,951 of NC_142784.1, forward strand.
TTGAATATTGTCATTTTGACAAACACGGTGAGAAAATGAAAAATGCCGGAAATGTGCTTACCTACTTCAGGTGTCCTTTAACCATTTTAATTAAATAGGATTTGACAGCTGAACAACAACACAAATAAAAACAATAAAAGATTAAGAATTGGGTTAATTTCTAACCCAAATTATTCTGTTGAATATGTAGGCTAATGTAGTTTACATTTCTAAAATATATAAAATAATGGTATAATTCTTGCTATGTAATCATTTTATTAGCCATGTCATTTTTTTTAGATGTGCTTTGCATTTTCGTTGTGATATAAAAGATTGCAACTAATGGTACATTTGTTATTAATCATATGTTATTATTTATATGGCCCTATTGAATAAACCAGTCTGTGTAATAATATGCCTACCTGTTTTTCTTGATTTGATTCATTTGATTTTCTTAATTTGATTTAATTAATTAATTAACCCCCCCCCCCTCAAAAAAAAAAAAAACTAAAAGTGCATTTCACCAGCTTAAAATTAAATATATTAAACATAATTATTTTGACTTTTTTAATAAAATGTATGTAGTTTAAATAGCCATCTGTATGAGGATTATGTGTGAATATTTTTGTTCTTTTGCATCTGTCAGGCTTTTTCAACTATCAATATATATATATATATATATATATATATATATATATATATATATATTTGAATATAAATGACATATTAAGAAATTTGTCGATTTATTGTTTACCAAAAACTATGTTATCGCCATCCGAATAAATTAAGCTGCTTTATTTAGGCCTTTTAGTTCTAAATTCATTGCAGATAAAGGATAGATCAGGGATTGACACGAACAAGATTAAAAGTATCTGCATCATCATATGTTCAAATTTGTGCTCGCAACAATTCATTGAAAATATTAAGCCAGCACGCACATAGGCCCCAGTGCTTTCGTTTGAGATAAATCACAGTAACACGAAGTAATTCAAAAGCTTCATACATCAAATGCTGTACAAAAACATTTAACAAGTATAGTGCAAATAAATGGTCTTTTAAGCGACATAATAATATCATAAAAAGGCATAGGTTACAGTATATATAGGCATTTTTGTTTACATCACAAGCTAAGACTATGTTCAAATATTGTTTAAGAAAATTCTTATAGACAGGGTTTTATTTATGAAGGACTGACGCCTTCTCGTTGATCACTTAATTTGATAAAGAAGGAGATCTAATCGCATTACCGACCTCCATGCACATAGGCTATAAGAGAAGGTTCAGTTCGCCGCACGGATTTCAGAGTAGCGTGAAATTACCTGAAAACAAATGTAATGTTACCTCATAAAATATTATGTTCTGAAATTCTCCATATCATTCCAAACCGCAATAATCTGTCCACTGCGACATTACAGCAGGAAGCTAGGTCCCGGTGTGGCGTTGAGTCCAGTGCACAAGTATCTGTTCAGCATCCCCTCATGAGCAGACTGAGCTGTCTCTTCTCTCTTCAGTGGCGCAAAAAGTGGGTATGCGCTATATGCGGCGCATAGGGGCGCAGCACAATGGGGGGCGCCAAAGCGATGGTAAAAAAAAAAAAAAAAAATTATATATAGGCTATATTGTATTTCTATATGTTGTGCGTTTCTAAATCATTTCTGCATTCCTTCAATGTTATATAAAATTTTAGAGGACTAACAGCCAGGCTAGAGTAGGCGCCCTCATGGAGAAGGGGGGCGGGTAATATCGCGAGCGGGTGGGGGCGCCATGAGCTCTGAGCGAGCAGGTACGAGTAGTGAGTTGTCGTCGAAAAAGATGGATAAAACAAAATGCTGTGGGGCTAAAAATAGAAAAAGAAAGAGAGAAAAGGAGATGGCATGTCAATTAATGCGACGGCAGCTAAATAACTGCATGCATTGCTGAAAGCCAACAGGTAGGATTTAAAATGTGACATCCAGGCATAGGCTATCTATATCTCGGTGGCCATCGGGACTACCGGGAGATTCCCGCTGGGCCGACGTGCTTTTCAGCCAATACATTTCATCCTTTTTTAATTTATTTGTCTTAACGGCCAACAAAACTCATACATCGGCGGCCCATTTGTTTGTTTTTGTTTTGTTTTTTGCTTAATTGGCGGCGCTGTGCTGGTGTAATGCATTGGTCAAAAAAAGTCAGCTTTAGTTTTTTTTTTTTTCTGACACACTGGCCCATGAAATATGTCATTATGCGCTTATATCTTTCAAGTATAGAAATTAATGCAAAACTAATTATGAAAGTTTCCTTTATTTTTCTGTGCATTTGTTTTACAATAGCCTTTATGGCTATTACTATCATGGGATTAATATTATAACTATTATTATGTAGGCCTAGTAGTGTAATGTAGACAGACACTAACTAAAAGAGGTTCAAATTTTTCTCTGTTCACCCTGAATATGGGTTGGAGCTTTTAATTTTGAACTCTCAAAGTGCACCAGACTGCTGAATTTAACATTACAGAACACAAAATTTTCTTACGGGGGAGCATGCCCCCGAACCCCCCTAGAGAAACAGAGGTCCACCTACCACAGTTTTAACTAAAATCCTGTGAGAAACACTGGTATTGCTGTTCCAATGGAGCTTATAGTTTTCTTAGGGGGGTTCATCTAGGTGGAGTAGCTATAGTATAATTGTGTTAATAAACGACAATTTTGCACTTATTTTTTTCTGTTAGCTCTCATTTCTTCCTACTCACTTATTACACAGCACACTTACATTACATTTATTTTTCCTTTTTTTGGGGGGTGGGGGGGCGCTAAAATTGTTGCTGCATACCCCTCTGAAACTGGGTAGTTGCGCCCCTGTCTCTCTTCCCCAGAGTCTGCTTCTGTTCAAATATCGCCGCGAGCCGAGTGCTAACACAATCGAGAGCTCGTCTCAGAGGCAAATGGTCACTACGTGATGTTTTCTTGGAAACACCGACTATCCACAGGATAGCTTGAATTGTTAAAACACTGGGGTGAATATCTTGGCTCATTCACTCATTCCCTCCTTCCCCCCGCGCCTCATCGCTGACGTTGCTCTCAATAACACCAAACCCCAAACAACCCGACACAAACCAACGGTCCTCTCACGAGGAAAGCAAGTCTTCTCATCGTAAAACATGACTGGTACTCGTCTCCCCATTCTCTCCCCCACAGCAATAGTTTAACATGAGGGTAGGCTATTCAAAATAGCAACCTCAATGATGAGGACAAAAGAAGAATAGCCTCATAAAGAACATTTGAAATATTGTAATTTTCTCTATATTAGGGAAATTCAGCTTCCTGTCCTCTGTGGTGATTTTTTTAAAAAATGTTTTAAAAAGTTTTTTTTTTCTTGTATTTTTTTTTTGTTTGTTTGTTTACTTTTTTTTTGTTTTTTATGTTGCACGGTATTTTTTTATTATTAGCCTATTATTTTAGGCCGTTGTCCCCCTAGACTTGCCCTTTATAAAAAAGATATTTCAATTATGTAAATTCAACTTTGCTTCTCACCAACAAAAGAACTTAAAATCACATATGAAGTGGTTTGGCATTTACGTGAATAATTAATGTCTATTGGTCTGCTTTAAATGTAGAACTGCTGTCATTGCCACCACGCCGTTTTAGACAACAATTGAGTTTATTATTATTATTATTTATTTTTTTTAATCTAATTTCCATTGTCCTTTAATGGAAATTAGAAATAGCTAAAGGACAGCTAGTGACTGCTGAAGAAGACTGAAGATAATAGGCTGAATATAATTAATTTTAATATTCTTACATCGTGATCTGAGAGAGAAGCTTTACCAATTTATTTTTTACCTATTAGAAATTCCAAGACATTTTCTCCAATATATATAGGCCTATATATATATATATATAAAACTATAATATATACTTTAATATATATAAAACACGTAAGCTGAAAGATTCACCGCTTCACACATGGCTGATCAAGCCATGCATCCGATATTTCTTTAAATGGTGTGAGAAATGTAACAGAGATGAAACATTGTTTGAATGAACTCGTTCATCACTCAAGATTTCAAGGCAAAAATAGGTTGAACGTTAGCGATATCTTAAACATAATGTAATTTTGTCTGGCTTTATATGTCACGAGCTTTCTATCAATTTCACAGTTTAACATTGCTCCATTTTTTCTAGCATTATGTGTTCTGCCATAGGCTGTTCAAATTTGAAATCTGCTGAGAATTTCGTTTAAACATTTCCAGTGAAATATGGTTGCGGTTTTAGAGTAAATGGGTCGAAGCACGAGGCTGAAAGATCAATAAATCACCTGGAGAGGTTCGAGGGCCGTGGGAACCTTGACTTATATCTACTGGTGACATGTCCAAATGAATGGCAACAGCCAGAATATGTCCTTCTCAGACCCGTTTGTCATTCTCGCTGTAATTTTCCAAACAGGTCATGTTATCAATGAGAATTAACGCAGGAATAAGGAAAGACGGTTTTAGGAGACAGGCCTCAGTCATGGGTGTATGATATCGGCTAGGTTTGTTTGTTTTAGCCTCAGTGGCTACAGTGATAGCAATTCGGGACCACACAGGCCTTTTTTATAATCGTATAGGCTATATTGTATTGGTTTATTTTCTAAGTTATCACTACAGTCCATCCTACTGAATTTCACCCCAAAAAAAAATGGACACAATGTGTGATTAAATATATTTGTTTGATTAATAAATAAATAAATAATGTAACTTGCTAGGCCTACTTACAACCTATAAAAGGTTTTCTGTAGTTTGTTCAAGCTTTTAGGTGTTGCTAATCCTTCAAAACACACACTACAATATTTAATATACAGTAATATTAATAATAACACTAATCATAATCATAATAGAACACAGGCTATAATGTAGGTATATTTACATTTTATTGATTGTCGGTAGGCTATTTATTTTCACGTTTGTTTGTTTTTTTTCACTCTAGGCTGTCTCCGCTGTTTGCTGTCAAATTTAAATAATGAGAATCATCTTTCCAAAAAATTTTGCTGTAAATAATCTCTGATCAAACAATTACTCATCTTTTAGTATAGGCAATGTATCCGCAACAAATTATAATTAATGTTTAAAATCACTTCACGTTTGCAAAATGTCAAAATGTTGACGTGAAGGCCCATCTGTTTTATTTGATGAGCCCGACTCGGGTAGCCTAGTCTATAGGCCTATATATTGTAATCGATACCGTTAAAAAGGCGTTACGTTTATTTGACAGAAACAGTAGGCTAAATAAAGCCTACACGCGTACGTCATTAATTGTTAGGTAGGCTAATCTCATAAAAATTAATTCTTGAATTTTTTTCGTAAAGGTGATCTAATTACTCCATTGTTACCGACAAATTGTCATAGATTAGAGCGAAAATAAATAACTTAAATTTGGTAATATTTCACAAATAAATAAAGCCGGCGTATCCTTTCAGTCTGGAAGCACAAAATATTCTCGTGAGGAATAACAATTTTAGGCAGGAATTATTTGCTGTGTATTACCGTTATCACACGTGATTGAAAATAATTGGTCTTACCTCCACTTCACTGATCTTGACGCACTTTCTGTGTGTGTGTGTGAACCTCAGGATGGGACTCGCTCAAGATGCGCGCTTTCTTGGGGATCCTCAAGTAGGCAAGTTATACCTTAGCGTGCTATATAAGATGTCGCTATAAAAGGGATGATTTTTTATAGGGGATGAATTGAGCTGCCTCTCTGAAAGGGAATTTAAACTTCACTCACTCCCACCGTCACGTGGTCTTGAAATTAGGAACAGCAGTAGGGTTAGTTTATGTACTGAGGGCAGGGTGTTACCGACTGGACAGACACTGAGCGATGCTCTCAAAACTTACACGTTACAGTTGATGCCTCACCGCCAGACCTTTAGTTTTTCCTTCACTCTGCCTCACGCTAAATGTTGGCCGTTAACAACATCTATTTCGGAAGGGGGAAATAGAAAAAGATAGGCTACTATAAGTCCTCTCATTCAATAATTAATAATGTGATAAATAATAATGTGATGATCATTTAAAATTCACGTTTAAACCTTGAGAAAACTATGAATATATAGATGTCGTTTACAAAGTTTTGCGTTGTTCCTCTGGGCCAGATACTAAATGAGAATGTTTTATCGAATTTTGCAACAACAAAAAAAAAACTGTAAAATTGCACATCTTGTGACTAATTAATTTATGTTTTAAACGGACAAAATTATGAATAGCATAGGCCTATACCTAGATTTTCTATTTGAGCCTTTTCTATAGTGTCATTTAGTATGAGAGAAGAGAAATGTTATTATTATGACTGTTTTTGATTTGTAGCCTCTTCTCAGTCCTGATGAACATTTTAAAATTGTAATTATTATTTTAAACATTTACAATATTACATCTATATTATTAACAATAGTTGTATTTAGGCCTAAGTTAAATAAGTCATACTTACACATTACTATTGTTATTATTGTAAATAATAAATTACATAATTTATTGTATCAAACTTTTTTATAATTAGTTTACATTATTTTACTGCAGTCTTTCTAAGAAAGAAATCTTTCATTTTTTTCATTGGATTTTTTCCCCATTTCTATTTTTGGTTTCTTACAATAAAATTGCTTGACTAAAGGTTTTTACATCATTTTTTAGTAATACTGCTGGATTTCTGTCAGCTGAATGAGAATCCTCATGGAAGCATCCGTGAGTGATTAATGGGTATGGGAGTGCAGGCTCTTTTTCCTTAGAAAAACATTTGCCTGTATAATTGGTCATGGGCAAGAGGGGTCTGTGCTAATAAACAACAAAGAGTAAAGAGGCTGATGGAGGGGGGAGGAAGGGGGCTTTGATTCAACAGAGTCATCCTACATTTCTCTATCCCTTTTCCCCTTATCTCATACCTGAAATCTTCCCTCAATTCTGTGCATTATGATCTGAAATATTTCCAAAATCCTCCTAATGTCTGTGTATCCTGCACAGATCCAGTCTTTTCACACTGGTTTATACGGTGGTAACACGGTGCCCGTATCGTGTTTTTGGCATGAAATTATCGGGTGAGGATGCTCTCATCTCTTCTCAGCTTGCTGTATTTCTCAGAAGGGCATTATGTGCAGTTGGCTCTACACTAGGACATTGTCTGCACCCGGCGGCAGATAGTCAGTTCAGAGCAGTGACATCACAATGGCTTCATAGTAAAACCTCGGACCGACCCGCCACCCTGGAACCAGCATAACCCCATACCATACTGCCACAGTCATTAGCTCAGATGTCTGTGTGCAGTCAGAGTGTTTAGCGCGCATGCTGTGTCTTTTCTTCCACCATTAGCCCTTCCTGTGTGTGGAGCAGTGAAAGCTTGGGAAGATTTTCACAGTACAGCAAGCTGGCTTTCTTTTGAAAGAAATTCTATTAATGTATGTTTTTTTTAAAGCACTTTTCTTAAATCGAGTCATTTAACTGGCTAGTTTCCATTTTATCACAATTGTCGTCACCTTTATTTCTAAAGCGCTTTATGCCTTAGAAAAAAAATTTAAGATATGTCAGTGACAGTGCAAGTCACTTTCAGGTAAAACAGCTCAAACACCCTGGGACTAGCTTAGGCCTTGTCTGTGAAACTGGGCACTAGTGTTCGCATGTGTTTGTTTAACTGGGAAGTATTAATCTTATCATTTAATGTAAGCCAAAGAGTTTTGCCAGGTAATATCAAATATTTATTAATTCTGTCATGAGCTGAAGAGTATGCACAATGATGTGAACCATCTGATCAGTCTTTTTATCATTGATGTATCACTTGCAGAATTAATCAGTGTTGTAGATACAGTATTTAACTGTAGTTTTGTGTGCCTTAGACTTTCCCTTTAATATCCTTTTGATTTTGATATTTTTACTTGATTCAACAAACATTATAGGATTATAAGATAATTATATTCAGTGTGCATTTTAATTATACAGCATTTTTATTTATACCCCTGGAATAGTACTATTCATGTTGTTCAGTAACAGAGGACTAGATCAATTCTCTTCGTCATTGGACTAATGCAGCACTGATCAGTGGGATAAGCCATCTAACTACAAATGGTTTGGTTTTGACTTTGACACAAACTTATGGCCTACAGCATAAATATATTTAGTTCTGAACAGATTTTTTTTTTCAACACACAAACAAATACTGACTGCCCAATTAAGGAAAAGTGACTGTGTCTGATTAAGCTGGAGAAACAGTGTTCAAAACAATGCGATTGGATCAAATCTGATGCATTTCATTTGTTTTTGGTTGTGGTCTTTATATAATTGAAAACATTTGAAAATGGTCTGGCCACCATTTCTTTTTGATTTTATTTGGGTTATTAAAAGTTATGTTGCAAGAACTGATATAAAAGATTTTCAGCCTAAAATAAATGGTCAAGATTAATTTACATGACAAACGTTCTCTAGCTAACTTTATCATTTTAAACGGATCATTTATAAATATATACATTTTCAGAGAAAAACGGGTGGGAAATGACCAAAGTACAGTATAACTCTGTAAATCTAGTCATACAGTCACATGGACACATTTCATCATCAAACAGACTGTTTATACACAGGATTTGGTGTAGAACAAAACATTGACCCGAGGCTGTCATGTGTCATCGAGTAAAGGTGCTGTAGAACAAATCTATATAAAAACTAAAATGGTTTATTTAGCTTAACACCCATGTCTAACTCAAAGGCACTATAGTCTACCTATCTATACGCGGATAGATCTTTAAAGTACAATGATATTATATTTGCAATATGATGTAGCACAGATGGTTAAAGCAGCAGTACAACTTTAATATTTAGGGAAAGCAATGCTAAACTAGTCACCACAGTTGACAAATAGCCTACCAGCCGCGGCTCGAATGTGAGGACAGCCAAAATAGTCTTCCAAAACAAAGACCTCTCTATAAACTGAATCAATAATAAATTGTAAAGGTGTTCAGCATTCTGCAAAAAAATATTTTTCGAATTTTCTAGACAATTTTAAGTGAGCAGGGTATTAAAATTAGCATAGCGATTCGGTAGGGGCAGCGCAGCCCTCCACAGTGCCCCACAGTTTTCCTTTGTAAATCTGTGGTGGAAAATGGAACTGCATCATGCTGTAATTTGGGAGCCATACGCTGATTTCACACAGCTGCCATTTTGAAATTGAAAGCGAGGCTCTGGTGGGAAGAACCCCGGAAGTACAGATAGACAACAATGCCTAGGACTACCAACCTGAAGCAGCTGCCGCAATTTACACTATTAGATGTTAATATCGAATATAGAGTATGTATAGCCTATAGTTCGTTCCTGCTTCTTTTTTATGTTCTGAATTTAAAAAAAATATATTTACAAATTTATAAATTTCACTGTATATAGTCTAAACTATAAAAGAAATGTATGTACATTTTTAGAATAACAAATTTCTACATTAAACACAACAATACGTCATCGCATTCGCGACTCTTATGATTAAAGGCAACACTTCCGGTTTTCTTCACACCCACCATTTCAAAATGACGGCTGCGTGAAATCAGCTGTCCCATTTATTTTAACGTTACTTTACGTAAACCTCGCCCTGAATACCTCAACCTCTGCCAAAAGTTTGTCTGATGTCATGTGTTCATCAATTAGTTATAAAACGTATAAATGTTTATCATAAATTACCACTACACTGTAAAAATGACTACGCTTTATCTAATCAATAAAATTGTGGTAACAGATTACAAGCAATATTATAAATTAAATTAATCAAATTATTCCTTTAAAGTTAACCATTAAAAACGAGTAAAGTTTAAAACAAAAAATTAAACAAAAATATATCTGATATTTTTGACAGACGTCAAAGATTAATTAAGAACTCTTTATTTTATATTGCACAAGCAGAATCACTGAAGGAGAAACCTAAAACAAACACTGATCACCATAATGGCGACTTACATGTACTTAAAAAAACAAATTTGATTAATTATAACTCAATTCTAATTAGTTAAATTGAATTAATAATATTGCTTGCAATCTGTTGCCACAATTATTTTGATTAAATAAAGCGCATTCATTTTTACAGTGTAGGACCCAGAATATGCCCTACCTAAAATGCAAACGTTAGCATACAATTTATCAATTTATAACCTTTTCCCTTAAATTCCACACTTATTTCTACTCACAATCCTTAGAAATCTCACGTGGCTTGCACAGGTGTCATTCTCAAATGCTTCAGCACCTGTCAGCCACAGATGGAGTCATTCATCTTCTTTTCTGCCTGAGTATTTGAATACAGCCTTAAGGAAAGGCCTGCACGTGGCCCAAATAAGCACCGTTGCTTTCAAACAACAAACATTTGTGTATTGCTGCAGTATTGATTTGCAAAGTGGAAATGATGAATATGGAAAGTTGGGAAGGGCGTCATTGTAAAGACCTGACACGAACGACATCACGGGTCATTAGTTTCGTGTAGTTTCAGTGAAAATACGTATTTAAATAGTCTGTTAGGGTTACCATATCACTAAAACCTTAAGCAGCAGCAACCTTCTAAATCAAACAAGAGTTCTGTCTTATCTGTTTTGCTCAATGAAATGCTCAATTTATTGCTATATTAGCTACACATGCAAAATTGCAGTTCAAATTTCATGATTTCAAATTCATTTAAAAGTTGTAGCTATATTTTATAGATCTCATTATATACTCTGGAGTACTATGTAAATGTCTGGCAAATAAATAAATAGCCTACATGCATGCATTTGTTGCAATAAACCGGACATCAAAAGTGCGGCCTTTAGCAGTTGTTGTGTTAGCCGTTAGCTCATTTCAGCTGTTTATTATGCTTGTCATTGCGAATGGGTTGTTTAGTCATTTAGTGTCTTTATCACATAGGCTATTAGACATCACATGGCTCGTGGGCAGTCATGCTTCATGCTAATCGCAGACATCAGCGCTGCTCTCTGACCTCTGACCATGTGACTCAGGGCACGGGATGAAGTTTAGCTAATAAATGTGGTCCTCCACACATTGCGCATTCAGTACCCCAAAAATCCCAGAGAGCTCACAGCTTCACGACATTGACACAAAGAGGTTGTTATACTTGTCATTTTAGAGAAACATATATTTTAATGTGGTTCTTGGTGTTTGGGCCACAATTACGTCATAAGCAAAGCCAAAACTCTAGCCTGATAATTGGATTTTCATTTACATTTTCTTTGCGAGACATCCTAAAATCTGAAATAAAATAAAAAATGTAAAAGGAGAATTAATGGTAGCACTGATGGCCCACTTTAGACATTCTACTAACTATATCACTTTGCAACATGTCAAATAACTCTCAGTATTAGTTGACTATTGTACTTATCAGCAAACACTTTCTTTAGATGCTCCCCATAATACATTCTACCAACTAAAAGTAACTATACAACTAAATGTCAGCTTATTCTAAAACCCGAACCCTAACACCTAACCATAACTCCATTTTAAAAATGAGTTCACATGTAGTTGAAAAGTTACTTTTAGTTACTGTAAAAATAAAAAAATAAAACGTTTTTTGCTGCCTTAAATTTTTAAGTACAAACAACTTGGATGTTTGAATCATTTCAACTTAAATTGCATTAAACTGACTTAAAAAAAACGTAAAAATTGCTTTACTTATTTTGATTAGTTTAAGCAATGAAAAAAAAAAACATGTTATAACTTATTGATCATATCATTTTATACGGTAGAGTGTTTATGGACCTTTTGAAATAAAGTGCAACCAAATTAATTATTGTTTCATAAAATGAACTATAACACGGATGTATTTTTATGGCCTGTAATCTACTTTTAATGTTCTTAAAACATCAAGTATGTCCTGTTATGTTTTAGCCAACATGACAACTTAAGTAAAGTTTGTATGATTGTTAATCTTAATTACTCACATTCACCTGCAGATACCTTCAATTGTAACTTTTATTACTGCTCTGTGTTTCAGTGGAATGCTTCTCTGGATGAATCCTGTCAGGGCATGCTGCCATAGTTTATCCTTTTGGTTCATAATATCACTTACAAACAGTCATATCAGAGGATATTATTCTAACATACCCAGAGACCCTTAAAATGACCCTTAACATTGACCTCCGGATTTGCTTCAGCACTGATGAACCTGGCATATGATCTCAAACATGTCCTTTCTATACACACAAGTCAGAGTCATTAGAACTTAAATTGAAATGTTTGTGGGAGCGGTATTAATGAAAGATTGTTTTATTAAATCAATTCACAATACGCAAGCTAATAAAACAGGCCATAAATTAGCCAGCCACTTGTGCATGTACCCTCTTAAGTGTGAGAGAATTGCATGTTTTGAGAAGGGCTGACTAGTTTAGTCTCTGACCCTCCCTGGCCTGACGCTTCGTTCATCATGATCAACTGTTAGTCTTTAGTAATCTCTTGTGTTCATCTCAGGATCTGAGCTTGCGGGTAGACGAGTACGGGTCAGGCGCACAAATCCCTCTTTAACTTCATCTATTGTAGTGGGATTTTGGAGACGCCTGTTGCCTGAGCCGCTCTGGTGACTTCGAGGTGATATTCATTCCTCTCTTTCTGTTACCTGGAGCTGTACTGGCTGATTCAACAGAAAATGAAATTGGTTTACAGTGTAATCACAACCATTTGAGTGCAGTCTGTATTTATCAGTTGTTTATATTTCTACATTGTGGTGAAGAGTTTGAGAAGATAGATTTGATGTTGTATTGCTTCTAAATGGTCAATTTTGATGTTTGAATTATTCTGTCTTTCTTTTAAGCAATCCCAATTTTGAGTGCTTTTCTCGGTATTTAAAATGATTTGAGGTTGGGCTTAGTAAATGTTGTCATTAGAAAATTATTTTGAGGCAGATTTGTTTGATTTGCACAGAAAGAAAGGAAATGGTTAGAAGGATATTGTGACACCTAGTGGTTGTGTCATGTACTGTAGAAAAGTGAGCTAGTTTTATTTTATTTTCTATTTACAGGGTGACAGTCCACTGGATACACAGGGCATTTTGTGGTTAGGGTTCTCTGGATGATAAATTATACTTTGCTTGCGTGAACGATTTATTTATGCAACAACAACAGCAACAAAAAATGTAAATATTAAATTTTGATATAAGTTAATTTTAGTGCAGATATGATGAATCAGTATTGGGTTTTATAATATAAATACACTTTCACATGCACAATAATTGGCACCTGTCTGCTTTCTTTCACTAAAAGTATTTTTGTTCTGATTTTTTGATGCCTACTTGTGATGTGTTTACTTGCAGTGCACGTATTTGTGTTGTAAATTCTCTGCTGTCCTGGGATAATTGCCTTTGACGTTGTGAAGTTGTAAAGCTATGTAGGCCTACACTTTATTATAAATTGCTTTGTAAGAAAGCATTCAAGAACATAATATAGACATAATATTAGTAATCGCTTCCTTTCATTAATATGTCCAGAAGGTGGCGACGGATCACTGGTTCAGATTTTTATTCTGATTGACCAAAAAGGTTTTTTTTTTGTTTTGTTTTTTGTCTTGTGTGTTAACCGAATGCCTTTGTAATTTAACAAAACAAATACATAAGACTGCAGAGAAACTCACCATCAGCCTTTCTGAATGCACAACTTGTGTGAGAATGGGACTCCTCCTCCCCAGGATCTACACAGCTTCTGACAGCTTCACTCAAGCTTGAAAGCTTCAACAAGGAGGTGTGTGAGAATTACACGTTTGTCTTGTGCACTGTAATATTTAAACATTTCCATCAAACCACTGTCTTACCTAACACATTCTCAAAGCAACTGTTCCTCACCACCCACATTCAAAGAGATTGATATGTGTCTTTGTCAGGCTATAGTTGCCACTTGGGTATTTCTTAAGGGATAGGCAATTTCTTTCTATCAATTTCTTCTCGTCTTGGTGAGAACACTGCTTGTTGTTACATTTCCACTGTCATTGCCTAGAAAAAAAGAGAGATACAGATCCACTTAACACAGTGTTGTCACTAAATGGGCTAAGGCAAGGGTCAAACAATTCATTAAGAAATGTAAAAGGAAATGAACAGAAATAACAAACCATTGTTTAGTAATGAATTAATTGTACAAATGTAAACATTTGTAGTGGATTTGTTACCTGACATAATAAATTATAGCCTATTAGAAGAATTTAATATTAAATATTAATATGTCAATGTGTTTTCTCACTTTGATTAATTTCATAGAAATTATACAATACATTTCATTGTAATTTTAGGTGTTGAAAAGTGCTTCAATGGCCAAATATTAGTATGAAGTGACATAAAACACATGTGGACTGTATGTCCTTAAAAAAAACGACTACAGACCAGTAGTGATTGATCAGGTGCACGTGACCTTTAATGTTGATGTGGTACTGTAATAATGGCAATAAGCCTGAAGGCGCTCTCTTTTACATGGTATTTCTGAAGTTGGTAGTATTGAATGATATCAGCATCCAGTCATCTCAACCCCTCAGTGCCTTCATAGATTTTCAAGCTTCTCAGTGTTCAGTTTCAACTTCTGCAGATCAGATATAAACTCACCCAGACGACTGTGAGAAACCGCTTCTTGTCAATGGTCTTTTTGTCTGGATTTTTTTCTCTCCCATTAATATATACGAAACAACTGATAATTGGCTGTTATGCATAATGTCACTTACCTACTAAAGATTTGGTCCTTCTCGATTTCCGATTTGGTTGACTTAAAGCTAAATATGTAAACACTTGGCTGGTTTTTGTCGAGTACCAGGCCCGTAATTGCTTGTCATCGCAGTTTATTGATTGGTCATTGACTGATTAGTTTGGACAAAGAGTTAGGTTGCGTTGTTCGGTCTGTTAATTGAATATAACAGGGTTTAACAATGGCCCCTTAATGAAAACGAGGGCTTGTGGTTATTGCACGAAAAAGAAAAGAGGAGAAACAAGGGGGTATCTCTAATTAGGGGCTGTAACTCTCGGGATCTGTCCCTTTGTGCGCGGGTGTGGGGAAGCTGCATGGCCGGCAGGCAGGCGACAGGCGCCGGTTGCTGGACAAAGGGTTGTCTGCTGCCAAAGTGGTTGGGCGTCCAAACTCTCATCCTCCCTAACCTCCTATCCGCAGCACTTAACCCTTTCGCTATAACATGAGAGTAGGCCAGGCCTATTTCTTCTCTGCTGTGCAGCTTATCTATTACGACTCGGCAGCATAAACTGTGTTCTGGGCGCGCTCAAACCATTAATGATTGGTGCCAAAAAGCGCACAACATATCTGGGTCGTTCAAAGAGAGAGAAGGAAAGGAGGTGGGGAGAGTGGAGCGTAGGCTAGTTCTGCTTCCGAGTCAAGCTTTCTCTATAAATACTCTTCCATTGCAGTTCTATGACTATAAATAGGCTTACAAAAACAATAGGTGACATTGTAGGCTATATACTCCACGGGAAACGATAAAGAATTCAAATTTAGACCTCTGGTCTCTGGTACCATTATGTAGTCGATTTATTATTATTAGACTATTATTATTATTATTATTATTAGATTATATAGCCTTTATTAAATTATAATTCAGTCACGGTTGACGTAGCCGTTATCTCGTTCGCTCAAAAGGTAGCCTGACACTAGGCTATAGCTATTTTGTAAGGGTCATCATCAGAGAAAACTTGAACAAACATTAACACTGTCCTTACGTTTGGTTATGGATTTGATTATCACAAGGCCTATTTCACTAGATGAGGTAGGCTATAGCCTATTATTATTAGCTTATTAGAGAGTAGTAGATTATAGAATATTGTGTCATTTTTGCTACTTCCTACTTTTTTATGGCTATAGGCATGTGTGTCGTAGGCCTATTTGTATTTTTACAATGGCTAGACCCCTTTTCATGTAAAATAATAATAGGCTAATAATAATAAACACATATCTAAACTAAAATTGTTTGGACGTGCCTATAGGAGCGCCACACGTTGTAGCGGTAAAATCACATTATTGAAGTTGAGATGAGGGTAAAATTATGTGAAGTGACGCGAGTCTACGACAGAGGGCGCAGTATAGCTTTGCTATCGGCTCCTATGCTACGTTTTTGAAAACCCCTTCAAAAAACATTTGTAACAATTTTTTCTACATATTATTTTGCACAGATTATTTCTTCTAAAACATAACGTTTATTAGGCTATTATTAGTGACCCATAAGCAGATATAGAGGGTCTGGCTGGCCCATGCATTTAGAAAACACTTGTTTTCTGTTTGTAGCTGTTTTATTTTCTTCTTCTTTTTTTAAAAAATAAATTGTAAGCTATTATGTTTCTATTTATGTTGTCGTTATACCTCATAAGCTCCCTATCTAATGCATGCGGGCCAATCATTGTGGTCTGTCATGCAGCTTATCATTAAGGGAGTGCCATGAATGTAAAATATTTAAACACGTTGATTTTTGTTTTTTATTGAAATCGTGAAAGAATCCTACAACATCAACAACAACAACAACAGAAAAATCCGGACAGCCAGCACAACGGGACGCTTTCATATATTTCTTTATATAAATTCATCCCAAGAAGAGGATGTCGGTCTCTTCAGTTGGAGTACATTAACCTGAGGCTTCTCTGTTCCCAAACCTTGTGAGTCCCGCAGCGTGATAAGTGTTTTTACAGCGACTGCTACAATGCATTGATGGCACACGCTTTCATTACGTGTCACAGGCAGATTAACACAGATAGGAACACCTTCTGTCTCCAAACAACAAACGCTATAGCTTTCATTTACAACAACCATAGTGAAAAATGAGAAGAAAAAAAATGCAATGAGTTAAAATCTAAATATTATGTACACGCAAATGCACAGCTTTGAATAAATTAATACCAATTTGCATATTCTTAGGTTCTTGTAGCTTATTTACAGAATTAGGTTTCTTTTATTAATAATTACATTAAATAGTTCAGGTATAACTGTCTGTCGGATTTAACTAACGGTCCAACTGCCATGTCAATCCCTTTTCAAATATCCTTTTTAATTTCTTTTTCTTATGTTTTTTTTTTATTTATTTTTATTTTTTTGGATGTAGCTTGGTGGTTTTCAGTCCACAGGTTTTATGTGAATCACCATTTAGATATTGCAACCAACCAGCAGTGATCCTACTGACATTACGCAAATAAAAATGTATTTTATTTTAAAACTCCTCTTTTTCAACAGATTGGTGTGGTCTTGTCAGCATGTTCTACACAGAGTCAATTAGGCTACACAGTAGATTGTCTTCGCAGCACTTTCGTAGATCTCCGCCACCAAGAGCGCCAGGTCCCACGGTTTATTTTATTAGGCCTTTTTTATTTTATTTTATTTTTTTTTTTGTTGACTAATGTTTGCTTTTTTCCACTTCAGTCATCCATGCGCAAAAAAACAGTACTTGATGAAATATTTCGCAGAGAACTTAAAATCCTCTGGCAATTCAAGTCATGCCCTGGATAGGTTTGGGGACGCTTGATCACTTGGGCGAATCCCTAGGCGGGGAGGTCTCTCGCTGACTCTCTAGGCCGCTCACTAGTCTCTGAATGTTCTGGAGTTCATTGATGGATTCCTTCATTGTTGTTTTAGGTGAGCCGTTTTTCTGACTCGCCCCTGACTTGTGATCAGGCACAGGACTCGCTTCCCTGCTCCCGCACTTAGACGATTCAGACGAGGGGTTTAGGCCGCTTGGCAATCCGGTGGTAAGCAGGTTTGTGCATTGAGGGATCGAGACGGGGAGCTGGTAAGGGTTGAATCTCAGCCGAGGGCGAGTGGAGCTGCTCAAGAACGGGTTCCTGGAGAGCGAGGCGGCTGTGCTGCTCGCGGGAAGGGCGGAGGCCGCTGCAGCTGCGGCGGCCATGTAGGTGTAGGGGTACGGGAAAAGTCCACCGAATGTTGGCATCGGAATGCCCTGTAATAAGATACATTCGTTAGGGATATTGACCACACCGAACATGCGATAGTTTGCTACTTGGTGAATTTTTCAGAGAGCCAGTATTTCATTAGATTAACCAGAGCCACCTGTTTGCAATCCTTCCGATTTCAATGGCAAGCGAATTTATTTATTCATTTAAAAAAACAATATATCGCTGATTGTCAACGGAACGGAAATAATCGACCTTATTTAAATGAAGCTTTTGCAATGACATTTTAAAATATCTTCTGTTTTCAAATAGCAAAAGTTTTGTTATAAATGTAGCCTATATAAACAATGCATTTTCCTTGTGGGCTAGGTAGCCTAATTGTAAACAAAAATAAAAATGTTCGACGGCCATTTATTGAAAAACATTCTATAAAACCAAAGAGCATCTCACCAAAAACTATCGCTAGATAGATAGCCTGTTTTCATTCGCGTGCTTCCATAACCAGACAGCTCGTATCATTTAAAATTTTAATGGCGAGAGTTTCCTTACCTGAGAGGCAAGCATGTGTTGAGAAAGATGAAAGGGAAAGGGACTCGTGGTGCTCCCAGTACCCTGGGCCGACAGGCTTCCATTCTCCAGGCCACCAGCTCCTGATACTGAAGCCAATAGATGTCCCATTCCCATTGCTGAAAACGCCCCAGGTGCCATTCCAAATTGTCCAGGGTGGAATAATAGAGGTTGTCCGGTGTTTAGTGGGTTAAAGAACTGTTGACTGTGTAAACCGGAGAGCGCCAAACTCTGAAGGTGCCCTGCCCCAAAGTGTGATGGACTCTCAGTCTGTACCATCAGAGGAGAAAAGCTCTCTTTACTGCTGCTAAGACCACCGTTTTCTGTGTCCTTCTTTGAGAAGTCTGTGTCTTTCCTCGGCCTGCTCTCTAGCTTGTCTTTCTCCAAGTTTCTTATGCTAAATATAGAATCGCTTGATTTTCGGGATTCCGGATAATCGTCTTTCTTCTCCATAACAGGCCTCTCCCGCCCCCGGTCCCGGTCCTCACATCTCGACCTGAATGGAGATGGAGGCTCTGGTCCAGGACTGCTGGATCCTCCACACCGGTCATCAGGATTGTCCAATTCCTGCTCACTGTCAGTGCATGTTTTGTCGTCTGATGAATAATAATAATAATAATAAAAGTTTTAATCCATACGATATAAGACGAAATTAAACGCAGTTGCCTACTTATGTTGATATTATATTTGAAGATAACATTTTACAGTCACTAATGCCATGCGTAGATACCCGATCTGGCATAACACTCCAACACAAAGCTAACCAATTTTTTCCTACACGATTTTTTATTTATTTATTTATCTCTGAATTAATATGTAGCTAATAGGCTAACTCTTGTACAATAGGAGACCAATATGCGATATTAGAAATAATTATACATTTACAAAAAAAAAAAGTTTTACATTTATATTTTTAAACGAAATTTAGCCTGGTTCAGGGCTAGCCTATGCCCTATGTGTTGCTCCATACTGTTTCATTTTAAAACGTATTTGGGAAATCAGCACATTGCTTTATTAAAATGACTTTGTCAATTATTTAAAAAGTCTTGAAAAACGCTGAAGGCATAATCTAGCGTCTTGTAAACGATACGACACTTAGGCTTGTTTCCTCTCAGTGATCGTGAAGCATAGCTATATCATTTATTCATAGTTTTAGACTTACCTCTGCTGCCCCGGTTTAATCTAAGTGGGCTGGAAACCGGTCCAGGTGAGTGAGCAGCATCTCTGCCGGTTGTAGGTTCGCTTGAGGAAGCATCAGAGTCCGCGCCATCACGGTCCACTTTACATTGATCTTCATACATGCGTAATGATGGAAGGGTCAGTTGTTTCCTTTAACACATAAAATAAAATAAAAAAACATAATAATAAATCAAGAAAATATGACCTGAATTGACCCACACTATGCACAGTTTAAAAAAATAAGGCTTTGATTCTGCAGTTCCTAGGCCATTTACATTGCGAAACAATGGATGTGAACAATAAAGGTAAAACCTACCTTTTTTCCCTCCTTCCATTCCCTGTGTCTCTGAAGCCTTTGGCAAATGGGTTATTATCAATCTTCAGTTGTGTTATCTGAATAAAAAGTACAAATAGTTGTGTTTATTATATTATATTTATCATTTGTTTGTGAATGATGATTAGCAGCCGTATAGTATTATCCGTCGCAGTAGTGTTGTTGTTATGCTTCACGAATCCATAATCCACAAGTAATCTTATTCACACAAAATTTAAAGGTATAAAAAGAAACGCCTTTATATGTGGTGTTGATCAGTTATCATCCCAACACTGTTAAACACGCTACGCAGACTACTCCGGGGATATAATTTAATTATTAAAAATGTTTAATGAAAAATATCTAATCACGACCCCCCTGAGAAAATTGCACGAATAAACATTTTCCATTTGTCAAATTGTTTCTCTACAGCACAACAGAGAACGAGAGAGGCGAACTAGATGAGTGACGCCGACCTGCGTATCAATAATTAATAGTGTGGTTTGAATCATTGCCAGTTTTTACAAGTTCCATGAAAATACAAAGCGATGTAACAGAACGATTTTCGTTGTGCCCAAGTGATTTGGACGCCGTAGGCTGTAAATTCAGGAGAAACCAGGGCCTTAAAGTTCATAGATTGCTAAGCTAGATGGCCTCTACTTCAGAAACTGGCCCGCTTTGATTGCTCTGCCTCAGCGAGTGTAGCTCCCGGACAAACCGGCGAGCTTAAGTGCCTGCTAATCGATTGTGACTGTGTCATAAATTTTACGATACCGACAAGCTCACCAGGCCCCTCGGACACAGGCGACAATTAACATGAGCAGTAGCTGAAAGTAGCACTGGACACATGAGGAATTTGAAATGTTTTAAAGGTATAATTTTGCATGCACATAGCCTACTAGCCTACAACTTCTCCTTTTGATGAGGTCAACGTACGATGTAAACAGTAAATCTCTTTAAACGCCGTAGAAAGTATACAAACGCAAGTAAGTATGCAATTATTTTATATGTGTGTAAAATAAATAAATAAATAAACACGAATAGTAAGGTTATATAGGCTATACAAGCTTATTGCACATCTATAAGGTTCAGAGAACGAATGCTACATTATACATGCTTATTGCACATCTATAAGGTTCAGAGAACGAATGCTTAAATTAATCAAAATATGGGTACATACCTTGTCGTTTTGATAAGCTGTGACAGCAATAAAATCAGTCTCGGGGAAAACATATGTCCTGAAAGTGCTGTACGGGAGCTTCAGAATATCGTTGGCTCTCACAATATGGAACCTGGGCTGGTATTTATGCATTGAATTCAGGATGGTCTAATAAGAAGAAGAGGAATGGGAGGTATTAGTGCTTGTCACAACAATTATCCGTTTCAAATAATTAGTATTTAAAAATCGTTTTAGACAATAAATGCCGCATATAGCTATTTAGTAATAGTGGAAATATTGTTCTTACATAACAACAGGCCTGTGCCAGTGGCAGGTAGACAGAAACCAGTCACACAGACATGAGTTATTTTGTGGCGCAATCATTATAACAAAAATTACATCTGAAATAATTAAATAAGATAAGAGTTTCTTAATTTTACAGTTAAGGAAGCAATTTGTTCACAACAAAAAAATGTGATGCTACATAGCAAATGTTCTATTTGACCATATAGGCCTATGATAGGATCTAAAACCCTATATGTTCTATTTGACCATATAACTATATCAAATGGTTTGTGGCATGCATGTAAATCAGTAAATGTTCCATTTGTTTCTAGTCGATTTGTTTGCAAGTCACGTAAGGGAGCAGGGCACACACTGTATTTGACTGCTCACATAGAGTATTGTTCAGGATCGTTGCATCTGTCTCAACATTGCACAGTGAACAGTGTTCACTGAAACTAACACATCAGAGAATGCACAGGTCGCTCTATATGCAATATGTTGCTTCAAAACAGGACGAAATACACTTTCACTGTTGCTAATAGTAAACCCATTTAGCTACTGTAGCGTGATTCAAGATCTCCCCCGTTCCCTTGACCTAATTTTTTTTTTGGTAACTTCCACCCTCTCATAAAAGTTATAGCGCTCTGCGTCTATCATAAACAATAGAAGTAACAGTGGCCAAGAGAAAAACTCAGGATGAAGTATTTACATTACGTAACCAAGCAGACAATTCGATCATTATTCATAACGAATAAAATTATGACTTGAACGAACCTCATATCTGGTTTGTAGACATGACGAAATAAATTTAAAAAATGAATGTCACGACAGCAAATAAATGTGCATCTTACAATACATTTTAAGAAAGTAAATTTGATATTTTAGAGCATTCACATTTCACTCCACACAGGAATAAACAGCGATATTGTAAGCATGGACAATCATTGAGATCATAAGCATTGCAACCCACAGATGGCAGTAAATTTATAGTTATAGATTATTACACAGCAGCACAATTATAATAGCCCAACACGAAACGCAACAAAATGGTTATTGAAGAAAAATGGTAACTTACAAATCCATGTTTGTCCGAAATGTTGTTGGTTAACTTCAGTTTATGAAAAGCAACAGGCTTAGCCATCCATTGTTCCCCAGTAGCTGGGCTATCCGGATGTATATACATTCGCTTTGGCATCTCCGGGTCGGCCTTCCCCGCGACCATCCAGCGAGAGTTGTGGAACTTGTAACGGCAGTCGTCGGCAGCAACAATATCCATTAATAGAATATACTTGGCTTTTTTATCGAGTCCATTAATGCGGACTTTAAAGGGTGGAAACATTCTCCTGAAGAAAAAGGAAATATTCCCATAAATCAAATAATTAAAAAATAGCCTAAATAAATATGTGGTCAAATGCAAGCTTAACTTTTTAGCAACAAAACCAAATAATAATTCACTGTTTTCGGGGATAATATTTAGCTTAACTACATTTATTTTGTAGTTATAACGGCATTATATTTATGTGTATACTAAAACGAAAATGGGGAAAGTACAAGCGATGCGGAAAATAGCTGATGCTTTATGCTGCCTATATGCAAGTCTATATCAATATATATATATTAACATTCCACTCAGCTGCAGACTATTTAACTCGCCGCAAGGCTTACACCTTCAATGACAGTGGCAGGATATTTACATAGAATATTGTCACCTCAGAACATAGGCAGACCACACGAATAAATTAAAGCAGGATTTAACTGTGCCACACCGTACCTTGAAAGTCAATATTTGTGTATATTGATATAGCCTAAGCAGCATAAAGCCTCAGCTATTTTCCCTTTGCTTAGCCACAGAATACGCATCGCTTGTACTTTCCCCATTTCGTTTTCATAAGTCAAATAAGCAGATAAATCCAACGCATGTTCTAATAGTAAGGCATTCATTTCTACAGTCTCTTTGACAATAATTGGCTCAGCCAGTTCAGGGTGCAAAACGTTAAATGACTTACGAGAGCGATGTGCAAAAGACAGAGATTTGGTAGTGAATTTACTGGGCCTGGTGAACTACACAGCCATCTAACGAAACAATATTTTTATGTTGTTAACCCCTGCGCCAGACGGCGGAATATATGTGAGAAGGGGAGTGCATCATAGCATTCACTCGTATAAACACTGGAACAAAATACTAAAAACAGAGCAACTGTGAACTCACCTGCCAGATTTCGTAATAACCATTTCTGTTCCTATTTTGTGGAACTGGTCCCATAGATCTTTCGCTTCCAGTGTGACTTTTGGATCGTCTTCAACCTCTTCCTCTGGTTCCAGGCTCTTGAGACTGCGAAGATGAGCTGCCTGATGATGGTGACTCAGAGCAGAATGGAGCCCTGCCTCCGCGGCTCCGGCCAGGGCATGGTCCGGGATCGGCTTTGTTAGAGTCCCGGGAGGCAAGGTCAGCGCCGGGAAGAAGGAGGGTTGCGCGGCCGCGAGAAAAGCTGACATTGGAAAGTCGGTCGGCCGGTGAGCGTGGAAAGGGTGGTAAGCCATCGCAGTCCCTGTAAAAACTGGATCTCTCATCGGTGCATCCAACAATCGTAGTGAAAAATATATTTTGTGTTGTTTTCTGACAAAAAGGAGCGCGTATCCAGACGATAGATTGTCTCACTACGGAAAGGAAAAGCGCAGTTTTGGCAAAATGCGAATCGCGAAAAGGCGAGCAAAGACAGTGGTAAGGATCTTCCACCTTAACTCCCGTAGCTGCTAGTTTCCACGAAGTCCCCGTAATAATATCAGTCAAAGTGAGAGAGCAGCGACGCGTTGAAGGCAGATTTGGGGATTCCTGTTCTCCAACAGTTGCTCTCATAAAAAGATTACTCTTTCGATGCGGATGTCCATCCAAGCGCAGTCATTCTACGCAGACACGGAGTTGAAATGGTTAGATCTTGCTCTGTCCACTGTACAACTGTAACTATCTCACATGTCCTTCCTGCTCTGATCCCAGCACTAATGAACCAAGCCCCCTTGATTGCTGATTTTACGCTTTCTGGACCAATTGTGGGCCTCCATAGGCGTGGTTTTGACAGCTCCGGCCAGGCTCAAGGAGAGGGGGTGGACAAGAAGGTGTCGGAAGCATTAGCAGTAAGAAAACATGTCAACAGAATAAAATATTAACCAATGACAGAAAAGATCGGGAAATCCCACCCCCGTCTCCAAGCCAAGCGGCGGGTCAGCCCTCAGTGCTTAGCCGGTGGAGACTGCACCTCCGTCGGCTTACGCTTATAATTACGATGCCTCCTTGTTCGGAGAACAAAACTCACTCTCAGATAGACTGAAAACTTAGGAATTAAGATTAGCCTAACGTGTAAATAAAAAAGTCCAAATTGTTATGCCGGATCATCGCAAAGATGTTATGTGCTTTTCATTGGTAGAACATTTTAAAACATTATAAATTGAGAATAACTATTCGCAATAAAAACACAAGGAACACAGCAAACAGCGTTTATCTTTTTCGCTGTAACCTACATGTCAAAGTGACGCGTACGGGTATTTTGTTATAGCGCTGCACTCTCACAGCCAAAGGACCTTGTGCGTTACTATGTGAATAACTATTTCCGTACTTTGTGCGTGTGTCATTGTGCACTGACTTCATGTGAGGAACAGCAGCCAATAACCGGACATTGGTGCTTTAAATTCTGCCCCGGGTCATTCAAAGCGCACAGCCACGCGCTATACTGAAGAAAGAGGAAGAGGGTTGATGGAATCTAAAGACCAATATAAAGATCATTTTGGTGAGTGCTGCATTACTCTTAACTGTTAACTATAACAAGCATCTGCGGTTGTTTAGCTACTTTTAATTTTCTATAGCCTATATGTTATTATACATAAACGACAACTGTTTGGGGAATGTAAATGTTTTATTTTCACAAAAGTAGGCTACAAACATTCTGTGCGCAGATTATCCTTCCTCTGAATATTTAGGAGATCGGAAAAAGCTGCTTCACTATATTCTTAAACACACACACACACACACACACACACACACACACACACACACACACAGCTAGGCTGCTACATCAAGTGCCAGACCACTATAAAGGTTCACCGTCTACTTTCGACCAGTAGTTTCAGCAGTGGGTCGAGCCATGAGTGTAGTCTATACCTTTAAGAAATCCATTCGTGGACTCTAGATTTACTTGGATTGGGTTTGTTAGATAGCCGCTTGGCGCCAGTCGGCTGACGTACCGCAGTAAGAACCGTCTCTTGTCAGTTCATATTTACTCCAAAATCCTCTAACAGTGCACTCCAATCCCTTTAGCATTTACGCCAAACTTTTGGCTTGCGCTTGCCTTCTTTGTCTCCAAATGACTTGTGATCATTATAAGTTAACATGTCAACGTACTTTTCCATCAGATATCGCATTCATATAGTTCCAATATTTTTAAAACGCATCAATGGCCAATCTATGTTTTTGTGCGGACGGATTCAACCGGTTGCGGAATGTTGTCACCTTTACACTTCGATACAAATCAGCAGAACACGATGACAGGCTGCATGTTTAACCCCTACTGCGCCAGAGAGGACCTAATAGAGTCATTAAACATCGCTTATTTTACCGAAATGTTAAAAATCAGCGTGTATTTCTCAACAGCTGAACAGAAACGTGATGTTTGCAGCTGTTCTTTAAAACGGCGACGACGTTTTTTTTTATTATTTTTTTGTTTTTGTTTTTTGTATTAAGAAAAAGTGGATTAAGTGTATTTAGTGTATTAGAGTGGTTTAGCGGGCATATTGTGGATTGCCACTCACGCCAAAATGTCTTTAAAACAGCTAAATTAACCTTTGTAAAATTATTTTATATTGCGTTTTCGAACTGGGTAGCCTATTAAATATTAAAGGATAATAAGAATAGATTGCAATTTCATTATTGTTTGTTGAGAAGTTAAATGTCACATTCACACCATAACTATGCACAAGAATAGTTAAATCTACACCAAGCAAACCGATAAAAAGTAGGCAGACACTTGTTGCCGATGTCACGAGTGAACAGACAACTACAGCGGGATTTATTGAAACTGACACTCAATTATGGGATATGCACGCTCCTACAATAAAGGTATGGCATTCAAATAGGATACAATTTTCTTTTTAAAAAAAGTCGTGAAAATAATATCATATAGCCTACATATAATATAAAATGAAAATTAATTATTACGAATGTGTTCAATATCAGGCAAAAGCTCTATGAATTTAAAAAAAAATTTCTGCTTTCAAATGACAGATGTTTAAATAGCCAAATGAAATGAAAAACAAGAAAATAATATAACATAAGTAATAATATAACATAAATAACATAATAAGATAACATCTCATAAAATAAAATCAAAATCATAAAATAAAATAATACAATAATCTATTTGACAAGTTAAAAAAGTAATATATTTAACATTAAATCCTTCTAGGGGAGAAACCGGCAACAATAGCCTATAATAGGCTAAACTCTGGTTTAGTGAACTTTTTTCCTGACATTAAAAAAAAAACAGTTCCTACAGTTATTCGACATGCTTTAGTGTAAATATTAAAGATTATTTATGAAATTATTTGTTTTGTATGTGAAGTCTTTTACCTGCAGCAAGTTGTTGAAACAGGCTATAGCCTAATCGATAGTCGTTGATCTCTGAGCTTCGCAGAGAGAGTGATTTGGATTAAGAACTGATTAACCATGGTAATGCTTTTCTATGTATATACTTAAGGAAGTAATTACATCAACAAAGTCTCTGCAATTACGGCAGATTTATTTTTCCCCGCTGTAACACATCTAAACCAACAAGAATGTAGGCTAATCATGCGCCGAGTTCTTATCCCACGTAATTGAAAAAGCGTTCAAGCTGAAAAACTTTTCACGGCGCTGCCACCGTTTACTGCCAAAACAACGAGGCGTCGAAAAACCAATAATGATTGTAATGATGAAAAACAAGGTTAAAGGTTTGTCAGAGCAGTGTCTGTGTGCATAAGCTTCGAGCAGAGAACATTTTCATTAGTTAAATATAGCCCGATGCCAAACTTTTATGCATGATCTGCTTCTGTCAGCTTGTGTGTCCTTGAGACGGTGTCCGCTGTTAAGACAATGTGTCTAATTGTGTTTCCAGGGTTCTGAGGAAATGAATATGTTCCTGCTAAAAGATAACGCAAACCTTTGCAATACCTTCACATATATGAAACCAGATGATCCTCTAGGGCTGATCATTAAATGACCGTTGGTCTTTTTTCTGCTTTTACATTGTTGCTCCTTCTTTTCATCTTTTCATCATCTCTGTGCATCATCTCTCCTACTATATTTAGCCAGTAGACTGAGGCCTTGGCGCCAGACCGTTTAAGACCTGTCAAAGTCCCTCATATTTCCCCTTGTCACATGTATACCCAGCGCCTGCACCAGCTAGCAGCCCCCTCTCTTCTCTTCCTCCCTTCCGTCCAGCTCTCTCTCCTCCATTCTTACCTATCCAAACACCCTGGATACATTTTCAAATGTCTCCTCTTTTTCATTAGGGCAGTGTATTTGATATGCTCGTGCTTGTTTTTGCCAAATTGTACAATTTGCTCTTCGCATAGCCCATTTTGTATCACCCAACAGAGTCAGCCGAACCTCTGCACATCGACATAGCCACCTGATGGATGAGAAACAACAAATTTATAAGACAGCTGGTGCTCTGCCTCTTCTCTTTCTCTCTTCTTCTCTCTTAAAGTAAATAGGCAACACTCCACAAAAGCACATTCCGAAATTATACCGTAGGCCTACTGTTGCGTTAACTTAATAGTGAGGACAGTCTTTTTTTCCGAGGTGATGCTATGCTAAACCTTAGCCCTACCCTAATAATGTCACAAACCTGTTGAAATCAGGAGATTTAAAACCAAACATGAACTAGCCTATATGAATGATAATCACTGTAGAATAGATGTCCTCACAACACAAGTGGGTTTTACTATTTGTGAGAATATTTTTCTAGATAGCCTAGTATAAATGGTATGTTTTTTGAATTCAGTCTTTTTTGAACAGTTTATTCACAACTATAAGCTAATACTTAAAAAATATAAGGCTTTAAAATATTTATGTAGGCCTCATGTAAGCCTATATGTTAATAGCATACTTTTACCATTGATGACATAGCCTACGTTTAAGAGCCAATACGCCATGGCGTTCAGTGGATATAATAATAGTGATTAAGACATTAGTTTCTCAAAGGATGCTAACAGGTTCGGATAAAACTGGTGTCAGGCATTAAAGGACAAATGGCCTCTGTGATCAACAACCAATCGCTGCAAAACAATCAAGATAATTATTTGGGTATATAGACAATAGCCTAGTGGGAATTGTAGCCTACATCATGATATGTTTTGGTAAATATTCAGTAGCCCGGTATCAGGAAATCGTTACAAATTTTTCTCATAAAATTTTGATAATTGCGAACATGCTCGAAATGACTAAATCCGCTTCTAATTGACGCTAAAATCGATTTGGCCGTATCTCGACTGCAGAATATTTGAAGTGACACCTATTTCAGGTAACAGGTGGGGGCGCTCTAATGACCTCAGGGAATCAGTGTCTGCTTCTGCAGCCCGTACTGTGTCATCACCCGAGACTAAAACAAGCATTCAAATGTGGTCTAGTCCTTCTCTTCATTTAACAACTTTTTTTCCCACAAGCATAAATTTAACACTAAACGCCTGGCTCGGTTTGGTTATTTTATACTAGGCTAAATCGTGTAGCTTATGACACATTTTTAATTGATTTGCAATTTCGCAAACATTAGTAGCCTATACATCCAGAGACCCTGAAAATAATAACAGACTACTGTATTATGCTTTTGTAGTCAAAGCAATAGCCTTTAATTCGATACAGCCATATATTGAGGCTATAATTACATAAGCCATGAAGCATATCAGGCTTCTTGAACAGCAATGTTACATCTCTAAATGTCAAACTAGTAATCAGTGGAATATTTGTTTCCTTTATGATTACACAAACACACACACTTTCTCGGTCCCCTGAGCTTTTGTCTTGTGTGATGCTGAACCCATCATTTCCCCTTCAGCGATCAAGCCTCCTGTTCCGTCTAAATACAACAAGTGTTTTACCCTTCTGTGAATTTTGACTTGTAGAGTTATTTGTGGTTGATAAAAAATTGCATTAGCTCCCAAATTGATAGTGATACACGATCTAAACTTTTTTCATGACGTTTGACATAGCTATTTTATTCCGTTCAATCAACAAATTCTGTCTTTGAATTTCTGTTTCAACTGAAAAGTGAAATGCTGATTTGAACAATTTTATTTGATTTAGTTTTTACATTGAGCACACCGTTCCATACAGCCTAGTTTTGATAATCGGCTATGTTTTTTATTAATTATTTTTAATTATTAAAACACTAGGGAAATACAATCATTCGTTAAATGTTCATCTATTTTCCTTTCGTGGCACGTGCAGATCCTGTAATTTTAATACAGCTGTTATAAGGTAGGCTAGGCTATAGATCTTCATTGTTATTTTTAATATCACGCACATCTAAGGAATTAGCTACCGTTGTGCTTTTATCGGTTCAGTCAACCTTGACTTTACTCATTGGTGATTATATCAAGTCAAAATAAGCAAATATTTTTTTTTTACTATCAAATGGATCTGCATTTTAAGTAATTTTACCTTCAATAAGAAATATCTCGAGCAGTATCAAAATATAGGCTACACATAGCATTATTTGCGTTCACTTCATGTTTTTCCGACTTTATATTGTTAAATATACTTTACACTTTCCCTAAAATACTAAATATTGTTTTTCTTCAGATTGCACATACAAGTTTCGAATATGAAAGTTAACTTGTTATTGTATTAATGAGGACATGGGGGGAGGACATCAGTAAAACAACCACCCCTTCCACAGTCAATCCGGCGCTATTCAGTGAGAATGACTTGAAGATAAATAAATATTGTTCTTGCTGTGTGTATCGCAAGTCAGTAAACAGCATTCAGACGCCTGTGTTTCGATTAGGACTTGAGATGCTCGACGCGTCCAGGTGTGGGGATCCTAAAGATAAGTTGATCTAATCGAGGCTATTCAGCAGCCTAATTGAAAAAAAAAAAGAAAGAAAAGAAAAGTGTGTGTGTCTCCCACATTGATGTCAACACTGACCCCTTTAAATCCCTCAGGAGCTTTCAGTCATTATTCAGTTTACTGTCTCTCAAACAGTTGAAGAGATGAGTGCTTTATAGGCTACACGTCTCGTCTGATTGACAAATAACAAATGCTATTACAACACAAAGCGATTACAAAAGTGCGTTGCGGCTTACGGGAAGGCAGCAGACAACTTCCAATCAACATGTTTTAAGTATTTATTTTGTATATACATATCTAAGTCGTAAATGGGCCCATATAGCATAGGCTGCAGCAAATAAATGACATGGAAAACACTTTAGCTCCTCTCTCGTTAGGCTCAAAATCCGCGAAAATAGATTGTCATGGGTTTGTTATTTCACGAAATGCTGCCAGCTTTTTCATTTTTAAAAAATGATTAAAAAACATTCTATGGTAACGAGTAATCTAAAACATTTTAGTATATGCTGGGATATGGATAGTAAAAAGTAACAGGGTTGACAGTTTAATATAAAACTTGTGTTTTTAAGGTCATATATTAACAAGGTATTTGAGATTTATAAATTCATTTCTATATTTCAATTCTATACAAAATTGAAGTAACAGGGTTGACCATTTAAAAATTTCTCCTACTAATAAAAGAAAAGGAAAAAAGGAGACACCTGATTTTTAATTCAACAGGTCCACTCAAATTTAAAACATTCATAATGAGAATAAAATAATCAAAATAGCTAGTACAATATATATATATAGACTGGTAGTAGGCCAAACAATAGATAAAAGATGAAAAACAAGTTTGATGTTTCACAAGAAAACAGTGAAAGTACAGTAAAATACTTTCCAAGATACTTCATGGTTTTCTCTACTTTTATCCCCTTAAAGACATCTTATGTTTTCTGGAGGAGCAGTCACATTAGTTCAAATAGTAGTTAAGAGATGGACAACCTCTGAAGAGGGGAAAGACCAGCAGCCGTTCCAGAAAACAGCTTGTTACTGAATGGAGACCGTTCCCATTGGGATACATGGAGTGTGGGGGAGTGTTTTGGAACAAACAGCCACAAAATCTTACATGAATTGCCAACCACCTTGACAGAGTGACGCTGGTAGATTGTGTATCAGTGCCACAGCGACTAAACGGCAGACTGTTCATAGACTAAATGTACTAATTTCCACAGCAGCCTCCTGACCCCGCAGAGAGGAGGAAACCTCTGACACTCCTCACTGAAACGAATGCTATCTTCTGTTGGTATTTATAGGCTGTCGGTCGGGTGATAAGGTGGCACTGGCGGTCTGGAGGGAGACAGAAAGAAACGAGGACTGACCTACTCAGACGGAGAGTGTGAGCTCTGCCACCGTCCTCCACACCATCTAGACGACTGCTTCACGTCGCCTCTTCGAGTCACTGTGCGTTTCTGTTTAAGGGTGATTGTGTGTGTAAGGTGAGAGTGTTGAGAAGACACCTGAAGATGCTGGTTAGGGTTAAGAGTTCAGTAGTAATAGTGGAAAAAATTACCTCTTCCTTGAATCCTTCCTTGCATGCAACATATCTCTGCTTGTCTGACTCGGCACAATAAATATCACTGTGATGACACAACAATGACTTTGGTAGTGGTTTTGTCTGTCCACTGGGCATCAGGTTAAGCTGAATGATAAAATAATTGTCATTAAAGAAAATGGCATTTGTTATTATACATTGTTACCTATCTCAAATATTTCAAAATAAGAGCACATTTATAACGTTGATAAATTCCTGATGAATTTTTACAACACACAGCTGGTGCTGGAAATTACAATATCACGAAACAAAGCTTACACGCATGCAGTTAAAGCAGCAGCGGAGGAAGTCTCAGCCCATCTCCTGAAGCCTGTGGACTTGATTCATGATGAGAAAAAACAGTTCCCTAAACAAAAGCAGTGATTGCGATTTGTAGCCTCAAGCCCAGATTTATATCTCGTCATTTAAATGCATTTATTGTTTTTGTATAACAAATATATCCAAGAGAAAGCAAGGCAAGTTAACAAGGGAAAAGAACGGTGAAAGTCAAAATGCATATACTGTATTAAGCAAACACACAAGTGTATAGAAGACGTGTTCAATTCACTTGCATAAATTCCTACTTCAAGATAACATTACGCAAGAATTATTACAAAAAATATCGTAGTCCATACAAAGCATATGCACTGCATTCAGATTGAAAGTCATGCCAACTTGAATGCTGTTATGAATAATGCTGAATAACCCCATCATGTTTCCTCATGCACAGAGGTGTCAGCCTACAGCAGCTCTTTAAGTGTCTGATGATTTGGGCCGTTTATTCACAGTTGTTAAATCAGTTTAATTGGTAATTATCAATAGTTGTGTGTGTGTGTGTGTGTGTGTAAAATGTTACATCCAGTCAAGCAACTTAGATATTCATCAAACAGAGCAATTTAAAATAGTTAAATGAACAACCTAATACAAAACGATATATTGATGATAATGATCACAATAATGGAACTACTTTAAAAAACAAAACAAAATGTGGGTAGTGTCTAAATCACCTGAGCCGAATGAAACTCGCTGTGGATCCTCGATAAACATCAGCCTCGCACACATCCTATAAAGCCGGTCAAATGCGGAAGCATTAGTAAACAAACTTCCCTTTAGAAAGAATCAATTTCACATTTATCCATAAATTGAAAGTTATCTGAATCATTTGAATCCAATGAATTTATAAAGCCAAAAAGAAGTCCAAGAAACGGACTAAAAACAAGCGAATCAAATATACAGAAAGAAATGTGTGGAATAACAAACACTATAATGTAACACAAGAATAAATTGTAAACATAACCAATTTGAATTACCTAAAAAATTCAAATCAATTCAAATGTTAACTACAGTACATCTACTAAAACATATTATTTGTCTGATTATAGCATGTTGATCGAGACAAAAAAAATCAGCATAATGCTTTATAAGCTCAAATCTAAACTTCAACTACTGAGAGGTAATCAGGACACTTTTCTTATGAACACACACTCTCAGTAACGATACGCACTGGAAGTTTCTTTTGAAAATGATATTGGTAATATGACACGTCTTTGAGAAAAGTGGCAACAATCCCTTCTAAGGTACATCCCACCCATCAAGGTTAATATATACGTGCACTCTGAATTAATTGAAATTAATCTACAAGGGGAGTGAATGACAAAGGACGTCAACTCTGGGCCTCATTGAACAGGGTTTTCCTGCATGCCAAGTTTGATTAAAGGAAAATCCACGTTTCAAAGAATAGAGAAAACATAGCTGAGCAGGATGGTATGAAAACACAATGAGAGAGAGAGAGAGAGAGAGTG
This sequence comes from Pimephales promelas, assembly GCF_988280905.1. Lineage (NCBI taxonomy): Eukaryota > Metazoa > Chordata > Actinopteri > Cypriniformes > Leuciscidae > Pimephales > Pimephales promelas. The sequence goes on from NC_142784.1 coordinate 20,677,719, forward strand.
TGTGGCTTCTCTCATGGGGTGATGTGTTGTGGTTGTACTGTCCAAAGGCGACACAGAGGTTTCCTTGGGCGGGACGGCTGGTTTTAGGGGAATACGGTGGGGTAGAGGCTGAGAGGCTGGCTTTCATTGGTGGGGAGAGGGGATCGGTAGCCCTCGAAGTTCCGGGGAATGCTGCCACTGGTGGAGCCAGAACTATTGCTGAGAGTCTCGATGCTTCCCTCCCTCTGCAGCTCTGCTGCATTCAAAACACACACACACACACACACACACAGAGAGAGAGAGGAAGATGAAGCAAATAACAACATAAACATGATTCACACGCTTATGTGAGAGTGTACATTTAGTAGAATTTAGTTAAATAAATACACAGATCCCACAAGTTACTTGTAGTTGTTCAGTTCTATTAAATATAAATGAAGTGTTTGCAAAGCAGGGAAGAACATGTGGTTCAAAAGTGGAACAATACTTCACATTTCAGAACAATGTCAGGACTGTGTAAGAATCTTGGGAAAATGATCCTTATATAATAAAGAAAAAAGAAAAACATGTCGTGGTTCAGTTAAACTGGCAAAATTGTTCAAAAGTGATAGACTTATGTTTTTTTTTTTTTTTTACAAAATGCTTTCAACATTGATAATTAAAATAAATGTTTCTTGAGCAGCAAATGAGCCAATTAGAGTGATTTTTATTTATATATTATAATTGGAAGGATCACGTGACACTGAAGACTGGAGTAATGAGGCTGGAAATTAAGCTTTGCAATTACAGGCATACATTACATTTGAAAATACTGTATATTAAAAAATAAAACACTTCTTATTATACTTCTGAATATTTTACGATATTACCATTTTACTATATTTTTGATCTATTAAAAATATATAGCCGGAGCATAAAATACTTAAAAAAATTAAAGATAAACAGTCTTCCCATGAAGAAGTAACCATAGCAACAGGTCACTCCTAAGTAGGCTACTTTACATTAGAATCATCATTGGATTGAATATTGTCATTATGACTTGATTTTAAAAAGTACATACAGTATATTACAAATCTATTGTATAATATTACATATTACAAATATATCTAAAAAAGACAATTCGCATTTGTTTAAATTATCTTTAATATAAGTCAATGTTTAGTTAATGGTGTAGCTAACAGATTGCGGCCTGAAAAAAAAAACTTTCATAAAAGTTACTGTAATTTCCAAACTTCTCAAAACAAGCTGCTAGAAAAGAGGGAGAGAGATACACACACAATGCTATCAATAATAAAATCATATATTATAAGACCCTTTAATTAATAGATGGTGAAAGTGTGTGATCAAATGGGGAAAAAACAGTAAATAAATAAACTGAATATAAAAACAAAAAAGGACATGTTTAAATAGAAAAATATATACATATAAATAACAGAGCAATTCCAAGAGGGTTATCACACCATCGGTGCTAGGGCCCTAAATATTTGTGTTTATAAAGGACAAAGACTGTGTTTTGGCAACTTGTGGAAAGTGTTATTCTCAGCATGATTTGTATTGTATATTTTGCGGATGTTACATGTTGTTAAACTTTGTCTATCGTATACAGTCACCGACAGCAGAGACTCATAACCGCTGAGATATATGCAGTGTTTTGAACATACATCAGAGGCAGATTGGCCGTGTCCATAATTTTTCAGTTTTTATCTGGTGTGTATACAGAACATCTCAAACACACACACTGTACGGTGCTAACATGATAGCAGGTACTGGGTGGCCACATTCCCCCTGATGATTTGCGCTCGTGGTGGAGGAGAGGAGCTGTTTGTTTGCTTTAGTGCACATACCCCTGAGACAGGTGCTCGTAAATCCTGTTCTACAGGCTCAAAGCTAGAGAAGTGTGCCAGGGAAGAGACGGTGACTCTGCTTTTCCTCATGTGCCCAGCAGATAGCACAGGCACACAGTGTGGCAGAGCAAACCCGCTCGCATACTGGGCATACGCACCACTCAGAGCAAATAAACATGATGCCACGCAGCGCTCTACTAATTACAGGGAGGACGCAGATGGTCAGGGCCCACACCTGCACCGGAGAAATGCACTGTTGTGGACCGCAGGCGGTGTGTGTTTGTTTGTGAATCTGCATGTAAGGCAGAGAGCCAGCGGTGATAAGTTTCCGCTGGAAACTGTGCTCTTGGCCTTAGTGCAGTGTAAATAATGACGCCACACACTAGGGGTGAGGAGTATGACCAGAATATTTTATCACGGTATGAGTCATTTTTCACTGGAACTAGCCTATAAATATTCATAAAATGCATGAATATTTTTTTGTTATAATTCAGTAAATTTAAGTATTTAATTTACAGTAAAATCCAATAAATTTAATTTTTTAATGGTAGAATTATATAAAATACCATAATATGTATTGTATACACTATATATATATATATATATACACACACATACATCCACACATACATCCATATATACACATACATCCATAAATATATAAATAGATGAAGTACTTTTACAGTAAAATCCAATGAACTTAATTTAATTAAATATAGGATAATATGATACCATTAATTTGTAAAGCAGTTCATTTATAGTAGTATGCAATGAATGAAATATTTTACAAATTAAATGGTAGCTCTTTAAATTTAAGTTAAGTTTAAAATTAACTTTACTTTAAATTTAATTTGGATTTCATTTGATGGACGAAAACCAAAAGCTAGGAATATTTGTCGTATTAAGTCTATATAAAATTATGAAAATAAATTATAATAGATAAACACAAGCAGTAGTAAAAAAAACAGCTACTTTATACATGCATGCGTTATACATTGGTTAAGTCACAAGTTGTAAATACAGATCTAATTCATTATCTACCAGCAGCCTTCTCTTTTATATTAAACACTTCAAAAAAAAAAAAAAAAAAATCTAACTCCTAAAACTATTTCATTGACTATATGGACATTACAATTCTGTCTGTTTCTATTCCTTCTCTCTGCATCACTGCAGGCATGTCTGATCGTTGTGGGGCCCCTGCGGCTGCACCACGAGAGCCTGGTCCCCAGAAACCAGGCTCCAATATGATCAAACAGGCAGTAAACACCAGTCCAGCTAGATCCTAGAACGCTGTTTGCTGTGGGTAACCAGCGCATGCTTACACATTAGACTCCCTCAGGGCAGAACACAATTCGGTGACAGAGAACATGCGGCTTGAGCGCAGCTCATTGAGGAGGAGTCAGCTGATCATTAGATGGAAACCAAACAGGATCAAAGCACCAAAAGAGTCCTTCATCAGACTGCTGTGCCAATGTAAATGCCAATGAGAGAGTGGACCCAATTTGTGCCCCCATTATAAGGGAGGGAGGGAGGGAGAGAGAAAGAGCGAGAGGGGGGTAAATGGGACAGAGTGTGTAACTTACTCTGATGTACACCCTTTAAGAGTTCAGTTTCTTGTTTGCAAAACCGTAACATGGACGCAGCTGCAGTTGATTAGCAGTCTCTTGTCATTCTTCTCTCCAGGTCATGTTTCTGTGCCTGACATGCTAAATGCATGTGTAGGGGTAAGTGTAGCAGGGCCGGATCTACCGGGGTGGCAACTGCCACCCTAAGAAAAACTATTGCAACGGTGCCACTCCAGATTTATCCCAGTATAAAATATTACTGTAACCAGTGTTTTCTGTACCATATTGTAGCATCTGCGCTTTAAATGTGATGACATAAAAAGATCTGCTGTGTGGTTGCTCGCGCTCTGTATAGCAAACTTCATTGACAGGTCACTCTCATATGAAGAGGGTTCTTGGTGAATTAAAAACACACAGCACAACCAGTTCAATTGTTTTTCCATTCATGTGTTCTAGCTAAAGCACACCTGATGCACCTAATGAAACCCTTGATTTTTTTGTATTCTATTCAGGGGGTTGAATCATTGATTCTGCAGAAGTCATTAAAAGTTGCATTGTCAGTTGAATTTGGGGAAAACACTTGAAACATTTGTTGTGTTGAGCTTTTGTTGGATTTGTTCATTAAAAAGAGCTGAAAGTATGTAACTGTTGCCAATAAACCTGATTTGCAAAGTTATATGGTTAATAGGCTGTTCAGGGTGACCTTCTGTAATGCCCACATACAGACATCAAGAAGCATGCTAAGTCTTAAGTCTCAGTAATTTTGTTGATCTTAAACTTAAAGCACTAAAACTTGGGATATTTATGTCTTCCAAGTAGACTGCATACTATTTATACTAACTCTTTATTAACTCTTCTTGAGATGACCGAGCTCATTTAGAATGTGTTGAAGTGTTCCCTGGATATTGATATTTTGTTATTAGGGGTTCAAATGCCAAAGGTGAATTGGACCCCTAATGAATTTATGATACTAACTGCAAATTCTATTTATCAAATTATACAACTTTCAGCCATTTCAAATGAAAGACGAAGGCTGTGATATTATTGTTGTACACTAGAGGAAGCCACAGGATAGGGGATCTTTTTAGCATCATGATTTTTTTTATCAGTTTCCATCCATTTGAATGGAAATAAATGCATTTATCTAGTTCATTTGTATAACTATGATTCTGTCAGTATAGTTTTAAATAATTAGTGTATATAGAAATCTGTGGAATTAACTTAAAGACCACTTAAAGACCATAAAACTATTTGGTTGTCAGACATGGTTGAATATATTGCTGTCAATTAAAAATCTTTGTATCTTTCAAGATAATATGTATTGTAAAACTTTTATAAAGACACACTTATTTACTGTTGTGGTATGAATAATGAAACAATCACTTTAGTCACTTTACTTTTAATCACTTTGCTGCAAGCATAAAGTTAGGCTACCCATATAGAAATATATTAAAAAATGAAAAGGTTGTTAAAGGAGAACTCCGGCGCAAAATGAACCTTTGGTCTAATAACACATTGGTACTAGTCAACCGTTCACTGAGAATTGTTTTCATGATTATCGAATGTAAAGAGTTTTATCCCCATGTCATCCAAGATATCCATGTCATTCTTTCTTCAGTCAAAAAGCAATTAAGGGTTTTTGATGAAAACATTCCAGGATTTTTCTCCATATGGACTTCAATGGGAACCAAACGGTTCACGGTCCAAAAGACAGTTTCAGTGCAAACTGTTCAAAGGGCTTTAAACGATTCCAGGACCTTTAACCGCTCGGTTCCCATTGAAGTCTATTATATGGAGAAAAATCTTGGAATGTTTTCATCAAAAAGCCTTAATTTCTTTTCGACTGAAAGAAAAATGACATGGATATCTTGGATGACATGGGGGTGAGTAAATTATTAGCAAAAGTTTTTTTAAACACACACATACAATTGCTCTCTCTCTCTCTCTCTCTCTCTCACACACACACACACACACACACATAGACACACACAGTTGATAAGTTGTTACAGTATTTCACAGCTCCTCTGAGATTATCATTCAAATGTAAAGCTGCCATTAAGAGAGCCATCCTCGTCAAAAGGTGTGCATTAGCAGCTGAGGGGCATGGTGAGAGTGTATGGGGCACTATTACTCCAACAGGACCTCATCCTGTATCCAGTTTACTCATTCTGTCTGGGCTATTAATAGTCATGTGTGTGAGTGACCCTTTCCGGACTGGAAGCAAAGTCCAGTGCCAAACTGACAAGACCCTATCAGAGAGGACGGAAGGCAAGAACTTCAATCCTTCAGCCCAGCCCACATGTGATAGTCTCAATATTTCATGGTAATGCAGAATAAACTTTCAAGAGCGGTGCAGGTAAAGGTGGCTGGCCTCCATTGTGCTTTCAATTAAATATAATGAAAACCTACTGTAACCTCTGCTGCCCTGGCACATACCATCCTCCAGCAAGGCTACATTTCTCATTTACTCATTAGAACCAGAGCCGAGTTATTGGTGGAGGCCACAGTGATGCGTGTGAGGGATCAGACATCCTCTCTCAGCATGCAGACGGCCCGGAGGCTACAAACGTAAGACAGACCAAACAAACTCTTTCACTTCATGATCATTTCACAGAAAGTGCTTTTCATTACTATCGACCACTCTAAAAACTGCCTAGCAACACCATAGCAACCAACATTATTTTTTCCCCCCAGAAAGAAATCTAGTGAGTGTAGCCTAAAAAGTAGGACTGTGACAGACAGCAATATGAGTTATGAATGATAAAACGTACAGTCGTAAAAAATTAATCACATTTATGAACAAGACCACACTCTCAGATCTCACTTTGCTGCTGTGTTTCTAACTAGAACACAGTGAGTTTAGTGCGTGTCGAAATGAAAGCATATTCATGTTCCTGCATGTAATGTCCGAACTCAACGAGGCTCTAGTGTAGCATTACCACAGAGGTGTGAATGACTCTCCACACATACACTTATAGGTTTAAATGATTCATTTTTTCTTCTCAGATATACTCTTTCCTTTCCTTGCTTTCACTGCAATAATGCGACGGATGAGTCGGAAGAGCAAGAGAAAATGAGAAAATGTGAGAGGAAATGTTTCCCGGACACATGATGCTAATGTCTGCCGTGTCTAAAACAACAGTGGCTCAAGCTATTTCTACAAATGTAGAATATAAACTAGATTTTAACTTTTACTGCTTTCCATTGATTTTCATTTGGATGCCCTTGAGGTAAGCTAAAACATATCAAAAATTAATTTCAAAGTGAACTATCCTTTTAATTTTTTGTGGAAACCGTGATATGTTTTTTTTTTTTTTTCAGGATTATTTGATGAATAGAAAAATCTGCATTTATTTGAATTAAAAATATCTTCCATTAAAAATGCATTTGCCATTATAAATGTCACTTTTAATCAAATGAATGCATCCATGCTGAATAAAAAAAAAAATAATTTATTCAAAAAAAATTACAGACCCCAAACTTTTGAATGCCATTTTCTGCATTTGCAGTGCTTATGGGATTGCATTTCCCTCATTACAGTAAATGTTGTAATTTTGTTTGTGTTTTTTTTTTCAAACTTCAAATCAAAGTTTGTAATGTTGTGGCTCACCTTGGAGCTGGTTGGCTTGCATCATGCCTTAGAAGTCTAGCATGAGGAATCTCTATAGTAAAAAATGACAGGGGAAATCACTTCCAGGGGCAGTCGAGCTGAAAATGTGGGCGTGCACTTTATAGGGACGCTCGCCTTAGCAACACCACTAATGACTTTCAAACGACTTCTTTTGTAAACCAATTGGTTTATTTGAACTGGTTCTGAATAGTATACAGTGATAGCAAACTTTTCAAATGTGCTAAATGGGCAAAACGTGGCCAAAATCCATTAAGATAAACACGACTGATTCTTAATTTATCGCACGGGCTACAAGTAGACCACAGCCTCTGAATAAAAACCCAAGTCAAACAAAATCACTCAGATTCTGCCAGCATTAAGACGGTCTATTACTGCTAGCAGAGTAATTGGTTAAATAGTTGCTTAAGGCGCAGGTCTCAAATTTAAGCCAGTGGGATGGAAGGCTCATGCCATTTACAATTACAAACCACTCAGGCTGGTGGCTTAATTTGAGTTTTGATTCAATTAGTTGATTTAATTGCTGTCCATATTGCTTTATGTCTCTTTGATTGATGGGCACAGTCAGCATGACGGCCGTGTACGCCATGCCAAGCATCTTGAGATGTGGGGCCTGTACAGACACACGCACACGCGCACACACACACTCTCTGATGGAGTGAGGTTCACTAAAGCCCTGTAGCCCAAGGAGGAATCCTGCACTCAAGCTGGTCTTTCAGTAAAAAGCACCATTGCTCACTCACTCACCCTGAAGCTCGCACATGCTCACCAACACCACACCGGACGACGGCGCTTTAAATCTGAGCTTTCATCTACCAGCCACAAACACATTAGAAAATAAACAGCAATGGCTTATCTGCTTTGCATAATTGCCATTTTGCTTTGCATTTGTCAGATCATCACTAAGCAATTAAATAATAGTACTAAATGATGTCGTCCTCTTTGAGCGCACGATCACCTAAAATGCCGGAACGAGGAAGAAAGAGAGAAAATATTTATTCACAGCACTGAGAGAGGCGTGTGTGAGTGCTTTTCTAAGTGTGAGGCCATTAGAGCATTGTGTGTGTGCACAGGCAGTGACAGTCACATTCTCCCTCCCTCACTTGCTTCACGTCCTCTCTCCTCTTTTCACTTTCCTGGAAAGTGCTGCAGTCAGGTCAGTGATCTCATATCGGTGCGGAACGTTAGCGTTGTAACGCCTTTCAGCCGCGCCTTCAAGAAACCCCTCCATTATGTCCTCTATCACTAATTCATGCAACCTCTTTTACTGATATATATACAGCAGCACACGTGTAGATGTGAAAGGAGAGGAAGGGAGAGTTTGCGAGAAAGGAGAGAAGAAAGAAATGTGAATATCGAATAATGAACTCTTCTCCATACTCTTGAGAGGCTAAACACAGTAAATGCCTTACGAGTCCGGATCAGTTGTGGAATCGCAGCTCTGAGCAGGCCCCTGACACGCAGCATGTCTCACCGACACCTGCCTCTTGCTTCCATTTGCAGCGCTCTCAAATGCCTGACGCTTTCGTCATGTTTCACCAACACCATGTCTAGACATCCTGGAACATCTTTTAAAAGTGCTCATTCCACCCCCTCAGCTGTCCCGCTTTCTTTCTCTCTTCTTTCTTTCCGAGCCGCTATTTTCTGACTGTCGCTCCCTTGAGCGAGCTGTTAAGTGCAGTCTCAAAAAATCCCACAAAAAGCCCATTTACTGCAAGCTTCGGAGTCCTAGCTTCTGTCCTTTTCTTTATTGTCTCAGCAACTAGTTTGTAGGCTAGAAGAACAGTAAGGAGGGGAAAAAATCAGGGGATAAACGCAAAAATGATATCCAGGCCCAATGTGTCACTCGTGGATTGGGGCGGAGAGAGAAAGAGAGGCTCTTTACTCTCGCATTACTCTCAAACCTTTGATTGAACTGAAGAGACTGACCATGGGATGAATGGGTGAGTGCTGAAGGGAGGAAATAATGATTGTGTTCCTGTTTTCACACTTCATTCCCCTCCTGGCCACCTCACCATGCAGCCATGCACTAATACCACCTCACTTTCCACTGTCTTTCATAGTCCAACACTGGAACTGACCTCTTTTTTATTCTCTCTCTCTCCCTCTAAAGCTATGTGCTAAAACCACAGAGATATCTGTATTTGTGTTCCTCATCTCAGTGTGTAAGTAACGATGTCAGCTACAGCTGAGCTCAACATCAGGGTCAATGGCACAGTAAAATCACTGCAGGCCCTTATCTTCAGCAACGGCTCCACAGGTCAGATCAACACAGCATGCAGAAATGGACCTAATATTCCTATGATCACGCCTGCCCTGGAAGAGTGTGCTGGAAGAGAGGCAGTTTAAAAAGGGGTAGATTAAATATAGGTAAGATTTAAATGACATACGGATGTATTTTGGAGCAGGAACACTTACCAAACTCGCATGCTCCAGGCGTTTCAGAGCAGCTATACAGTTCTACCTAAGCTACAGTCTTTCAGCACAACTTCATGGTCCAGCACACTTCTACTGAGGAACTTTGGTTTGGCAGGAGATTGAGCAGACCCAGATTAGCGCTGGGCTTGTTTATGCAATCCATCGTCCGTGTACTGCGTATAGGTGGCGGATGATTGATTAGCGCAAACTAAGTCCTTTGCACGGCGAGTGACTGGGCTGCTGTGCTTTCAGCTGTGTATTGTTGATCCAGTGATGGTTATCGTGCCACATTAAAATGAGCCGTGACATTAAGATATGGAACGGTCTCACTGATAATAGCTAACGATTTGGCAACAAAAATGCTTGTGAGTTAGTCCAATTTAAACAGGGGATATTACTGTCATTAACCAGGTAAGCAAACAATGGTGTATTTTCTGTAAGCCGGTGTAGATCTACACCAATGTACACTGGGATAATCTGCTATATTCCATTACAGTATCTGGAATAATGACATGCAAATATGCCTGTTGCATATCACCAACTCAAAGCCTGTTTGATTCATGCTCAATAAAAACTCAATTTTTCTGTTAGCATGAATGATATATACAGTAACGGGTGAGGATCATTCAGTGTTAGCATTAGCACAAACATTTAAATTTACGTTAAGTTCAGCATAAAGCTCGAAACATCAGCTTTGTCAATCAGCAGGGAGACATTCACATTTCTGCACTGATTTAGGGTGGAAAATCAGCTGACTTCTGCAGAAGTAATTAAAACGGTAAAACGGTTTGAGCTGAGAATACTACAATCTATTAATAGCTGAACATATAATCAAATTAGCCAAAATATGAAATAAACAAAACCGCGAGTGCTTGCAGATTTTCTGAATGACGCCATTCCAATCTTTTGGAACTTTCTGTGGATTTCTGTGCGTGAGAGTCAACTAATAACCAATCCCTGGTCAGATAATTAACTCAACCATAGAGCCAGTTCAAACAGAACCTGACAATTTTATAAACTTAAATTTTGACAACTAGTGTGCAACGGCTAAAGTAGTAAGTGATGAATGTTTTGATGACTTTGGAGAGGTTGGAAAACAAACATCCTGCTTCATTCACGAGTGCTAACAGCCAATCGAAAGGAAGACAGATTTTTGGCGCCCTGGAGTGTCTGGCCAATGGAGAAGTATGTACAGACGAGTGTTACTGGCGGATGTAAGCGCATTGTTCCTCGTTTCGTGACAAAAGCTCTAATCATCATAAGTTCAGGCGGTCACAGTTCAGTCAGCTCAGTGGTGGTCACAGCATGTATGTGTCCGTTAATGTTGGGAAAACTATGCTCACGTAAATGTGTTCTTTCTTTCACCAGCTTCCATGCATGACTGTTTTAAGCGGAAGTTCGTTACAGTGTTGGGAGGCTACTTTGAAACAATAGCTTGTGACTAGATATTCATAAATGAAAGCAGTTCAACTACAGTGAGAAAGAAAGAGTCTTTGTGTGTGGATTTATGCTATTTTCCAGAGTACGTGTTTCGCTTTGACAGTAAAGATGTGCCCTGAGGGTCAAACTGAATATTCAAGGATGAAGATGAATAAGAAGAAAGAAAGAAAGAAAAAGAGGGTGCTTGAGAGCTGTCGCTAACATCCTCTTCACAATGAAGCTATTGTGGGATCTCCGTCAAGAGCACAAAAACCCATCGGCCTTAATCATTTTAAAAGAACACATATATTTGGTTCAGTAGAGAAGAAAGGGAAGTCCTTTCAACTTTCACACTGCCATACAGAACAAACAAGCATACGTTCAAATGTCTAAATCAACGAAGCAGCACATACACTGTTGTATTGATATATAGATTGATATATACATTACAAGTCATGACTACATTAGTGGGAACAATGGGAATCTCTGTTAGGGTAAAAAACTTGACTTGTGTTTAACTTGAAACACAAAATTTGTAATAAATGAGTAATTTAATTAAAACTCTAGCAGTATAGTATACTAAAAATGTCACTACCAAAAAATTGTACAAAGATTCAGTGAATAATTTTTCAAACAGTGAATCAGATGAATCTAAACTAAATCAAACGTAAAAGAAAAATGCTGCAGCATCATTTGATAAGGCAGACAACGTATTAGCATTATCAAATTTTTAAGAGTCATGTCTACATCACTACTACTTTCTGAGAGCTCTGTAAGGCTGATGGGGATGCTCACAGTGCTGTAGGCTTAACGGGGAAATAGATATAAATGTGTTTTTTGGGGCAGCTGGAGTAATGAGGAATGACAGAGACATAATTCCTGTGTGTAACCTCAGTAAACACTGGCAGCGGTGGTGTGGGGAGGGCAGCCACGGCTGACAGGGTTGAGCCCTGTCCACTTCCCCCTGCTTAAATGGAATTTACGTTGGGTTAGCACCAATGAGAAAAATCTAATTTGCAACTTTATGCCATTGGCTGAAATCTAATTATACGTTTTCAAGAGTTTTCTCTTACATTCCAATCTGTTAGGGTAGGAGCCTTGTGTTACGGTAAATTGGGAGTCTTGGATTCGCTCCATATCACTTGCATGTAAAGAAATTCCCAGCTCCCAATGAAATCTCCCAATTTCATCGATGGTCAGCCAGGCAAGAGTGGGAAAACCGAGGACTGGAGGAAGTGGATGGATGGAATGAAACATGGAGAAGTAGTTAGTGACTGATAAAGAAGAAGAAGAGTCAGATATGTCCCCTGACGCTACAAGGCTCTTCTGAAGAAGTGCCTGTGCGTGAGGAGCTGCTAAGTGTCGAACCATCTGCTTTGGACTCTTCAAAGAAGCTCCCGGGCTGAACCTGCCTTCTTAAATGGGGCGTCCCACAGCTACAAAGCAAGCTGGTCAGGTATTACATACGCAGATGCACTGGCTCATCCACAACTTAACAACACAACCCCACACTGCTTTACAACTCATCAGATAATTCGCCCATCAGCCAAAAAGTCTTGATGGCAAACTTTATTTTGTGAAAAGCCTAAGAATAGTGTTATGGCACTTACATACTAGAGCAGGGGTTTTCAAACCAGAGTCTGGGGAGTTCATGAATAAATAAATAAAAATACTCGTAATAATGATCATTTACCCAAATATCACAGTAATATATATAATATACTGTATAACATGAATTTCCAAAAATGTATTAAGTAGTGCAGCTGTTTTCAATATTGATAATAAGAAATGATTCTTGAGCAGAAAATCAGCTTCTTAATGACAGTGAGTAATGACAGATGAAAATGCATTCACAGGAATAAATTATATTTTAAAAAACGTAAAAATAAACATAAATCATTTTAAAATGTAATAATATTTCAGAATATTAACGTTTACTGTATTTTTGATCATATAAAAGCAACCTCAAACATTCAACTTAACTTTTGGTCACATTGCCTTCACAAATCCTCAGTTTTTTTCTTGAGATGTGTACCATCTCTATTAAAATCAACAAATTCATACCATTCTTTTACACCCTGTCAAATTTAGTCGAGATATAAACACACTGTTGCACATGAATCTTGCTTTTCACAGAACAACAGTCGCCATCTAGACACAACCCAGACACGACCCATGACAACAAATGAAGAGGGTACTTTGGATGACTATAGGGTAATTACCAATATTCGGCCGTTACCCTCAGCACTTACTGCCACATTAGGCGGTACCTTCAACAAAGACACAAATGGGAATGGCTTGATCTTTTAATGTCTGGCACTGATTCTTAACTGCAGCCGGACGTCTGGGCGAAAAAGACACAGACTGACATAACCAATGGCTAGTGCTCATCAGAGGCTCCAGCACCCTGTCCCCCACCACCATGCTGCTTATTTAGAGCCTCTCGCCACAATCCATTTTTCGTCCGTAGTCTGGCTTTCCTGCTTCAGGAGATGCTTAACGTTACGTTCATCCGCCAGCCCGTGGGGCCAAAAGTTGAGAGTAATGTGATCAGTAATGAATTTTGTGTTACATTAGGCTGTATAAATGGACGGACAAGCGCAGACTACAAGTGTCCGGGAGTCGGGCTTAATCTAATGATGCAAAAATAGAGACAGAACCAATTATGGAGAAGGCCAACTCGGTGCTGCTGCAGGGACTGCAAATGAATAGGTACAAATCAAATTAGTGCCTAATAGACGCGCTACGAGAGAGGGCCAGTCGATGCTAAATGCATTAGGGCCTTGTGACCTCGCAGCTCCAAGCAGCGGCGTCCAGGATCCAACCTCCATCTTCCCCAGATATCAAAGAAAGTCTTGTTCAGACAGGGGGGGGGAGGACCGGAGAGCAGCAGCTTCCTAAATGAGTTAAACATTTGGATTGTCAAGGGTGGCAATTTCCCCCCTCATTTCGCTCTGTCTCTCCCTCAATGTGAATGACCTAATTTGTTATTGTAAAACCTATGAAATGTGTCTTTTCCAAGATCTGTACAAGAAATCACGCAAATACGCCAGGACGTATTCTTATCTCAGCGTAATTCAAACAGGATTGAGGATCAGTGACTGATTCACATAGTCACTGGAGGTATTAGCAAGAGCAAATCGAACAAAATAGGGTTTACCACATCAACTTCGAGGGAGTTAGTTTGCCTTTGAACTTAATGGGCTACTAATGACAAGAACAAACTTGGCTGATGAAAAGGAAAACTAATACCCGAGTTATCATTACATATTCAAAGTTCTTCTTTCAAATACATCATTCCATCTTTCCCTCCATCTTTCATCATTCAAAATATCTTATTTTGTGTTCCACAGAAGAGTGAGTCATACAGGTTTTGGACTTAAGGCTGAATAAATTATGACAGAATGAAAAATTTTGCATGAAATATTACATTCTTTGCCTATACTGGAAAACAACAAACTGGTGTAAAAATAAACTAAATTAAACAGGAAAATGTTAAAGACTAATACTATTAATACTATAAAAAATATTCCTCCCCAGTGTATATGTCTTGCATTAGTGCACCCCTATCATTAGTGAGAGTGTGCTCACCTGTCCCAGAGCCTACAATGTCTCTGCTGGGCGACTCAGACATTGCATCTGCCAGCCTCTCCTTCAGGCCCTCTTCCGTTGCTTCCACAGAGGACATGTGACGCAGTCCGAAACTCTCAGGCCAGCTGCCACACACCTCCAGCAGGGTGACACTGCGGTCAAACATGCCTGCCAGAGAAAAACGAAAGAGAACAACAGTTCAACATTTTGATTCACACTGCATTAAAGCTCATTACAAGTTCATTTCATCAATGCAAACTGCATTATTCCTCTCCTTTATTGTATGATACCTATGACGATTTTAGTGAATTGTTGAGAATAACATCGTGCTGGCTTGAAAACAATACTGTAAGTATGAAGTCATAATACATAATGAACCTGAAAAGTGTCTATGGCCACACCGGTGTAACTCGGAGGTCATAAACGGCTATCTGTGTTTCATCTGGCACACATAGCAGCTCAAGCCCCAGCCGAGCCCCTCTGCCTTCCTCTGACAGGGATAGTGAAGAGGAAATGACTGACCCCTGAAAAACACCACTGTGGGCCAATATGACTTCAAACAAAAACACTGGGCTCATTTTTTTTCCAGCAATAAGCACCTAGGCCAATAAAATAGATATTGCATAAGGGGCCCCATAAGGGGTCGGGTGTGTGAAGGAGCACAGTTCGTCTGTCTCCCATGATGCTGCATTTCAGACGGTGGCATTACAAGGGTGTCTTTCTATAACAGATACCTGCTGCATGAAATACAGCTGCTTTATCTGAACGGCCTGTAGGGAGACCCTTTGATCTGCAGGCCAACGGTTATCTGGCCTTGTCTGGCCTCCCCTGCAAACCCTCAGCCACACTCGAGGCCACTGACAAGCGCTAATGTGCGGCGAAGAGAGGAGCGCAGGTGGCCGGTGGCGCAGAGCTGATATGGAGGCAAGAGGCCTGCAGTTATCTGCTGTAAAACACCAGCCCGGCCAGACTCACAGACAGCAGATAACTTCATACCACTTCATAAAAAGCTGTTTGTCCCGTGTCTGCCATTGACTCCTCAAAGCATTGAAATCGCCAGAGTCAACAGGTCTGCCATCAAAGCAACTTCCTGCAGGATGAGTGGGAGTGGCCAACGCACACACTGCTACAACCAACAGCTCTGAATGTCTCCAAGATAATACATACTATGTGTGTGTGTGTGTTTGTATGTGTACTGTTACACAATTTATTGTGTCCTTCCTTAACTTTGATGCATCAGCTTACTGGTCAGCAACCTGTCAGGGTATTTGACCTGTTGAAAGTCTCATAATGCACTTTTAAACGAGATTTGGAGGCTGGAGAGAGCACACCTCTGTGAGCGTTATTTTAGAGCAGTCCAACAGCTGAAGGGGAACGGCACAGAGGATGTGGGGTTAGAAGTTCATTCTCACCAATAGGGAAGATCTCTTCATCAGGATGGCTGACAGCCGCCACAGCCCACATTCCACATTATTCACACCCGTCAGAGCTCAGCCTCACCAATTCAATAATAAAAATCCTTGCAGGTTCTGGGTAAGACAAAAGGCCTGAGCCGACCCACGTAGTTCTTCTCGCTTACACTTCTTCACTTGGAAATCCTGTCTGAACCACTGAGGTATGAGGGCATGATGTTAACATTTAACAGGAAGGAGGAAAAAAACAACATGTTTTTATCATCATAAAACCTATGTTGGTTAGCGGTCTCCTAGATGTTGGCGACTGCAGGACTACTTATCTATTTTTTGAGATTTGCTTCATTTAGTACAAAGAACATTCACTTGACAGCCTTGAGTTACAGCATGTTTACTGAAGCATGCAGGGAACACACATTATCCTGTTTCTGGGCTACAAGGGGCACCAGAGAAGCGTAAACACCTAAAAGAACAGCAAAGGTGGGACTAATTCAATTAGGTTTTATTAAGGGGCCATAAGTGAAATTGAGCTAACAAGCAATTATCCCTAGGAAAGTGTGTTAGACTTGTGTAATGTTGGTCACTTGTATCGAAAAACAAACAAACTTCTGATGGAAAATGGGCAGTGTGTAAATCACGGGTTGTCTTTTGTCCAAGGCGGCATCTGCTCAGACTGCCTCTGCCGAGAAGACCTCCACCTTTTTTGGCCTTTTGCCACTTTTATTTATAAGAGGGTAGAGAGAGGACAGGAAATGATAGCGAGAGAGAGGTGGATCAGAAACAGGAAGTGCCCACATGATCTACATACTTTATGTTTTGGAGCATGTGTGCTAACCACAATCAGACAATCAAAAACACTCTTGGTTTTTCTTAGCTGACTTTTACTGAAGATACAATAAAATGTTTAACAGTATATATGTAATTGGTATTACTGTTACTACTAAAACTCAATTAACACAATTTTGGTGATGACTCACAAGTAACATAAAAGTAAAAGGCGACTTTTAACATAAAATAATAATAATAATAATAATAATAATAATAATAAAGGATATTTCCCCCCAAAATTAAAATTCGGTCATAATTTACTCACCCTCATGTTCTTCCAAACCTTATTGAAAACAAAAGAAAATATTTTGAAGAATGTTGGTAACCAGTTAACAGTAGCCATTGACTTCAATAGTTTTTTTTCCTACTATGAAAGTCAATGGCTACTGCCAACTGTCTTAAACACTCAGGTTTGGAACAACATGAAGGTGAGAAATGATGACAAAATGTTTGGGTGAACTATCAACTACTAACAACTACTAAAATCGATTACCAAAATTTTGGTAGGAAATTAGCATGGCCAGACTGCAGCCAAGGCCTGTGGACTGTGGTTAGCCAAGTAAACTGTATTATCAGCTGATTATGGCCTTGCTCGAGTGAGTGTCCTCCTCGAAGAGATCAAGCCATCCAACTCTCCTGATAAGAGTGACACCGGGCACTCGTGCCGGCTTTATTACCATGCCCTCCAGCCCCTCTGTGTGTACCCTGCTTTCCCTGGCTCTCAATCAGAGACCACTTTAAAGTGCCACCGGTATACAGACGCACACAATATCAACAGCTCCTAAAAGCCAGACTGACAGTGCTGCAGACAAGCGAACCACAGCTAGACAGATACAGACCCAAAAGCTGCCAGAAGTGTTTAGCAGCGATGTGTGAGTGTTAATGTAGATGTAAGCTCTGAGGATTAGCAGTCAGATAGATGGCCATAAGGAAGTTTTTCCCGCACCTCCAAGGCCCCCTTCCTCATTACATTACACTGGCTTTTAAATCATTTACTCCCTCGCTCTCTCTTTTCACTCTCGCTCTTTAGCTGTGAGAGTGTGAGTAATCCCATCAATACTCTCGGCGGGCTTTTACGCTCTCTTTCACACAATGGATTCCGGCTCACTCAAGCCACGGCACTCTCCACCCCGCTCAAAAGCCAGGTCGGCAAACTTAGGCAAACAGAGCGGCGTCTGACAATTAGCCTTAAACCTTTAATAGCGAAGAGAGCAACGCGTCGTGTGTGGCACCGGCTGCAGCTCCTTAAATTGTCAGTGTGAAAGTGTATTCAGAGACATTGTGTCTCCTATTCATAAAAACAGATGTATTCATTCCATGGGTGTGAAACGGCTCTTCCTGCAGGAGGGGGATAAAAACCAGGGTTAAATCCGTGATAATCCCACTAAGAGTTATGATGACCTGTTGTCTTCACAAAAGGGCTGTGAAATGATCATAGCGCTGGATCAGAATGCACCCATTGAGCCCATCTGGATTAGAAAAACCTGCCTGGGCTCCTAAACACCTTTAATAGATTAAGAGAAGCCTATGTCTTTATGTATTCATACGCTCTGCCCTTTGTATTCTCCTCCTTTAATTATATATGGCTTCAAAACACCTATTCATTCAGATGAGAGATGGGATAGAGAATGTGCAGAAACAGGAAGCCAAAAACTCAACTAGTACATCTGGCATTAACATGCATTTTTTGGTGACAAGATTGTGAAGTGGATCAAAAATATGATGTTTTCAACATTGATGATCACAATAAATGTTTCCTAAGCAGAAAATCAGCATATTAGACTGATTTCTGAAGACTGGAGTAATGATGCTCAAACCTGATTACACTTGAAATGTATTGTAGTGAATTTAAATCAATTTGAATAAAAATATATCTGGCTGAAATGCATCGTAATGCCATGTGAAAAGGAGACCTGAGATACAACACTAATACAAGTATATATTATAAAGTATATATAACATGAATATGTCACTACTGAGTTTGGATATACATGTGTTTAAACCAGTGTCAGATTACAAAACCATACAGCAGCTTTCACAAGCCCACATATGATACTGAGTACACAGGTGCTGTGTGTGTCTTGCTAATGTAGAAAGGATCCATTGCATTGATGATTAAAGCAATAGGGGTAATGTTGTGATTGGTAAGGGTATCGTCAGCATCAAACCCACTGGTTTATATAGAGTCTGCTTCACCTTTTAGTGATTCCTGACAGAAGTGGGGCTGCTGAACTTGTCCCATCCACCTCCATTTCCAAGTTCAAGCCACTTCTCATTAGTTGCTCTCAGAAGCCCTCAGAACCCCATAACTCAACATCAAACGTCAGCATTAGTGAACGGCACAGCCGCTCCAGCCTCTGCGGTTCTCGCTTGCTGTCCGGGAAATAAACGAGGGCAGAAACGTATGCGACCTCGCTTGGGACAACACTGCTGTGTGTTTCTCTTTCCTCATTCCTTTGCTTGAATTGGGGGCCGCGGGACCGCGTTAATAATGAAGAGCGCCGGAGCCCCAGCAATGATTAAAGGCGAATGATACGCTTGACGCAGAGCAGACCCTGCAGGGTGTGACAAACTGGTTCACTTTCTGACAGCTTGGGCGAGAGAGCGCAATCCCATGGCCCTGTTTGGCAGGGTTCACACACATACGCACGCAAACATCCAAGCGTTGATCGGTCGAGTCTTTCACCACTCACGCCGGAGTGAGGCACATTAGCGTAATATATGCTTTTCGGTTAAACAGCAATCACATAATAGGTGTGTCCCGATGCTTTCCTAATAAACGAAACGGATGGAGTCCGTGTAAACAGAACGTGGCCTAATGATGGAGAGCGAACGAGCGAGAAGCCGTTTTCCACAAGCCAAAGTGGCAGGGACGCCTAATTGATATGGAAGAGTATTGTATTACGCTGTAACTTAATGAGGCAGACGTCTTGTTTATGCTGAGAAGCTAATGTGTTTCACAGCTACTTGAGTGCATTCATTTCCCTGACAGGCTGGAACGTATCGAGCCCCTCCCGTGCTTGCCGGAGCCAAACCCTACGGGACCACACCGAACCAAGAGCAAAACATGATGCCAGGGCCTGACTCAACAATCAGCACTCAAAACACAATCAAACCTTAGTCAAAGCAACAACAGACAAAGTACCTTAAAGTTAAGCTTAAGGTAACCGTCAAGATGGTTGCTGTGCATGGAAAAGGTGTAGGTAATCCCAGTTGGCAAATTGCAATATTGGTAGATCATTTCAGAGAAACAGTTATGGATGTGCTCAGACTTGTAAAATTAATAGTTCCAACTCAGCTTTTCATAAAACAACTAGTTGTGCACCAGGAAATGAACAAAGAATGTCTAAATGTTTCTAAATTGAATCAAACAGACTGCAGAATGGCAATTTGAATGTAACAAGGTAAAATTTTAATGACAAATGATTAACAAAGACAACATTTAGAAGAAAAAAAACATAAAAACCCTTAGTTTGAAGGTTTATAGGCCGAACGATCGAATGAACAAATTATTAAACGAACGAAAACTATTGAACAACTAATGAACAATATCAAACAGTCAGGCAGGCAGACAGACAGACAGCATGTCGTCAAAGCGTACTGTGTGTGTAGATGTGAACTTGTGTCTCAGATCAATGAGAGAAGCGTAAAATCTGGCGCTAGGGGTGAGTATCCACATTAATCACAATACCGCCCATCCCAGCAGACCCCATCCATCAGACCGCTGTTGCCGGCGGAAACCCGAGCCCACGCACCGCCTGAGACTGCCAGCCCGCAGTTGACGGATGGACATGGCCTTAATCCCCACATAACACAAACACACACCTGTACTCACTCTCTGTCAGTCTCACACACACATACTTCTAATACCTCAGAGCAATGAAGATGCACAAAATACAGTGTGCATTAGATCAATGCATTAAATTTAAAATGTAACATTCCTGTTACATCTGGTCTTACTACAGGAACATGTCCATGACATATGAAGGACTTTGTACTCATAAAATTGTATTTTCAACATTAAACAGTTATGGATTACACTTTGTGATGCCTAAATTGACTTGTAGCATTTAAAGGATTGATTTTAGATTTTAATGTTTTATTTTAAATGTATTATAAAAAAAAAACATTATATATAGTTTTAATACTGGTCATTTATGGCTTAAAGGCCATTACGTGAAAATTAATGACTGACTTAATTGGTACAAGTATATTAATTATATTTAGTAAAAGTGTTTTATTATCATATATCCAGATACCGATCTGTGTAGAAAAGTGTACAGTGGCCTCAGAAAGAATATGGAACTTTTTGGACATTTTAGAATGTAGAAAGATAATAAAATATCTAACCAAGAGGCTTCTTTAAAAAATGTATAATGGACTCAATATTTTTAATACTTTTTTTGATTTTAAGTGGATGTGTGAAGTCTTTTGAACAATACTGCCTGGTTTCAGACAAGGCTTAAGCCTAGTCCAGGACTAAAACGCATTTTTTGAGCATTTTGTAATATTTATCTTTAGTTTAAAGTGTGTTTGTGCTCCTTCATTAAAATAACTGCCATGTATAATATTTGTTATATAATGTGATGTAATTCTCACATTTGATTTTGAACTGAGTTAAATGTTTAAATACTTTTTAAAGCAAAGCATTTTAATCCATGCAACAAGTCCAAAATATGGCGAGCATCTCTCTCTCTTTGTCAGCATTTATTTACAGTGTTTGCGCTTCCGAGGGTCTTGATAGTTCACACTTTCAGTCAGGAAATGACCCAGCACAAACATAAACTTGCGCTGCATTCTGTTTACTGTTGGTTTAGTGCACGATGAATAAATAGCAGAACGTTATTTAGATATTCTCATGCGAGCAGCAATAAGAAGTCATGTTCAGGGCACTCTGGGGGCTTCGTGATCTCATTTGTGATGAGGAAGGACGCTCAGACAGACATGGCGACGGTGATTCCTGCGTTTGTCCAGCTAACTAAGTTAGTATCGCACGGCAAACAATTTGTCTCATGTCCACCACTGGGGGAGGAGAGAAAACTAGAGAAAGTGAGAGAGAGAGAGAGAGAGAGAGAGAGAGAGAGAGAAAGAGAGAGAGTGAAGACGTGCAGAGGACAGAGGTCTCAGCTGGCTGTGAGATGGGAGGTTAGCGCTTTAGAGTTCCCCCCTCGCACAGACACGTCCACAGGGCCCTGGCCTTGTCAGATGGCATTATCTATCAGACTGGAGATGTGCACCACAGAGGCTGCACTACGGGAGAAAGTGATCTGATTGATTGGAGCCACTGTTACACCTGACTGGAACAATGGCCTGATTGGCCACCAGGTCTGAGAACCATGGATTATCCTCTTCAATGACAGACCAGTGGCGGGCTACAAGGTTAAATCAGATAATGTTCGGAAAGATCTTTATACGTTGTATTTATAAAACTGATTCTGTAACTCAAGCTCTTAAATCTGATTGGTTAAGCCATGATGAAATAGCTAATAACAGCTAGTTATTAATCTTATTTCTTCTGCTGAACACAAAAGAAGATATTTTGAAGAATGTTAGAAACTTAACAGTTGATTACCCCATTGACTGCCATAGTATGGAAAAAAAAAATACTATGGAAGTCAATTGGGGCTAATCAAGAGTTTGTTTACAGACATTCTTCAAATAAAAAACAACTTTTTTTGTCTTTAGCAGAAGAAAAAAATAATAACAATACACGTTTGGAACAACTTAAGTGTAAGTAACGGATGACAGAATTTTCCTTTTTGCGTGAACTGTCCCTTTAACTGGTTAATGAATGACTGTTTAAGAGTAATGAGCATGATTCTAAAGGCAGCTGTTGACATTGGCCTATGAGTGAAGCAGTCTCACTTTCCTCTCTCATTGGATGGCCGAGTGATAAAAACCTTATCATTGTTATTCAAAGGGCAATAACTTTACCCTTACTATTCTAAAAAAAAAAAAAAAAAACTGCAGCAATTGAAGCAGAAAAACAAGCTGTGGAGCTAATTAAAGGCCTAATTTAGAAAAACATATTGCTTATAATCACTTACAAACACTTCCTGCACCGTGCCGAAAGTTCAATTATAGGTTTAGTGGAGGCGAGCACCGGACCGCCACGTTCTGATGTGGCAGCGTGAACCAGCGCCTCCCCGCAGTAATAACAGCCCTGATCTCCAGACTCAAGGGCCATACAGGGAAAGCACCACCCGTACTGCCAAACGATCGACCCAGCAGCCAGCCTGCAGTCCCCGGGGTCCAGGAAGAGGTCATGGCCCACTTTGGCAGTAAAAAGGGCAGGCAGAGAGGATTTTCATTTGGACATGCTGCAATCTGTCACAATCCCATTTGATAATGAGAAATCACAGCCTAATGTGTCTTTAATCTGAGCGTTTTCGGGTTATTACACAGACTGTGCAGTCACCATTATATTTCCTCTCTACTGTCAAGTTTAAACCCTCTTAAGTGGAAGTAATCTTATTGGAGAGACAGAAGTGGGAAGTAAAGTCTCATCAGGCAGTGAGTTTAGGACTGTGAGTTGCCGGACACTGAGGAGCATCTGATATGGTGATTGTAGCCAAATCCAGCCATCCACCTGGGACTTCACTCATTCTCTCCTTCCATTCCTTTAAAGCTGCTTATCCCAGCCACAGCGCACCGTTCCAACCGGACAAACAGGACTTGTCTCAAATCTCCTCATTTGGGAGTCCAGAGTCTCCAGCAAGACGGGCTTAAACCAGTAATCTAAAAATCCAACTATTATTTAGGATAACTAAAACGGCAAAGGACTTCAGGGACGGATATATATTTGTGCTGGTAATACACACAGATCTGCTTGACACTTTCACAGCTGTTATCTGATCTATGCAGTGTGTGTATGGTCAGGACGGACAAGATTCTGTAACACAACCAGTTACAATAAACACAAACACACACATACAAGTGAACCAAGTTAGCATGCTTGACAATTTCTACGGCAGCTTCATTTGGAACTAATCACGGACAACTGTTTGAAATACCTGTAACATTTTTTGAGCAAATTCACAGATATAATTATAGTAATTGAAGTATATGAACAATCATAAATTAGCAAAGATTTGTAACATGTTATAATTTAAAGACATTGATCTAAATCCGACAGACAATCATGTTTCAAATTACGAATGAAAAGTTGAATGAAGGATAAAACAATAAATAAAATAAATTCTGTTATGTCAGGGCAATAACTGATATTTACTGATACTGATATTGTACACTCTAAAAAATGCTGGGTTGTTTTAACCCAACTTTGGGTCAAATATGGACTAACCCAGCCGTTGGGTTAATTTTTTACATTACATTTTTAACCCAACATTTCGGGTTTGTCCATATTTGACCCAAAATTGGGTTAAAACAACCCAGCATTTTTTAGAGTGTAGAACAATGAATATAGATAATCATAATATTCTTGTTTATTTAACTAAATACATATTTTGGATAAATAATATACATTTTTTTAAAAAGGTAATATTAATAAAAATACTTTTATACTAGCGTTTATACTAAAGGCTAGTCAAATCTATTGGCCAGTGATACAGCTAACATTATGTGTGTTCAATTAAACCTGTCTTTTACTTGTAGAAAGTGATGTAAAGATATAAGACAGAAATGTAATAAAAGTCCATTACTAAATTAAAGGAGAGTACATCATCTAAAATTATGTGTCTGCATCTGAAAATACACAAACAATAGAGAGACTAACCCTGAGCAACAAAGGGTCAAGGACTTGCAACATAATCAATGCTAAGCAACTTAAAATTAGATGTTTTAAACAAAACTTGAATGGTTAAACTGGTTAAGCAGCCAAGTGTGCATAGACATGTATGAATGCAAATAAAATGTCGGAAGCAAGGCAGCCTGGAAGGAAAAAGAAAGAAGGAGTAACGCTGAGCGGTAATGTGTGCAATGACATCTGGGACTGTAATCAGCCGGACGCTTTCAAGATCTGCCAAAGCAAACAAGGCAATAACAAATCCACTTTACAAATCATCGATCTGCCCTGGACCAAGCCAAGCCAAACACAGGACGACAGAAGTCTGCAGAGCAGGGTCAGTCTCTTTCTGTTACCCTTACAGTCAATCGACCCCCTCAACATAGTGTCACACCATCCCACCTACTGTTAAACACACCTATTATCCACGTGATCCTCAAAAACACCTGTAAACTAGATGGGACGTTTGGCTCAGACAAAAGTCTATTCCCAAAAATGTGTGAAACGTCCAATAGATAACATCTAAGTTTGCATCAAAGTTGCGTGTGACGCCCCAATACTCCCATTCTTCATTTCTCACCACTTCTGCCAGTGCTTTTTATTGCAAAAGGTGCATAAACAAATAAACAAATATTGTTTTTGGAAGAACTGCATATTCAAAAAAGCATACAATGTACCCATCAATGATAAAGTACTTCCAGATGGAGAATAATAATAAATGAAAGACCTCATAGATTTTTCTGAGGGGGTGACTGAGTGCAGAAATGAGGCTCTTGCACACGAGTGGAAAATGGAGATGGTTAATCTGATTTGAGAACAGCCCAAGCAGCAGCGGTGGTGCTGAGGATGCGGTTAGAGCCAAGAGAACCGAGCACAACTGGGATTTCTGCAAAAAATGCGACAAGATGAGACATACTCAGAAAGTATCACTTTGCGACTTGAGTGAGCAAATGAGGTTAAAGGAACAACTGTCTAAGACCTGGATGGTCTTCCAATTGCTGCTTGAAACTGCTAATCTCGAATCAGATACCAGTATCGTCTGATAAAGTAAAGATTCATCTTGGCCTCAATATGAAATGAATAAGAGGCAAATGGAAGAGTTGTTTTTGCTGAGGTAGAGCATAAATCGCCTGGTCAACTCACACCACACATGCCCAGGATGAGTGATGCCTCATTGGCAAGGGCCTCTGTCTCCACAGCTTGAAACAAGAGCAATGATTCACTAAATGAAGATCCAGTTAGAGCACAAAAAAGAGGCAAACACAGCCCCCAAAACCCAGCAGTAGGACAGCGTGTCAGAATTAGAGCTGATCCACCGCAACGCAGCCCGCACCAGAGCCAGGCTTTCCCCTGATCAAAGCAGCGGTCAGATTTCCTCCACTCAGGCTGCAGGCACCAGAGGAGAACGAAGGTATAGCAGCACTCCCCTTCATCAGCACATGGGCTAGATTTTCAACATTTCGGGGTGTGTGTAAGCAGTACTGAGAAAGAGGTGAAATACTGGAAGCTGCCACATCTGCTCAGGCTCTCTGATGGACAATGGGCTCTGAGCTAACGTCTGAAGCAGCGACCTCTTTACAAAAACCACAACCACATCATCTGAGAGCGGAAGAGGGAGAAACAGAGAGGGAAGCTGGAACTGCCTCATTATATCAGCCTGATATCATCCTAACCACGGCCTCAACGCCACACCACTACAAACAGAGAGACGCAGAGACTGATGAGTGTGCAGAGACAGGAATCTGATGTGTTTAAGGGGAAAGACCCTGACATAATCCACTGCAAAGGTGGACAGATGGCACAATGATCCTTTATTTAAGATCCTTTATTCGCAGTAATGCTAATCACTCTATAAGTACTAATCTAATTGAGTGAATCTCATGAAAAAAGTCAAGGGAATTCATATATTATATGAATAAATAAATATTTGGGGAAATATTAATAATTGATAGAAAAAGTCTGAAATGTAAGATCGTCACACCACAGAAAACTGTGTTATTAGCCACCCAGCCAAATTTGAATGATAAAAAAGCAAGCAATTACATAAAATAAGCTATCAAAATCTTGAAAAAAATGAGCAGTTTTCTCTGCTCTCAAACGCTGGGGTGGGGGCGTGTCCGCTGGCTGTGCTGAAACCACACCCACTGGCAGGAAAGCTGCCGACGATTATATTAGGTGATACTGCTTTCAGGACGGGAGGATGAACGCTGAGGCGGGAGATAGTCGTTCGGCCCCGTTCACCAGTAACAGCGGATTATCAATGAGGAAAGTTTATAAAACGATCCTGTGAAAAATTATCACTACAGAGGCGGGTATTGGCGGTGATCCTCAGCTCTTCATCAAGGTTGGCTCTCCACAAAATTAATCCACCTCTTCTTGATGTGATCGTTTTTAGGAAATTTAAAAAAAGACACCAATCTGTTTTGTACATGATCGCATCCAGGTAGTAGCCTATGCATTTCCGTGTTGAAGGCATAGCTAGCTAGCAAACGGTAGGCTGTAGTAACCAATAGTACTGACAGTAACTTGCGATTGAGCGGCGAATGGGAATGTGCTCTATTGTTATTGGAGAGATCAGCCTCAGTGGCCTCAGAGCGTCAAGTGGGGCGTGACCTGGGGCGTCATCGAGCCCTGTTTTAGCCCCGCCCAAAAAATCCGTAAAATAGCAATGATGAAAAACTGTTTAATGGTCTAACTCCTCATTTCAGTACTTCACAGTTCACAATCTTTGTAATATGTTTTAGCAATACATTTGTAACATTTATAATGTTTTCAGAATTTTTTTTGTAGAATTGCCTTTACAGGGACTTTAAAAAGAAAAAAAATGCTATTTTGAAATAAAAAAATTGCGTTTATTTTTTTAATTTAGCAATTTCTTTCTGAGATTGTCCCAGCCATTACTTTTCTTTCAAACATTAAAAGCAAAGTATGATGCTAAAAGTTGTTTCCATGACACTTTTCAGTTAAAATGGCCTGAATTACAAACAATGAAGAAAAAGATTAGGCAATGGAGAAAGAGGGCAAAACAGAGGCTGAATATGACTTAATGAGAGTCAGAGATCAATGAACGTGACAGAACTTGACAAAAAATAATAGATAAATAATAGATAATAGATAATAATAGATAGAAGAGAAGAGATAGAAGATATATAGTAGATAGAATAATAGATAGAAGAGAAGAGAGAAAAGCAACAGAAAGAAGGATGAGGCAACATGCTGGAACAGTAATATGAGGTAACTAAATCCAGATGGGCCAGCGAGGCAATGTGAGGCGAGGAGGCCGAGCGGCCTGTGTGAGAAAGAGCAGACGGATGCTGATATTCTGCGGCCTGCCTCCCCCTGTAGCTCACACATCAAAGAGCCCAGGGCCCAGCCCCAAGCCAGCACTGCAGCCATGACAGAAAAACAAAAACAACAACAAGTGAGCCGGAGAAAATCACTGTCAGATTTGGGCCGGGCCTCCCCAAGCTCCTTCCCCTATCATTTTCTGTATTAGCTGTGGTCTGGGTGAAGAAATCTCCCACTATGTGGGTCAAGATGCTCGGCTACATGTCGTTTTCACCACTCGGAGAGCTGGAGCCCAGCTGGTGTTGCGGTGGGTTCCGGCCTGAGATTTATACTTCCAGGCCGTTGATGAAACTGTTACTTACGACCTGCACACATACACATACATGAAGGGAGTGTGGCCAAGTCGTGATTAGAGCCGGAGCTTAATTCCAGAGAGCTGACTTCACACGTGCTCGACCGCTGAAATTACCACCCATTTCAACTTGGGCTCGGTTTCACAGCCTTCACAGACTGCGTTCTCCCCTCCCATGTCTTCATTTGTACCATAATCCACCAACCTTCTGCAAGAAGCGAAACTATTAATTAAAGCATCATTCACAACTTCAAAGATGACAAAACAGAACAGAAAAAGATCTCGGGTGAATAAAAGAACATAAAACGGGACTTTGGTCATAATAAAAAGAAAACAGAAGCCGTCAGCTACTTTAAGACAGCAGTGCAGTTCTGTGTTTGAGGTTGGAGAAAGCTTGCAGAAAAAAATACATTTAAGCCCTGGCCTTCACACTCCAGGGCTGCGTGTGCTGTGATTTAAGAGACCATGTTTTTCCACAAGTTTCTGGTCACTGCAAGTAGACCTTCTTTGATTCAGATATCCCAACAGGCAGTGTCTGTGTAAAAAGTGTGCGTGGACGGATCACGGATCCTGATAGCCTGCTATTCATGTCAAGTCAAATAAAGATAAAAACACATAAGACTGCTGCTACTAAAAAACTACAAGCAACAAACGAAAAGAGAAGATCAAGATAATTTGACACATTTGAACGTCATTTTTTCCACAAGGCAGCTATATGCAGTATCTGTAAGGGATAATCCACGGCTTGCAGTGCATTAAACTATTTTAATGCATAACGTAGAGGCAAAGAACATTTGCATTTAAATCGTTTAATGCACAACTAGACTTGAATTATTCCACTTAGAGTATATATAAATATATGTCATTTGCCAGCATTCACAAGTTAAAACTGTCATTGATGTTTCCAGCATGAAATTTGACTGAAAGGATTGTTATTGTCATAAGCTCCCACCCATTAAATCTACCATTCAGTCCACTTTAAATGAGATGGATACAGTATGTATGTGCGTGTAAATTACAAGTGTGTGCAGCCTCTCTCTACTAACAATGAAGCTGTGAGTTTACTTCAAAAATAGTGACGTTAACTTCCTAGCTGAATAATATAATAACAGTAGCTTTTATTATTTTATTTCATTATTAAAAGTTGCGGAGCAGCGTTGACAAGTTTCTGTGCTCCTGTTTGTGTATGCGTGCAGCACAATCTCCGGTCTCTGTGTGCAAATGACGTACGGTGTGTGTACTTCACACCGTACGTCATAGCACCTTTATATCTATTCTAAATGTCTCTTGATATTTTTTGTCCCATTATTTTTTCCTCATTTTAATGCTCTTATCAACATGGAAAAGTGGATCGGCTTGCTTTGTGCAATTTTATTATTATTTTTTTTTATTGAAAACAACATTCTGTGTTCAATTTCACACTAACATTGTCAAATGGAGCAAATAATATGTCACACAATGTAACACTGTTAATCAGTAAAAGGGTGAAAGAAATACTGACAATGAGGTGCTGATATTGACAAGGGGGTGGAGAATTCGCATCAAGTTGTGTGTGTTCTTGGCCATCATCAAGTGGTATTTCAGACATGCTGTGATGGTGATAGCTCAGTTCACAACGACAAAACACACAGATCACTTTGGTCTTGTCAATGGAACTATTTGGCAACTTTTTTTAAAAGTAAACTTTCCAATCAGAATCTAATGGCATCCATTTTGGCGCAGGCTCGTAAGCCCAAACAAGTGTGTGTGGCGCATAGATGGTAAAAGAAATGGACACTGCGAGCCCATTGATTTCAATGGAGAAAGTTGAAGTTAAAAGCTGATAGCCAGGTGTACTGCGCAGGCTCAAACTGAGTGTGTCATGTGAACATCCTGTATGTCTTCTAGTAGCTGTGCTGAGTGTAATCTGAATAATTCCCTTACGAATCTCACAGAGACGGAGAGCGTGGGTATTAGCTGTCCATGAGCTAGCAGCAGGATCAACTTTATGACTCTCGATGGGCTTCTCCCTCGACTTTATGCCTCCACGTCCCCCCGATTGCCTGCGAGCTTCTCCCCCTATATATATGGTAATTTTTCTACTGTGCGACGGAGAGCCGTTTCGTTATGATGCAACTGTTAGCCTATTTTTACAAAAACTGCTTCTAAGGGGCCATAACGTAAGATACTAACGCAACGTAAGATAAGTTAATAGAGCCTTTTATACATTGTCGTTTTTCTTTAGAAATAAAAAATGGACAATGGAGTCTTTGGACGCCTCAGAAAGTTATTCGCTGTCAAAGTGACATGAAAATGAATGGGAGTCAAGCATGGAATGCTAACAGCAGGAGAAGTTCTGCTAAAATGGTGGCAACAACTGTTTTGTTTGTGGTCTAGTAAAATCCGCTTGCGCTTTGGTCGACGAAGCAACAAAACGTCCTCGTCCAGTTGCAAACGCATATGAAAAAAGGAATGTTAATCACGCGATAAAAAAATGTATGCCGTCAATGCCTTTAATAACGTGTTTAACTGACAGCCCTAATGTGTATGTGTGTGTGTGTATATATAAATATATATACATATATACACACGTATACATGTACTTATATATGTACACACATTTACAAATCTCATCAAATGTATACTTTAGTATAATTGTATTATATTCATGTATAATACAATCCAGTTTATAAAATTAAATATTATGTATATTTACTTATATATATACTTATACTAATCATATATATACAGTATATATATATATATATATATATATATTTCATGTTTCTCTCAAATAATTGTCAATTTAGAATATATATTTTGTAGCATAACCAAGCATAACCTAACTAAATTAATATATAATATTTAATATTTACAATATATATAATATTTTTCCTCTCTTGGTATTCCTAAATTAAGTAAGCCATTCAATATTTTGATGTCAGTAAATCTGATTGATTAGTCCTTTTAGTTTTTATCTAAACTGAATTTTGCTTTCATGACATAATGAACACAACTCCCTCCACTTTGTGGTCTATCTATGGATGGTAGCTGGAGGAGTGTGTGTGTGTGTGTGTGTGTGTGTAACTGGCCAGCTTCAACTGTGCTTTGCAGCCCTGTGCCCATATATCAAGCCTCCCGCCGTTCTGTGCCTCCTTCCCCGCTGTGCAAATTTGTCCAATTAGCCACGGCCCCACAGGGTGGAATTCAGTGTGAAATGGGCCTGCCACTGTCCACAGATTAACCAACAATAAAAACCATTTCACAGACACGCCCATTTACAGCCCGGCAACAGCAGCACTGCTGGGGCAAGATGCGGCGTAACCTCCCATTACCCTAAAATCTTAACCAAACAGCCAAACGTCCAGCCCAGGGCCTCTCCTGTGTCTAGGTGGCTATTTTATCACCTATTACTGATCACCTCACACCAATGACCCGCGCACTGACATAAAACCCCGCGAACAGGAAAGATTAGATGCATAAGAGCTTCACGCATGTTATAAGAGGCTCCTGTCTCTGTGGATCTGTTTTACGCAGTTCAGGCAAATTATTTTAGAAAAATAATACATCAACAGTGGGACTTTGTCATATTACAAATTATATTATCTGTATAACAAACAGAAAAATGAATGAATATTAAAATGAGTAAAAAAAAAAAAAATCAATGTAGTCACAGACAAAGTGAATAAAAAAATTAAACGAAATACAAAACAACCATAAGAAGAGTGCCATTATTTTGAAGAGCACTTTACATCAGTAATGATGATGAAAGTGTGTTATCACACATACTTGTGAGTTGTAGTCCAGCAAAATTCACTGAATTTCACTGAAACAATCATGAATTTCAAAAAAGTACTTTTTTAAGGTCTTAAATAAAATTAAACATTATTTTTTAAAGATTACAGTGCACCAAGGCTCTCAAGCCAAAATGATACATACAATTAAAAGTTGCTTTGCACTCTCAGGAGTGTTGCAGTATGGCTTGACCATTCTAGACATGACTAATCAAATGAAGACAGTCTGAGACAGAGTTCCAGTAAGGTGCTCAATACTTTCTGATAAACAAAAGAGCATCCATTAGACTCATGCACATGGTACTGCGCTGACATCATTCCCCATGATTGTATCAGTATTTTAAGGAGATACTGCAGGCATGTTAAAAAAAAAAGGAATCTGGGTCAATGGCCTGATAAAGTCTGAAAAAGACAGGATTACCAGGAAACTTGGAGGATTCTCCTTCCTGTGTGCATACCATAAAGTTGAAGTTAGAAAAGAAAGAGAGGGTGAGTGAATCATGATGGCTGCAGAGATTCTTTTCTGCATCTGCCGCCCTTCCTAGTCTCAGCTGAGCTGTTTTGACAAATCTGGCCGTGTTATCTGGTGAGGTAAATCCGGCTAAACCTGGTGGTAATGTCTTCGAAGTGAAAGAGATTAATAAGTAACCATTCCAAGGGCTTTAGTGCGGTTAAGATTCTTAACCCATTTAACCTCCGCTGGAACGCAATCAAATCAGGACATGAGAGACCAAAACAGCCCCTCGGCAGAGGTCCAGACATGATATTTCTCCATGTTCATTGTATCTCGTGTTGTAGGTTAGCTACTGTAAAACAAACAAGCAAACGAATTAAAAACGATCACTTTCCAGTTAGCCAATGAGTTTCCGAGACCAGACGAACTAAAGTTTGATGACTTTGTGCGCTGTAACGACACAGGTGCCGTCTGATTTAGTGGGAGCAGATCTGTTTCTCATCCAGCTGATGGCTTTCCTTGATTTACACTGGTGTAATTTTTCTGCTGTGGGCGCGTTGATGTTGTTTTGGCTTTCGTCTTTGGCAGAGCTGATTTTAGTAATCTAGTGCTAAGAGCGAAGGGGCGGGGGTAGAGGCCTCTCCTGACGCTTCAGCAGGGCGGCCGTTTGATGTGGCCTGCATGTTTTTGTTCTTGGAGCGCTGTACATAATGAAACATCAAAGGCCCACCGTGACCCTTATAGAGGCCAGGCGGAGAGAGGACACTTAAATCATCCGAGCTGCAGAGGTCCACCCTCGCTAGCCCCTCTCTAATGAAGATCAGCCTCCGTTCACTCTCGCTGCTCAAGAATGACCACTTCAGCTCCTCCTGAATGAGTCCCCTGATCTGCAAATGTACTTAATCGCATAAGTCAAACCTCACGAGGCAAAGTAAAAGCTGAGGGGCAACGCTCAACGCTATTTCATCTAGCTTTACAGCAAACGCTGGAATATTAAAAGACCAAAATCATGTTTATGGGCTCAGAAGAGCTTAAAACACTGGTCATGGTGCTGAGGAGCATCAGAGTGATGAAGGGTTTCACAGAGAAAGATGCCTGTATACTAAATGAATGAACACAAATGTTGTGATAATGGAAACACAGGAAAAAAGCAATATTACTCGATTCAATTCAGACTACATTCACAGTATTATCATATTTCCTAAGTACAAAAAACACAGCAAGGGATGAATTCACTAAAGCCATATATTTCAAACCTTATTCTCTCGCTAACAAACGAGGCAATAAAAGTGCTCAATAGCGCTATGCCAAGTTTCAATTAAATAGCCTAAATGTTTTTTTGTTTTTTTTTTCAGTGCAAATAGGCCACTATTCAACGTAATTGTCCTTATTGTACAATGTGCCTTGTTCACAAACTATATACAATATGTGTTTGCATACATACTTTAAATGGGCAGGATTAATTAGGAATGAACTGCATGATTAGGAATCATTCATATTTAGCACATTTTTTAAGCAGATCTAATTATTTTTGAACCAGGAACCAAAAAAATGGAGAGAGTATGTGAAAATAATTGGCACTATAGTGTATATCTGATATATCGTATATCCGTATATAGCGATATATAGTATATCTGATATATCAGAGAGTACAATTCATTCTTAAAAAACAAAAATGTCTTATTTTCCTCACCCTCATGTTGTTCAAAATAACTTATTTTTTTTCCCTCTGCAGAATATAATAGATATTTTGAAAAATGTTTCAACTGTTTTGTCCATTTAATGAAAGTTGTTGGGGCTAAAACAATGCTGGACTTCATTGACTTTCATTGCATTTTTCAAATTCACTTTTCTATTCCACAAAAAAATCATACCGGTTCTGACATGATGACGCAGAGTAAATTATGACAATGTTTCACTAATTTAAATTAGTTTTAACATTTTTTGCCATTAATAGTTTTCTAAATATCAAACTGCAACAACGCAGAAAAATGCATTTGATGCAAGTGATATGCCGTAATCAATACATGCTCCGGCCCATGAAAAGACGGCATCAGTATTGTGAAGAGCCTGCCAACATGCTGACAATGTTGGGGGGTAAACACATATTTTAATTCATGTCTGTTTCCTCTCAAAGCACAGACTAAGCCATCCAGCCCTGTCCGCCATCTTGACATGTGCATGCATCAGGCCGGCGCTCCAGTCTAATATTTCCTTAATGTAATGGGGTTTGATCTGGGGTGTCGGATGTCCGATATTGTGCTGTTTTATTACTGTAAAGAGTGCTGAGGGACTCTCGGGTTGAGGCTGGCAGGACCCTCTCCCCTCTGCTCCAGCACTAGACACCGTTGTTAAAGCTTGTCTGTACGGCCCAATAACCACAGACGAATCAGCACTGCAAGAGTCTTATGGAAACTGATACACTCCCATCCGAACACTGCCTCCGGACACTGGATACTTATGGAGAGTATTAACGCCAAACCCTGCTGGACCACCTTACCCGTATTATGCCAGCAACACACTAACGCACACAGACTGACTCTAGAGAGACCACATATAAAGTCTATGTGCCCACATAATAATCTAAAAAACCCACAAATACAATCACATGCACTCTACATGAGACCATACACAAAATTATTTTGCTTATAGAGGGGATGAGGTATGTTGTTTCAGAATCTAGTTGAGTGCTTTTTTATTCACAAAACAAAAAAGCATGTAAATGTGTATTGAACTACAATTTTTTTCCCCTTCGGAAAATTACAATACCTTATATCAGCTACTGACTCCAAAAATATATTATAAAAAAAGCAAAAACAATAGAATAAAAACATCTTTAGATCTTGGTTGGTAAAAAATGGCTGAAATTTGACAATTTTGAGGAATATTCACAGCACACTATGACATTTTTTTTCACTGATATATCTGATATAAGAGAAATATCACATAAATAACATTAACTAATTGGTATTATCATTTTTAGTCTGCTAAATGTGCATTTAAGTTCAGTAGGAACTCAATTTGTTTAATTCTTTATTATTTTATTATTACACTGATTAACCAACAGTGAAAACGCTTAAAAGATTAAATTATCACCAGTCAACAGATCAATGATTAAACAGCCCTATACAATGACACAAACATAATGATACAACATCAGAACAATTTCATAATAATACATCATTAAAGTAATATTACAGCAGATAATCCTGATGCTAGAGAGATCTTTCAGGATCAGAGAAGGTATTTGAAAATGACATTTGCAAATAAATCTCAAACACACATCCTCGGACCTGACAGTGGATTTATCCAAAATGATCTAATTCATATCAAAGGTTGGGGAGCAGAAGGTTGGGCCCCAGTGATCTTTTATTCTAATGCAGCATTTTACAAAGCTTGTTATTGACTTTGATGTTAAACCTATCCGGGAGAAACGTTAACCATTGTATTGACTGATCAGAGGGAGCACTCAGCATCTTCATCTTCATGTATAGCCTGTATTGATTGTTTTAATATACTCCACTCCAGTCCACTGCTTAAACCAGGAGATCATTCTGCTTTATATTTGCAAAGTAACCACTGAATCTGGTTAGCACATAATGTCCATGCCAAAACACGCATGCTGATTTACAACAAGCT
Organism: Pimephales promelas; assembly: GCF_988280905.1. Taxonomy (NCBI): domain Eukaryota; kingdom Metazoa; phylum Chordata; class Actinopteri; order Cypriniformes; family Leuciscidae; genus Pimephales; species Pimephales promelas. Next base: position 20,713,653 of record NC_142784.1, read on the forward strand.
TCCAGTAGAATTCCAGATATCCAAAATATCCAAGACACTCAGCTTGTAAGTCATAGTAAAGGCCGGGGAAATGACCTCTCCAGGTTTAAGCATCAGACACAACATCCTGCTTCTGTTCAGCAGACCTAACGCTTCAGACAGACAACCTCCTGCCATGATGGATGGCGCTGTGACAACTTGCTCTAACAGAGACGGACTGATTCATTCACCACCAGCAGGGGTGTCTAGCTGCACCCTGACCCACCTCCTGCCCTTTCCGTGGGCCCTGAGATGCTGCAGCCCCATAGCGTCAGCGGAGTAATGGATGGGAGGCCGGAGGCCCGCTGACAGCTCTTGAAACATGTGGCCTAGATTTTTCAGGGAGCCGGCCGTCAGCACAAAGCAGCCCCATGACAGTAGAGCTCTGTCACTGCCACACGGATCTGCCGATCAGCATGCGCCGAAGCTACCTGAACCAGCCGCCACCTGCCCTGACACTTTACCCTGATTGGGACGACAACTGCAACAGCTGGCCGGGGATTAGGTGGGCCTAGCACGGAGGGTCATGGCAAGCCAAAGCCAGGCCCGGCACCTGTCACTGGCTCAGACCTGACTCCATCCCTCCCGCCCTCATCGGTTAGTGCTGATGCCTAATAGGCTCGCATACGCTTCCCTGATCCGGCCTACTGGGGATCAGCACCGGCCACTCCCTCTCTACTCGATATCATAGTGCTGATAGCCATTTCTACATGATGAGGCTTAGAGTTCCCACACTGCTTCTGAGCTGGCAGGGATCAGTGAGATATTAATGGGACTTATCAACACATGTGGGTGCAAAAGGGACGGCAATTTTACGCCCTGATCCGCAGGGGTGAAGGCCAATCCCAGAGAGAATATATCCGCAGTAGCACAGGCAGCTCTCAACACCCAGCCTGAAAACTCAATCAGAGCAAACGTAAGGACAGATGGAATGGAACCATATACTGCACATAGTTACACTTAAACATGGGTCAGGGACATATAAGGGACCACGATAAAAGTCACATATTGGTCAATTAAATTAATGCGTCCATGTTAAAGAAAACAAATTCAAGAAAAGTTTAAACGACTCATGTGGCGTCAAAGTCAAATTATACTATATTCTTACACAGCGAATACTTGAATACATATGAGTGTACGCATCACTCGCCATTTCTTCTAAAAAAAAGTTTCTAAATACGTTTGATGTAAAAATTGTATATTGTATAAAGTTATATCATAAATCAATAAATACAAAAATAAGTCAGACCGCAGGACACTTTCAACATTTTCAATAACTATAAAAATATTATACTTAATAAATGAATACATTTTTAATTTATTTATGCTCAACATGGAAGAGGTGTACTAAAGTCTATGTATGAACTGTATTTTGAATGCATTTCAAAATAAATGATAAAAAACCTAAATTGTGTCATTGACTTAAATATAAATTCAAGGCTATATGCCTTTCAACGTCACTAGGAGAGTGTCAGTTTCTGTGTGTGTTTACCTTAAGCAGCACGTTGATTAGATGACCAGTGTTGTTTGGGTGAAATTTTAGAGGCAAACAGGTGGCCGAGGCTAATTGAACTTGAAGTGACCTCAAATACACAAGCGTTACATTAGATCTTGTCACAAGAGATGCTTCCAAGAAAGATCTCAGAGGGCATGTGAGAAGAGAGAGAGAAAGTTGTTAGAAAATAGAAGCTAATCCCCTATTGCCCTGCTCATTGTGATGGGTGTCAGAAGGTCACAACCAGGCTTATTCAAATGGCCCATTAAAACAGAGAAACACAAACACTGGTTTGATGCCTCCCGGTTCCTATTCACACAAGTGACACAAAACAGAGGGGTTTAGCCGCTGGAATTAGCAGGGGTTACGTCTATAGTGATTCTCAGTCATCCAGGTCAGCCCAGCATGATCTGCAGAGGTTCATTGAGGAGCTTCTGGACACATTCTCCTGGTCTAAGAGTGATCTAATGGATGATGAGGCTTGTTTCTTCTTAAATGGGTTATCCCACTGTAGCCATTTGAACGCAGTGTGAGCGTGGTTGCTTGGCCATGTTGGGTTGCAGTGCTACAGACTCCCTGGGCAGAAGCTGCCCTGAGTGACAAGAAGCAGACCTGGTTCTTTGCCTTTCCTCACCCCCAACTCCCCTCGCTCCATCCCTTGTGACGCCACTTTTAACAGAGGAGCCTCTTACACATTAAGGCCCCAGCCACTCCAGGCCTCTTCCCAAGGTTAGATTGCATTACACCTTGGAGAGAGAACGGAGAAGAAGAAAAAACTTCAAACTTCTTTTGCAGTTGCTGCCTGTTCTGCCGCTCAGAGGCCATAATGGCAGTCATTAAGTGAAAAACGATAACTCGAGCAGATAAAACATTCTTCAGGCCATGAGATACACTCTCCTGGCATTTTTCAAAGTTGAAGTACCACGCTATGGGATGGGGGCACAAAGGAAAAAGGGTGGGCTGGTTCAGGGACATATTCATTAAGAGCATTAGGTCTCAGGAAAGCACATTTCACCTAGAAGTCAATGGTGTCTAAGTCTAGCAAAAGCAGGACCTTTAGATTCGGGGAGCCTTTAAAGTCACACAAGAGCTCAAAAACTACACTTACATAAATCACCAACAAGCATTCGCGGAACACAAAACATCCATTCTGCTCAGAAATATCAATTCCCATTATTTAATTCGACTGTTTATACACTTGAGCTGGGACATAATGAATGTGGATAGAGGACGTTCTTTTCAGGCACAGACTCTGAAGAATACCACAGATTCCACATGTCAGACTTCAAAGTCAAATAGTTACTCGCAATTAGAGAGAGTGAAGCCTGTTGGATAGGCAATAGTTAGATGCTCCATTCAGATAGTAGGGGACAGTAAATGGAGCCCTTTACCTTCAGCCGTCACTGATCTCAGGTTATTTAGTCCATCATGGATGATCTCAGGAGATTCAGCATACCTGGAGACATTGCCAAACAGTGCTCTTTCTTCTTTTTAAATGGCTTTGTGACTTACAAAAAGCATAAATGTATGGATATCACAATCATTATGAACATGTTGGATTTTTTTTTTAAAAAAGTTATAAACATTGAAGGGGCCATATGTATGAATTTTCATTTATAAATTGTGTATTTATTGCCAATGTGTGAAGTTTGTGACAAAAAAAAACAAAACAAAACAAGACCTTTCCTGACTAGTTTGTCTTGTAGACAGGAAGAGCTCCTAAGAGCCTTTCTTCCGTTCAATGACACATGAAATGAATGCTCTCGCCGGGGGCGGAGTGAGCGCACAGTTTTTCGATGTTCAGGACAATGCCACAATTGCCATACTGTAATGTCAATGTGTTATGCTACGACAAATAATTCATTCAATCAAACTATAGTCTCACATCACCATATATAGTCTATAGTCTCAAATATACTTTAATCAAACTACCATTGAAATTGAAAAACTGGTGCAAATATATAGACAAGCTATGATCAGAACGCATGCATCACATATGTATTTACATATTCATTTAAATGTCGCTCAAAGCAGTGTGAACGGCGTTGGGATGTTTGCTAGAAGTATATCACTGCAAATGTATTTCCAACTTATCGGGACCTTGAAACACGTTCAGTCTCTTGTACGTTATGTGTTTATGAATGTGGTCTTGATCTATGAATGTCTTAATGACCACTGGTGTCGCTAATAACAAGGTACATTAAATCCAGTTAATAATATACATTTAAAAGTATAGTACTCCCAAAAAATTTAATTCTGTCATCATCATTTACTAACCTTCATGTCGTTCCAAACCTGTATTTATTTTTTCTGAGGAACACAAAAGGAGATATTTTGAAAAACGTTGTTAACCATACAGTTTTGTTTCCCATTGATTTTCAATTCTATTTTTCTTTCAACAATCCAACGTTTGGTTACCAACATTCTTCAAAATATCTTCTTTTATGTTTCACAAAACAAAAGTCCGATTTGGAATGACATGAGGGTAAGTAAATGATGACAGAATTATCATTTTTAGATTTTTTTTTTCTATAGTTGTTCTCATTAGGAAGTCGTTTATATAGCCGCAGATATGTGTATTTAAATAAAATGTAATAAATGTATAATAAATTAGATTTATATTATTATAATAAAATATAATACAATTAAACTGATTAAATCTGATTAGAAACTGATTAGTTTTTTTAAAATGTATTATTTGAAAAATATATATATTTGTATTTTTTATTGTACCAACAAAAAAGGGTCCATTACCCAAATATATTTATCACCGTGAAACTCTTAATGAATTAATATAAAAAATATACAAAGAATATATTTATGAATACAAAATGAAATGAACAGATCACTATAATCCATGACAGTAAATTTAATCATTGAACCCAAAACGGTGCATAAATAAATAAAATAAAATAAAACTGTGAATAAAAATGCACAAATGTCAAGAAAAGTCAAGAATTACCCTAAAAAATGAGTTTAGGTGAGATTTAGTGTTAGTGTATGGCCAAGAGATTGTTTACTTGGCCACCCCAGGCATAGATAAACAATCAAAGCAGACGACGTGAGATATAGGTTTATTCTCTTGTGGGAGGAATTCTGCCAGTCACCAAGAGGGTCTTGTTTGCAATGTGTAGCCTAATTAATTTGTACATTAAAGCTGTTCACAAAAAAAAAAAAAAAAAAAAAGAATCAGATGCATCTACAGCTGATCCAAAGGCAAACTTGAATGACACAATAGTTCACTGAAACTTATCTGGAATGGTATGTAGTAGCAGAGCACTAGTTGTAATAAAAAAAGCAGTTATCCTGCTAAAAATGCATTCAATTGCCCTCAACAGAATCCATCACATAATCATAATCACCCCTCCTAGCCAGCTGCTCAATCTGGAGAACGGCTCCACCGACGCCTACAGAGGGCTGAGTCACCAGCACCTTTCCCCAGCAGCAACGCATGGGTGGTCCACAGCCTCGGGCCACAGTCGCACACAAATCACACTCTAATTGTTGTAATTCTACACATGGTGACAGTTTTAGACCATGAAGCGTGAGGACCAGTGCCGCTGAACCAGTTCGCAGGCAATGGGAGGCCTTCCAAGTGTCAAAGCTTTCTTAAGGGCCACACCACCCGAGACCGCCATACATCATCAAAGCTTTCTCTCTGCAGGAGCATGAACAAACAGCTTTGAACAAGTCATTAGCACAGTTTGTTGATGAAAGAGAGGGGATAACGTACATTCGGGGAAGCATTTGGTTTATTTCAGCCTTGAGGAGAGTGGGAGTGGGGCAGGTGGGGCTGCCGCCGAGTGGTGTTGAGAGGTCCAGACAATCCTGCTAACCTTGAGCTCTGTGAGATCACTTCCCAATTCACTATGACTCTATCAAGTGCATTTCCTTCCTCCAGAAGATCTGATTCAATACCTCAGCACTGACATATCTTTGTTTTGTTCTGATAAGCGCCAAAGTGTTACGGATGCACTGATATTACAATTACAAAGAATGTTTTATGTGGTGATAAATGATACTACACTACTATTCAAAAGTTGTTGTTTTTTCCTTCTGTTTTTCAATTTTAATATTTGAAATTATAATTTATTCCAGCGATGGTAAAGCTAAATTTTTAGCATCATTACTCCAGTCTTCAGTGTCAAATGATCCTTCAGAAATCACTCTAATATGGCGATTTGGTGCTCAAGAAACATTTCTTATTATTATCAGTTTCAGGATTATTTGATGAATAAAAATTATTTAAAGATGTATTCAAAATATTTAGTAACATAAATGTTGCAACTGTTCCTTAAAATATTAAAATTTACTACTATCTTGTCTAGATAAATTAAAAATAAAACACTAAAAAGTAAAATCAATTATTTTATATATTCTTATTTAGCGGTGCACATAACTACTGCCATTGCGTGGTAAAAACAAACTGTGCACAGCAGAATACGTGGAACGCTTTTGAGAACCAACATTTTTAGGGACAGGGACACTGGAGTAGGATTTTTTCACATCTCTGGTAAGATAGCAATCATAATGATAAGTGTGTTCGGATGTGTGTTAGTATATCCGGTCCATGCATTTGGTCTAAAAGTGACAGCAGCCTAATATTCCTCAGGGCTGCCAACTCTCAAGAATTCAGCGTGAGACTCATGCAATTGACCCAATTCACACCCCCGATTTCTCACTCTAAAGTGTCAACCCAGTCAGCCAAATGCCTGAAAGATGAGTTTATCTTTATATCTACCTGTTGAGCCACTCGTAATCAACTAGCGAGAGACCTTGCATGTACAGATAGTGTTTTTAAAGTTTAAATTTAAGTGTACAATAGATTATGGTAATGTAATCTAAATAATAAAAAACAGGGGAAATGTGTATGCACAATTAAAAATCAAATCATCGGTCAACACCACCTTTATGTTACCGATATATTGTGTACAGGGCCTGAAGTTAATTTTTTCGGACACCGGCCACTGTGGCAGGTGGATTTAAAAATTCACCCGCCACAGAGACTTTTTACCAGCCATTTTTTTTTTGCCTCATAAACGTAAAAAAAAAAAAAAAAAAAACAAACCCGGGAATTTCACAATATTGTTCTTTAACTTGTAAGAACACACATTTTAGTGCTGTCAAGTTATAATAACTCTAATAACATACATAAAAAAAAAATATTTTTATTCATTGATTTTGACAGACACACACACAACATATATAGTATATACTCAACAGATAGACCTACCGCAGCTCGTAAACAAATCACACGCGGCTGTGTTGATGGCGGATTTAGTCACGTACAGGTCTTACTCTTAACAGCTTTTAGTTACAGCGTTCAGGAACGGTTAAATATGAACTAAATTAATAATGTTATTACTGATAAAATTACCGGGTACCGGACATTTTCTCACCGGTTCCCAACTCCCAACATGCACAGTTGCACACGCACACACATCTGTGCAACTGTCATTGATTGTACTGTAACCTACAACAGCGACGCGTTACATTATCTCATCCCATCTCATCAACAGTTTAATACTCGCACACGTAGTCAGAAAAAGAGCCTCATCTTCTTTCTGATCGCATGAATGTTACGAAACAACAGTCGCTGTCATAAATCAGTCGCTCACGAACCTTGCCATTGCCGCCGATTGTTCACTTTGTATTAAAATGTCTTCTTTACTTTTATTTTTCTCATCCTCGTCTTTTTGTTGGCTGTTTGTTTTGTTTCAGCTGGCCTCTTTACCCCAGTAATGTGCCGCCACATTTTAGCTAAAGTCCACCGCAATAGCGGACTTCGTTGAAATGTAAAAATCCTAATGAATCACTCAATTCTCATTGGCTACCCGCCAATGTGGCAGGTAGATTGACAGTGTTACCCGCCAATAGCAAAATTCACCCGCATTTGGCAGGTGGTCGGGTGTTAATTTCAGGCCCTGATTGTGTAACCTTGGTTTGTGTCCTAAAAAAGGATGATTTGGCTCTTTCTACACACCCAAGATAATACTTATCCAACTTAATCTGTCAAACTCTCCATCAAAGCTCCATTATGTAAGCATCCTTAGTGCTAATTGCTGTTATTTGACTCACAAACATCAATTTCTACTGATGATCTGCGGAAAAAGCTTTTGTGTTTGTGTAAAATAATGTCAAGGTTAAATGTGAAGAGGCGAGGAATCAGTCGCTGTGGCTTAAGACGCTACTGCTTTGTGGTGAAAGAGGGAATGGGTCTGGCAAGGCCAACACTGCCCTTAAATGCCCTAATTGATGGCCAGTACTTCTTTCCAACCAAGATGGTGACAGTGCCCCAGAAGATTAGCAGGACCACCTTGAAGTGGGAAAAATGCTGCTCAACTCATTTGATTATTATGTCTCTGCTGGCCGCCAGGGTTATATTTAAGCATTCCCATAAAGGCTGTCAGAAATAAGACTTGGGAATGGTCTGGCCTTAGATGGTCTGTGTGTGTGTGTGTGTGTGTGTGCGGACAGAGGAAGTAGCGTTTCTCCTCAAACAGCTCAGTGTGTGTTTAAGGGCAGCTCTGGTCAGAGCTGTCACACACAGTGGGATAATAATAGGATGTGTTACGTCCATAACACAAACAGTTTCCTTCCCACGTTACGTGGGCTGGTGTCACTTGGTTTATCACTTCTTTTATATATATATATATATATATATACATGTTTATTTATTATTTTATTTTTACTTATCTTCCAAAAAAAAATTCTTCCCCTTGAGAACTTCCTTTAAGAATTCACAAGAAAAAAAAGAGTAGAAATAAGAAAAACAGAAAATAAAAACAACAACGCACCCCCATTGACATGGCTCCCAGGCATATGGACATGCCTTGTTTATCTTCAATTATAAATAACTTTGGGAAGTTGTGGATCAATACTTTCCCTGTGACATGCTGAAGAGTAGGAGGGACGTCAGCATGACCATTCTAACAACTTTTTTTGACAAATATCTCTGTGACTTCACGCAATGCACAGTTCCCATGGCCCTTCCCTACAAGTATAATGAGAAATACATCACATTCACTGGAGTCCTTTGCAATTCAGAGAGAAAGACACTGATTTACAGATTACAGACCAAACTTTGGCTGTGTTTAAATGACCAACACATACTGTAGAGTAGACGGTGGAGAGTAAAGACAAGAGGTTAGCGCTACTGGTGTTTTTCCTGGAATGGTTTCACTTTTGAAGGATTTCCTTTGGTTTCAGCCAAAGATATCATACACACTTTATTACATTCAAAAGCTATCATTAGGACAGGATTGGAAACTGTAATTGGATTGTGATGGGGAAAAAAAAGTTGTCAAAATATAATTATTTTTAAAATACGGGGAGAAAATGTCTGTGAGCCAACACAATGATACTGTTCAGTCTCTATACCCAAAAATAGGAAAAAACAACAAGAAAGCCATTACTTTACGCTGACAGACTTTGCTGGAAAATAATGAGGTACTCCGGAGATCTGTTTAAATCCCCTTGTGTGAATTTATGAGAATCAGGATCATATTTATCTCCAAATGGCAATTCATATAATTAATCAAAATGACAAAGTGTGTCTATAAACAGTTTAAATAATCTTGATTCAGTCAGATTTCAAATCACAGTTGAAGTTCTGCCTGTCTTGTTAGAAAAATATCCTAATCGTTTACCACTCAGATTGTCATCATCTGAGTGAAAAAAACATACATACCTAAAAATATGCAACAATGTTTTAAATAAAAGGGTTATTTGGGATATGAGGGGTGTGGGCATATTGAAAGGCCTCTCCTATGAGCCAATATTAGAAACTACTGTACATGACCACAGAAATACAGCTGACTGTTTGATTTTTCCAAACAATGCAGTGTCATCAGAAGCAAGCGCTGTCTGCCCCGGAGGGTTCCGACAGCAGAGCTAATAATAAGGAAAACATGTGGTACCTGATACAGGCAGCGGGAAATGACAGCGAGAGTTTGTGACAGAGAGCATTTGTCTGCGAGCGTGAGAAAAAATAACGTGTGTGTGTGTGCGCATCAAGTCCGAGAGAATGTGTTGTGTGACGCTGCATTTCCGTGCAGACATCGAGGGCCCTTTGTTCGGCCGGACTGAGTGTGAGCAGGATGGCCGTCTCCCTCCCCAGGCTCAGATTAGTCTCAGCTATCTAACACAACAGATACTTTGTAAATGCAGTCTCTCTGTTACTGGAAAGCTCATCATTGCTGGCTCTCCGGATCCCATTCTTCCTCTTGCTTTCTCACCTTCGATTCTCGGTCTCCCCCTTTGAGTTTGAGCGAGATAGATTTAATAAAAAGTGAAGCGAAAGCGAGAAGGGACTGTTTAAGCCATCTCTGGTGCTCTGACATTAAACAGCGCAGTCTGCGGAGCTCGGCCCAGCGGCCCCTCTAATCTGGGCTGATTTATGGAACGCTCTTCCTGTGTCTGCGCTGGTGGGGAGGGCCTCAGATCCTGGAGACAGCCTGGCGTCCCCTGCTACGGACACTCCACATGCACGCTATACCCTGCCCTCCAGCCAGTCCTACACCGGGACGTCTCTCACACACAAACACACACACACAGAGTCTCGGTAGTGTGTACACACACTGTTTGTATCACATAATCATACACAGATGACGATTATGATGCAATTGTAAACTTGAGGTATACACACTCGCAGAATTTCTCAAAAATACAACCACCCACCCACCAAACAGATCACAAAACACACGAGCTTGGGCCAAACAACAAAGCCAAGAGATATGTGAGCCGGTTTATATGGTTAGCTGTTAAATCGCCCACGTCTTCTAGCACAGGATAAACTTTGCAGTCTAGAAGAGAAAGAAATAAAGAAAGTTATGTGAATATTTTGTATAGACACATTCTCAGACTGCTGATAATTGTTACTCCTACACATCAGAGGGCAGAGGAGAGACAAATTGGCCACTGATGGGCGGCTCTGGTCATTCGTTTTTGAAGAGATTGTGAAATATAGCTTGATGAATGTGAGAAGGATGTGTTATCTGTTTGTTTTCTGCTGGCTGTGGCACTGCATGATATGGCAAATCCCATTCATCAGAATGTGCACAGACATCTTAATGCAACCCAGCGTCATTCATGAACTCTGGAGCCCTTCTCTCTAAGTCGAATCTGCCATGAGAAAACAACAACCAAATATGTAGAAGAAAAAAAAAATGCTTCTTGGATTTATTTTTTTTACGTTTTGCTCTAAGGGCGTACAGTATGTGATGTAATCTTGGCCAGTGACTACGTATTTGAGCAACAAGACTATACACTTTAATTGTGGCATTGCTTTTACACTGGGGTCATTTGTTTTTGCTCAGCAAAACTTTTTTGGTAAATTTTTTTTTTTTTTTTTTTTTTACAAATTATAAAGTATTATAACATATTATAAAATATATGCACATTAGAAATATAAAAATAAAAATATTTTTAAATTACAAAAACAAATACAATATTTAAAGGCCACGTTCACACAGCAGCAGATTACAGTTGTTAGTCTTGTATTTTTGCTCTTAAGGTTACATTCACACACAGTTTAGTTATTTACAGGTGAACTGTAAGATTTGACGGATGGTTATATGAATTTTCAGTTTTATGGATATTCCCATCGTTAATATTACCGTACTGTGGTCACTGTCACTTACTGGTAAGAGTATGAGCTTGTGTCCCATTGCACTTTCATTCAATACTTGAGATGCTATGCTACTGTAAGTTGCTGTGTGAATGGTACATTATGAAACTCACACCTGTAAGTTAATATTATTTTAAAATGAAATATTTCCTAATAAATTCAATATAAACAGTAAATATACAACCAAAATGTATATAATATTTTACATGTTTTATTTATTATATACAGTATTTATTTGTTATAAATGAATTACTATCAAGAATGGTTGAGAACAAACAACTATCTGAAACTACTGTATATTGAAGAATGCCTGTGACACCCAATACTGTTGTTTAAGTTGGCAGCTATGTTTTGAGTTAAAAAATCATTGTAAAATCAATGTGAGCTGATATTGGATAGACTCTTGAATTGGATTGCCAGAAACATACAGCAACCATATTTTATTTGCCTGATATTTGTGTTAACAAACCTCAAAAGGGGGACCAAAAAATTACCTTCAAATGACTGTACCATTAAACATGTGTCTATATCCACGTAGGTAGGTAGCTGGATATAAAAAAAACTTCCGTAGCTTGAATTATCATTATCATAATTTTCAATGTCACCATTTTATCTGCAAACTTGCTGACTAAAATGTCTCAGGGTTTGAAAACCCACCACTACACTAACCAGGTGTGAAAACACTCTTATCTTGTTTTGACTCTGAGAGCCAGCACACACCTTAACACTGAAAGCAGTACATTAACACCGAAACTCTAGTCCATTGGCTTTGCTTTTAATGAGGATTGGAGCCATTCGTCTCCATTAGATCGGTGTGTCCAAGCAGCAATAGCCATTATCCCCTCAAACTTGTATAAACACACGTGCTGACTCGCCTCACATGCATCGATCCTCCAAACACACACACGCACACCCTCTTACGGGAAGGCCGACAGAAGACCAGCCAGGATTGTACTGGTCAATATCACTTACACCGGGAACCTAAGAAAGGAGCTTCCACTTCTGCGGGCAAACACTCGCTTTATTTGGGAGCATTTGGACACATTAGCGCTGACGTTTGTTTGAATTAACAACTGGGAGCAGTTACAGGAGCACCTTTCAACAGACTGGAAAGCTTGACAAACTTTAAACACCCCAATTAGTGCTACGTCGTGTTTTATCGAAACACGTTGGGTTAATGTTATAAAACGCGAACCGATAACGACATTTAACGTTAAAAATGAGAATCTATGTGGCATATTCCGTCTTTGATGAAGTGCCAGAGTACCTGTGAGTGATTTGGGATGACTAACGTGGGATAGCGTGAGCAAGGGAGTAAAACAAGACGAAGAAAAACATTGTTATAACCAACAGGTTGCCTCTGCGTGCATCTGGCCCTCTTGAAGAGACAGCGAAGGATATGCTACAGGTTGCCCCTGCTGTGTTTTAATTGCTTCTGAGGGGAACTGCGGCCTGATTCAGCTTTTAAAATGAAATTGGCGTCATAATAAAGCAGAAATCATGGAGCGGGGGTTCAGACAGAGTTCAGCACTGAGCTTCACTCCCAAGTACGGAGCGCGCAAAAGCCTCATCATCCTCCGCCTCTCAGCGTGGGGGCCAAAAGAAAATGGATAGTATCTGTCTCTCTGACAGCGAAGAGTTACTGTGTGAAAACTGCATGCTTTATCAGACTCTCTGGTTCTCAGAGCCAGGCGTGCGGCTTGAGAGAAGGAGGCCTCGAGTTCAGCCAGAGAGACTAATTTTAACCTGCCACTGTGAGCTGGGCCCTGCTTGGTCGGTGGGAAGTTGTGGAGGGGGCCTGACCCTGCGGCAGGAAGAGAGCCTATCGACTCTGACTGTCTCTCAGTCCGAGGCTCCCGCGGGAAGAGCAGCCTGGCAGGACACTGCGCCTCAAGTTCCCACCCCTCCACAAGGCCCTGCCTGGCCTTTGCTGCTCGGCAGAACCGTTGGTTCCCAGGCCGGCACCCTATTTCCCAGCCAACCCTTTCTCCCATCAACCCAGCCTGGTTTTTCCCAGAGCTTGCCCACACTACCGAAAGTCGACGGCAAAGACATCAGGGGTGGATTTCAATAAACAATTCAATTTCAGATTCACAATTTAGAAGATCTCATATGTATATAAACCATTCTTTCTTAGCTAATTGCTGTATATTATACAAGGAACCTTCCAGCTATGTACATTATGAAATATATATATATAAATATATGAGTCCTTTTAAATGATTGACTAAAATGAATTTTCATACTGTAAGACCCATTTGTGTGAATTAGACTGTACATGTACTGTACTGTAGGTTTTAATATATGAAGGAGCCGGTTCATAAGAGCAATTTGTTCATGACTTGGACTATAATGGTTGAGTTGTAGGTTGATTCAGTAAAAAGAACTGATTTTTAAGAGTAATATTGTGTGAATCAGACTATACAGATTACACTCTACTGTACTTTACGTTACTGTGAGGGTTTAATTTACTAAAAATAACCAGTTTATGAGTGTCATTTGTTCATGCATCAGACTGTGGGTACGTTGTAGGTTGGTTCATGAAAAATAACTGGTTAATAAGAATAATGTGCATGAATCGGACATTGCATTTTGGTGGGATATTGAATATTGTGCTATGGCAGAGATCACTCAAATGAAAACGGAGATTGTTATAAATCAGATAATCAATATTATTACCTAGCTCTAAAAGCCAGGGTTGTGGGGTTGTGCATATCAGGACATCAACAATGGACATCTCAGCCACAGGCTGTGCCCTACAACAGACTCTGCAGCATGATCGAATCACTTTAATGAGACATCTACAGGAGTACATGTGCGTTGACAGGACGGTCTCCTCTAGTGCAGTCCAGAGCTATGCATGCGTATGTGTGTGTGCTAATTATAAAGCGTGACACCTTGAGTGAGGAAACAGTGTTGATTGAACCCTGCGATATACTGAGGGTGTTCATGTGAGAGGACTAGAGGAGACAACCCAACCGCAGAGCCACACCGGTGGGCCGAGGTGTCACAAACACTTTCTTTCCTTTAATAAGGGCTACATTCATGCCGGCAGCAGCAAACGCAAACGGGCACACGGGGAGGGGTGAACGTAGACTATACTGGCAAAAATTAAAGTGAAGAGCAAACAGTCAGCGATTGTGTTGAGTATCCAGGCACTGGAGAAATTTCTGGGGGGAAAAAAGGTTGAGCATCCCGACCCTGGAGAGAATTCTTGGAAAAAAAGGTCACGTAAAGCCTCATGCTCCTGTTAATCAGATGAGGCGGCAACACTGACACACTCTGGGGAGTGTATGTGTGAGTATATGTATGTGTGAGTGTGTGTGGTCGAGGGTGTCACTCTGTGCCTCTCATCACAAGTCTGCTCTATGATGGTTTCTGATGGCCTGCCAGGCCAAGACACAGGCCCTTCTGGTGGAGGCAACAGCAGTGTGTGTGTGTGTGTGTGTGTGTGTGTGTGTCAGGGGTGGCCTTAATTCCATTCATAGCTGAACTGATGGAACATGAAAAGTGTAAACTCTATCCCATGCCTCAGATCAACAACATACAGACACACTGGAAGTGCATTATTCACAGCACAGGCCACAGAGCAGCTGTTGATGGTTGTCTTAAGTGCAGAGACCCACTAAAGCCCTGAAGTTGCACTGTAAAAAAAATACCTTCAAAGCTCACCACGAGGCCTGCACTAGAGCCATATGGAGACTACATAAACACAGAAATCTCAAATACATGAAAGAGGCATTCGAGGATGCAGATAAGCCCACAATGATACAATGCAGACTGACTTTATTTATGAAATGACAGTGGATAAAGATCCTTCTTTATATATTTTTTTTTTACTAGTGATCTCCAGCTTTCATCTCCTATGCAACTGAAGATTTTACAACCCAAGAGAGACACTTAAAAGTGTGTTTCTTCAACAATGGACACTTTTGGTACAGTGGACATCCAGAAACACGTTTAAGTATGGGAAACTCTCCACGATGTAAATTTCACCACATCTCTATTGTGATTGTTTAAAACAATCAAAATAACATTTTGGTATAAAATGGCATTTGACTTGCCAAATCTAATTTCATAGATTGTGTTTTAGGTATCCTAAATACAAAAACATTAGATAATAAATCTTTTTGCAGCATGTGGCCACAATTACAGCTCTATTGGAAATCAAACACTTTATTTTATAAAATTGTGACATGTGTTACACATTATGCCACATATTTCTTATTAAATATGTTCTTCCTTGACACTATTATCTCTCTGATAATCAAGTACACTAACTTTCTAATAAATAAACAAAAAAACTTATTTAGGACAAAATAAATACATTAATTAAATAAAAATAAATAATAAAAGTTTTTGAAGGACTAAATAAATACATTAAAATGATTACATACAAAATAGTTTGAAGTGATGGAAATGATTGAGGAACAGTTCTTTTTATGATATAAATCTTTAAAAATACACTAAAATGGTGTATGTTCATTTAACTGTTTATATTATAATAGTTTGAAAAAATATATTTATTTAAAAAATAATAATAATATTTAAAAGAAGGATTTTCTAGTTTAAGTTTTTTCTAGTTTATCGAATCCAAGGGAACAAGCGTAAAAAAAGAAGTCTATTTTAATGTGACCTTCAGATGAGTAAAAAAAGGCTGGATTCTGCCAGTTTGAATAAAAATCAAACTGTAGAACATGTGGCCAAAATTGAAAAGAAACACCATTAAACTAATGTGTTGGTGTACCTACTGTGCCAGCAATGATAGCTGGGGTTTACTTTCTGGAGTTGTCTACCTCAGAACCATCAGAAGCATGGTGGTCCCTCTGTCATCAATTGCCCATGGCAAGCTGATTAAAGCACAGGAGGCCCCAGTGGGCAACATAACTATTAGCATACCCATGATGCTTGGGGAGGGGATTTTTGAGCTTGGTGTGATTTATTCAGGGTGTCACTCATGTCTAGATTTGAGGAATGGAGAGTCCTGACCCCTGCAGGACAAGCCTAAATGTGGCATAGAAAGTCAAAGTTTGGTTCCCATGCGATCTTATTTACCCAGTGCTATTTTGGAAGTGATTCATGCCCCCTGAGCATAGCGCAGCCTGCCTCCTCTCTTCTCCCCCAGAGCCTCGGGTTATGTGAAAATCCGAGGAGAAAAGAGGAGTACCAAGCTGACCCTCCAGGCCTCTCCAACGTCAGAGCTACTCTCGGCAGGCTGTGTGGCCAAGAAGAGGAGGTGAGGGGTATTATGAAACTGAGGTGGAGGAACTAAGGAAGGGCCAAAACCTTGCACTTCTATTTCCTGACCTGGCAGTCATTCACAAGAACCCTGTTAAGATCTATTTCCAATATACACCGGCTTTATATAACAATCTTACCGCATTGCCTTCCTCAGCAAACTGGCCTTTCAAATGTGTAACGCATTTAAAAGTATTGTGAGTAGGTTGGGAACAGGGTTACATTTTTTTTTTTAAACCAAAAGATATTTGGTCCTGTTAACAGGTCTAACAAGTGCATTATTTTTCCAATACAGCGACACTGGAACAACACTAGTAAGTCAGCCGCATGAAAAGTGAGCTGGTTCTTTATTACCAATAAGAGATGATTGGATGATGGTTCTCACCTCTTGGTCAAATCTGATCTTAATGGGGTTTAAACTTGAAGATACTTACTCTCTCTTGTTCCTGAGGGATATTGCATTCCCATGAACTACTCGCACCCCCATCTTGTAACCTGTATTTGTTGCTCATCAGTAACTGAAACAAAACATTATAAATGAGTGCATAATCTGCACCTAGGACAGTAGATGAAAGAACTAAAGTTTGATAGTGTGAGAGTTCAGCAAATCAGAGCCCTTTTACTCCATCTCACCCTGAACAAAGTCTACCGAAATCCCGGCTGTCAGTGCATCTTTTCTGGTGACTCTGATATCTTGAGAAGTTGCATGTTGCTTCCTGATCAAAGCACTCCACAATCTTCTTTGCTAATTGCACAATTATCTCCAGAGTGCCTTGAACGGCAAAGCCCCTTTACAGGACTGCATCTAATGGCAGCGGCTATCAAAGCGCAGCTCTTGTTTTCTGATGTATGGCCACAGGCTTGGCTTTTAAGGGAAGCACAGCCTTTAAAGGATGTCTCTGTTTTAAAGAGGCTGCAAGGTTAAACCCCTTTAAATAATCTGGACAAATGGATCTAGTTAGGTGGTCTACATGTCCACGCGTACAGAAAAAGAGAAAAACATGTAGAGAAGTGGGACAAGGATCCAACGTTAGATGGAAAAAAAAAAGTATTGGCCCATTATATGTGTGTCAATGAGAAGCCATTGTATGACTGCACAAAGCATTTCTATATAATAAAGCAATAAACCCGTGATTAAATCTGCAGGCAATATAAATACCTAGTTCTGGCATGAAACTCTTGGCCAAATGTAGGCCAACACTCTTATCATGTCGATAAGTCTTTGACTCATTTGATAGCGATCACATCATTATCTACATGGCACAGCTGACAGGTTGCTGTTGGATCAGAGTCCAATGATCTGAGGCTCAACATTCAAACAAATACAGGGGTGTTGCTGGTTGCAGTGTGCAGTGCATTTTCAGAAACCCTCCACCATCCCTAGCTTCATCTATATCGTTCTGCTACAGGGGTTAAATCATATTTGTTACATTTGCAGCAGCAGCAGCAGCAGCATGTCTTACATGCTCACATCAATCGGCAGTAGCAAGTCTCTGTACTTGCTCTGCAGCAGCAGCAGCAAAGTAGCAGATCTATTCCACCAAGACCAAATACATTAAAATTGCCATATCCAATACCAATCTCTATTAAATCATCACTGAAGAGGCAGGCAGACTTCCTCCTCTTCACAGCCTCGAGGACAAGAGCAAGCGTCTGATGCAACAAAGAGTACATCAGCATTCAAAACATCTGTCCTGTCAAAACACTCTCTGAGCTGATGTGTAGCCTCTAAAACACAAGAGCAGCCATTCCTACTTTGGCAGCACAATGACTACAACAACTAAGTACCACACCGAGAGGACTCGCATTTCACATCAAACGGTAAAACCGGTCAGAGTAAACGGATACGAGACACAGTTAGTTTTGTTGGCAACAAAGAGGCTGTGAATCCACATCTAATTATCTCAAGGTCCAGAGAAAGCTAAAGCCAAGGACTGGAGCCAGTAAGAATGTCCCAAACACACATACTCTGACCCTCGGATTTGTCACACTAATTTAGACCTTCTGTAGGGGATTTAATAGGTGAGTCTTAAGGCCCTGACACATCAAGCCGTTGTTGAGTGTCTACTAGTAGCTTAGTATTTGTAGTGTGTTCGGCACAAGAACTCTGACTGGCTGTTCAGCTTACTTTCTTACTAGATCATTACAATATGCAAATATTTTCATAACGACATGGCCGTCTGGGTTGTTTTAACCCAATTTTGGGTCAAATATGGAAAAACCCATTGTAAGCCAAACCCAATGTAAGCCATTGGGTTACATTTTTAAATGACATTTTTAACCCAATGTTTGAGTTTGTCCATATTTGACTCAAAATTGGGTTAAAACACTGGGTTAAGACACGCAAGACAAAAGGCAATGGCACAGTTGCTAGTTATATGATGTCGGTTTGGTGTCACAGCCTTTAATTGTGAAGCAAGGTAACAACCAGCTGTCCTTTGGCTGGGAGAAAAAGAACAAAGTTGCCAGAGTCAAAAACCCCCTTCTGTCAATCTAATACCTTTATAATAAGCTTTCATGGAAACAATTTAATCTCCACACACTTCTTTTGTCTTCTCAAATAGCCCGTTATAGACATAAAAGAAACTGAGCAGAAAAATGTAATCCTTTTCATCCTTGTTCAGTTTGCAAACTGATTGGATGCTAGTTTAAGCTAGTTCTGTTAGTCAAGGCTAAGAAAAATGTTTCTAATCAAGTCACATTCATTCAGGTTAATTCAAAAAGATGCCTGTCACCTTGTCAGTCATGTCCGTCACATTGCCACCCACCAAAGCCGACTTGCCAATCGTCTTGCAAAATTCAGCCGGGAAATATGGCGTTTGGCTTAAAACGTTGGGCTTAACATGTTGAAAATAACCTTGCTGAACAAAACAGGCTGTCTAATGTGGTGCTTCTTTGGTTTAAAGCTAAACATCATTCTGAAAATAACACTGCTGACCAAAACAAGCTGTTGAAAAGTTCTTAGATTGATAGAGATTCTAACCATCAGAGGAATTTTTTCCAACATACCTCTCTTCGCCAAGAGCAGAACTGGTTGGACTGTACTGGGCTGTAATTAAATGTAATCCATCCTGCACATTAACAAAGCCCACGTGTACTTTATGAAAACCATCGAGGGCAGAGCCAAAGCCAGGCAAGGACATTGCAACTTAGGTTATACCAACTCATCAATATGAGCTCAAGTTATGACTACTAGTCACACAAGCAGCACCATTATTGTATTTACATGCACAAACAGAGTGAAACGAAAAGTGGTCTCTACTTTTGCCAGTTCTGGATAAATAACCCCAAAAAATAGGCTATATATAATTAGTCAGTTATTGCTTTTCATCAGTTAAACAAAATAAAACATTAAATTGAAAAATCATCACAATGCATGCATTCAGCACCCTCAAGAACTAAATGTGAGTGCTCTTCACTCATGCACAAAGTACACCAGGCACAAATGCTTCCTGAAAACACTTGGCAGAGTGTTTCTTCATGATGTACCAACGCGTTCTCATCCTAGGGCGTCATATACTGACACTTTTGAAACTTCGTCTACTATAAATCCAATGCACATGGCACCCTTTAGCGTCATTTTAACCCGCACAGAGCTTTGTTCGGTTATGGTAGGTTTAGTTCTGGGGTAGGTTTAGGGTTAGACCACTAGGAGGCACCTTCTGTATATATCTGCATCTCATACTGATGCTAAAGGGTGCCATGTGCGTTGTAGATGAAATGTCAAAAGCGTCAGTATATGACGACTTGGGATGAGAACGGGCTGGATATTCCCATTCACACATATGCATACAAATGGATCGTGAATATGAAAAAATGTATGACGTCTAATACAGATGCCCTTTATGCTCACGGTTGCATCAGTAGTGACGTCACAGACTGTCATCTGTCATCAATGACGTTATCGTGTTTAAGCATGTGCTTCAAACACCGGTCACACCAGAGGCATTCCCCAAAGTGTCCTCTAGAGGATGCAGAGAAAAAAAATGGAAAAAAAACCAACAACCTACATAGTGAAAAAAGGGATACTTTGCCATGAGGACCAGAAAAAGTCAAAGCCAGGCAAGTGCAATTTTTATATATTCACGGACAAAAACTGTTAGCATTGGTGGTGTGCTAAATGCCAAACATCTTATGTGCATACAAGATTTTATTAGCTTTAAATGATGGCAGTGCAAAAGAAAAGGTCGAGAGGTTCCTGTGAGTGGTTTGGGTGTTCCTCCATGTTCTAATTAAGATGGCAGTGAGTGTTTTAAAAGCACAGGAACAGACCGAAACACAGATGGCAGATGGATAAGCAAGGCACAAATTTCCGGATGAGTATGAACTGGTGAGAGGGCTCAAAGGCAGCGAAAGCAAGAAAGTGAGAGAATTGCACACTCTGCATCTCTCTGCATCCTCAGGCCGTGGTAATGCTTTGCACAGGCCGGCTTTTTGAAGGTCACCCGATAGCTGCTCACCCAGCTGTTTTAATATTTAGTTTCTGCGTCTCCCTTTTTTTTCCTCCTTTCTAATCTGTCACACTCCTGCAGATTATCACCAGAGGCAAAGATTACCAAAAAAAACATGACAAAAAAAGAATTAAATAAAGAGGAATCGCCAAGCTCTTAATCCTGATCTGTAAGAAGAGGAGGACGAGGGTAGCATCATCTCTGCGTGGAGGACCGCCTGCAGACACACGCATCAGCCAGTGTGACTGACGCACGGGAGGAGACCGATAGCGGGATGCAGACAGATTAGAGCTGAGCTCAGGGGTGTGAGAGCAGCGCTAGGGGCCATGGACCTCACTGCTTTGGCTTTGATTTACGACAGGCCTGAGGGGAGAGCTGGACCGGGGCATGAGCAGAGGGGGTATAGGGTTACCGGTCACCGTGTGCCGATGAACAGGTCACCGCTTCCCTCTTATTTCTGAAAAGTGAATGGTGAACATGGGTGAACATTTTCAGAGGACCCACTAGGGGGGAGGGAACCTTTAGGCACCTCACAATCCGATCTGATTAATAAAATCACTATCTATTTTCTATTCTAATGATTCAGATGTTTTGTCCTGCCCTTATGACATAAATACTCCTTGATTTAGGTACAATTATTGTTTTCTTTTGTTTTATTGGTAGTTTTATCTGTTCTGTACAGGCACTTTGGTCAGCCTTGGTTGTTTTTAAATGTGCTCTTTAAATAAATATTGTATTGTATAAATGTTTAAACTAATTATGCATCATGAAAGCATTTAGAGATGCAAGTGCGGGTCAACCTGCACATTTTCAAGCTAAGTACATATAAAATAAAAAAATAAAAAAATAAAACATTTTTTAAAAAAATCAACACTTTAAAAAAAACTGTAAAAAACAAATAAATAAATAAAAGCATTCTTGTATTTTCAGCAATCAGTGTCCAATAAAAAAAATCAGTTTTTATTTGCCAGAAAGAAATACAAAATTTAAAGCAAAAAGTTTTTCGCCAGAAAGAAAAACAAAACTTTAAAAAAGCTTTATTGCAGAGATTTTTTTTTCAATTGATGTCCAAGTTTATATCTTATCTTTAAAATATAATAATAAAGTTAAAATGAGGCTTTGTTGCAGTTTTTGCAATTGATTTCTTCAATAAAAAATAATGCATGTCTTAAAACAAAAAGATGAATGTTTTAATTTGATCGCAGTCCCATGCGATGAATGATGAAAGAATAATGTTCTTACAGAACATATTCTGTACAATGAAGCCCACAACTGCCCTTGTATTTTGCTTCAACCATGAATGCATATGCAAGTTTATATACTTATACTATTGTTTGAAGAATTCTATGAAAAATCTGAAGATAGAACTTATTTTTTTCCTCTCACCCATAGGACCCATGATGTTTTACAGGTGGGTGCTCTTGAGCTCCTTATCTCCCCTAAATCCTTCTCACAATTGGCTGCTTTCAGAAGCACATGCCAAAGCAAGAGCCGGCCACTTTTCAGCACCTCACTGAGTAGCCCTGCAGACATCTTCCTCTCATCCGTTCCTCCTTCCCACTCCGTAAACAGGCCAGCGCTGGCTGTGTTGGAGAAGGGAACAGTAAACACACAGACAGGGTTCGAGAGAGGGCGAGCACAGCGTGCATGCTGCAGTCAGAGTCCTGATGAGACCGAAGCATTCACACCAGCCCCTGACCGCCGGCTGACCCACGCGGATCAACAGCTGCCGTGCGTTTGAAGTTCCCCCTCACGAGCTCACGTTTCATTCAGGGACTTTTCCTCACAATATTATTCTGCAGTATAATCTGCCCTGTTAGATGCTTCAGTAACACCCAATCTAATTCAAACGCAGCTAAGCAGTCGCGCTAGCTACCGATCCGGCTGGATCCAGAGACCTGTTCTAAACCCGAGCAGTCTGACTACCGAGAAAGACTTTGCCACTTCTGTGTAGATACTGAAATAGGCCGCACGCAAACAGACACATGGAAGAAGAGAGCGATGAAGGTGAGGTGTGCTCAGAGCTCTTAGGGGTTTTATTCGATGTACACTAACACTTCTCTTTCTCTCTTCCATGCGTGCACAGTCAGTGGAGAGTGATAAGAGCAGTTTCTCCCAGCAGCGTCGCCTAAGGCTAGAGAGCAGCTTTAGTCATTTAGCAGAGCAAGAGAGTGAAGAGGAATAATGCACAAGCCAATAGACTATACAGCATGACTGACCTCTCTGCAACACACACACACAGTTACTTGTCATCCTGTTTAATAATGCAACTAAATGTGATTTATACTTGCATGCAGACAGATCAAATTATTGTAAGAGTGCACATTAATACATTTAACAATCCTGTGTTTTCTGTTAGGGTGACTGCTGACATATTTACTGTAGTGACAAAAACACAGCGCCTGTACAAGTCTATTCACACCAAGAGTATGTGACAAAGCAGCATGAAGCAAAACACCTACACTGAGGTCAAACTGATTAACTTGTTTTTTGGAAATAAATCTGGATATATAGTCCAAAATCTTATGCACAAACTAATAAACCTTAAATGGAATTTACATGTAATTAGCTTTGGATAAAAGATCGGTCCAATGCTTAAAAAATATATTTTAAAAATCACCACTTTAAATATATTTTTTTAAAATAAAAAAATAAAAATAAAAACGAAAAGAAAAGAAACAAATACTCAATAATCAATCAGTGTGCCCAATTCACACAAAAAAGATACTTAATTATAGAAAAAAATTCTAAACTTTAAATTTCCTAACTTTAAAAAGTATTAATAATAATAATACAATGAGGCTCTGTTGCAGATATTTTCTCAAATTGATGTGTCCAACCAATAAGTTTATATCTAATCGAAAATAACACTTCATTGCAGAATACATTTTTGTGCAATTATAAATAAATATAATTATAAAATGTGAGGCAATATGTAAAGCTATTTGGTGGCTATTAGGTCTATGAAAGCGCTATATAAATGCAGTCCATTACCATTACCATATAAACTTTAAACTATATGTGTATAAAAAATTGTTATCTTGTCAGTTTGTGCATGTTTTTTGTAGACCTTAAATCTTTTGCCACTGATTACACATTTCCCCACAATTATACAACCAATTCACATCTCCAAAAGCCACAGTGGACGCAGCAAAAATGGACAAAGGCATTTACCACAATAGTACAGCAGCATTCCTCACAACTAACACCAACTTTTACCAAGAGCACTTTTCACTTCTTTATTAGCTGTACTGATGCATTCCTCCATCTCTGCCAGTGCATAATCAGCCTTTGTTTGAGCACAGGGAACAACGTTAACCCTCAGTCTTGTCATGTAAGCTTATTACCCCAAAAGAACGCAGGGGCCATGAGCCCAAACACACAGCAGCAGGACAAGCTAATCTAGCACTAAGAGCCACCCTATACCACAACAAAACCCCAGAAGGTTAAAGGTCCGTGCCTCTTAAATGTAATGTTTATGTGTACACAACACTGTTATTTTGTTATAAGTTATGTTCGTCTGTGCATTTCTAATAAAACTGTGCGTGCGGTTATACATATTGTAGAGCAGAGGCTAATGGCCTCGTTTGTCTAATTCTGTCGTTGTTTTAGCAGAAGTTCAAGTAAAGTTGAGAGGTGAATATGTCAAGGCAGTCGCGGAAAGCCATGCTATCGGAAACGGGGCACAAACACGAATGCCGTCTGGACACTGTGGTGCGTGAGGGGGTGGAACCCTGATTCTCTCCTTTTATCTCTCAAACACCACTGGAGTGTGTCTGGATCCTAAATACACAAAACCACAAACACACATACATCCTCTCACACTCTTTCCCAGCCTCATAATAGGCTCACACATGTGACTGAACATGGCCTGATTCTTTTTTTCAAAGCCCACAAATAATGTAGTATTTGAAACGACAGCCTACGGTTTACATTCTTTCTCCAGAGGAAGAAACAAATATGAGCTTGTGGATTGACGCTCCATTTTTCCGTTTTCTGCGAATGCAGTGCTGTTGAGTGCGCGATCGCTGATGTGTCTGAAATCAGTGGAGTAAAATCAGCCAACAGAGTTGTGGTGTTAAGCTCCAGAGGGAGGGCCGCAAACCCCCTCGTCTCTGGTCTTCTTTAATCTGGGGTCTTGCACTGCTGGCCCTGGCTTATTCCTCTCAACACTCCCATAAAGATGACAAAGCCCTGATCAAAGCCAACGACTGGCCCCGGGTTTATTTGAGCACAGAGTCATTCACAGTGCAGGGAAGGAACATACGCACAGGTCATGCGGGACCCTAGGCCGTCGGAGAGTGGGACGAACCGTTTAAAAGACACTCGGAGACCTGCCCGAGTGAAAGTGACACCGAAGTGAAGGGAGGAGAAAAAGAGAGGAGAAAACAACAAGGCTTTAGCACATCGGAACAGAATTCACTAATGGAGAAGACATGCTAGTTGAGGGTGATAGCTCTGTGAAAGCCATTAGCCGGCCGGGCCCCTGAACAGCCATTTCCAGCCGCTGTTTTTCCCCTTCTCTCTCTCTTTTCTCTTCCTTCTCCTCCTCTCGTCGGTCCGGAGGAGGCTCGTGTTTCTCATGGGGGAGAGGAGGTGTGAGCGGCGGACATCTCCGACACCGAACTTGAACGTTTGAACCCACAGCTCTCACAGAGCTCAGTGGGGAAGAGGGCAAGATAAAGAAGTAGAGCAGAACGTGTGAGTGAGATAGTTCAGAGAGCCTTTGATCCCCAAACACTGCTCTATAGATACACTTTTTACAATGACCTGATGGGGATGAAAGCAAAACATGGGATCGTGGGGAGTTTCATCTGTACGCCCCGGGTTGAAAATGACAATGGCCACATGGCGAGAGCGAATCATTAGACCTGTGTGGGAAATACCAACAGAAAAGAGCAATTAGAATAGCCGGTAAAGAGATCGAAAAGATACAATGTTAGGAATAAATTACTACAACGTGGTCACATTTGAATAAATACAAGAATGGGAACTTATTCTGAATTTGTGGCCAAGCTATCTATTTTGTCATGCAGAATATTTTAAGATTTAAAAAATTTTGAAAATAGATTTTACAAAATTACAATTAAGTTGTAATATTAAAATATTACTACTTTACTCCCATAAACTACACCTTTATTCTCATAGAAGATTAAGAAATCAAGTTTCTCAAAATTGTATATTTTCATTTCAGTGGCACAAACTGTGTCATAAAAAAGACCTGGGGTATAAATTGTGGTAGAACACCGATGTCTGGGCTATGCTTTGGCTTTGGACACACTCATATACTGTATACACACACACACACACACACACACACAGAGTGTGATTCATCCTGAAGCTTTTTTGACGGGCTTCCAGACAAACCCAGCGACACCTAGCCGAGCCGCACAGGAGGGCCTGTTATGGAGCTAAGATCTCAGGTGTTAGCTCGGAGCCCGAGGACAACAGCACCTGCATGTGTGGATCTGCGTCTCCGCGAGGAGGTGCCCGACTCCACGCGGCTCTTGACTCGCACACATAGCTGCTTGAGCGTTAAAAGATGGCCTGCTGTAAATGAAAGGGGCTCTTGATGAGCGAACAACAATTATCAGCCTGGATATCATAAGAGCATCACAAGATGTTGTAAAACAGCTGTGGCCATTAGCTATACTTAGCTAATGCAGTAATGCCACTAAATGACATGATTACACTATGTTGATCTGAGCGGGGCTGAAAGTGCGTGTTGTTTTGTTTCTATACGTGTCAGTCTGGGTGTGTCTGGTGTTTGAGAGTATGTATTAATATTTGGTCTTGCATTTGCAATTGTAGCTACATCCCCTAACATAGAACATACACACACACAAACGTCCACCTTGGTCTGTCTTGTAGCCCCATTGATGGGCCCTTAAATGTCAATTGCTTAATTTACTGAAAACATGTACAAACTTGCTACAACCCCATAAATTCGAGCAACAGGACTCGGAGAGTTAATGAACAGCTTGTAAAACATGAATGGAGAGGTCAGGGCATTACAACGCGTGATATTGTGAATGAAAAGCATGTGAGAGATTGGAGGATTGTTGGCTTTCTCCCAGCCCATCTGACCAGCAGACCAAGAGCAAGGTACAAAGGGGAAGTGGGTGGAGGAAGTCAAAGAAAGAATGAAGGGAGGAAAAGTTGTATTCACAAAATGTGAATGCTGAATTTGTGTTGAACACAAAGCAAAATACAGAAATCGATATAAAATAAGAATTTCACCCTTCGAGTCACACTTATTTATGAATTTCACCAAATGACATTCAGACATTTTACTGTATATATGGTTTAAGTTTACAAATACTCATTTAGAGTTTAAATGTGGGTTTGCAGTCTGAAAGCAATGAGAAGAAAGGATTTTTTTTGTGTGTACCACAACATTTTGTCAAAACAACTGTGACTAGCATCTGATTCCATAACAGATGGAGTTAGACTCAGGAGTTAAAAGACTAAAAGACTCAGGAGTTATGAATTGAATAAGTATGATGAATGTTTAATGGAATGAAAGCAGTGAAACAACTCTCTCTCTCTCTCTCTCTCTCTCTCTCTCTCTCTCTCTCTCTCTCTGTATATATATATATATATATATATATATATATATATATATACATACATTTATGTATAGTTTTTTTAAAGGGACATAGTGTAGGAATTGTATACTTCATCTAGTCTATTCTCCATCTAGTGGAGAAATTGTATTTGGCATTCAAATGAATTGTGCTCTCTAGTGCCTCACTTTTTCAAATGCGTGTTGTATCTACGGTAACCATTATGTACTGTACCAAAGAGCTATGACAGGATGTCTTCTAATAGCACTTCGTCGAGTGTTCCTGCTTCGGGTGAACAGGTTTGTTATTTCAAACAAACTGCAACTTGACACAATGAACAAATGAATGTTACAGTATGAATTACAGACTGTGACTGTGCCGGGACAGTGACGAGCACCTCACACTGCTCTGCTCTTCTGTTTCTGCTGCTTTCAGTTACGTGACGCTGGCTCCGAACGAAAACGCGTTGGCCTAGTACTTTTTGTCCCTCTCTGCTATTATAGTTTTTCAAGATGGCGGAACTAAATGAAAGCCTCCCTGGATCTACCCTTCCCATGTATATAAAGATAATAAATTCTTCATTTACGAGGATAAGTCAGATAATTGGCAGAGGTGTTTGTACACCATTGAGGACATATTTATGAATAAAAATATTGATTTTAGATAATAAAATATACATTGTCCCTTTAACTTAATTTTGTGAACATTGTGAGATGTGTGTTAATTTGTATCAGCTAGCCCGGTATTTGACCTCTTCACTTTAAGTATAAGCAGCCACACGAAGGTCAGCCAATCAGTGTGAGGGACACAAGGGCATAGTGAAGAACGTACAATTAATTCAATCAGTTTAATTGGTGGGGGAGTGAACACACAGCCTATGTGCTGAAAGAGAGGAGCAGAGGCAACAACACTCCAAAACACACACGCCCAAACACATAAACGCACATACACACACACTCAGAGTATGAGCAATCATTTCAATCCTGTTCCCTGAGTGTTCAGGAGGACAGACACGTCCGTCCCTGTATCTGACCCAGCTATCACCTATTCTCCTCTCTGTTCGGGTCTTATCAACATAGCCCAGCGCTCAGCCAACGGCTCAGGTTACACGATTTGGTGCAATTGCTTTTAAACTGACCCACACTCATACAATGAAGCTCAGTTAAGAGGAGATGGGAAACATGAAAGCCCCCTGTTGATGTCCCACACTCTCCCCCCTGCCAGGTCCCCCTGGCTTGACCGCATATACCCTTCACTGTGATCAAAAGCAGGAATTTGATTAAGGCAGATAATGGAAGACGATGGGGTGAAAACAAACTTTTGCAGCTGTGCCACTTCGGAGGGGACGAGACGATGGCTGAAGCGTGGAACACCTCGAACCGACCACCCAAACAGATGATAGCAAATAGAGGCATGAACTTTTCAAGCTGATTGCCTTCATTCCAGATTATGAATTTTTGAGCCGACGAGAGGAAAATCACATCTGATGTGTTCCATCCGGCACATTTCAAATGGTTGGGAACAGGCAGAGCACTTTATTCCGGGTTCAAATTAAGCTCAATCCACAGCGCCACAAAAATGAATTTGACTTGTCCCTCTTCTTTAAATAAAAAGCAAAAATCTGGATTACAGTGAGGCACTTACATCGGAATTGAATGGGGCCAATCCATAATTATAACATTAAAATACTCTGTGTTTAAATTGTATTGTCACAAGACAATTCTCAATGTGCATGTTGACATGATTTCGGTGTGAATAAAATGCACATATCTACGAATGTAACAGTTGTGTTAGAATTTATGACTACACAATGGCAACAACCCTAAAACAACCATAAAAACAATGATTTACACAACTTTACAGCTCAAATAATACATAAAATAATTAATACAAGAGCTTTTTTTTAATTATAAGCTTCACATTCACTTTAATAAATGGCCTCATTCACTTCTATTGTAAATGGCACACTGTCTATATACTGTATATGTGTATATATATGTTGTGGTAATAAACATTATGCAACAAACTCTGTTGATTAAGTTTAACTTGTATTGAACTCAAAATATTGCTTTAAAGACTGAACAGAGCCGTGTGGCTGTGTGCATGTATGCAGCTTGGGGGTCACAGGGGGTGTGTGCTGATAAGTGTGGTGAACAGGAAGCTGAACGAGCTAGAGGACATCATTGGAAATCGCAGCTACATCAATTAAACAACTCTTTCTTATGTGATGACTGATGAGTCTATTTCCGCCACATCCTTGTTCTTACTTGTACAGAATGGACCAGCAGAGAGGAGCGCAGCAGTTGTACGGCGCAGGCCGAGAGCTGAGCGGTGTGGCTGCTGAGAGGTGTCAGCATGGAGCCAGACTCTGAGCCTACATTCAGGGCTTATCTATTGTGTGGCAACAAGCAGACTCATTCAGGGGGACTGTGTGTCGCCAAACTCTGCTAATGAGCGTAGCCAGCGGGGCCACAATGCAACACAGGGCCCCCATTCAGGAGCACAATGCAGGGGCCAGGTTTCCACAGTGGGCAGTTGGAGTGGGGGGCTGGCAGGGGCAGCCAGGGCACTCAGCCCCTATCAAAAGGGCAAAGCCCAATCTCTGTCAGTACACACTTTAATGACCAGCCAATCAAATAAGGACAGTGGAAGGGAGGGAACGTGTGGACAGAAAGGATAAAATGAACAGAAGCCATCAAAACATATCCCATTTTAAAATTCCAGCAAATTGAACTGAATAATAGGTACAAATTATTCATATTATGAATTAAGAATTTTAATTCATAATATGAATAAATCTGTGGATTAAACTTAATGGAACAAGGGAATGGACCATTTCAGTTTATGTAATTCGTATTCATAAATTATTATTATTATTTTATTTTTCAAATTTATGAATATGAATCACAGAAACTAAATGCTTCATTCCCATGTTCCATTAAGAGCTATAGAAAATGTTTTATTAAGTTCTATTTTTTAATTTATATTTTTTACTTGTTTAAAATTCTTTAAAATTCATATTCACATTTTTATTAAATACAAATGAAAAATTAAATACACTGCCAATCAAAACAAGATGTTATTTTAATATTCCAATTAATACTTTTATTCAGCAAGGATGCATTAAATTGGTCAAATAAAAAAAACTGATAAAAAATAAAAACATTTAAACTGTTAAAATAATGTATTTAAGAAAATGATGTACCTTTCTATTCATCAAAACATTTTTATTTTTTTATCTTGGATAACACAAAGATATTAAGGAGCGCAACTGTTTTCAACATTGATAATAAAATTACATGTTTCTTGAGCAGCAAATCAGCCTATTAGAATAATTCTAAAGGATCATGTGCTATTGAAGAGAGACGTAATTGGCTGAAAATTCAGTTTTGGAATCACAGGAATAAATTACATTGTAAAATCCATTATAATAAATTATACACTTTTTAAAGTGTTTAATTGTCCATTTATATGAAATCATATAGTTAAGTTAAAATAAAATGCACATATGAAGTGGATTCATCAAAATTTCAGACAAGAGGGGAGGGGGTGATTCAGTGACTCCTTTCCTGTCTTCCTTCCAGAGAAGTTGACAGAGGGGAATTGGGGGGGGGGGAAAGTGGGAAAAAAGCCCTCTAGATGTTCCCAGCAGCTCTGATGCAAAAGTCACATGAGCATGGCGACTGAAAAAGCAGGCCATGTCAGCTCCCATAAGCCAAAGAGACGTTTTTTTGTTTTTTTTCACAGCAGCTATTTTCAATGCTCCCAGGAGCAGAAGTGGCCGGCCATTAAAACCCTGTTAAAACACTTCTGCTGTTGTCAGCGGCCGCGAGGCGGAGTACCCAGCCCAAGCGCTGAGATGCTACAGTATCTCCCCGCAGCAGTTCACTGCCGCTGTCAATACTGTGAGCAGGAAGGTGCAAGATGAGTAACAACCTAATTTGGGCATCAAAGTTTTATGGTGCTTTCTCCAGGCAAGAGTAGGGAGGGGTGGCTTGTGCCTCAGCACCATCACATGACCTTCAGTCCTGAACCTTTTAAAACCTTTTAAAATGGCCAGCTTACACTCAGAAGTATTAAAAGGTAGAAGGTAAAAGGGGAGAAAAAACATGTCGGTCTCACTTTTACAGTTCCAACCTCAGGCTGGATTACATTTGCAGCATTTACGTGGATAATAGTAACTCTCTCAGTGCTGGGTCTAACCCTCAAGAAGCTTTCTTTATTTATTCACTACATCTGCCGCATCTGGGCCATAAATGCAACTCCAGAAAACATTTGAGCAAAGTTCACTTTGCCTTTTTTGACCTCTTTTTAACACTTTTTGCGACAAGGGATAAAACACCTCATGAGAGAAAAGCCCTATGAGATGTCAGAGAGCTTTTTGCTGAGATCTCTGAGTGAGGAGGATGAACTCCCTCTCAGACTTTGAATCTCTGTGGATGTGCAGGTTTAAGTGAGGTGGTTTTTATTATGTTAAATGCATGGGCCTCCATCATGTCCCTTACGATGCTCTGGAAATGTTGGACGCTTAACCTGCAGGAATCAATATGTGGTCTAGGCTTTCGGGTAGCACTCAGAATGAAACAGAGCTGGGGCAATGCATGCACATACAAACCTCTTCAACTGACTAGACTGCTGACCACTCAAGCTGAGCAGTGAAGGCCCATAAAGGATTTGAATACTTAAAGGATTACTTCACTTCAGAATTAAAATTTCCTGTTAATTTACTCAACCCCACGTCATCCAAGATGTTCGTGTCTTTCTTTCTTCAGTCAAAAAGAAATTAATGTACACTTGAGGAAATTATAAAGGAAATGAAGGTTCTTCAGGAAAATATTCCAGAATTGTTCTCCATGTAGTGGACTTCAATGGGGTGCAACACTTTAAAGGTCCAAATTGCAGTTTCACTGCAGCTTGAAAGGGATCTACACGATCCCAGCCGATGAATATGGGGCTTATCATTTTCTAAAAAATATGTAATGTATATATACTTTTTTTAACTATAAATTAACGTCTTGCACTACCCCTGCGATGCGGCATGCATTACGTAATCATGTGAAAAAAAAAATAGAAATGTTGCCTTTTTATTTAGGTTTATTTAAGTCAAGTGCTGAACTGACAAAAGCACATGATAAAACTTCAACTAAAATCAAAATGGACTGAAACTATGAAAATAAAAGCTAATTCAAAATATTAATAAATATTATTTTTGTATAAAATAATACTAAAATAACACATATAATATATAATAATTATAAATATATAAAATAAATATAATATTTATTTAGAGAAAATATATAATATTTATAATATTTGTAAATTATATATTGTTAAAATTAAATTTCAGTTTCAAAAGTTTTAGGTAAAGTATTACCTGGTTTCAGATAACCATTTGACAATTTGTATTAATACAATGATTTTTTTTTTTTTTTTAGCTATGTGATTTATGTGTCCTAAAACTTTTTAGTTGCACTCTAAATGAATTTATTCACGCATGCATGCACGCACGCACACACACACACTATATGCAATAGAAAATTAAAAACATCACAAAAATAATTCAAACAAATTTATGTTGGAACTCTGGCATAGTGGTTAGTGAATGACATATACTGAGCTGCAGTTCTCATGTGGTGAGACACAATTGAATCTGGTTCACATTATTTTCTGATCCCATTCCTTGATCTCTTTCTAAATGAGGATCAGAATAAAGCTGGTTTTGCTAAGAAGCTGCTCCTGAAAAAAAAAAAAGAATCTGTAACAACCATTCCTGTCCCCGCTGCACCTCCAGAAGAAGTGAGTGTAAAATTGTATTAATCTTTATATTCATCTTTGCAAATCGCTTGCACGCTTCACGATGAATGTGACTAAAGTTTACACTCAGGGTATATTACAGTATGTTTTCTATGTACGACGTTCTCAATATAATTCATAATCCCATGTTTATAGTGAACAACACGCTATGGTTATTGTGTTATTACAAACTGAGTATGTATACCCCCTACATCAGTAAACATAGCATGGCATTATATAACCCCTTAAAAGAAAATATCTCCCTTTTCATTGAACTTTGAGTGTTGTAACTTCCCTTTAAATGCCATGTACTTCCTTCCACAGCTTTTTATGTATTGTCACATTTTGTCACACTTGAGGCTTGGAGAGTCACATAAGACCTGAGGAGCACAATATGATGCCATATAAAGACCACAAACACCACTGTGTTTAAACACCACTGCAGATATGACATGACATGACATTAGTCAGCATCGTAACCAATGTTTTGTAGTCTGAGTCCCTCAATGACGTTATGAACTCGAGCCAAAGCCTATAAAAGCTTTGACACAAAGACGTGCATTGAGCAGGGTGCCGGGTGACTGAGTGTCTCTCCACAGCTCTGAGGACAGATGGGGACACTTTGACATAATTCAGACGAGCCAGTGATGCAAAATAAGAGAGTGGCGAAACCATATGAACTTTGAAGATGTTATTCACGGCTCATGGTTGACTTTTCTGGAAGACATCACTCATAACAAACAAACAAGTCAAACAGGGCTGGGGAAAACGACTTCTGTAAAATGACCACTGTAACAAGCGAACGGTGACTGACATTCTAGTCTCTGGCCTGTCTGGGGGTGTAAGTGCTGTGTTGTTATGTGTAAAGAACAGTGTGGTCAATGTGTAGAGGAATTGAATTGGGGGATGATAAACGACCAATGGGGAGAGGTATTTATAGATAATAACAACTTCTGAGAAACTTGTATTCCACATAAACTGTGGGATGGTCTATAATGTTGCCCTAATGTGAGACAAACACATTATATTTGTGGCTGGCACCTCTACTAAAGTGATTTTAGCACTTTAAAGAGCAATGTCGTCAAGAATGTGTATAAATGACCATACACTACTACGCTACACACAAAGATGTCTATGTCCAAAAATGTCCAAATACTTTTTAGGAGCACTGTAAATTCATTTATTGTCGCATCTATACACACATAAAAATAAGTTGATGTAAAGTGATTTTATCAATGTATAGAGCAATGTCAAAACTGATGCGCTGCTTAATTTTTGTGGAAACAACAACAGCATGGATTTGAAATTGAATTTTGTAATACTATAAATGTCTTTACTGTCACTTTTGATCAATTTAATGCAGTTACTTTCTATAAAAGTCTGTGAAATGTGTCACATTATGTAAGTTAATGAAGTGACTCAACTCAAATTGCGAGACATGGCTTTTCAAGCGATCTGGACATGATGCCCACCATAACAGGGCAACTCAAATTATGTGAAATAAAATAGTTTTAAAAAACATTTTCCTCAAAAACACTATTCACCTACAGTACACATTTACTTGAGACGAAGAATGTGGCCTATAAGGACAACCAGGAAGTGTCCGTCCCACCTCAGAGGTGGATGACTGTATTTGGGTAAAGCGAGATGCGCCGTGACCTGGACAGAGTGTTCCACAAGAAGAGCCGCTCCATGTGATAAAAGGAGGTTTAAGGAGGCTTCAACTCACTGAGCCCTTCCATGGTTTTTATAAGGCCGTTCTCAGGGGGAAGGAGGGACTGTCAGGGGAGGGGGGGCTGGTGTGTACTGTATGTGTGTGTGCACAGCTCACCTCTGCTCTGTGTTCCCCCTGCCGAGCAGGAGTTTATTCACAGGAAATGTGCGGGGAGCATCATGCCTGGCTGCCTGATACAGAGTGACACAGAGTCTCTTTTGAGAGAAGAAGTTAGCATGTCAAGCAGGTCATTGCAAGGCATGCAGACAGTCGATAAAATATTCAATATGCCACTCTAATATCATAGATCTAATAACAGAAAAGCTGGAGTTGGGGAAAAAAAAAGCTGTACGTTTTCAGAGAAGGTTCATTGGTTTGAGAGATTTGTTCAAATATGATCCAATTGACTCGCCCGCCCCATGTGTTCGCTTCATGGGAAATGGCATGGATTTTCTCCCGGGGTAACACAGGGCCAATGTCCATATAGAGTGAAAGTTCAAAAGTGCACCGTGACCTCTTGGAAAGACCGTGGCTGTATATGCCGCACAATGCAGGAGAAAGGGAAGATGTCTTCCTCAAACACTATCCATTCTGTACCGCTTCTATTTTTTTCTCTTTCCTTTGGCTATTTCTCTTGGGGTTTTTTTTTTTGTTGCTTGTATCCTTCCTGCCTCCAGGCAGGGACCGTGCACACGGTTGACCTCATGCGCTTGTGTCTCACTATTGTTTCAGTATCATCGTGGCATACGGCCCACTGCTTCCCATCACTAAAACACAGAGTCGAATATCCGTCGTCAATTCACCTCAACCATATGGCCAGATCACATTAACTCTACACTCACTCCTCCCAGTGAAAAATGGCTCAGAATGAAATTAGCATCACAGTTGCTAGAAATATTACACAAAAATTGGACTAAATCAGTGAAAAACAGCTAATCAACGAGTCATGGCTCTGCAATAACTTCACTTTTACATGAAAATGCATAATATTAAATTTACACAACAGAAGGAAACCCAAAAGAACACACAAACACACACGTATGTACACACACACACACATATATAAATTAGTACTAAGGGGAGGGCCTTTGGGTAAACGGGACATATATTGTCACAACACACCTGCCTTTCATTGCGGTTTCAAACACTTATAAGGATGTGCAGTGCAAAGAAAAAAACTATGCTTTTATGGTTTTCAACTGGGAGCTAAGTGCTGAAAATAGCTGTATCAGTTCTTAAAAGTAGAGTTTTCATTTGCCAACAGCACACATTAGAGAAGTCAGCAGGTTACGTGGCTTTCAGATACCTATAAATAAATGTTTTTCACTGCCAGCTCAGGCCTGCTCTCCTGCAAAGCTGGCAGACTCAATGTTTCAATATAAATTATTTTAAAAACAAAACATGTTGCAAAACATCCCATGACTAAAAATGCAAGATACATTTTTGTATATTATCAATATGTAATATTTATGTGTGCATGCTCATTTAGTCTATTTTTACATTTAGATTACCTTAGATTTTCAACCAAAGATAATCTTTAAAAACTAATAGTTACACCATTGTTCAAAGGTCTGTAATGTTTGATTCTTTTATGAACAGAAAGTTTCTATTTTTAAAATATAAATTGTTTGTAATATTATATTATACATGTCTTTACTGTTACATTTTTTACTTTTGAAGCATCCTTGCTGAATAAAAGTATTAAAAGCTAAATGCTAAACTGTAAAAAAAAAAGGTACCCCGCATCGTTAATTGTAATCATTAGCAAATCTAAAAATGAATATGCATTTTTCATACCGAGAACTATAATGCTGTAATGCCAGAAGAACATGGATGGGCAGAAAGGCTATGGTTAATATAATAAAGGAGGGGTGAGCAGAATGTGAGTCCACAAAGTCACAGACTCGAAGAATGCTGTCGGTCTGGAGATCTACAGAGTTGACATTCAAGACAAAGGGGCATATTTTACTAGATGCAAAAAGCCGACAGAGCACATGTGCCGGCGTGACAAAGGGGCGCCTCTCTTTGCCCGCTGCGGTGCCGTGAGAAAGGCAAGCTTGTTGCGTACATCAGCACAGGAGCCCGTTTCATTGACGGCCATTCATTACCATCTTAAACGCGGCGGCTCGTGAATGAAGCCAGGGCCGCGGCATAGCTCGGACTCCCACTCACAGCTCTAGCTCTCACACAGCCCCGCCATTTCGGCCGCTACGGAGGATGATAACTTGGAAAAGTGGCAACATTTGTTTCCACTTAGGTTATATAATCTCTAGAGGTCTAATTTGAACAAATCTCCCAGTACAGCCACAAACGCTACTCCTCGTGTAAGATCTGTAATCCAGACTCTGAAGCTAATGTTGCGCAAAAGTAAACAAAGTGCTGCGTCCAGAAAGCAGCGTGGCAGTGCTGGCATGGTCAAGACCCTAACACTTCCTTCTCATTACTGCCAAAAAAAGATACTTGGGTAAACATTGATCCCCAAACCCTGTCATTTATCTCAAAAGCAGCTCCCCTGACACAGCCTTTACTCCAGAAAGAGTGTGCATGAGACCGAAAAAGCTGGAAGGGAAAGCACTAAGAAGTGTCGTAAACTGCCTCAAGCTCTCGTACAAATTCTGCTGCTGTGATACCCTGATCCTCTATCCCGTAGTGCATCGGGAGGTTAGGGAGCCCTGTGCGAGGCACTGCCTCAAAGAGCGGGCTGGTGAAATCTTAATGACTTGTCCTGTTCAATCTCCATATCTTTGGCCAAGAAGATGAGACCTCCTCTCTTGATGCATCGTGCACACAGCTCTGCTGAACTCATCAGCAGCCTTCTCTGCCCACGCCATTAAGATTTCATGTAAAATAAGGATACGCACAAGGACACCGCTTGTGTTGGTGTTGTCTAAAAGCAGAAACAGTTTCCTCCTGTCAGGCTTCTTTACCTGAGAGAACTACAATCCTGTGGAGTAACATAGGCATTTTATCTGATTTGCGAGCCAAGCATATATAATAATCAACATGTACCCACCTATTGCAGGTGTTATTGATGTGTTTGAGTACCTACACTACCATTCAAAACGCTGGTCTGCCAACCGAAGTTGCACTTATTTGTTTAAAAATACAGTCTTATTTGCTACAAGAGGAGGGCTGGATAC
Source organism: Pimephales promelas (assembly GCF_988280905.1). Taxonomy (NCBI): domain Eukaryota; kingdom Metazoa; phylum Chordata; class Actinopteri; order Cypriniformes; family Leuciscidae; genus Pimephales; species Pimephales promelas. The sequence continues at coordinate 20,751,696 of NC_142784.1, forward strand.
TCTGAGTTTAAGTCTGATTGCCAAAGCTAGATGAGCAAGATGCCATAGAGGTAAGTCATGCATACAAAGAGGTCAATCAAAAAAAGAAAAGAAAAAAAAAAGGAAGAATCTGGTTGGGGAGATGTGGGGAGTAGGGTGGGGAGTTTAATGTCTGGCAGATGACAGATCCCTAAATTCCTTCCTTGCGCCTACAGGACTGAGACGACTCGGGGTGAACAGTGTGGCTTTATGTCAACGCTTCAACTCAAGGGCCCGGCGCTGATTAGAATGCTGGCAGAATATAAAAACTGCCCATTGAAAAGCATGGGCCCGGGGTCCTCATCTCAAATCATATTTTGCAATGTCGCACAGGAACAAAGCCGGCCCAGTTCACAAAGTACTCCTTTTTGTCACGTTGAACAAAGGCCCCTCAAATGCACCCCCTCAAAGACATGAAAAACCATGAGATTGAAAACAGAAAACAAACAATTAATGCCAGCCCTTGCATAGTATTAGTCACTCTTTTAAAGCCATAATGAAATTCGAAGGAGGCGGCAACCCCCCGCACTAAGACACACAGGGTGTTTTCAGACAACGCCTCCTTCGCCCACACCGTGACCTGACATTTATGTCTGCTGACTGTGACCTCACTTGTTTGTTGTTGTTCTATGATGGATGGTCTACTAACAAGCTAATCACCTCAATAATTGTATGGTAATGACACTTTATTAAAATAATGATGGAGAGAAATTGGGGCAGGCACAGCTTTAGCAGAAGATGAAGACGGCTGTGCACTTCTGTGCCTGGGTCGGGTAAAGGTCAGTTGAATCACGTAGTGGGAATGCTTGTGTGTTTGTGTATGTATAAATATATACATACACACATTGTACGCATTGTATTAAACTATTCTCCTTTTGAAAACGGAACAATATACTTACAAGTATACAGTATACACAATCCACAAGTATGCAATGGGTACAAAGTGTACTAGTTGAAAGGTGATGCATCTTGAGTGGGTTATGGTGGTGAAATAACAAATAATCCCAGGCTCAGACGCTCATCTCCGTACGTCGCCTCACGCTCACCATGTTCCCACCGATTTTTTTTTTATCCTTTACACCTCCATAGGAAGTTCAGCACAGCCCTGAAGCACAACAATAACTCCACCCCTCCCTGCCCCTTTAGCCTCATTCACAATCACCAACATTCCCCAATACAACACTGACTCTGTCCAGTTGCTCGCCCACCATAGACTTCAGGCTGAGGAGTGACTGAGGACCCCGAGTGTCTGGCTCCAGAGGTCAAAGACGGAACACAGAGGGAAGGAGTGAACCAGCAGACGGACTGGTACATCCCTCTCGCCACTGCATGAGAGACGAATAGTTCAAGGGCCTTCTGACTGTAACAGTGACTGCGCTGACTCTCAACACTCCAAATATTTACACTCGACGGAGCCTCGGTCTGAGAGGCCTGTTATACATATCGTTTTACAGGGTGCTAGGGTTTCGTAATATACAATGTACACTAGAACTTCAACATTATTCTTTTGCTGCCTTGCATGTACTTGTATTGCCATTTGGTATATTTGTATATCTATAAAATTCATCATCACCATGTTTTGTTTTTTTTTTTTTGTAAAAAAAAAACAATAAATCATAAAATAATAAAAACTAAACTAAACTAAAATAGAATTATCAATACAATTATAAATCAATAAATCAATCAACTTTTTATAAAACAAAAAAATATAAATGCATATACATACACGCATATAAACAAGAAAAAAACATAATAAATCAATAGAGAATACAAAATAAAGTACTATAAACCATTAAAACAACTAAAGACATAAATAAATAAAAATAACAGTTTTCCAAGACTGTTTTCCAAAGCATGCTACCAGTGTTTGATCATTTCCTTCCATTATAGACGTTAAAGTTCAATCAGACAAGTTTTAAATCTTTGCATACATCTTTTTAGAAGGATCTCCGTCAAATGTAATAATGCAATAATAACAATTAAGTTGACAGAACACACATGACATTTTTAGTCATCTGCTAAACTCTTTTCACGTTCAAAGCCCTTTAGGCCAAAAAAAAAAAAAAAAAAGACTCTCCTTGCGTGCCTGAAACAAAACAACCAATTTAGTCTTTCTGCCACTTTGCCAGGCCTGCTCATCAAACTTTACCTCCTCTGTAAACTTCCTCACTTTAATCGAATTTAGTTCTGCCCACATTACACATTTTTCACATACTTGGTGATAAGAGACTGCCACTTATGCCCTCAGTGGGTCCTAAGTGTGTGTGTGTGTGTGAGACACAGGCAGACAGAGATCGCCTCAATGTGCGTGACATTTAACACAAGTAGCTGAAGAAAACATGTGTCTCCCTTTGGTCAGACAGGGTGGACAGTTGGAGGAGACAGCGAGGCATTTTGTTAAGTGGATGTTAGGGTATTAGAGGGGGTTGCAGTATGAAAGAACACAACCTTAGAAGAGAGCTGGCCATGCGGATTTAATCATTTTACTCTCCTTGCCACGCAGAGATCCTGATGTTCCGCTGAAGATCCAACTCTCATTTTAACACTAAACCTACTTCAAAATCCATCATGGAAATGGAGAAACAACTTGCTAATCATGGGCTGCTGCATGGCAGACCCTAATTTTAGCCGGACTGAAGAGTCTGGGGGGTGGGGGGTGGCGGCGTCCCGGCATTAGGCTGCGGGAACAAACGGGCTATAATTTGCGAACCTCTGGTGTGTTTTGGTGATTGCATACAGGCCTTCATTAGAGAAGTGTTGGCAGTGATGATAAAGCGAAGCTTGTTTAGGAGTGATGATCAGAGAGTAGGACAGCGAGAGCGGAGAAGGGAAAAACCACATGCAGGATATTAACAGTTCTCTCGATGAATAATTAGAGAAGAGAAGAGACAGAATGATGCTGATTTAAACCGCAAACAGACAGCTGCTGCGCTTCCATAAGCACGTACACGTCGGCTAGCAGTAAACATAATTGTCAGAATCCACTTTTTTAGAAAAACACACACACACACACACACACACACACACACACACACAAAAATGTAAATAATAAATACGATTTTATATATATATATATATATGAAGAGTTCAGATGCAAAAGTCTCTAAATGCCATTTGAAATTTTCTTCTAGAATGGTCGTTTTTATCAAGCTTGTATATTTAAGTTCAGTAATTTCACTTAAATGGCAATTAATAGGTAATTATCATTGCCATTTAAGTGAAATTACTGAACTTAAATATACTTGATAAATATTTTTAAACATTTTTATAAGCTTGATAAAAATGATCATTTTAGAAGAAAATTTCAAATGGCACTTAGAGGCTTTTGCATCTGAACTCTTCATATATATATATCACATTTGTATAAATATAATAATAAAATGCATAAAATTAACTAAATCAATAAATGTCTAAATAAATACTGTACAAAAATATTATAAAGATATAAAACACTATATATATATATATATATATATATATATATATAAAAAGTTAAATTATGCTGGGTTATGATAATAAATAAATATAACACATTATATATATATATATATATATATATATATATATATATATATACAAGTTTAGAATAATACAAATAAAAAATAATAATAATAACCATTCATTATAACCCAGCATAATTTAACTTTAAATTGTATGGATAAAAATTATTTTAAAATGATTACACACACACACGCATGTATTTTTAGATAACTGGTATCAATCTCAGACAGGTTTATTAAGTAGTTTGTCTGGTCTTAGGTTAATGGAAACCCTATTTAGAGGTTGTTCCACATTATTAAGCAAGACACAGTTGGGTAGGAGAAAAAAAAAACCTTTCTGAACATGAAAATCATGAAGTGGTCCAGTGTCTTGCAAAAGGCATGAAAACAACTAATATTTTGCAACAACTGAATAGAGATTATCAGGCTGTCAAAATATTTGAGAGTGATTTAGAGCACAGAAGAATTCAGAAAGTCAGATAAAGGCTTATTACACAGTTTAGCTTGATCATATAATAATATTATACGCGTCATCCTCATCGTAGGGATAAAGGCTGATGTGTTAGATAAAAGCACGTTTAGCTATTAAAACGAGTACTTAAGCTCTCACTCCAGGAGGAGGTCTCACGCAAAAGCTTATAGAGGAAGAAAGAAATGTTAGAGTGTTTTCTTGGCAAGCCTCGAGAGGCTCCCCAGCACACTTCAGAGAAAACATTTTGACTAAGAGCTCGCAGCTATCTGTATTTGTATAATTTCTCTAGCATTCGGTTTACATTCTTTCAGGCATTTCCAGCGCTTTATTTTAGGAAATGGAGACGCTCGCTTTAGATTACAGCAAAATAAATCACGCTGGCTTGTTGTTGGGCACAAATAAATGGTCCAAAGTGTTGATTTAAAAATAAAAATTTGGAAGTGGAGAGATATGCTCTTCCTGCCGAGGTTTCCGGAAAGCCAGTAAACACACTGCTGTCTGTCACAGTGGGAGTCGGGACGAGTCACGGCCGAGCCACAGGAAGGGGTAGCACAGACCTCTGTGAGTGTGTGTGTGTGTGTGTGTGTGGGTGGGTGGAGACAGTGAGACGGTGGGGTCAGTGTCCTTCTCTACACGCAGGCCTGTCCAGCTGCCAAGTGCCCAGCTGCCAGTAGGTGTCTGTTTACAGGGCGGCCAGGCCCGAGGAGGCCAATGACTGCCCTTCGTTTCTGTCTGACACACAAACACACATAAACAAACAGAATATCTGACCACTCCAATCCACGTTTAAACGAACATCCGATTTCATCTGACTCTGATCAGTGGTTTGGTTTGGTTTGAGACAGGAGGTTTTAAATTTGTGAGAATGGGAGTTCGACTGAGAAAGCACAGAGATCTTTATTCTAATTCAACATGGCTGAAATGAACATGGAAGGGAGCTGCTTTCTTTCATTAAAAGGTGAGGCCCTGTCGTTTCAAACATGCAAATGGGGAAAGATCGTGGCCCCAGAACTCACGGTCTTGTGTTACACAGGATCGCTATGCTGCGGTCGCAGGCCTGTTTTATGTAATATAAGTTGATGGCAAAATTGCAAACCACACAGCTAAACTTGTCATTTTTTTCCCTCTTTCGTTCATGTAATACATGTCTAAAATTGTCCTTTAAATCAGCGGTTCTCAAACGGCGTCTCGCAACCCAAAGATGAATACGAATAATTATTATTATGACAAATCAACTTTTAAAATGGAAGGAAAAAAAACATTTTATATCTTCCTGTTAATTTACAAGGCAGCATGTTCAATCAAATGCAGTAATAATTTTTCAGCAATCCATGGGCAAACGTGGGCCCTCATCTTCAAAACTCATAAAATTAGGAATTTTAAAGTGTCATATAACAATACGCTGAACAAATAAGAAGTTTAATATGTTAAAACATAACAACAAAAAACATCCTGACACTAAACCTTGTGAGATTATGAAGCTAAAAAAAAAGCACACTGTAGTCACGTCCACTAAGGCTAACATGTGATGATAGCTTTCCTCTTTCCTGTCTGCTTCTCCTTCCAGCACCACTCCCATCCCCCCTTTCAGTTCATCTTAATTATGGCACAATTAGGCGCTACAAATGGCGTCAGAGCGCATGCTGCCCGTGTCTGAGCTGTGTCAGTGTTTCCAATTTCCTGCAGTAATGGGCCTGTGATGGCTGCCCCTGCTGTCCGCCACCCTGACCTCACCATGCCATGAGGTCATGACCCCTGAGCTTTGCTGGTGTGTTTACAGCCCAAAGGGGTCGATGGTCGTCAGCTTAAGGCGGTGCTGGATTACCTTACAGCCTCAGGAGAAACATATTCAGCCAAAATGAGACAAAAAAAAAAAATCACAAAATAAATCTCCAAATGCTTTGTGTAATGTAATGGCACTGTAATGGCAGCCCAGACAGTCACCACTCACTTGTGAGGCTTCAGATCATTAATATATATGGGAGCATATCCAAAAATGGCCAGTTGAGGTGAGGGTAATGTCTTCAGTGGGATCCGATCTGATTTCAATTGCTTTTACACATGTGCATTAAAATCAAATCCACATTTCATAATAATAACTAAGCCACTGCCTTCATTCAAAAAGCGTGCGAAAACGACCCAAAGAGCTGTTTCATTTCTAAACAAAACACACTATTACTTTTTCAGACAGGCTGTAAATGGAGTTTTTCCATATTTCTATAAAAAAAACTGATTATGACATTTGCTGGGGGGCTTGAAGGAGGGGTACGAACTTGGCTCAGGCTTCTGCCGTTTCATTGATTAATTCCCATCAGACCTCATAGAGCTTAATACATCAGCAGCCCGGCCTTCTAGCGGTAAACGTTCAGAGTCTTTCTCAATGAATATCACATGTACTGTTTCAAAAGGTTGCCAGGTTGTGTGGACCCCGTGTCAACTTCCCCTCATGTCTATCTGTAGCCACTAGCTCCTGACACCGGGCTCACAAATGATACGCATTACGTGCCGTGGATCTATTCCCGAGGCTTTGGTGTGTACATTACTCTTAATAAGGGGCCGTCTTCATTGGGTTCTGGAGTTCCTTTAAGACAGCAATTGCACATTTCAAAAGAGTTGAGCCGGTGGTAACTTAATATCCACAAAAGGACCCGTTACTTCTGTGCTGCGTGGGGTGTCAGATCAACAGAAGACTAGGAGAAGGTCATCAATTCTTATTTAAGACCTGTTTCATTCATTATTTGACATGCCCTGGCTATTAACTCCAAATGGTTTAGCTAAATTTCCCAGTGGTTCTATTTTTTAAAAAATGTACTATTAATAATAATAATAGAAAAAAAAAGTGAAAACGTAACTCTCCCAGAAAAAGATTTGCAGAAAAAAAAAGCAATGACAAAACCACCAATACCAATATCACACAGCGAGAGAGAGGATTTCGAAAACAAACAAACTCCGAGTATGCTTAAGTATCAATAAACACAATTCTTCCGTCTCGGAAGCTTCCTGCTTTATTTGATTAAGCGGGGTGAAAAAACAGAGCAGTCATGCTCATTGCTTTTCTTCCTCTTCCCTTCCCCTGCAATCTTCTCTGTGCCTAATGGGAATCGGAAGTTTAAGTGAAGCTGCCTGGCTAGCCTCGGCCTAACCTCTCCATCTGGAAGGGAACTTGCCAGCCTTGGGGCTACTCCCAACCCTTCCCAGCTGTTGAGTTTGGGGCTTTTGTTTTTGTGGGCTTGGGAAAGCATATTTTTATAAATGATTGCCATATCCTCCACCAGCTGCTGACCCCGCGCCCGTCCCTGGTTCTCATTTCAGCCGCGACTGACCCCGAGTGTCCAAGAGCAGGGGCCGCTGAGGTAAGTGCGAGCGAGGAGATTCCGCTTCAGAAAAACCGTGATGACTTCCGTTATTGACATAAAGAGTGAATTTGTGTCTCAGATCGCTTCCACAATGTACTAAACTGAGATTTGATTAGAGATCTCAGAGCGTGCATCTGCTGCAGGCCTGGTGTGTATGAGTCACTAACCATGTGGTTTGTCTCATCACTCTCTCTCTCATGTTGGTTTTAATCAAGGCGTCTGCAACAGGGAGGAGTCGACCTCCTTCTTCACGGACTTAACTGCCAATGATGTGTAACATGGGTTTCTATGGAAGCCTGAATAATACTACTCCCCAAACGTGCAGCAAGCGGCAACAAATTAAAAACCATCTCTGAATGGTTGGCACGTACTCTTGTGTCGACCTGGTAGTGCTCCTTTTTCCCATTTGTTTTATTTTTTTAGAAGAGGAGAAAGTGCCCCAAGGGTCTAAGCGCAAAGACAAGGCGCCGTCTCGGTTTGTGAAAAATTAAATGCCTTTGTGCTACCTGAGCACCAGAAATAACTGTCACCAACCTCTGTCATGTTTATGGCAACTGTCAAACGAAGCAGGAAGGCTCTGCGTTAATTAAAAATACATTGGCTGTTAACGCGTAGGCTGGTGCCAATAGGTTGCGTATTTTGCGCTCACGTTGCAGTATTGATGAGGCTGCCGGCGCTCCATAATTCATCGTGCCCGGCCACCTCAGGTGAGGGCCGCCCACTGTAGAGCCAAGCCGTCCTGTTCACAGCGTGGCACTGCAACACACTCATAAACACACACACACACACACTATTCCCAGCACTTTCTCTGCTCGGCTGCTGTGTGTAGTGCACCGCTGGGTAATTGCATGGTAATACTTCATTATGGCAGCACTGTAATTTGGGCACTGGACACTTCAAAGAGAGGCAAAAACCTCTTCACAGACAGCGCAAATTACTGCGAGTCCACATAACCCCTGCTTTGTTTTGACTGGTATTGTTTTTGGCCAAGTATCGCAGTCCAAAATAAACACGCGAGCGATTAGAGCATATTTTCAATCGTATAATCGTCGCAGCTTATTACAAAGCACAGCGGCGTGGCGTGAAAGAGTTAAAAAGTGGAGTTTGCCATCATGTGAAGCCAAGAAGTATAAAATTCAGAATCAAAGGCTTATCTAAACAAATGGCAGCTTCTGAACACTGCGGTCGCGGATGGAGCTGGCCGGGACATGGGGTGGTGAGACGAGCGTTGACCGGAGGTACCGAGCAGCTGGAGGAGATCCATCCTCGCAGCAATCCATAATCACACGCTCATTACTGTTTCCCGCTCATGTACGAATCTGAGAACAATAGTTTACACTCATGGTTGGGCTTCTGCACACTTTAGTCTGGACTCTCATTTACTCCTGACATTAAAGAGCGTGTTTGTTTGCTTGCTTAACAATGCAGAAACTGCAATTTGAAAGTAAGGAAATAGAATAGATTCATTCTATTCATTCCATTCTATTCTGTAAAATAAGCAAAGTTACCGTTTAGGGTCAGTAAGATTTATTTATTTATTTATACTATTCAGCAAAGAAATTAATGCATTCATGAAAAGTGAAGATTGAAAACATTCATTTATTTTTTTCTAATATTCGCACTATTGCAACTACTGTAAATGTGTTTCTTTCAAACTATATATTAATCAAAGAATCCTAAAATATATATATATATCATGGTAATCATAAATATATTAAGCAGAACAACTGTTTGAAATTTGATAATAATAAGAAATATTTGGGTTAAAACAACTTTTGGAATCCATTGAATTTAACTGTATGGGCAAAAAACAGTGAAACAATTTAAAGTTTCACAGAAGAACCCATATCATACAGTTTTGGAACAACATCGGTGATATGTCTTTTTTTTTGGGGGGGGGGGTGAACTATCCCTTTAAATTGATAGTTCACTTTTTTCTAAAAAAAACTTTTGCTGATAATTTACTCACCACCATGTCATCCAAGATGTCCATGTCATTCTTTCTTCAGTCGAAAAGAAATTAAGGTTTTTGATGAAAAAATTCTAGGATTTTTCTCCATATAATGGACCTCAATGGGAACCAAACGGTTCAAGGTCCAAAAGACAGTTTCAGTGCAAATTGTTTTAAACGAAACAAAGGGTTTTAAACGATTCCAAATGATGAATAAGGGTCTTATCAAGCGAAACGATCGCTCATTTAAAAAAAAAAAAAAAAAAGTTTAAGTTTTATAAGCTCAAATGGTCGCCTTGCTCTGTTCTATGATGCGAGTTTGTGACTCATTCAACGAACAAAATGAACGAGTTGACTCTGGAAAAAATTTGTTCATTTTGATGAAGTTCGAATAGTAGATTTTTTTTTAAAAAGTGAACTACTCCTTTAATGCCTGGTGAAAAGAAGCCTTGTTGTACTTTAGCTTTTTGTGCTAAATATTTTGTGTAATATAGCTTATGTTCATCCATTTAAATGGCGATGCTAAATTGCATGGGATGTCTAAGATCATGTCGACCATGTTCTTTCTCCACCTTCATAAAATAACTAGTCATATCAAGGGATACAGAACGATATGAACATTTCTATGCAATCTAGATCCAGCACAAAGTTGCATCCCCCTGCCAATATACTGCAGATGATTACAAAGTTCAAACACAGCAAGCCTTCATTCATTAAAAATGCAGTACACACACAAACACATCCTACTTTTTAGTCCTACTGTCTTGTGTATCTTACACACGGGTGCACACATGAAGCCAGTGAGGTCTGTTAAACACAGGTTTTGTCCAAAATCTATTCCAGCATCACAGGTGGTGTTCCAACAAGCTGATACGTACAAAACAACTCGCACACTCTAAACACGCCAAGATAAATGGATAGTTGGGGCACAAAAGCAGAAAGAAGAAACATTTTGGAGCATAAATATTTAAAATTTTTATTTTTCTAGACGCACGCTTAATATAGACAACTCCACCAGTCGTACACATGGCATTGGTAACATCACAGCACTGAGCAAACCTGGCCAGGGGTTGTTTTTTACTATTATTTAAACAGATCACTTTACAACATATTGAGCAGCAATACCGGGAACTTGTGTTACAAACAACAATTCTAAGTGATAACCCGTGGTCAATCGTGCCTTTATATTAAGCCCTGGAATTAAACACCATGTTCTAACTAGCGACCAACAATTTCTCTGCCCACAATGAACCCAAAAATCACAAGTGACAATACTTTGGCGGTCAGTAAGATAAAAAAAGAAAATAATACTTCTATTCAGTAAGGGCAAATTATATTGATGAAATCTACACACGTATTTCAAATAAATACATTGAACTTTTCATTCATCAAAGAAGCATGGACAACTGCATCGGTTTCCACAAAAATATTAAGCAGCACAACTGTTTAACAACATAATAATATTTTCAGAACTGGAAGAAGTGCCTTGGATTTTTCTTCTTTTTTTTCCCTAAAAGTACATGTTTGAAACTTAACCAATGAGCACATTCTTTCATTACTTTACAAGGTCCTTCCAGCAAATAGTGTTTCAATTTATTTAATCTGTTAACATGATAATTTTGTTAATGATTATAATAATAAATATACAGTACATCCTTATGTTCCAATGATATCTGAAGGATCATGTGACACTGAGGACTGCCAAAAATTCAGCTTTGCCATCACAGGAATAATTAACATTTTAAAATACTGTATATTAAAATAGAAAACGGTAATCATATTTTAAAATATTACTGTGGTTTGATAAATGAATGCAGACTTGGTGAGCATAAGGATCTTTCAAGTCAAAAAGCTTATAGGCCTTACGGACAAAGCAAAGATTAGGGTAGAAAAACTGGTTAGGATACCTTACGCTGTATTGTGTTGAATCTGGTAAGGGCACTGTGTTAGATATACGCTTTAAACACAACGTACGCTGCAAAAATAAAACTGATGGACCACTCCAGTGCTGTTCATGACAAATTTATTTACTTATCTAAAGCTTATTTGTTTTTTTTGTTTGTTTTTTTTAAATACTGCTGTATATTCCAAAAGATGTCCAAATAGCTGGATGGGTCTCAGCATCAGAACACCATTTGGAGCTCCGCTATAGTTGATATATATGACGAGAACAGGAGAGAAAATGGACACACATATTTTTGGCACTGTTTGTGCTTTTACTTCTGTCAGATCAACTAATTTCCTAATGAACACTGATCTGTTTGTGCTGTGTGCAGGCTATGTTTGACAGTAAAATCAAGACTTCTTGCCACCTAAACTATATTGTGGCACAGTCCTGACTTAGATGTTGCGCAACACTCCTCTTTCCGAGGCCATTTTGAACATAACTTTCAGTCTGAAAATTTCAAAGGGCCGCAAAACACGAGCCAACTGGCACAGTAGGTAAGTGTTGGTTACACGGCGGTCATTATTTGCTTTTTGATCCACATTTTTGTACTAGCGTCCCTAAGAACACCGATGGCGGGGAGGGTGTTGCGCTGGGCTGTGGCCCTCCTCTCTCCAGTCCTCTCCTCTCTCCACTCCTCTCCTTTCTTCTTCACTCACACATATTGATGGTAAATCAATGAAGAAAATGAAGGGAGGAAAGGAGGATGAAAGGGGAAGAGTGATGGAGTAGATGTGCATGCTTAAAAAAGGAAAATAATAATATTTGATAATAAAAAGAAAATGCGGAAATGATAAACGGGAGAAAGAGTGTCCTTTAGGATATACCTGCAGAGAAAAGAAAAAAGGAAGAAAGGAAAGAAAAAAGCGCGTTTAATGCCGGGTGGACACTTTTTCAAGCATGCAAGTTATTCCATCATTCAGTGTTGGGGTTAATATGTTAAAGTTTGTTTGTTTCTTTTTACTCTTTCGCCGCCAGCATTTTTGCCAGCCATTGCCAGGGTTTTTGATAATTTTTACAAAAATGTCATGGCCTCCAGAATATTTTGTATGCATATCTGAACATACTAGATTTCAAAAGAAAGAGCCTCTGCTTTTAAAAAAAAAGTTTTATTCTAGCTTAATGCATTTTTTGATCAACATTTGAATGTGAGTTTCATTAATAAACAAAAAAAATTAAACAAAAAGGCTGCGAAAATCATGTTGTTGTTTTTTTTGTAAAAAATGCAGCATGCATAAGTAATGCTTTAATTGGTTGTTCTGCCTCTGTTTTTATTTGGATACATAGAAATGCAGTAATATAACAGTGAAAACATGGAAAGATGGAAAAATACATTTTTCAATTAATCCTAAAAATATATTTAAAAAACTATTTTGTTAGGTTTAAAAACAAAAACTAAAAAATTGTAAATGAAAAATTGAGCTTTCAGAGGAGTGAGGCGTTTACTGTGATTCTAATTTCAATGTAAATACACTCATACCACACTTTTGGTGGTATAGGCAATATGGGCATAAAACACTTAAAAATAGAACTTCAAATGTAAAAAAAAAAAAAAAAATACTGTAAAAGCAACTTGACATTTTTAAAGATTGTAACAATATAACATAATTTGTTACTTTTCATTAAAAAATACCAAAATATAAGCATTTCTTTTGAAAGTAACATCCCCCAACACTGTTCCTAAGTGAGTCTATGTGGTGTGGGAAAGAAATGCTCATTGGGAAGAAAAGCCTGCGTTTATCCATTTAATGTATGAACTCTCATGGACCTGTCAAGAGACTGTGCTATTAGCTTATTAGAGTCATACCGCTGCTGGAGTGTTTTCTATCCGTTAAAGACATTAGCGGGAAACGCAGACTGTACATTAACACCAGCGAGTGAATCCCAGTAAAAAGCCAGCAAAGATGTGAGGTAAACCACCATGAAGATTCACTGAACATCAAAGAAAAGAACTGCGATTATAAAAAAAAGATGAACGCTCTAAGTATGTGTTTAAAACACAAGAGAAACATGTGTGTTTGACTGTTGCGCTTTGGACTTGTCAGAACAGTGAAAGCGAGTAAGTGGCGTGTGAGTGGCCCGTGTGTAGACGCTGAGTGAGGGTAATGATTTTGCTAGCCTGCAGACCATTTATTTGGCCATCTTAACTCAATTAAAAGAGAACAAGGCCGTCATGACCTTCAGATGAACTGTTCTCTCAGCTTAGGCGCTGCTCCTCACAGGGCCAGAATTGATGATCGTAAGGGATCGTAAATTAAACAAAATGGCTAAAATCTTCCTCAAGCTTACATATTGACAATTTTTGTTTTTAGTAATTTTAAAAACCATTATCCAAAAAATTAGTATCCAGAACCGGATCTCGATACCTCAATACTCCCTTGACCTTTGAGGAGTCAAAGCTGCTCTCTTCCAGAACTAGTGGAGAGGGGCCTCTGCCTCAGGCTCAGAGACCACGATATAAATATATCCAGCCTGTTTTATATGCAGCTACACGGAGGAGTGTGGCTGGGGTGAGGGCAGGAAACACTAAGCACTGCATAAATCTAGAACGTGCAAAATCTTCACAAAAAAACAGCCCAGCTGAAAATATCAACCAGTGACTGGTGCAGTAACGGAACAAGAGGTGACCAGTCCAGAGGGAAAACATAAGGGAAGCTTTCTTTCAGTACTCTGCTGTGTTCTTGTTCCGGTTGTGTCTCAGGGGCTGGGACCAGGCATGGTCTCATCTTTCACCCATGGAGTACCCTCAGGGCAAGTAAACATCTGTGAAATTTGGAAAAGTTGGTGGTTGTGTTCTGAAAAGGGTATGACTGATCATCCTGTACTGCACATGCCATGAAACACTGACAGTGCCACCCCATTCATATGTGTTTAAGCAAACTCTCAGCTCTAGAGAAGGCTAAGGGGGTCTTTCTAAAGCTGAAGCTGGGCACAGTGCCATCAATGTGGTTAGGCCGAGCAACGCAGAGCCGATGGGTTAATCAAGCTCAGAGATTAAGAGGAAGTACAGATGTGAGATGAACACAGATCAGGGTGAAATAAAAGTATTTGTGTGTGTTATAATGTGACTTCACCATCACTAAATCATCACCTTGGACCGCTGAGAACACCAGGGGTGTGAGACCGCGACATCAGCGGACGAGGGAGTCGTAACTATGGACAATGAGGACTGGCTGATAGACTTCGGAAATATTGACTCCCACCCTATACCAACCGATACCTTTATCATCGCTGTTTTTGGACAACACCAATGACTTCATAAACTGGACTGCTTTACTGCAAGTTTTGTGGCACCATGAAGCTCAGCCAGTCCTCCAGTCCCACGACTGCCAAATGTCTACTGCCCTGCACAATCTCCAGGGAGTCCCTGTGACGTCGAGCCGCAGGTCATCCATCCATCTGCAGCTCCGCCCCCGGCCTCTGTTCTCTTCACTCCATCTCGGCCAAGACCTGTTGGCACTGTCTTGGATCCTCCCACCTTTGGCTCCACCGGAGACACTCGGCCTTGAGGTTCCACTGGGTTCCCTCGTCCTGCTGGACACACTACTTCCACCACCGACTTGTGAGCCAGCCGCTGCGCTCCGTTCCTCCACCCTAAGGCTCGAGTGGGGTCCTCCTTCCCCCTCAACATCACCTCTGTCCTCCGTCACACTGGCTCTACCTCGGCCCTTACAATTGTCGCCGCGGCATCACTCGACTGCTTCCTCTCTTGGCTCTGGGTTTGTGCTAGAGGACCATCTCAACCATTGTAGCCAGGGGATCATCGTCATCACATCACTTTTCTGCCATCTCCTGTCACCATCCCTTCATCACCTCTGTGCCCTCCTCCAAAGCCGCCTCCCATATCTTCCGTCATCACGGCGTGAGGTCGTGCCTTCCCGGAGGAGGGCGTTCTGTCACCGTTATGTTTCATTTATTTCAGATCATTGATTCTAATTTGTTTAATTTATCAGGTGTGTTTCTTTGTTTTTGTTTTCCCACCACTGATCATTCACAATGGACACAACACAAATCATCACAGCTGTTTGTCTTTTAATAATAATTTCTAAATATTTAAGTTCCTCGTGTTCTGTTCATTGTCGGCACACTGTCACACATATTGGGTTGTTATTCTGTGTTCGTAATAAATTGCGAGTTATCTATATAATCATCTATCTTGGATCTTTGCGTATTATTGTTAATAACAATAATAAAATAAAATAAACATAATATAAAAATATTAAAAATATTAATTGAATTTATAACAATAGATGCTATTATAACGATTCATATTGTTATTGATAATACTATTCATTATAATTATAATAATAATAACAGCAACAAAAAGTATTGTTTTGTCTAATATAAACAAATATTATTTTTATTATTTTGATATTAATGATATTAATATATTAATAGTATTATTATTGTTTTAAATAGCATTGTGTTGTGTCTAATATATATAGATTATTACTGATTATAATATATTGATTATATATAATATTACATATTAATGTAATATAATAATATATATATATATATATATATGTATATATAAATATATATACATCAACATATTGTATTTTCTAACAAAATACATTTTCTGTTTTTATAAAAAAATGTATTTATTTATATTAGATTCAACACAATACATATTATTGTTATCAATCATTATAATAATAATAATAATAATAATAATAATAGCAATGAGTCATGCATTGTGTCTAATATAAATAAATTATTACAAAAATATAACATATGCAATTTATGTGTTTTAGAACAAATGAATATTTTTTTTTATATATAATTCTATAAAAGTATCCATAACTGTTGTTACGATGTTTGTTGGCGGACCTTATGGTTTCCTGTAAGAGATCATATCACAGATGTCGGGTGTTTGAATCAATAGCTGTAAAAGCCACATCCAGAAAGATGGATAGAGAGATGGTGAGAGAAACCCTACGGACTGACTAACTCTGCCACAGCCACCTGGACCATCATCCCCCCCTCCCATCCCTCATAATCAGAAGGTGACAGACAATCCTGCAAGCACAATGTGAAGACAATCCCCACAATTTATTTGAGGAGGTGTCAAACAGGGTAAATCCCTTCAGCCCACGCCTCACCATAAAGCACAAACACATGCAAAATTAATCTAGAGAGGAGCAGGGGTTAAGCCTGTGGGACAAAAACGGGTCAGCACAATACAATGAGTCTCCTCTCCCCCTCTTGCTCTCCTTCACACAAACACACAAGCAGGAGGGACACACAGACGCTTGAGTCCAACAGCAACAGCTGTTTATGCTTGCCCGTTTCTAGCTAATTTGCCAAAATAGATGTAACAAACGGTAACCTCGTTTGGGTAACGGGTAACATGGCTGTTATTGGCTTCCAGATGCATTCTTGCCGACCCCCCAAGGGTGATTAAAATGCAGTAAACTTACATTAAAAGTATAAACAATGAAGATAAATATGTATGCAGGGTTTTACTATAAATGAGAGCAGTATGAAATCTGACTGACTATAAATTAGCTCTCCGCACATTTATGGAAATAATCCACTGCTGCTAACTCACATAACCATCAATGTGCACGGTTTACTTCCTCTGTAATTTTCACTGCGAAAAAATGCAGCAAAAGAAACACAAACAAACCAAATTAATTATTAAACCACACGAGATGAGCTGGCTGACAGACAACATGTCCTGACTGTCACAACGAGGAGGGTCAGCGCAACAGTCTGGGTCACCAACAGGAATGGGAACATGGCTGTAAAGAAATGGGTGGAGGTGGGAAAAAATTAATGAGTGGTTCTAAACAACTAAACCTTTGCCACACTGCTTACACAATCAGTTAATTTGCTAAAGATCATCAAAACAAAGGAAAATTATATTTCCAAGCAGAAGGTCCAAGCTGCTCTTTTCCATTAAAATGGAAGTCAATGGTGACCGTAGCTGTCAAGCAAGATTTACATTCAATAATAAATTCAACTTAAATTCTTTCTATTCATCACACAAAGTTATCATATGTTTCCAGACGACTTGGAAAATAGAGCACAAGTTATATAAACCTCTTCTATGGAGTACACATTTTTCATGGTTTCCTTCCACTTTTAAAGTGCAGTTTTGACACTCTACAAAACCTCCCTATTTTTATTGTTCTATGAAAGTCAGACGGGTTTGAAACAACATGAGGGCGAATAAACAATGACAGAATTTTCATTTTTGGGTGAACTATCCCTTTAAGCTCCATTTTATACCCTGTGGCTCCCTGATCCTTTGATACAGCCGAGGAAAAGATCCCATCGAAGGGTTTTTATTGAAAACATGGGCCGCCGCTGCTCTCCCCAGGTCCAACACCAAAGACATAAGCAGGTCCGCTGATTAGAGAGACGAGCCCCAGACTCCTGCTGTAATGAGATGCAAGCCCATGCGTCATGGTGCTGTCTGCCAAAACGTAAAACAAGACGACCAGCACAGCCACTAACATTACTTCACTCTCTCTCTTCCTCTCAGAATAAAAGAGTTGGCTGTGATATGTAAGATCATGGATAGCCAGGTAGAGGTAATGTGAAGGAGACCCTTGCCAAGACACCATACAGATGTGACTCTGGGGGCAAAAGAACTGTCTCGGTTTTCTCTGCTTCCGCTCCTGAGGGAAACAAATTTCCTCTTCCATCGTACTTGCTCACTTTTTTAAAACCAGACTTTCTTGCCAGACTCATGGACTACGGGTCAACGACCTCGCTAGGAAACTGCTGCTGTTAGACACAATCTCACATGCAAAGCAAAGGCGAAAGATGCATATTCTAATGCTAATTTAACATTTTTTAAATAAAACTACAATGGCTTTTGATAAAAAAAAAAAATTCTATAATGGAACTGATTGTTGGGGATGAACTTGTTTGAGCTGAAGCAATAAATGAGCACTGGTAAACTGAATTGATTTGCTATACATAACATGAATGCACAAAGGAAACTTGAACTAAGGCCCTGTTTACACCTGGTATTAAAAAGTGTCTTGGTCAATCAAGTGGACAATGCTAAATAAAGGTGTAAACAGAGTCTAAAACATTTGAACTTGTTCCAGAGGTGGTCTAAAAAGCATTCGACCAGATTGCTTTTGTATGTGGAGTGAGACCAGAAACTTCAATGAGACCAGAAACTGTCTGGTTACTGATATTCTTCTAAATATCAGAAAATCAGCTGAATACATTTGAAAACGGTAAAAACCCAACTGTTTAACTCTAGGGGAGTGGTAAAATGAGCCTATTTCCAAAAAATAGTAGTAGATAGTAGAGTATCGTAATATATATATATATATATATATATATATATATATATATATATATATATCCCTTTAATGTAAAAACATAATGGGAAGTGCATTTTCCACCATCTCCGGTCATGTTTATATGTAAATTGCATGAGCTTATGTCGTCCATTAGATTGAAAGATCACTTAGACCCACACAGATATAGACCCACCCTCCCCTCAAAGAAATCAGGACAGAATTGGACAAAATAGGTGGATTAAAATACCAGGTGTAAACGGTACCTGCCACGTACAGTATACTTGTGATCCGATTGACCAAAACACATCTTTATGCCAGGTGTAAACAGGGTAGCCCAAGTGACGCGAGTCAGAATGTGTAGGTCACATTGTGGATGCACTCCTTCCGTAACAACACACTAAAACACGGACAACGAATCATAACTAAAGCATAAAAAAGAGGTACAGTTGCGTTCTCATGTTTTTTAAATGTCAATGAGTGTTTAAATTAGTATATAAACTGTGTAAAAAAAAATTTGGTTTCATTTTGCACTGTCCCATCAACTAAAGTGTAAATTATTAAAATAAAATGACTAAAATATGATAGTATAAATTAATAAACACTAAATATTACGACATGTTGGCTAAATATACTACGCATATATTACCATTTGTCTTTTACTCAAGTGCGTGCTTGGTATTCTCACGTAATGCTTTAGTCTTGTGTAGCTTCGGCCCTCTTGATGCAATAATCTCCCAGGAAACATAACAAGAGGTGTGTGTGTGTGTGTGCATACGTGCTGTAAAAATTTAAATCAAATGACATGAGAACAGGAAAAAAGTACCAGTGGATCAACACACAGTGCATCTGTCACTACACGAAAATGAAATTAAGTGCGGCAGGCATTCTGGGATATTGACTTTGAGTGGCAGGGCTTGAGATGGCAAGCGAACACAGCACTCTTTCTGCACAGTATATGACTCTGGGTTTGATTTGAGTCCAGTGCATTAAGCCGGCCTCGTATCTTAAGCAGCAGGCTATGTGGAAGCTGTTAGTTAAATCAAGTTAAGCCATTTCCGCACTTAAAACAACTTCCCCCTTTGCCATACGCCCGCAGGAAGATCAGAGATTTGATGTAAACTCATGTTCGCTCCAAATGTGCTTTAAAGACGGGTTCATGCTGATAAAACTCCTTCCTATCATAGTTTGTTGCTAGGATAAATGTACCCCGTTCAAAGCATTAATGCACATATTTAATTACGGATTCATTTATGCCTGGTTTTCTGCATAGTCCAACATGTACATTGCATTAACTATACACGTACAGCACATTTGCACAAGCAGAACACATTAAACTTGACACAAACTAAGGGCTTTCCCCATACACTCAGCTCGCTTACCCATCTTGGAGATGACAAGATCTTTACACTCAAGATCTGCCTGAGTCCTCAGGCCATGGCCAGATGCCCTGCACTTGCCCAACTGCGTGACAGCCAGTATCTCCACCCCATCCGCCCCCACACCTCCATATCTCCAGCACCGGACAGATGGGCGGAAAGGTGGAGCACATCAAGCGTAAAGCAGACGGATGACTTTCGGCATGCTCACCATCGTGTAAGCAGAGAGGGGCAGATTCTCTCCCTCTTATTTGTAAACCATTAAAGGAAAAATCCAGGTTCACTACAAATTAAGCTCAATTGACTGTATTTAAAGCGTATCACTGATTACCACAAAAATCTATTTCACTCGTCCCCCTATTCTTTAACAAGAAAGAAAGAAAACTGCATTACATTGAGCCATACAATAGAGGTAGGGTGTATTCACCAATAGTACAACAATATGTGGAAACAATTTCAGTGTGGAAAAAAAAAATGCTTTTCTGCTTATTAGTTTTATCTAAATTTACAATATAAAACCTAGAACCATGAAAAAAAAAAACCCGGAAAAAATTTATTTACTTAACAGCTCAAATAATACAAGAGTAGATGAATAATACAGTAGATGAACGTAAATGTATTTATAAAGATCTAAAACACATTTCTGTTTTTATGTCC
This sequence comes from Pimephales promelas, assembly GCF_988280905.1. Lineage (NCBI taxonomy): Eukaryota > Metazoa > Chordata > Actinopteri > Cypriniformes > Leuciscidae > Pimephales > Pimephales promelas. The sequence continues at coordinate 20,772,242 of NC_142784.1, forward strand.
ATTTGCTTTCATTGTAAATCCTACAAAAATGTAGCCCATTTACTTCCATTATGAGTAAAGGTCCTTGGAGGTCTCGTCCTAAATTTTTGCACGTTAAAAAATAAATACGACCTCACGTTGTGAGGGATCAAGAGTAAAAAAATAACTAAAACATGCCAAATAGATGTTTGAAGAGAAATTAGTCTGATTTTTTTTTTTTTTTTTTTTTGCAGTAAATATAACAAATATTACAAATTCTGTCATTTAAGTTTAACATATAAAGCACCCGGAATAAACCTTAAATGAGTTTTGAATCACCCAAAGCTTGGTAAATATTGCAACAAATTAATAAACCACATCGCTCACACAAATCATAACCAACAAAGCGTGAAGTCTGTCCAAGGGCAGGTGAAAATGTCTTGTGTTTGTGAGAGTGTGTGTGTTGTGTGCTGCTTACTGAGACCGAGATTCTCAGCAGAATTTAATGAACTGAGAACGACCTTGATCAGTGATTCAAAGCAGGGATTAGAGGGCATTCCCCTCCTCTGCCAGGCTCTGCCCTCACATTCATCAAGTGTGTGTTTTGATCTTTCAGGCACATCACATGTGTTCCCCCAACCAGCGCCAGCAAAGCAAACTCCCATTGACTCAGGCCGTTCTGCAAATTACCCACGAACACTAGCAATAACGTAGCACCCTAATGTTGCCCAGGGCACATTCTACACTGAATCGTTAACTTTTGATTAAGGCTGGATGCTCTTTAGTCCTGATACAGTGGGAAGGGGAGGGTGCGATTAAGACAGGCCTGGCTCTTCTTCCCAGGTTTCTAGCTAATAACTTCAGTGGACTGGCCTTAGAATAAGAAAACTACTCATAAGGAACAAATTAACTAAAACATGCCGAATGGATGTTTGAAGAGAGAAAAAAAGACAATTTCTCGATTTTATTTAAAAAAAAAAAAGATAATTCACCGTAAATCATTGTTTTGTGTTTTCCAGCAGTAGATAAGCTATACAGAATTTATTTGCGCTGCAAACCAGACTGAAAAAAGCCAATGTAAATGAGCGAATCAAGAGTCAATCCAGAAGACTTTTCCACATATATCACTTTTTGACAGTTTTGTGACTTTGTGACAAGAAAATGGCTCATGTAAAGCACATCATGTGAAATCATGAGTAGGACAGAACCAAAATGCCACCGATGCAGGACGATGGGAAAAACAGGCGACAACCATAAGGATTACTGGGACATATTTGATAATAAAAATGATCATACTGTTGGTTTTTTACTAGACAAGCCCTTCCTATGAACCCACTCTGCTAGCGTCCTTCGAGAAAACACTGAGTGAGAGGAAAGAAATGACTTTTTCCTTTCATTTTATGTGGTCTGCAAACTTCAAGTAAAAGTAATGAGCTAATTGTGGCTTTTGATGTCAACCCGTTCGCTCTCGCTCCCTCTCTCTTTTTCAAACCAGCGTGTTATTCTTCGAAGTCCATAAAGCTTCTCAAACCCTTTTGCAATCATGGCTTGGGTTTGAGGAGACAGAAAAAAACAAAACAGTGGAGTTCATCTAAGTCAGTGTAAATGCAAGGTATTAATTATGCTGAATAGAGGGAGAGAGAAAGAGAAGGGAGAGAGAGTTGGCTGCTGCGCTCCATTTAAAATATGATCAGTATAATCGAGCCATGCTGAGTGCGGAAAGCAAAGCCCAGACGAGACTCAGCACAGGAATAAGGATGTAGTCAGAAAGTAATCGGAAAGTGACAGTGTCAAGGTTAACTTAAATATCAGCATGGGACATTTATAACTTTCACAAAGCAACATCAGCAGCAAATATATTAAAATATATCCAGTGTGATCCGAAAAAGGCTGGGTACACGAGTAAACATGCCTCTATTTTGCATTTTAATCTTTTTTTTCCATAAAAATCTTAGTCAAAATTTTTACTGAAAATTAACACAATTGAAAGATTCATTATCATTTACTCTCACAAAAGAATACAACAGATGTTTTGAAGAACGTTAGGAACCACAAATAACAGAAATTATCATATTTTGAGAAATATCTCACTCAAGTGTTTTTTTTCTCTCTCTCTTTTTGTTTGTCCATATGTTGGAAATCAGTGGGGTCCACTCCAAAAACAAACACTTGAGACATTTCTCAAAATGTCTTATTTTATGTTCCACAGAAAAAGTGGTACAGTCCTGGAAAGACAGTTTTGGAACTTGATGTAAATGATGACAAAATTTTGGGTGAACTATCCCTTTAACACATCAAAGATTCCCATGATCAATGCACAAATTTTCCTACTGAAGACAGAAACTTCACTTCTAAACGCAAACACGCATAAGACCAGTAATGCTTGAAAGTTTACATATTATTGCTCTTAGTCCATCTGTGGCATAAAAGACTGGGAAAAACTGTTCATGCTCCAAACTAGAAGTCAAATTAAGATGTATAAACAACTGTAGTGCCAGATGCGCTTTATAAGAACTATCTGCATCGATCCAGAACAAGGGATGCTGTCAGAAAAAAAAAACTCATCAAACACTGAAGAGAAAGAACCAAAAGACTAGAAAATGTAGAGGAAGATGTAGAGGAAAAAGAGATGACAGTGAGAGAGAGAGAAATAGCAAGGGAAGTGGCACTGAAGGACAATGGGAGGGAGGGTGGTTAACAGGAACAGGAATAGGAGTGAAAGAGAAGCCGGACCCACGGAGCATCAAGGGAGTTGTTTAAGGAGAAACAGTGTCCGTTTGTGGCCGGTGATAATACTTTCCATTCAACAGGGCTCGCAGCGCACTGATTCCTCTGATTGCAGCCTGGCGCCCTGCTGGCGAGGCTCTGCGCTGAAATTAAATCCACTCTATTCAGTTATAAATTATAATGCTCTATAAACAACACCCCCACTGGGAAAAGAAGCAGGGGGGTGAGAGAGAGAGAGAGAGAGAGAGAGAGAGAGAGAGAGAGAGAGAGAGAGAGAGAGAGAGAAAGGAAAACAGAGATTCAACAAGAGGAGAAAAGGATGAGGACAATGGAGGATGTCATATACATATTCTATATGAATGCATATAATATAAATTAGAGAAACATGAAATACAATTTAAGCTGAAATTCCAGTGAAAAGGATCAAACCACATCAGCATAAACGTGAGCTGAAAAAGAGAGGGGTGAGAAAAGAGACAGAATAAAATAAAGAGATTGCAGTTCATGTTCAGTTTCTGTCTGAGGATCAACAGTGTCCATGTTGCACACTGGGAGTTCTGCGCCTTTCTGCCGCCACTTTTGTCTTTAGTCCAGTCTAAAGTCTGAAAGCCACAACACCCACACAGTGAAAAACAGCACACGCAGAAACACTAACGAACCCAACAAACACACGCCCTCTCTGTTTCTCACTGGTTGTGCACAGGGCAAAGCCTCAACTAGCAGTGAGCTCTAATTTCAGCCCTACATCCACATTTTACACGAACATACAGTGGTTTAACTTTTTATGTTAAGCGATGTGCACTGTGACTGGATTGAAGTCAAACAAATTTTAATTACAGATGGCATTAAAGTCTCTACATTACTGACCTCTAATTAGTTTACTCAAACACCCCTATACATCCACAGCGTGCTGCGAGGGTGCTGCAAGAGCCTTTAACTACTCAGCCTGGCTCTGTAACTACAGTTCTGTCATTTCTTACAGCAGCAGCCATGAGCTACTTGCTGCTGCTTTGTAGAGTTTCCAGTTGCAATTAGTGTGACACGCTATTTCAGCATAACGGCTTCCACACACACACACACACAAACTCAAAAAAAAAAAAAAAAACCTACAGCAAAGTACAGCTCCTCTCAGACAGACAGATACAGTCACAAACATGCTATATTGTACTACAAATATATATATATGTGTGTGTGTGTGTGGGTGTGTACAAACAACATAGAGAAAGTACATTTTAAACATTTGTTTTAACATTCCCAGTCAATTTGACTGATACCAATACTGATTTTGAATGATATACAAGTCTCTAAGATTTGTTTCTCAATAATTGAAAGCTATCGATTTAAAATTTATTACAACAATTCATTTAAGTGACTTAAAACAATCTTCACATAAACTCATTGTAATAAATTTCACATTTAGCAAGCAAGCAAGCAAGCTAACAGGTAGGAAATATACAAACATTGATTATAGTTATCAAACACAGTCTTCACTACATAAATTAAATATACATCATTTAATTCTTATTAAAGCTACAAATGTTATTCAGTCAAGAGCAGTGAGTGATTTGTGTGTTTTGTTCTTTAATTAACATTAATGACAGACTGCAGTGGGTTTGCTGCTGTCACTTTAAGACCTGACGCACATCCTAATTTCGTTAGGTTCATTCAACACTAACAGGACTCTTCTGAGGATAATTTAGGGATAAATTTGTATATATTAACATATAAACTTAATATCTGATTTTTTTCTTTTTTTTTCTGAATACATGAATCATTTAGATGGACCTTTAATACACAATGCAGGTGCTAACTGGACCATGCAAACCAGCCAAACCTTGACCCCTTGTTTCAAAATGGCACTGCATATGCTAGACAGAGATTATGATGAAGTCAGCGCCAACAGACTCACAAGCAAACAGGCCTTCAACAGCGAAATGCAGGTGGTGTTAATTTTTAACATGTGGAAACGGTACAAACCAGACACAAACTTGGCAAACGTAAAATACAACAACAGACTCAGAGGTTCAAATGGGAGGTGAGTGACCGTAAATGTCACCAGCGTCCCGAGCGTGTATCTGAGGACGGCGGTCTGACAAAGAGCTGGGAGAAAGTTCCCCAGGCTGTTGTACATAAGCGCAGCCAATGAGATTCATTCATCCTCCATGCTACATTTGAAACCTGTTGCTGGGTGAGAGAGAGAGAGCTCTCCTCTGATAGACTGAGTGTACCAAGAAGCAGATAGATGTCGGATGTATAATTGCTAACGTCTGTCTAGTAGCATACAGTAAAAATAGCTGCAGTAACCAGTCCATCCGTCCAATCCCGCGGCTTCTTTTCACTCCCTGGCCAATTACAGTGCGATTGGCAGAGCAAACAAAGACTTATTGGTTGTTAAGTTGGCCTCTCATCTCTGGAGAACCCTCCCCTCTTCTGTTCCACACACAACATCTGCAAACACCTGATACACATCCAAGCACCCTGCTGCCCTACACTCTTGTTAAATTGTTACCACCTTTCGCTAAGCCAGCTCCGACAATTAACAACACTGCTTTTTACTTCAAAGGGCCACTGGGCCTGTAGGTTTAACCTTGCTGCTCCTGAAGATTTGTTTTTGATTTTCATGAGATCCCAAGGCGCTTTCAACTTTGTTCTTTCACTCTTGCCTCAGTGTCTAGAGCCAAGCTAGCTGCCAGACTTGGTTATATATTACAAATCTCAGGCTTTAAGTATGTAAAAAAAAAAAAAAAACCCTAAAAAAAACGAAAATCTACGGTGACAAATCTGTAATTCAAAAAACATTTAGGCCTGTTGCATGATGCTTTAAAGTGTCTTTAAAATGTGTAAAATTTAACAATAAGTAAATAAATCAATGGATGTCTATCAATTAAAAATAAACTTAACATAAATGCAGTTCTGTTATTTTATTGATCATTTTGCAGCTTTTATTGAAACATATTATCAAGATAGAAAATAAAATAATAGGGGGAAACAGAGGGAAGTGCGTAGTCTACATGAGCGTCACAGCTCAAGGTGTCAGAGCACATACACTAACCTCTATGCATTTCACACTTGTGGAGTCACTAGTATCGAATGAAAATGACAAATTATCCCAAATAGACTGCCGCCATTGGATGGTAGCTAAACAGCAATGGGTTTTGAAGCATCAGCCTCAGGCTGGTGCTACAGCTGTAGGCCTCTCACAGCACTAATGTCCAACTGCGGCTCTCTGCTGCCGTTCAGAAGCACACACTCCATTGAACCTTCCGTGCAGCAGAACACTCATTTTATGTGTCTGCAGCCGTCTGTTTTTCATCGGACAGCAGGCTGAGCATGCAAGCGGTAGCGTGTGAAGCGTGTTCGGGCGCCCCCTCCCAGCGTATCACCATAGCCCCACAGATGCCCCCGCAGCACCAAGAGTGAACTAGAGCAAATGCGTTTATGAATTAACACTGGGCCAGAGGGGTCTGCGTGGGTGTAAATGTATGTGTGTGACAGAGAAAGCGAGAGAATGAGAGCGTGGGGAGTGCAAGGAGGGTTTAGGGTGCGTGTATGTGTGTGTTGTGCTGCTCTTTTTCAGTGAGCCAGCCCCCGTTGCAGCCCCAGGATGTGAGCTGTCACTTCAGATAGCTGGTGATGAGGCACAGAGCTGTCAGGAAAGGTGAAGACGGCCCAGAATAGGAGAGAGAAAACGAGCGAGACTGACTGACGGACTGGTGGAGAGGATTTCACAGGGAAAAATGCTCATTCGTCAAAGACAGAGCAAGCGATGAGATGAAGAGAGAGATTTTCCAGTCAAATACAGGACAGGATGTAACTGCATCATGTAGAATCGCAAAAACTAATCATACATGTGCATGTGCATGCGCAATTTTGAGATTGCTTTCACATGGAAATCGTGACTCGTTGCCAAGTTTGCACACAATACAATTATTGAATACACACTCTTACATTTAAATAATAAAATTATTCCAAGCATTCATGAGCATTACCTTTTCTGTGCATGCAAGTACACAAGTATGGAGTTATTAGAGAATGAGACTTAGTGAATGTGTGTGGTTCTGGTAAATTCTACATTATTATGATGGCAAAATTCTCGTCTCTGTGGGGAAATATTTGTGTGTGTGAGAAAGAGAGAGAGAAGCAGAAAGAAACAAGCCTTTCTGGCAAAACCTCCACGTTTTTTTTTTTTTTAATGTATTCAAATGTCCTCAAAACAGTTCACAATATGCACTCATTTTGTTTGTGGTCGGGTCTCCCATATGTTAAAACTTAATTTAAAAATTGGTTGGGTATTACATTTGGTGAAATAAAGATTTAATACTTCACTCTACCGACCACAAAATCCTCTAAAGCGAAGGAAATTGGGAATAAAAGAAATAGCTGTTTGCACCTCCTCACTTTCAAGCCACAGTCAAATTGCTGCACATTTGGTCATCATGTAAAAACCATTACAGGTTGGTTGTGATTATGGTAATACCACGTCTTATTTATCAATATGAGGATGACACTGAGATACTGGTGGTATGAGTAGATGGAAGGGAAATGTTTTCATAGCTTGCCAAGTAATTACATAAAAATAACTGCACAGATAATAATGGTGTGATTTCTGTGTGGTTGCCTTTTCCAGTGAAGGAATCAAAGTATCCTGGCACACATAACTAATGTGCCCCCAAGTATAAACATTTAAAAAGAACTGAAAATGAAAAAGGCACCAAGTACTCATTTGTTATTGCTCCAGTAAAAATTGTTGTAAACAATCTGACAGTAAAATACTGTTTTCCATTAAAACAGTAATGTACTGTAAAAAAACATTGCATTCTGCACATTATTTTGCTAATTAAAAATTGCTGTTAATTACAGCCATCATGTTTTAATGTCTATTCAACGCTGAAATGAGGAAAAAAAACATCTAAATTATAGTTAACACGCATTTTAAAATCACTAGGTTTTATCAGCTTGTATTAGATCATCTATAAACTTTGAAGACTGGTAGTATGTAGTAACAATAATGTTCTTCTGGTTATTGGATTAAAGATTCATTACTTTTAAAATAAATCTTAAAAAATAAAAATTGTGTAATACATTTTTTTTTAAAAAGTTTTAAAAAATAAATTAAATTATGAATCTTTAATCTACAATGAATTATTTCAACCCATTATTTTATGCCTTTGTATAAAAAGAGTGAATTTAAAGTAAACAATAATGTAGTAAACTGAAATAATCACAGAAATGTACTGCATTTTATTTTACAGAAAAAATCCCTTAAATAATTCACATTAAGAATAAATGTTAAATTACAGTAAATTTTTGGCGACTCTGCTGCCAGTATTTTACAGTATTTTACATCCGCATGCAGTTTGAAAGCTCTCACTTGTTGACATGGGTACGAAAAAAAAATAATAACACCGCATGTGCACCGCAAACGGAGTATGTTTGAAATGGGCGTAAGACAGCAACAGGCATATACAAGTTGCTGTCACATCAAGACTGACGTCACGGATCCAATATAATGATACACATCTAATTTTTTTCTCAACTGTTTAAGACAAAACCTACTTAAAATATTCACTATTCAAAATTTCAAATCTGTCTGGTTTCACAAATATAGTGTAAAAATTACACAAAACTGAAAGAATAATAGCCTATCCCATCCTTTTCATTGAATGCTGTGCTGAACTCAATGCTTTCAGACATGGCACATGGGCGCTATTGCAATTGGAAATCTCTTCAATATGGAAGTCGCAAAGTTGCATCAAACAGGCAGATCAGGCCCATATGTGGATACCAGCCAGTCAGAGATTGCTCCCATATTCTCTCTCTCTCCAACTCTCTAGTCACTCCAGAGCTAAAAATACAATTTCTGATGGAACAGACTAATCACACTTAGACCGGCTTTTGGGAGGAAATCACGGCCTCGGCAAAGAACGACAGCACCATACTTTCCTTCTTAGGTATTAACTTTGTTCATCTCCTCAGGATTTCGGTCAGGTGCAACAGTTTGAAGCTCAGATGAGCTCATGATGGTTTCTGAAAAGTGGATTTTACCATGCGAGTCATCAACGAGCACACTGCGCAACATTTGACCTTAAAAGAAGGCACGCCACAGCCCACAAACACATGGCCTTGAGAGGCTCCTATATATTGGCTTCGGAAAAGCCCACCACTAATTTGAACAGTTTTAGCCACTTTAAAGAGAGACTGATTTAACTTTGATGAAAACGGAATTGCCTCTTACAATGTGTCTTTCAGTTCAGAAGTTTAACACACTGCTAGCAACTGCTCAAACCAGCATGCTCAGCTGCGGCATCAGTCTCTCGTAGTGAAAGGACTGCTTGCATCATCAGAAGATTATTAAAATGCTCACTCTTTTTGCTACTGTTCCCGAAACCTAGTGAAATGCCTCCCTAAACATTATTTTAAGGTGTGAAGTGCATGAGGGTTATTCAAGAAAATAGGCAACTTTATTATACTTAATTTAACATTCTTCTGGGTAGAGTAAATTTCACATATGGAATTAAGTAAACTCTACTTAACTAAGTTAAGTGAAAGTAACAAAGAAAATGTGTCCCAGTGCATGATGGGAAAACCAGTAATTTTTAGACTGATCTCATGAAATTGCATGTGTATGGCACACCAATTCGTATTTCCATTTTTGGCATGCTATTAACACGCATAATCGCTGTTCAGTGTGTTTATGATTTGAAAGTTGATTTGAAAAGTGGCGTGATTTGAAACTTGATTTGAAAGTGGCGTGTATGTTTACGCAAAAGTCATGATGTCATGTTGCTAATTTTACTTAATTTTATAACGTTATATAACATATATTTATGCTTTAATTTCTACACACTCAAATTGAGTATATAGAATTTACTTTTTTTAATTCTAAATTAACTAACTTTTTCATGTAAATTACATTGTTTTTTTCTGTAGTATTTACTACACCACAAAATCATTTTTATTAGTGTACTATAAATAGTTACTCCACAGTTTGTCACGAAAACAACGGGATAACAGGAGAGCAGCGGCTGTCAGGACACGCCAGCGTTCGCTCAGACCGAACCGGAAACTCCCCAGCTTTAAATAAATATACTTCAATTGTTGATTTTAAATTTAATTAGTTCAGTCATTTAAAAAATAAATCAATAGATGGAGTAGATCGAGTCCATCAACACCACCAAAGCTTGGTGGTGTTTATTGTTGATGATTGCATTATTTTTCATACGCATCTGCTTGCATATGAGATCCCTCATTCCTGCTTCTTCTTTGCCTGTGTTTTGATCAGCAACCCCTACCTTATAACAGTGATCACATGGAAAGCCATAAAAACTCATCAATGGCAGGGAAACCTTTGCTTATAAAAGACAAAGATAACTGATCAATAGCGGGGAAAAAGTTAAATAAAATAAAATGATCAATAATGTATATTTATGCTTATTGATGTATCATCTGTACTAAAATCAATTGTGAGTTCAGTCTCTATGTGCTTCATGCGTGGTTGCATGTAGATAGCTCCGAATCAGTCATTTATGGCGTTTTTCTATTACCAGTACCAGCTCGACTCAACTTGGCTCGCCTCGGCTTGGCTCGACTCAGCGCGCTTTTCGTTCGGTTTTCCATTGCAGACAGTACCGCCACAAATAGTACCCGGTCGTCATAGCGGTGCCTTTCATTCCTCGTTGCCCTATCAATCTCTCGCAGGATCCTCTCTTCGGCCACCAAACAAAGGACGTCTGCACTTCCTAGTTTGACCACGGCATATTCTTACGAGTTGCCATAATAATAGTAGTTAGTTTTGTAACTACACTCTAAAAAAAAAAAGGTTCTTCAGCGGTTCTTCAGGGGTTCTTTGCGATGGTCATGGTGCTATATAGCACCACTGCCAGTGCCATTTAAAGAACCAGTTAAGCCCAGTTTAGTTCCTCAGCGATTCTTCAGTGGTTCTTCAGTGGTTCTCTGGGGTGGTTAACGTGCTCTATGGCACTTCTTATGGTTCTACATAGCACCATATGACAAAGTTAAGTGCTATGGCACTTAAAGTGGTTCCCCTATGATTACAAGCCAATGAACCACTTTTAGTGCTATTTAGCACCATTTTTTTTAGAGTGTATCTCTGGCCAAACTATTTAAAAATAGCAGGGTTATTCTGGTTTCTCCACCTGGCGCGTGTAATGATGACGCAGTGAATGGTGACGAACTAGCCTACATACTGTATGTGTGAGAGAGAAAGAGACAGTGTGTGTGTGTGTGTGTATATATATACGAGAGAAAAAAAGACAGTGTGTCATTTAAAAAAAAAATTAAATACTAATTTCAGCTTACGAGGGAAACGGAGGCGGAGTTAGTGGTGCTTCGGAGGCTGAGTGCTGCAGATGATTCGGGAGAGGTCCGTGCACCTTTACCGATCAGAGCGCACGCTGACACGCGTCCGCACGAGCGCAGCAAAAGTGACAAGTTCGGTGCACAAGACCTCATTTCGCTTGGTGCAGAGCTTTTTTGTAACAGCGTGCGCGGCGCTGACTTCAAGCCAAATCTGTCCGAGCTTGTACATCTCACACAATCAGTGTATAAAAATACGGGATATTTTACTGGAAAATACTAAAACGGGAAGACAGTGGGAAAAGAGCTAAAATACGTAAGAAACCCAGAAAAAATAGGAGGGTTGACAGCCATGCTAGATTGATAAATATCCAGAATAATTCGCTGGTTATATATATATACTGTATATATATATATATATATACAGTATATATATATATATTATATATATATATATATATACTGTATATATATAACAGAATTCATGGAAGAAATTAATTAGAGCAAGGCCCTTTTGTAACATCACATGGCTGCTGTGCAACTAAATGCCACATAAAACTGCATTAGGCCTTGGAATTTTGGGAAAAGTTTTAAAGTGAGTGCAGCTTGAAAAGAGGAGGGTAAAATAAGTACTCAGCAAGGCAAGAATAACAGTCTGGCCAAGCTGCTTTAGAAACATCTGTGTCTAATTACAAACTACATCCTACCAGAGATCCACAGCAACAAGAACAACTCCGGCAAAGCTGAGAGTTCAGGAATGATGTCAAATTCAGGTTCCACTGAACATCAGCTAATTTAGCCTTGGCATTCAATAAAGTGTTCTTCAAGGAAACTTTTCCTGAACTAGAAAACTTTTCTTTTTTTTAAATGCCCCCTCAAAAAAAAGAAGAAAAAAAAAAGAAAGAAAATCATTTGGGCAGCTGTAAACCCCCAAAACAGCTCCGAGTGTTTGTATGTTCTTCGCTTTGTTTCAAAGCAAAAACAACAAGACAAGTCCATGCAGGGAGTAAAGCTTTTTATAGCAATACAGTGATATCATGTTATCGCTAATTTAGGGCCAGAAAGAACGATTGTGACTTCAAAAGGCAACGGAACATGGAACTCAACCAAAGCCAGAATAAAATGAGCAGAGTGTGTAAACTGGCAGAAATCCGGAACAAACAGCGAATTGGCAAACTATGCGTGTCCAGCAGTGTGCTTCCCCCCCCCCCCCCCCTCTCCCCCTCTCCCCCTCTCTGCTTTCTCCTCAGTTCTCAATTGAGACATGAGACGGACAGGCAGACACATTCGAGCACGCACATGCAAAAACTATATGATCATCAGTGTCACGCCGTGGCATTTGCATGTCTAGCGTGTGACTTCAAACTCATCACGACATGGCTAACAAGTGACAGTGGTGATCAATGTCTGTCATGGCGAGTTTTTGAGCGTGGCTTTCAAGTGATCGAGCGTAGTGGCAGTCTGCTAGTGGGATGTCACCGCCGGACGGCCCAGAGCCATGTTTCTGCACCAGCATGTCAGCTGTCCATTATCTGCAGTGACAGGAGTGGCTATAACCCAAAGTGGCACTGAGATGGCATCTTAACACATGAAAAGAAACATCATGTTCTCCTAAGAATTTAAATATTTAATTTTCTAAAAATCGTAAAGACATGCCCTGAACTGCACTAAATGTACCAAACCCTTATATATATATACTGTATATATATATATATATATATATATATATATATATATATATATATATATAAAAGATCATTAGTGGCATGAAAGATGAGATCATGATGACCACATTCTCATTAAGACAATCAATTAAAAATGACAAAAATATATTTTTTCCCCTACAATTAAAAGAGCAGAAGAGACTTTGGGAGACCCTCCAAATTTGAATAACAGGACATGACACTGAAATAGGGATCCCCTGATTCTGATATTAAAATGTATACTATTTTGTCTAAATACGTTAAATAAATAACTCCTTAAAAACAGTAGGTTTAATTGCTGTGAATTTTGGCACCAGAACATATAATGTACAGTATGAAAAACATTTTTCATTATGAGATGTGATAAAACTTTCATTTAACAGAAGTAATATTTTTTAAGAAAAAAAAATTCAACATTAGAATCTCATTAAAGGATTAGTTCACCCAAGAATAAAAATTATGTAATTAATGACATGAGGGTGAGTCATTAATGCCATAATTTTTGGGTGAACTAACCCTTTAAATATGAAATATTAGCTAAAATACATTCAATAATTGAGCTGATAATAAAATTATATGTTTTGGGTTATAAACACGATAATTTGCCCCTTTTGCCAATATTTAGATTCTTTATGTTGTCGTCTAAATAAATCATTATAAAATACTATATAAAATATATTATAAAATTTTGGCGTCACAACATTATAATGTACAGTACAAAAATGTGGATATTCGTTTTGAGATTTGCTAAAGATTACATTTATTAAATTGTTATTACATAATTAGTGTTTTTAAAGATAATCTTGGCCTGAAAAAGTCAATTAAGATAAACCATTAATGATAACATTATATCAATGGAAAAATGTGCTGTAGGTTGACAGGCTGTCTCTGCCCCGCTGCTGAGGGGAGATGGGTAGAAATGGTGTACTTTGCTTGGATGTGTGCTCCAAGGGCATATGCTTTGAATTCAGTCATTCGCAAGTGATTTAAAAGCCAATTATGTTGTTGTTGCTGTTGTAATTACCCATATACAGCGGATGGTTCTATGGTCTAATTGATTACTATCAAGGCATTTGTTTTACAGCGACAGAAGACACAGAAGAAGAAAAAAACTAAAGCATTTCAGTGTTAAATTTAACAGCTGCACTCGTGCATCTTTATATACGAGAGAATGTTTTCCTGAAAACAAATTGTAGAGGAAAGAACTGAGGATCACTAAAACTCAAAATGTTGAAGGCAAGCACTTAAACTTAACTGATTTCGAACTCCATGGATCTGTGAATGTTTTTGACGGCTCTACCAGCTGACAGAGACACCCATGGTGTGTAAAACATGCTTGATGAGGCGATTTCTCTATTTGAGCTGCCGTTGTGAAGTGACATTTACCTAATGCCGCTGGAAACCTCATTGCAATTAGTGGGCGGCTGATAGCGATGCGGACTGACTCACAAGAACAGCGCAAGCTTCCAAACTAGTCCTCGCACACCCATGGTAGGCGCTCAAGTCCAGGAAGCAGGAGCTGGAAGGCTGCTGCATGCTCCAGTAAACAGACGTGTTTGCTACTTGCCCGCGCCACGTTTTTGCGCCTCGCTTCACCCCCTCCAAACACCGGGGTCGAGTCAAACAATCCTTAATGGACACTCTCTTTTCGGCTGTTGGTGACTTTTTCCGACTGCAACTGCCAGGAGACAAGCTCCATAATTACATCTGAGGCTCCGGGGAGGAGGAAAGTGTGGGGTGTCTGACTTGTTAGGGCTCAACAATGGCTCAGACGAAATCAGTGAAGTTTAGACAAAGAAGCACACAAGTTACGGTTTCTGCTGTCGGCAACATACGCGCCAGGAGCAAGAGAACCAATTAAGAGCTGACTGCAAGGGGCTACAGTGACCTGGTTTCTCTACTTTCTAAAGAACAAATACTGAGAAGTACATTTAACCATTTTTTTTTTTTGTGAATAGGCTGTGATGTGACAGGATTGTACATAGCCCGGGGAGAGCTGCATGGTGGCAACACAAGACGTGTGTGAGTCTTTACATTACCCATGCTCACATGAACTCATCCTCTCAACATGCATTAAATGCAACGGTGTCACCTGAAAATAAAGGTGACATTGTTTTTACTGTATTTTTGATCAATAGCATAAGGGAATTTTAGAGCCCAGACGTTTCAACAGTAAAACATCAACATAATAAAAACCATCCAAATGAATAAATAAATAAAATCTATATTATCAGCATTCAGAACATTGGTACCATATCAGTTATTGGCCAATTAAAACTAATTAAAATGATATTACCAATTATGTATGTATAGTTATTTAGTAAAAACAGCAGACAATATCAGTTTCTGCAAGAATTTCGATATCAGTGCATACCTACTAAAGTATTTCCATTGCAGCATAAACCAGCAGAGTAAGGTTTGGATGCATGTCTGGCTGGCGTGACCTGCGCCTTTTACTGCCCCCATTATATCATCATTGATAGCTTCCAATGTTTTTGTAATGTTTTGTAGCAATTCACAAACTGAACCCAAGGAAATTGTGCAGTGAACTGAATTGAAACTGCCAGTGGCCTTCTGGCAAAAGGTCAAGAGGGATAAATTGAGGACGCCGAGTCTAATGGAGATGTTGTGTGAGGACTTTAGACACACTGAGAGGTGTTTTCTGTTAAAAGGGTCGCTCAGAGTAGAAGCTGAGAGATTTGTGGAATAAAAAAAACCTGTTGTGGAACAGGATGTGAGAGGTTAATTGGTACCCTGTGTGAAAGTTGTTAACGAGTGAGCGAGTGGAACACCCAGGATGCAATGGGACATTCCAGCAGTGCCATGAGAAATAAACGAGTGTGGGGAATATTTCCTTTGGCCTCGGTATCGTCCTCTCTGAAGAATACTGGTCACGCCTGTAAGCTGGACCGTGTTAACAATGTCTCGCTGCACCTCGCTGGTTCACACTGTCGGAGCACTCACATAAGCACTCATGCGGACACACACAAACGTACTTTGGGCTCTTATGGCAAGGCACCTCCTCTTGTGATTGCTCACTGGTTCCATAAGGAGTCTGAAGTGGAGCGCTGTGGGCAGACAGGGGCCGTGGATGTAGAAGACCAGCAAGCGTAAAGGCCTGTGTAGTCCAGAGGCTGTCATGAGCCTGGGGGCAAAGCAGACATCCTAATCACCCTTCTAATGGCACACAGATTCTTTCTTATGTCTGAGCCGTGCACCTCGGGCCATGTGCCACTTCCAGCCAGTACTACAATAGAACCTCCCCCAACCCGACCTAACCTTTTGTTTTCTTTACTCAGCAGTATCTGTGTTTGTGTTCGGTCTGCATTTCATTGGTTTTTTGAATCATTTCCTGTAAACATTTAGACAGGACGCTTTCAATGATGCCGCTATATTGACTTAAAGATAAAACCTCCATCTGACAGGTGACGGCTCAGGAGAGGCACCCTCTGCAGTTTTTCCCAAACGCCTGCTGCCCTCTGAAAATGTGCAGTGCTCACTCCAAAGACAGCCTGTTCGGCCAAATTACAGGCTTCTTGTGCTGCGTGTCGCTGTATCCGACGGCAAGTCATTTCAGCGTGGCTTGCGCCTGCTGTCATGTAGTTCTGGGGAAGTAAGGTGTTTCTCACAAGTGACAACACTTAAGACTTTCACCCACAGCACTATGGAAACAACCCCACTGCAGTCTAACCTGAACAAGCCTAAGCAGTGATGCACGAGCAACACCATCATCTCACACTCAAACAATAGGGGGCTCTACGCAATCTCATCTACAAATCTGCAAGACGCTATAAAATGAAGAGATACAATTTGACATGAATTTCATAAATGCATAGATTTCAGTGGATAGTGACAGTAATTAAGACAACGATTAAAAAGCATTGTAAAACAATAGCTTTCAAACAATGGTACATTTTCAATATTAACTTTGATAATATATATTTTATTTTAATTAAATATGACAGAGTGATTGAAAATTTAAATAAATCTTACGTCAACGCAAACTCTAAAAGTCAGATGTTGCCATCATAGTTTCCAATGTTATGAACAACAGCACAGACAGTAAACAGTCAAACAGTTCTATCAAATTTATAGATAACTCATTATACTAATAAGATGTTAAGGCTAACACTCTTATCTCAAAGTGGTCTTCATAACTTATGAGATAGCTCTTTTATCCAAAATCATCATCATCATCATCTCAAACCCTAAACCGCTTAAATATCTCTAGGACCAAAAAGGAAGTTCCGAGAAGTATAGGAACAGCATCCATCTGCCCGCCATGTGCTCCGAGTCATCTCTAATCAGAGGCCAGACTGCAATAATTAAGGTAAAAGGACTATGAGATGACTATCATTGCCTTTGACAATCCATGGATTTCAAAATATCTGAAGTACCAGTAAATACACCACATGAAATGCATTATAATGGACATTTTCTTAAAAAGAAAATGGTGCTTGATTGAACAAAACTCATGGCCGCAATGCCTGGGCGTCGTGGGTGGTTGCCAGGGCATTGCTTGGTGGTTTCTAAGGTGTTCTGTGTGGTTGCCAAGGGGTCGCTTACTGGCCCAAGTCAACAGAGTTCGGTACCAAGTGTCCATGGTATTCTGGACTTAGGACTCTCCTTCAGTGCAGTTAAAGTGATTGAAGTGACAAAATTTCACACAAAAACTGGTATCATTTAAAGAGTTAGTAATTCAGAATACTTGGATTAGACTGCTTGCTTCATATGGATTTATTTTACAATCTCTTTATAAATGTTTAGGATGGCCTCTCAAGGGAGGGACAGAAATCTCTTAGAGGTTTCTCTCTTTCAATAAAAATATAAAAAAAAATATCTTCGTTTGTGTTTCAAAAAAGAACAAAAGTCATAAGGATTTGGAGCAACATGAGAGTGAGTAACTGTTGACAGAATTTTTTTTATTTTTGGAGGGTGAACTAACCCTATGTCCAAAGCACAATTAGTATGAGACATACTATGTGCAAAAAAATGTAATATTAGGAGTTAGTGGTTGTGTAAAACTCAACAGTGAAGTTTGCCTTAGCTAATGATGAAATGCAGTGAGACTCAAAGGAGGCGTCCTGGCTGTGGGGTGAGGTGTCAGAATGGAGAGTAAAAGCTTTCGAGGTCTGAAATGAAGGCGATACATTCACTTGGACAGGAAAGCTAGCCACCTTTGGACTGGCTTGTCACAAATCTCCAACCACCAACAGCATTAAAACAGCTACTGCTGCAGCCATGACAACTGCTTTCTCCCTTTCTTTCCCACCACAACTCTCAGACACGTACCCTCCACTGGGTCACCACAGACACACGTACACCCTGACACCTCTGCCACAGCACATCTGAGCAGAGCTTGTTTTGCTCGTCTCAGGAGGGTTAAAATCGTGTGTCTGTGTTTGTGCCGTCCCCTCCCTTTCCCCTCATGCTCATCTGCCACAAACTAAATGATCCTTTCATTTCCTGCCGGGCCGCTGGGCCCTGAGGTGGCGGCCACGGTTGGACTCGGCGGCTCTGCTCCCATGTGAAGTTCACAGCTCTTCCTCTTAGCAGCTGATCCACTATCATAACATGGCTTACCATGGCACTTCCTGTCTGGGACAGAATCGCGTGAGCTGTGCCACGTCTCGGGCAAATATTCACCTGTGTGAAAAGGACCAGGAAGCCAATGACTGAATGTATTGTATGAAAATCCATAAGGGAACTCGCACACGCGTAGATAAACAAAAAAAGTAATAAGAAAAAGGACAACAATGCTAAATCATACGCATACGCACAAGCCCTCCTCTTGCCCAGTCCTCTGAGGCCTGACTCCGGAACTGACTTAGGAAGTAACTTAATGGTTACCAAACCTTTAGGGGGACTGGGTGAGCGGCACTGGGCTAAACATGTGTTTAGAGCAGACAACATCAGCAATCACCACTTGACCCCTCAGCAGAGAAAGGGTCACATACCGCTCCCCCTTTTTTCAAGTGCTGAAGGAAAAAACGAGAGGAAAAAATGTTTAACAGATAATATAGTCAAGTGAAAGCACTTGCCTGTTGTGAGGGGACTGCAACCATGCTGATTCCCATATGTTGGACATACGCAGAGCACAGTCCAGAGGCTCCACTGGGGATTTCTCAAGCCTCAGAAGGATGAAAACACACACACCATAATACACAGTCATGCTTTACACAGCAGAAATGCAATTTCTTGCTCTATAAAGAGTTAACGGAGGAAAAGAAAATGATGTTCAACAGAAATGTAATGTTTCCATTTTATATGGGGATTTTGTGCAAAAGTAAAAAAGTACTTTTGCTGACATGAAGAGCTATTCTAGTGTACTGTAGTGCTCATAAGTTTATATTGTTTTTGTAGTTTTATGTTATGATAATACTTTTACACAAAATATTTAAGTTTACTTCATTTTGGTATCCACATTTTTTTTCCACAATTAATTTTTTATTTAATTGTTGAGTCAACTGAATCAAATTAATCCAATGAACCCAAATCAATGAAATCAAATGTTACATCAAAATTCCATTTGTAAACAAAATGCCTATTGAAACTGACATGTATTTATATAAATGAATTTTAATCAAAAAGAATCAACTAAATCGAATCAAACCAACTGATCAACTAAAAAATAAATAAATAAATTGAATCAATGGCTTGTTAATCGGAATATCCCCAAACAAATGCAATTAAGTTAAATTTAATTGGTTGCTTGAGAGTTGCTAGGATGTTTTGGGTATTGGTCCAAATCAAAAGTGCCACCTGTCAACCCTACTGTATGGCTATAATGTCCCTGCTTAAGGGTGAGCCTATGGGCTTTTGTTTTGTATTCTTTTAAAATGCGTTTTGTAAAAATGTGTTATGTGCATGAGCTGTTCAAACAAACAAAAGTGGAGTTGTTCTCCAAGCATCCCTCCATTTCCTCCCCTCTCAGTTCCTCAGCCATTACAGTAAGTGACCCAACACCTCTGGTTCCCCAGGGCTTATTTATAGCAAATGAATCAGAAATCTGAGAAACTAAGCACCAGCATCTCCAACCGCTTAACCCCGAACACACATCACATTACCTAATGGCAGCCTTGAATAGAGAGAACAGACAAAACTGGAAACATCAGTTTGAGGTACACAAGGCGAATCTTTCACACAAGACTTAGGTTTATCGGCAGTTTTCCTGTCAGCCCTGTTAAAGGCTTTAACAGCCCATGGTTTAGGCTTTAAATTCCTTGTTTCCAGACAGCGGGTTGTGGTGGATGTGTACAACTGCAGTTTTATTGTGAATGGAGAGGAAAAAAATGCAAGGAAAAGGAAAGAAAAACAATTTTAGAAAGAGGCTTGTTGGTGCTCTAGGTGGAACGGACATAATATAATTGAGAGAAAATGTCATTATGTTTAGTGTCTAACTGGTGGTAAGACAACATGCAACATCAAATAACCTCAGTTCATTCAAATTTTCCAGCACACCACATTAAAATACCAGAGGGGTTAAAAGTGGGTCCAATTGGGTGCAAGATGCCAGAATAAAATGATTAAGTAATGCACTGTTTTACATCTACCAATTTGATGGGTCAGGGTTTGGGTTACACAACTCGGCATGATGGGTCTCAGCACTTACAGATCAGGAGGGAGGTTGCATAAGGAGTGGTCTTTAAATGCCATTCTTTAGGAGTCCTGCCAACCTCCTGGAAACAGGCATTTGCCAAAAAAGTGGTGACATGTTTGTGTAAAAATACTAAGAAAAGAGGTTAATGAGAGGAAAAAGAGGGCTACATTGTGTTGAGTGTTAAAGGATATAGGAATATTCATTCATTCGAAAGAAGAAGAAGAAGAAAAAAAACTACATAAACATTTTCCCGGATGTAATTTTCAGTGCACGGACACATTTCCCAGTAGAAATCATCAGGGAGGAGGAAATCGTTTAGTCTCCTTAAGTGCCAAATTGTATCCTGATTTTCCTGCCCCAGCTGCCTGAGCGAAGTCAGAGGTTGGACGTCAACGTCTCTAACTCCAAGACATATTCCCTCATTTCTGACTTTTTTTGTACATTCAGCCTACTCCAAAAACTACACAACAAAAAGCGTATCGCTTCCGGGTGTTGTACATTTATCCATACACTGGCAGACCACGCAAAGCGATTGTTTTTGGTCCAAACATGGGTGATTCCATGAACAGGATGGGGTGGAAGGGGAAAAGGGAGAGAAACATGTGGAGCTAATTTATTAAAATGACTCAAAATGCTTGCCGGTTAATTCAAATCATGGTGTTTATTAGAATTCACAACAAAGCCTCAGTGGAAATATCTATTGGGGTCAGTACAAGTAAGCCCAGACCGCTCGATCTCTGTCTGAGACGCACAAGAACAAATCGAGCTTAAACCAGGACAACGCATTGGAGTCAACGGTTTGCTGGTACAAATAGAAAACCAAATCATTTACACATACTTTTAGCTTGATTCACAATAGTTCTGGCATCTTTTGCTCACGGTCCCTCATAGTTTCTGTCCTTTTTTTATTTCTGATCGGCTCTGGGGCTCAGTGTTGTGTTTACTCGCACTAATTTACTGAATTATGTTCCGCTTAGCACTCAGCCTAGTTTGGGGCGACAGAAGCGCAAAGAGAGACACATTCTGCCCATGGGTTCAGGCTTAAAGGGCTTATCTTCCCACTGCTGATGACAACTGAGGTGCATCTCTGGCCTCCTTGACCTCATTGCAAACAGGCGCCAGGATGTCTGTCTAACTAACGCTAACAGCACCTCGACTCTCCAGAGCCAATAAGATACAGCACGAGACCACTATAGAACTGTGTGGGTTTGCAATAATGTGGACCTTCGTTGGGACCAAAATGTCTCACTTGAGACATTGTTTCGACAGGAGTGGCGTATGCAGTCCAGCATGAGTGTTGACTGAGGCCATTTCCTTAAGTCAGGTGAAAAGAAAGCGTGCAGTACCTTCTCAAGGCTTCCAAAAATAACCGAGGTGACTCCAACCTGCCATCCAGCCTTTCTGGCCTGGGCTATAATTAATATGACAAGTCTATCCAGAGCAGAATAAATTATCCCGAACGCCTGACCACCGCTTACATGCGAGCAGTTTGGGGAGTTCATTGGAAACACATGTTTCTGGGAAAGACCGCTTTGCGTGTTCGGCGCTCCTGAATACATTTCCGCTCCCATGTGACTGTGTTACGGCTGGCAGAGTTAAATGTAACCGAATGGGTTCAATAGTGGCACAGCGGTGGCTCTAACGAGGGAAGCACATTTGTTTGACCGCACTGGACGTCAATCACTCTGGAAGAGCCCCTAGATCGAATCCCGGCGAGCACGTCCCTGTGCAGAGACAGTTCGCAATAATGGGTGTACCTGGCAGCGAGCCCTTTGGCCCGAGGAGGGACGCGTTTCGGAGTCCGTTCTAATGTCGTTACGCACGGGGGCGCACAGAAGGGAGACTGGTCCATGTGCGGGGTCTGTTTCGGTGAGGAGGAGGAATACTAATGAAAGCATTTTTCATAATTTCACACAAACCCACATTCTCTAGGCCTCTGAAACAAGGGGGAGAGGGAGTGGGGAGAGAAATCCATTAAAATGATCTGGAAATGATGCTTTCCAGCCCTGGACTGAGACAATGAGGTATAAATTACAGTGATAAGATCTGGACAAAGTTCAAATCAAGCGAGATTTTAACATCTGGTCCTGTGCTCTTGTCGTCAAATTAATGGATTCTTCTGAAGCCGTGTGCACCAAGAATGTGATAACTTGTGCTTCCTGTTCTACTGATAACATTCCCGAGGGGAGGGAGAGAGAGGCACAGGGTCTTCTAAAGTGTACACAGCACTGGACAGCAAACCTCACACGCTTTCCTTCTGTAGCTACACAAACAAACGCTGACATACATGCATGTCATAAATCGACTTATATTAAGATTACAAAAAACAACAAAAAAAATGAACAGAGAAAAAGCTCATGCTAAGAAAACTGCCAAGACCTTTTTGATGCTCCAGAGCCGTATCTCCTGCTTGCCTGGCCTGCCAAAACAGATTGTGAATCAAATGTGCGAGGTGTGCGCTTCTGCCTCGCTCACTCTCTCGGCTGATGATGCCAGTGCACCTCAGCTCAGTGAGAGCAAGAGAGAATGGACAGATGGAGAAAAACAAGAGATATGGAGAATGAAAAAGGACAGAAATATAAATTAAAGGATTAGTTCAGTCCAAAATGTAAAATGTGACATCATTTACTCATCCTCAGGTCGTTTCAAAATCTTAAGACTTTCTTTACAGACGTAATTTTGAATAACGTCCTGGTTGGTCTTTTAAATGCGGTTACAATGAATTTGAACTGTATAGTACTTCAGCCTTCAAAAAAGACCCCAAAACACAATAAAAGAATCATAAGTAGTTAGTATGGCTGTTTCAAGTCTTATTATTAATTTATAATCTGAACTCACACTCAAGTTGAACTCACAAATTGGATCAAGGGATGTGTGAACAAATCTTTCAGACAGATTTTGTGAAATGAATAAAACAATTCATCAACCAGACCTGTATTAATAAAATAGAACATCTGTGCATTTCCCATTAACGACCTGGAAAACAACAACAACATCAATATCCATATTTCACACAAACCAACTATTTGGCTTCAGAAGATTTGATATATAGTGCACAAGTAATATGGACCACTTATATGATAGTTTTATGTCCCTCACCTCAGAAAAACAAACTTTCCTGTCCTGTCAGCCATTATAATGTGCTCATACTCACAGCTTTTGCACGTGCCTATCAATTGATTATAAATAAATTACTAGCATGCAACATCGCAGGTATGTTGTGAATTGGTAAATCATGAAATTACCAAGAAGTACCAATAAATTATGCAACTGGTACTTTGCATGTTAGCTGGGAAGGATTTGCATGCAGGTATGATATTCAGGAGCTTTTTACATATGTTTAGTTTACAGCTCGTGCTAGTATTGTGTATTTACCATGGCAACTGTTGTTTCCTTAACCCCAAAATGTCACTTCATTTTCACATTGTGTTGTTTTGTATATTTTATTCGTAGTGTCTCTATAAACTTTATTGTATTAACAAAAATTACTTTGGGGCTTTTATTAAATAGCCTTAGCTTATACTGTTTATTCATCAGTATGAATCACACACATATAACACATGTGTAACACAACACATTATAACGCATAATATAACACTTATTAGGAATCAGGTAAAATTCCTAAAAGCAAAATTGGTTACGACTTGATGACCATGGGAAAATGTGGGTCCCATGATCAAACCAGTTGAGAACCACTGATTTAGAGGAATCTACGGAGGAATCTGGCTAAGGCGTGTTAGGCGTTCCTGGCTCCTTGGAAACACACAGGTGTAAATGACCAGACATTTATTTCCAGGTGAGGAGAGAGAAAGGCAGAGGCTCCTCACCTCTCCACAGTCACCTGGATACCGTTTCCAGGAAGGCCCGCTGGCCAGGGTTAATCTGCGACACTAAATGAATAAACAAAGGATGGCTCTGTGGGCCGTGGTGGGCAGGTGAGCTCAGATAATCTTCCCAGACTGAAACTCATCTGCACAGGAAATGACCCGCAGCACCTCACCTCCACACCTGGAGAGAGGAGGGGCTGTGCAGGAGAATCTGACCATGTCACATTACCTCACCTCCAGAAGAGGAACTCGCCTCTGTCATCAGCCCTTCAGTCATCCTTCAACAGCAGCTCATTCCACACACGCGGAAAGGACATGCCCACTCAAAAGGATCAGATTGAAGTCAATACTAGCCATTATCAGCCATTTTACTCTATTCTAAAGATTACAAAAAAGTCAAAAAGAATCCATATTATTAGAATTTGATAAAATGATAAAATGTATAAGGAATTACTGAATATGGGCAAATGTACTAAAATTGTAGGGTTTAGAATGATTATGACACAGGTTCCAATTTCAACTTTCAGTTCTTTAACAGTTCCACGAACAGTTCCTTTAGTCAACTTATGAGATAATCTTGGTAATACATGCATTTAATAGACCCCTTTTCAGTTGGTAAACATGGTGACGTTTTTATGTGGGCGGAGCTTAGGTGGAGGCAGAACGATCCCTCTGGCCGCTTCACTAATGCTAGTTAGCAAGATTTATTAGCTTGTTTTTTAACAATGACTGGAGAAAATCAGATTTTATCTTAATGTGTAAGGTCACTCAGTGTCCAGGGCCGCGATTGTTATTTCCAAAAGTTATTTTTAACGGACAGAACCAGATCGGCCGACCCGTGGCCGCCTACACGCTCACTCAATGCATGGACGATCTGACAGGATTAACGTTACGTTATCTCGGTTGAGTGGCCTGACTTCTATAGAGAAACCGATCGTAAAGAGAAACGGATGGCATATAAATCTTTAGATGCCTATAACTATGTGCTGAATGGTCCTGTACAAGACACACAAATGATATGGAACTAACCAAAGTATTCAACAGAACCACGCTATAAAAACCAACATTAACTATGACACACGCTCACACGACAATCGGAAAGTCACAAAACAAACACAACAGACTTGCTGTCTCCTGGCCGGAGAGCGGCACGGAAGAGGTGGAGTTTGATGGAATGCTTTCTCATTCTTCATCCTCTATTCATTTTTAACAGCTCTTGCTTTGCGCTGCTCTCCGCTCACCGTAATGACTCAATGAAGTGGCGTACATCAGGCGCAGACTCTGAGGTGTAAAAAATACCATCGCAGCTGCCCGATCAATACATTATGGAGTGAGAGTGCATGCTGGGGGAAGATAATGCCGCCTCGTGTGGAGACGCTGTCAGAGTCCATTAGTGTCTGGAGGGCTGTGCTGGGAGCGGCGGGCATATGTTGAGTCGCTGAGGCCCACGCTTTGGCGCGGAGAGCTTTTGTTCTTAGCTTTTAATTGTGGCCCCACCTTGGAGGGGGCCAATCACTCTGAGACCCCCGTCAGAGCGTGCTGGTACGCTCAGATGTGGCAGGCTGGGACAGCGGGACCCAAACTAAGAGCTGTGCTTTTTGGCGGCTGTCAGAAACACGCAGGCGGGCACACGCACACACGCAACAACAAAAATACACAGTGGGGAAGATGGAGACAGAACACAGTGTGCCCGAAGCAAGTATGTACTTTCACAGGCTGAGCGGTCCTAACTGATGAGAGAGGAATGGGAAGAACTTCAGCAGCATGAGACGAGAATGTGTGAATTTATGGCTGAATAACTGAACAGTACCTGAACAACTAGCTGAATAATCTTAGTTTGCCTGGGACTGAAAGCATCTGACACCCTTTATACAGTTTATCTTATCAAAAATGTAATTTTTTAAAGACAATTCAAAGCAGGGATTAGGCACAATATACATCAGCATCAACATCGCAATGTGTGCATCCACGAAATTCACATCGCAAGATGTGAAATGTCAAGTAGGGATCATAGTTTATCCGTGATCCGTATGGTCCACATGTGAGTCGCAGATTAATTGCAGTTTAATTATCATAGAGTGAAAATGTGTACTTTGCACTTGTTTATGTCCTGTCAGTTTAAAATTTCAAGTTAGTTTAAAGCATTAAAGAACAAAAAGACGTAAAAGAGAACTTTTTATGCACTACACAGAACCTAACACTGAATTCCGTTTTCTGTCTCTTCTTTTGTGCTTCAACAGGCACATATTTTGTCAAAATTATGTCAAAATGCCCGTCTCTGTAAGTATCATCGTAAACACAGCCACTTGTGTCTAGAGTGAATATAAACAATTGAGAAAGAAAATTGATGCCCATCATTATATTGCATCTGCGCATTAGGTCTTAAAGTGACAACAGACTAATATTGTATACATGCTGCCAATATTGTATACATAAATATCCAAAATTGACTAATACTGATAAATAATAAAAAATAAATAAACTCTTATATCTGCTGTTAACTGATATGATCCATATAAACCATGCATCCCTAATTTAAAGACCCAATTTACCAGGAGGGAAAAAAAAAAACAATTAGATAAACTAATAAATCCTTACATCCTGCTGAGAACAGACAGTCAAATACTGTAAGACTGACCTGAGGTCAAGGTGAGAAGGGTCTACAACTTGCCCACTGCTGTTTGTCATAATGGCTGCAAGGATCTTAATGGCACATGGAGTGCCAAGGTCTGCACATGTCCTTCCTGTCACCTCATCACTCTCCAACAACTAACCCCACTCGACCAGATGTGTTCGATTATGCCCTAAAACACTCACACAAGCCTACAAATGACAACCCAACTCCTTCAAAGGCCATGGACGAAGCGTTCAATCAAATGCAAAGTGGCTGGAAAGCATCCAAAAAACTGATCCTAAATCACAACTTAGCAATTCAATTGTTTATCATTGTATAGATGATGAGGAGGGGGTTCATATGTTGACAGAACGAGTGGTTGTCTGTTGGAGTGGCTTGCAGCACTGTGGAGGTAAAAGCTTTGAGTGAGTACACAGCAGATGCTTGACACATTGCTGTCCATTCAGTCGCTTTAAAGAGCAGCTGCTCCCGCCCCTGGCACTACATACACAAACTCTCTCTCTCTCTCTCTCTCTCTCTCTCTCTCTCTCACACACACACACAACGCTGCCCTCGGTTCACACATATAGAGGTGTTCTGAGTGTTCTCCATCATGTTGCTGTGTGGTTGCTATAGTAGAATGCAAAGCTGCATGTCTAGTAAGAAAGTCACGTAGATGGCCATATTAGTAACTGGATATAATGTCACACTCAAAAGCTTTTATTTTTAATAAATGATACAACACACTCCAAATAATAAACTGAAAATGTTAAAATATACCACAGTATTTTTACATTTTTTTGTTATTATTTGTGTCAGTGTTTTTTTTTTAATTAATTTTCAAAACTTAATATTATTTATTCAAGACAGAAGGCCAAGAGTCTGATATATCTCATTAGAAATATTTTCTGTGGTATCTGAATATTTTATTATATTATATGCCATTTTATTTAATTTTATTGTATTTTTTAAATTATAAATAATAATTTTATTATGTAATTGTATTTGATAACAAAAAACACATTTTATTGTATTAATAATAAAGACAAATTGCTAATCATTTTATTATATTTTATGTATATTTATATATAAAATAACAATAAAATGACAAGATAATATATAAATAAAACAATAGTACTATATGTAAGCAATAAGGTACGAGAAGCTGTGCTGTATCGTGAATAAATTACGGCTGAAGGGTGTTGTTAGGCACTATACTTATACTTATTCACGATACAGCACTTGCCTCGAGTACCTTATTGCTTTTATAAAATGGTTACCACACAATAAAAATATTAAAGTAAAAACAATATGTCTTAGTGCAACTTTCATGAAGTAAAATCATTAAAAGAAATGAAAGCTTAAATAAAAAAACAACATAGGAACTGCAGTGTTGATCAGTGATATGAAATAGAACCGTTGGGTGAAGCGGTCATCGCCGTGTTCTATTGACCAATCAGAATCAAGGATTGGAACTAACCGTTTTATAATTTATTTTCTAAGATGTCTATAAACTTGCACCTTGCTTTTTCTGTCAATTGTTTCGCTGTTGTTTTGTACTGATGCTGTGGCAATACAGTCTAGCCAATAAAGTAATTGAGGAAAAAAAAAGAGGAAAAACAGAAAGAGAAAGAAGGAGAAAAATAGGAAGGGAAGAGATAGCAGTGTGAGATAAGGCCGTTGGGTCTCTGATTCTCAGACAGTAGGTTGATGATAAGAATGGCATCCTTCACAGTCAGATCAGCCAATCTGGCCAGGCGTCCGCGGCAGCTTCTGTATTGTGGCGGGGACTTCCAGGTCAGGGGCAGAAGAATGGAGTCAGTGAGTGTGGCGGAGAGGGGGCCTGGGGCAGGTGGCGAGTCCCTATTGAAAGAGACAGGCTAGGGCGGCAGGGAGAGCGCTGGGTCACGGGAATGGCTCCCCAATCTATAGGCGGCTCAAAAACACCTCTCATTGTTCGGGGAGATCATGTGGCACGAGCTCCTCCTTGAGCCGCGTCAGGATCCTTCTGGCTTGAATGTGAGCAGTATCTCCGACAACAAGCCACCTTTATGCCCATCCAGGTAATTACAGACCACGGGTGAGGATCCATTACTGCTGGACGCAGGTAGAGTCCAGGTGCCCAATCTCTGAGCGCTCAGCCATGCTGGGAGAGGAAACCAGGGGAGCGATCAGGCTTGTCCCACTGGCCTGAAGGCATGACCAGCACAGAGGAACATACTATACCACACTAAAGCACAGAGATGGCTTTGTCTTGCCACACACAAACACTCACACACACACACCCTGCACCTGAGTTAAGGGCTGTGTAAGGGCGGTAGATAAAACACAGGGCACACACTCTGATGACGATAAGTATCGGTGAGAGCAGTTTTACAGTCACAATGTGATAACAGCCAACAGCAGTGACCACTGCCATGACCGCACTAATGTAGGCAACAAATGTAGAGTAGAAAAGAAAACATTTGGTACCATTAAAAATACCATTCACTGAAATGTGATCCACTGAAATGTGATGCCCATTTAACTAATGTATTCATTAATTAATTCTCTTTAAAAAAATTAAATTTCATTTTCATTCATTCATTTATTTATTTCAACAGGGACAATGTGCAAAAAACATTAATTAAAGGTGCTTTGCACCAGATTTAGCTTAAGCTAGTATCCATCAGCAGTCTCCGAGCAGGTGAATTACAATACAAAATATACAATATAAAATGTTATAATTAGTCACTCAAATACAAGTATCAATTAATTCATTCA
Source organism: Pimephales promelas (assembly GCF_988280905.1). Taxonomy (NCBI): domain Eukaryota; kingdom Metazoa; phylum Chordata; class Actinopteri; order Cypriniformes; family Leuciscidae; genus Pimephales; species Pimephales promelas. Next base: position 20,801,750 of record NC_142784.1, read on the forward strand.
TCCATTCTCTATTTCAACCATCAATAAAACCTCAAAAAAACTCACTAAAAAGTCATATTTACATACATAATTATAATCATAATTAATTTAATTAATGTATTGAATTTTCTCTTCTCTTCTATTCTCGGTTTTGAAGAAAAACAAAATCATTTACTTCGGTGTTAAATGTATCATATTGCTTACATTATTAATTTAATTAAGTTTTATGTCATATATTTTTTATTTTTACTTTATTTTGTGTGTCCGGGACAAAATAAGGACCTTTTTAGGCACCTAAAATACACACATACTGGTCAATTTTACGCTGAGGTAAAAGTACAGAGATGTTCAACTCTCGAGAGCTGTTTTCATTAGTAGGTTTTTTGTATGACTTGTTTTCAATTAAAACCATGTAGTTACATTACAGTTCCTAATGACGTTACTGATCAACTAGTGAGTAAATCCAGTTATTTGGCACTTTAAATCCATACCCCAACGTAAAAACAATATACACTCAGATGAATACAAAAAAAAAACACTCGTCATCGGCCCCAACACAATGCAAGACACACTTGCAGTTATCAGTCAGGCTTCTTCCAAGACGCGATAGCAAACTCACAACACGCCATCATCTTTCGTGCACTGTCGCCCGCTCATCTCCCGATCTCCGACAGGCCCCTGCCACCCCGCCACGCCACACACATAACAACTGGGCCAGGAAGGAAAAGTGCTCTCGCCGAACAAATGCTGGGGTGTTTCTGCTACTGAGTCATAACAAAATACAATCAAAAGAGATTTGTGTTCCTGCTCGCTTTATGGTTCAAATAGATAAAACGCCTCCTGTCTTTTCTCGCACAATACGCTGTGTAGTCTAGCAGGGCCAGAGTGACGCTCCTGGGACCAGATAGGAGTATCGATAATGCCGGCTGCATGTCCGATTGATTTTGGGAAGCTGAGACAGTGGCTGTGTGATTTTTTTCTTTCTCCTGATACGCTGTGTCAAGCAGACAGGCGCTGCTTATGATGGGTTTAGTGTCAGCACACACATCCGGCAGAAATGGCCACATGGAGCCGGCTCCCTTAGGGGTGGTATATAACAAAGGACATCACATAACAAGCATTAATATATACTGTAGCAGGCAGGGAAGCTATGGTATCTTCATGTGATCTTTCTGAAACACCTACTTTCACAATGTAAGGACCACAGGTTTGTGAGCTGCCTACATACAGTCATGTAACGTTTTAAAGCATCCACACAAAAAAAACATAGCACATCCAAACATTTTTGGGCAAAATAATTGAATTGTAGTTTTGTTGTTTCAGTTTGCTGATTTTAACCAAGCTTGTCCAAATGCATTATGGGATTGCCTTCTCCACAAAGGATACGTGTGACGCTGCCTAAGAATTTGGCCAAAATAAAGTATCATTAAATCAAATGTTTTTATTTTCTCAAACCTTTTATTTTATAAAATGTACACTATTTTATTGTAAAAAATACAGATATTTTATTCCACATATCTGTCAACACGAAGTTCTAGAAATACTTTATTTATAATAACAAAATGTATGAAATATATACTATTTTATTAACATTTTAATGAATGCATTTTATTTGTATCTTATTTTATTCTACATATTAGGCAACTTCTAAAGATCAACAAAAAAAACACCCTTTAGGCATAAACGTTAATGCTAAATTTTACACTGACCTTTGGGTAATTAAGTTGCCTTAACAGAGTGCGAGCAGACATGAAACTGGGCAAATGGTCGAGACAGTTTAAAATGGGCCTAAACAGTAAACAAGATCGAGACACTGTCCTGCAGGACAGCATTAGATCCTCCAGGACAGCCTGGACTAGAGAGATACATCGCGGCAGAGGAGTGGAACAAACAGGGCTGCGCTGTCTTTTGAAGGCACAAAGACAAAGCGATGAGCGCTGATAAGAGCAGGCGCCACACTGCTTGAAGCCCTGAGAGCTGAGCAATCACACACAGACTGATAAGCATCAGCCCATAAAAAAGACTCCGGCAGCTCTCCTCCAGACGGGCCGGAGAAGAGAGAATGAGAGGGAGGAGAGCTGTGTGATAAAGACGGTTACTTTCTTTCTTTTGGAGGTGAGGGTTTAGAGGAGGGGCGACGTGAGATGATGACGAGACAGTTTTCTTGACAGGAAGTCACTAGATGCAAAGGAGCAGCGGGTACTTTTGAAGACACCGCAGAGAGTGCAATCTTAAAGATGAGAACGCCTGACAGTGCGATGCAGCTAATGTGTGTCTACAGGCCCAGCACTAAACATCACAACAGTCAACACAGCCTACCTTCTACTGACAAACCACATTTTGGAGCTTTGCTTTTGATTTCAATGAAACATGAAAGACTGTGTCGTCCGCATATATACGTGCGAGCATACACAGCAAAATATCACTCTGCGACTGAAAAAGAGCAAACAGTGCATTGTTCTTTGATTCTCTGCAATTGATTTTCTCTCTTGTTTTGTTTAGACTGTAGATCTACATTTACAGAAGCTCAAATTGGGAAAAAAAAGCCTATCTAGATATCTGTTGATTGGATTATCTCAACATGACAACTGGAGGAATAAAAAAAGAGAAATCAAAATCCCTTTAAACAACATCCATTTAATCTAACTCAAAGGTCACAATAAGCATATTTACCAAATGTAGACTGCTGATACTGTACTTTTTAGGCAGGTTGCAACTGTTTCAGTATAAGGCAGAGTAAGGCCTTGTTCACACTACATGATTTTAAAACGTCGGGCTGAACTGTGCGGTTCACACTACATGACTTGCTCTCTGTGAAATCAAGAGTGTTCAAGTTGTTTAGCTGTTCACACCACACAACACAACGTGATTGATCCGCAACAGGAGGTAACTCACTACACGAGTTGACAACGCACTACATAGGGATACAACCACGATCGGATGATAAGAGCAAATCATTTGTGACTCTAATGAGAGCTGTTTCAGTACTATAGTACGGTCTAAATCCTGAAAATAATCAAATAAATAATGAGTTAACAACTCTGTCACCCAACGATTCTATCTTGTCTACAAAACACGTTTTGTCAGGAAAAACCACGCAATAAAACCATCCAGAAATGACGCGAAACAGCACGTGCGCCAATACCCAGCGAAGAAGAGAACACAACACGTGAATATGGACGTCAGACAGAAACTAGCGCTGCACACCGTTTGCGCGGTGATTTGCTCTGAGAAAAAAATGCAAAAAAAAAAGAAAAACTAAGATTTACCCGGTGACCTCAACCCATGCGTTGCTATGATTGGCTGTACTCATGACATCACTGAGGTTGAGTCGCGCGACGGCTCTGGATATCTAGCATGCTTCTGACGATGCGTCTGCGAGCGTCTTCGCTGCGTTGTTGGCTCTTTCATACCAACAGATTGGCAAGCGTTCATTGCCTGCTAATCCCCCACGATTTGCACGCGATAACACCTTGACCTGTCGGCGAACTCAACGATTTGCAAATCGGGCTTAAAATCCTGTAGTGTGAACTTGGCTTAAGAGACAATTCCTGTGGAAGCTGTTTATAATCCAAGAGCTTCAGAACTTGTGGAAAAAAAAACATAAGAGAAGCCAGTGGTCTTACCTGAGCCGGTATCTATGACTGTGGACTGGCCTCTACGGTCGGCCACCAGGCGAGAAGACCCAGGCATGCTAACAGGCTCTGAACGCACAGGCTGGATCCTGCATCCCAGGATTAAGAGATATTCAAAAATTGTGAATTAGACTTGTATGCAGTACACTAGTTAATTATGCTTAACCTGAATCTAATTAATTACATACAGTATGCTAAATAATCAATCTTTTTTTTCCAATAATAATTTAACATTTTTTAGTATTTGCTGAGAAAAGCAACCAAATTATGACTAGAAAAAAAAAATAGAATGAAAGACAGACAAAATAGAACAGACAGAAAGACGGACGGACGGACAGTATTAGACAAGCAGGCAAACTGGCAGAGAGATAGACAGATAGAGATGCTCTGGTAGAGTGTTTGTGCAAGTGCTGGTCTAGAGTTGGTCAATATGTGTATTTAGTGAATTTCTGTGGTTAGTAACATGAGTCTATGCTGTCACACTGTGAATTTGGTGTTGATGATGGCAGGTGGTAATGTGAGCAGTGTTGTGTGTGAATGTGTGTTAAAGCATCGGCACCTAAGGCTGTGTAGGTCCAGGTCGTCTGTGTCGAAATCAAGAAGAGGCTGCTGGGTGTCGCTGGGCCCCTGTGACTGAAGAACAGAGGAGCTGGAGGAGATGACCGTGGTCTGACCTGAAGGATGGATGGTCTTGAACTGAAACTGAGGTCCCATCCAGAGTCTTCGGTGAGGGCCAGTGTGGGTAACAATCTCCACCTGTAAATTATAACACACATAGTGATATAGTGGAGCACCGGATTTGCAACACATTTAACTTGAGAAAGTTTTTTTTTTTTTTTTTCTAGTGCTCAATATTTGAGTCAATCTCACTCTGCACCCAGATTTTTTTTAGATAATAAAAACAAGATTAGAAAAAATTATATTAAGAACATTTAAAAAAATCAGGAAATCGGAAATCGTGTAAATAAATAAATAAGAATATACCTTATATATATAAATTGTATATGTAGGGGTATATAAAGAAAAGCATTTATGAAAAGACATATCTGCGCTCTTACATTTTTTTACGACTATTTAAATATGATCAGCTTAAATGATATAAAATGAACTTATTTCTGATGTATGGCTTTGTTGTCTATGGAATCACAAAGAGGAAACTTTACTGACATTTTTTTAATAACTAAAACTTTAATAATATAAAATATTTTACATTTATCAGTCCACATTCAATTTATAAAACTTCAGTCACCAACAAATTGACATGGCATTAAACTGGGGATTGTGTGACACCAACAGTTCCAATATAGACAAACAAGCACACACTCAAAGGAATGTGTGGGTAAGTGTCTGCTTTCGACCAGCAATGTCAAATCAGGGGAATTGGGGGGGGGGGGGGGGGTTACATGCGTGTTAGACAGACGCCACTCTTCCTCCCCAGTGGACTGCATTAACATGGCATGACACTAACATCATGAAGCGAGAGAGAGAGAGAGGGAAGGGCGGAGGAGAAGAGCGTCCATCCGGCCAGCGTCCCTCTCTCCACTTCATTTCTCCATCTTTTCTGAAGGAGCGTGGGGTCAGCTCTTCCGTCCTCTTCCTGTCACATCTGTGTAAATGAGGCTAGCGGTATGTGTGTTTTTTTTTCACTGTAGTTAACACCAACAGTGTTGCACAGGCCTGAGAGAAACAGATGCTTTCAAGGAGGCTATGGCCAGATGTTGCCCCCCTCCGCACTCTCTCTGCACTTCGCCTTGAGCCCGCCATATTGCAGCCGCCTCACACTGACAGCACTTATTACATAGCGCTCACAGAGGACTGTGCTTTTTATGCTATGTTGCCATAACACATAACAGACAAGCAGACTAATTGCAATCACATATAAAGCAGATAAATAGAGCCATCAACAGGGTTTAGACTGTGTTTAGCCAATAGCTGTCGCCGCACGTGTTAATGGTGTCATTAGGCAGGCGGGATGTGATGGGGGATGTGATGGGTCTGCTTTCGCTAATGCTGGTACATTAACAACCTTAAGGTTTAAAAGCTTTGGCTGGGGCCGTTCAGGCCACACAAAAACTGCCACACACATGCTGGACATGTTGCATCTGGGTAATCAAGAATATTAGATCATAAAACTTTCAGTGGGGTTCAAAAGTTTGAGACCGGATTGTAAATCTGGGAATAAGAACCTAATTTAAAAGATTTTGAACAATTTAAAATGAAGAATTTAATGATGGAAAATAAATAAGGATTGTTTAATATGCTACATGATTTTAGAAGGCAACTCTAGTGCTGTTGTTATTAAAACTTAACATAAAATTAAAAAGCAAATGGCTAATAAACAATGCTGTATAAATAATACTAAAACAACACAGTAAATAAATAAAAAGTTTGTTTTCTTGTCTAATAAATCAGACAATCCTGCAGAACAGTGCTATGCTTTAGTCAGGATGACAGGTGGAAATAAAGGATAACAAATTTGATCAGATCCATGTTAGGTGTACGTACCTGGTAATGGCGCAAGAAATTATTTATGCCTTCTACTGGCAGCAACTCAGTGATGCATTATCACTGTAAGTGTTTCACTGAAATGTATGATGTGTGTAGTTTAAGTGCTGTTTATTACGGTTAAAGTTAAGCTAATGTAGAGATGGAAGGTCATAGGAGAAGGCCGGAGTTCTGACTGACCTGTGAGAGCCATTCTTCATCCTCCTGGCCACTGTGATCGGAAGCCAGGCTGTCATAAGACTCATGCCGGGTGATGGGGCCGGGGCTGCCAGGAGGTGCCACTGCACACAGAGAGAAACAAGTAAAGATTAGTCATGTACGAAAATGATTATATTATATTATCCCCTTGCCAATAAATATATAAATACATAAAAACTGTAATTACATTATGACTGTTTCTGTAAGAATTGCACTGTAAGACACGTGCAAAAATAAAATATTAATAATAAAATGTCCATGTTGTTCCATTATGACTGTTTCTGTAAGAATTGCACAAAAAGGCACTTGCATAAAATAACCATTATATTATATTATTATTATATTATATTATTATAACCTTGCAATCTTCAGGTCGTTCCATGAGAACTGTTTCTGAACTGTAAATCACTTTGCATAAAAGCACCAATAAAACACCTAATTAGCAATTAACATATCTGTGCTGTAGAAAGCCAGTCAAAATGTCCACAGTGTGTTCTGGTATGTGAGAAAGTAAGACAGATAAAAGAGTGCAGAGCTTTCAGCAGCAAAGACAGCTAGGACAGAGACAGATGGAGCACTTGGAGGCTTCGCTAAGCAGGCGCCAAGTATTCAGACTAATGTGCACAATCAGTGGTTTCCCTTCCCACCTCCAGGCAAACACATGCCTTTGTTACCAATGTACATAATACAGCAGTGAATAATAAAGATGTCAAGTCCTCATCTGGAGGACACAAGGAGCCCGTCGCTCTTGTTCCCTCTTCTTCTCTCTATCTGTCTCGCAGACATAAGTGCTCACACACCAGGTGTTCAGACACACTTGATGAGGTGATCCCGCCAGGTTCATGGCACAGTCACTACTGTGTGAGTAACAGATACACTGACACCTCCACTCGAAGAGGAAATCTACTCGCTATCGGCCCCACTCAATCACAGTAACACTAGCCGCTGCCAAAGCGCGGCCTCCGCTATCCCAGCACGCTGCATTATGCCGACATAAATCGTAGAGTGACTTACCGACCTCTGATGGGTCAGAACAGAGCCAGGCCATGTTACCTCTTAAACACAATCAAGCTCTGGTCCTCCTCCTTCCCCCCCTTCCAAAGCCCAGGGGGACAATAAGTGTTGACTAATAAATAATTGAAGCGTAAGAACAGTAGCTGGCTCTGTAGATCAGGTTACAGTGGGTTCATAATGGCCGGGCTTAAGAGGTCGAGGGCTCCTGGACTGTTAAGAGCAGTTTATCTGTTGTGAGTTAGAGTGTGAGCAACAGAATAAGGACAGGAAACAGGCCCTGACCACATAAACCCGCAGTATCACAGTCAAAGCCTGGTTACAAATTTGCTTTGGCCACCAACACGCAAACTATGTACAAACGACCTTTCAGTTATATATTGTTTGTTCAGGTGCATAACTGTGTATATTGACACCTGGAAACATAAGCCAGACCAGGATTTGTTGCCATTACTGTAGTTATTTTCTCCATACTAGAAAAAAACTACAGAAATAAAGATCATACTAATTTTTAACACTAATTTTTAACCCCGCCCTCTGCAGCAGCTCATTTGCATTTAAAGGGCTGGGCACAAAACGGTGCATTTTTTTCAAACCCTCAAAAAGTGACAACTTTAACATGCTATATAAAAATATCTGTGGGGTATTTTGTGCTAAAACTTCACACACACACACATCGGAGATTTATTTTACATCTTGTGAAAATGGCATTTTACCACCCCTTTAGAAGTAATGTAACTAAGTAACTGGTAACTCTAAGTAACTCTAAAGGATTACAGTTACATTTATTTCGTAATTAAATTACATAATGCCGTTACATGTAACTAGATACTGCCCAACACTGATTATTTAGATATTTGCATGTGTATTTTATTTTTTATTAATTCATTCAAAAGTGTGGTCTCCGCTTGTATTAAATGCTTTTTCTATTACTGTTGTTATTTTCCCCACATTTCCTCAAAATCAAAAAAATTTCAAAAAAGTGAATCCATGTTTATTAATTATTTTTCTCCAAAAACAAATACGTTTATTTAAAACTATATTTATTTATTTCCATATTTGCATAAATTACTCAATATGTGACATATAAGGAATTTTAAAATCTAAATATTTACATATCTACTAAATTTGTATTATTTATTTTATTAATTGACTTATTGTATTATTATTTCCTTTAATGCATGAATTATTGCTTGGTCCTTTGATTTTGGTGATGTTTGTCTAATGACTAATGTCTTGCATTAAATGTTTCTGTCAGTACTGTAGTCATTTTCTACTCTGTCACTTCCAAAAAAATTGTTTTACTTAATTATTTAGTATACTACAAACACAGCTATACAAATAATGCCAGGAGTTTGGGTATATTTTGTGTTCCAAAAATACAATGAACGATAATTTTAAATAAATGTGCTAAATGTTGTAAAAGGTTATGGTCTGCACTTTCCTGCAGCTCTGAACAAAACCCTCACACCTTTCCTTAAGAAATCAGGACTCATTCATTAGAGAGCTCTCAGACTCACAGCCGCCTCTCTCTCTGCTCAACGACAGCTAATGTCGCAAACTGAGGATTCCCTGAGCGCTCTGAGTTGGACCGAAGGAGCTTCGCTGGGCCAGCGTGTCCTTGTTATCTACCCATCATCTGGGTATCATCAGCAGTGGCTGGGTAATGCTCCCCTTCCCGAGAGCTGCCAAAGGCTGGGCAGATGGACAGGTGGAGATAGTGACCAAGAAGTGGCGCCACGGTTGCTTTTATCACCAGTCGTGCAGGCTCCAGCTCCTCTGACCCTACCGTCCACATGCTGCATTTTTAATCAGCCAGGTCATCCAATCTAGAAGCAAGACCAGAGCTGTCAATCACAAAGCCCTGCTTGCTGCGAGTCCTCACAGTTTGTGGGTAAAGGCACGCACCCCACCCATTTCTGAGACGACTGAGCCTGGGAACTGTCCACTACCAATGCACCTCTGCTATCTCTAGCTCTCTTTCTTTGTATTCTCTTCTCTTCAGAGTAGCCTTTTACAGAGTAATTACAAAGAAAACGACAGGCTGATAACATTAACGCCCAGCTAAGGCTTCTTTGTGCTTAATCCCAAAAGGAGGCGCATCACTTCCTGTGTACAACTGCTTAACTGAGAAGACCCCAATGAGAATATTGTCAACAAAATTATTAAAGGAAATGTTTGTTCAAGATTTTTCTTTTTGTCAACGTTAACAAAGATGAGACAAAAAAGTGCATCATTATGATAATTATTTAAATTAATGAACACTGGAAAAATCTAAAATCACGTACATTGCATTCATAAGTCGTTGCTGTTAATGGCCCGACACAATGCAGCGAACAACCAAAGGTAATAATAAAATAAAAGGTAATAATCATAAAAAAAGGGATTTTTTTTCTTCAGGATATTAACAAATTAATAAATAAAAAAAGTGTTTTAGATAATCCAATCATAGTCAATAATGTCATGCTGATATACATCTTAATTAATATATAAATATTTGATTATCTGAATAATTTTGCACTTGAAATAAATGGCAATTTCGTCAAGTTAACTAGATGCTATGTTAAAGTAAAATTAATTGCATATATGATGAATATATATATGGACCAATATGAAATTTCTCAGCCGATACCGATAGCCGATTAATCAGAGTGATATCGGCCAATGCCGATAAGCCTACCGATAGTTTGGTTTTTCTTATGGATTACTAAATATCTCTCAAAATAGGTTGCAAACTATACAAAGAACCTTTCTTATTTGGTACACTAATAACAGAGCTATTATATTCAACTACTATTTATTTCCAGATATAATAATTTACACACAGCCATCTTCTAAACGTATACACTGGGAACTATATTCTCAGAAGGCGACGCACAGCTACTTCTGTGGAGTGATTTGCTCGCAGTCACGTTCGCTACTAGCTAGTCACGTTGGTTTTGTTGACGGAGGTAACAACAGAGCTTTTCAGGTGTTGCGCTAATCACTCCACCCATGTGTAGCAGTGCTTCGCTTTTTGAGAATATAGTGCCAGTATGTATATGGTTAGAAGATGGCTGTGTCTCATGTGACATTGTTATTTGTACACGCTGTGGCTAAAAAAATTCACAACATATAAAGAGGAAAATTTTGGCGTTATTTTGTCACATATTATTGTCAGTGAAGTCCACTTTAATACCGTGTTCAGGGAGTAGGAAGCAGCGCGATACAAAGAAGAGAGCAATCAAAGGTGACACGTCGTGGGCTGCCCAGCACACTGAGGGCCAGGGGCGACGGGTAATCATGGCCAAATACATATGCACATACACTCTCCTGAGTGTCAGGTCGGGGAGGTTCAGCTGTAACAGAAGTGCACGGGGCAAAGATCTCTGGCTTATTTTAATTAGACATTAACGATAATGCACTGAGCAAGCTCATTATGCCGTTCTTTGCCCCTGGTGAACCGCATCCACACCGAGCCGCTGCCACGACCGCTCATGCCCGGCTATTTCATCACTCTGACACATGCATGGCGATTAGACCGACTTCTGGAGAATATTCTACCCGTTAGGCCTTGAGCACTTAGGCTTTAGTGGCAGAGAAGAAATGTGAAGCTTGGCCTGAAGGACCCAGACAGCTAATTACTCATTAATGTTTATGATTATCCAGCTAACGTAACAATGCTCACTTATTCAAGATATATTAGATGTGTGGTCATCCGTGAGCCTCCTGCCCTCGAGTTGCATTCTCTTGCCTTTCATGTCAACCCAAAGTGCTCACACTCTCTATGCACTTGTTATTAAATTACATGGGTTTAAAACCACACTAATTGGTTTAATCTAACCTTCAGGTTAATTTGGCTCTACGATGAGTTTCAGGGCACGGATGTACGACAGAGTGACAAAGGCCTGATTCACGACACCACCGGAAACAGAAAAGCGCTTCACCAGCTGCTACGTATGTCAAATGGAACGGGCTTATCTTCAGCAACCTTTCAAAAATCGTGCAGGCAGAAGAGATTGAGTTTACCGTGCATGCTTCTTGTGTTGTGGTGCACCAATAAGGGCTAAAAACAACTGTCACGGTCCCAAGTATACACACATATACTTACATCCAGCCAGGAGGTACTGATAGTACTGCACGAAGTCTGAGGCCAGCACCAAGGGGTGGTTGCTGTTGAAAGGTGGTTGTAGCTCATTCCACTGCGGTGTCCTACTCAAAACAAACACAGAAATCAATTTAGGAAGCGCATATCAAAGGGCCAGATGTATATAACAGTCTCCAGCTGAGCTATAATGGACTCAAACTGGACGCAGCCCTGCAGAACTTCCATTTCTCAAATCTCATGTGAGCTGCACGAGCTATACAGCTCAGTACATATAATCATTGAACATGTACAATCAGATCAGAAAGCCATTCTGAGAGCAACCCCTGCCTGTTTCCATTTCATTCGCTCGGTCACAAGCATTATTGCATTACGACTGAGCTCAGCGGTTGCCTGGGTCCGTGGCGAGCTGTGACATTAATCATTTGCTTGCCCTCATTAAGGAGCCATATAAGCTGTTTTATGGAAATGACACGACTGCAGTAGGTCGTGTCAGGTGCTTCTGTAGGACTGAAGGTGAAGTGTAAAAGCAGGTAAATAGGTGTGGTGCTGAGAGCCTCGGGGCAAGACCTGGCTAGATTCCAACAGGCTCTCGGACAGGTGTTCAGCTCCAGAGGCGTGTCGTCACCTATCTTTTGAGCCGTGCTGATTGGACGAGGCTCCAGCACATGCTCCACAAGGTTTCCGTAGCAACTCAGGATGTACAACGATTCAACAACAGCCTGTCGAGACTGATCTAAAAGGGAAGAAAAGCCAAATACACGTTTTTAAAAAAGATTAAGATAGTGGTTTCTAACATGGCCTCAACATTTTTTTTTGAAGTTCCATCTGATACCACTTAAAGAAGCAAAAAGAGCATACCAAAGCATATGATAAATTAACTTATGTAAAGAAAAATACACCACTAAATTAAGTTCAAGCTTAAAAAGTATGTTTAAATAAAGCCCAAGATAAAATGCCCATGTCAAACCTTTCTCTCTCTTCAAGTTGGGGTTGGTGATAAACCAAGAGCGAGAGGAGGCAAAGACTGCAGCCACGCAGAACTCCCCACCGCTGGACTTACTAGGTGAGATTTGGGGAGGCGGCTTGGCTTTGCTGCAAAAAAAGAGACATAAATGACAATAAGATTATATAGAGTGAAACTCTGCTTTCGGGAAAAGAAATCCAGAGTAAAAGAGGACAAATAAAGCCACCTCACAGACGAGAAAAGAGACACAGTTGAGAGGTACAGAATCAAGACAAATCTTCCTGGATATGAATGATAACACTCAAAGTTTTGAATGAAAATTGCACATCCACAAATAAAATACTGGGCTTGTAACTAACAACATACTACAGCACAAATTCATACTTCATGCAAGTAAAAAAAAAACTAAAGTCACAATCCAAAAAAGACAGCTTACAATACAATTAAATCAAACAATTTAATAAATAAAAAGCTAATAAAATAAATTGTAAATGCTTTTAAATAATAATTTTTACAGAATTCTAATTTCACTTCATTTGTATTGGAAGAAATAGCCACCTTTAAGTTTAATTAGAAAGTACAATTTCACCTCAGAAAAAAAAAAAAAAAAAAACATGGCCTCACCAAATCTGAGGATGTTTTATATTTCTGTTGTGTGTGTATAATGGTGTTGTTAAAGCTCAACACACAAACACTCTCCGGGATTATAGTTGGTACAGATACCACATAATGGCAGTACTTTTCTTATAAAGATCCTTCAAATGGAGGCTTTTAAGTTGCTTTGGAAGGCCTCATTCCAGTGTTGGCATTTGAGAAAAATGATTAGGGCCTATTTAATAATTCTTTATGTTAGTAAGATTTTGAAGAAGCCAAGGAGAAAATAGGGTCATGGGCTGAGAGATAAGGGCCTGCATATGGAATTCATCCTAGAACAGTAGCCATGTGGTATCATTGTCTGACTCCTGCACTAACCGGCACTGTAAAACCTGTCCTCTATATCTCATTCAAGAACCACACTCCAGATACAGAACCATCAGCCATGCACACTCAAATACACACAAATGGATGGGATTGAGAGCCAGCACAATGCACAAAACGATAAATAATATATATATATATATATATATATATATATATATATATATATATATATATATAAACAGCGACTGCTTTCTAATAAATTTTTCATATCAATTTTTCAAAAAATGTAAATGTCGAAATTATATTCACTTGGGGGACTTTGGACTTTTTACATTTTTAGATGATGTAAAAAATTCCATTTATATTTAGTGAGAAAAAAATTGTAAAAAAACAAAACAAAAATAAAAATTCATATTTAAATGAAATAATCAACTGTAATATCATTTTACAGTATTATATTTGGGGTCAGTAAAGATGTTTTTTTATTTTTATTTACACTTATTTTAAAAAGTGAAAACATTTACAATGCCACAAAATATTTCTCTCTCAATTAAATGCTATTAGAACTTTCTATTCATCAAAGTTTCCAGAAATCCTGAAAATGCACAACAGTTTTCACAAAAAATATTAAGCAGCACAGCATGCTCAATATTGTAATAATAATAATAATAATAATAATAATAAATGTTTCTTAAGCAGCAAATTAGAATGTTAGAAAGATTTCTGAAGGAGTAATGATGCTGAAAATTAAGCTTTATAATCACAGGAATAAATTAAATTTTAAAGCATTTGCGAATAGAAAACTATATTTTAATATTTTAAATTGTAATAATATTTCACAATACTACTGTTTTTTGATCAAATTAATGCACCCTTGGTGAGCACAAAAAACCTTTTTCAAAAACATTAAAACCGACCCCAAATGCTTGAGTATATTTTTTTTATAATTCTATAGTACTAAAGCCAAGTCAAACAATTAAAATATTATTTGGAACACATTATCTAAAAATGTCAGATGTATAAACCAGAAGATAAATATTTTCAATTCAAACTTGTTTGTATAATGCTATGCAAAGTTATTTTTTAATCCCTAAAATGTTTTGCAGGCCCCAGACACTGCCTTTCAGTTTGAAAACCCTTGATACATATGATTAATTCATCAGCATATTATGCAATTAATTCAATTCCCATCTGTAATCGAATGACAGCCCTAGTCATTATGCACTAAAAGATCAGATAACTGCAAAACAAAACTGCCGATTATAATGAAATTGTTGTAGACCGTGGAGTCTGGACCGGGAGTTAATGTGGATGAATTGTCCAGTGTTTGAACCGGGACTCCTCCAGCCTTGCATTACACTAATAGGTGTTGAGTGACCTGTTGCTGAGCTGCACTCTCACTCTGTCACTTCCCTTAAAACTGTCATCAAGTCGTAAATTACTCTCAGGACGAGGAGTGATGTTGACATCTTTGTTTAGCCGACACCAGGCGAGGATTGCTGGTCGGGAAGAACTACAGACGAAAAAGACAAAGTAAAGAAAAGCAGGGAGAGATATTGGCACATGTTTATTGGTGTTGGACGGAGGTAAACCGAATAACTAAAAAGCTGAGCAGTGCGTGCTGCTGATGGGAAGATAGGAGAAGTTTGTTAGTATATCTCCTCTGCCGAAGCAGGCGAGAACGTCTCGCTATCTGTCAGTGTGGAACAGTGGACACACACAGCACTAAACAAACACGCTCCGCCGCCACAGGATTTGAAGAGCCCCCGCCCCGCCGAATAAAACCAGGAATCCCAAGAGGGATGAAAAAGGAGAGAAGACAGCAGACATTTTGATAACCTCAAAATGCAACTTCCTTTGCCCTGACCATCACCGACCGTAGAGAAATACATTGAGTGAAGCATTTAAATCCTTCCTGCCCCACCGCTGAGTTCAATGCAACGAGGAAAGTGAACGAGCTAAGCAGTTTTCCAGTCTAGGATGCAGGTAAAGTTCTGCCATTTTCAGGACGCAGTTTCTTGAAAGGAAAACTGTAAAAGATGGGCGCACAGATGTTTTTAATAACAACACCAAACCGACTTCGGTGTGACTAAACATTTATTCCTCTGAGATCACAGGCTGACGCCGTCTGCCACAAATCTGAGAGGAAACTGTATCCGTTTCTGAGTGCTTTGCATAATAAATCTGGAAATATTCTTTAAAAGGTATATAATGTCATGCCAGTAACGATGATGAGACCAAAAACACTGCAAAGAACCAGTCTGAGCTAAAAGCCGGGCATAACTTTGAGCACTCATCTGCTAGCGGTGCGCCAACTATGGTAAGAGGTCTTTTGAAGAGGCTTTGGTCAGAGGATGATTTGGTCAACATGTTCGTATTTGAGTGCACTTCACACTCGCGTTGCGTCTGAATTTCCTTGAAACGACCGCTGGAGTTGGTTCGTCTGTATATGAAATCATTTTTTTTCCTCTTAAAGTGGCTAAAATGACTCAAGCTGTAGTGATTCAGCAGGCCATTTGAGCGAACGGATTATTCTAAATAAATATTGGCATGGGGCGCAGCTTACACAAAAATGTATCTGAAAATCAATAAATTATGAAACTTAAACATATTTAGTGAGATGGAGGAGAAGGGAAGACAGACGCTACTAAACAGAAGCCAATTTCATCTTCCCCCTATTGGCATTTCCCCTGCTGCTTCTAGAGTGTTTTTCCCCTCTCTCTCTAACTAATTCACTGAAAAGACTCCTTGCATGTCATTTCCACTTTTAATTTAACATATGAGGACTCTTGACGTGAGCTAATAGCTTTTCCTCAAGGGCATAATTCAATCTGTGATGTCCACCATCAAAGCCCGGCCACATTACAGTCCCGGCCACAGACGAGGCGCCATCAGGGGGAAGGCGGCCCCCATTTGTTTTCAAACAAATGCGACGGCGTGCTTTAAACGGCTAGAAGAAGCACAGGCCTCGTTTTAACGTATGGGAGGACTTGCCGTGACAAGCTGACCATATGGTCGGTGTACGTCAGGCAGCGGGGCCTGTGTTACAAAGCTCATGAAAGGATAGTGCAGAATGCAGACATATCTCTCAACGTCACATTTATTATCTCACAGCAGCTTTTCCTCGGACATGGCTCAGGCACACAGCCACAGTCCACACACACCGTGGCAGCCATCTGGGAGGCCGGCATCAAACGCAAAAAGAGAAACAGAAATTTTTCCCCTCCATTTCCAACGTTCCAGCTCATTGGGATATTGTTGAGGAAGGTGCCTGATTCGGCATGATTTCCCTTTTCCTTAGAGAGATGCTGGAAAATATGAGTTCCCCAGGTGTGAGCACAGCTGTCTATGGTATTTACAAGCTGGCAGGTTTTGAGGTTTGTGATGGTTGTACTTCGTTCTTGGCTCTATGGTGTACAGGATATTTCTGTGAGTGTCCAAAAAAAAAAAAACAACATGTTAAAGCTTACATAACCTACATCAATTAAACAGTTTCATATTCTACCATTCCTCTTCTTTTTTTAATGTTGCAGATTCTATTTCTATCAGTATTTTTGGAGAATGAAAAATAGTTCCAGGACCAAGGTAAAAAGGTGGACAGCCACGGCGCTTTATAGCATTATTCTTTACTCTTGTATCAGTTTACTCTTGATTTAATTACTTTTAATTTACTTTAATTCATAATGAAATCTTATGTTCTGCCATTTTGTATTTGAGCAGATATTTTCCATCGTTTTTTTTCTGCGTGGGAGTGTTCCTGTTTTGGAATACTAGATGATTCCTCTAATACATCCACGTGATATTAAGCACATTTCACTTATCTAAAAGGAAAAACTAAATTACCATTTAGTACTACATCTAAAATCAATCATATGTTTCCAATGAAATGTGGAGCTCCAGTTGTGTCGCACATTAATGTGCCTCGCCCAGTCAAGAGGAAGCTATGGGGAATATTAAGATTTATCATGTTAATGATGATGCTTTGAAACACATACGTCCTCAGAGATCACAGAAGAGCAGTGCAGGAAAAAGATCTAATAATTAAAACGTATGTGGGGACACCGCAACAAAAGCTGAAACCTAAGCAAGAGGAATGACAGCAGCACATGTGATTACATTTTTTAGATGCAGGGTGGACCATTTATCTGAGATTCAATCTTCGAAGCTGCAACTAAAATATTAAAAGACAAAGTCTGATCTCTGGTCAGGTGTTCTCCAAACTCATCAGGCATTATAGGAGGAAACTCAAAGCTGTTATCTTGAAAAAAGGAAGGTTGCAAAAAGTGTTTAATAAAACGGAGCAAATAATTGTTCCCAATGTGTTTGAGAAAAACATTTATTTCAAATGTTATTTTCACCCCACTTTCAATTAGTTTACTTCAATGAAAGGTTAGATTTTTGCATTAATATGTATATATATATATATATATATATATATATATATATATATAGTAGCCTAATCGACACCTACAAACACTTATTTTTTCAACAAAATAATGTATTGCTTTTATAATAATCCCCCTTTTTGATAGTAAAGTAACTTTTTGGGTTTGCTTGAGTGTTTCTCTCCATATAAATTCAAGTCAGTGATTATACATTGTCCAAATAAAATTGTCAAATCAAATTAAAGGGTGAAGAAGATGAATGGCTGGAACTGCATTGCACACATCTGACTCAACCATCGCCGAGAGCTGTGTGCGGACTGCGGAGCACCGATCATTTTTTCAACCTTATTGCAAATGTCACCAGCCAATAAAATCATAACGACAGCAATATGAATGTGAACACAAAAGCATTTTTGAATAAACAACCTCTGTCGTCTGTTTGGGAAAAAAATGAAGCAGGAAAGGAAGGATCACTTTGAAGAGTAGGTTCGTTTAAACCGCCGGACGGACTGACAAACAGAGCTCTGATATTGTCTAATGTAGCAAAACACAATATTTTGCCATGAACTCTAGAACAAAAACTCTTCTCTCTTTCCCATGAATTCAATGACACTGACTAACCATGCCAAGCTGGTGTCTTAGATATACTTATGACCAACAAAATTCCTTTCACAGTGTCCTTTCCATACAGTACAATTCAACAGGCAACATTTTCAATTAAAAAGAATTAGGTTAGCAAATAAAAAAAAATACACAAAAGCCAAACAACAAATCCACATACAGAAACAGAAAAAAAGTACAATAAAAAGCGCATCTCTCGGTTCTTCCCACAGCGTGCTAGAATAAACTCAAGAAACGAAAAACAGGAAAAAAAAATCTTGGAAAAAAACGAAAGATGGAATGAACGCAGTCATTTTATAAGTGGCGAACAAAGCATGCTGGGAGTGAATTGGAAAAACTCACCATGGAGTTTTAATGGAAAAACATCCAGCCCCAAAGAGGTAGGGTCTTCATGAAGGGACAGATGCACAGAGATAGATGGGAAAAGCATTATTATTAATTGACTGGGTAAACAATTTACGGTTTTATGATACATAAGTTAAAAAGCAATAAAATAGGGGATTTTAATATATATATAATATATATCAATTTTCATTAAATGTCAAAAGAAAACTCCACTGGTGGTATTTAGGTGGGACATGGGAGACATGAGGTCCGTTTCTTGACAGTTCAATAGAAGTTCAATAGTGGTTTAATTGTAAGTAAGATGCTGTGAGAGATGTTGTTTTATGCTGAAGGGTTAGTAGAAAGGAGAAGTGGATCCCTGATCTACAGCCAGAGCAATGGATGACCGTAAACATTTTACAGCCAAAAGTGTTTCCCAAAAGCAATAAAAAGGACATGAAATCCAACTCTGGCAGACGTCGTCGCACACTCATCGGCCCTTTGGATGAGTTTACTATTCAGTAGGGGTGAATCACTGTCTGCAAAATAAAACCTTTACAGTTTTACACAGGCATTTAATCTTTCTCATTGGTAAACTTCTATCATGGAGAATTTTTTAGATCAAACAAATCGTGGTGAGAGATTTAAGTGATGGTCAGGCTAAGTTTATCTTATAATTACCATGGTGTTTGACATTCTGGAAAATGAATTAATCATATTTGCACAAAGGGCGTAAGATACTCAAACATCATGGGCCGAGCTAAACAATCAAATCGGCAGGTTGCTTAGTTGCATCTCAAGTGGCGCAGTACAACCGTCGAGTGTGACACTTCAGCTGAATGGACACAGCAAATATCCAGCTGTGAAAATGGATGGACGCCAATGCTAAATGAATATGTTTCCAAGGAGATGGATATATGTTAAACCTGGGTTGTTTAGCAGCATTTAGGATCGGTTTGGTGTTTGTGAGATATAAAATGCATATAAAAGATTTTAGGACAAAAATAAGTAGGACGACAGCAACACCATGCTGTCCATCACATGACACACTCTAATAAGATCAGACCTGCCAGAAAACCATAACAATAACATAAAAAGCAAGTGAAAAAGTACATTTCATCCAAATCCGTAGAGTGCTATGAGGGTTTTTATTCCTGAGAAATGTTTACAGGAAACAAGTCGTCGCATGATGACATCCAGTGAGCATTTAGGGCAACAACCCCACTTCAACAGAATAATCTTTCACACGTTTATCTCTCTGCTCTCTGTGATCCTAATGCTGCACTTCCAAAGGCATTAAAATGAGATGATTTGAGCAAAAGCTTTACGCCATGACAGGTCACATGGCTGGGTAGCACCCGAGCTCTTTAAGCTATTCGTGCGGTCATTATGGCACTATTAGACAATGGCCCAAAAGCAGCTCAATTCACGTATTACACTAAGCCTAATAAATCTGTGAGGTTGGATCCAGCCATCCAGCAACACACGACTCTTTGTCTCATATACAAGCCTATTTGGTATGACATAGTTGAGCAATATCACAAGTGTTGTTTTTATTCCATACAGCAAGAGTGCAAATGTGATATTGATTTTCTACAACTGGTAATATTGTGATATATTTCATACAAAATATTGTCTTATTATAATATTATTACCTATAAAAGCCAGAGAAGAAGTGTTTTGATTCACTCACAGACATGTTAAGCACCACGGGGCTTGCCCCGCTTACTCTCTCTCAGCAAACTGCCATAAGGGAATCGAGCGCAGCCAAGCTGCCCGCTGCGATCGGCCCGCCCCCTACCTCAAACGCTGCAAACACACTTTTTACGTTAAAGCTCTCCTGTCGCCACTATGTTGTGGCCAGATCTCATTCTACCTAGGGATGGGAATCGAAAACCGGTTCCACTCGAGAACCGGTTCTAAATTTTACGATCCATCGATATTGTATGCGCTCGACGTTAACGATTCCTCTTATCGATGCTCCTGCTCTGAGTCAACCAGTATGTAGGCTTCAGACAGTGAACTAACAACTGTCCCTTTGTCCTTTATTAAGCACCAGCACGGCGTCCAAAGCGATTTTTTGTACCACCAAAGCCTTATTTGATCGGTGAGTACCGGTAAAATTGTCTCTCTCTGTAGTTATGAACCGCTGCGTTCGTGACAGGGCTCGTGTTAAACTGAACGAGCAGGGAGAGAGAGAGCCCCGGTCGTGCGCGCGCGCTTCTCTATGGCTTCACTGCTCAAAACTAAGCGCTGTCTTGCTCTCTTTCTCCCTCGCACATATTAATCAAAATAATCGACACAATGGTAAGGTCGGGAGACTAAAGTTTCATATGCAGCATTCGGAGATTTGTTTTTCCTGAATTACCGCTGGGTGTGAATTGTGCTAAAATAGGTCTACGTTGCCTTATCTTCTCTAAAAAGCGGTCCGCACATTTAGCTGACATAAACCACACTTCAAATAAACGGAAAAAACGACCAAAAGATGAAATGTTTTCTGTGATGACACACATCTTGTGTCGGAACGCGCACACGTCTGATAATGACACGTTCAATTCGCGAACTAATGACTCATTTGAACCGATTCATTTTAATGAATCGTTAAAACAACTGAACTGATCTTCCAACACTGAACTGAACTCAACACTGAACTGAACTCATAAGGTTTCATTTATTATATAAATTACATCAAAAGTACAGTTTACTGTCAAGTGTTTAAGTGTTGTAAGGTTTAAAACAAATAAAACCAATTGTTTCTTTCCCCCAAAAAAGCATATGACTACTTTTTCCCACACAGTGCTATCAGGAATCGATAAGAGAATCGTTAAAGAATCGGATCGATAAGCAGAATCGTTAGTGGCATCGATATCGATAAAATCTTATCAATTCCCATCCCTAATTCTACCCCTAGCAATTCATGCAAATGCATGGACAAAAAATCCTGGGGTATCAGAATGGGTGCTGAACATTATAAAAAAGAGGCTATTCGCTGCAGTTTGCTCGACGTTCCCGCCACTACACGGCGCGGCTCGAAACTACGGTAAAAACCAAGGGGTTAATCCATCAGCCGGAAGTTGAAGCCTCGCGGTAGCCGCCATTGTAGCACAACTTCACCAGCTGTTAGCATCCCATTGACTCCCATTCATTTTGGCGTCACTTTGACAATGAATAACTTTATTTTAACTTTTTTTTCCACTCACCACTGTACAATGTATGATGCACTTCAGTGGTCACCCTTGAATGTGAGAAGGCAGATGCATTGGCTTCAATTTATATTTAAATGTATTTACTTTGTTTATCCTAGTTATTTACAACAATATTTTGTACTCTTTTCCTAAAACTATCAAATTAGGCATTCTGTCCAGACTTACTTTTTTGTTCCTCGTGTTAAAAGAACAATTGGTAAGAGAGCATTTATGTTTAAAGCTCCATTAGACTGGAATAATTTACCTGGTATTAGATCCATTACTTCACTTCGGTTGTTTAAACAATCTTTATTACTTTATTTAAAAGTAGACTGCTCATGCTTTTATTGAAACTGGTGTTGTAGCTTTGTGTATTGTTGTTGTGTATTGTTGCTTATATGTATATGTGTGTGCATATATGTATGTATATGTATACATTGTTTTCTTTTTTTTTTGTTTTTGTGTATTGTTGGTGTCTTGTTTGATGTATTGTAAATTGTAAATTTGTTATGTTATCTCAAGGGGTTAATCCTAATAAATTCTAATTAATTAATAACTTTATATCATTTATTCTGTAACGAAATACGTTAAAAGTAAAAAGTATCCTTCCCAACACTGGAAGTCTGTATTTTAATGTAACCTGCACACATACTTTTGCGGCTTTGTTAATAGTTTTCTATCTTGAATAGCTACAGCTCGTATGAATGACAGTTGAACAATATGTTAGGTAGGAAAATAAATCAAGTTATTGTAACCTTAGAGCAGCCTAGGTCAGACAGGCCTATAGCAAAAATAAATGGTAAAACTGTGTAAACATTAAATAGAACCGAATCAGGAATTTGCTTGGGACTAAATCAAGCTCAAGCCCACACTGTAATACTATTTGCTGTTATGGTCCGTCTTTAAAGACAAGAATAAGACACCAACGCAGTGACAAGTCAGTCATGACCAACTACCACTATAGCATCAGTGGGATTAGCGTCCATTTAGCACCCTCACTACAGTCGTATACTAGTAGGCAGGTAAAAGTGGTCTAAGGATGGCACTGAGCTGGCTGACAAAGGAGGAGGAGGAGGATGAAGTAAAGAACAAAAGGAGGTTACTCATCACTTAACAGACACATGGAAAGGGGGCAATGAAGTCATCAGTGCTGTTATCAGACCTCACTGCACTGGCTGATTTGACAGCTGAAATCAGGAGAACAGCTGAAGTGGTTCGCAGAAAAAGAAAGTCACACAGTGACAGCTCCTGGAATGGCAATGTACATTAAGACAGCTCAAAACTCACATTGCTGTGTCACCCAGACACTTCTCATGCTTACAAGATGAGTGTTTTTAGCAAGTTAAGTATTAGTGAATGTGTTAATACTGAACTACGCAGGGATAAAAGATCTAAAAGTCAGTAGTTGGAACAGTGGCTTGTGGTCAAACATGGTGCTTATGTGGGAGTCATGAGGTTTGTGCTCTTTCTTGTGTATTTACTGAAAAATCAAACTTGAATAGCAGCATAGGCATTAAAAATCATCATCAAAGCAAAAAAAAGCATTAACGCACTGAAGCTTTATATTAAAGTACTAAATATAAAAAAAAAAGTATGTCGGAAGTACACAAGAATGCGATTTTGCAGTTTGAACGAGGATCTTTTAAGTGATTGAAAAACAGTGAATCAAAATCTTTTCGTTTATTGAAATAAAACAGGTTATATCCGCAGTGTTTTTTTAATCAAATTTAAAGCTTTTCAAGACTTTTTTTAAGACCTGCACAGATTAAATCAATGCTGTTTGAAAGGGGTAGGACAGTGTTTTTGGTAATATAACCATAAAATGACTTTATAAACTACAATTTAAACAAATGTACTGTTCAAAAACAGGTTGACAAAGAAAGTTTTATAAAATGATAAACCTCACATTATGGCCTTTACACCATTTTTTAAGAAAATTATGTTAAAAAAATTATAAATGATTCTCATAATTATTTGATTATGTGCACATTTGCTTATTTTCGATCCACCGGCTGCTGTGTGAAAATATGGGCCGAGTTTTGTGTGGGGATATTCCGGATATCAAGATAAGCAACTTTCATTTCCAAAAACAGAAGCAACTTTCAGGGAATGCAAGTAGTCATACCAAATTACTCTTTGAACATAACCTACTCCAGAGCAGGTTCTGTTCCAGGGTTAGTTACTTCAGAGGTGTTCAGTGCACGCGTGCCCTATTGATGAGGCTGCAGTGGGCGTGATAGATTTATGGGCGTGGTAAAGAAAGTAGAATGGCGCACTTTTTCTTTTCGATTCATTGCTCTGTTGAGAATGTATTGTGTGTTAACCGTGAACATACTCTGGGTTGGCTGAACTTAGCGTGAACCAGGAGAATGCGCAGGGGCATGTATTATATGTTACATTTATTTTAAATCATTACTTTTTAAGTTTAAAAATCAAACACATTAAGCCATGTTGCAATTCCTGTTTTTCTGTCCCTAAATTTGAACATCTCTTGAAATGATTAATACTTTTCTTCTTATTCCATATAAAATAAGATATTTAAGACTTAAGACTCAACGGCCTTAAATCAATTAAACTGAATTTAAGACCCCTATTAGATGGAAAACTAGATTAAAAGATTTAAAATTAGAAAGATTACGTTGCCAGATAAACGAAATAGAAGTTGAAGTATTATAATACATAATAAATATATAAATAATAATATAAAAACAGAATTGACAGCATTCTCAGCATTAACAGAGAGAGAATTTCTTACATATGTGAGTAAAAACGACATTTGAACTAAAATGTACTTTAAATGAATTGGAATCGAAACAAAAGGAATCTAATCAAGCTAAGAAAATAAAATTGGAATCAAGAAAATTATCTCCGAACTGCTTCGGAAATATCCAATATCGCTCACTTGAAGTTAGACATTTGTGGCAAAGACTGTTTCAACCTGCTTTTCCTCTGATTTCAGCCACAACATTAAATGTCCAGTTGCATTATTACAGACCGAGTCTGTAAGGAGGACAATCTCCCATGTGGTGGCCAGATCATTTGCTATTCACCAGCCTCAGCTCTGAGTGCTGCACATCTGAGTGTAAGGCATGTTGATGGGCAAGGACAATATGAGCAGAGACAGGTGGGTACAGCTGACTGACTGACATATACTGTACGTAGACACACAACACAGTTCAGCACAACATAGGATGTCTCTTGTCTGTGGCCACATATGCTAGCCTCAGCTAAGAAGAGAAAGACAAATGAAAAGGGACTAGACAATCTGTCACAATGTACAGCCTCAGACTCAGCACGTCTGTAGAAAAGCTTGTTTAAATGGAGACTAAGCTCATATAAGCCAGAAACTAAACCCTACGCAAGGCTAAATTATTCAATCTTCAAACTAATGCACTCTTGATGACTCTTCAATTCAAAACTAGAAGTGAGAGCCCTTAAAACAATCTCAGCGCAAAGTGTTCTGGACGACAATGAGCTACAGGGCTTTGTATAAATCTGCCTATTTAAAGTTGACCCGATGTGCCACTGTTTCGTTAGCGAATTTCCCATTCAAACTTTGCATTTAAATAAAAATAAACAAGTGGAATAAGCCATAATTATGTTTAGTCAGTATGTAAATGCACACTGCAGTCATTGATATGGCAACCAGTCTTTACCAGCGTGTTCATGTTACATGGAGAGCAACCACATGCTCCGTCCAATGATTGTAATGCATCTGGCTTAGGAACTAACGACCGACTACAGCAAAGTCCCATATGTGGGAGAATACAGGTTTGCATGTTTGTGTAAATGCAGGCGATCCTCTGGCAAATGACGGTTTAATGACACTTTTGAGTTCATGCATACTCAACTACGTTTCAAATCCCCAACACAGTTCTCACAAATGAGAAATGCTATCGCCAGTAATGGCTGGAGCATCAATGATCTTTACATCTCCAGTGACTTACAAAAATTATATTCCGTTAACCTGCTTGAGAATTGACAATGTAGCCTGGTCTGCAACGAAAGCTAACTGTGTAAAGTTATAATAAAGACATTTTTAACCGGTCTAATAGATGAAACAAATCAATGGTGTTTGAGATATTACCTGTATTAAGTACCTTGTGCCTTAAAATGGCAACATAATAATTTCCACTTCTTGGTTTAAAGTCACAACACACCAAATGGCAAAGGTAACTGTAGCCAAAAGGTGACTGTAGCCAAAAGCAAGTAGCAGATTATCTATCCAGACAGAAGACAGCCTTTCCCGTTCCTGTCCTCAAGCATCAACATTTCATTTTCGATTACATGAATCAGTCAGAATTCAATTATAACTCTATAATTAGTAATAATAATTTGTAAGTTCCTAAGTAATATAACATTCAAATGTCTATACCGAACACCTTTAAGTGCTAAATAGTGTTCAGAAACCCACCCAGTGCGCTTGGTGATGGTGCCCAAGGTCATCGGTTGCTTGATCTGAGCCAGTGGTAGTACGACCGTCAAACTGGGTAATGCAGACAAGCGTGGGTTACCCATGTTGTTGTTGGTGAAGTTATTATAGGATTCTTGACTGGTGAGTTTGGCTGTGGAAGAAAAGGAAAAATTTAAGCTATAAAATTATATAGGTCACATACATAATACACTAAGATTTATTTAAAAGGAATAAGTAGTTTTATTCATCATTTAATGCATTAAATCATATCAAAAGATCCAGTAAAAACATTTATACTCATGCATACAAAAATTATTTCTGAAGGATCATGTGACTGAAGACTGAGTAATGGCTGCTGAAAATTCAGCTTTGTCAATATAAAGAACGTTAGAACTTAGAAGTTATTTAAACTGTAATAATATTTCATAATATTACCCTTCTAACTGTATATTTTATCAAATAAATGAGACCTTGGTGAGATTAGTGACTTTCCCAAACGTTAAATAAGCAGCCTATGTTAAATATAACTATAATGTATGGCGGAATACCACAGCAAGTGCTTGGGAGCACTAAGACTTGAGCACTTGCTGTGGTATTCCGCCATACATTATAGTTATCCACTTTACACGCTTAGAAAAGCGCAAGGTTTTATTTTGTGTCATCATTCTTGGTCGAGTTACACTACTCGTGTAACTGTATTTAAATAGGGAAAACGTGGAGGTGTTTTGGTCGCTTCTCTGCTTCGATTCCTAATGAATGAAGTTAAGTGCGATCAAAGTGTCTCGCGCGCCAGGGCGATTAAGTGTGCGCACTGAGACAAGAGAGAGGTATGTGTCAACTCGTCTTAGTTAAGGGAATAACAGTTTAATATAAAAAAACGGTGGAGTATCCCTTTAAGTCCTAACTGATATGTTATATCGACCTTATTGTGCAATGTGAAATTAAGCTTTTTTTTGTGAATGTGTGAGACTTACAATTCATTTGCTATAGGTAAATAACTAAGAGAATAGCAAAGTGCAGTAAACGTTAAAACTATTTATACAAACCAGTTTGATTAGAATTACAACAATACCTTAAAATATTATGCTAAGAAAACAAACCACTTCGAAATATCAAGTAGTAAAAGCTGTTTTGTACAGCTAAAAATAACTGGAAGATGATGACGCGGGAAGCCAGATACATTCAAGTTACAAATGGCAGCACCCACTCTTGCGTTAAAAATAAGGTGATAACAATTAACAATAAAATAAGCTGAATGGTGAAAGCAGCATTCCAGTTGTGCTAAAATATACAATTAATTCACAATAGAGCATGTGTTCTCAGAGAAACAAACACAACAGATAAAAGGTTTCTATAGCTCTCCCCTAACTATTCAACTTTCATCAGTTTTGTGTTTTGTTTGTCTTTTCAATCCAAATGATACAGGCATCGATTTGATCCACACTTCCGCGCCACAAAAACAAACCTATTTAATGCATATGTACGCTGCACAAATATTTCACACAAAGTCGTTTTTTAACCCCATTATATTTTCCCTTTCAACATTTCGGACCAGTCCAATAATCTCAACGAAGATTTTCCTTGCTTCCATTGTAATCACCAGGAAGAGGGCATTCAGGGGCTCCGAGAAATACCTGAGACACAAAACAATGATTATCTGAGGGCAAAAGCGCTGAGAGCGGCCGTGCCACAGTGTTGGAGGGGTTTTAGATCATTAGCCAGCCTGTCTGTGTCTCTCTAATACCCAGAAACGTTGTCTTTGTGCTTAACCAAAGAGAGACCATTTAGGCCTCATGGCCCTCGATAAAGGCCTGCTTTGGCTGGAGACATTACACAAACCCCTGCGCCATTCCACACAGGGCCCCGATCTCAAGGGCCCTTCACATTTCAAAACCACTACACCCCAAGCGCAGCCACCTTTTGTGTGCAAGAGCAGCAGAAAAGAAAAGGAATTTGAACAGGAAGCAGCCTGAAAACCCATAATGGTGCTTCTGGTGGACAAAGACGAGGAGTAGAGGAAGAAAATTCTTAATGAATTTAGCATCTTTCCATGAAGGACGCACTCAGTCTCTGCAAACTTTTTAACCCCCACTAAATCAAAACCCAACTCGCTCGTGGACACGCACGCAAACAGCGTCACGGCGGCAAAGCTTAAGCCTTCAAAAAAAGCAGACGCCTCGCATGGGATGATGTGAAACTCAGCCACCAAATGACGCGAACCAGAGTGTGGCAGGTTTGGCCGGAACCCTCAAGAATGGCACATCCGAGAGCGGCAAGGCGCCTGGCCAGTCAAAACGATACTGCTTATGGAGTTGTCATTTGATTAATGACTCATGTGTGATGGCCTGCGCAGTGATACATGACGAGCCAATGGAAAGAAGATCTATCGATGCAAATCCAAACTCCAAGAGGTAAGCCGGGTCACCCTCTGTCACCTGACCCTTCTGTTTAAGCTCACTCCGCTCCATTTGCATTTTCTTCTAATGGCACAGACCTGGCCGCCCTGTCACTGATATCTTGTTTTCTCCCCCAAGCTGTTCTATTTGCATCTGATAAAGCAATGAACACAAGCGATCCATCTAAACTGGCACTTTTCCATTCGTTATTTGCTTGATTTGCACACAAATAGCTAAAAACAACTAGCCTGCTAATACCAAACTCTGCTACTTCACTTTGCTTCGTAGACAGAGTCTGGGCGTGGCATAATTGTAAAGTGTTTTCTTTCTTGCGGGGGGGCGCTTGTGAGCATAAAATCATTGGTTACCCGTAAGCCAATCACATAACGTCTGGTTATTTGTTTGTTATTCGCCAGTTCAGCCGCATCGAACTTCCACTGTAAACACATGTATGATGTCAAAACAAAACCATCGAGTGAAATACCAGAGTGAACATGGCTGACCGAGTTTTGCTGCCTCCTTAACCTGATCCTCCATGAGTGCATCGCCTTGCCGGCCTTTGGCCTCCCAGTTTCTCGCTGACGATCGGTAATAGTTGATAGATTAAACTTTTCCCAAAACCTGTCGAGAGTAGGGCCACAACATCACCTCCATTAAAAATCTTTAACAAAGACTCTTCTTGTTCAGGCTTCACTTTGCAAATGCCAGGAATATTCTCCACATCAGATCGAACTGCATCCCACGTCTCCATATCCGAGGTCGTTTTCAATTTCGCTAACCTAAAGTACAATCTTAAACTCGGCGCTTAGCATCTACGTCACGGCTCTCAGCCCGCCCTCTGGTTGTTGATTGGCCGGCTGTTTTCAGGCCGGAGGAAAACTGAGAGACATGACGATGTCTCAAACTTCGTACTCAATTTCAGTTCGCTTGTGTACTCAGTACACAACATTCTTACGCAAACATCCTTCCATTTTAATCCCATTAAAACTGAAGTGAATTTAAAAAACACAACCGTGACGGAAGCTAACGTGAATAACAATCCTAGGGACAAAATAAAGCGCATGACGTTCCTGTCAGCCATTGAGAAATCGCTGGGCTTTAAGGAGCATCTGCAGAAGATCTGAATTCCTAGAAAAAAGTCATACTCTCTCAGTTTGGGAATACTTTGATATATTCTGTTTCACCCATTCATGTCTTTCGCGCTCGTCCAGGTTTCCCAGACATGCTCCTGTAAGAGTGTAGTTCACAGGAGGTAGGGATTAGGACGGGAGGGGAGGAGGGAAAAAAAGAGGGATGAGTGGAGAGGAAAAGGAACAATGGCGGTACCGCCGCACTCAGGGGGACGGCGCTGTCATGTCAAGTCTGCCTGTGCCAATTCCCAGAGCTATCATTATTAAAATACACACTTTCAAAGGAGGAGTACTACAAGTGGAAGTGAGGGGGGGAGAGTAAGTAAAAGGAGAGGCCAGAAAGTGCCGGATAAAAGCAATCCCGGTGGACAAAGTGAAAACAAATTAAAAGAACCATTATAAAAGACAGATGCTGCAAAGAAAATAAACTTCACAAGATTTACTGTTTTCAGAAGAAATCAGACATTGGTGGAAAAGCCATTTCTGGTTGCCTCTGCTTTTACAGTATCTGCTCACTGCTATTTTCAGGCTAGTAGTGGGGTCAAGCCAGCCTATGTGAAAATGGCCAACTGCCAGTCTTTTCCCCAACCGCCAGTGAAAGAGAGTGCTTTTAAAGTGACAGCAGAGTTTTTTTATCCCCTGCAAAGTTTTCGGGTTGAACGGAATCTGCTTTAATGAGCAGAAACATTATATGAAACTTCCTGACTATTACCAGACATTGTGCCTTATAAGTATTTTCACCTCAAACTGCATTATAAAATGATAGTTTTTTGTTCCCCCTCATTCCATGTGCTGATTTCACTGTAGTGTTCACCATATGATTACAAGCCATTACATCATGACAAAAACTATTGCTGCTTTATACGTATTTATCAAAGAAAAATGTAAAAGCATTCAAGTGTGTAATTTACTAAACAAACTACATCCGAAAGACTGTCTGAAATCAGATCCAATAGTTTACAACATGTCAGCATTTACAGCTCATCAGAGGAGTACCTTGGTGACAGTGGGAATCTACACTCTTCTGTGGCTCAGATAACAGCCTTACTGAAACCATATGTGAGCGAGTTTGTTTGCAAGGCAATGTGTGTGTGTGTGTGTGAGAGAGGATGTTTCACCTCAGTCGAGCAGACTTCACAAACGGTGCATGAGAAGATGAACAGGAAGGCATCCGCAGACTCAATCAATGCACCTCGGCATGTGGCTCTGATCAGGAGCACGTAATCTGATCATGTCAATTTACTTATGGGTAAGTGGGAACCATATTCTCTCCTCCCAATCATGAACGCTGCAGTGTCATTTCAAACATGTCTAAATGAAACCCTATGCTGGTGTGTCAGAGAGAGAGAGAGAAAAAAAGAAATCTTCCAGTGAATAAGTCCAATTCAAAACAGCAGGATGTCAATCAACTTGCAGCCTGATAGGGCCATAACAGCTATGGACGGTGAGTGGTCATGTTATTCCCAATATTCTGATTATTCAACAATTGTTGAATCTAAAATTATTACATTTAGTGCTTCTAAATCTTGAAAATGTATCATAAGTGAAAATCGATCATAAGAATAACTGTGAAATTGTAAATATCAAAAGTAGAAAATAAATGTTATAGTTGGCTTTAAAGCCTGTAAATAATGAAGGTAGGCTATCCAAAATGTAGAGGTAACCCAAGATGTGAATGACTACACAAAGAAACTGCTTTTTAATAATGACAATTAAAAAAAAAAATCAAATAAAAAAATTGAAAGTGACATGAATGTCAATTATTATGACCCATACTCGGAAATGGTCCTCTGCATATAACCCATCTAGGTTAGTGCACACACATTAGGAATAGTGAGAAGTGAACACACATACTGTACCCGGAGCAGTGGGCAGCCATTTTTGCTGTGGCACCCGGGGAGAGATTGAGGGTTAAGTACCTTGCTCAAGGGCACCTCATTCATTTCCTGCCAGTATTGAGAAACGAAACCCACAACCTTCAAGTTACCAGTCTGTCTCTCTAACCATAAGGCCACGAGCGACTGCCCCTAATCTACTACTATTGAAACTAAAAGAGCAGTGCAGTCCCATGCTGCAACAGCTGAAAAGGAAATATAGCAGAATTTCCTGATTCTTGTGCCATGATTGTGTTAAGCAGCACTGACAAATGATGTTTCCTTCAATAAATATATTTTTTAATTGTTCTAGCCTCAAAATTTCTTAGAACTCAAATGCTTTATTCCATTTCCAAGCGAAGACAAAAAAACGGTAATCTTACCCTGGGACCAAGCACTGTTTAAACTCATTAATGTAATTAAAATATCTAGTATCAAACCACAACATCAACTCTGCAGACATGATCAGAATTACATCCAAAATTACAAACTAAAGGTGGTTTTGACTGGTAAAACCATGAAAAGGGTCTGCATAAAATAGCATTAAAGCATCTACAGTACAACAAGAAATTAAAAACCACACATTTCATCATTATTGGTCTTGATTTGACAATACGGCAAAAACATGCATATCCAACAGCTGTTTCAGACACAAAATAAGCAATTTAATCCATGTATTTGCTTGTCATAAAACTATATTGTGCAAACACAAACATATCAGTGTTTTCATTTCCTCAGTGCAATTAGTGGTTTTGGCCTAAATTACACATTAAAAGGAGCCTAACAAAAATATTTAGTTCATGTAATATACTCAACCACCAAAGCTTTCAAATCACATTTGAAATACAAAAAAAAAAGTATATATAAGTGAGTATATATGTGTGTGTGTCGTAAATACAATACACATGTGTACATAAATTCTAAACTAATATTTCAAAGAACTATATCAGACTGGCAGACAGCAAGATGAGAAATGCTGCATTACATCATAGTACAGTAAAAAATTCACTGTGGGACAGTGCAGGGTCCCAGGTCATGAGAAGTGTCAAAATCACATTTCCTCACAGTGGGAAAGGGCAGCCTATCATCATGGCTCACTATGCCTGATAAAGACACACCAGCCCACAAGAAAAGTTTTCGCATGAGAGCAAGACTTAGCAGGCTCCATGAGATGTTTACAATCATCGTGCCAGGGGAAAGACAATGATACTAGAAAAAAATGTAAAAAATTAAGAAAAGATTTTCTTTACAAAATAATATTTAAGCTCAACATTAAGCATTATAATTGTCAAGTAAAATGGAAGAAAAAAAATTGTTGTAATCAATAACAATGATAATTAGGCAAAGCTATATTTATAAATTAAGATCAAACAATAAATATGTATCGCAAAAAAAAGTAAAACTGCAAAATTTTCTGATAAAACAACTAAAGAATACAAAATATACTAATATTTTAAAAAATACTAATATACAAAAAACAAGAAAACATATGCAGCATTTAGAATATTTTAAAACATGTTACAAAAATAATGTATTTTTAAATATATCTTAATTAATGAAGGCCGACAAAGATAGATAGATTGACAAATGTTAGATTAAAATATTTTCTTTTCACAAAAAAAAAAGTTAAAAAATCTTGTAAAAGACAAGCAATAAAAATCTTTTACAAATCATTTATCTTTAAGGCAGAAGCTGGACAGGAAGCATTGCTGTTTGCTTTTAAGAGGAGGCCATTCATAAAATTCAGGACAAATTACAGAGTAACTCCAGCCCTGTTGCTGGATTAGATTCATATCAAGACAAAACGTAGTGGCATGATTTAGGCCTAAGTATTTTTCCTCTCTCTGCCAATGGAGTAAAATAAGGTCCATCGTTTGAAACTGGCCTGTTAACAAAAAGCTGAGAACACAGCGCCACAGAGAGGCCCACACTTGTACTGCACCCAGAGCAATAGGACAAGACTTTGTAACCAGACAGACCAGAGTAATAAATCTTTAGGATAGAGAGTCTAAATGAGACTGTACATGATGCAGAGTTGTGGTATGTTAAAACAAGAGCAGTGCTTTGATGCCTAGGCTGATTGCACGACTGTTGTTTTGTGAGCGGAGGAGCTGAGCTTTATCTTTAAGAATCAGAGAGCCACTGTGAAGCTGTGATGGAATTTAAGAGAGAGAGAGAGAGAGAGAGAGAGTGTCACAAACAAGGGAGGAGGCAGTTTGTGATTACAGAGAGTGTTTGCTGGCCCTGTCTCTGTAGATCAGATCGGCTCATCTGGCTGCATGTCCCACAGACACACACGACCATATACATATACACACATGAACAGAGAGAGAGAGAGGGAGAGAGATCGAGATCTGATGATTGTAAATGATTCAGCTCATGACTCAGTGACTGTGACACGCTTTACCGCCACTCTCGACCAGAAAGCAAGACTTCTACTCTGCTCTAAAAGGCACTATACGGCCCTAACAACAAACATTAAATAGAAGATTAAAGACTAGTTAGAACCCATATTTGGCTTAGGCATTATACACAAATATACAGTAGGCTCTGAGACCAATAAAATAATTATTTCACTACAAATCATGTTATACATTTGAGTGAAAAGTTAAATAATGTAATAAATTGCATTCACTGCAAAATAAACTACAGATGAGTTGGGTAAGACTTAATTAACATATTTGAAAAAAGACTCTTATGCTCACCAAAGGCTGTTTTTGTTTGATCAAAATACACACAATTTTTTTTTGATACACAATTAAATATATTTCTTTTTTTAATATAAATTGCATAATATTTTTGCAGAAACCGTGACACATTTTATCTGATTCTTTCTGAATAGAAAGTTTCAAAAGAACAGCATTTATTTGAAATAGAATACTTTTGTAAGAATATAAATGTCTTTACTGTCACTTTTGATCAATTTAAAAGCATCCTTGTTCAATAAAAGTATGCCTTTCTTTAAAAAAAAATAAAAGAAAAAAGTACTATCCCCAAGCTTTGGAGCAGAAGTGTATTTATAAAACACTAGAGGAGAGAATAATCAATATATTTATATTGATTATATAATATATTTATTTTTTAAATATAAATTGCGTAATATTTTTGCAGAAACCGTGACACATTTTATCTGATTCTTTGAAATAGAAAGTTCAAATGAACAGCATTTATTTGAAATAGAATACTTTTGTAACAATATAAATGTCTTTACTGTCACTTTTGATCAATTTAAAAGCATCCTTGTTCAATAAAAGTATGCCTTTCTTTAAAAATAAAATAAAAGAAAAAAGTACTGTCCCCAAGCTTTGGAGCAGAAGTGTATTTATAAAACAGAATAATCAACATTAATTTCAAGAATTTAATAGAATTTCAATAAGATTTCACCTGTCAACTTTACAACCAGTGTCCCTTTTTAAAACATTCTGCTCCAAACAACAGCTTTGCAAAAGCATCCATGTCTGCCTGTTTTCGCTCTAAGAAGAGGAATGGTGTAAACAGGCGTAGTTACTGATAAAACAACCTGAAACCCAAACAAGCCGTATGCGGACTTTAAATGGCTCAAAGGAAGTATCCCGATATCCCTAACTTAATAACAGCGAATTAACAGCTTCCTGTTGCATCTTGTTTTTCCTCTCAAAATAGTCAATGAACATAGGTGAAGAAGCAGACCAACAAGCTTTGTAAAATTGACATAATTTCCTGTAAATGTGACTAAAGGTGACAACCTCAGTCCAGATGGCACTTTCAATCGCACTCCTCACAACCAGAACTTAACCGCTGCATATGGCTATCAAAGCCACATGAGTCCTAAACACTCCAACAGTTATGCTTTTATCAAGCATTTTCTTTCACCATTTGTTCATTTATAGGTAGTTTATAGACAACTTAGCAAAAAAACACCACCTAAACAAATGAATTAACTCTCTGTTAGCACTGAACAAAGAAAGACTTGTTGAATTATCTGACAATGCCATGAACCTAAGGCGAGGGGGATGTGCCTCCTAAAATAGACTGAAAAAAGTCCACAATTAAACTGGAAGAGAAGAAAGCCCGATTGTGGTTTCTATTTTTACAGAGTGCCAGCTCTGAAGGATGTGTACTTCTCTAGTTCCTTCCCTAAATCAATGAGTTGTCACAGGAGACAATTGCAAGTCTACTGTTGTGGCTACCGTGTCTCAGCTTTTCTTATCAATCATTTATTTCTGCTGCCTCCGTTCACGCTCATGGACCCAAAAATGAACAAAACCGACGGAAAAGCTAACAGAAAGTGACGCTGATAGCCTTTTCTCCTTTTGTGTCTGATATCTAATCATAGCGGAAAAGGATTTAAAAGTGCGACATACACAAAAACAATTTTTCGATGACGGAAAATGCAGTTTCCTAGAGAGAAACTTTCCTGGTTTTTTTCGTTGTTGTTTTTTTTTTGTAGAAATCCTGTTGTCATTATACTGTTTAGCAAACGAACAATTGCACTACCAGCAAAATCGTATTTTTGAAAAAACAATTATACTTTAATTCAGCAAAGACACATTCAATGGATCAAAAGTGACTTTCACATTGTTCTTCAACAAAACTTTACATTCATCAAAAAAAATCCTAAAATATTTGGATTCCACAATATTAAAAGTCACAACAGTTTTCTGTGTGACACTGAAGACTGGAATAAAGGCTGCTGGAAATTCACCATAGCCATCACAAGATATTTTATTTTACATTTTAAACGATCAATTAAATCTATTCAAATAGAAAAGTTCTTTTAAATTGTAATAACAAATAAACAAACAAAGGTCCTGGTGAGCATAAGAGACATTAAAAAAAGCATTAAAACAAAAGTTGTATTCTCACAGGCTATGAAAATTCATGTGTGAACAAAATGTGAAGGGTAATGTGTGTAATGTGTATTTGTGATACATTGAAATGCCTAAAATGGGAATGGGAAATATTGAATTATTAATTTGAAAAAGAAGCAAACAATTCTGGCAGGATATGCGAGCGGCTCAAGCATTCCAGCTTAAAGTACGAGCCCATAGGAGAGGCCCTCAGGGACCACGGAAAAGTGCAAACCACTTTTGTCTCTCCCCCACACCGTTTCATCTTAATTCAAAAGCCACATCCTGCTATCCTCCCATCTTTTGGCTTAAGGAATTATGGAATGATCCTTGAGGTTATAAAATCCGGACAGTCCAAGGTTGCCTCTAAGGCATACGAACTGCATCAGATGTCTGTTTCTTAGATTTCCCATCCTGTTCCCAGTACAAAAAAATGTCACCTCAGAACCCTGTTGTCAAAGTGGCTCATCGGGCTGAAGCTGATAGGACTAATTGTTGACAGGTGCTTCTAATGCCCGACTTTGAAAAGTGAGTCTGATTTACGACAGGGCTTCTATGGCCGACATTCACGGCTGCTGGTAACATCCCTATACGAGACGCCAAGCATTCCGGTCCCGTGATGTCACGGCCTTCAAAGTCAAAACAGACTACAAGTTATTGATATTTTCTTGGAGACTGTCAAAAGAAAAGATGAGTCACTCATATTAATTGTATTGATTATTTAAAAATATATATATATATATATATATACATATAGAAATATATAAATGTAACTTTAAAACGCGACGCTCGTGGTTTCATGTTGTATATATTGATAACATGATTATTTAAAAAATAAGAACATATATAAAAGATGACATTTTAATCTTTTAAATTAGCTAAAAATCAGCAAGATACAATGTATTGGCCAAAAAAAGTGTATTTTAGACACTTTAGATAAAAGTGTATTTTGCATTTTATATACAAATAAATGCATAAAATAAATACGGACATACATTCATTTATTTGTATTTCTTACATATAAGGATACCATCTTGGTGATTTTCAGGGCGCTTTCACACTTGGATCGATTGATTGCTCCCCCCTTCCTCTGCCCCCAATAGACTGTGTTCACATTATATTATTTGAATGAAAAGGCGTCAAAATGGATAGAATTGCTCGTTCTTTTTTTTTAACCTTTGGTTTTGTTTTCAAAGAAAAGATACAGAAACACACTTGTGTCTGTCTGCCGCAAAAGTACTAAAATCGGTCCAAAGACAGGGGACTGTCCATCGAAAACAATTTTTCGTGTCAGTGTGTCAATCCCGCTTTTCGTCACACACAAACACACGCACGAAAGTTAACGTTTATGAAAACGAATCAAATATTTTGTAGAGTTAAGTAGGATAGGAACTTCATAAAATGGTACAACAAATGTTTTGATGTTTACTTGTCTTTACTTTTTGAGCTTTAATATGATTACTACATTCTTGATTATAGAATAGATCATGTAAAGCTTTATTTCCAATATTGTTAGTCATCGATAGTGGTTCACTTCCATGATTTGGTACGATTGTGCTCATTTCAGTAGCAAACCGTACTCGAGTTCACATGAATCTGTTCGTGGGTGCGCAACCGAGTTCGGAAGACAGCGTTCACATCATCCAAACAAACCAAAATCTGACGTCATTCGAAACCATATGCGCTAGTGTGAAAGGGCCCTCGGTGTCTTCCACAATGAGCACTTGCACATATGATGTTATTTGCTATATTACTTTGGGTGACAGAGGCCACATACACGGTTGTCAATTCACCTTGTAGAGCTTAAAATAAAGCTTAAACAACAAGCCAAAAATGCTTATAATAAGTGGACATGGAAACATTGCAGAAGCATGCTCTGTGAATCAGCCTTATCAATCATAAGCAATACAGGACAACACTGTCAACTGTGCTTTAGTTAAAATAGCTGAACTTCACTAGTCTTTTGTCGCTGTAATATTTCATTGGTGTTTCGTACACAAACGGAATGATAATTTAGGGGACTCACTCCTTTATTTAAAAGCGTTTGTTACTACAGAAACTTTACAGCGTGTGTAAGCGGTCAGAGTAAGCAAGGCTCTCTTGAACCCTTTGGAAAGCTCTGCAAACACCCAGCAACTGACCAGTCTCCTGTGTCCGTATCAGCAGGGTGCCTTTGGTGAGTACAGGGGTATTGATTAATCAGACCTCTGCTTTTTGGAGTGCTGATGGGCAAACAACACTGACAGGCGTGCCAGCTCTTGTGGCAATCAGCACAGGCATGAGAAGTGTGTGTCAGTGGGTGTGTATGTACGTAACAGTCAGATGTGGTCAGAGTGTGTGTGTTTGCAGCCAGGGACAGTGTTTGACAAACATTGCAGTGTTGTGAAAGAGGTCAACAGGCTCGAGCATAGGGTCTGCTAGGGTGACTCGATTAACTCCTGAATGGCCAGGATACACTTACTCTGTTTCAAATTCTAGTGAGGTGCCAAAAAAAAAAAAAAAAAAAATCAGGGCTATTATCGTTCACTAAAACTACTTAAAACATTTTTGTTAATTCAAATATAGCTGAAAGAAAATCAAATATAAAGATGAAAAACTAAACTTAGAAATATTGATTGAGCCACTAAAAGGAGTATTAGTGTACCATGGTCAGTTATGAATGAACTTTTATTTTTATTCAATGCTATACAAAAAAAAAATTATAAATATTTCAGAGTAATTAAAAATGTATTACTTTACCCAATATTAGAGTGTGCTATATGTTTTTTTTTATGAATATTAGCTAATAATGCAGTTACCTTAGCAATCTGCTAACGTCAAACTCAACTAAAATCAATTTTGGGTTGAGTCTCCAATAAGGGTGCTCCAATTGATCAAGAGACGATCATTATCGGCCGATAATACCTTTATATAGTTTGATCGGTGGTCTCTATAAAGGCAGATCAGAAGAGTTGATCAGATGACGCAAAACTCGCAATACAATTTTTTCTATGTGCAGCAAAAATTGGTTCACTACATTCACCGGTCTGGCAACCCTACAACAACAGCAACCCTACAGCAATGACAGCAATAATCTAGGGCTGTGTGATTTTAGTGCATGTCTTTCCTTCACAGCGGTGTGCTTTCGTTCCTCCCTAAAACCCAAACTTACAAACATCCAAATCTGCAAGATTAGTGATTGTCATAAAATACAGTCTACTGTTGCTAAACTGCAGAATGTGTTCAATAATAAAGAACGTCATAAATACTGCATTAAGCCACGAAAGAGATACTTTTCTCCAGGCGTCTTTCTGTGTGTGAGACGGAGTGAGTGGAAAAAGCAAAGTGAATTTTGAGCTAAATAATGGCCAAATACTCACAGATATATGTAAAAATGCCTGGCTTGGTGAGTAATCACTTAAACACTGTCATCTATGTCTAAGTGAGCATGAACAGTTGGGAAATAAGACGCATGCGTGTCAGTATATTGGATCTGTGCAATAGGTCTTAAAGTGACAACAGCCTAATATTCCAGCTGCTCGTGTCAATCATGTTAAAACAACAACAACAAAAAGAAAAAAATTATTAAGATTAGTGTTATTTATTTTATTGATTGGTATGAGTGATCGTATCAACCAATACTAATTCCAGTGATCTGTAATCGGTGATCGGCCCCAAAAATCCTGTACAGAGCCCCCTTTAGTCTCTCAAGCAGAGCAATTTTTGTTTCCCCATGTTGAATGTTTCAAATCAGTCACTTAATAGTTTCCATGACAGTTAGAACAGAACGACCTAGTATAACTACTGTTACTAACTAATGAAACACTGCAACTGTGCAGTCACAGAAAGGCCCGGCATAATCTTTGCTAGTGTTTACTAACCATGTAGTGGTGATCCGGATGGGCTACTGGAAAGGCCAGGAATGGGGCTACATCGGCCGCCCTGTTTGCTGCTGAGCTCTTGCTCGATTTCTTCCAGTCCGGCACTCTTCTGAAAGCGGCTCATGCGATTGACCACACGGGGAGACATATGCGTGCGTGCGCATGGCGCTCCACCATATGGGTTGATGGGAAAGACATGCGAGGTGCCACGGAGAGTACTGATCACCACCCAGCGACAGTCATGGCTGAAGCAGATGTCCTGTACCTAGAGTGGTTAGAGAAAAGATACGAATGTAAGTTCAATACAATAAGCTCCTTTGGTTAGGAATCAAAAATATAAAATCATCATTAAATTAATAATATTGTCATCGTAGAAAGTTGCTAGAATGTAGCATCTTGGGTGAAAAGTACGAACATTAAAGCAATGCCTTTCCTTCAAAATTTCAGAGATCTTTTCTTCTTTATTAGGAGTTTATTGAGCTTGCCGTCGACTGTAAGAAAGGGCCAATTAAAAATGACCAGCTCATAAATATGAATCATTCAAAATAAGATTAATAACATGCTTTGTTAAAAAAGGATAAGATGAATCTTTATTTCATGCCAACTTAAAAGACATTCTGTAGGAATTTTCTCTGGTGTTGCAAGTCGTGACATTATGTTTTCATAAATAGCTTCTGGTAAAGACGAGAAGATATAATCTTCAAAAAATGTGTTCTGGAATGGTTGAAAGGAATGAAAGAGAGGTGTTGGTAATCACAACAAGGTGTTGGGGTGGAGAGGTTTCAGAACTGATCACCAGATATTGGTTACTGCCAAGAAAAACCTGAATTTCTAACCTGGCTTTTGTATTTATTAAAATCTCACCCCCGACAAACCATCAGACTGCCAAAACAGTGCTTCCTGTTTGTTTTCCTGTGTTACAACTCCTACGTTCAATCAGACATGTGCAAAATGGGTGTTTAGTCAAACCCTGTTTTTTTAAGCATGTTGCGCCATGAGCATTGTTTTATAAGAGAGTATCTTGAAATCCTGCTCCATCTGTGCTAAACTTGTCTTAAAGTAGCTCTATGAATTGATGGTGGGCTTTCCCCAAAACATGGTCCAGAAATCTTACACTTGACTTTACCAAACAGCACTCTGCTATCAGCAAGGTTCAGCTAATGGCTTTTTTATGGCACTTTTTATGGATAGCCATCAGCTACTGGAATGCAGCTGTCTGGAGATCTGTCTGATTCTAGGTCATTCTGCTCTATCTGTCTCAGATCCGTCTCGAGCTGAATACGCCAACCAGGACATGAGCAAACGAGTCAAGATCAGTGACCACTTCCTGTTCAATGACAACGCCAATCTGTTCATTTTCCCTTGAGGAGTAAAAATAAGATTTAGGCAACCAAAGACAAAGACTGGGATATTTCAATTGATTAATCAGACACACATCAAATGAGGTGTTTGGCCAGTCATGTGCTACTCAGAACAGCTTAAATAGTGTATGGCTTCAGGCAACGTTGGCTGGTAGGTTATTTACCTTCACGCACACTAAGGTCAGCTCGGAGCAGGTTGGGAGTCAGATAAGGCCGGGTGCCTGTGTCCGCCCACGAGGCATTATCACTTCTTTTATTTGTTCTGCTCAAGATAATGCGTCTTGGAGGGTGCTTGCTTTGTGCAGTTTGCACTGTTTACAATGCCAGATCAAAGCCAACGCATGGCCAGGCAGCAAACCTGGCATGAGCCGGTGACAGATTAACCACCTTCCTCATCTCAGCAGAGCTGCGGGCCACCATGGCCCTGTGCTCACAAAGGAGGGAAAATGAGAATGTTTTACACACTCGGTTCCAGCTCTCTGCCATGCCTGGAGGTACCGGCTAAGGTAATCACACCTTCAATATAAGGAGCAGGTACGAGAGAGGAACATAAACTTCACCCACGGGCCAGTACCCAGCTTGCAATTTTGCATTTTTGACTCACTCAGAGTGCACTTGAAGGGTAAAGGGACAAAGCGATTTCAGAAAGAAAAAAGAAAAAAAACTATAATGGACATACTATTAAAAAAATGGCATTAGTAGTTAAAAACAAGTCTGTTTATAGACATAACACTTGATTGTGCTGCAGTTATATGGCACTCATATGACAATAACATACAGTGAAACAGTTTTTATTCCACTGCAGTGTTAATATTTGTCATGTGAAGAAGGATTTAAATTGGGGAAATATGTCTGGCATGCTTTTAGACATCGAATGTAAGAGTGAGAGTCTATGAACTAGAGCAGAGATCAGGTTTGTGTGCATATCCAAACATGACACTAGCTGAGTAAGTAAGGGTCTAGGCCCTTTCGGAATAAATATTAGTTCTACTTAAGCAAATAAAACCTTACAATTTGCCAACTGAAGGAGATATTGTGGTGGAACAGCTGCAAGGCTGAATGGATGAAACAGCATTTAGGAGAAATGAAAACTAAATCACTGCAGTTATTTCCCAAACTGATTTGTGCAATAACCCAATAGAGCACAAAAGTAAATTAAACTTTTAAGCACCCAGATAGATTTCCAAGGCTTGGCAGACACTAATGATCAGATCATGTCCTTAGATGTCCGCTTAAACTATTCAACCTGAGTAGTGTTACATAAAATACAAAAAAAAAAGACATGTAGATTTGACCATCATTCATTGGTTTAAAATACTACCATACTAAAAGAATGATCAATATCTTTGATTGAGACCATTCATTGCCTTAATTTGACTAGTAAAATAAAATATTAGAAAATAAAATAACTTTTAAAAAATGTGGGGCAATATTTCAAATTGTATTACTTGAGGACAGATGTGCTGTCAGTTCTCTGAACAATAAAAAAATACAAAGGTTTC
Source organism: Pimephales promelas (assembly GCF_988280905.1). Taxonomy (NCBI): domain Eukaryota; kingdom Metazoa; phylum Chordata; class Actinopteri; order Cypriniformes; family Leuciscidae; genus Pimephales; species Pimephales promelas. The sequence goes on from NC_142784.1 coordinate 20,844,931, forward strand.
TGTTTCAAATAACACCGTTAGTTGTTCTAGATTTGTTATTTATAAAGCTGGGCTAAAATGGGCTATATTCAGCGCTGCCCAAGGTCTATTTCCAGGGATTTAAGAAAGAGTTGTGTAAAGTCACAAGCGCAACCATGTTGTCCCAGTGGGAATGTCCTCTTGTCCATGACCTTATAGCCTAAGATATCATAGGTGTTACAAGTCCCAAGCTTGACCCCAAGGCGCAAGAGTAAAAGCTCGGTCAGGAGCACAATCTAAGCTCTCACCAGCGGTCTGGGGTATTTTTAGCAACTTTTCTCTTTTTTCAGCCATGGTGATTGAAAACACATTGGCAACACTAATAGTTTCAGGTCTTCAGATTCCAGAGTGTTGAAAACTGAACGTGGGAGCCACAGGGGAGGAAGTTTTAGAATAAGCAAAGACTAACCGCTGAGAGCCCAAATATTTCATGTGAATCCATGTAATTTTGCTTTGTACTGGGGGCAAATGTTCTCCAGGTACAAAACAAAAGGAAAATGGACAGTTATAACCACAAAAAAATGAAGTCAAGAACTGACTAAACTAAACTATATATGAAGAGCTCTTTTCCAAAACGCGTTAAACGACATTTTTAAAAAAAATGAGTTTGTCGTGTCATTCTGCTGCGGACAGAACCCTTTCACTGCTCTATCAACGTTTCATGCCGAATCGCTATATTTCCTTGTTTAAAATGTACTGCAAGATACAGTTTCTTCCCAAGCCGCGATAAGCACCAGCCCTGTTTTTAGCCTAAACACGATAAATCCTCAAATTCAATGAGCGCTCTACACAATCCAGCACGGCAGCACTCTGAACAGAGGTTTATTATGTTCATTCATTCCTCAAAATGAGTCCCAGTTTTCTAGTCGACTAGTAGTAGATCATTTAAGCCATTTGTATTATCAGTAATCACATATATTGATTTAATTAAATGGGAGAGAAACCATATGAGCGTTTTTAATTGCATATTCCGCATCTCAACGTATGCATAAAGCTTGCCACAAAGAACCGGCAAAAGTAATGATTATGCATGAAACATTTGAATTGTTTATTAATAAACTAGTGTTTTCTGTCAGTGTCAGCAACAAAGATAAAGTTGATGATGCTTACTCGCCATCTTCGCAGTGAACGCGCATAGAGAAACGCATACTTCGAATTAGCCTACATACGCAGAGAGTTGCCAATTTATTTTAGTTTTTAATTGTTTTGTTTAAAAGTAGATATTTAAAGCTTTCTGTAGCTTAGTTCTCAGGCCTGTGTGAGGCAAGCATCGCGGTGTTTCGGTTCATATTATGAGACGCGCTCCGGTTCACCTGCGCGCCTCTGTGTCCTGATTATATTGTCTGATATTTACTTCTAATGTATTAATCCAGTCAATTTGTCGATGAAACATTTATTAAAATGAAGATACAATTTATATGAAACGAAATTTACAAGCTTTCTACAAAACAAAACTTAATAAGTGGTCAAAATCATGTCTGACGCACTCCAAATATTTTCCGATATTGGGCAGCTTTTGAATTTTGATCCTATCTTACTCATCTCATGCGGTTCCCTTTTCATAGCCTACTCAACATAGATGAAATAATAAAAATAAGTAATGTAATATTATTAAAAACAAATGTGAAACGTTTATTTTTTTTTTTTACTTTTTTTTTTTTTTACTTATATTTAAGCGTCATGCTGCTCCGCTTTGCTCACATGTTATGTAGCCTGTGTGTGTGTGTGCATGTGCTGGAGGGGTGCCCATCCCTTTTTTGAATATCGTTATCATATATTGATCATTTTTAATAATTCGTTTTTTCATGCATATGTTGAAATTGGTATTAATAATTTGTTTTTTTTCATGCATATGTTGAAATTGGTACTATTTGTTTGAGGTTTATTTCGATTTATAGCGTTTTGGAAAAAAATAAAATTAACTTTTAAATTATCATTAACAATATTGTTGTTTGATTTAATAATTATTGTTCAAAATGTTCAGACTGAACCAATAAAACATTTAAACAGGATAATTTGAATATTCACAAAATGTGTGGGTCTAGGTAAAAAATGTAGTTTTCCTGAAAACTATTGAAATGGATTTATAGCGTTTTGGAAAAGAGCTCTTCATATATATACTGTATATAGATACAGTGAAGCTCACATTTTGCATCTATAACACAGTATTGAGGGGTCATGTATTTCATAGTCAGTTTTAAGATCAAACAGATGGGTCATACTCACACTTTTTGTTGAATACACACTGCCCTACACACTACAAAAGAGCAAGAAACAGCAGTGCTGGAGCTCAGTGGTACCAAGCCTTATGTCTCTTGACAGTATTTAGATAACACGCAAGGATTCACCAACGATGAAAAGCATGTTCAAATTGCACATTTCCAGAGCCATACAACCACAGGCAACCGTAAACAGTTGTGGGTGGCCCAAAAAGACTTTAAATGATTATGCTAATGATTAAAAGAGTCCGGAAAGGCAATATTTCATCTCAATAACTCCCCCGAAAATAGCGTGAGCGTACACAGGCATGTGTGTGAAAGCAAGGGATGGGACGGGAAGCTTTGAAGTTTGACTTAATATCCCCCACACTGTCCATGTATTACTTGAACGCAAGACAGCTTCTTTTTTTGTTGTTGATATATATTCCATGTGGAATATGAGTTTCTGAGTTTTGACCAGTGGCATATTTTTTAACCAGAATTTTATTTTTGAGGGAGCCATAATATTATATATATATATATATATATATATATATATATATACAAACCGAAATTTATTTTTAGTACGATACCTGTATTTTCATTGCATATTTTTGAGTTTCATTGCATTCACTACTATTTAGTGGTATAATGTACTAATAATACTTCGAAGTCTGCCTACAATTTAATTGTATCAACTGCCCTAATAACATTAGAAAATCATGAAAATAAAAAAAAGGACATGAAAAATGATCATTGTAAAATCATTATTTATTTTATTAAAAATTAAGAATTCAAGTTTGTTTATCAGTATCATAGCAACTCTAACTTCCGCTGGAATTGTTGGATTGGAACTGCTCGTAGCTTTTCGCAAGAGTTACATTTTTTAACGCATCCGGATGACTAACACAATTTTCTTCGCGCCGCACTCGGTCGGATCCATTTCGGACCCATTCGCATGCGGTCTACGAATCTCCATAGGAAATTAATGACTTCTGGTCGTTTCGGAGCCGTATCGGAGCTGATTTCAACTGCCAGTGTGAAGGCGGCATTACGGCGACCATATCTCTGAAAGACAACAGCGCTGTGTTGAACAGACAACAGAGGTTTCCCAAAAGTATTGTATGCCTAAGTAGATCGTAGAACCATTGCCACCAATGGTCTCTACAATCAACTTAGCTCACGATGCTTCTGGGAAACGCAGCCCAGACCTGAATCAGCCTTTCGTGACATTTATTTCTATAGCATGTGAAAGGCGCTATATAAATTTAACTTCTTCTTTTTGGTTCATCGTGCAACCTGTTTGTATGGGCGACTCATGAAACATAAATCCAGCTGCAGCCAATTTAGCGATTGCATGACCCACCTCTTCCCAATCTGCGACCCACAAAGGGGTGGCGGCCCACAGTTTGAAAACCCCTGTACTAAAGGACAGTGCATTTACCTAACAGCAAAACCCCTGTACTAAAGGACAGTGCATTTACCTAACAGCTTTTATGTAAATGGGGACATACACATGTATTCTTACCTTAGCCTCAGTCTCTCCTCTGTGAAGAGTGTATAGATGATGAACTGCACTCTGGGAAGACACCCATGGGTGAGTCAAGATTTGGAAAACATGGAAGTCATGACCAAGGGTGTCTGTGGTCACCAATAACATACCTGTAGATCAGAGAAGAACCATTTATTTGACCATATTGGACCTTCTAAGCACTATCAATCTAACACTACTTCCCACAGTTTTGGTGACACAGGAAGTATTAAATTGAGGGCTGTCAATCTATTTTTAAAAATAGAAATAATTAATCACATTGTGATAACAATCTGCAGCAGCACGATGAAGGGCACATAATTGGCATACATTTATAACGCTAGTAGCCACAGGAAGTGGGGTTTTGCATTACATTAATTATTTATTTGATTATTTATTGCATTAATTTCTGGAAGTTAATACGGGCCGCTTATTGCAAGTAACACAGCATTTATTTCCACTTACTGATGCTACAATGTTTTCCTCCACTTCCTATAGCTTGTGTTATATGTTCATGCAAATTATGCACCCTTCATTATACTGCTTACTTCAGCCCCATGAAGCAATTTTTTATTCTTATTTAGAACTAGTTATCTATTAAATTGTATTTGGGTATACCATTTTCATTTGGTGATCGGCAATGTGACTAAAATCATCTGTGGTCTATCGATTAGTCTGTGTGCTCCAACAAACTATCAATTGAGAAGGGCCATACATGTTGTAGTCCAATCTAAATATATATATATGAAGAGTTCAGATGCAAATCTGATCATTTTTATCAAGCTTGTATATTTAAGTTCAGTGATTTAACTTAAATGGCAATGATAATTACCTATTAATTGTTATTTAAGTGAAATTACTGAACTTAAATATACAAGTTTGATAAAAATCATCATTCAAGAAGAAAATTTCAAATGGCATTTAAAGGCTTTTGCATCTGAACTCTTCATATATATATACATATATATATATATACATAATCATGTCAACATTTTACTTGCTACAATGCAAAAGTTGTGGGCTTAAACTGAGAAGAACAAATGCAAAACAATGGCACCCAGATTGCCTATAAGTATTGAACATTTCATGAGACACGTTTACATGGTTGTAAAGGGCAGCCGAGTTCCACTGCAACTTGTGTTCTAGAATTAACTGCATGCCAAGATCTTCCCTCAGCTGTCAGGGCCAGAGTATGTGGATCTGTTTTAAACACAACCGCAGGAGAACCCAAGTGGAACCTCTGATGACAGGCCCTCTCATTTTCCCACTTTTATTTGAAGTAAGTGAAACTACAGAAATTATAAGCTCTTACTGTAAACAACACACTTACTAAACCACAGCACAAGAAAAAACCCGAAGCGAACCTTCATGGCAACGCAACCTCACATACAACTTATTCCTAAAAACAGTGTGACAGCTCTACAGGCTATTTTCCACACACATGAAAGTCTGGTCACTACCGCTTTGGAAAGTTTCTCCAACACTACGATTAAGATGGATATAGCCACCGGGTCTCGATCTCACTGCTGTAATTTAAGATGACAATAATTAGTGATTTTCCAATCCTGAATCTCTAATGCAGAGTTCACAGAGGGGTTTAATTTGTGGCAAGCATTAACTTTGTGGTCTGACAAACTCTTACACACACATGACATGACAATGGACCAGCGGCAGTTCTAAAGGAGGTCATCCGCCCTATTTCTGCCCTATAGAAGTTTTCATTTTCACACTTAGCATCTGCTTTGCCATCTCATTGAGCAGTAAGACAGGAAGCAAGGGGAATGGGCCGTGGCAGCGAAGGAAAGGGTCACGCTGAGATTGCGCCTATGAAAAAGAAAAACAGAGTCGGCCAGTGAATAAGACCGCGGTTAGCTATTTATGCTGTATCAGAAGACTAAACCAAGTTATGGCCCGGCCATAAACTAACCCACGCCCCAAATGAGGTGCCAAGCCACAAGAAGCATTTGCGTCAACTGGGAATACATGGAAAAGAGTGCCTTCTAATTATAGAGGCTACAAACGGAAGCGCAGAGTGATTAGGAGTTTAGGCGCTGCGGTATGTTTATCTGGGAGCTTCCTCTCCCTCACACCGCCGCCCTGCCGCTCTTGCGCTCACCCTGGCTTTGACAGATTAGGCTTGGCCAGCTTGTTGGGACACAAGTTTGCTGATGGTACACTCTGCTCTCCAAAAGCCAGTGGAGAATGGAAACCAAGCGCTGGGGCTTTTGTGGCCTTGTCGAAATACAGGGCCTCGCAAAGAGGCGTCAGTTGGTTAGCCTGTGGGAAGCTAAATTAAAAAGAGAGCTTCTCTGTGCTGGTAAGCTTCCATAAAATTTTAGGAACCTGAGATGTTAAAGCAATTTTTGACACATACTATTTATAACACCTCGTACTCTAGGCAAAGAAACAAAATATACATTTACATATATATATATATATAAATTTCAAATGCTCCACAAAAGAAGAGAGCAATTTAGTATTTAGTTTAGGAATGACGTGGGCAATTAAAGGAAGATTTTTAGTTGAATTACAGTCAATGTACACATACTGGATTCAGCTAGACTAAAAAAAATTAATGTGACATTTTAAAAAGAAAAATGTATGCATTTTTACACCAGGCTCATTAAAACGTCACTGCTTTCTGGAACATAAACAGGTGCACTCTGACCAATGAGAGGACTGTTTCACTCACATGTTGCCCTGTGAAAGTAAACCAAACCATAGAGGAAATGCAGCACTGTAACAATTTAAGTTACTGTAAAAGTAACACAAAAACTGAACTTTTAAATGCATGTAAATGTTTGAAGTTTTATTGAAAGGTTTGTCAATTTGTATTTCGAAATCATGGATTGAAAGGAGTTCACTTCCGCAAGTTATTCATATTAACTGCAAAACACACTGCAGTTCATATGAAACGTACCCCATATCAAGCAGATTTGGCTGTTTCACAAACACACAATTTGACCAAAAGACCTTGAGTCTACACCAAAAGCTGTAGTGAGTGACCATGGCTTCCTTTTTCATAGTTTTGTTGTTCCCCCCTTAACAAGTCTTTAAACAAAACATCTGCTTAACTTCCACACAGCAATGTTTTATTTTTAAAGTGTCTGAGCCATTCCCCCCGACCGACTCCGTTGATCTCAGCAGCCTGACAAGCAGAGGCCTCCAACTTGGCAAAGTCTGAGAACTGAAACAAAAGTATGCCTTTCAAATTAACAGCACTCGCCTAAGACCTTTGAAAAAGAGGAAATCTCAAATTATAAACATGTGGATAAACCTTTAAAGGGCGGACGCTGGGAATCGTTGTGCTCTAATACCGCAGACACGAACTTTACGCAAGAAAAAAAAAAAGAACAAATAAACACATCAATCACTGCGTTTTGTCCTTGTGGCTGCCCGCATTAGCTGTAAAAGCACAACCGTGCGTGCATGTGTTTGTGGTCCTTTGCGAGTCCATTGGACGGCTTCCTCCTCTGTCATGCTGCACTTGTGGAGGTGTTTATGAAAGCTGTGGAACACACACACACAGGGTTGCACATCTCACATCAAAGCCGCCCACTCAAGCCTGGAGCGAGCAACACTCACTTAGTCCAGAGGCCACCCTTACTCCAACCATCAGATAACAGTATGAAGAAGAGGAGGAGACCGGCATGGGTCAACATGCAGTCAATAACTTGTTAATCTTTTACAGACTAAGTGAGAACTTCTAAAAGCTGGGCTGTTTGATCCCAACCTGGAGGCGGCTCGTGTTTGTGTGTGTGGAGTCCAGGACGGGGTGGCAGATTGGGCCCTGGCATGGTGACTGTGCAGTGTTTTGCGGTGAGCCGGGCAGATGTAATGCCGTCTCCAGTTTCCATTCCTCTGGGCAGCAGGGATGACTGCTGCGGATTCCAGAGGGGGCCCGTGAGCACGTCTCACAGGCTCGTGTGGCCAGGGATACTGTTTATCTAGGCACGTTGGTACCAAGGATATGCTTTTTAAACATGGTACACTGCTCCTGTGGGCATGCTGGCTGGAGAGGCACTCAACGCTCTTAGCTACGAAACCACATTCACAATTCAATTGAGGGCTTTGAGGAAGAAAAGGGGAAAAACTTTTTGGGAGGAGGAAAAAGGTGCCCACGGTTCATTTGATGCACATTCGAGTGTAACGAAGGAGAATGTTTATGTATTTGCTTTACAGCCATACCACCTGTAAGCGCTTGAATATTAATAGATCATAAAGGCCTTTCTCGGCAGGAGGCAATCATTACTTAAATACAACACTTCAGCGAAATTCTCCTTCAAGAGATTCAGTGTAACCAAGGTGACCACGAGGTCACATCCATTAAGGAAGGATGGAAGTGTAGGTTATCACTATAGGCCCACACAAAATCGACACACTTTTTACTCACATTTCCTGAGCAGATTGTGGGAGGAAATCTGTTCCATTATGGGCAGCAGACTTTTCTGGAATGAATGAGATGTCATTTATTGCGATCAATTAATGTGATTTTTTTTATTAACATTAGAAAATAATTAAATATTTAAAAACAGATGTGTACCGTCAAGCATCAACATTTTTACAAGACCTGTAAGAGTAACATGAAGGTGATTTCCATATGTGTTGCCACTGTGGCGTGGAGAGAAAACATAAATGTGTTACAACTGTGGTCGATTTTTTTTTTATATATATATATATATATTAGATTAGAAGTTAAGCCAAATTACAATTTCATGTACCAAAAAAAAAAAAAAACATTGTGGGAGGCATGTGGCGAGTGCTATCTTTTAGTCTTTAGGTAACAATTCAAGTCTTTTAGGTTCTTCTTATGGATCTTTCTACGGCCACAAAATGCAGCTGATGCTTGACAGCAGTACAAATCTATTTTATGCTCAGTGGTAGAAAAGCACAGTCTCCTTGAACAGCTTAGTCAGCCTAAAACAGGCCTTTTTGTGATTTTTAAAAGCCCCAAATAAATGAGCTAAACCACAATCTCTAGATAAGAGTCTGGCGGCAGAAAGGAGGAGTAGAGAGTAATCCTTTCTCAGGAAACAGACAGTCGCAATAATCTCTTTCCATTTCACTGCTCTCTTTTATTTTAAAGGGTTCTGTTAGCTAATTAATCCTCTGAAACATTTACCACAGCAAATACGATTCCACAATTCTTTATGCTGTGCTTCGTTGTTAATGCCCTTAATTTGAGGGACGACCTTAAGATTTTCTTGGGACAATGGATCATTCATTGCAGCTGAGGTGTTGGAAAACTAACGTCGGATGTTCCTTGGGAATCTGGTGGAACTTTTGGAGACTAAAGCCAACCGGCCAAACTAACTACTACATTTGCTAAAAAGCCTCTGAGCGTAAAAGCATAAAGCTGTCAGCAAAACGTGGTCCACACAGGCAATCATTCCTACAAAAACAAACTAGTATCTAGAGGTGAAGAAGAGAAGTAACCCTCCTCAGGTCAAGAGGAATGAAAGGGAGGGTGTTTCCATTGAAGCCTTGAAACCAAAGTGCTTGACCAAGGTTTTACAACTACAAACTGAGGTACAGACACACCAAGACACCACTTTTACCACCTTTTGGAAACAACATTAAAAACAGCCAACAGAATGTTTTGACAAACTTTTAGCTTTTTTTGTTTGACAGTTAATATAGTTGGAAATGTTTGTTTGTTGCATATATTTCTGTTTTGTTTACAGAAAACCATACACAGTAATTTTTATTAATGCAAGTATAAATCTTTTGGTTAACATGCTGGTTCTGCTGGTCATCTTTAGCTAAAATGTCAACTCTTCGTTTTAGTTCAGGAAATCTTTTTTAAAGGGGTCCTATTATGGCCTTTTACCAAGTCTTGATTTTGTTGGGGTGTACTAGAATGTTTTCTTGATTGTTGAAAAAAAATAAAACGCATTATTTTGCACATATTTACATTATTACAGCTCCTTTCTATCTCCAGTCTGGTTGACTGCGTCGTTTTCGATGAAGCCCCTTCCTTTCCGAAACACGAAATGCGCTGTGATTGGTTAGCTGGCCAGTGTGTTGGGATTGGCAATGCTTGGTGCCTATTTGGGAAAGGCCACGCCCCTTCATAACTGCAAGTTCTACTGGTATGTAAATGTTAACAATGGAGAACATTTCAAACCATTTAGAGCCTGATTCAGACCCTGACAATGTTAATGAACAAGAGGATTGAGCTGAACGAATTTCAAGCACAGACTTTGCAAGCGTGGATTTTGATAGGATGTGTCAGTATGGTTTTTTTTTTTATTAATACGATGTTAATTCATTAACATTTAATCACATTTGTTGGAAAACTATGGTAATACAAACAGTAATCAATCGCAAAATCATTGATAATTTTACTAAGGGGTGGTGAACAGTCTTACAAAACCAAGAGCTTACAAAAGAAACACTAAATCAATACTGTAATGTTAGTTAGCGGCGTTTACCTCATAGCTATCATAGAAATTACATAAAGCTTATAATTAGAACTGTTAATAGAAAATACAACTACAAATAAGAAGACTTACAATGATCCATAAACAACAAATTTGTCCTGACAAAATGAGAATGCCTACGTCTTTCAGGAGAAGTTTTAGTGCGTATAAAAATAAATTAACCTCTCCAAATTCACCAGCCTTTGGACAAACTTTTTCAAGGAGAGGTAATGAACAGTGACAACACTCTTCATCTTCTCTAGCGCAGCTCAACCATGCCTCAAAAACTTTCCGTGGGCAGGGATTATTTAACTGAGGTACATTAAGCTTACTTCATAAGATCCAGGAAAAGTGCATTGTAGTTCAAACAAGCCGTTCGTTGTAGGTCTTGAAAAGTGGATTCTGTTAAATAAAAATTAAATGTAAAAAAAAAAAAAAATCTTCCTTTGGAGTGGACTTTGAGCTTTGTAACCTAGCAGATCTTTTTTTATGCTCAAACAGCAACATTACACAATAACTAAAGTTGAAAAATTGAAAGCGTAATAGCACCTCTTTAAATAAAATAATCTTCTTAATTCTTCTGAAAGTATTAGAACACAGAGGAGCGGCCAGGGATTTTAACAGCTATTATGCAGAATTCCTACTGTATCTATTGGGGGAGGGGGGTCTGATGTATTTCAAAGATTAACACAAAAAAAAAAGAACATTGAAAAAAAATCTATATGCACATCATCAGATTTCATAATGCCATTATAAAATAGAGCTCATGCTCCAGGCAAATTCCACTAATGTCCTGCTCTTTGTTTGCAATGTGCATTAAAGGCGACGTCTCAGCCTGGGCCCTTAATCCCTGCTGACTGTCCCACTGTGCTCAGGCACGGCGCAAAATGGAAGGTGATACACGGTCACAGCCCCATTAAATAAAACGCGCACAAACAGATTCATGTGTGAATTTACCAAATGATAGTTTCTAAATCCAACAAACAAGCTTTTTCTCAATGAAGCAGAGGAGTTCAGATCCATCCTTAATAGGGGATTATCACGCTGATACGTAGGACTTCCGGATTCAGTGATCTTTGTGCACTGCCACTTCCGTTGAATCACCGATCTCGCTGGCGAACCGATGAAGGACAACATTAAGTTTATTTATACGGCATCCCTGGTAAATTAGTCTGATTCACTAAAGTGCCGGCAGCAAACAAACGTGCTACCTTGTTTTATTTTAAAGTTTCAATCCAGTTCTTCCTTATACTCAATTCAGTCGGGAATCCATGAAAACTTACGTAGGGTTGGCGTTGTTGGTTAGATTTACAAATTGGAACAGAGCAGTGACATATATAGCCTTCGTCTCAGCCATTGTTGAACTGAGTCGGAAGTGGACATGCACCAAGTTGACAAATCCCGCCCATGAAACCCGGAAGCATGATAATCTCCTATTGCTACTTCTGTGTGAATATATCGCTTATTACAAACTTTTTTTTTTTATTACAAACTGATTTTTTTACAAAACTCCTTTGGATGGCACTGACTTTGTCAAATGAAGTGTCTTGCAAAGTTCCCCAAGCCATCCAAGCATGTTTTACCTGAAACATCAAACATGAAATGTTTGTTCATTCAAATTATATTATAGGCATAACAATTTAACTTTGCCATAAATGACAATTGATAAATGACATAAATGACAGCAATAAAGCTGACAGAATGCGCAAGAAAAAATCTGATAATGTACAAAAGAGAAACAAGAACATATTTTACATCTTATACATGTTCAGTATCACAAATTTCCTCATTTCATGTAATAGTGCAGGATACAATTTAAAAAAAATACAACTTCGGTTATCAAACTAGGCTTTTCCTTACATTTTTCTCCTCAAAACAGCATGACCTCCAGCTGGGTGTTTGAGAGTGACTCATGGGATTGGGTGCTAGAAAGGCCACATCCGCAACAGACAAACAGACTCTTCAGATCACCCTTTCCCTTTAAGAGCCCACAAACAAACAGTTGCCAGAATGAACTGGGCTAAACTAAGCGGCCTCGCAAGAGCAGATTCCTTGATGCTTATCAGTTCCGTGATTGAGTGGAATTACAGTCTCATGAGCCGTGAGACCTGTCCTCCCTCGCACTGCACGCGACCGTGCCTTTACAACAATTGCTTACTCTGTTAATCGATCAAGACCAGTTTAGCGTCATTTAAACTGTAGAAATATTCTTAAAGAGGAGAAGAAAGCCAGGAGGGACCAGGAGAGGACAAGGAGTGCTGGCTAAAGTGAGTCCTGTGCGCCGCTGTTCGGAGTAGCATCCTTTAATTATGTGCCTATGAATAGAAGCTCCAACACCACAGAAGCCACCAGCTACCCAACTGGCCACCATTTTCTACCCTCGCCCTTTTGTTTTTAGTCCAACACGCACTGTTGAGTTGGATTTTTTACATAAGTTCTTTTGATTTTTTGGAGATTTGCACGTTCCAGTCAATGTCAAGAAACCACATTGTTTCTTTTCAAGTCGGGCCTTTTCCTTCTCTGAAATAAAAACCGTCCGGATGGAGCAGCGGTCAGCCCTGAGGCCAGAATGACACTTGCCAGTGGCTTTAACATAGATAATTTTGGACAGATAAGTCAGGCTAAGCGAACGAGGCTAAATTTCTCACTTTAAAATCAATTTGCCGTTCACGTTTCTTTCACAGTGCTGAGAGGGGATTTCTTGCAATTTTCAAAGAGCTGTTTTTGATAATATGTTAATGATGTCAGGAACGTAAATTACAGCGTGGATGTGAACACCGGTCTTGGGGAATGCTCAGCCTGACCTTATTGGTCAGCATATCTGGAGACTCTTTTCTTTATCATGGAAGACAGGTATTTCTTCCAGCCTTCCTGGTGCCGAACAATTTCATAACTCAAAACAATTATTATAGCCCCTTCAATTTATGCTCGAGCAAATGAGGTGATAACAGACACATCCCATTATTTCTGAATAAAGCTGACAGGTGAAGGTTTAACTGTTTGAAGTTTACAGCGCCCCGCTGTTATCTAAAACAAGTCGCCCCAGAGCCCTCTCCACATGAGGGCAGAGGACGCCTGACAAAGGGGGTTCAGCACTCGAGGGACCGGGGCTGGGGCCTCCCTGGGCCGGAACAATCTTCAGAGAAAGAGTAACTTAAAACATTACACCAACCATTCACATTAGATAGAGTGAACTAAAACTCATGAAAAGTGATTCTCATAGAAAGGTAAGTATTTTTCAGTTAGGCTGGTTAGATTTGTACTTTGTACTCTATAATTTCACTGACCCAATTAAATCTTTACAACCGTTCAAAAAACAAAAGATTTTATTTTGAAAGATATTAATAGTTTTAATCAGCAAGGATGCATTAAATTGGCATTTATAATAATCAGTTACAACAAGATTACATTTGAAATAAATGTTGTTCTTTCTATTCATTAGTGAAAACTGGGGGAAAACCATGGTTTCCACAAAAATATTAAACAGCACAACTGTTTTTAACATTGTTATAGTAAGAAATGTTTCTTGAGCCACAAATCGGCATATTAGAATATGTGACTGGAGTAATGATACTGAAAAATCCATCATCACATGAATTAATTACAATCTAAAATTTTGGCATTGGTGATCATGACACTTTTTTCAAAAACATTTTATATGACTATGAAAAAAATGGTGTCAGAAATAAATATATTTTCTTTAGAAAAATATATATAATAATTAAATACAATGTAATTTTCTAAAAAAATATATATATAAATTCACAAACACACTTTTGCTGAAAAATATGTCTCACACACTATCTTTCACACCGTCCTTATTAAGCACACAATTCAGATAAGTCTCTACTGACTCTGTTTTTACGGAGACCTTCAATTCTTTGATGATCTAAGAAAAACACACATTTGCACTAATATTTGTAGAAGTAACGTCCCTGAGCGGGCCTTGATTGTTGACTGTATGTTTGCTTTGCTCTGCGATCTATAGCACTTTTCTCTAACTGACTCACAAAGATAAAAGGACTTCTGGGCTGAGAGTCCCAGTGCAGTTGTGGTGGTGGGACAATGACTTCACCTACACCTTCTGCTCAACACATGCTGATGGGGAAAAGGTGGCTCACTCTCTGAGGTCTAAAGGTTAAACAATAGCGCCACCTAGAGACCATCATGTTATCTCCAAAGCCAGGTTAGTACAATCTAATTAGAACGGTTTAATTCAATGCATTTTCTTCACTCATCTTAAATTAGAAAAAAAGCAAAATGCAGAATGCAACAGTTGTATAATTCTGAAAAAACAACAACGTTGGGTTTCCAAACCGAGATTAAAGAATTTAGATATGATACATTAACACAAAAACTACAATTACTAAAAGCAAACAAAGACCTTTGTTTTACACGAAGAGAAAAAAAAAATGCTCAGAGAAGATAACTTTTTCTCAATTAAATTTCATGCAAGTAGGCTACACTCCTGAGCAGAAAATAAATCAAAAATTGGGCCAGGCCAAAAATGTAAAAATATTTAGTGATCTGAATCACAATTCACTGGTCAGGAAATTAGTAAGAATTGCACAAATAATGTATATAAAATAACTGCGCTGAATAGACTTCCATTTTGTTTTCTTTAAATGTTTAAGCCATGTGGGTAAACTTGCAGACAGCTTTTTACAGGAAGAAGAGTTGATGGCTTCAAACTGTTCATGAGAAGTTGAAAAAATGTTATTAATTATTAAGTAAATTTCACTATAGGGCTCAAATCTGAACTCTGACCAGGCCAAAATATGAGCCAAATGGACTTGTTCTCAAGCCACTTCTTGGTTTTCTTTGCAGTTTGGGCAGGAGCATTGTCTTGTTGAAAAATAACTTCTGATCATTCCTCTTTAGATAACTTTTCAATTGTGAAAAACAAGCCATATCCTCCTGTACTCCAAAAAATTAAATGACTTTTCTCTGTGAAGTAGCTCACCAGTACCAGCAGCTAAAAAGACTCCCCACACAATGACAGCTCTTCCTCCATGCTTGTGGTACGGTGGTAAAGATGCATTTATTATTAGATTTCTCAGCAGATTTCCGAAGACACCACTCTGGAGCATCATCATGCAACTCATGTTTCATTGTGGTTCATCACTCCACACACAAGATCCCATATTCTGCCAAAAACGTAATTCTGTATTTGATGTTTTTCTGAGACAACAATGGCTTTTTAAGTAGTGCATTTGCATACATTTAGCTAATTCCCTGACCAATAATTTGTGGTTAATACAAATAAAAGCTTAGTATTTAACCATTTTTCTTCCCAAAAGAGAACAGTAAAGCGCTATAATTATAACAATTCATATATAAAATAACAGTAAATATTAATTAAAATGTAGAATGTAAAAGTGAATGTCAACACTGTTTTATAATTTATTTTCAAAAAATTAAATTCAAAAGTTTTATTTATTTGCTCTAAACTACTCTTTGCATAAATCCCATTTATAATATCACAGCTCCCAAACTCAATCTCAGTCTGGCATGCCCGGGTTTTGTGGCATGGTTTGGCATCAGTTCAATATTGTGCGGTTGAGACAGAACATCCATCAGGAATGTTTTGATCTACCAAGATATGCAACATTTCCTTATAATCTTTCAGTAATACGGTGCACAAAACATCTGAACCCCGAAGGTGTACACTTATGTATACAATGACTCATCCCCAATGGAGTGTTCATTAGTAAGAACACATATGTGAAGGATTTCACTAAGGGCAATGGCTATCAGCAGCTTTCAGCACCTTCTTATAAGAAGGGCCCTCAATCTGCAACACACATCTCACAATGAGCCATTGTGACTGGACTGGATATCCGGAGAAACAAACATGACTATATGTAAAATTAAAAAGTGATCAGATAACTGCCTATCAAAATGAGCCAAGACGCTCGTTCAAGGTCAGGTTGAGGACATTCCAGCCTTGGTTTTACTCTTTTTTTTTTTCATAAAATCCAAGAAATTGTTGGAGCCATGTCCTAGTTGCTCCAGACACATCAAGTCATGGTACTCAAGCAGAATAGCATTCGAATCCTGCCTGCATAATGTCCTGATGGTGTCATTCCTCAAAAAGATTTAAATAAGGTGGAAAAGGCAACAGGTAATGAATAACCAACAAGCCTAAAGCGTGTTGTGACGTGGCTGAGTGAAGGTTCTAAGAGTTATGAACCTGTCCCACACCTTCTGAACAGAGTGAGGACATTGTACCTGATCAGTGCTTGGGGTATTTCATCCAAAAGAGACAGAGGGCTTTGTTACCTCAATACACTTCAGGAGAGACTGACATGAACAAGATCTTTGAGAATAAAATATTCCACTATGTGTTAAAGAGAGACAAGAAAGGAGAACGAGAAGGATAGATAAAGAGGAAAAGGAGGGAAAAAATGACAGTGAATGATGTGCTAGAGGGTAGTTTCTCCAAAAGACACACAAATGCTGCTTTTCAGAACAACAGGTCTCACATTATCTCAAGGGCCAAGCAGACAGGAACGCTTAGGGAACAAGATGAGGTTACATGCACAAAGGTGACATGACTGACACCGTCATCTCCTTCTCAAATTGACCATACTTTACAGTTCTCTATCATTCCATTTTTCCACTGAAGTCTACTTATAATATTATACAAGCCTTCCAGCACAAGAAAAGTCAAACTTTGGTTTTAATTGACTATAATCAAAAGAATAGTTCACCCCCCAATTTTTTTTGTATACCCTAATTTGTGTAACTTCAAAAGAATATATGCAAGAGTCCAATACACTTCTATTATTTAGAAAACAGCAGTCAATATTCCAGTTTAACCTACGCTATCTCACGACCAATTCGTACGAATTCGACGAATGATTAAAAAGTGTCTAATTCGTACGACCTCACTCGTACGATTTGTCTAAACCCACGTGATGGGTAAGTTTAGGGGCGGGGTAAGGGGTAGGTCATTCGTACGAATTCATACGAATTGGCCAGTTCGTACAATATGTACGATTTAGCAAAATCGTACTAATTCGTACGAGTGAGGTCGTATGCATTGTTACGAATTAGCCACTTTTTAATCATTCGTCGAATTCGTACGATTTGGTCTTAAAATCGGGTTGGTTTACACCATCCGGTTGTGTTCTATTTAAGCATGAAAACATACAGGTTTGGAACAACAGAAAAGATAAGCAAAATATAATGGAATCTTAATTTTGGTGATCTATTCACACAAGCTGCTTTATACCTTTAAGACTTCTAAATGAATTAGCAGTCTGTTATGATTGGCTAACCACCATGTATCCGTGTCGTACCAGGTCGGCTGTCAGAGCAGGTCAACACCATTGTATCTTGGTCTAAAAGGTCTGGGTTGACTGGG
Source organism: Pimephales promelas (assembly GCF_988280905.1). Taxonomy (NCBI): domain Eukaryota; kingdom Metazoa; phylum Chordata; class Actinopteri; order Cypriniformes; family Leuciscidae; genus Pimephales; species Pimephales promelas. The sequence continues at coordinate 20,862,469 of NC_142784.1, forward strand.
GAAGGAACTCAGTGTAGTGAGCAGAATGCATCTGCATTGTAATTCAAAGTTTTAATACAATAAGGCAGGGAACATCCACAACTTGTACCCCTTAAGACCATGTAAACGCCTGCCAACAAGTTCCTGGAGTTTTGTGCTTTGGTAGAACTCAGTGAGGCATCACAATGAGGTGTTCACTTACCACTCGGGTTAAACGCCATGCAGGATATAGGCTTATCATGTGCTGTAAAATGTGCAATCACTCCTTCTCCATCGGAATCCTCGCTAACAAGAACCTGAAACATACACACAATAAAGCTACAGTAAGTTGATGAAGCCACATAAATAAAGGCTGACTTCTTGTTTACCTCATGTCTTAGTGTTTTAGACACATAGCTGGTCATTGGCTCTACAATGGCCAGTGCAATCTGATCTTCACGGTTACATAAGATTGAATCAGTTAAACAAAGATGTGTTTTGGCATTTTGTTTAAAACCAAGTGCGTTTTAAGTTGTGCTCGAATAGCAAAAAATGGGCTGAAAAAGTTTCCACGTCTATTTTTATGATCATCATCCATTCCCCGTCATGTCATTCAACCCTAAACATGTTGCCCTCTTGCGGGTGCTTAACAATTATCCTTGTGTCTACTTTAATCCACAATGGAAGATTTTAGCTTTAAATGACGTATGGTGGGGCAAAATAGTTTCATTGTGGAATTCAAATAAATTTGACAACATTTTTAAAAGATGTCCGCAAATATGTTGGTGTGTTTTATGAACACTGCTTCAAAGAAAGAAAGACAAACCCACATGACCACTGTGATCAATGTGCATATTCTGCCAAAGCCCACAGCGCAACAGTATTGTTTCAGACAGGAAGAAAAAGTGACATGTTGAAGGAGTTAAAACAAACACAGCAGGAGGAAACTCTATAGTGTCTCTTCACGTTTTGGTACCCAAAGGAGATTAATAGCTCCCAGTTAAAAAGAACTGTAATGTGGATCCGTAATTCATCCCTTTATGTGCATCATGACAAGAAAAATATAAAGGAAAAATAAGGGAGGGATAGAGAAAGAATGTTAACCATTTCTTTATTTAATCAAACCAATTAATAAATCAATTAATTAAATGTATTAAAATTTAAAAAATACATCCTTCCTGTAGCACAAACAACAGAGCGTTGGCAACGCCAAGGTCATGGGTTCGATTCCCAGGGAAAGCAAGAACTGATAAGAATGTAAATGTGTACCTTGAAATGCAATGTAAGTCGCTCTGGATAAAAGCGTCTGCCAAATGCATAAATGTAGATGTAAATAAATAACAAAATTATGACACAAAATTATGTAAATATTAAAATTCTATATAAATTCCAATGGTTTCAAATAGCCTATCAACTTGAAAGCAAGAAAGAAAGAAAAAGGAGAGTTGTGTTGCTCATACAGGGCTATTCTCTGGTCAGTGGTCCTCTGTTAAGTTAGCTCATGAAAGAGATTATAACCAAGCCCAGACATGAGACAGCCGGAGAGAAGAGTGATAAATCTAGTGGAGTGTTGCATTAAGGAGCAAGGCAGCTTTTAATAGGATCCAGTCCAAACAGAAAACAGCCTTGCTCTAAAACCCAGACATTTATTTTAGACTGCAAAAACTGCCCCTGTGACACAAACCAGATCGCTTTTATTGGGGGGGGGAAAAAGACAATGTTGTTCTGTACATGAATATACTATTGCTTCAGAAAAGAATTTGTGTGTGGATAGATATGAAGAGCAAATAAACCTGCAGGAAATACAAAGCTGAGAGGGGATGATGAAGATGAGAAGGTAGGGGTGTGTCCCCTGAGACTGGGAGAGGGGGAGATGGGGAAAAAAAAAAAAAATGCCAAGACCACTGCTGGAGTCACGGGAGAATGGCATTGACAGTAAAAATCCCAAAATCTGTTTTGTGTGGACACCGAAAACACAACTAGTCCGCTTTGGGAGGAGCGCAGCTTCTTGTGATATAAATGCAGGAAACCTCTTTTAGTAGAAAGTGTTGACTCAGGTTTATAAATTAGCACATTCAAATGAGAGTAACGTGTTAAACAAAGATTTAACACATTTTATCTTATTTTTAACAGTCCACTAAATGGAAGGATATATTTACATGGGTCAGAATCAATAGGATAGCAAAATCTGTTCCAACTTAACCTCTCTCCAAGTAAAAATCCTTGAACAGGAGAACTGTAAATATTACAGGTAGCCTTTACACCGAGTGCTCTATTAAAGTGATCATGTGTCACACACCTATAAGTCCTCTTTTAACACACATTCAGACCTTGATGGAAAAGAAAAGGACGGTAACGCTCCTGCGATGACCTGCCTGTGATCTCATGCTAAAAGTCTACGGTTGTGCCAGCCAAGGGGGAAAGAGCCACAGGAAATGGCTAAATCATGAGATCAGGAGACTGCGGCCTGGCATGGAGTCTGTGAACGAACGGTGGAGCATGTGCTCTTATGACAAGGTGATGACAAACCCCTTGGGCCACAAGAAGCTCTAATACTGAATGAGTTATGAATGGGATTAATGGATTATTTATCTCAGAGAAAAGAGGAATGAATCTGGGTTCTTGAGGATCAAGGTCACAAGGGTGAAGAAAGTACCATAAACACTGCTAGAAATCTCGTCATTCAGACCTCAATCCCTGGCAAAACCATACTGATTATGAGCGTTTCTTACCTGTCCTTCTCCCACAGTGTGTGTGTCTATGATGGTGACCACACCAGGTTGGTGAGGGCTGCGGCGGGTGCCACTGTGGGCAGTGCCCTCCTCGTCAGGCACCCCTGATGGCACCGTACCAGCAAGCTGGGTCACAACCTTGCCCACCATGGTCAGGCCCGTCTTCAAAGTCTTACAGGAAGACAGAGACACAACAATAGAAATAGAAATAAAAATGCTGTAGTGTTTTTTTTTTGTTTTTTTTTTTACAAATATAAAGAAACCTACATTTCATGTATCTGAAAAATGAAATGAAACCAATTAAATTTGGGTAATTGATATGCTGTTCACTGTCATGTTCCCAAATGGTAAATTAAACCAGTTGTAGTTAAATTCTTTGGCACCAAACCGCATATCTATATTTTAGCCAAACCATTTTGAAGTGCTAATTAGTAATTGTGCTGGTTAAATGTCAGTGTTTCGGTCAATGGTTTCAGAATTCCAAAACTTTTTTGGCTGAAACCAAAAATTCTTCTTTTTTTTCAAATATTTTCAGTTTGCCGAAATTTTGGTGCATCACTTACCGGTAGTTAAGAACACTGGAATTTGCTTGGATTTCACCCTTGATATGCTCAGATCACAGTTAACAATTTAAGGGATGAGGTTACATCCAAACCACAACTTTTGATTACTACTCATAATTGTAAATGACTGTACTCATTATGTCCTTTATTATTTTATTTAAATATTAAATATAAATGTTTGGATTAATTTAAAACAGCTGATATATTCTACTAGCATTTATCGTATGGATAGATCTTTTAAAATCATCATTTTGAAAAAAATGTGGGATAATTTTATGCTTGTTCTTAAGCAAAAAGAAAAAATGATGAATCATAAAGCAAAAAATTATAGTAGTTCATGCAAAGGGTTAAGACAAAAAAAACATTTCATTCCGCCACATTTGTGCTAGCCAACCATAAGTTCTATTGCAACACTCAAATCAATACCGCAAACAATGTTCCGACATTTAGAGATTTTGTTGAGCAATGACCTAAAAACATGTTTGCATCCAGTGTTGCTTGAGGCAATGTCAACAGACAGGTGTGTGAGTTAGCCGTGTAGGCTAACGGTTAGCGTTTGTTTGAGTGTGTACTCATAGATATGAGCTGAGAAGAGATGTCCGAGTTCTGGCACAGCAGTCGGTACAGTGTCTGCCACCAGCCGGCCGCCCGCCCCTCCCCTTGCTAGCCCTGATCAATGGGGACTGTTTGGATTAGCACTAAAAACTCTAACTGCAGTGATTAGAAAACACATTAGTGTTGATCAATTAGGAGGCAAACGCTTCTCTTAATAATTGATGGGGCAAAGCAATTTACACACAGTCAGTTAGTGGGCTTGTCAGAGCATTCTCCAAAGGGCCCAACAAACACAGGCGCCACGAGGTATTGACGCTGCCGCTTGGCCTGAATGCCTGATTAAGCTCTCCGGGGCCTTGGCAGACAGACACACACATACAGCAACGCTCACTCCATTAAGTGAGAACTAGAGGAGACCCTACTTAAGCTGTGCTATCCACTTACCCCAAACACAGTTCACAGCGGCAGAAGTCTGAAAACAGAGCCCTGGGGCACCCCGCTCACGCAGACTTGTGGCTAGCACAATGACATCTCTCTTTTGGTCACATCGCTCTCATTTACACAATCTGTACCTTGCAAGAATTCAATTTTGCAAAAGGCGCCCTCCCCCTCCTTTTGTGATTGTGTTACAGGATTGATGGGAGATGGCCCCCTGGCCCCCAGACGGCCGCACTCAGAGCCACTCAGCACAGGGACTGTGTGTCAGAGTGGAGGAGATGGTTATAAATCACAGCCCCGTCTGCAGACGGCCTGTCTGCGTATCAAGGCTTTTTTAACCTTGTTTTCCTCCCTGCTAACCTTTGCTGTGCTCCTTTTGATGTATACCGCCATTAAGGCTAATGGCTCTTCTCTCACGTAAGCCGTTAGCGCTCGTTAGGCAGTGATCAGGCCGGCGGCCGGGGAATACAGATGTGGGCTTAATAAATCAATTAAGCAACCAGGAGAGGAGACTGGAACCATATGAAAGGTTAAGCACCAAGGTTCTGGCACCACTAAATGAACTCTAGTGGGTCTCTGAATCACTAAGGACTATGTCGAGAACGCTCTGCGATGCTATATGGTGAATAAAGTGAGTGGAAGAGCACACATTATGAGCTTCATTTAGAGCAGAGCAAACAGGAAGGAAAGAATGGCTGAAAACACACAAATAAGAGCAAAAAAAAAAAAATAACAGGAGAAAAAGAGCCACATTAAGGTGTATGGTTTGATTTCTTGTCTTGTAAAGAGGATAGTCATGAATTAATGTGACAACTTTTTAAGATTTAAAAATCAATGGGCCAGAAGTAAATGCTAAAATAAACTAATCATTTCCTCACCATGTTGAATGATTTTTATAAGCAATGGGGATCCTCAGCACAACATGCCAACTGTGCACCAATAGTTATAAATGTCAGATTTTACCACAGAATGGCTGGCTTTAATCTTATAAAAACAAAATAATACTCATAAGAAAGTCTCTCAGCAAGACACAACTGAAATAATCTGAGCAAAAATTGTTGGTCAATGTGTGGACAAAAGTGTCAGTCAATGTGACCACAAAAAGTATTTTGACACCAAAGACTTCACTGAATTAGGTACAAAATATCAAACCATGTGGCATCTGCTATTATCCATTAACATTAGACAACCAGTCAGTTCTTAGTGTATTTGTTTTGAGCAGTATATCTATTTTTCTATATATGAAAAAAAACTTCAATAAACTTTTTTTTATGAAATTAATTATTTAAAATGTATGCTTATTCTACCCGTCTATCCATCTATCTATCTGATATTTATTTGTGGCTTAGGTGTGTAAATACTTTTTGAGTGCACTATAATGTGTGTTGAAGAGTGTGGCAGGCATGGCACTTACTTTAGCGGCACTGATGACAGTGGCAGTATAGGACTGGGCATTATCTCCACAGGCCCCACCACGGGACTGATGACACCGGATCAGCTACACACACACACACACACAAACAGAGACAGAACAGAGTCATATTATCATCCAGAACCTTTCAGCTCCCCAGCACTCATTAACCCACAGAGGCCTGTCACAGCCCGCGCCAGGACGTCTGCAGGCGGGCACGGTGAGTAAAAGGAGGAGGAGGATGCCATTAAGACAACAAACAGTTCTTCAGCCCCATTCTGTAGTGCACTCCCTCTAGGGTCCCTGTCCCAGACCTATTCAACACTTCAGCTGCCATTGGCCAGAAACTCATTACCTTTGCCCAGACGCACTGTCCCATCTGTCCATTATTAGGCAGCAACTGGCCTCTCTAAGGCAACCAAACCGCACCCATTACATAAATGGCGGCAAAACAAGGGTCTACTTAATAATAAGTCACATTATATTGATAGCTCCTATCGATATGAAACACATTGACTTTATAATGATATGTGCAATTCGTACGAAAATAAAAACATTTAGAAGGCAACTGCAGCTTGACTTAGGACTGTTTCCAAGTAACAAATCAGTCCGAAGGAAGGCCTAAATTATTAGGCTGACTCATCAGAGGTGCTGAGAGTTCAAACAGGCCATGTTATGAATAATCACCAATTATAAATAATCACATTTATTATAAAATTTAGTGTTATTTTAAAACTTCAAAGATCCCCCCCCAAAAAAATCATAAAAGTCATTGTAAAAAAAAAAAAAAATTATATATATATATATATATATATATATATATATATATCTCAAACGATTTAAACTGATTGTTCTAATAAGAATTTGTCATTTATGTGTACAGTATGTGTGACATGCAAGAGCAACATGAGGCTGAGTAAATGATGAGTAAATGAAGACATAATTGTAATTTCCGGTAAGTTTGGGAATAGTCATTTAGACACGCTTCGTGATTAGAGCTGTGTTTGCAAAGTGCATAAGCGTTGGAGTGGCACAAACATAATTTAAATCACAGCGTTTTTTTTTTTTGTTTTTTTTTTGTTTTAGTAGTATGATTATACAAAGCCTTTTAAAAGCTTTCTTCTAATCAAGCATGTGCATTAGAGGGAGAGCAACGGGAGAGTCTGTGTGCGAGGCTTGTCTGTGTAAGAGATGCAACAAATGCCTGCATTGAAAGTGAAAGTGTGAAGAAGAAAAACTAAAGTTTCCAGAGTTTCAGTGACATTACTACATTAAAACTACAATATATAATGTTGAATAGAATGTATAACAAAATAAGGCAATATTTATGGGTATTTATAATGCCAAATGTCAGATTTTAGCAGTAAAAAAGGGCATATCTTTTTTTATATATAAATTTAGTCAGAGAGAGTGTGCAAGCATAGGAGTCTAACATAATTTTGTATTTTCAGCTTCAGAATCATGAACATTTTTATTCTAGTGTCACTATTGCCTTGTGCATTGGGGACCAGGACCAAGTCCAAGCCTATTCAAGTTCACCCCAGATGTAATAGCAAATTTAGCATTTCAACAATACATCAATAATACATTTGTAGTAAATAATACATTTATAAAAGATAATAAAACAGAAACTAAAAGTAAAAGTAAAAGTATAAAATAAAATAACTAATTTAGTTGTCTTTCTGAAAACCAGTGTTTTGGTACATCTGGAGTTCTTTAAAATATTCGGTGTCTGTACTACCTTGTTCTCAGCATAGGCCAACCACCGGCTTCCCAGAGCTATAGGGTTGAGGTTGGGCCCAGGACAGGGGTAGCAGCCTGCAACAAAAACGAAAACGCTCAAATATAACAAGAGATAAACTAAATGACAGGACAAAGAGGACATACATAATCCATCATAGCAGCATCTTGTCCAAGACTGTGTTTTACTAGAGCTTAGGGTTAGAGTAATACCAGAGGTTAAATAAGGGGTATGGCATTTTGTGACAGTAGAATGGCTCCTCAGCTTATTAACTACCAGACAGATTGACCCATAAGAGCAATACAGCAATACGACCCCACATGCCATGATAATGTAGCTGTATATCACATGTGGGACACATTCAAACAGGGCAAACACGCAAGCAAATGCAAATCAGATAGGGTCTGATTAAAAATCCTAATAAACAAGCACAGAAATACCTAACTTTTTTCTCCACCCTCGCAAACGCCACGGAAAGGTTACGCAAGTGCATATCGCAGTGTGAAGTGTGCTGACAGTAATTTATAGCATAGAGTGAATATAAAATATATGCAGGCAGTAATTTAGGGTGTAGAGTCAGGATCTGAAACTCGGGTGAATGGGGCTTGAGGTAAGCCACAAGCACAGTAACGCAAAAGCCTTTTGTGCTTTTCCAAGGCGGAGGGAGCCGATGCAGTGAGATAACGTATGTTTAACACATCCTGTGAGCTAGACTTGGGAAATTTTCACAATTGTTTTGAGATCTCACAGCCAGGAGACAGAAGACCTAACTCAAAAACCACAATGGATTATGTTTCCATCTTAACTTTAGTTAAAGTTTAGAATTTTTTGACATTTCCATTACACAGATAGACTCTCTGTGCCGTTCCAGCGTGTGTATATGCGCATCAGATGATCAATGCAATCAATCACAGTTCTAATTGCATCTAGTAAGCATGTCAAAATGACTATTTCCAAACTGTAAGTTCCACCAAAATGTTTAGTTTACTCCAAAATGTTCTGCTTTTACTCACTCTCATGTTGTTTTTGCGCGTCACTCAAGCATTTGAACGTCCGTGTTTACCATGCGTGCCGTTGTAAATCTGTTCATCATAAAAAGCCATTGTGTCTTTTCAGTAGACTTGGATTTGGGTTAGACCACTCAATTGATTATTTGTACGATATCTTTTAGACATTTTTCAGAGGAATGAGAATGGAGAGAAAGAAATCTCACAGGTTTCATAAAAAAAATATCTTCATTTGTTTTTGGAAGTTGAGCGAACGTCGTATATAAATTGAAATTACATGAGGGTGAGTTTTCAGGTGAATTATAGTTAGAGTAAGCTGAACATTGGGTAAAACTAGCTGTATATCGCAAATTATATCGCTTACATCAATAATACATATTCGCATTTGGTCCCACTTTATATTAAGTGGCATTACGTACTACAGTACTGTATGTACTTACATTGAACAATAAGTACAATGTATTATTGTGTTCCTGTTGTATTGTAAAACACTTTTGCTGCTATTGAGGTGTGATCTGGGTAAGGTTAGGGACAGGTGTGGTGGTATGGGTCGGTTTAAGGGTATGTTAAGGTGTGAGGGGAGGGTCAACAGTGTAATTACAAATGTAATTACATAAATTAATTATAGCTGTAATTACATGCTGGTATTTTTTAAAATATAAGTACAATGTAAAAACATGTATGTACACAATAAGTCCATTGTATCAAATTATTAATTTCATTGTAAGTATATAGTACTTAAAGCCACTTAATATAAAGTGGGACTTCGCATTTTTACACCGCGATAGTCGTAAATTGCATTCTTGAGAGAGAAAAAAAGCACATTTTATATCTTATTTTTACATTCTGAAATAATGTAAAACACCAGTAAATAAAATGAAACGTTTACAAACATAAACACTATGATTATGTACCCTCACTCCACAACAAATAATGTAAACTCAACAGTGTTCAGAAAAGAACAGATTTTTTTTAAGTATAAAATGAACATAAATTATAATAGCATTCCTTATATAAACAACATTTATTATAAACAGCAAGGCTAATCAAATTTATTCAGAGCCAAATTAAAACTATGGGCATAAAGTTAATGCGCCACATTACATTAAAGTAATGCGCATACATTACAAATACATGTCTTACCTATTTCTCTCTTATTTAGCACAAATCCAAATGTGCGCTTTGCACATGTTTTGTGTGTTTGACATTAGTTGCATTGTCTTTGTCGCTTTGAAAGAAGTCGCAGCTTGTTTCAGATAAATCAAAAATGCAAATTATTATAGTAACGAAATTGGTGGTTTCAGTTTTTTATGGTTTAGTTAACTATAATAACCCTTTTTTTCGGTCGGTTACTTTAAAAATTAAGTCAAGTCTTGTTCTTCCCATGTTGAGGAAGCTTTAGAGAAGCAGTTAATGATGTAAAGGGTTATTGACCGTCGCCGTTTCCTGTGGCGCAGACATTGACGGGGAAGTCGGATAGACAATGAGAGCCATTAAAACAATGCTAATAGCAATTTACAACAGACGATTGCTTAAGTGGGCAGCAGAGGCCTGGTTACACGTGGTGACATGGACTGTGTATTTTTCTGAAACTATACACAGTTGTGCGCACATGACAGTTGGGACCTTATGAGTAGCATCCCCTTCAAGAGTGCTAAAAAGCCATTTGGATTTTGCTTGTGGTTTGGCCTGGAGGAGAGGAAATGGCACTTTATGTGCTAGAGCTGGGCTGAGTGACAATATGCAATTGTTTGTTATTGTTTATTGTTTACGCAATGACGGTTTGACACAGATAGTTTCTGGTAATGCCCAATTCTGACACACTGTAAAAAACAAAAGCCATTTGTGTAAACAAGCAGGCCTGTTGATTGTGGATGAGCTTTGATATCGTATAGCCCTGAGGAGTGACACGGGGGAAAACGGCTCCGTTGGTGTGACAGCACGTATAAGGGTTGAGTGGGGTTTTGTGGGTTTAATGAAGTCAGTGTGTGAAGAGGATTAATCAAGACTAGGTTTCATGTTTTGCGAAGCTGCAGATCAAAGAGGCAGAGAAAAGTTGTGTCGGAGACTAGAGAAGGTCATGAAAGGTCAAGTTCAGCAGACACATCTATAACATGAAGAACTTACTTGTGACAAAGAACTTTTTCATAAAGGTGCAGCTGTCAAAGGCAGCGATCTTTTCTTGAAGACTAACAACGAGGATCCTGTGGCCATCAAGGGATGGAGATGGAGTTGGGGAAAAAATAATAAAGTATATATAAGCTTAATGTTGCATTTAAAATGATTACAAGGTGAAGTGCAGGACACACGTGTGTAAACACACCTTTTGTTGCAGTAAAGATCATAGATGGGCGTTTTAAACTGAATGGACTTGACCATCTCTCCTGTTCTCAAGGAATAAAGGTCCACACAACAATAAGGGGGACTTGTCCTGCAAAACACACACAGAGCAGCGATTAGTTAAGGCCTGTTCACAATAAATAAAAATGTGTTCTCAATATTAAAGAGCAGCAGAGTTCACACCACAGTTATAACAATAACGGCAAAGAGAAACGATGTCGTTGGAATCACTTTTAGAATGATTTTATCCAGCTGATGAACAATAAAAACACTAACAGACAATCAGAAACCGAGCTCGAGCACTTAAAGTGACAGACAGGCACATGCTTAGAATAAACAGATATCGCTAATATAGTTATAGCTATCTTTATAGTTATCATTCAAGTTATGTTTATAGCTATCGTTTTTGGTGCTAACTGGCCTTTAGTCTGCTTAACTACATTACATGTAAACTAATGTCAAATAATCTAGGAAGTGAGCTGGAATCATGGTCTAGTTGTGAACAAAAATGTTCCAGACACATTCGTATTCAATAAAACATTATATTTATGCAATATATTGATCATAAGTGAGAGTAAAGACATTTCGATTTCTAGGCTGTTCTTTTAAACTTTCTATTTATCAAAGTATCCTGAAAAATAGGTATCATGATTTCCAAAAAAAACAAAAAAACATTGATAATAAAAAGAAAAGTTTCTTGAGCACGAAATCAGCATATACGAATAATTTCTGAAGGATTGTGAGACTGACTGGAGTAATGGCTGCTGAAAATTCAGCTGTCATAACAGAATAAATTACATTTTAAAATATAATAAAAATTATTTAAACTGCAATACTATTTCACAATATTACTGTTTTCAACTATATTTTTTATCAAATAAATGCAGCCTTGGTGAGCATAATAGTTATTTTCTTTTCTTTCTTTTTTTTACCACTTTTAAAAGTCTTACTGACCACAAACCTTTAAAAACAACACAAAAATGGCAACTACGTTTTGAACGTAATTTCCAATAACACAATACCCAAAGTTTAAGTTCATGAAGAATAAAAACACATTACAAAAACAAGTCCCAACAGGCCAGAAACTTTCTCACACTCACATCCTGTAGTTATTTCCTCTCTACCTTCATCAAGTAGATGAGAGTTAAGAGAAAGCAGTGGCTGTTGCTTGTGATGAAGGCAGATATTAATCCTCATTAGGCATTCCGCACTGAGCTGGCACAGCCTGGCCTGCCATATTAACCATCTTAACAGAATGTTTCTGGTAAGACGCTGTGCTGGGCACTTTGCTTTCCACAGGATATTAGTCTTGTAGTAATACGCATGGCATCAGCACTGCCCAACCCGGTAGGACTAGATCAGAATACCAATCCAACAAGTCAGGTATTCTGTTTGGAGCCGTGGCTAAGTGTACATAAGTTGCTCAAACCACATAATAAACTTAAGGATCTATGGAGGCTAACAATAGACAAAGCTGGAACTGAAGAGGCTGGGTTATTGACACCGACTCTGAGCTGATCAAGCACTCCACGTAAATGAAAATGATCAATAGCTTGTGCTTCATTGACAAAACAATTGGCTTTGAAGGCAACCACTAATGATTTCACTGTGTCTGACTCTTAATTCGACCGACTGTCTGCCGCTTCACAAGAAGTGATTATATCATGCATCATGCATCATAGATTAGCATTAACCTACTTTGGCAATAAAATATATAGTGCATAGTGTGCAGCATTATTGGCTATGCTGCTAATGTAACAACTTCTGTGAAAACAAGGGTTTGACAGGGTTTGGCCTATTGACTGATGATATCAAGAAGGCCATCATAAAACAGATAGTTTTATAGATCAGATCCTAGATACTAATTGGCAAATGCAACGTTCAACAATATAGTCAAATCTATGACTCAAAATGCTCATCTTGCATTTTTAAAAGTTGAAGTGTTTTAACTTGTCACAGAGTCTTAAAATTGCAACGTACGTTTCAGGATGCCCAAAAAACAACGAGACGTGACACAACGGCAAAAGAAGACCATCTGAATATGTATGGATATAGCAAATAGCAATGGTGCTACAGCGGGATGAATATTTCGATTTTTACAAGAGGATTTTTGTCATGCAAACTATATCTAAAGCACAGGACGCTGTTGCTAATAAAGAAACCAGTAAAAAACAACTGGAAAAACAATAGAAATAAATAATAATATTTAATAGTCTAGAATCTCACTAATGAACTATTTGGTTGTTAGACAACTAGCTAATAATAATTAGCCATCAAAACAAGCAAACTTTCAAGCGGAAGGATTTAATAAAATTACACTGACTGAATTTTAAAAAAAAAATATCATCATGAAAATGATTGCATATTCAACATATTGTATTCTGTAATGAACCCAATTCTTTGTTTTTACAAGCATTCAAACACTAGATAAAACAGCACGGACAGCATGTCGAGGAAACAACTCTTTTTTTCTTTTTCTTTTTTCAAACATGCACGTATCAGTTTTTACAAAGCAGCCAAGACATCAAACCACAAATTGTGGAACATGGAAGTACTTAAACCATAAATGAAAAAAGCTGTGGTGCGTCTCAACATCCTATACTTTAGAGTTTTGATTCTGAGTGATGAAGAGCCAGGGAGGTTTTTAATTTGTCATTACTTTCACAGACTGTGAGTGATCTCTGAGTGAAGCCGTGACGAGTGCAAATCCAGCCTGTACTTTGAGCATGTTCCCAAACAGCTGCCATTTGAGCCACTTCTCCTCAGCGATCTGGCTTGAGGTCAGGGTGGACAGATTGCACATAATGTTTTTAAGAGAGCATGATAATTTTTAGGAGCAGGAGGCTCGCTGAGTGTGATAGACATCCCATTCTCATTGCCTGAAAGGTCAAGCCTGCAGCTGAGACTCAGTGTCTCAGATGCTTTGGTGACTGATGGAATCATCCCACAAGTCTAAAGTCATGCTTTGGCCATTTGGAGTTCTGGATTGGCCAAAAGGTAAAGTTGCGCGGCAAAACTGACCCGTGGTTGGATTGAGCCCACTGTGGGAGTTTGTAGGCTTACCCAGGGCTGGATTACAGCACGCGTGTCAACAACACAATCCAGTAAGCGGTAGAACCCACCGCAGACATGAACGCATGCCCATAGCTGCATCTCTACATCGGCCAGCTGTCTCAGAGCCACATCACAAATACAAGCACACAAAAACAGGTCAGCGACAACACACACTCTGCTGGAATCAACAACAAAAAAGAGGGAGGTTGTACATATTTCTTTCCAATCAGAATTTTCCAATCAGTGCATGAGTTTGTTCATTTGATTTGTGTCAATGACAAATAAGAGACGATAAAAAAAAAAAAAATTTAAAAACACGTGCCAAGTTCTCAGAATCAGAAATGTACTTTCTTTTCAGGTCGGTTTCACATGTTTTTGAAAAGCTTTTAATTTAAAGTGCCCTGTTATGCTATTTTAACGTTTCCTAATGTTGTTTTGGAGTCTCCTACAACAGGATTACATGCATCAAAGGTCAAAAAACATTTAATTTCCTCATATTACACTTTAATTTTCAATGAATCTCAAATGACTCGTCAGATGAATCAATCCCTCCTTCAGCGAGCTACTCTGCTCTGATTGGCCAGACAGTTCAGTCTGTTGTGATTGGTTTACCGTGTTGAAAACCAAAATGCCCATTGCCATAATAACAACGTCAGCTCTGACTGTCATTGGAAGAACTAGTTATTCAACCCAAACCTCCCTCTCAAGGACAACTGCAGGACGTTTCTCAGTGATACACTAAAGGTACTCAGTTTGAGGTATGAGATGTTGCAACTGTAATTCCTCACCATCAGCATTAACAAGTGCATTTCCTTCAAAAAAAACATTATTTTACTTTTACTAATTTATTTACCAAGTACTTTTGTAATATATTATGGTGAACACGTGGAAACTGTATCAATAACAGTGCATGTATGCAATGTTTACATCAGCCAAGCTCTATTTCATTTCACTGATTCAGAGTCGACTATAGCTTTAAATATGGTTTACTTTTAATTTTAAAACTTTGCAGGATGTTTTTATTCACTTAGAGCTATGTTACACACTAAATTCATGAAAGGTCATTTTCAAAAATCCATAATAGGGGCCCTTTAAGGAAAAATGTCATATGATGCATCCATCAACTAGAAAATATAATATAATATAATATAATATAATATAATATAATATAATATAATATAATATAATATAATATAATATAATATAATATAATATAATATAGGTACAATTTTTAAATAATTTACATTTTTCTTTGCATACATGTAAATGTACACATCTTAATTATAATTTCCACAAAAAATACATATAGTATATCATATCAATATACTGTATATTTAAAAACAATAAAATATAGTAAATTTAATCAAATAAAACAATATCAATTAATATAACATATAAGAAATATTATATTACAAATAATATTCATTTATAACTAGAAGCCACTTTATTAGGTAAAAATTTTCAACTGCTCGTTAAACATCTAATCAGCCAATCACATGGCAACTCAAAGCATGCATGGTCAAGACAATCTGCTGAAGTTCAAACATAGCATTAGAATGGGGAAGAAAGCTGATTTAAGTGACTTTGAACGTGGCGTGGTTGTTGGTGCCAGACAGGCTGGTCTGAGCAGGGCTCCAGACTGCAACCAAAATTTGACTGTGCAACTGAATTTTACATCCATTTGTACATGTAAGACCAGTAAATTTGTCCTTTTTTTTTTTTTACACCTTAAAGGTGGAAGGGGCTTATCAATGAATCCGGAATTTGTGGCTGGCCAATGAGTGAGAGAAGAGCAGGGAATGGCCATGCGAATGGGTCAGGGAATGCGTGTTTAAACATCTCTCGGAAGGAGACGGAGACGACCTGCTGTGCAATGAACAAGCAAACTATTGACTCATTCTTCCAATCTGTGGCTAGTGTGCCAGTTAAATTCACTAGCTGACTTCCCAAATAATACATTACAAAAGCGAAGATCAAAAAAATTACTCTTCGTAAACACTGTTCAATGTGAGTGCCAAATCTCGAAGATGATCTGTCATTTACGCCATAATCACCCGAGAGTTGATAGTACACGAGCGCAGGCGAGACCTGAACTGCAGACATTACCATCGGTGTTTAAACTAAACTCATTTAAGTTTTGCCAATGTAAACATTCAAGAGCTAGACGCGAAAGAGAACTCACTTCTATAAGATTAGTGCGCTTGTCTGTGCGCACACGGGTGTGTGTATGTGTAGGCTACTCATCTCAGACAGCGCGCAAATATTGAGTTCTATTGTTGAGTTCTCCTGAAGTCTTGCACTTGGAATGAACAAATTCACACAAAAAGTATGTCAACATGTCTGTCTTGATAGGTATCCAAGCAGACATAGTCTGTTATGCTTTAAGACAGTGAACTTATACGGTCAAGAAAGACATTATGTAGGCCTACTGAATCAGCTCTGAATTTAATAGCTTTTGTAACTTTAATACGGATTCATCTTTAGATTATATAGTCAAATATGCAATTTTATTTTACATTTGATCATTTTATTCAATTTGGACCTAGACCTACCCGAAAAGCATTGTTTATTTTATTAGTATCTTTGCTCTATTGTATTTATTTGTGCTTTTGCTTGTGCTTTTGATTTTTGTTCATATTTTCTTTATTTTATTTGACAGTAGTCTTTTTTCCACTGAACACAGCACATACCGAATCATACCGAAACCGTGAACCTAAAACCATGATACAAACTGAACCGTGAGCTATTTGAAACATCGCGGATAGTGTCACAGTCTGAAGACGATTCAGAGTGTGAGGTTTTTGTGGTCAAAAAGGCCAAAGCCACCATTTTTGTGAAGACTGGCTGCGAGAATTCAGCTGGTTAAGGCAGTACTGGAAGGAGACGAACTCCATGAACTGCGAATGTTGCAGTCGCTACCCCATAACTGCGGGGAACATGAAGTTTGTCGACAGTGCTTCACAGTTTCAACACAATACGCTAGTTTAACACAATCTTAGCCTCAAGCATAGAGTAGGCAGTGACATATTAATAAATTAAAAAGAAACGACACTGCCACTTGCTTTTAGAAGACAAGAGGTTTTAACGTTAAATCAAAGGGCAAAGGCATTGCAATTTCTGCATCTATTATAAAAGTATTTATTAGTAATACACTAGAAATTAGTATAATGTTGATTTAGTGTGTGCTCCTAAATTTTCTGGTTGTGCCCTTAAAATTTTCAGTTGGGGGTCACTGTGTTCCTAGTAAAAAAAAGTTAGTCTGAGTATTTCAGAAACTGCGGATATACAGGGATTTCCACGACCATCTCTAGGGTTTACAGAAAATGATCTGAAAATAAGTGAAATATCCAGTGAGTGGAAGTTCTGTGGACAAAAATGCTGTGTTGATGCCAGAGGTCAGAGGAATTAAGTGGAGATTACAGCTCTGGCAGTTCTGAAGGCAATCCGGTACTCGCAAGGTGTACCTAATAAAGTGGCCAGTGGGTGTATACACATTAAATATCATGAATTTGGGGACACACCATGCAGTGTCTGCTGTGTGAACATAGCTTAAGTGTGTCAAATGGACTGCAGAAATCTGCAAACGCTATTAGACGGCATTTTTATTCCCCTCTGATGACGCTTGAAGTCTCTGTGAGAGAGACAGATATCTACAAAAAAATTATCATCATGGCTAAAACCCCCACTGGATTCAGACACCAAGATTAATAGGGGCATTTAACTTCCTAAACTTGTCTTAGAGCCACTATTCATTGATTTCAATATAATCTGGGTCAGATCAATCCAATTTAAAGCGTTTTAGAGCCAATGTGACACAAATGATATGCTCCCAGATTGATTAACGGGACAATGATAGCCTTGAAAAAAGAATCATCAAATTGGCCACTTCAATTGTTTGCCTTTTTGCATTGTAACTAATGGCCCGCTTCTAATGGATGCAGTGCACGCTCAACATAATACAATTTCCTCTCGCTGAGAATCGAGACTTCGATTTGAAAGCGTCAGTAAATTTAAATTATCGTTATAAAATCATATCAGCGTTTCAGTGTAGCACACTTTTAGGTGATATCGAGCACAGATATTATGACCTGGTCCCATGGTTTCAGTCATCCAACTTTATATATGTCACTTTCATCCAGGCCATTTCTTTAGCAAAGGCCAAGTTAATACATGTACTAAATCTGATTAACATGGGGTCATAAAAGTTATTGTGCATTAACTTTTTAATAGCATAATTTTTAAGGATAAAGAGAAAAATCTACTTTTCTCCTGGTTATTTCTCATTGAAATGCACTACTTAATTTGTCCGTGTTTAAAAAAAATAGTCAGTTTTTTTTTTTTTTTGTCACAATTATTTTAAATACAGGAAGTGAGGGTGACCTGCACTCACAAGTTCAAGTCTGCTAAATTCAAACATCTTTATTCGGCTCGGCTTAAACAATCTTAACTGCGACGCAAAACTTCACAAGACACACCTGCAAAATCCATCTCCCCTCAACGTGGTAAGACAATAAAAAAAGGCCCTTTTTCTGGTCTCAGCCTCCCTCGTGGTAACCAAATGGGAGAAGTCACTCTCGAGTGGAACATTAACAATTTTTACAGTTAAGGTCAGGCTTAAATTTAGCAACACATATGTTTACAATGGTAATTACGCACATTACGCCACTATGTGACAAGCTAGCCAACTCATCACTTTTATAATCTCGTAAACTTTTTGATGTCTGTATTTTAGCATGACTCTGAACCCTGTTAGATAACCAATTTGGTGCTTTTAACATTGTAAGGTTTAAATCATTTCACTATCATGAACGGAAACTGACAAGAGTAAAGGAATATAAAATAGGAAGTCTGGAAGCGCAGATCAGCACTAGCGAGTAAATCCATTTATAGGGCTACGTCATCGCATTTTGGTTTCAGCTACTTTACAAGCTTTCCGAATACGAACAGACAATTACATGCTCTGGAAATGCAAAACAAATACTGCCTTACCAAATGAAATACCAGGCGACCCTCACACCGCAGAACATAATGTGGAGCTTAATTCACTAACTAAACTCAATAAACATGCCATTAATAAACATAAGAATAAATCTGTTAAAAGTGGACAAAGTTGAAGTCTGTTCAAAAGTTCAATCATCTAAAACTGCGATAAACCCACCCAGTGTAACATTTCTTCTGAGATAAGGGAAGATATAAAGATCTTTTATTATCCTCTTTGGCTTTTTGTTATTATTTGAGAAACATGAAAAACAGATGCTTAAAGTGTGAGACATTCCTTTCAAAAGGTGTTTGAGGAAAATGAAGAAACGGACAAATCGCAACTCTGATCTCTGGACCGTGATAAGTCCCTCGAGCCAGCATCGTATTGATTTATAACAGCTATTTCCAAGTACGGCAATGTAAAAACACAGATGAAAACAATTACTCTATTTTTGTAGGCAACAAGTGAGGTGGGTGGTAACGGAGACATTTTTGAGAAGAAAAAAAAAAAAAAAGCTGTCACAATTTTGCGCCCTCTCTCTCTCTCTCGTTCTGCCCCTGTCTTTCTCAAGCCGAGCTTCAACACACAACAAACGCTGGCCACATCACAGGCTTCTTGGGGCCTGAGGGGGCCCTTTGATTCCAGCACGCCGTGGGCATTAGCGGGAAAGTAATTAGGGTAAAAAGTTCAACCGCAGCTCCATGTCTGCAGCACTGCCAGAAATACATTTCCTCCCCTTTCACTGGGCTCTACACAGATTTGCATGCATATTGGAAACACATTGAAATGAGCCTGTTGCAGGGGCACTGGTGCTCTTGTACTGGTGTTTACAGCATTTAATTACTAAAAAAAAATGGCGAATGGGATGGCAAGGTGGACAGGTCTGAGAACAGCTTCTCATGATACCTCAAATGAACTTATGGATAAGCTCAAATTGCAAATCATTGATTGGCATTAAAAGTGGAATTAGAACAATTACCAAATTATTTAACAATAAAAACCCTAATACTGAAAATAATGCACTAGAAAAAAAAATCACATCTTCAAAAAAAAAAAAAGATTTTTTTTTCCACTTAAGAAATGTAATAGGCACAATAGTCCTAAATTTGCACAATCATGAAAAAGATGATGTTACACGCCTGTGCGCCTCCTCTGCAATTAATCGGAAAGATAAGGAGAAGTCTGCTCATGGAAAACCGATCTGAGACAAATGCCCTTAAAAACAGGGAAAACTTCAAAGCCATGCGATTCCCATCCTCAGAGAGCTTGAATTATGTGGCCATCGAGTCAGCATGAAAAAGCACACAGGGATGATCTGAGACCCAACAATGCACCTGGCCTGAACTTTCCAAATCACTTGAAGGGTGGAGGATCCATCAGAAGAAGGAAACGCATTCATCTTTAACGTGACTGTAAGAGCGAGGATTGTGTCTGTCAGACCTATCAACAGATCATAACGCCTACCTCAAATTACACTGAAACATGAAGCAAAATACAGATATGGTAAAACATGACAAATGACAGAGGAGAATGAGATTATGTGTGAGGCGGAGTGATAAACTTTTAACATTGCGTTTCACTCCCTGAGCTTCCAAATAAAGAATTGGACATCTCTGATGATTCATGACCATATAGAGGTTTTATTTCTTCTAATCTTGTTTAATGTCCACACATAAGAGACCAAAAGTAAACAATGGTTTTATAGCAGACCCATGCATCAAGTGCAATGGCAGAGGAGAGAGACAAACAGTCCTTAATATCTTGTGTGTGTGCCAAAAAAAATAATAAATAAATACAACAGCCAACTAAATACACACAAATTAAAAATGTAAAAATTGCTAAACAATTCATTCTAGCCACTTAATAAATTACCATCTAATTTATAGAGGTACAACGACGACTAGAACAATTTTGGGTAAACCGTTCCTTTAAATTTACTTTGGGAGACAGTAAAATGTGTTTGCAATATTTTTCAATGACACCACCACCAGATGACATGTCTCCTATTTACATTCACTTATCTCTGCAAGGTTGCACCCACCGAGCCAAGAGATCTCACAGATCCAGGTGTGATGGCAAGAGAGTAACAGGCTCATGGGCTCTAAAAGCATCACTTCCCAATCCTCCCTTAATCCTGTGTCTAATTCAAACGCACAGAGATTTATCATTTAATACACTTAAGAGGGATTTCTCACATCTCAATAAAAACGCAATGAAAAGCACAGCTTAATAGCACAGTAGGCTTTAGCTAAATCGCTTTAAAAATAGTCAGTGGACAACACTGGCTTTCCGCTCCTCAAAGCCATTGTGTAATTAATAAGCAGGCAGTGGGTGCCAGCAGGACTTTGCATGGATACAGCTTTGAGTAAGGACAATCAGGGACAAGGTTAAAGAAAAAGGAAAAAGAGATCTCTTTGATAATACTGAGCAGACAGTGGGTTGATGCTCTGCTCTTCAGAGCCATACAGTGGGAGATTTACTGGACCTCTGCCACCATCCCGGAGCCAGGGACAGTGTGGCCGAAGTCATGGCTCTATGCCCGTGAGGACTGGACCTTCTTCCGAACCTCCACGTGTTGTAACCCCTGACAGCAGTCCAGCCGTAATCTCCACAATGACAGAGGATTGCATTAGAGGATTGCAAAAAAAAAAAAAAAAAAAAAAAAAACATCCACATCCTCTCCATGGAGATCTGGAAATTTGAGGGGAAGGAAGAGAGGGCACTGTTTTCTGCCTGCCCAACGACTTAATTTCTCTACAATCCAGAGAACAAAAGCAGGCCTCTTGCGAGGGTGAACTTTTACCCCTTCCAAACATACTCACTGCAGAGGACACAAATGGTTAAATGACATGCTTTTAAATCCAGCTTAAAGACCGATTTTTATTCCTTATGTTCTGATACTGAGGTTATACCAAATGTTCTGCAACTAAATGGTTGACATTTTTGGTAACCATTTAATTTTCCTTTAAAATTACATCCTTTACATTTTCAATCGTTTGAAATTATTATTTTTTTTTATTTTTTCATTTTCTACTCATGGTTTTAATGTTGTTAGATTTCAGATCCATGAATTAAAAGTTGCAAGGCTATATTCCATCTGGCATACTTGTAAATGTAATATATATATATATATATATGAAGAGTTCAGATGCAAAAGCCTCTAAATGCCATTTGAAATTTTCTTCTTTAATGTTGATTTTTATCAAACTTGTATATTTAAGCTCATTAATTTCACTTAAATAACAATTAATAAGTAATTATCATTGCCATTTAAGTGAAAATACTGCATTTAAATATACAAGCTTGATAAAAATTATCATTCTAGAAGAAAATTTCAAATGGCACTTAGAGGCTTTTGCATCTGAACTCTTCATATATATATATATATATATATATATATATATATATACACACACACAGTACAGACACCCACACATACACTTTCTTCAATGAGAATATTCAACCAACTAACAATGTAATGCGATGTATAATTATTACTCTTGCTATATTCAGACTGAAATCAATTTACATATTTATTTTTGTATGCTTGTTTTAAATAGATATGATTGACACGTTTTGGCACAAAAGAACACAGGCTCAACCTGGTCAGTGTAATACCTGTAGCCCTAATTAAAGTAAAAAGAAAACAATAGTACTGTGGAAAACCAAATCCTTTCCAGATACAAGTGGGGTCCAACAGTGGATTGAATAGCACATTCATTCTTTGCTAATTTGCAAACTGTACCAGCGCTATAGAAGGGCGGCATGTGTACTTTGCTGTCAGGAAATTCACCAGATCCATACGTTGTTTGGACTTAAGACATAATCCCCTCCATTGATAAAATGATATTGAATGTGTCTGGCTGGAGTTCTGCAACGAAGGATTTAGCGCACATGTTTTTTCCTCTTTCTGGTTTTCCTTTAATTTGCAAATCTTGTAATCTAAGCCTAAAGCTGAGTGAACCAACTTCTAAACCAGCAGTGCTGTATCGGCCAAGACTGCAATCTGTTTTCCATTTGAGTGGCAAGACAGCATCCACAATGGTGGTTGACAAAAGCTGTTATTTCAAAATGATTATATACTAAAAATCGTGTGAGGACTTTGGTAAGTTTATGAACTATTTCAGTAAAGGGGAAAGAACCGAGCACAGTGCAGCCTTTCAAAAAAAAAAAAAAAAAAGAAAAAAGAAAAACACAGAGCTAGGCTATTTACCAAACACTTCTACTGGAACATAGCAGCGGCAACACCATTCACCCGGAGGGAGAGGGTTATGGTTTTCAACACGAGGCATGTTTTCAGCATTAGACCAACCGTTGCTGGAGTACAAAGCCAAACCGCCAGAGCCTGTCTCCATGCCGGGGCGGACACGGGGCGTTTGGCTGCATAAGCGCCGGCAGAGCAAAGCTCTAGTCTTGGAACGCCTGGGACGGTGGTCTCCATCAAAGTGTGCTGAAGACAGACTTCCTTATTCTATTTCCTCGGGAGGAAATATTGAGTTAAGATTTGCAGCAGCGGAGGAGTTCGTTTTAAGAGGTGGCAGACGTAGCTGAGGGGAGGAGAAGAGCCAATAACTGATGTGCCCTGCTCCCTCTCACTCCCTTAGGGGGCATATTTCTCACAGATCGCAGTCTGTCTCTGTCAGGAGTCCAAGGTTGCAGATCTGGCCCTCTGGAGCTGACCGGGTTGGTCAGTTCGTCAGCAGGGTTTGGCCGTCTCTCTCCAGACCACTCCCTGGTCCCATCAGACCTTTGATGCAGGTTATTATGTATAACAAATTACAGGTTTTCAAATGCACTTAGGATCTGTAGCTCATAACATCTAAATGTTGCACACACTAAGGGATGTGGCTTAGACTCAACCACGCTTTAAAACGGGAAAAAGCCATAAACCGGACAACGACGGAACATTCCATTAGCACATGGGCTTCACCTCATGAAGAGTTTTACATGTCTCCACTTGTGTCGCACACAGCAGGAGATGGATGCAAGCCTACTATACCCATAAAATGTCACTTGGGGAAAAATCCAAAGATCTTAAATGCCCTTGACCTGCATTCAACCTCAACTGGCGTTTCTCAAATGAACAATAAAGAACAAGGTCTAAAATAATATTTTAAACCGTACACAAATATTTTCACAGCTCAAGCCTTCACAGTGACAAATAAAAACAATGGTTGTTGAGTTTAAAAAAAAAAAAAAAAACTGACAACAATTTAATTAGGTGGACACTTGTTTCTGACAAGCTGAAAATTAACAATTATTCACTATGTATGTTTCAAATACTGTGTGTGTATATACATAATATTTTAAATATAAAACTTTTATATATCATTTATTCAGCCATTACAGTCTTCAGTGTCACATGATTCTTCAGAAAACATTCTATTCTTTTTAGAAACATTTCTTCTTATTATTATCAATGTTGAAAGATTGCCAATACCAGAGTACAAAAAGAAAATCCTTCTATTATTGTGGCATAAATCCCAACTTGTGCTGAAACTGTGCTTGTGTGTAGCTGAAAAACTATCAGCAGAGACCTGCGAATAGGAAAACTCTGGCACCATGCAAAACACTAGGCCGAGCTGACAGTGGAAGTGACATCGTCGTTGTGCACTCACCCCGAAGAGCCCGTGCTCTTGCACACGCCAAGGAGGGGCCGTTTCTCAGCGAAGCTGTCAGTGTTGAGGGAACCTGCAGCCGGAGGGACAGAAAGGGGAAAATTAACCACTGACCCACATAAAGAGGGACATTCATTAGCCACACGCATATGAGGCCCGTTGTGTCTCTGCCAAAGCCACCCACCCTTCGAACTCAAGCTTTTACAAAAAAACTACAGCAACAGGAAGCGTACTGATTGCATTACAAGAGTTCTGGAATTAAAAATGATGCCTTGAAAATGTCCACAAAAAAAAAATGTAAAAACAAAGCGGGCACCTCTTTCCTGTCAGCCCTTGATATTCACACACTGTTACCACCAAAATATAATGCCCTGGTCCTCACAGAGACTTTGAAATTGAAATACCACCATGCAAGACATTAAATTGAGACAGAGAACAGAAACGCCACTCTGCGCAATGTGTTGAACGAAAACCATTTCTCCTCTGACTCTAATAAAGAATAAGCCTTCAAAGCTATAGAAGGAGTCTTCTGTCTCACTGGCATTCATTTCAAGGCTTCGGAGGAATTACAG
The DNA here is from genome assembly GCF_988280905.1 of Pimephales promelas. NCBI lineage: Eukaryota > Metazoa > Chordata > Actinopteri > Cypriniformes > Leuciscidae > Pimephales > Pimephales promelas. The sequence goes on from NC_142784.1 coordinate 20,887,439, forward strand.
AATGGCAAAAGGCCGGTAGGCATGTTTTGGGTGGAGAAAACATGTCGTAGTAAGTTTACAGATCCCATATTTATCTAATTCTCTTGGTTTCCATTCATGTCCGGATAGAAGAAGATGTTAGCCTTTGTGGAGCTGTAATTTGTGCAGTCATGCCATGACACTAATCAGCTCCAGAAAAGTATGGTCCCTGTGGCATGGCGTGAGACATGAGAATGTGTCATTCTCAAACCTTAACACTTTAAAGGGCCTCTCCTCCATCTTCACATCTCTGTCATCAAACATTGCCACTGGTCACGATATCCAATCAGAATGCAAATACAACAGGCCTCTAAAAGACAACAGCTGCCTTTTATTTAAAAGAACAATTAAGGTGCAGAAAACCAAGCCGTGCTCCTCTCCGCCTGTAGCGGTGTGCCTCGAAAACGGCTGGTCTTTGAAACAAGTGGTTTTCATTTGTATTTTCCAATGTCTGCTTTCAACTCATGCCGAGTAGTATTGACGAGATTGTTTTCTGGAAGACATGACACATTTCCTGCATTTCAGTAAATAATACATTGATAGGAGGGCCGTTTGCGAAGGTGGGATAAAGCGGAGTGCATTTAAGCGGAGAGGAAACAATGGCATATTTTTTGGTCAGCTGTGGATATGATAGCAGTCACCTAGAAATAAATCATTTCAAAAACAACAGCACAAGTCAAAAACAGAACGGATGTGAAAAAAAGTCAGTTTGCCTCTTTAGAGAAAGCAGAACTTCCTCCTTTATTCTGGGAAAGACCTTCCCTTATTAAAATTGACACCTATTTTCAGGACTTTCCAAATCCGCCCACCCAGCTAAAACAATTACTCTTTTTTAATCCCACTACAGTGTGACACTGTTTGCGCCAAACAGATCGCAATCAGTTTCCCCACTTGTACAATTCATTTGATTTAGCCGAGAAGCGCTCTCCTCATGTGTTGGCCGTCTGCTGCTTCTTATTATGACAATTCTCTTTTATCCAAATCCAGCCGCCGTTCAATGCCTTTATTGTGCATTGTTTAAATCTGCAGAAAGGACAGAACGCAAATTCGGCACATAAATGTCACACTACAATATGACTGCATTTCCTATTCCTTTTGTTTTTACATTTGATTATGCCCATGACACTTATTTAGCGAGGCATAAACAAAACAAAAATACTTTAACTGATTTCAGAATTTTATACACGTCACAGAAATTATGGAAAATCATAAATCATGACAAAGAAATTAAAATGGGACCGTTTGACAAAACATCGATATTTAAATCACAGCTCATTGGGTTGAATGTATTTTTGTTTAGTAAGATGTAGCGTGCATTCTTTTGTCAGAGGATTCATTTTCATCCTTTAACAAATGGAATGAAAGCAGGCATGCGATGGCCAATGAGTGAGCCGTGATGAAAGAGAAGGAAAATCTCAGAAGTCTGCAGTTCCTCTCTGCCAGAGCGGCGGTAAAAGTCCAGGCAGCCAGCTGACAGCAAGCCAACATAATCGTGAAGGACTGATTTTAATATTATGATGGGAAAACAGCGGGGCTCTGGCAAGCGCTCTGCACTATTAAGAAACAGGAGGCAGTCTTTAATTTAAACATGATATATGGAAAAGCCAGTAAGGAAGAGAGACATGGAATTGTAGAAATTGCCACATCTCGGTTTAACTTGATTCGCAAAAGCATGTAACTGCCGAAAACTGATTTTACTTCCTTCCAATTTTCTAGACAAATAACAGTGGCAAACATGACATGCTATTTGTGTAACATATGACGTGTAGTGGGAGATCACACTCTGTCAACGCATATTTCAATTTGGGGGTGGACACTTGTTCCTGACAAGCTGAAAATCAAGATGTCACTGGAATGTAGAATTTGTAATAATATTTCAAAGCAGCAGTTTTAAATGCCGTGATGAAAAGAATTCTGTCATGGGCTTCATGACCTCAAAATGGGTTAGGTTTATTTTGGACAACAGTGGGGTGGGGGGAATGCTAAAAATGCAACAACAAAAAATATTCATTTTAATTTTATATTTATATTTCCGGGGTGGCATAATTAGGATGGCAAAATTAAATGTCTTAACAGTTTTTATAAGAAAGAAAAAGCACTACATGAAATTAATTGTCTTGCAATTCAATTAACAAAGACACAGATGCTACCGTTCAAAAGTTTAATGTCGGTAAGATTGTTTTAGTGTTTTTCAAAGAGGTCGCTTATGCTTACCAAAGCTGCATTTATTTGAACAAAACTACAATAAAAACAGTAATATTTTGAAATATTATTACAAATTAAAAAAAACATTTCTATTTGTATATATTAAAATGTAATTTATTCCTGTGATGCAAAGCTGATTTTCATCAGCCATTACTCCATTGTCACATGATCCTTAAGAAATCATCCTAATATATTGATTTGGTGCTCAAAAAACATTTCATTATTATCAATGTTAAAATATTGTTGTGTTGCATAATAGTTATGTAGAAACCGTAATACACTTTTTTCCCGTATTTTTGACGCATTTAAATGGAAAATAGTAAGTAAAAAAGATCAATCTTTTGCATGTTAAAATGCAAAAATCATTTGTCACTTTTGATCAATGTAATGCATCCTTGTTTAATAAAACTTAATAATTCATTTATTTTCTAAAAAAAAAAAAAAAAAAATACTGACCACAAAATTGTGAATGCTAGTATACTGTATGTCAAGTTAACAATTTTACATATTGCTGGAATTACGAAGCATTAATGCATTTAATTTGTTTGATTACAAAGACAAAATCTGAGTGGAGATTTTAGGAAGTCCTAAACTATATAGTGAGCCCCAAATATAATTTATTTCAAAGAGCACATTTATTCATGCATTTTAAGTGTACCCAAAAAGTTTTAAGGGGATACTTTAAGATAAAAGTAATGCATGCATGTGGCTATGGGTGGCTCTGTAGAAGGAGAGAGACAGAGGCAGTGGGATGTCTGATACTGACTGATATGTGGAGCAGGCAGGATCCTAGCAGTTCGCACGGGCCCGTGTCGCACCGAGAACAGCTCCTGCGCCTCCCCGTTCAGCTGCACAGAGAAGAAACAAAGAAAGAAAACGTAAAAAACAACAGACAGTCTATTAAGAAAGATAAACTTAAAGTTCAAAGACACAGAAAAGAGGACGGTGGGTGTGTGAATGTGATGATGCATACACTTGAAGGTTTCTATGGGTTTGTACCAGAGCAACATCACACAGCTTATCAGGCCAGGGACAAAAAGGCATCTATAAAACTGCACTAGAGTTGACGAGGCTCCAACATTTTATCTTTTATTTGCACATCAGCTAACACATTCTGTTCGACAGAGAAACCCCATGATGAATGCCCTAAATACTGTGGTATCCCTGACATAAAAGTACTTGACTGTAAATCACACAATGCTCTGTTTGGTCTGCAGTGGCTGTGATGTGGCTTGATAATGAGTCACCCAACAACTGGAAGATAAACATCAGACATCTGTGAACAAAGCAAAGCAAGACACAACAAAAAAAAACAAAAAACACTGATGTGTAATTTTATCTGGCCTTCGGATATGAACAGAAAATGGATGAAAGCCGCAACGCTCAATAGGCTTCAGTCACTGACAAACGTGCTCTTAAGGCAGGCATACACTGTGCGACTTGGGAGGCCATGCGCCATTGCACACGTTACAAGACACTTAAAACATAAACATGTTTGAAAATTATCGGTGAGGTTGAGAGGTGCTCGTAATGTACTCGGCTCGGCTCGGCTCGTAATTCCGCTCACACAACGCGAGCCGCAACTATACGAACATCAAAGATTTCCACATGATTTCTCTCAAGAAAAAAACGCCAGAGAGCTTGTATGACAGCAAAAAAAAAAAAAAAAAGCCTGGCATTACATGACACTTGTGATGTTTTAAAAGATAAAGTTTGTTTTTTCATACTATAGTTAAATATCCTATCCTATTTAAAAGGAATAGTTCACCCAAAAATTAAAATCATGGGTGAGTCATTTACTCACCCTCATGTTGTTCGAAACCCTGTATCACTCTACTTCAGTGGAGCAAAAAACAGGAAACTGTTAATCAATTTGAGGCTATCATCTTCCATATAATGAATGTGAATGAGAACTGGGGCTGTAAAGCTCCAAAATGAGAAAAAAAAAAAGCCCCATGTAGTTTTATAAATATGACTCATTATATGCCTTCTGAAGCCGTAAAGTAACACATTTTTGGTCTGTTCTTGACTAAAATCTAAGTTGTTATTCAAAATGTGATCCTCTTCTTGGAGAAGTAGGCTAGCAATGCGAAACACTGACGTTCTATTCACAATCTAATCATTCTTTTGAATTGGATCTTTTTAAATAATCGATTTATCCAGATCATAACAGTGGTGTGAATGATTTATTCACAACACTGTAAAAAAAAAATATTGTTGGTTTAACTTAAAAAAATTAAGTAACCTGGTTGCCTTAAAATTTTAAGTTCATTAAACTGGAAAAATTGAGTTACTACAATGAAGGAGATTGATTTATGCATCAGAAACTCAAAATATTATGTTCTCTGAACTACATCAATTTTTTAAGTTGATTTGACAAAAGAAAAAATGTTGTGATTACTAATCATGAAAATATTTTTTTACAGTGCAGTGATTGGGTTGGAGTTCAACTCAAGAGATCCAGTCACAGGTGTTAAAAGATCAATAAAATGCATTTTAGAACAACATGGGAGTGAATAAATGACACAAACATAATATTTTGGGGTAAACTAGTCCTTTAGAATGAAGATTCAATCATAAGTAAGGCACTAGTAAGTTGGTTTCCCTGAAAAGTGTAACATTGTGGTTCTGTGCTATTGTTTGAGCATCCAGCAACACTGACTTAACCAATGGTGTAATTTTGGGGAGGTACTATCTCCTGTGCAACCAATTAAAGTTTAGGGGAAACTTGTTTCAAGATTGTAGTTTTTTTTTTTTTTTAAGAATATCTGGTCTGTTGGAGTTAGTAAGCCTTTTCCTGCCCTTGCCCATGTAAGAAAACTCAAAACTGCTGATCAATTCCATGCCACTCAGGGGCAAAAATGTGGTTGTGAGAAATCAAAGAACAATGGGAGGCAAACAAAGAGAGATTTGTTCACGGAGAAGGACAAATCAAGGAAAACTGACAGAAACAAACTTCTCATGAAGGATGGAGAATGAGCAAACAACTAAAACCACAAAACTAAAGCTACCATGTACTCCGTCAACGTGCTCCCCAAAAAAAGCTCTGCCATGACTAACTAGCCCGGGCCAATATCCAACACTTAACAAACAGCTACATTTGATAGATTGTAATATTAATACAAACAAAAAAATCAAATTAGCCTTAATCACGTCATTCTCATACTGACGCTGCAATAAGCTGCTGGAAATCCAGATCTGTGAAACCAAAGCTGGGAGCGGCATATCACATCGCAAGGGCGGAAATATTTTGATTGGCGACCCACAGCCTTACAGCCTTTTATGCAAGCTTTTTGTTTTAAGAATTAAGCCCTGAATGTGCGTCTCTATGTGTGTTAAATTACAGAAACGTCCTTTATCACATTACTGGACATAATCCATGTGTCTCAAGCAGATAAGCCCACAGAGGATGATCGCTCTTTTGCACAATTAGTAGCTTTTTCAAATGCAGGATCAGTCATGTTTTTATTAAAAGTGCTCGGTGCAGACTTTGAAACTGCCAAGTAGGAGATTAATATGGCATCTACAGCACGGTACATTCGATGTGAGAGAGAGAGAGAGAGACAGAAAGGGAGAAAACAAGAGAGAGAGGCAATGCACTTGGGCCACCACAAAACAAAACCCTTGGCTAGCAAATAGGGCAGAGAAATAATGGAATTTAGAGGATTGTGAGGTTTACATTAATGCGACTGTCATAGTGTATTACCAGACTGCTCATCCTCGCTTTACGCGGCTTTAGTGATGGCATCTATCACCAACCTCTCAGCTATTACATTACTATTTATCACAGCAATATGCAAAATTGAAGCTTCTTGGTTGTTTTTCCCTCTTGTAGTTTCATTCACTAGATACAGTGTACAATGAGTTTTGTTAATCTCCAGCCACTCTGTGTGATGGAATTCAGCAAATCAGAGTGAACCAACAGCATCTGGAGCTGAGAGAGAGACGGCAGCCCCGTTTGTATACTTAGAAAGCGGAGAGCATCTGAAAGCAGAGCAACAAACAGACGACAATATCCCACATTAGGCAAGAATGATTGGTGACCTCTCTGTCTCCTGGTCTGCAGGGCTCTTGATATGATAGAAATAATAGATATGAACTTCTGATCTGCTTTCTATAGACTGCAACCAACAATTTGTCTTTTAGAATGGTCTTTAGACTTTAAAATGTTCAACACAATTATCATTTGTTTCTGTAAAGGGAATTGAATATTTCATCTGAGAATAAGAGACCCTAATAAAGCCTATCCAATACTCCAAAAATCCAATTCATTATCTAGAGAGCATGTGCTCTCTGACGTTATGCATTTTATGCATTAAAAAACAATACAAGACATAAATAAAATGGGTATAATTAAAGGTTTACTTTTTTTTTTTTTTTGAAAAACAATAAATGTGCATGACAAGCTAATACTAAAGAAAATGTGGGATTTGGATAATACAATAATATCTAAATGGCATAATCTAATAATATGGAATAAATGGCATAATATCATGTAATAATTAAAATGATATATTAAAACGTAAGCCTATATATACTAATAATCAGATAATTGGTTTTCATGTTATGGCAGATAATTAAAAATGTATATAATTTATACCATTTTCTCTTAATAAATTCAAAGTAAAGCAAAATAAACAATAAAACCTGAAATCACTTGTATTAAGTAATTGTATTTAAATTTGATTTTCTAAAATTTGATTTTAGAAAATTTGATTTTCGTAAGCCTATATAAACTAATAATCAGATAATTGGTTTTCATGTTATTGCGGATAATGCTTAAAAATGTATATAATTTATACCATTTTCTCTTAATAAATTCAAAGTAAAGCAAAATAAACACTAAAACCTGAAATCACTTGTATTAAGTAATTGTATTTAAATTTGATTTTCTAAAAATTATGTTTAACAGTGTTTATCAAATTATTTAGCGATTTTAAAGTGATTCGATTTTTAAGTGATTTTAAAGATCAAATTTAAATAAAGTGAGTGATGGCAAAGTCAAAGTAAAACTGTAAATAAATAAATAAGGAAACAAAAATTAACAATTAAATACCTAATGAATTACTCTCGTTACACACACATTGGGAGCACCACAACTGATATAAAAGTATTTACACAACAAAAAAATTACACATATCACCCTTTATATATGGAATAAATCAGGCAAAACCTATTCAAACAGTGAAACGCATCAGGCTGCTTTAATAATAACAGCAGAGCAGAGACACCTCCAATGTACTGCATGTCATCCCTTTACTCCAACACCACTTCAATTAGCCCTATCTAATCTTCATGCTATCTCCTGCGAGCCAGCAACACCTCCATCAAAGATTCCGCTCCACCAAGATGCTAATGCACAGGAACGCAGAAATGTACCACAGCTAGTGCCACTCCTACTCCTCCCTTCAACGCCATTACAGAAGGTGTCATCTAAGCAACTGTCACAAACGCTTTGCAGCCAACTCACGGCCAGACAATGTAACACCTTCTTAAAAAAAAATGTGATATTCATTTTTGCATTTTCAAAATAGTGAGCCCATGTCTGTGATGATATGATGCTGAACTGCATCCAAATTAATTTAATAGAGAAGCAACTCCTTTCTGAGATGATAACTGTCATGAAATTTCTAAAATAAATGCTAAGTTAGGTTGAAACTAACATCATCTGATGGATATCTTGATCTATATTACCATGAGAAACTGTAAAATCAAAACGCTGACATTTTCACTATTTTATTGGGGAAGTGATATAATTTGTAGTTACCATTATTTTTTTACATTTGACATTTGATTCAGAGCTTAGCATGTGTCTTCATATCCAATATCATTGACCCAACTTCAATAATAAAATCTCTATTCTTCTAGGGCACAGCCTTACCTTTGTCTATGGCGGCACCGAGTGGTGATAAAGAGTAATAGCATTACACAAAAAATAAACCACACCAAGTCAGCAATACCAAGTGATATCAAAAAATATCAATCTTAATGTCCTTTCTGGGTCAAATTTGAGTGAACATTATATTTCAATACAAAAAAAAAAAATCTCTATTCAATTAAAAAATGAAGGACAAATAACACAGTTTACACCAGGTAGTCAGGAGGAGTCAGTCAGTGCTGGATTTACCACTGACTTTCACTGTCTAAACTATCACTGTCACTAAAATGACTGGTTTCTGGGTTTTTTCCCAGTGCAAAACATTGTGTGTGTGTGTACATCCCCTTATAGCAGTCATACAGAAAGACTGGTCCAGGGGAAAAACACAATGGCTGCGTCTGAAATCACATACTCTCTGAGTAGATACTTCTTTTGAAAAAGCATGTTCAATTTAGTAGCAATGTGTGTATTATGAATGCCGTACAAAATAGAACATTTGTCATGTGATAGACATGTGACTACATTTGTCATGTGATAGATAGTGTCAGTTGCAGTTGCATCAGTTGCCATTCACGACTTCTCTCTAGTAGCCTCATGGGATAGTAAATTGTCCAGTGTATTTCGGAACCTTGCCAGCAGTAGTAGGTCATCCGGGTACTTTTTGGCCAACAGTTCAAATACTGTGAATTTTGACATACTGCTCTTTTCACATTGTTTTTCGTTAACTACATAGACGTATGCGCATTCGGTTGCCGCCAGAGTGGTGAAGGCAGAGTGAGAGTTTAAAATGCACTCACTGATATGCTCCAAATCTGCATTCCATCAGTGTAGCCAATCATCAAGCAGAGAGGCGGGTCAGTGCCGCTGCCGTGCATCTCTTGGAACTCTGGTAGGCGGGACACATCTAGACACAGGACAGGAAACACTCATTGTCAGCAAAACAGACATGAAACAGAACACAGCAAATAAAGTCTTGGCATGTTAAGTGTTAAACAATGCAACAAACAACAACAGAATGCATAAATAATGATAAAAGTGAAAAAGTAAAAGTAAATCTCATGGCTAGGTTGTCAATACAAGTCTTATGAAGTGAAGCAAGACGTTGACACTTGTTCTATCAATGTTGTGGGATTAAAGCTATGGATGCTAACAGGCTAAATATACTCATGAAGAAAACTGTCTGTAACGGAGTTGTCGCTGAGAGGAAAATTATGTCTAAACTTCTGCCAGTCATCTTATCCACATGTTTTCTGCACAGCATTTGGCTGACCTAGCATTGGTGCAATAAAAAACTTGTTTAGCCCAATATGGCAAGATAAATATGAACTACTGTGATAGCCATGTTTAGGATTTCTTAATGCTTCTTACACTGCTTTTTAAAAGTTTGGGGTCAGTCAACATTCAGAAAGGAAGAAAAAACAGTGACAATAAACATTGAATAACAAACTGAAACCTTTTAAATGGTAGTGTACTTTGGAAAGGTTTCTTGTGCTGTATAAAAACACTTGTCTTAAAAATAAATAAAAATGGTTCACAAAATGTGTTTTATGCAGAATGCATCAATTTAACATGACAAAACAAAATGTATTCTTTTCCACAACATCTAAAACAAAAATAGAATTAACTCACCATTGATGTCTGTTTTTTCAAAACGGACCCAAACTATCTTTTCTTTTTCATCATTTGGAGGTGTCCCAGTGTACGCCTGAAATTTCAAAGACACATTAATAAATCGTTCTTACCCTCACTATCAATCATTTTATCTTAACTTTTTTTTAATGCTCTGAAGTTTTACAACAGAAATATACTAACACTTGAATTTTCCATAGATCAACATGTCATGTAAATTAAATAATAATAAAAAAAACTGCAAATCTACAGTTTTAAACACAGAGATGCAAAAAATGCATTTACCTGAGGGACTACATCCTGCAAGAACGTAACTACGCTCTCCATGTATGATTGTTCTCTGCAAAAGAGTAAACCCAATTGTCAAAGAAAAAAAAAAAAACAACCACACAAGAAGAGACCAGACAATACTGATAGCTTGATCAGCGACAAAATATTTCGTCCCTTATTTGTTTGTGACATCTTAATATTTACAATTCTGAACATTTGGCTTTACAAATTAAAAAAAAAAAAAAAAAAAAACAGAAATTTAATTTCACAAACGATTAATGATGCTCTTACGTTGCAGCCTGGGCTCGAACCACAACCCCACCAGCACAGCGGCTCGGTCTGCGCGGGGAGTCAGACGCCATGGCCAACCACTCAGTATCCTGCTGGACCAGAGTATGAGAAGATAAGGTCATACTTTTTACATGCTTATTACTCTAAACTTTACTGCAGAGATGCCTCCCTTTTGAGTACTGCTTATCATTGTTCCTTATGATCTCTATTACCCCAAATTCAACAGAAGTGTTAGGCTACAAATGATCATTGCAGATCATCCACCTTGCAGATGGATGTAAACAAATAAGGCAAAGATGTGCCTGGATCAGTTTAATCTGCACCATAGGCACATTCCTATTAAATATTGATCCTGTAAATGTTTAGAGCACATAATAGCAACAGACATCTGCGCGAGATAAACAAAAGAAAACACTCTGAAGCAATATTTACAAACAACCAAACTATAGGATGTAAATACATTCTTGCAAGTATAACAACGTGAGTAACTCTTGATTTAGTAACATTTAACTATAAATTTAAAATAATTTATAGTGAAACAATGTCCAAAGAGAGCTCAATAGTGTGTCAGCTGTCAGTTGTGTCAGTACAAGACATTTCATCATATCAACTATTTCCAGTTTGTCTGTTAGCTTAGCCACGTTAACGTTACCGCTGTCATCATAAACTGAACAAATGACAATAACTTATAAGACTTCCTGAAAGAAATATATACATAAGGTATGCTAGAAACATGCAGGTGAATGATTAAAGAAGAGACATTTGCACTAACCCGAGGTTTTGTGTTTTGAATTCGGATCAACAGAGGTCCTCACAAAACGCCACAGTGAAGCTGACATGCAGCGGAAACAACAGATGCTTCAGCCAATCAGAGGTGAGCATAGCAGACAAGTAGCCAATAGACTCATGACAAAGGCGGGCATTTAGTAATTTCTGACCAATCGGGGGCGGCAGGAGCTGTTTAGGTTTTTTTTGTTCCCTGAACAATTCTGATGTGTCGTTAAAATTAACATTCACAACATGGTGGAGTGTTATAGAAAGGTTTATTTGGTTCGCGATTCGAACATTTCGACGTTTAAAAATGCGCAGAGCATCCCGAATAAACCTGCATGTTACCTCACGTCACGCTGATGTGTTTATTTACATCGAAATATCGCGTGATGATCACTAGCCGAGCTACTTCGTTCATCCTCGGCTTTTTCCGGAAAAAAAATGTGGTTCTCAACCATTGTTCTCAACTTTTAAAGCATTACTCTCGAGTCTCCTGCCGCGATACATTACTGGAATCATTTATTTAAAAATTTTAATTGAATGTTCATTACAACAAGAATTATGAAAAAAAAAATCCTACTAATAAAGTAAAAATTAAGTGTCTTTCAAAATAATAAAAAACATTTTACCCTGTTAAATATTTTGTGATTTGATTAAATATAAAATTAATATTAAAGATGTTAATTTTGCTAAGTTTACACGTAAACTATTAATCATTTATTTTGGTCATGTTTCTGTACTGAACTATGGACAAATTGACACATGTATTAAAGATAATATCCAGCAAGATGTATCTGTAAACATTAAAGACATTATTTTAGGATACTTTGATTTTGGACCTAAAAACAAAGCTTGCTTTGTGATAAATTTAATTTATTTTCTTAGCAAATTTTATATACATAAAAGTAAATTCAACAACAGCAAACTAGTTTTTTCCATTTTTAAAATAAGAACTTAAAATGTACCATAACATTATTTGATCCTCAGTAAATAATAAGAGCTTCATTGTATTGTTATATTGTATTGAAGATATTGTTGATATATTTTTCATATTGTATGCAAAGTTGTATATCATTTATGTCATCTCTATACGGTTTGCAGGCATAATAAAATAAATAAATAAACTTCAAAGCATAACTTAAAAATATTTAAACCTGTAATATTAAAATAACTTAATATGCTATCATGTTAAAATCCTATTTCTTGTTTTCACTAGTCCTCTCAACAAGTTCAAAGATTTAATTAACAAACAGTTTTTGTTGTAAAAAAAACAAAACTTTATTGACCTGTTTAGCATAGCAGCACCTTCAGTTTAGAATGTTTTTTTTCTCTGATGGGAGAATTTGTCAAAGTTAATAAAATACTTGGAAACATTCAAATAAGTGTAATGTTTAAAATCCATAATGCATAATTAATAAAGTTCATGCTTGCATATAACATTAAACCTTATGACAAAGGGTTAAGACATAAGGGAACACTACACATGATCCACCATTCTTCTTACTCAGTAAAACCATGGACACGAAAAACAATAACATTGATCCCAAGCAGATGAACTTTTTTTTTAAACAGATGACATGTAAGCTGCAGGGAATTATCTTCTCAGAAGATACCGTTTCTTTTTTTTGGTCATATTTCACAAACTTCCCATCTTCCAAAAAAGACTGCACAAATTCAACTTAAAGTGCAAAAATCCCTAGTTGACCAATCATGCCTACCTGACAGACCTGAAGTATTACAAAAATGGAGGAAAAACTAAAACTCGTTTAAAATCTAACAAAACACGTTTTCTTTTCATTAGTCTTCAAAATCTGAAGTAAAACATACATAAAACACACTAAAATATGAGTGTTGTGAATGGAAGTTAGTGATTTTTCTTTTGACATGATTACTTGCTTCAGGATTTGGTTTCTCAGTAGCTTGTATGAACTATATGAATAAAGTCTGTCTATCCAGCTTGAATGTACAGATTGCATTGTAATAGGACCACAAATGTCAGCAAACACATACAGTAGTCTTCCCATGCTGCTGAAGCAGCTTCTGGACATTTTCAGACTGTTTTTGACCATTACTTTCGCCGTCGCTCCTCGCAGAGGACTGTATGCTCGGTTTCTGTGAGGATGTACATGAGGACTCATGTACAGGGGACTGGGACAAACTACGACGTGGTTTCTTCAGCACAGGCGACGAGGAATCCTCTAGCATCCGTTTGCCTGTAGGCACTCTATCACAATTGGCCTCATTTTCCATTGAGTCATTACAAGGCAAGTCCTCATAGCTTGTAAGGCTTTCAGGAGATGATTCAAATATTGCGCTTGTATCACAGCTGCCATTTTTCTTCTCTGGGATGTGCTGTCCTTGAGTGTCAGGGACCTATAAAAGAAGGAACCACATATGAAGCTTGAGTGTGGGGTTATTTTTCATCTTAATCTACACTACTGTTGTATTGTCAATTAGAAAATCATAAACGTTCCTAACCTGAGTTGGCAAAGAGTCAGTGCAAGATTCGGGAATAGAGCCACACTTTGGTCCCTGTAGATTATACACAATCTCATAAGGTGGCAAGCACTCACTGGATGTCCCGAACGGCTCCAAACAGATAACAATGGCACTGGTATTATCAGCACGGAGCATGCGTTGACGCCATCTCAGTAAGGCATGGTTCACAAGCAGAACTGCATTTGAAACATTTTCCTTTTGGTTCTTCGCCTGTTGGAATAAACATTCAGGTAAGCAAATGTTTTTGAAAGACGATTACAACCTTAGTTAAAGCATCAATTTACACCTATTCACCTTGGCATTGTCATTGTCCTGACAAATAGACACAGCCTCCTGCGGCGATACCATGTTCCATAACCCATCACTGCCTAAGATGATGTAGCGGTGCCGCTTCAAATCTAGCTTGATAACAGCAGTATCAGGCTCTGGTGACACTACAAACTCTCCGCTGTAGAAGTCGTAACTCCACAGATCACCTGAAGACATGTGCATTACATTACTGAATATGAACAACAACAAAAAACTGTAAAAAAAACAACAAAAAAAAACGTTTTGTTTGCAACACCCAGCCTCCAACGATCCAATCAATTCCCGAAGGACGAAATCTATTTTTTTCTAATTTCAGAAGCCGTTTCACTCGGATATACGTCACAACAAGGACAAAATGACAATCTCAACTTCCATTTCACGCCGACATTAAAACATAATGCTGGGATCTAATATATTGAAATTTAATTTTTTCCCAACTGTTCATGGGCATGTTGTTGATGATACATTTGTGTTTGTATTTGTCCATTCAGGTGTGTTATGATGAAGTTCAATTAAATGTCCAGAGCATCATTTACACTGGCCCCAGGCCATCACAGTCCTTATTGCCGAGCCCTGAAAACCTTGCTTAACCTCTAATCAGCCAGTGTTGCAATTCCACATTCTGTTTGTTGTTGCTAAAGAACAGTTTATCATGGTGGCATGTTGCAATTTGTAGGACAGTACACAGTCTCTGCTGACTTGTCAGATGCATTGAAACTCAACATTGTCACTGTTTTTCCAAAGATTACCTCATGTTACAAAATAGCTTAATCCTCATGTGCACCTTACCAAGAGCTCGGGCCACAGCCAAAAATGGGATCTGATCGATGACGGTGCTCCTTCTCACTGGCCCATTGTGGGTGAGTCTGGGTCTCTTCCACACGACCCGATTGACTCCAGACTTTTTAATGACACTAGAAGAGAGATGGGACAATGATAAGTTGTGGATCTCATCAGAGTTTAAGTTTAAAGGGACACTATGCAGGAATTCCGTTTTTGTCAAACAGAGACCCCTAGAGTTGCTGTGGAGTACTTGTATTTAATGTTACTGTAGTAAATAGTATACAACATTACATTCTGTTTAATTTGTCATTTAAGGGGATCTAATATATGTTGTTAGTGGTTATAAAAGAAGTCGAAAGAAGTCATAACCATTTCAATAACTCCAAAGCTGTTCAGTTAAGCTAAAAAAATTGCATAGTGTCTCTTTAATATACGAAAAAAATGATGACCAAAAATATTCATTCGTTGTGCTACCCAAAACTAAGCCTCAAATAAAATTTGTTCACTAAAGTTTAAACATTACTCTAAGCCATTATTTAAAAACATTATTTTTTTGGAAACATTTTGGAAAAAAATTGCATAGTGTCTCTTTAATATACCAAAAAAAATTATTTAAAAACATTATTTTTTTGGAAACATTTTGGAAAAAAAATTGCATAGTGTCTCTTTAATATACCAAAAAAAATGCTGACCAAAAACATTACTCTAAGCCATTATTTAAAAACATTTTTTTTTTTTGGAAACATTTTGGAGAAAAAAAAAATGCAGTGTCTCTTTAATATACCAAAAAAAATGCTGACCAAAAATATTCATTCCTTGTGCTACCCAAAACTAAGCCTCAAATAAAATTTGTTCACTGAAGTTTAATCATTACTCTAAGTCATTATTTAAAAACATTATTTTTTTTAAATATTAGACATTAATATTGAATGTTGGTCTATATCGTGTATTGTGCCTAAAAGACAAAGAAAGCTTGATTTTGGATTATGTAAATGAGAACAAATGTGAGAGCATGTCTGGTAATGTTGTCCCATTTTTAAAGCTCTGGGTGCACAAACAAAAACCAGTCTCACCACTGCAGACACACATGGTTGAAGTTTGTGTTTTCTTGATGAGTGTTGAGTCATAAAACAAAAGGACGATGATGGTTGCATGTTAAAGTTAACCCAAAAAGAGCAAAACATGAAAGTCTACCATCAAATCACAAAATAATCTCTTCCATCTGTGTGGCTAACACAGGCCTCTACACATATTTTATCAAAAGCAGAAGGTACCAAAAGTGTGTGAATACAGTTTGTTCAGATTAGTTGTGTGTGACTTTGAATGCTTGAATGAACAAATCACCTGCCACCGAGCCCCTCTATTCTCTGCCTTTCCTTCGGGAGGTCAGGTTTGTGGTCCTGCGTAATTTCCACCGCTCCAATCACCTCGTCAAAGGGGTCATCGTGCACCCCCAACACTACTGCTGAGTCCCCAACGTGGGCAACATACATTCGGTCACGTCGTATTACGACGATACTTGCAGTTGTGCCTGATGTGCTAGGAAGTCCAGTAACCGTCTTTGGCCATTCCGCTATAAGAAAGCAGATTATATTTTTCAAAACAGATCAGTGATTACTTAACTATTCTGTTTAAAACAGATGCACAAATGAAGATTTTGTTGTAGATGTGGAAGAAAAAATGAAATAAGTCCAAGCTTGCGTTGTTTTTGCCTCTTCACGATGACTCGCTTAATTTACTCTTAATTTGTAAGTCGCTTTGGATAAAAGCGTCTGCAAAATGTCTAAATGTAAATGTATCTACACGGGAAGTGCATGGAGTCCAGGAACACCCATGCTAGACATTCCACTTCAACTCTTCATGTGCCATGTAAGAAAACCACTCAGGTTTGGAATGATGAGGGTGAATAAATTAGGAACATTTTTAGGTGAACTATCCCTTTAAGTTCAGAGTGATTATATGATCTTAATTATTTTGACCAATTGTAAAATTTATTCATATCTAATTGATTCTGCATTCGAAGGATAATTCAACCTGAAATGTTCCTAATTTTTTCACCCTCATCATTCCAAAGCTTTGTGGTTTTCTTACATGGAACATTTCTGGTTGAATTATCATTTTAATGCAGAATCAATTAGATATCAAGTTGTTCCAAACCTGTATGAAATTATTTCTTCTGCCAAACACATTTTTTTCTGAACCAAACAGTTGACCGTGAAAAAATACTATGGAAGTCAATGGGGGAAAATTTTTCATTTTTGGGTAAACGATCCCTTTAACTTTGCTCCATTCCTTTTTGTTCATATGTATTAAATGTTGTGTATTTAATACATATACTGTCTGTGTTGTCCTTATTGTTTGGTTTTCTTGTTCTTTTGCTATTGCATGACACGCTAGCCACGTGTTGTCAATTTGCGGTGCCATGAGGGCATTTGACAGATTTAATTTTTTTAACTGATACAATTACAGTATTCATATTATGTGAATGTACATAATGTACATTAAAGTATGTTTCTTAAAACATCTGTTCATTTCTTTGAGTAAAAACCCGTTTCAATTGGCAGAAAAAATGCTATGTGTGCATCTAGAAAAGTGTCAGGAGTGTTGAGTTGTGATTTCTGCCTGTAAGCATGAGACTATCACTTAAGTTCAGATGTTTAGAAATTGTTCGGTGTGACCTGCAGGGATTGTGCAACTTATTTTGGCGGGATGTATCTGCAGTTGCAGTCCTCATTCAAAAAATGTGCTCCGACTCTCTCCCTTGCAATGCACGTCCAAAATGGCAGGGACTTAACCCAGCAGCGTTAAACGAGAACTGTATATGCATGTAATCTAACGTTCAATATCCCAACTTACGTAATTTTTTCCACATGGCATGGTGACAAGAGATGAATCCCTTTCGCAAAGCCGCGCACACCTCGTCGTCGTCATCAGACCAAAAGCCTCTTTGTTTTTTGATGTGGCCCCACAAATGGTCGCGAGCAAAGCGCGCAGCGTCCGGACCCCCATGTCCGTCGAACACGGCGAACATAGACACAGCCCGCGGACCACGGGTGTGTTTGGACGAGCGAGACGAGGTGGGCATCGACGCCTGCTGAAGAGTAGAGCTAGGATCATCATCTTGAACATAGGTAACAGTGATAGATCCAGGAATGGAGTCTTGGATTGAGGCGTCGTGGTTTTGGTCTTTTGCTGGTGCCGCGATCTCGCCACGTTCAGCGGCGTCCAGTTCATCCTCACTCGGCTCATCCTCCTGCTTCATCGTCACTAAATCCTCCATGTATTTCCTACCGCCTTGGTCATAATAAATACTGGCTCGGCATGAAAATATAACATCCATGTTTTGATCAGGTAGAAAGGCCGATAGAAGAGCAGCGTTTAATGTTTTAAGCAGGACTCAGGCCGGGTGCGCGTTTTCCTCTTTGTTTACCTTCGATGTTGTGGGCATGCGCAGATCCACCATGGTAATTCACAGGTCACTGGAAGTCTTTATTTATCCTTTGGTTTGACGGAAAAGAGCCATTGATTGCTATAACATAAAAAGGTAATACAGTATTAACAAATACAATAAATAATAAAAATCTAATATATATATATATATATATATATATATACACACACACACACACACACACACATATATATATATATATATATATATATATATATATATATATATATATATATATATATATATATATATATATATATATTATATACAACATATATGCACACACACGTGTTTAATAAGTATTTGCGGATGGATGGATCTGCTTTGGGAATCCTTGCTGTTTCCAGCAGATGGAGCTGTAAGCCTAAAAGACTCAGGACCATGATCTGCTTAGTAGTGCTTACCCATTTTTCCATATTTTATGTTATGTTACCCTTTTTTTCATATTTTATGGTGTGAAATCTTATATTTCTTGCTTATGGAAGGTAAATTATGTCAAATGTTTTTGAAACAAAAAGCTTATGAATTGCACCAATTGAATGCATTGCGTTAACCACGCTTTCATTTTAATCCATTGTATTTTTAAGGGGCTTAATCCAGGGGGTTTAAACACAAAATCAAGTGTGTAAACATTTTTCTTAGTAATGTTTGTGATGTGTTTTTATGTATTGTGTTTTTAGTTGAGTCTCGTGTAGTGAGTATTTGTTATTGTGTGCACCTGCCTAAGGACTACGGACATAAATCTTGTATTCTGTACAAATGGTCATCAACATGCTTTGTACCTATACAAATAAATAAATAAATAAAATAAGACTCCGTAGTAAGTAATTGTCAATGTATATTTAATGAATAAAATAATTAATAAAAAATGAATTATAATTAATAAATTATAATTGTTCCCTTTTCGTGCTTTTCTCCACCAGGTGTAGCAAATCAAAACGGTCAAATCCATAGACAATAAAAAAATAAAAAGAAAGAAAAAAAGTCAAATGCCACACTAAATGACTTTTATTTTGCAATTCCGCCTCTCTTTTTTTGACGCTCACATCATCTGGAAGTGGAAGCTAATGTTAACGGAAGTAGATTGAGTAATCGGTCTCCGTTGATCGAGTGCACTTTACAAGCCACTTTTAGGGGCGCTGCACTTGCCAGAGGTAAAACGATGCGAATTTGTTACGGTCTAATGTATGAATGTATATATGCTGGAGTGTGTCTCTATGTAATTTTCAATTGCCTTTTTGTTTTACTGAATAAATAAAAAACGACTTGAGCATGGCTGCTGAATAGGGCACATAGTCACTTGGCGGCTTCTCTGATGATATTGATACATTGTGATAGTCCACACATTCATTCAGTTACATTGTTTACTGTGAACGCACTGCCATTGTATAGACGAATCCGACGAGCGTTCTTGTGTAGGCTGCCATCTTGTGGCGACGCCATTACTGAGCTGTTACACCGGCATAGACATATGCACCGGTATGTAAACAAACCTCGGAGATAAGGTGATAACGCACCCTTGATGACAGCTACAGCCAGGCAGACTTGTTGGGTTGATGATGTTAGACATTGGCCTCCAGTCACAGATGAAGGTACAAACGATCTTACAGACTTTATGAAAATAGCTTGGCAAGCTAGCTAGGCTAACGTTTGCTACCGAGGAAACTAAAAAAAGATCTGTCCATTTGGCAACAATAAATAAATAAATAAATAAATGAAATCAAATAAACAATTTCATGTTTTTCATTTGTGTGCATTATTTATCTCATTTTTACATTGCAACGGGCATGGGTAAGGTAACGTTACAGCTAGAAAGTATACATAATATCGACCAACTACTGTTTTTAAACCATGGAAAGAGGTCAATATAACAGCAGGAGAACAATTATGTCACATAACGTTACATTCAGCTCAGGAAAGCCATTTAATGACCATATTGAATAGAAAAAATAACAAGAGAGGAGATTTTGCTGATCACTATATCACACATTTATTATATTTTTTTACTTATGTCATTAAATAATTGTTATTATACGCGAATGTCCGCGTCTTGTACTCGCCCAGGAAATCTGTGTAAACCGTACGGCACCAGACAGGGGCAGTCGACCCGGGGTATTCACAATGTTTTCTCTTCAAAATTGAAATTTTACTGCCACCATTGAAACACTTTATAACGGAAACTGTTTACCCACTCGACATTATACAAGGGCTAACGTTGTAACGTTAGTGACAGTCGTAAATCGCGAGCTGTTTATTCCAGTGGACGTAAGTTGCAACTAAAACAATAGAAGGCAATGGCGCAACGCTACCCAGCAACAGCTCAGTAATGGCGCCCGCTTACTTCCGGTAGTTTCGCCGGATTCGTCTATACAGACGTTTAGCTCACATGTTCTAGTGTTGTGTTCTCACTAATACGCTTATGCAGGGATTTATATAGTCTGTGTTCATAAGAGGGTTTATGATGATGCCAACCTCTCTAAATATTGTGTGATTTGAATGGAGTCGTGATCACGCATGCAATTACATTTGTAAAATAAATAAAATAAAAATAATAATAGTTGTGGACGCCATTGCATCATCTCATTTTGGTCTCTTCCCGTTTAGGTATAGGAGTTTCTTCATCTCTCTACTTTTTGTTTTAGGACAGGCTTCCAGCCATGGTGAGGCTCAATATCATCACTATCATACAAGATGTTCTTGAAATGTTTCTTGATGACCAAATCAGCATATTAGAATGATTTCTGAATTATTTCTGATGGATCATGTGACATTTGCCACAAGAATAACACACACACACGCACACACATATATACATTAATTATGTTTGTATTATTATATGAATTGATTATATAATTATATTTTATGTTAAACATAATAAAAAAATGCCAATTCATGGACAAATTATTCCCAGTAGCAGATCTGGTCTACATATGTTGAAAATATCGACCCAGTGTTTTAACACTGCAATGAAGAAAAATGTAATCACATAGTTGATTCCTGTCTTGTGTATTGGCTACAGTTGTGTGACATATCTCTCTTCCCGTTTGGTCAGTCTGCTGTGGTGGATCTAAAAACAAAGGAGGAGAAAGATGCTGAGTTAGACAAAAGGATTGAAGCTCTAAGGAAGAAGAATGAGGCTTTGGTCAAGAGATATCAGGTGAATTTGGATACTGAAATCTGATATTTTGCTGCCACTTTGCCAATTAGTTTATTTTGTATTGTTTATTTTTAGTATTCTTTGTATTTAACATTCAGCCCTTGAGATGCTCAGATTCAAAGCTTTAACTTGATCTGATTTTAATAATTCATTTAGTTTACTTTTCTTTTCTCTTGTTTCACCAGGAAATTCAGGAAGATAAGAAAAAGGCTGAACAGGAGGGTATCGCTGTGACAACAACTCGCAAAGCCCGCCCTCATGAGCCTGAGTCGGATCGGAGAAAGACGGAGAAGGAGAACTTCTCAGTGACCGTCGACTTGTCTAAACCAGCTGGGGTAAAGACAGATGGCAGAATGATTTCATAGAATATTACATTATCACTGATTCTCCATCAGATGCGATCTCTCGTGCATTTTGCCTAATTTTTTATCTGATTTAAACTCATGAGAAATACTGTATAAGAACTTCTGTTTATTTAGATGACCTGCTTCATTAACTGAATTGTAGGAAATAACTATATTGATACCAGTGTCAATGCAATATTGTCAAATCAAGTCACATTTATATAGTGCTTTATACAATATAGATTGTTTTCAAGCAGCTTTACAGTGATGAAAGGACAATAATGGATTTTTGCTGTTGTTCCGCTGAAGTAACTCAGTTCAGTGTTCCATTGTAAAGATTATTAATTAGTTTATTTAATCTATAAAGCATTTCTGCAAAAATGTCATTGTTCAGCTAAGTTCAGTTCTCACTCAGTGTCAGTACAGTCAGGTCAATAATAGTGTTGAATATTAAGGTATTTTGAAAAAAAAAAAAGAATTAGTTCTTAGTGTTGTATATTGACAAAAAAGGTTAAAAAAAAAGTGTTACTTAGATGTTCTTAGACTGTTTAATACAGATCAGAGGAGGCATGAATGCAT
Organism: Pimephales promelas; assembly: GCF_988280905.1. NCBI lineage: Eukaryota > Metazoa > Chordata > Actinopteri > Cypriniformes > Leuciscidae > Pimephales > Pimephales promelas. The sequence goes on from NC_142784.1 coordinate 20,909,623, forward strand.
TTACATTTTGCATGGATTTATTTTTGTTTTCGACATGAGACATATTGCACACCCTTACAAAGAATTGTGATATATATTTAAAGCCCTAAAGTCCATCGTTTATCAGAGAGATGCCCATTTAAAACTAAAACATTAATATGGGAACTGGATATGTGAGAATGTTTTGGATAAGTATAAAGGATCAAGTTTGATTTTGAAGACTGCTAATGATTTGCATCAGCTTTAATAGTGAACAAGAGCCTGTAAAAGTTAATTGCCACTCCCATACCTCACAGCTATTAATTTCCCACCTGGGGAAGGCTGAGACTAGCTGTAGAGCATTTTAATCAATACCTGTAGAGTTTCAGTGGATCACAGATGGCCCATGCAGCTGTGATTTAGCCTCCTATCGTGGTCTGTGAAGGTCGTGCCTGTCAGTAACTGAAAAGTGAGGGATAAGAGAATTTTCTTAGAAAATAAACTTGTTAAACTAGAAAGATGGACATGGGAATCGCTGCCCTGTAAAACAATCTGATTCGCAGATATTGTTGATGGTAATATGTTATAGGCTGTTTTGTAATTAAAAATAGTTTTGAATTGAATTAAGTCTTAAATATATAATATTTAAGAACGACTTTAAAAACGTAAGCAATTGTGAAAAATTATACGCAATCTCACAAACAATTCGTACGAATGCGTACGAGTGATTAAAAAGTGGCTAATTCGTACTAATTCATACGACCTCACTCATACGATTTGTCCAAACCCACGTGATGGGTAGGTTTAGGGACGGGGTCAGGGGTAGGTCATTCGTACGAATTCATACGAATTGGCCAATTCGTAAAATATGTACGATTTAGCAAAAGCGTACTAATTCGTACGAGTGAGGTCGTACGAATTGTGACGAATTAGCCACCTCGTAAAATTTGTACGAATTCTCGTGAGATCGGGTTGGAAAAATTAGAAATGGTGTCTTGGCAACTACAAGACTACTGTGCTTAAACTTTAAGTTTAAAATGATAACTGAAATTATAAAAGCTGATTTAAAATATTGAGTAAGTACTATAAGTTGTTAAAAATAATAAATACTTTATTTGTATATAAATAATACTAAAATTACGCTGCTTATGAATGTATCCGAAAAAAACAGGTCATGAGCTTTTTACTCATGGACTAGAATCCACAAAAACTTTACCCTGCCTTTCTAGGATAAGCGTTTGGTGAATGACAGGAAACCAGCTGGTAATCGTGGTGACCAGGGTCCAGAAGAAGAAGAGTCTGCTTGGCCTCGCTGTGAGAGTCCCCCCAACAGAACCGGATCAGGCCGGCTGAGCAGAGGTGGCCACCGCGGGGGAAGAAGAGAGCCTCGTCCAAACAAAAGCGAACCGTGGCCAGAAAGGCAATCTCAGGATGGTGAAGGTGGAGAGGGTCCTCCCCGTATTGAACACTCCTTTAGAGCGGGGCGGAGAGGAGGAAGAGGAGGAACTCAAGGAGGAGGACGAGGAGGAACGCAAGGAGGATTAGGCTCAGACAGGAAATCAAAGGTTACTATTGACATGTTCTATATGATTTTGTGGTTGAGATATTGTAGAACATTGTTGTAATATATTCACTTACAAAGTCATTTGGAGGTGTGCAAAATGTACAGAAAGTAGAATGCTAAATTTATTATTTATACACAGCGGTGCTTCTTCAAGCATATATTATATCGTTGTAAGAGGAAACATTGCTGTTTAAATAAATAAAAGGAATTTTCCAGTACTGAGTATTCTTTTATGAATGTTCGTTTTGAATATTTTAGATCTTTCAAAACAGTAACAAAGATTTAGTATCGACAGAAGCATTTTTTTATGAGTTGATATGCCGTTGATATCCAATTTCTCCTCTTCAGGAGTGGGAGGAGAAAAGAAGACAGAACATAGAGAAGATGAATGAGGAGATGGAAAAGATTGCCGAATATGAGAGAGGTCAAAAGGTAAGTTTCGATGCACTCAATGTTTTTTTTTACTATTAATGTAGCAGCCATTATCTGTTTGATATATTTATAAACATTTATCTTTTGCAGGCTGAGGGAGAGAAAAACCCCATCAGGAACTTCCTCGATGACCCTCGGCGCAGTGGGCCAGTCCCAGACATTGACCGCAAGGAGGGAAGCCGACGACATGTGCGCAACTGGGGTGGAGTTGACTTTGATAATGTGAAGACTGGTGCAGAGGTTGAGAAAGAATGGACGGTACTGAACTTTTGAATTTCGTTGGTTTAGCTTAATACACAAGATGCATACAAAACCGCTTAAAGGGTTTGGGTCAGTAAGACCCCATTAATACTTTTATTTAGTAAGGATGCATTAAAATGATCAAAAGTGATAGTACAACATTGCTACAAAAAGATCTTTTGAACTTTGTCTCAAAAAATCCTTAAAAAAAATTAAGCAGCAACTGTTTCCAATATTTATAATAATATATCATTATAATATAATAACCAAATCATCATATTAGAATAATTGTATTATTTATTTGATTATTATTTAAACAAATATGTTTTAAAATGTATACATTTAGAAAAAAAAATATTTTTAATCGTAATATTACTTTTTCACTGTATTTCTAAATCAAATTAAGAAAGCATAAGAAACTTCATTCAAAAACATTTAAAAAATCTACCAACTTTTTTTAACGGTAGTATAAAGAGACCAGAAAATCAATTATACACCACGCAAAACATACTCTGACCCCCTTAGCAACTGCATAGAAACACCCTGGCAACCTACAATACCCTAACATTATGAAGGGTTTTCATTTTCTTCAGAAACTGTTTTACTGGGTTACTTTTTCTTTTTTCTTATCAAACTCTCCTACTCTTTTTCAATCTAATAGCAGAATCGTAGGCCAAGTGGTAGAGGCTCAGTGGATATGACATTGTCCATGACGGGTAGAGAAAGAGCCGAGTATCTCCGCTGGAAAAAGGAGCGAGAGAAGATTGATGAAGAACGGCTGGCTCGTCACCGTAACGCAACTGGCCAATGGAAACGAGAGTGGGATGCACAGAAAACGGATACAATGTGAGTGTCAAAGGCATAAATGCTGACTATTATATCTATGAATATGCTATAGAGTCATTGAACTCTTAAAGGGCCAGTTCACTCAAATTTTATTCCTGTCGTTTTACTCCACTTCATTTTGTTCCAATCCTTTATGTCTTACTTTCTTCTGTTGAACAGAGAAGAATAAATGAATGCTGCACATTCACTATATGGTGAAAAGAGACCAGTACATTATTTACCATTTCTCCTTTTTGTATTCATCAGAAGATTGTCATTCAGGTTTGGAATTATGTGAATTATGACAGAATTATTATTGTGTGGTGAATTATCCCTTTAATTTCAGCTCTGACAATTTTATTTCTGTCAAACTGCTAAAAAGAGAGACAGAGAAGGTTAGGTTAGGAGTAATGCATGCTGACTGGGTGAGAATAAGACAGCCAGTGACCCTGAGGTGTTTTCACAGGTTCAAGGAGGACTCAGCTGTGGCCGGAGAGGGCACACAAGAACAAAGCAACAGGAGAGGTAAATCTCACACACACACAGAGTGACCACCTGACACCTGTTCTGCAAAAACCACCATGTTTTTTGAAGTGTCTATTATTTTATACAGCCAGACAATCAATAGTCTGTCATACTACAATCAATATAGAGTAGTTACATATACACACTTATGACGTTTTTGCTTTGTGAAACTTGTCTTTTCGGCTGTTTGGTGATGTTCTATGCTGTGGTCTTTTAGCAGTTAGGGGGTGCAATGCCCATGTACATCAATGGTGTGTGTGTGTCTTTACCCTTCTTCATATTGGCCCTGGTCTGAGTGCAAGCAAACAGCGGTTCCTGCACTGATAGCTTCTAATTGCATTACATTCCTTCATAATAAATTATAATGGGTGGGTGTGTATCTGATTGGATTATCTCAAGATGCAGCTCTCTGGATGGCTCTGTTAGGGGGTAACAGCTTAAGGACCCAGAACCAGATATGATGAAATAAGACCAGAAGTCGTGAGGTTCAATCAAATATATACAAATTTACTGAAGAATAGTTTGCAGTTTCATCGTTAGAGCTAGCGTCCATTTTAGTCTCACAAAGAGGTCGAAAGCCCACTCTACCTAACAAAAAATCGTACAAAATCAAAATCTGATTGGTTAAGAGAACATTAAGTCTAAAGTTTGCACATATGGATAGATATGGGGGTATATCGCCATTAGTCAAGCTAGTTGTCATCCAATTCCTAGATTTAGGTCTGGGGTGACTTCACAGGTTGAAGAAAGGCATCTGTTTGTGGTATATCATGATCTCCAGAACCTACACAGAATGTCAAACACACACAAAGCACTAACGAAAAATAGTTCTCATCAAGGCTGAAGAGCGCTTGAGCTTCTTATTACTACCACCTTATTACATCATAGTAACAGTCGACCAAAACAGGCTGATAAATCAGAAAGAGGTGCAGATACACCTTGCTCCCTAGAGAAATACACATGAAAGAGGTACAATTCTGTAAATCAGGTGAAGTCACGTATAGTTGGACCCCTGTAACCTTAACTTGCTAGAAACAGGTATAATATATATGTGATGCATGTTGATGGTCACATCACAATGTACCTAAAAGCAGCTGGTTAAAGGGTTAGTTCACCCAAAAATGAAAGTTAAGTCATTAATTACTCACCCCCATGCTGTACCAACCCCGGAAGACCTTCGTTCATATTCTGGACACAAATGAAGATATTTTTGATTAAATTTGGGAGGTGGATCACTGCTACATAGGCTCCTGAGGGATTGAAACTTGATGGCCCAGAAAGTCATTGATGAAAATGTTTAAATATTCCATGTGACAACAGTGGCTCAACTATAAGTTTATCAAGCGACGAGAATACTTTTTGTGCGGAAATAAAACAAAAATAACGACTTTATTCGGCTATTCATTTTCTTCCTTCTGGGCCTGAGACGTTCAAGAGATTTCCATGACGCATACGCGAGAACTGAACAATCCAGAATGACAGGTGGCCATCTGTTACTGTGTGCCCAGGGTCATCTCTCTCCACCACAGATTTCATATGCAGAATTGTTTTGTAAGGTCTTGCTTAGCCCCATGACACCCTTCAAGGATAAATATTGCTCTAATCTCTGTCATGCAGAAGACAGCAAGAGGCCGCCCAAGACACCAACCTTTGGCGAGTTCTTGGGCCAGGGCAAACCCAGACAGGGAGGCCGTGGACGAGGGATGGGCCGCGGTCAGGGCAAAAGCTACAGGTATGCAATAGTTCTCCTCATTGTGGAGAATAATTTTTGGGGGGAAAAAAAATTGGGGGGTTTTGGGAAAGTCATTGTAATTTGTTTCAAAATATTTAATATGTTTAAGTGATGATATTAGTTAAACAAACTACAAAACCGATCCATCCAAATACGGCATTTCCATCAGATTTTGTTTTGCAGCGTTGAGCATTTTAACCAATCGCACACTTGTCCATTGCGTTTATGAGCGTGATGACCAATCAGAGGCGTTTAGGCAGATTAGTCATCGCTGAAACGAATAGTTTCGTTTAAGTGCGCTGACTGAATTCCATCATAAACAACAAACTGCAGATTCGATGTAAGAGATTCGCCGCACGTTTCTGTGATTTATTTTTTTAGAGTTCTGTGTGTGCTTAAAATCGCGCTAGAACCAAGTTATGGACAGCCTCCCAATTGTTTCTGGCACTGCATATCTAGGCCTATATATAGAGTGATTTTATTAGGCTTGCTCTTTATGTGCAAAAGTAATACTGGTACTTTTTCCTGAATTTCCTGCTTTTTTTCACTTGCACAATCACATCCCTGCTAAATGTTTTAGACACCTTCTATTTAGCTTGACCACTTGTGATCGAATCACAAAAAGTGCATCTTAATTCCAATCCCATTAAATACAATTGCTATTTTGGGGCAGGCGGCATTGTGGGTAGAGATATTATCGTTCTAGAGAGCATTTCCTGAAACAACATTCATTGAGCGACACGATTTTTCCTAAAGCATGCATGATAATCGGTGGGAAGGAGACAATGAAGAGGAGAAAGGAAGAAAGGAGGAGCAAGAGAAGGAGACGGATGAAAAGGACAAAGGGAAAGAAAATGAGAGTGAGGACGTCACCCCTAAGGCTCCATTGTCAGACAAGGTGAGATGTCCAACAACACTTAATAGGTATATAATATTATGAAGAAAAGAAGAAAAGTTGATTTTAATTAGTCTGTTTCATTTATTCCTGACCTTCTCCTGCTGTGTAGAAGAGTGATGAAGGCCTTGCTGAAGAGGATGAAGATGAGTGGGAGGATGCCAGTGATGGTGAAGAGGAAAACGCGGAAGAAGATGAAAAAGCAGATCACGAGGAATCCTCGAAAGATGCTAAACCAACAGAAAAGACCCCTTCCTCTCCTGCACCCTCAACTCCCAGCCCAAAAGAGAAACGTACCCCGAGACCCAAAGTCCACATACCTTCCCCGCAGGAGACGCTCAGTACACCAGAAGGGCCCAAACCCCTTAGCCCGTTCTCCCCACTAGACAGCCACCAGCCGGTGTCTGATTGGGGTGAAGAAATGGAGATGCATTCTCCTAAGAGCAGTCTGGGCGAGAGCCCTCTGAGGCCCAGCAGCACTGAAAGCAGTCCAGCCAAACAAGAGATCAACCAGGCCGAACTTAACACGTCCACCACCCCCAGCCAGCCAGAAGAACCAGAAAGACACGAAAGTACATCTACAGGTGAAATAATCATGGTCTTTACTTAAGACACAGTTTCTCTTGTTAGTGGTATTTGTTAAGACAAAGCCTGGGGTATGTTTTGTTTTTCCACCTGCCATAGACCTTATTCAGAGCAGCGCAATGACGGTTATGAAAGTGAGGCTGTGAGGGATAGACTTACCATGTTTCCAATGGCATCCGCTGTAAAAAGCTGAATAAAGCGGCTAGATTACTTACAATTTTCCTCAGCTTACATTGTCGGGAGTTTTTTGTCAACTGACATTTCTTGGAAAGATATTTTTCCAGTGTTTCATGAGCAGAACAATCCGAAAAGACATTAAATAACAGTACAGCCCATTGAAGAGATGCAAGTCTATCCCTCACAGCCTCGCTTTCATTCTCATTAAAAATCAAAGATGGCGCTGCCGTGAATAAGGCGTATTACATCTCAAACATGGTCAAGCATTCTAGTCTTTCAACTTAGACTCCATTGCCCATGAACTCATACAGACGGGTACCGTTGTGTTCTTCTAGTCTTTGAGTCAAGTTTTACAATCACCATTTGACCTTCTCGCATATTGAAAATACAAACTGAAAATGAAGCATATTTTAGCGTTCAAGTAACCACATCCATGGTAACACACTAAAAAGCAAATCTCTAACTAACTAAAACTATTAAAACTAGTTTTTGTTAATTGAAATAAAGCTCAAGCCCACTGATTTTTTGCAAAGTTTTTTAGTATTGTCTGAGTTTCTGTGATTCTTAGAAGTGAAACTTAAGTGTCTTTTCACATTCAGTGGTGGGGTCAGCTTCCTGTGAAACACAAGAGTTGGTACCTGCTGAATCTGCCGACTGTACCACCTCGAGCAGCCATGACACAGCAGATTCCGAAGTGCTGCCCACCCCAGACAATAGTATGTCAAAACATTTCATTAATATATGATTTCCTCCCAAATACAGAATTAATTCTAATATCTTCTTGATGCAGAGGACAGCGACGTCCCTATTTTAGAGCCGGGTCAGAGTGATTCTGAAACAAAGCCTGGAGAGGGAACGGCAGTGGATTCTTCAGAGCAACCGTCCTCAGGTGCTGTTCTTATTACCAGCTTTGAGACTGTGGCTTTTCGAAAGAAGTCCCTTACTTCGGCTGGCTTCTAACAACTAATCAACGTCCTCCTTTTTTCAGTCTTTAGTCTTTGTGGTCTCTCTGTGTCTCTCCCTCCCTGTTCACTACACTCATGCCTCCTTTATGTTCCTATGTCCATCATGTCTCATGGCATGAGATGGTGTCTGCTTTCGGGCTTTTCTCTATCGACTGACATATGACAATGCAGCTCCTTAGGCTGACAGTCCTTCCCTCCTCTGGGACCGACTGCCTCTGTCTGCAGCTTCACACTGGCTGTCATTTTCCACTGTGAACCTTGCACACCTCCTCCAGCACGACTAATATCCCACAATTACTGTTCTCCCGGATCACCCTCATTGTTGTTCATGCACCTCTTTGATTTCGCACCTCTCCCGGGATGATGTGTTTGGATATGGGTTATGGCTTTTTCCCTTTCCATGCATGCCACAAACTGCTTGAGCAAATAAACATTCTTTTAATTTTATTCCATTTTTTGCAAAAGCATTTATAAATGTGTGAGTTTGTGGACTGTAAATGGGAATGATCTGTAACATCATCCCAACAGGATGTCATTGTGGGGGAAAGCTGTTTGGCATTTCTCCCAGAGCAGCTTGGAGAGATAAATTATACAGGGTAAACCAAATGTGGTTCTAGAGACTGTATGGCATCTTATTAGATTTTATGTCATTTTAATGTTTATCATGTGTTAATGTCTATCAAGCCACACAGAATGAATGTATTAAGTTTACCAGTGTGCAAATCAGGGTATGTTTTACAGATAATATCCATCCCTTATTCATATAGACTGTAAAATAAGTCGTCTGAAATGATCAAGGTTCCCCACAGTATTATAAAACACGGAAATAGTAAGACATTTTAAAATGATGCTTTTCAGGCATAGAAAAGTAATTAAATCTTCAAAATCATGGTAATATGTGAGTAATCTGCTAGTTTTCTAGTGCTCAAGTTATTTAATTGGCTAGACTTAAGACTTTAGTCTTTTTACTCGCTTTGATTAACAGTTTTGTACGGAGCCCCCCTAGTCCCACTTTGGCAAAAAAAAATAATTATAACTATCTTGTGGCCTCAAGATAGTAACTCGTGGCATCAAGATACTATTTCGTGGCCTCAAGATAGTAACTCATGGCCTCAAGATACTATCTCGTGGCCTCAAGATACTATCTCATGGCCTCAAGATAGTAACTCGTGGCCTCAAGATAGTAACTTGTGGCCTCAAGATACTATTTCGTGGCCTCAAGATAGTAACTCGTGGCCTCAAGATACTATCTCGTGGCCTAAAGATAGTAACTCATGGCCTCAAGATAGAGTTAGTATCTTGAGGCCACGAGATAGTATTTTGAGACCACAAGTTACTATCTTGAGGCCATGAGTTACTACCTTGAGGCCACGAGATAGTATCTTGAGGCCACAAGATAGTTATAATTATTTTTTTTTGCCAAAGTGGGACTAGGGGGGGCTCCGTAGTTTTGACTCGTTTGGGCACATTCAAATCTGATTTTTTTGTGTTAATTTCTATCTTGCACTTAAATCTGCCCCTGTAATCTCGTAAATACGTAATTATTTTGAAAGATTACTCATCCAGTGGTTGTAAACATTGAAATTCATTGCTCAAAAGGAACGGGAACTCAGGATCACACTCGATTCCTGGTGGTTTTATAACAGCAAAAATGAAACAGGATTTTGAAAAAAAAAACACAATTCGAAATATATATTTAATTGTTTTTTGAAAAACACAAATATAAATCTTGCTCAAAACAGTTTTGTTTTAATAAATCTAACCAGAAATTATGAAAGAAATGAAATTGGTGGCCTTTATACTCATGAGTTTGTTTTTTTAAAGTCTGAAATTCTCTTTTTAATTCCCTCCATAAGGAGTTTTTGCAGTTTAAATTGGTCATGCAAATTTGCAGCATTGACCAACATAAAACTTCTTGGTTTAAAAGCTTTTGTGTGAGCGGTGCTTTATATCTCGCTAAACTATTGACTAAAGACAATGGAGCTTTTGTGCCTCTTTTCGGGCCGCACCTCTGTGTCTGTAGGATGTTTTACTTTTTACACAAGTGATGAATTTTTAGTTTATACTGTTAACATTTGGCATGATGCTGGAATGGCAAATAAATAGTGTGTTGCTTTTTACTGATTGTCTTCCCCTTTCCTTTGAGCCAATTTGAATTCCCAGTGTTTTGTGAATGTTTGATGTCATATCCTCTCCGATGCCACCGCCTCAACCCTGTCACTTGGGATCACTGTCCTTCTCCTGCTTATTCTCATTACATCATCCCAGTTCACTAACTGCTCATTAGCAACTAATGAGTGGATGTGATTTGTGGCCTATTCCCTCTTTCAGATTTCTATCAAATCAACAAACGCTAATGGCTCAATAACAAGATTCTTGTATTTCCTGTAATTCAGTTACTATACAACATTTAGCATCTTTAATAGGAGGAAAATGCTATTTTTTTTTTGTATATTATTGCTAAAAAGCTTTTATGAGGAAACCGCAGCCAACATTCAGATCAGAGCGGTAATTAAACCCTTAAACTTTTTGTCTTTTAGTACTTTAATGAAGTGATACACTTACATTTTTGCTCTTTTGTCAACCAATCCAACTTAAATGGTGGTTTAGCATCATCATCTTATTATTATTAGAGTGTTTTCATGTTAATCTTTTCATCCTGACTACTTTTATGTATGTCAACAGGCTGAGGACTAAAATGCAGGTGAACTCAGTGGTCCACAGACTGAGAGAGGAGGTAAGCAGAGGAAAGAGGAGACCTCAGGTGTAATATGGACTACTGTTGACTAAATTAAAGGGGTCGAGGAAAGCGTCTTTGGATGCCAACGCTTCATCCAAACAACTCGCTGCATTGTTTAATTATTCCTCATTGGTTGGGACTCTATGCTGTTGTCGAGTTGTGTTGCTGCTCTTTTCTCACGTTTACCTTGATAAACAGTAAAGCATGTCTCTCAAACAGCAAGATTACATTTTTATGATGTAGTGCCTGTTCCCCAACGTTGTTTTATCCAACAACTATTTATTTTTGGCACTCAAGATACATAATATCTGAGTTCAGATTTACATTTGAGGGTTGATAAGGAACATAAAGTGTTTTTATTGCTGAGAGCGGCATGCTTGAATTTTTGCAATCCCTTTATAGGGCATTACTCTTTTCTTTTACTTTTTTTTTTTTTTTTGTCAGGGCTACTTTTGAAATGATTACATAGATGAAATTCTCAAATTACATTTTACTATTATTTTCATGAGGATGAGCTGTAGATTTTAAGTTTAATATAAACAACTGATGTCCTAGACATTATGTGCACACTTACCAAAGAAAAAAAAAATCATGGTGAATTCTTGGGTTTGATTGAGGAAAATTAACAATTGGGGCATCAGATAATGTGTACCTCATTGCTAGCAAATCTAATATTAGTTTGTTCATTTTTAGTGGTTTGTTTATTCATCATGTTTGTTTAATCTTATGCATTTATCACAAGTATATTTGTGCGTTCCTGAATTTAAATGAATTGAGCTGGAACTTTTAAACTGACAAACATTCCAATGCTTTGTGCGAGCTTGTTTCTCTCTTCACATGTGAGTTGTATATCCCTGTTTTTCAATTGAGCTTATGAAGCAGAAAGAATCATGACATTTGTGATTGTATCGTACCTGCTGCATCTCCCTGCAGATGAAATGTCTTCCTGTTTGGGGTAATTATATATATAATTTGGTTTGCCTCTTGTAGGAGGATTGGCTTTTCAAATGTGCATGTAGCATGATACTGAAGTGTTTGTAGGATTTTCCTCCTAAGTTTTCTTTTAAGACTACATGCAATTTTTTTTTAATTTTTTTTTTTTAATATTATCATTGTTTTAGTTTTCTGGAGATATTGTTTGGTTACTTTTATCGCCATATTATAATGTGAACTGTAAGTAAGCAGTGCAAATGGTTCTGTCCTTTGTAATCTGTCATATCAAATAAATGACATCTTTGCCTTATTAAGTCAAATTTGGCTCAAGATGTTGTCTTCAGTCATTTTATCACTATCACTTTATTTAATATTCCTGTTCCTCATGCACATACTATGTACTTATTTTAGTTATTAATAACTAGGTACTAACCTGAATCTACCCCTAAACCTAACCTTAAAGGAATAGTTCATTTAAAAGTGAAAATTGTCATTTACTCACCATAAAGTTGTTTCAAACCTATGAATTTCTTTCTTCTGTTGAACACAAAGGAAGATGTTTTGAAGAATGTTAGTAACCGGACAATTGCTGGTCCCCAGTGACTTCCATAGTAGGAAAAACATGGAAGGCAATGGTTGTTAGTGGCCAATGATTTTCAAACATCAACTTGGTTACTGACATTCTTCAAAATATCTTCTTGAAACAACATAAATATTCATTTAACCCATGTAGTTACCTTATAAGCCTATTAGTCTACATGTAGCCTGGTTGGTTAACCTCTTCCCCCTATAACGTACAACACTGTAAAAGATAAAACCGTAATTTTTACGGTAAAAAATACGTCAGCTGTGATTGCCAGAACTTTACCGTTAAAAATACGCTAGGAACGTTAATGGTTTTACAGACTTAACTTAAAATTTACAGTTATAAACCGTATTTTATTTTCTGATAAAATGTTGATTTACCAACTTATTGATGTATTGATATCTGTTTTAGACCATTGTAATACACTGTCAACCAACAATCATCACAGCAGTGATGAGTTACGTGAGAAATCTCAGCTCATTACAAGTGAATACTTCTATAAAAAAAATCTGCACAGAGTCATTCACACAAATATTAAACACCGCATGGCAACACACTTGAAATTTAAAAAAATAAACAATAAACATTAATTTAACAACATTAAATGTAACAAAACCCTAATGTACATAGGCTAACTGATTAGAAAAAAAGAACAATAAAACTAAGAGGAACCATTTCAACAAAAACTCATCCAATGTGAAGTGTCACACAGGGAATTTATGGTTTTTCACTGTAAATTATACAATGAGTTGTTCTTTTTCACATTCATTTTACTGTAAAAATTATATCACAGTTATTTACCGTGTATAGTACGGAAACTTTCTGTTAACCAATTCACAGTTTTGCACTGTAGCATTTTTACAGTATTTTACCGTTAAAATCACGGTTATTTTTTACACTGAAGAATATTGACTTTTTTAAATAAAACAATTAAAAATTTTTAAAGTAACTTTTATTATTATTACCATACATAAGGTAAGTAACAGTTAACTGTTTTTTAAAGATCATTTGCTCATTAAAATTGCTAACCTTTTTGTAGAGTACATTAGTGAAAATTATTTAAATCAGTCAGCAATTATAGGCTACTAATATATTGTACTATATATATATATATACTATTAAATATTGTTACACATAGCACATATTTGAAAGTGATGTATATGCATTTCTAATTATCTCTTATTTGAGTAATTAAAATATTTCTAAATCCTAACTTCTGTCAAGAGTCAAGACCTTTTGGATAATTAAAGAATTGTCTCTATAAGAGATGAAGGGCAGCCAACTCCGCCCAATGTTTATACCCAGTAGGCTACAACTCCTGTGTCTGTGTGCATCTGTCAAAGCACTCTGATGGTGCAGACGACACTCAGCCCTCAGAGAAGAAGTGCAGGAATCCGCTCACCTGAATCAGGATTCACGGCAGATTTCTCAAAGCCTCTGAACAACAAACACTGACCACTGGGATTATCACGAATCAGTTATTCCAGAATGAGAGGAGACAAACCCGTCCGGACAAACGGAGGAGAGGAGACTCGGCGACCTAGTTACCCAGGAGACCAGAGGGTGAAGCACGCCAAAAGAGCCACGAAGATCTGGGTGAAAGTGGCGATGGGTATCGCGTACTTTATGTGTGTTTCAGTAGCAGCTTTCTTCTTAGCCATCTACTATGTGCTCTTCTGGACACCAGGTGATTCCAAGAACACCACGAAGACAACAAACGTCTTGTGCAATTCGGGATAGAGAGACGTGCGTCGCTGGATTCACTCGAGCTGTTACAGCTATTTCTAATGCACTGCGCAAACTGTCCCACCACAGACATCAGTGCGAATCACTGTTTATCACTATTTATCAGATATCCTTCCTACCTCTACTCTGACTTTGGTTATTTATAATGGACGACTGGTAAACTTACATTTTATTAATAACTTTCTTATATTATTGTGATATAGGCTAGGCCTAATGGCAATAATAATAGGCTACAAGATTTATTATTGTGTTGTGGTATTTTGTGCATAGTTTAATAGCAATAGTTTTACAGTAGCTACTGGTTCACTGGTGCACATACGTCATTGACGTTTGGCTTTAGAATCGAATAATTTCCTTATTTACACAGGAAAAAGAAATTAAAGTGCTATAGTTAACTCATTAAGTTACTTTACAATATAGGCCTATAAAAATATAATTTTACGTATAGGCTAGACTACTACAATAAAATATTGAAACGTGTAGGCTATGTCTTTTAGAACTACATTTAACAACACACTAAATTTACACTTTAACAGCTAAATATCATTATAAAATATTAGTTATGTTAAAACTAAGCACCTTAGCACCTGCAGATTTTTATTTATTTATTTATTATTATTATTATTATTAATTTTTTTTTTGTAGCAGAACACTTCTGTATTCATTGTTTTCCTTTTTTATATTTTGGAATATAAACCTTTATTTATGGATGTTAATGTTTGTATTATTCCATCTGTATTATACTATCCCATATGGATTTTTATTTATTTTATTTTTTTACCATCCAGGAAATCTGGGCTGCTTACTTTTTTAAATAATGTCTACGGATATTTCACTTGGTTTCATTTGTTGTTTTGTGTTTTTCACTAGTCAAATCAATACCTTTGTGAACTGCACTACTAAACCAAAGTCACCAGAATTATTATTTTACCTGCTTTGATTGTAAAAGTTGAATGAGAAAAGGTACGTTGAGATCTGCTGCATTTGAGTGTTTATAGTTAAAAGTTTATAAATGACTGGCTCTCAGATTAACAACTTTTATCTCCCTGCAGTTAAAAGTCTATATAGGTATATATATATAGCACATCGTGCAATTAAATAGCAGTTTTATGTGTATTGATGAGCAATAACAAAGGTTATTGTTACAAACCAATGTTATATCCATCTAAGCTTTCTGTAATGCAGTAATCATTATGACTTAATTGTGCTCTGTTTCTCCTAATTAGATCTGATGGGGATGTAATGATGCCAGCAAGACAGGACTGTATTTTAACACACAGTAAATCATAAATGGATTTATTATCTTCTTACTCATGCCTCTACCCATTGTTAGTCTATGTCAGTGTATCTTAGGTCTGTGTGTGCTTGATGAGTGAATACTGGAGACACTGTGTCTCTTCACTTGCTCAATAATTAAACTGAACTGAAAGTTGTCAAGTCACATTTGATCTCCCTCCGTTTCTTACTTCCAGCAGATGTATTGTGATGAGGCTAAATACAGACTTGTAAAATTGGCCAGATATCACATGCTTTCAACACAACAACTGCCAGTTGCAGCAAACTAACATTGGACATGTTTACATTTCAGTAAACATGCAAGGGTGTTTTTTGATTCTATTCGGAAATATTGTTGCTATTGTTACTTTGCATGTGAGTAATTTTGGACTGTAATCTTTTTCTCACAATTTTAATAGTTGGTCAATCTGACTTATAGCATTACCACAAAAGTTTAGATCTGTTTAACTCTTTTTTTGCAAAATTATACATTGTCGATGTACATCATCATGACATAATTTTCATTTTTGGGATGAACTATCCCTTTAATGGACTCCCACTTTTAATTAAAATTAAAAGTTTTTTTTTTTTCAGTGTCATCTGATTTTTTTTTTTACTTTATTATTATTATTTAAATATCAAGATTTACAGACAAACATGGCTGCCTTCCTTTTCTTCAGAATAGGATACCAAGAAAATATAGCCTGAGGGAGGTCTTAATATAACAGGAATATAGGCTAAATGTAGTCTTAGTACATAAGGATAATTTATAAGGAAAAATAAACATTTAAATAAATAAACGGTAAGGAATTA
Organism: Pimephales promelas; assembly: GCF_988280905.1. Classification (NCBI taxonomy): domain Eukaryota; kingdom Metazoa; phylum Chordata; class Actinopteri; order Cypriniformes; family Leuciscidae; genus Pimephales; species Pimephales promelas. Next base: position 20,925,614 of record NC_142784.1, read on the forward strand.
TAATATAACATAACATGACATAACATAAATTCAGTCTTTGTTCATCCATTTATCTCAGTTGGGAAGTGTTCAGGGTATCATATATTTTTGTGCTTTAGGACCTTTCAAAATTTTTAAGGATTTTATATGCTGTTTAAATTCATTAAAAAAAAAAAAGATGATTTCACAATTCTACACTTATGAATGAAGAATTTAACTAGACCTTATATTAAAAGTCTGTGTGTGTGTGTGTGTGTGTGTGTGTGTGTGTGTGTGTGTGTGTGTGTGTGTGTGTGTGTGTGTGAACGCATTGCGAGCTAGCAGTACCCAGACCGGCAGGGGGCGACAACAAGCCCGAACTCAATTATAACAGCAGCTGACAAACAATCACGAAGAAGTGTAATGTTGTCATGGCGGTGTTTTAAACTGCCGGACACTTCAACTATTGAGCTTAGTGGCTGTTTAACAACTGGCTGTCATGTTAAAACATATTACCACTGATTTACTTGTCCATTTATTGAGTTTTCGTGTGATAAACCAATCTCTTTTTTTTGTAATCGATCGGAAGAGTCAATAGTTGCTCTGTAAAGGATTACTCAAGCGGGATTTATTATATTCATCAAGACAGCTCATAAATAAGATTTTATCAGGATGATTTCCGATTTCCAAAGGGGAAATGCCATGACCATTGGTGAAATGGGTCCAGTAAACCGTGAATGGATTAAAAAAGGCTCCCCTGTGTCTCAAATGGCTGGTCTGCAAACACAGGTAACGTTACTGTAGTGTAAGAACACACACACACACACACACACACACACACACACACACACACACACACACATATATATATATATATATATATATGTGTGTGTGTGTGTGTGTGTGTGTGTGTGTGTGTGTGTGTGTGTGTGTTGTTACACGCTGTATTCTTATGCAAACTTGAACAAGCTTCTCCTTGATTCTCATTGGTTCTGATTCTTCTGATCACAGCTTCAGTTCAATAACACAATGGCACCCAGTGTTCTTAACCGAGCCACCGGTGTAGGACCCCCTTCTCCCATCGTGATAGAGAAACTTGTACCCCGTCTGGAGAGGCAGGATGGTATGGAGAGCTGCAGCAGCTCCTTACACCTCTCAGTCCTCTCAGAAGAGCGCCTGCAGGCTGCCGTCAAACTCGCCAGGAGAGATCTGCGCAGGAAACGACAGGAATCCATCAGCCGTTCCTCACTTGAACCTGCAGAGAGATCCCAGATTATCAGCCTTGAAAGAAGCAACACCGATTACAGTCCTCATGTGATCTACCCCAAGATATCAGGTCCAAAGAAGCAAATAAAAAACGGGGATAAGGTGCTTGCTTATACTCCTCAGAATCCCAACAGGCAACTTAAACAGGGCCCGACACCCACGCAAGACTTTGATCAGAGAGTCAACAGCAGTGAACCTCAGCTCAGCCAGGAGATCCGTAAATTACAGAAGGAACTGAACACATATGTTCAAAGGATAGAGCAGTTGGTTAATAAAGGTGTTCTTATTATTCCTAGTCACCCAAATAATATTTTTTTTTCGCTTTTAAAGAGGCTTGCATGTGGGTTTTCTGTAGGACATGTGGAGGTTCTGGAGCCCGATGAGAAGCACAGGATGGAGATCCGGCGGCAGGAGCAGGCAGCCCGTTCCGCACGTATCATCTATGTGTTACAACAGCAGGTCTGTAAGCACTGCAATTCATATACACAATGGCGGCAGAGTAATATGAAGTATTTAAGAGTACTAAAGAGGAACTTAAGCTGTCTTTTCACCACCTTTGATATTTGTGTGTGTATGATCGTCGCGTTTCAAGTGACAGACGCACAGAACTTTTTTAAATTGGGAATGAAGCATCCTTTACTCTCTGCTTATTAAAGGGATACTCCACCGTTTTTTTCCTATTAAACCATGTTATTCCCTTAACTAAGACGAGTTGATGCATACCTCTCTCGTCAGAATACATCACATCCGTCGCATACCGTTTAGTGGCAAAATTCAAACATTTCAAAGCACCTGATGCTCAAGTTGCATTTGAAAATTCTGCAATAAGTGTATCGACGACAAACCACGCTGCTCCTGTGCTACTCTCCTTTGGAAATGAATCACTTCTGCTCTGTCATTTATCAGAGAGAAAAATGAGGTTTTAGAGATTCACTACGGGACTGTTTTGTTTCTCTTTTCAAGATTAAAGAGATACAGGAGGATCTAGACAAGCTGCGTTCCCAGAATGTCAAACACACCCAAAAGGTACCAAAGTTTATTTTACCCAACAAATCAATATCAAAAAGGTTTAATTTTCATTTTAGCTTGCTTTTGAAATGCATGAATGAGACATTCAGGGTCTTTAAATGTTTCTCTGCTTGTCTTCTCAGTCCAAGGCAATGGACAGACTGGCTGCTGCTCACCGGGGAGCTGTAAGAGCCATGCAGGTTTTTATCAACCAGCTGTCAGACCCTACAGAGAGCAGAGTGCCCACCCACTGCAAAGAGCTGGGCCAGCTGATTCGCCAGCTCTCTCTCTGCTCAGCCAAAGTACAGGCGGGACAAGGATCTGCCGTACCAGAGACAGCCCTCGACATCCTGCAGAAATTAGAGGTGATTAATTAAATACATACTAAATGCAAAAATGTATTTTTAAAAAAATTATTTAATTCTTATTTGTGTTTGATTCCTCAGACTCTTGACTCTGCACTGAGTAAGCAGAAGGCACCCAGGAAAAGAGATGTAGATTTGCAGATAGTCAACCCAGTGGAAAAGACTTCCAGCCGGGTCAGGGCCCGCAGCAAGTCCCCTCCTCGTCCTGCCAGAGACCCAACTGAGAGGACCTCACGAAGACCCCGAAAGTCAGCTGCTCCAAAAAAGCCTGGTGGTGAGTCATGATGACCAGTGGTGATGTTAATTTTGCAGAAAGCTTTTTGGTGTCTTATCTGTTAAGGGTTGCACAGACTAGTAGACTAGTCAACTTTAATGCTCTTCCATGAGACTTTAACCCCTAAAACGCGTCCCCGCGTTTCGTTCGTTTTTTTTTTTTTTTTTTTTTTTTTTTTTTTTTTTTTTTTACATAGCTGCAACATAGGCTTAAAATACTAGTTATTAATTACTCCACAAAAATCTTTCTAAAATGCGTCCGAAAAATGAACTGTAACTCATTAAATACTTGTCACAGAGACACGAAAGATTTCTCTTTATTAAGCTGAAATTCTCTTAAAGTAATTTATATTAAAAAGCAACTATTCTCAGTTGATGTAATCTAACCTTACCTCGTCTTGCTGCGCTATGAGGAATAATGCTGTCATAATAATCCTGGAAAAGTTACCTCGGGTACCTGTTTCATTTCGAGGAGGAGCACACGGATGCAGCTGATGTAAGTCATTTATTCTTAAAGGAGTAGTTCACTTAAAAAAAAAAACCTTTTGCTGATAATTTACTCACCCCCATGTCATCCAAGATATCCATGTCTTTCTTTGGTTTGATGAAAACATTCCAGGATTTTTCTCCATATAATGGACTTCAATGGTAACCAAACGGTTCAAGGTCCAAATGACACTTTCAGTGCAAACTGCAAACTGTTCAAAGGGCTTTAAACGATTCCAGACAATGAATGAGGGTCTTATCAAGTGAAACGATCGGTCATTAAATAACAAAGTTTAAGTTTTATAAGCTCAAATGGTCGCCTTGCTCTGTTCTGTGATGCGTGTTCGTGACTCTCCTGTTCAAACTCATTTATCAAAATGAACTAATCTTTTTTCGTGTCATTTGGTTCATTCAACGAACGAAACGAACGAATTGACTCGGAAAAAGATTTCTTTCCGTATCTGTATATAATGTGCAAAAATTATTTGAACACTTGAGCCGCACTTAAACTATATCAAATTTAATTTCCACACACTAAAAATAATAAAAAAAGAAAACGTCAAAACAATTGGCATCTATTTTTACCAATTTTAGAGCACAAACACGCGTCTTGGAAAAACTCTAGCAGCATTTTTATGCAGATGCAACTTTTTTTCTATATTTTGTCTGGGTTTTTTTGTATTCTTTTTGTAACATTTTTAAAAGGGTCTTTTTTATGTGACCAAACCATCTAAAATCTACAAATACTTTTCTGCGCCCCTGTATTTTGAAATAAAAACAATATTGAGTTATTTATTTGATGTGAAAATGATTTGTAGAATGAGTTTTGTTTCAGGGGATTGCAAAAGAAAATGTGACAGTTTTGTTAATGAATGCAGGCAGCAGACTGGCAGGGAAATCCCACAAGGCCTCACAGGCTTTGGTGAAGGAGCGCAATGAAGTTCTAAAGGCAGGGCTAGAGAACCTACTACATCATCAAAAACTACGAGAGGCTGAAGCACAGAAACCCAACAAAACTACCAGTGCCATCAACCCAGACCATGTTAAGGTTTATTTTTATTTTTTTTATTAATTCAGTGATGTTAGTTTTAGTCATAAAAGCATTTTACTACTATAATAATGTAGTACGTTTTTACTTTAATGTAATAAACTAACGTTCAAAAGTTTAGGGTTTGTATGTTGAAAAAACAATTCTTATGTTTATAAGGAGGCATTAAATTGGTCAAAAATACCAGTTAAACATTTCAATTATTACAAAAGCTTTATCTCAAATAAATGCTGTTCTTTTGAACATCAAATAATCCTGAATTTTTTTTTATCATGGTTTCCACAAAAATGTTAAGCATAACAGCTGTTTTAAACATTGATAATAATAATAGTAAATGATTCTTAAACACATCAAATCATCATAATAGTATGATTTCTGACTGGTCATGTGGCACTGAAGATTGGAGTAATGATGCTGAAAATTCAGCTTTACCATCACGGGAATAAATTACATTTTAAAATATATTAAAATAGAAAAGAGTTACTTAATAATTACTAATATTTCATAATATTACAGTTTTTTTACTGTATTTTTGATCCAATAAATGCACCCTCGATGAGCATAAGAGACTTCTTTCATAAACATTACAAAATTACCAACCCCAAACTTTTTAATGATAGTGTATGATTGTAGATCATGTTGATGATCTTGTTTTGGATGATTTTAGATTTCTTTAAAAATCTGATTAAAGTGATAAGACACACTATGCCTCAAATTAAGCAGGTGGCTCATCTTCGTGATGCCAGCTTCCAGCAGCCCACTGTCTCATCCCGACTAAGAGAAAACCAGGTACCCCAGAAAGAGCCCACTGTGCCTTGGATGCCAACTTCTCCTCACTCTCCGCCTCGCCCACGGTCAGTACATCCAACCCTCTTATTCATTACTTATTCAGACTTGACATGGTTGCACCTTTGTGTTCTACTCAAATGTATGTTTATAAACACAGGTGTAGTGCTGTGTCCAGCCGGCCAGAGCCCAGATGTCTGTTCTCACCTCAAAAGAGCCCTATAAAGCAGAAGCCACAGACCAATGCCAGTACGCAGCTCTTATCACATGATAGGAAACAAGCCCAAAATGAAGCCCTCAGGTATATATTGAACCCTCTTTCCAGATGTTTAAGAAATATATCTGGATTTTCCAAAGAAAAAAATGATTACCTGGCTCAGTTTATATAAACAATCATCACTCTGATCCTCAATTGTGAGATGCTTTAATGTTCGCTGTTGAGTATGTGACTGCTGTTGATGTTCATTGCTGTGCAATAGGCAAGCCTGGCTGGACCGGGTGACTGCAGACAGACTGAGAGAGCTGAATCGTCTGAGTAAAGAAGAGGCTGACCGCATTAACAAACTCTGGTACAACAACAGCAGCTGCTTCATTATTATACTTAACCTGTGGTTCAAAAACTGAATTCTTGTGCTCGTTTCATTTTAGTTAATTAAAAAGAGTTCATGCAATGCATTTCTTGAACATTTTGTCGCTAGATTTAAATAATTGCAATCAGAATGCAAGTTGACAATCATAGCAGCGTTGGGGCTATTTGAATACAGATCTGTGAGATATAAGCTCGCAATTGCGAGTTATAAAGTACAATTATGAGGGGAAAAAATGCTGACGAGTTTATATCTCACAATTCTGACTTTGTAACATGCAATTTTGAGGTTTTAGAGATTTAAAGTCACAATTGCGAGAAAAGGAGTCACAATTGTGAGATATAAAGTAAGAATTGCATGTTATAAATTGAGAATTGTAAAATATAACTCTCAAAATTACCTCTTATTTTTTTATTCTTTGGTGAAAACAAGCTTACATGCATTTGTGTAGTTAATTTAACGTAGTAAATGTACTACTCAAGTATGTATGGTATGCTAGAATATACTAGTATGCTAGAAAAAAGCATTAAGTATGTATTAAAAACTCTGCTCAGTCCTTTTCATGTTGTAGGCTAACTACTCTAGTAACTAGCATACTTTTTTTTCTCTCGAAAATTCTTAATTTAATTGCTTTGTAAAGTTTTCCTCAAATTTAATTGTTCATTGAACTTAAAATTTTTTGAGTGCATGTTATCATTGATGTGTATTAATATGTGGGCATTGTAGGACCAAAGTGGGCTCATCGACACAATGGGCTGAAAAAACTGAGCAGGACATTAAAGTGAGAATTCAGCCCTTGTTGGATCGAGCACAGGTAAACACATACATCCCCCCCAACCAAAAAAAAACCAAAAAAAAAAATAAATAAATAAATAAAATTACGGACAAAGTGAGTCTATGTGCTGGAGATTTAATCTCTTGCAAGACTGAGTGTACCATTGGACTGTTTTTCTACAATAATTATATGTTCTTCCCCTCGAACAGCCCAGCTGTTGTGCATGTGTGTCGACATTGATGTAAATAGACAGTAATTTCTTTCTGTTCCATTTCTTTTTTTTTTTTTCTCATACTTGTACAAAAGGTGGGTGAAGCAGGAAGTGGCACTCTCAGAGAGCAGCTGAAGGTTGCAGATAAGGTGAGAAACTCATTACTTTTCTAAAACGACTTACTTTGCATTCCTGGATGAGCACTGAGATTTTTCAATCCATTTTCAATTTACAAAAGTTCACATAAAAAAGAAAATGTGAGAATGTGACTACGTTGTGCTGTGTCGTAAATGCTGGCAGCCTGGGGGGAGGGCGGATGTTCTGAGTGACGCTCTTCTGGACGATCTTCTGGAGGACGCAGCTCAAGCTCTGTGGGTGACGGAGAGGCAGCAGGTGGCCGAGACTGATGCTGAGAGGAAGCTACAGGACCCCACATTAGAGAGCATGTTGCTGAGGATGGAGGAGATGGAGGTCAGTGTGTGGGAGATAAAGACCTAGATTATAAGATTTGTGAGTTTGGAGTTATGCCAATGTTCAGTCCATGATGTTATGTAATGGACTGAACTTGATGTTTATTTATTTATTATTATTATTATTATTATTATTATTATTATTATTATTATAATTATTAAAATGGTTTAATAATTGATTATTATTATAATTATTAAAAAGCAAAATGTTTATTTTAACAATTGTAATATGAAATTATTATAATTATTGTATAAAAAGAAATTATTAAAAACTTTTATAAATAATAATTTATGTTAGGTAATTGTTTTTAATTATGTTTGTGTTAGTAAAAACTTTATTGTTATTATTATTATTTATTTATTTTTTTTTACTGGGGAAAAACTTCATTTTGAAGAAGTCAAAAGATAATTTTGATTGGGTCAAAAAATAAACTGAAGTATTAAATCACCTTACACATTAAGCTTTGTTTTGTGACTCAGAGAGACCAGGAAGATGTGCGTCGACGCTTTGCTATGATCTCATACTCAGACCCTCTCATTTGGGAAAAAGGGACAGGTGAGGCACAGTACCAACACAGTCCATTTACATTCATCCCTGACAAAAGTAGTTATCAGTTGTCCTTGTGGGAGCATTAGAAGGTCAGTCTTTGCACCCCCCAGTTTTGTCCCCAGAGAGACAGACAAGTATGTGCTCTGCATTTTGTTTGGCTGGTATGACAGTGATATCCACCAGATGGCAGCTGTGTAACACATCTTGTGTGTTGCAGACGATCCGAGGAATATTTCTAGCTCCAGGCCAGCCTCTCCTCAACCAATCCGATTGACAAAACCAGTCCTGAATGCACCCGGCTCAGCCGACATCCTCCTGCAAAAGCCAGTGGAGACTGGGTGAGTGACTGTCAGCTAGTTTTAGAGTGCATTGGCTGCGTATATATGCCAGGAACATTTGGATCAGTCACAATTTAATCAGTCTTTACTTGAATTTGCAGAAGAACAGCACATTGACCAGAGTGTTGTTTTTGTTTTTTTTTTGCACTGTAATCTGCATCTGTCTGTTTAGGGAGAATTCAATAACAGCCACAAGAAAATCAAAATCTAAAATACAGTGGTGTAAATAAGTTTGGACACCCATGCTAAAGTTGCCTAAAAAGAGGAATAAAAAATCATCTTTTTGATATTGATCTTAATGCCTTAATTAGAAAAATTAGGAAAACTTCAACCTTTAAGGACACACATTTTCTTTGTGAATGAATAATGTATCATAAATAAATTAATGTTTTTCCTTAAAATACAGGGTGCATAAGTCAGGACACCCCTATGTTAAATTCCCATAGAGTCAGGCAGATTTTTATTTTTAAAAGCCAGTTATTTCATGGATCCAGGATAATATGCATCCTGATAAAGTTCCCTTGGCCTTTGGAATTAAAATAGACCCACATCATCACACACCTTCCACCACACCTAGAGATTGGCATGGGGTACTTTCCATAAGATCATCTTTCAATGCAAATCAAACCAGCTATTAGGCTAACTGAAGTAAAACCATGCCAATCTCAAGGCATGGTGAATGGTGTGTGATGATGTGGGGATATTTTAATTCCAAAGGCCAAGGGAACTTAATCAGGATGCATATTATCCTGGATCCATGAAATAACTGGCTTTTAAAAATAAAAATCTGCCTGACTCTATGGGAATTTAACATAGGGGTGTCCTGACTTATGCACCCTGTATTTTAAGGAAAAACATTTATTTATTTATGATGCATTATTCATTCACAAAGAATATTTGTGTCCTTAAAGGTTGGAGTTTTCCTCATTTTTCTAATTAAGGCATTAAGATCAATATCCAAAAGATGATTTTTTATTCCTCTTTTTAGGCAACTTTAGCATGGGTGTCCGAACTTATTCACACCACTGTATATGCTGGTGAAAACTCTCTCTCCCTCCATCTCCTCCTTCTGTAGTTCTGCCAAGAGAGAGCGGGAGCCTCGCTTCTTTCTGCCCAAAGCTTTTGGCAGCAGCTGTGGGTCAGTAAATGAATGAGGAAAATAAAAGAATAAAAAGGGACAGTCTTGAGAGTGTTAGAGTTGTCTAAAGCAAGAGAGATGGAAAATTTAGTGGAACAGGTTCAATAGATACATTAGAAGATTAGAATGCTTTCTCCTCGTCGGCTTCAGCTCACAGCGAGGCCCTTCAGCTCTGTGGACGCAGTGCAAACATTCAGCCTCCTCTTTCTTTTTCTCTCTCAACATAGGAGCACAATGTCTAAACAAACTTCAAAGCATCATCTCGTGTCTAATCTCAGGGTATTACTGCAGTGTCTACAAGCCTTCCAAGTGTGTATTCTGTCTGCTACATTCTGACAGTATATACTGTATTTCATGTGCTGCTTTTCACTGTGTTTTACAAAATGACAAAATGTCACATTTCTGTCACTGAATGACTATTGAATATTAATTGGTAGATGTAATGTCTTTATTGGTATGTGGTAGAACTAATAAGTAGTCTTTTATCTATCGACTTAAATGATATTTTCCACAGAAAATTATTATACAATCTAGCAAAAGAGCTTCTACATGTGAATATTATAAACAAAATATATTACATTTTATAATTTATAATATATATTACATGTAAGTTTACATGTAGAAATAATACACATTACAATAATAAATAACGGGGTTCAATAGTTTTATGCCATTTATGTTCTTAGGGTTTATGTGGACCTGAAATGTACAGCTGACACCATGAAATATTCACAAAAAAGAATATGCTAAAACATGAGAAACGAAAGCTTGAACAATAACACTTGATACACAATAAGCATGCTTACACACACACACACAAACAAAAGTAAAAGTGGCAATGGTCACTTCAATCATTTTGGCATCCCGTCGCGGACGTCAATCGAAATGTCGAGTTTTAAAAACATTTTATTTAGGGGGATTATTTTTGACAATCAGACTCTAGATAATCTTTCTGCGCTGGTTGGTACCGATCCAGCGAAAAACCTAGGACTAGTTATAAATTGACTAGTTATAAATTGACACTTGAGCCTACTACAAACTGTCTAGGGGCTATGAGCAATTGCATACTTTTGATCGCTGTAGCGCCAACATCAGGCTGATTGGGGCAAGCCTTGGTCCTAGGTGACTTTGTGGACGGGGTGGGCACTACCATCCCTCAAAGTTTCAAGTCTCTACGGCTTACTGTTTGGTCTGCCCGATCATTTTTAGGGGAGGATGCTAATCCTTGGAAATGCTAAATATTACGATAGATAGATAGATAGATAGATAGATAGATAGATAGATAGATAGATAGATAGATAGATAGATAGATAGATAGATAGATAGATAGATAGATAGATAGATAGATAGATAGATAGATAGATAGATAGATAGATAGATAGATAGATATGGCTGCCTACTGTTGCTGTCTGTCTGTTGTCATACATACAGTGTTGCATTGTTGGGCATTTGTTCACTTGTCTCAGATCAGTGAGCATCATGCTTCACTGACTGTCTTTGTCCCCCCCCCCCTAAAAAAAGCAGCAACTTCAATCTGGAACCGGCACAGATAGAGGACAAGGCACTGTAGTCCTTTTATAGTAATATTTGTGTTACCATACCTCTGCATGTAAACAGTCAATTAATATCCCTGATGGTAACCATAAGGACTGAGTAGGCCCACTTGGAGATTTGTTTACTCCCCATATTCCAGTGCACTCACTGCATGGGCTATGGGTACTCTCCACTGCCCTGATCTGAACCTTTGTTTGGATTTATTTATCCTTGGCTAGTCACTTTATGCTGTCAGAAAACACTGGCTCTGAAATGTCACTGCACTAGGAGGCTATTCTTCAGTCTCTCTTTTGTCTGTGTTTAAACATGAGCAATGACTGTAACCTTGATGCAGGGATCAATGGTCTATCACTTATACAGTAGAGAAATCACATTAGATTATTATTTTTGGGGTCGGTAACATTTTGTAATGTTTTCGAAAGAAGCCTGCCTTTATTTGATAAAATAAACAGTAAAAACAGTTTGTGAAATATGTTTGTGCAATTTTATATGTAATTTATTCCTTGTGATTGCAAAGGCAAGGCAAGGCAAGTTTATTTATAGCACATTTCATACACAGTGGCAATTCAAAGTGCTTTACATGGAAGAAATTAAAATAATCAAAAGAAATCAGAACAATTAAAACAGTTTAGAATAAAAAAATCATAATAATAAAAATAAAATACAGTAAATAATTAAAACAATTTAGAATAAAAAATAAAATGAAGTACAGTAACAGTCGGACGAACAGTGGCACAGTGCTCATTCAGTAAACACAATCAATATAAATAAAAACAGTTAAGAGTAAAAATAAAATAAAATAAAGCAATACCCCTATCTGAGATGGAAAAAGCTGAATTTTCAGCATCATTACTCCAGTTTTCAGTGTCGCATGATCCTTCAGAAATTCTAATATGCAAAATAATTAATACACTACATGAAAGTGTTTTGTATGGAAAAAGTTAGTACACCTTTTATTTGATCAGTTAGATACAATGAAGTGCAAATTAGTTGAACCACATTAAAAAGTAAGGCCTACGCTTTGTTTTCTTAATAGGGTGCACTAACTTTTACCCACAGCGTTGTAGTTAGTAAGTAATAATAGCAGTTGCTTGTATCCAAAGCAACGAACTTACTTGCTATCACCTTACTTTAAAGGACAAAATCTTGACATCACTTTGGGATCCTTGTCTTGTTGTCAGCTGGCCAGTGAAATGCAATATTTTATTTCTTTAACTTAGGAAATGACTGTCATCAAAAGCTTTTTGCAACTTATTCTTGACTAATCCATCCAAAAGAAGTGTCCATATCTGCATTCATCCTGCTTGCACAGTTTAATGACAACTTGGCAACCGCTATTCGTTTAAAAAACACACAAATGGACATTACACTCTTGATCAGAAAGTTGGTCAATCTGTCTCTTACTGTCATTTATTCTTCTGGCCTCCATCGTTAATTCTCTCCTGATGTTACCGTTTTATATATTAGAATCAACCTAATAGTTCAATCAAACTCATTGAGCATTTTATATCCTTTTTGCAGCTTATTTACATCAGAATGGACGATTATTGGGCGAATGTGGCCAAGAAAGATACAACTCGTGGAAAATGAATTATTCAAAGAATTATGGTAATTACTCGGCTTTTAGTACAGCAACTAAAGGCCAAGGCCTTTATTCAGCCAAGGCCTTTAGTTGCAGAGGATTTATGATGAGAAACCAGTAAAATGTTATTTGTATATGAAATGTGTCACTAGAGGGGGCAACAACTGGGGGCTCTGGCGGTGTAGCACGTTCATGGGAAGTTAAAAGAGCGGATATAGGGGCTTGATGTTGATTAGCATGAAGAGCTTATTATTTGTTGTCTAATCTCCGATTACTTGTGAAGGCAACACACTGTTTGAAACGGAAACACTGTGAAGTTTGTAAATGATTGGGGATTTAGACTTGGATTCAGAAGGCTGCACATGGTTCATTTGTCACTGCTAGACTGGTTGCAAAGAAGCAATGTGTGTCCTGATAGAGAGCTGTCAGTGGCTTTGCTTTTTAGCTTTAGTTTTTATTATTGAGATATGATGAATATTCAGAGAACCACTTTGGCTTCAGAAAAGGAATGTTAGGGGACCTAGGGGAGAAGCTAAAAAGCTCTGCTGGAGCATAATCAATCCTCGTGGCAGATTTATAATGAAACGCATTAACGCAATACATGTGTTTGCGTCTCGTTTTTTCTCCCTCTGTGATTTGTTTGGATTTTTCACTCAGTGGATTGTAGAGTCAAGTGTCATTTGATGTATAGCGGTAAAAGCATCAAACAGACCAATCTGTGCTCTGAAATCATCACCAGCCACTCCTCTTCCATTCTAGTCCATTTTAGTGCGCTCTTTCAACATCAATAATTTCTGACAATACATGGAGACACAATACAAGTGAGGAAGTCTTCAATGTGGATTCTCATTCTCACCATTTTTTTTCTGAATGGCTAGGTTGATATTTCATTTTGACAAAATGGCATTTGAAACATTTTGCACTTCTTATCCGTGAGTAAAAGTGGGCGGCACACACAAGTGTTACAGGTAGTTGTAGAGGAAAGGAGAAGATCAGAGATGTAGCGAGTTACTACATTTTGGAAAATTTCTTTTATTGAACTACTTAAATGGCTTTTATTATTTTATACTTTTATTCAGACTGCAAGGACACATTAAATTGTTCAAAAGTGACAATACATACATTTATGTTACAAAAGATTTCTATTTCAAATAAATGCTGTTCATTTAAACTTTATATTCATCAAAGAACCATGAAAAAAAAACTCCCACAAAAATATAAAGCAGCACAACTGTTTTCAACAATGATAATAAATGTTTCTTGAGCACCAAATTGGAATGAATTTTGAAGGATCATGTGACCCTGAAGACTGCAGTGATGATGCTTAAAATTCAGCTTTGCCAGCACAGGAATAAATTACAATTTAAAATATATTGAAAAAGAAAATAGTTCTACAACCATAATTCAGGGTCAATTCTTTAACCTTCAAATGGTCTTCTTTTCCTGTTTACAATTCTGGGCTTCGGGGTCTATATGACCCCAACATTTGATAGAGTAATTGTACAAAAAATATACATTTTTAATCATACAAATAATATATCTTTTTTTTTTTTGTTTACTTCTCATCTATTCATTAATGCTGTGTTTTTGGAGATATAAAATACTTTTGTATCCATATACCACACAGTTCCTCAACTACACCATTAGCTTTAGCATTATGCTCTAGTACTAGGCCTTCATTTCTGTGTAAAAGTTTTCAGATTTATGCCGGATTTTTTTTTTTTTTTTTACACATGAAGAATATATATATATATATATATATATATATATATATATATATATAAGAAGAGTACAGATGCAAAAGCCTCTAAATGCCATTTGAAATTTTCTTCTTTAATGATGATTTTTATCAAACTTGTATATTTAAGTTCAGTAATTTCACTTAAATAACAATTAATAGGTAATTATCATTGCCATTTAAGTGAAATCACGGAACTGAAATATACAAGCTTGATAAAAATTATCATTCTAGAAGAAAATTTCAAATGGCACTTAGAGGCTTTTGCATCTGAACTCTTCATATATATATATATATATATATATATAGAGAGAGATATTTTACCTTCAGAACAACCGAATCAAGCCCAGTTTTTTTGTTTGTGTATAGATAGATAATGTATGAAAAGTCACAAAATCTTATTCCACTGAGATGAAGGGAACCTTTTTTTTTTGTTAAGTAAAAGTCGATTGGGGTCATATAGACGCCATGACCCGACTGAGGGCTACAAACAAAACTTATAATCTTATACAAATTTGCTGACTTGATTTGTCTTGTTTTAATTGATCTTGGATGTTTTGCAGTAGAGTGCTATTAAATCTTACACTCTGCAACAGACTCTCACTGAATGAGGTTTTCTAAAGCAGAAGTGTCAGGAACAGGAGTCATAAAGGATTGATATAAGTGGTGATATCTTATAATGCTGCTTATGTGTTTGCATCCGCATAAAGAAGTTATGGGTGTTGGAGGTCTTAACAATAAAGTGACCAACACATCTAATGCCCGTTTCACACCTACTCCGTTTGCAATGCGTAACTGATCCATAGGCCTATAATTCCATGCATTACTTCTACATATTAAGTTGCTCAAGCAAGTGGTCAAATATTTAGCCATGTACTTGTATTAAAATCGCAAACATTTTAAAATGAAAACTTAAAATTGACAAAAACAGCCGACTCATGACTTCTCTTTTGCATTTAAATTTTACTACAATAAATCTTGCATGTCACAAAGAACTTGTTTTTCCACCTCCACGAATGAAACAAGTGTCGTTCATTATGTCATTGTTGAGGTAAATGGTAGTTTTCCTTGCTTAACCCTGGTCTTAAAGTAAAAATATGAAAAGTAGTATTTAATTAAATACATTCATGGTGTGATTACTACATTTTATTGAATTAAATGCATTTATGGTGAAACTACTACATTTTCAGGTCAATCTGTGTTCATTTTGACCACGAACCGTGCGCTGTCACTTTAATTCAGCGTTTGCAGCCCAGCAAAAATAAACAATCTCTGCACTGCTGTATACGCACCGCAACTGGAACGGATCAATGGACTGTATCCGCGTGCAGTGTGACAGCTCTAACCTGTTATTATGGGTACGGGGGAAAAAAATACACACTGCAAACGGAGTATGTGTGAAATGGACTTAAGAGAGTGTCTGATCCCCCACTTCTCATTCAAAGCTCAAAGAGATCAATGCAGAGCTCATGGTGAGGCTGCCTCTTTCAGTTTTGATCTTCATTTTCTGTTCTCTAACCTTTTAATTCATACCGCCATCTCTCTTTCTGTTCCCTCCATCTCTTTCTCCATCTAACCTTGTCTGGCTAATCTCCCTCTCTGGCTCCTTGACGGTAACCTTGCTGTTGGTTATGGCCCTCTCACTGGATGAAAACCACAAAACTGGAGCCCTTTAGCTTTATTGGTTTTGTTCTCTGGCTTCTGAATATTGATAGAGCGTTGGCCGTCCAGAATCTCATCCACTGACTTTTACACGTCTTATTTCTGTTTGCACTAGCTGCCTTTTTACCATTATATCACTCCCGTCTGAATCAGGTCAAAACGCTGTTCGTCTATGGTCTGCTGCTTTTCTGGTCCATTCTGTATTCCTTACTAGAACTTCAAAGCTATGTTTCGATCTCTTAAACCTTTGTCGGCCAAAAGCACAGAACGACATGCCTGCAATGTTACGTATGTATGTAAAATGTATAAATACAAGTTATTTAATATAAAATATAATCTATTATTAACATTTATACATGTATAAGGGACTTATTTATTTAGAATAATTTATTACACAATTTTGTGTTCTTAACTATACTGTACATTTGCAAATGAACAACTATTCTGAATGTTTTATTTTGTTTGTCAAAAGTGGATAATTTTTCATTGAAAGAACTCATTGATTTTCACAAAAGTAATTTACTTCTGAATCAATTTACACTGGTTGCACTCTTATAGAATAGAAATGGAAAATATACATTCTAGAAAATATACATCTGTAAATGTGTTTTTATTCATATTCTCTGTGAAGAGGTTCACTATGGTGCTTCACCCTCCTTTTTAACCTGCTAATTGGCCTTAAGGCAGGCTCTGGCACTCTGGAGAAGTGTAAAATTCACTATAACACTATAAATATTGTTTTATAGGTGTTAACTTCTACCAATTTGTTATTGGCTTCCTCATTGTTTATTAAGCGTCCCTATGAAGCAGTTCTCCTAACATCTCCCTTGCCTCGTGCTATCGGCCAAACACACTTGAACATGTTCACAAGTCAGCCCAGCATTGTGTCTGCTCGTATAAATCACATGTGGAGCTCTGACAGTTTTTTTCTTCTGACTTTGACTGCTGAAGCTTCTCTTGATCAGAGGAAAGGGAGAAATTTTGGTCATTATATTTTGGCTCACCACCATGCCTTGCCAGGCTTGTTTTGACAGAAGAAGCCTGGAAGCCTGTCCCCGTTTCACTGTGCATGTGCATGTTTGTTTTTTACATCTTACAGAACTGCATGTGCCTTCAGAACCTCGTATGACCTTTCTTGCTTGCATAACTTCAGAGCCAAATTAACACAAGGGACGCCTTCTAATTTGAATCCCTAAATTAAGCACTTACCTTGACCGTCCTTTCACCCGTTTTTTTGTTCACACTGTTCAGCTGCTCAAAGTTTGGCATTATTCTCCCAGCCGTAGTGAATTCCTCTCTTTTCTAGAGTACCACAGCCCGCTTGAAACGTTTGAGGTAGCTGTTAGCCAGAGCGGTATTCTATTAGCCGCACAAAGAGGTGCCTTGTGGGAACGGTAAAAGGGGAAGTGATTGTACAATAGCAGCGCCGGCCCCCATAATTTTCCATTTGAAAATAAATGGCCCTTGTGAGCTTTTGGAGGCCTTGCGATTTCAGTGTCTAGACTGAGCTTGCGTCCAATATTTTTATTAAAGGCAACCTAGAAGGGGAGTTGTTTCTTACTTCTGCTGCTAAATATGAAGGTGGAAAGTGTACTTCAGATGGTCTGATTAACACTAAGTGTACCAGTGTGGTCCAGATGAGACGGCTGGTGCGCTGAGCTCACATGGAAGTGACCTGAGGGAGGGGTAGAGATGTTTACACGAGTGCTTTTGATTCTAGATTTAGCACCACTTAAATCAAAATTGAATATTAATTTAGAGTATTAATTTGTTGTGGTTGTGTTTGTATCGCTTGTTAATTCCCTTAACAGTATGATCGTCTGAAGCATGAATAGATCTTACTTATGTTTCTATTTAGACATGATGATTTGATTGGAAATGTTTCTGTTTAACCACATTTTGAATAATTAAGATTTTTTAATGTTCCTTATCAGCATATTAGTAGAATTTCTGAAGGATCATGCGAAAGTGAAATGCCATCACAGTAATGCATTATATTTTACAATATATTCAAATAGAAATTTGATATTTATAATTGTAACAATATTTTACAGCAGTACTGTTTTTACTGTATTTTTGATCAAAAATGCAGCTTTGGTGAGCACACAGTTATTTATATATATATATATATATATATATATATATATATATATTCGGTCAAGTACTGTAATCGGATTGTTTAATACAGAATAAAAATGACAAACTGCTGTCTTTGGTGTAGCCTTTAGCTATGTGCATAAAAGACAAGAACAAGAAAACCTGAAAATAATTTCTATGGCTTTTGGATGCACACATTTGAAATATGACCTTTATGAAAGAGTGAGCAAAATGCATGGGGATTTCTTTTTTCTTCTGTTTACAGGGCTGCATCAGACACGTCGATGCTGGATGAGGAGTGTTTAACTCTAAATGACCCCAGGAATCCAGTCTCAGCTGGAGGGGAAAGCACACGAGGGACGTACCTTACTGTGCCGCCCAGCATGCAGAGGAGTATCCAGAAATACAGGGAGAACCATGATGCCTTCCTATGCCTGGTCTCACATGAGGCTCTGGGCAGCTTCAATCCCTGGGCAATAGCAGACAGGTTTGAATCTAATAATTTCTTTATTAATAACACATATCAATTAACACTAAAATGTGGAAAGAACTCAAATGAAAATGTAAGTAAATGGAAGTTTGTTTTTTTTCTTTTTCACACAAATTAAGATTACAGGGGCAGATTATTGATTAATAATTAGTTGCATAGCACGGTAGTATATTATAACCTCAAAACACCTTTTGCTATCGTGCATGGTTTCTAAACAATTTGACATATTTATGGCGTTCCTGACATCGTAAACTTACTCAGTAGCATGCCTAGCACATTATTGCACTTAGCTGCAATAAAAGAGCTAGAAGCAAGTTAAAATGGTATGGTTACTTCAGAAAATGATTTTTCTCACGTTTGCTTTTGTTAAAACAGTAGTTCACTTTAAAAAACCTTTTGCTGATAATTTACTCACCCCCATGTTATCCAAGATGTCCATGTCATTCATTCTTCAGTCGAAAAGAAATTAGGGTTTTTGATGAAAACATTCCAGGATTTTTCTCCATATAATGCACTTCAATGGGAACCAAATGGTTCAAGGTTTCAGTGCAAACTGCAAACTGTTCAAAGGGCTTTAAACCATTCCAGACGATGAATAAGGGTCTTATCAAGAGAAACGACCAGTCATTAAAAAAAACAAAAACAAAGTTTAAGTTTTATAAGCTCAAATGCTCACCTTGCTCTGTTCTGTGATGCGCGTTCGTGACTCTCCTGTTCGAACTCGTTTATCAAAATGAACGATTTTTTTTTTCGAGTCATTTGGTTCATTCAACGAACAAAATGAACGAATTGACTCAGAAAAAAGATTCGCTCATTTTGACGAACGAGTTCGAGCAGGAGAGTCACGAACGTGCATCACAGAACAGAGCAAGTCGAGCGTTTGAGCTTATGAAACTTAAACTTTGTTTTTTTTTTTTTTTTTAAATGAGCGATCGTTTCACTTGATAAGACCCTTATTCATCGTCTGGAATCGTTTAAAGCCCTTAAAACAGTTTGCAGTTTGCTCTGAAACTATCTTTTGGACCTTGAACCGTTTGGTTCCCAGTAAAGTGCATTATATGGAGTAAAATCCTGGAATGTTTTCATCAAAAACCTTAATTTCTTTTCGACTGAAGAAAGAAAGACATGGACATCTTGAATGGCATGGGGGTGAGTAAATTATCGGCAAAAGTTTTTTTTTAAAGTGAACTACTCCTTTAAAGGAACACTCCGACTTTTTGGGACTTTAGCCTATTCACCTTACCCCCCAGAGTTAGATAAGTCCATACATACCTTTTTCATCTCCGTGCGTGCTATAAGTCTGTTTGACGCACCCACCGCTAGCCTAGCTTAGCACAAAGACTCGATGTGACTGGTTGCAGCTTTCATACTGATCCAAATGAGTGGCAAAATAACGCAAACGTTTTCCTATTTACATGTTGTGATTTGTATAGTCACATAATGTACAAATAACAAAGTCAAATGAGACACAGACATCTTTTAACCGTATAAAACCTGGGAACTATTCTCTGAAGGCGAAGCACTGCTACTTTGACGGCGTAATAACCGCATCACCTGAGACACGCTGTGGTGAGGAGCGGAGAGTTCGCTCGGTGTTTGGGTAATAGAGTCAGCAATTTATAAATAGTAAAAGCGTAGTTTAGAGTCATGGGTTTTCGCTCTATTGTAAATAGCTGCGACTGTAAACAGGGGAGGTAACCATGTTTCACAGAATTCCAACTAAAAACGCTGACTGGATGAAGAAATGGCTAACTTACTCTGGATATTTATCCAAACACACCTAAGATTATCAAGGGACATTATGTTTGCTCGGTACATTTCAATGAGGACGACTATTTTGAAAAAATGGAATTTGCCACACGGACCATAATGTGCTGAAGGATACGGCCATCCCATCGATAGCACAGACAGGACAAGTGGATCACCTGCGGCTGAGGTAAGTGTTCCGTTATGTTTTTAGATGACCTACTGTAACAGTGCCATTAGCCAGATCTAATGTAACGTTAGTGACACTATTATATGATTAGGGTATGAATATGTTTTTATCTTGATGTGGTGCGGACGCGCTTGGGAAAAAAAAACGAGCGCGTTCACCGCGTTGAACTTGCACCCTGCGCGCGGCGCGCCTATAGCCTAAATTTGAAATAACCATGGAAATAACGAACTTGAGCGTGCAAAAGGGTACGATAGGCTGTGAGTTCATTGTGCAAAAACAATTTGTGCTATTACTTTCCCCTTATTCTATCCTATAGTAATGCAATACTGTATATTATATAGGCTACTGTTGAATACATTTGGTTCAGCTAATAAATTGCATTTAAAATATATTGATTCCTGTAATAATAATTATTTATTCATGTGATATTTATAAATCTGGGTGCGTTTTTGGTTGGAAATCAATGAAACATGGTACTGTATTACCTGGTCTCCCCTGTTTATTGTCACAGCTCATACAATAAAGCAAACACCCATGATAAACTATGCTTTTCTATCTAACGTTAGTAATTGCTGACTCTTTATTCCAACGCTGAGCGAAGCGAACTCTCTGCTCCTCGTCACGGTGCGTCTCAGGTGATTATCACTCTGCCCAAGTAGCAGTGCTTCCCCTTCAGAAGTATAGTATTTATTCGGTCAAAAGATGTCTGTGTCTCATATGGCCTTGATATTTGCACACTCTGTGACTATACAAACCACAACATGTAAATAGGAAAACGTTTGCGTTATTTTGTCACTCATTTGGATTAGTATGAAAGCTGCAACCATTCACATCCAGTCTTTGTGCTAAGCTAGGCTAGCGGTGGGTGCGTCAAACAGACTTATAGCACGCACGGAGATAAAAAAGGTATGTATGGACTTATCTAACTCTGGGGGGTAAGGTGAATAGGCTAAAGTCCCAAAAAGTCGGAGTGTTCCTTTAACACTATGGAATACTGGTTACTGGACATTTCATGTTTTAGTGTTGTGAAATCTGCTGCAAGAAATTAAATATTTTTCAGAAATTACACCACAGGCAGGTTTTTCAATGAGTCTGGGTTGGAAAGGAATCTTGCATTTGCCATTATCTGAATTTCAATGCGGTGACTTCAGGAAACAAGCTGAAGTGTGCATGTGTCCCATAGACATATAACCTAAATTAGCTCTTAATCATTGCACTGATATCTGCTACTTCCTATCATATTTTGTTTGTGCTTAAGACATGTTCCTGGATGTATAAACAGTAAAAGCTCAGCTCTTTTATATGCACTCAGTCAGATGAACAGCAGATTAATCATAAGCCTCAGTGTGTTTCCCACAGTGACACCGCTAGTAGGAGTTGAGATTGTTTGCAGCCTCTCGGCTATAATGATCCTCGCACACCATGATATTTTAAATGTAAATATTAGCTCTGTTTTTTGATGGGTGCTAATAGAGCGTGCTCCTGTGCAAACGAGCGTCTTTGTTGTTCCACTAGTGCTCCTGCACACCCACCTCAACATTAGCATACTTAACAGAATTTTTAAGTTGGTGCAATGCGGTGGATATTTATCAAGTCCTTCTAGTCTACAGAGAGCACACTTTTAACAGTGGTGGGAAGAGGAAGAAAAAAAACAGAATCTTATCCTAGAGCTGAGGTGTCATTTGTCAGCCATGGGCTGTGTGGGTGGCGAGAAGAATTGTTGGGAAAATAATTTAAGGAAGCAAGAAAGTGAGGAATCAAAGTGAAAATATTTCACTTGAAAAAAAAGCTATTGCATGGATACAATATGAAATTGAGGGTCTATTTTTTATTTTTATTTTTTGCAGAGGTCAGTGTTGCACCGTAGAGACTCTGAATGGTTATTATTCTAGAGAAATAGAGAAGATGTGAAATGTCACGGCAATTAGTGCTGCTGCTGGGAATGGGTGCGGGCACTTGTCAGTCTGCAGTGCATTGTGGGTAATAAGAGCCTTGAAGGCAGTCAAGGCCTTGAGTGAGCACAGACTGACTGGACTCTGGTTAGCTCTGCTCTTTATGCCAAGAAGTATTTGCCTCAAAGGAGGAATTTAGATGATCTTATCACTGTCCTAAAGACATAGACAGAAGGATTTTGTTATTTTGTTTCTGACACACTCTAAGAAAGGTTGAAGGCTGAAATGCATCCATTTTTTTGTACTGGATCAAGTGCCTTGGACTCTTTTCTAAAAGTATGGAAAGAAGTAACCATTTTTTTTTTACGTTGGGAGATCACAAAACAGTTTTATTGTATTATTAGACAAGTATTGTATTTATTAATATTTCTAATTTTAATATCTTTTTATTTTTAGATTTCATTTTTCTTTTTTGCAATTTTATGTGCTTTTGTCATGTTTATTAGTTGTTGTTGTTATTATTAATAATACTTAATTATCTAATTTAATTACAATATTTCTATGTCTTAAAAGTCACGATGAAACCGAAGTAGTGACATATCTTTTCCTAATTCCTATGTATTGTGATGTACTTCTGAGTGAAACGGATTTTCAAAAAGTAAAATTGTGGGGCAGGGACTTGGATCTATGCTTCAGTTGTTGATTGGATTTTGAGATATGGCAAATTAAATGATTGTAGAAGTTTGGATACCTCAACCGAGACGAGTCGTTTTTTACCTGAAGGTCCAGTTTAGTCAAAACATTGAGGTCAAACAAATATGCACAAATTAATAGTTCACAATAAGATTTATAACACACGTTTATACAATAGTAGATCAATAACAACACTGATGCTGAAAAATATGTTCATTCTGAATTAGGCAGTTATAATAACTAAGATTAAAGGGGAAGTACGTACTATTTGTTATGTTAAAATACATTATCTTAATCTTGTTTATTGTTTATTGACTACTATTAGTATCACATTAATTGGTTTATATCCCCCGAGAGTATAAACACCGAGCCCAGAGGCACCATTAAAACATTGAGCGTTCTGCTTAGATCTTTCAATCTCTTTGTATCTTAACCTACTGCATCCACCTTATTCTGCTCTTAATGTGCGCTGCCATGACGACGACTCCGGTTTGAATCTGGTCTATTTGCATTTGCCATGTGTTTCAGATTGTGTCACCCCCCACATAGCTAAACTAAATAAAATAAAAAAACATTCATCAAATGTAATCTTATCATTTTTTTTATTATTATTTATTTAATCACAGATAAAAACAAAAAAATTTTTTTTTTTAATTTCTTCTTAACTTCTAAAAAGGATTGCTGATGCATGACTGCACGATCTCCCTAATCCAGCAATATATGAACATCCGACAGTTTCTATTACCCCCGACTGCTGCAGAATAACCCAAGCAATAAGCTTAGGCTGGTTAGCCCTTTGACTCCTGTCTACCTCTGCTTTCAAAGATGCATAGTCTATATATTTCTCAGACCTGTGATGAGAGTAGGCTAAATTATACGGCGAGTTTCCATTTCAAGTCCATTTTGCGCCTCCGTCATGATGATCTATTTTCTACTATGTTTACTTCTTATTTATTAAAACCCAGCAATTGGTTGATGAAACATTGATTGAAATTAAGATATAATTAATAAAAAACGAAATTCACTTTAAAGAAAGGCTTTGTGGTTTGCCTTTAAAGTCGCTCTCAGAGCAGTCATGTCCGTAATGGAGAACTGTCACGTCTGTAACATTTTTTTTTCTCATAAATGCGAACACGAAAAATAAAATAAAAAGAATATTTTATGTTCTGTGGATGCCGACCCTTCTTCATCCAGTTAGTAGGCTATTACTTTTGTTTTGTGCAGTGTAATTCATAGAATCACTAAAAAAAAATTGCCACCTAAAAGTTAAATATTTGTTGTGTTATGTGTATTTCGCTCATATTAAATATAAAATGCATGTGTAGACTGATATTTTTCTAAAGTCATGCCATAAGAAAAGACATTCAGCTTACAGGTTACAGAAGAACAAGCCAAAATTCACTGCATTTAGATCTTTAAAAGACCAAACAGGTCATGAACACGCCAAAGCAAACTAGGTATTGCGATGCAACGTCTTACAATGGACTTTGATGTGTACAGATTTTAGACAGCCTCAAACAGAGTGTTAACCCGCTCAGCTGCTTACTCATGACACATAGCAATACAGCAAAAAATATTCTTAATATCTGGGATCTTTCATTGAAAGTAGCCTAGTTTTACCCATTGTGACATGCCTTCACGTGGCACCCGTAAGAGCTGTGTTTGTGATGTTTGTGTTGGGGAGGCCTTGGCGTGGGAAGGGGCTGTTTACTGGATTTTTGGGATTCGGCTTGGTGCTACTAGTGTCGCAGAAACTACAAAATTTGAGTGACCTATCCCTTTAAAGTAAACTGAGATGCAAGCGCTATGAGATTGTAACTCTCTTTTCCCTTGTTTCCCTCAGTCTGGCGGATGAGCTACTGGCCGAGGCACTGGCTGATGTGGCTGCAGAGTTCCAGGATGTTTGTGAAGAGTATGCGGAAGCTGTTTTCACGTCAGAGTTCCTCCAGCCTGTGCAGTCTCCCACTACATCCGTGTCATAGAAGCTTCCATAAACAACTTACAAGCAATGACATTTTAATGATTTTGTAATTGAAAATTGTAATATCCAGGTTTATATATTATATTTTTTCCATGAATTATGATTCAATGCTTTAAATATAGTACTTACCGGTTAGAGCTCATTATTTACTCAGACCGGCATTTTTTGCTGTAATGCGAAACCTTAGTGGGCGGTCTGACTTCTAAATGCAAACAGATGCTTTTTTTGCACACACGGCTAACAAATGTCACATCAATGTGTCATGCAACCTTTGTGCATTAGTCAATGCAGTAGTTAGTGGCTATTCAGCATAGCGAAAAGCTTTAAAAAAAACTCTACATTATTAATGCATTGGGAATTATACGATTTACACGGTTATGCATAAATACCTCACACTAGAGGATCACTCACTTCCTCTTGAATAAGCATTATTAGAGGCATTAATGCGATCCGCATCAGAACACAAACTTGTTGCTTTGTGAACTGATTTCACACACGCTAAAGCATATGTTTTGTTCATCTATGCTAATTATCTTACCCCTGTTGGCTGTGATCCCTAGTGTGATTTAATAGGTGAGGTATTTAGAGAATGTGTATCGTTTATGTGTCAAGGCGTGAGGGGAGAATGACCTCCAGTTGACTCCAGATGTTGGGCAGGTACAGTATGCTGGGAATGTCACCGGACAGGACACATAGTTACAAACATTTTGTCAATAGGGACCGTGTGCAGAAATGATACACGCCTACAGCTCTTAAATAACCAAGGCTATATAAATCAGAAAGTGTGTAGTTTTGTCACCTAAAATGAGGGTCTGTGTCTTTGTGTGGTTTTAAAAGTATCGGTTGTCCTTTTACGGTTTAATTCTAATGTAGTGAGCAGATTTTAGGGAACGTTTCTTAACCTGTCAAGCTGCAGTTTAAACCCCCCAGATGTGAGTCACAGGTTTCTTCCATTTCTGTTCAGCAACCTACTTAATTGGCAAAAGCAAATAGCACAACATAACTGCATTTGCCTGTAAATTCTAGGCTTTGTGCCATGAATTATTATGATGCTGTGACTACAGGGAAATAGTCAGCAGTTTGGCATGAACTTGTTCTTGGTTGTGTGTTTTTATTGCTTGTGAAAGACAACTGTTGAATTGTATTGTATTTATAATCACGATTTAATTTATGTTGGAAATATAGGTTCCTTTCAAGCTTCTCCCTGGCCTTGTACCCTGGGTGGAATTGCTTTTGAAAGAAAAAGTGGAAATTAATTGAATTATAGTTTTTTTTCGGCGTAATCAGTGTTATCTATCTTTCTGCTTGTTGGGTCTGCAGGCTATTTCTCTTCTGCTAATTTTACCAGAGAAACTCGTCAATGTATTTTTTGTCATTGGGGTTTCCTGCCTGCTGCAAATAGGCCAAGTCCTTTTGCTTTGCATTGGCTTTGCCTAGAATTGAAAAACTCCAGACTTCACCTCTATCAATAGTCATTTAGAGCTACTCCAGAGCAGGTCCCTGATTTGCAGCAATGATATTAGACTAGGATGAGCTGGGGTTATTTTATATACATGGCTACACAAAACACTCTTTTCATACAGACAATGAGCTGTTGAACATGTTCATGGAAAATGGACCACACTTGGCCTTGGTTTTTTCATTCAATTACTGTTTGACAGCTAGCACAAGACTCATATTTTATAGCCATTACACCTTAACATTAATCAGACGATCTGATGATAGATGTACTGTGACCGAGGTGGTTATTTAAAGGCCTGAGGAATCGCAACATCATGATTTATGAACAAGCTAACATTTTGCACAGTCATCTTACTATAGGACAACAGAGATATTAGTGCCATTGGCAGGGTGAAGATATTTACTGCTGTTTTCTACTGCACACTCCCTTTTGCACTTATGATTTCACAATCCATTTACTCAGTTTGCTGGCAGGCATGGACAGCACCTGTGGTCCCTCAGCTATGCAACTGTTTGTATCGGCTGAGTGAAAGTTCTACTGTAGGCCAAATTTTGAAGCACTTAGGGGATTTTTAAGGTAACTCCCTGTCAATGTTGCAAGGCCCTTGTTGAGAGTTTCCCTGTGGTTTCGTTTTACAACAATTTTAACAATGATCTCAGAGGAGTTTTGAGCCATTCAATTGTTATGACAGATTCTGTCATCTTACTCACTTGCAGATGCTAAAAACAACAACCTGCAACAACATACACAACTTCTAACTAAATTTTTTAACACATACATAACTAAGTGTAATAAACTGTATATTCAGCAAAAAGTTTTTTCTCAGATTTTTTGCCCCCGAACCCCCCTAACAATATAATTTATGGGACCTGGCACCTGGGTATTTAGAAAACCATATGAGGGGTCCTGATATGCAAGAATACTACTGATTCTATGTTTTCTATTGTATTCAGTATAGCTACTCTTTTCTATAGTCTTGCATATTGAATACTAATGCAAGACAAGTAGTCTTACATGTCACTGTTTATAACACACAGAGCATTCATCCTTTGCTGGGATGCTTAAAAAAATATTGGGGGCATAAATTAAGAGTATACCCACTTCTACATCCACTACATCACTGTCCTTAAGGATGCGCTAGACTAATATTATTATTTTTTTTTATCTAAATACGTACATGAATAAATAACTACCTAATATATGAAGGCGGTTGGTCTGAAGCCTGCATTAATGCGCTTGGCGGTTTCCAAGTGGACTGCAGTTCGCGCGGATCCACTGGAGGCAGTCGAACATCACACCTCGAACTCAACAGGAGGAGAGGAGGGCAACAGCAAAGTCTGCACACATGCAAACAGCCCCAACTCCGCGTTTACTTCAACAAAAGGATTTCTCTCAGCGTTAATGGATACTCTCACCTTCACATGTCATTTCCACTGCATCTTAAAACATGAGACGCGCATAGACTTTAAATCGCTTGTTCCGCGCGCAGACAAGGACAGAGGGAAGAGACGTGCGTACTGTCCAAACTAACTGCAAAGACGCAGGATGGCTAAGGAGACCAGAGGGAAAGGTGAGAGATGTCTGTGTGTTTCATGTGTGTGATGTGACATCTACGGGATTGACGTGCAGCTGAGGTATTAAAGCAGAAAGAGTGGACAGTCAGTTTGCTCTCTTCACTTTCCGCGTCAATCTCTGTTGGAATGCGTGAGATGATCGAGGGTTGTGTCTCAAAATCTTGTGAGCTCCTGCCTACCTAGACAGCGTTTTTTTTGGGCGTCATTGGCTCATTCCACTGCTTATGGTTTTGAGAACCAGTCCAAACGTTGGCTTTTTCCTATTTTCCTATTTAGCATGTTCTCTCAACAAATTTGCCTTTTTCTGAAATGTAGAATATTTGTAGGGGGTTGCCATCCATATCTAATCCAGGGACCCTTACCCAGACTTTCAGGCAATCCAGGGAGCCCTAATACGATATAGATTATATATAGGTTTTATATGTAACACTGAATAATAACTTTTAGAAAACGATTTATATTTTCACGACTGATATAACCCTACTAATATCACTGTTCTAATTAGGTTTTGGTTGCTCTTTTCCATAATAATAACAACGCCATAAATTATTAAATAACATTCATTTACATATTATTATTAGCAATAGGCTAATAGAGTTGTCATTATATTGATAAAGAATTAAGTTAAGCTTAAAATGCTGTTTTTTTCTGACTTGAAAATGAATAGCTTTAAAATGAACTTTTTATTCAAGCAAAAGTTATTTACCTGTGAGCAACACTGTTTCATGTTAAAGACACAGAGGTGTTATTATGTTACAACAAGACATACTGACTTATCAGTAGATCTGATATTAAAGGGGACACGTTATGCCCCTTTTTACAAGATGTAATATAAGTCTCAGGTTCCCCGAATGTGTCTGTGAATTCATTTTTGAGTGGAAGGAAAAATATGCTGTTGTTCTGCATGTATCTTTAAATGCAAATAAGATGTTGCTCCCACCCCACTTTCCAGAAGAGGAAGGATTACAGATTGCTAGTCTGCCAAAAACTAAAACATATGTTTTGTTTTGATTATATCTATTGCGGTCACGACCATCACGCTCACGTGACATTGCAGTTCTTCATAATAGTTTATTGTCTGCATGCATTTTAAAGCTATATAAGTCTAAACTTCTGATATATGGTTTTATAAACGCACATATCTGAAGCACAGTGTGCTCTAGAGTATTAAACTAAGTTCTCTTTCACATCTTATTGCGCTTAAACTTTCAAATACATTGAAGGTTTTGTCAAAAACATACAAAGAACTATGTCTGTAAATGTAAATAGCAAGTAAAGAAATCCCATGTGTATATTAGATCTGTGTATTAAAGTAAAAGGAGCGTACCGGTAATATAAAGTATAAAGTAAATATGAATCAAACAACAAAAGAAAAACAGAAAATAACTCACTGCTGCTCTTAATTGAACAACTTTAGTAACTATAATTAAAAAAAAACATTTCTTTCTTGAATGATACTGTTAAATGCTCTTGCGAGGAGATTAACGCTCAGGGCGGGGTCTATGCTTTAACAAACATCAAGTTTCTTTGTTTTGTATTTCAGTTTACAGACCCCTGCAGTATCTTTATGGATCCCCAGTAGATAGAGCAAATAATATATTTAGGTTATGAATAGTGTCGTAAAATAGTGTTATGAACTTACAAGCAATAGGCTTACAAGGAAATGTGTCTCCAGACTTTTTTTTTTTTTAATTTTTCACTTTTTTTTTTCTTCAGGTTTCTTGACAATATAGTGTGATTAATAATTCTATCTATAAATCTCATCTGAATGTTTGTTTCTTCCAGACGTTGGTAGAATATGACTGGACGTTTGATCAATCTTTGACATTATAAGAGCCCAGCTGGACAGTGATGATCCATATTTCCCTACACCAATATGCTTTAATCAGGGTCATTTAAAAAAACACTGTTGCACTGAACTTCTCAACATACACATCCAATGGCAGCACATTCTGTCCAGCATGTCAGAGCAATTATTGATCTGGAAGAAACTTACCCTTTGCATTTTATGATTGTAAATGTCAGGTCATGTGGTGCTTTGCATTTCTATAAGTTTATTGATTATGTTATTCACATTGACTGCTGAGGTATATGCAAGCAGAGATTTGTTTTGAGGAATCTAATAATTGTATTGTTTATAAATACTTATTTTTTCCCCCAAAGCAACCTAGCTTAAATGGATAGTTCACTTTGAATTGAATTTTTGGTATGTTTTAGCTTACCTCACTTTGAATTGAATTTTTGGTATGTTTTAGCTTACCTCAAAGGCATCCAAGATGTAGGTGTCTTTGTTTCGGCAGTAGTTTCAATTTTGATATTTTTAGGTCAAACCATTCTTGTCTGTCAGTCATATAATGGAGGTATATGGTCACCACCTCAAATAGCATACACAGAGAAGTCCAAATTAAACATGACTTAATGACTCGTAAATGTACACAATGATGGCCTAAGACATGAAACGAGCTGTTTGTGTGAGAAAACGAACAGTATTTGTGAGTATTTGTAATACGAACAGTATTATGTAGATCATTGATCAGTCTCTACTGATCAGGAAACCAGTGGAGAGAACGTCAGTAGCCTCGAGTCCTGTCACTCGTAGCATGATGTCAAGCTCATAGCATGTGTCATATGTTTTTTTTGTATTTTTTTTTTTTTTTTTTTTTTTTATTGAATCTCTGAGATATTGATGTGACAGCCTGCCATCCATGTTGTATTTCATTTAAGTAGAAGAGTTTCCATTTTAAGTTGGATAGCGGGAATGACTAGACTGCTAATAAGCTGCCATAAGCATTTTATTACTCCTCGGGCATGTTTCTAAATCAGCCAAGAAGTTCTCCTCTCTCTGTCATATAGGTAGTCAAGTTATATTTGGTTTTGTAAATGGGGATGTTATTTTACAGATTCCTTTGGTTTGGTTACAAAATAATGTATCACAATGTTTCAAGATTCTAGTTACTGAATCAGTGTTGTTGGCAGTGACGGCTGGTGCAAGTCGACTACATCTTTGCCAATGCCATTGCATCAAAGTGCTCACTGTATTTGAACAAGCAGAAATTCCTCACTGGAGTAAAATTAGTTATTTTACATTTGTCAGAACTGGTAGCCAATCAGCAAACACTTGGCACTATTTGGTTGGCTTCATAAATAGCAAGGATTCTTCATGGCATGCCTTAAAGGGTTAGTTATTTCACCCAAAAATGAAAATGATGTCATTAATGACTCTCACCCTCATGTCGTTCCAAGCCCGTAAGACCTCCATTTTCTCCGTTTTCTGTCCCTCTATTGAAAATGTATGTACGGTATACGGTCACTAACCCACTGATGTCACATGGACTACGTTGATGATGTCTTTATTTCATACATTTTCAATGGAGGGAGAACGTTTGGAGGTTGGACCTTTTCCAACATTATTCCGTACCGTTATATATTTTATAGTTGATGCTCTTTCACTATCAGCCAGGATACAGACCACAAATAAATTATTAGCAATAGCATTTTATTCTATTATTTAAAAATAACAGTGATATTCCCTCAGCAAAAGAGCCCCAGTATGCATCAAAAGCGGTTTCAGTGAGTCAAACCATCATGTCATGTTTGTCTTTAAGTCTAGCTCTGCATGATCTCAAAGCTTCAAAAGGGTTCGATTTCCCTCTGTACAAAATTCATTTCAGTGTGTGCACAAACCATCCAACCATCCAACCATGTTGCCTTTCTTGGAAAAAGAGATCTAAGAACTCATCGCTACTAGGAATTCAGGTCTCGAATATAACCGGTAGATGTTTCTTCACATTGTTTCTTGAGTAAAGCTTTAATGTGATGTTGCATCATATGGGGGTCATAGTGCTCCAGTGATAGTGTATATATCATCGTGACCACTCAGGAAGTGACCTTTTAGTGGCAGATAAGCAAGTAGTTTTTCTGTGTCTGTTCTCAAAAATTAATTTGGCTTGACTTTGGTTGACAATAAAAACAGGGAATACTGATTGTATAGCACCAAGATTGAAAGGCAAAGTTGGTTTGTTTTTGCCAAACCAATTATCAAGCACCTCAGTCTGAGTTTTTCTGTGGCGTCTTGTGATGTACATTCAAATGAGAAACATTTTGCTTCCATTTGTTTTTTTCCCCCATTTTGTTTCCCGTTGAACCCGCTTTTATATTGGGTTTTTGGTTATTGAAGCATTGTGACACTATATCTGTGTAATGGCATTTCAGTCAATAGCAGTTTCTAGATCTTTGGCTTTCAGACCACGAGACCCAAATGATCTAGTATTATCTCTCAGCAAACAGCATGTACTGCAGTTTCACGTTTATTTTGTTTGTCTTGTTTTTTTTTTTTTTGTCACTGAGAAAATGAAATTCTATTTTTATCCACACCCAAAAATTCAACACTTGCTGGGCCCACGCAGTATAGTGCGAAATGACTGTTATTCCCGTTAAATACATCAAGGGCGTTTATACTTGATGAAAACTGGTGAATTTATGTAACCGTGAAAAGCATAACAGATCATCCAGGATCTTGTAGATTAGTGGATACAATTTTATTAAAATTTTAGTTTATATCTCTCTAATATCCTTTACTGTTCAGATTTTTTAGATGCAGCTCTTAGCAAGGGGCTGATATAGGGTTGTCATTCTGTACTACATTCTACTATATGCTTTACTATACTTTGCTACAATTACTAAAATACACTTAGCTCACAAGACGATGCATGATATTGGGTTCCCGAGAATGAGACGAGACAGACATTATTTTAACACTATTTTTAATAAATCTTCAATGATGAAATATATGACTGGAAAAATAGTCTTTTAATTGACTGAAAGTCACAAAATACAAAACTATGCAGGACATGTACATTTGGAATATTTTTAATCATCTTTTAATGAATAACCAGATTCTACTTTCTGATTATCAATCATCAAATGCAGTTATAGACAGAACAATATAATGCAACAAACTACTCAAAATAAAAATGTCACCTTGATGAGAAATATCGTTAAGTTTTAATATCACGAGAACTCGGGACATCCCAAACAACTACATTCAACTACCACCAATATAGAGCTCGACCGATAAAGGATTTTGAAGGCCGATACCGATAAATATTTTTTTGGTTTTAAAATCCGATATTCCGATATTTAAAAATTATATTTTTTTTTTCCAGAAACACGCAACAAAACATTAACATATTTCCCTAACATAGTTATTTGTAGTTATTTATGAGTTTTAACTAAAATAATATGATAAAGCATTTTAAAAAGAAACTTGTTTCTTTTATTGTCACAACAGAACAGAGGAACATCAATATATATTAAAGTTCTGATAAATAAAATAATAATTAGTCCCATTGCCTTATAAGCTACCTTATAATTACAATGTCAGCTTGCTTATCCCTTTACCTGCACTTTTTAAATTCTTTCCATCAAGCTACATCAAACCATTTTCAATCATCAGTTGCTGCCTGGCTCCTAATACCTACAATTTAGAGATTCTAAATCCATTACAGAACGACAATCTGCAACGCAAACTTGGCGTCGTTGGATTTCACACGTGTAAAAGAAAAGCGAACATTTATGCACAAGATACGTTTGATACTTTTTCTATGTTCAGTCCTCGTGAACTAACTTACATTTTACAATGCAGGGACTGTAACTACAGATATGCTAGTTATAAATACAGTAATCATTACTTTATTTAGGCAGAAAAAGTTCATTGTGGTTTCCAAGCTCATTAATATTAACGTTAGCGGTCTTCCACTGATGATAGTGGCATTAGCTATAGCTTTGTGGTTTGCTAGTCTATTGATGAGCCATAATTTAGCAATAGATATCATCATACTGCAAATAGTATAACATACATTTTCAATATAACAGGCCAAGGAGAGATGATTGAAATGTGTTTCGTCCCTTTTTATTTTATTTTTGAAATATTCATTTATCGGCCATTAAAACTGCCGATACCGATATTTTGGAAAATGCCTAATATCGGCCGGCCGATAAATCAGTCTGGCTCTAAGATGGCTGTAAAAATGAATCTGTATCATTTATCCTTTTGATCTTTCATTAAAACATTATTAGATAAATGTTTTCCCCCCAAAACATCATGGTCACAATTATTGGCACCCCAAGAATTTTCTCCTGGGCTGAATATATCCGGAATGCAGCACGGTCTCAGAGTGCTGATGCAACTACTACAAAGTTGTTATCTTGGTGAGTGACAAAGATTAGGACCAACATGTTTTGGAGAAAAGCATGTATTTCATAATGTGATCCCCCTAGCTCCCCTTCAGCGAAAGGTTAGATTTTTGGCATGGTGTGCACGTTCTCTTCATTGGAAGTTGTGAAACTGTGGCATTGGCAAGTGATGGCAGGTTTGTCTTGGGTGTGTCAGTCAAAAGATTCTAGGCCTTCTGGAACATGTGTATCAACAAGTAGAAACCTCAAACCTGCCTGATATCTGCAAAAATTGTTTCCCTTGCTGAAATGAGAAAAACAAAATCCCATTTTTCTAATAAAACGCAGCGCTTAGGTACCTGATACCTCATTATTAGCGCAACAGTTTAGGGCAGATTCAAATTTCCTTCATAGTAATTGTGTTCTAGCGAACGTGCACAATGATTAGGTTGAGCACGGTACTAAAAATAGCCTTGCACGAGAGGCAGTGACAGACTCACTGCTACCCTGTGGTCCTGTGAGAAAAAGAGAGTGACAGCCTTTCATGATCGTCTATAGTACTGCAGTCTGGCTTTTGTGTGTTTACTGGCAATTTAGGTCTCTATTTTTTCATTGTTGTGTTGATGCAATGATTTTATAAGATGTGAGACGACTAGTTTACTGTAGATTGGATTCATTAACCAGGGGCTATAGGTTTAAAATGAGATAGAACTATATATCATAATTTAACTATAGATGTTGTAACTAACATCTATAGTTGATGTTCTATAGAGTTTGGATGTAGTAGACAGATGGTTCTTCTAAAACATCTGCTTTAAAGCTGCAGTCTGTAGCTTTTTGGGGGTTAAAAATGATCCAATATACATATTTGAGAAAATACATTACCAGCCAGTGTATCTGCTTGCCTTAGTTAGCTCGATCCAAAACGGTAAGTTTGTAAAAATGTTTTTAATTCCAGTGGTACTAGTGGATTTCCGTGGGAGATTCGAGCAGGTCTTTGCGTCATTACGTCACACCTGTACACATAAAGAAGGAGTCTCGGCTAGTATAAACTATATTGCGTGAGGATGCTGGAGGTGGAGATTTATAGCCTTTTCTCACAGAACTTGATATAATTCAAATTATAAATTTGAGGGCGGATCCAGAAAGGTTCAAACGACAATCACCAGTGACAACAGATTCGCCTGCTGTAAAATGCAAAAGGCTTTGTTCGGACTTCGGAGTGGCAACAGAAAAAAATAGACTGCAACCGGACCCATGACAAAACAAGGATACATATCGAAAGGACATTACATGTAGTCACACAATGCTCGCTTACATTGTTAACATTAACAATTTGAGAGCAAAGTATAATTTGTATGGTTTTGTGTGATATGATAACTTATAAGCGATTGTTGGATTTAATCAGCACAATTTGCTGCAATGTCAGAACCAGAACAAAAGTGGATGTTTCTTACTAGTTCAGATGACATTTTCCGGTGAAAATTATGTTGGTCCTACTTGCGAATAATCTGTCATTCTGAATGCCAGTATCCACACCGGAGTTGTGACTGACACTGCCTCACAATCTCCTCAAACATTGTGTCCATCCATGCTGTGCCGTGTCGAGGGTGTTGAAGTACAACTCACGTAAAGTTAATAATTCTGCGAATGACTGCAATTGCAGATTTTGAACAGAGATGGCGACATAGAGGGAAAATGCCGGACTGCAGCTTTAATAAAATGAAAGAAATAAATCTCTTTTAGAGCCAGACCGATATATCGGCAGACTGATATTATCGGCCGATATTAGGCATTTTCCAAACTATCGGTATCGGCAGTTATAATGGCAGATAAATGAGTATTTCAAAAATAACATAAAAACGGACGAAACATGCTTGAACCATGTCATGAGTGTTGGAGTTGTATAGTTTGTCCACCAGAGGGCACTCTACACCGTTCCTGTTGGCAACACTCGCTGAGTTGGTCACGATACATACATTGCTTGAATAACAATTCAAAGAACATCCCCATCAGTTCTCTTAACTCAAATAAACATGACAAAATTTGTGACTATCATGTCCAGTTTCAAATAAATAAATGAAATATCGGCCGATATATCGGAATATCGGATTTTAAAACCCAAAAATATTTGTATCGGTATCGGCCTTCAAAATCCGTTATCTGTCGGGCTCTAATCTATTTTTCATTTAATTCATTATCAAACAGTGTTGCTTTTGGGAGCGGATTGTAATAGCATGTTTTTTTTTTTATTAAAGTAGGATTAAATGGGAAAAGATAAGAAAGAAAATTTCAAGTTTTCTTTAAAAAAAATTAAAGTCTTATTCATGTACAAATAACAAGTTTGAGTGGAATTTTTTTTTCTCCATATATGACTCAAGTAAACAAAGCATTTTTTTTTTTTTTTAATTTTGGGGTCCAATTGTGATATTGCTCCGGAAAAGCGCTATTGTAAATTATTGGTTTATTTTTGGATTAGTGTTGTATACTTATTCTTTATAATTTAAAAAAAGTACTTTATTACATTTTTTGTAACCAAGAAGAAAGCGTTATATATTTAATAAATAGTAGAAAAATTATTAAAGAATCTAATTTTTTTATTCATCATTCAACAGTACAGTAAAAACCTGCCATTGTTGTGGTTCAAAGGAGGGTGTACTGTTAACAAAAACAAATTATCATTCTTAACTCTATTTTTTTTATTTATGCATGCCTTTGATGCCATTGAGTTGTTGGTGACACATTCTTTTAATAAAACTACATGATAAAAAAAGGAATAAAATGATGACTTCATAATTTGATCTTTACATTTCAGAAAGCACATTTACACATAATACCATGTCAAAGAAACACTTAATTTCGCTGTGTGCAGATGTGCTTTATTGAACAGCCTCAACTCAATAGAAATGAGGTGACAGAAACTGATCACAAATTGGAAGCGATACGACAGCACTGTCTTGTTAACAGTGTCTCGATTTTGTGTTTGTATACATAGCCGGGTTATGTAAAGGCACAATTAACGTCCATCAGGGAGAGTTTCAGTCCTCAGCTGAGCTTTGGCAGGCGGTGGAGGAGGCTCTTGTGTAACCCAGTCAAGTGGCTCTGTTCCCTGCAGTTTACTCACAATCCCCTCGTGATGATGTGACCTTGATGAGAAAGATTTTACTTACCTTTACATGCTGTTGTCTGCATGTCCAATTTCCAATTTCAAACCCTTTCCAATTAGTCGGAAGGTCTTCTTCTCTGCACATAATCCAATTTTGGCTATGATTTTGCCATCTAATGACAGTCAGCAGCATTGTCAAATTATATACAAAGTCCTAAGATGTTGCATAGTCTCCCTTGGCTTTTACCCAAGATGTGACGAGCAGCAATTGTAAAGAACGGGAAAGATCATGCAGTGGGATTTAACCTGAATTGCCTGGAAAAAAAAATTCCTTTGTCTGTATTTGCATCATCTTGCAGCATCAGCTTTTTCATTTGTGCATGGTCTTTTAGGCTTGCAGTATCACAGTTCTGGTTCTTAATGCAAAGTTATTTGTCACACTAGCGGTTTTTTTTTTGTGTGGCATATGTGGCGTTTCACAGCATGTGCGGTGCGGCTTTGGGCTGCCAAACGGAGATGTTTACAAGCTGCACAGCACATATGCTGTAAGCGCACACTTTTTTTGGTAGTGCAGGCTTAAAGATGAGAGTAGTCCTCTGGGTAATTGATGCAACTGATTGAGAACTGGTGTTATTTTGTACTGTTTCTCTCTAAAAAGGTATAAACGTCTCTAAGGTTTAATTGTTCAAGTGTGCAACGGAAAAGAATAACATCAATTCCAGAATATACGGCTGGGATAATTTACCTTACCTTTATAATTGACCTCATTTATTTTCTTTAAAATAAATAATTTGGACGGATGGTAAATTCATAGAAAATTTATTATTTTTTTTATCAATTTATAATAAAATTGATAAATTTATATCAAGGTATATCGAGGTATAAAAATATTGTTGGGTTAACTTAAAAAATTAAGTAACCTGGTTGCCTTAAAATTTTAAGTTGATTGAACTGGAAAAAGTGAGTTTATACAATGAAGGAGATTGATTTAATCATCAGAAACTCAAAATAATAAGTTGTTTGAACTAAATAAATTATTTAAGTTGATTTGGCAAAAGAAAAAATATTTTGTGACAACAAATCTTGAAAATATTTTTTTCACAGCAAATCAGTATATTATAATGATTTCTGAAGGATCATGTGACACTGAAGGCTGGAATAATCATGCTGAAAATTAAGCTTTCCCATCACTGGAACAAATAGCTTCAAAGTATGTTGAAATTGAAAACGGTTTTTAATAATATTATAATTTTTATTAATATAATGAAAATATAATTTTTTATGACATTATGCAATATTACTGTTTAATAAAATAATTTGATTCACATTTATGTATTTGTCAGTTACTTTCATCCAAGGTGACTGATGTTGCAAGGTACACCTTTTATCATGTCATGCATGCTCTGAGAAATCAACCCGTGACTTCTCATTTTACATAAATAAAAAAGCTGTTTGATGTTAACCATCACTTGAAAACAGCTTTTTGATTTTCATAAGGAAATGATTCATGCCAGCCCCTCTAATCAAACATCTAGACATTGCAATCACAAAATCATGTTACTTTCCCACAAGTATGCCATTATGGCCTTTCTTTATTTTCTTGTTTCTTTCAACAACAACAAAAAGAAAAACATACACAAGCAACTTTAAAACCACTGCGGTGAGCCTATGTAATCCTTCTGATGTCATGGCCTTTACCTCAGCATATTTCTCTAGTGCTGGGGCTTTAACATGAGGCGGATGAGCAAATTAGTAGAAATGGTGGATGAGCTTTTTGAGTGCACTGATGATAGGTTGAGGCTGAAACGGGAAAGGAAAGAAAAAGTGCAAAAGGGAGGTTGAGGAAAGCATATCGTTTCTAGCAATTATTATGTTTTTTGATTAAGAGCGAGGCTCTCAGTGAGTCGTATCATGAGTGCTCAGGAGAAAATGTTATTTTTGTACTGTTCTGTCTTCCAACCTAGATATCGACCCGAATCACTATCCCTAACCCAGAACTCATAACAAACTCTAAAATTAGACATATAGTTATATTAAGGCAGGCATACACTGTGCGATTTTCGTCCTATTTTGAGCCGAATTCTGACTCGTGCGTGCGACTCTTTTTTACGTGTCGGACCGATTTTCAGCTTTGTCGTGCGTCGTTTGTCGTGCAGTGTTTGTGCAGTGTACAGGGAGAAACGAGAGGCATCCATCGACAATCGGATGGTCGGATGAATTTCTGGCATGTCAGAAATTTTGGTCGCTCCTCGTGACTATATCGCACAGTTGAAGCAAAGCTACGAACCGATTGCCCTAAACTCAGTGTTTTTTCCCTCACTGTGCCTGCGGGAAAACAGAAGTTTAACCATTTTATCTGCAGCAAAAATTAAATTAAAATAAAAATGAAAAGAGGGAGATCTTTAAGTTCTGTAGTTCAAACTAGCTACAAATTACTGTTGCTTACCTACAGTTCGTGTTGCAAAATGCGTGCAATTCAACGCATGGTGAGAGGTGTCGTAGTATCTTAAAGGTTGTTAAAGGGATAGTTCACTTTAAAATTATTTTTTTATATGTTTTAGCTTACCTCAAGGGCCTCCAAGATGTAGGTGTCAATTTTGACATTTTTTGGTCAAACCGTTCTTGTCTATCAGTCATATAATGCAGGTTTAGGGGGTCCTCCCTCAGTTCACCTCAAAGAGCATGCACAGAGAAGTCAAAATTAAACATGATTTAATGACTCGTAAATGTAAGTACACATTGATGGCCTAGGACACGAACCGAGCGGTTTGTGTGAGAAAACGAACAGTATTTATATCGTTTTTACCTTGTGTAACCACAGCCATGTCCAACTGATCTGAATGCACGGGTGCTTCGGTCTGCGCATGCGCCGGAAGTGATCGCTTGCGTGTTTACATCACTCATTGTTTACACAGAGATTTCGGAAGTTTTACCTTTCAACATGTCTGAAGATGTCGGAAGTTAAAGTTAAAATATTGTCCTCAGACAAATGTGACCACAAAGTCATCTTTCCTTAAGAGCTTTTAGTTGAATTTTTGTTCAAACTCAATTTTAAAGTTTTTAAAGGAAAACTTTTTTAATGCATTTAATTATTATTATTTTTTTAATTCCCTTGTATGATGACACAATTAAACAGCACATGATATCCTGACCTTGAGGAAGCTGGCCAAATTATTTGTTATTGTATATGGTTTTCTTTAAATGTATTATTCATGAGACCATTACAATTTCATGGCTGAAGTAAATCCTCTTCTCAGCCAGATTTATTTTTTTTTTGCTGTTTTAGTGCAAAAGCATCACCTGCAAGACTTGCTAGACTAAAGCCATGCAGGCAAACGGTGCCAGTTGTAATGAAATTCATCTCGGTTCAGCGATGCAGTGGTTTATAATATTACTTTGATTATAGCTTGCGAAATAAATCATGATAACCATCTATGTTACTGGTTGAAAACATTCATGTTTTTTAATGCGGTTTTCCTTTGCCACAAAAGTAAACATTTCCCTTTCTTTCCAGGTTGAATTATGGATGATGAATGTGATTAGAAATGTGAAATGTGAATGCTGGAAAGACTCAATTAGAGATACTTTAGTGCAGGAGCTGAGGTTAAATCCATCCTCCTCCTGTCTTTGAAGACAGTCCTCACTGGACTCCCTCATTCGAACTAATCTGCACCTCTTTATATCCTCTGTAAATCTATTTTCCAAGCTTTAAAAGCCATTTCTCAATGTTTAAACTGCATTAATGAAACAGTCCCCCCTGCCTCCCGCGTCCCAATGGAAAAAGCATTTAATCTCCATCAAAGTATTTAAAAGAAAATTCTGGACTCTCTACGATTAACCAAAACCAATGTAAGATAGTTAGTTCAGTATTTATTGGTTACTGAATGATTGCAAAGCGGAATTTTAGGACCAATTTTTAAATGTATAATCTTTTTGATGTAGTTGGATCAAGAATGTGTAAGCTTAAAGGAGCTAAACGCAAGTCTCTGAGTTTTTGCAGAACTACGCCCCCTCTGGCGACAAGCGAAACTGCAACCAGAGCTGTGCGCGTTCATGGAGGAACACACACACACACACACATACGCACGTTTGCACGAGCTGTTCATAACTAAGGAGCATCAGCCGCACACTGTGCGGCACACATCTTTTGTTACAGTCATAATGAGGTAATACAGTAATAAATCTGCAAGTCATTTAAAATATATGAAAGGAAAGGCATTCGAGTAAATTACACACTTGTGTGAGAGGGGGAAACGGGGGTAGTAGAAAACTTCGGTTTTTGTTTCCATCTATCTCCCTGTGCTTACTGTATCCACTTATGATTGAATTATTATGGAAACACGTTCAGTTATCACTTTGTATAGGCTATGACCCGTTTGAGCCCTAGAGACGACCGGAGATCTCTCCGTTTGTTGAAAGCTTCCCGATGTTGACTCTCGTCTTATTCCGACGCCTGGCACTGGACAGACAGAAGTTTTATTTTCTGTCTCACGTGGAGTTTGCGTTGGGGTTTGTAATGAGCTAAAAAAAGCCGGTCTCTTTCCGCGCCATATACAGATTTAATGAAGTGCACGTCACCGAAAGCAACAGATATGAGCTGGATTTTATTAATCATCGGCTAATTTCAAAATCAGCAAAGACAGCAATAAGAGAGATCGGCAACAGGCCTGGTAAGATCATTTCATTTCTTTACTTTTAATGAAGATGGTAGTGTTAAGCGTCTGCGACTTACTTTCACTAATTCACTTTGATTTGCGATAGATTGCGGCGCTTGATGAAGGGGCTCAGCTCAGCTGCTCAGGTGATGCGCGTCGTCATATATGACTAATATCATGACATATAGCTTGGTTTCAACAACCAGATGCATTTACACTTGTCCAGTTTCGTCTGGAATACGGCACAGACCACGTCCTCAAGTGGTTTGAGCGATCGAATTCAAATCCGTCTCGAATGCGTTTCGGAGGGCATTTACACCCTGGTCTTTTTACGATCGAATAGCTATCCGATCACAGAAGACACATGAAGTGACCAGGTGTAAACAGCCCCTTTGAATCCATCGTCTACTTTTGTGGAAAGCTGACTAGAGTTGTGTCGCTCGAGTTGTCTTCTCTGATACGGAGAACGGCGGCGAATAGCTACACGAACCTGCCAGACATAGCCAGGCGAGCGTGAACGCGCATGACGTCACGCCCAGTCTCAGATTCGAGCCCGAATCCCTCTTATATATTTCACTGTACAGGGTTATAGAGGCGATCGCAGTGATCAAAGAATGGCTCATTCAGCCCATCAGGCGATTGTTTAAACATGTATGGGTTAGAAAACGGCTATTTTTAACATGAAAAGTTGCGCAATGCACCTTTAATTTGGACATAATATTTTAAAATGTTATTGCAGTAGATTGAAATGTTTGGTTTTAAATGATAAAAAAAAAATATTTAATGCTAAAATGCTACAAAAAGTAAAATGCCACTTTGATATTGTAAGCAATTTGTTATCTATAGACATTGTCGAGATTTGTAAGTTGATACGGTCTCAGTAGGGTCCAGACAAAGGCCCCAGGAATGAAAAGGCTGATTGCTGTTGAAGCTGCTGTCAAATGCGTTGTGTGTGTTAATAGTGCACAACTTTTGACCTACTGGCATTGTGGGAGAGATGAAAAGCTCATTAACTTCTGCATGGTGATGTTCAGCAGACACAGGAAGAGAATGAAAACCTTGGCACTACACCGAGCGCCAGTAATGGAAGGTGAGGTGTTATTGTTGAGCAGGATCATGTGGAGGTTCAGACACAAGACAGCAGGGGTAAGAAAACTTGACAGCTTAGGTGACACTTTTTGAGTAATGCCAACCAAATTGGCAAAGTCATTTACTGTTGCCCTGCTGATAATAGCTCTCCATTATTGATCTCTTGTGCTTGTATTTTTCTTCATTTGTAGTGCTTATCTGCTAACAGAATCAATATAAATGAAATTTTCTCAGTGAATACAGTTGGTTTTCTTTGTCGTGTTTGTTTCAGTGTGCTTTGATTTTAAGGCATATGAATGTAGCTGTGATCTTGCTAAGCCTGGCTGGGGGAATTACTGGATTTACATTACTTATAATACAAAATGTTTGAATGCTTTGCCTTTGAGTAAAGAGGCAATTTGCTGAGCTATAAAGCGTCCAAAATCCCCATCGCTATTCGCTATATGTTCTCTCACAATGACACAGATCTATAATTATTAAATCATGGCCCACTTAATTTGATTTGGAGAGGATAACTTTCGTTTGACTTACACTGATTCGCAATTTGATTGGTAATGCCGCTATCTGTCATTAGATTAGAAAGTTATTAACTTTAGATTTAAACAGCCCATGGGTCCAATGATTATTAGAACGTGTTGTTCCAAAAGGCCCAGATTATTGTGACTGTGCTTTGTGAGCATGTCATTAGTTGGAAATAATTTGTTGAATATGAATTTATTGAAGTGGGGATAGGACAAGAAAAGTTATTCTAACTTCTTCCTACCCCCTTTGAACATGATTGTTGTTTGGACCATCTGTAGATGATCTTTTTTTCTTTTTTTTTGACGTTGATGATTAACTATTTATTTTAATTTTTTTATTTAGTTTTTGCTGTTGTCTTTTTTAACATGTTCAATAAAGAGAGATTAATAATAAATATATATATATATATATATATATATATATATATAGATGCTGTCTGTACTAATGTGTTGTGCAAAGTTGGGGAATATAGTTGCTGTCATAACTGCTTGGTTGAATCATCTTGTGTTTAAGCGAGAATATAATTCAGATCTTTGCCATTTGCTTTGTAATGTCATCTTAATAGCAACAAAAAGAAGTCAAATCACATACCAACATAACAGAGTTGACAAGTACTAGTGTATGTCTTCTTCAGCCTTTGAGTGGAGTAATTTTCTAGATGAGGGATGATATACCTCAATGTGCTTTTCAACAGC
The DNA here is from genome assembly GCF_988280905.1 of Pimephales promelas. NCBI lineage: Eukaryota > Metazoa > Chordata > Actinopteri > Cypriniformes > Leuciscidae > Pimephales > Pimephales promelas. The sequence continues at coordinate 20,969,775 of NC_142784.1, forward strand.
ATAATGCCTATCATTCTTTTAAGTCTAATTATCTATAAACGTTGCAATACTATTTGCCACATTTATGTCCTCTTCAACTCAAATGAATTTTTCATTTGTCAAATCTAATTTATATATTCACTTAATATATATATATATATATATATATATATATACACACACACACACACACACACACACGTGCTTATGTATATATGTAAATAAATTAAAGTATTAAGCATAAGTTTATTCATTTGTTGAAAATAGTAATCTATAAGTAAAATAGAAGTTTATGTATATATTTACAGTTATATTTGTCTTAGTAATTTCAAGCATTTAAAGGGTTAGTTCACCCAAAAATGAAAATGATGTCATTAATGACTCACCCTCATGTCGTTCCAAGCCCGTAAGACCTCCGTTCATCTTCAGAACACAGTTTAGGTTATTTTAGATATAGTCCGAGAGTTTTCTTTCCCTCCATTGAAAATGTATGTACGATATACTGTCCTTGCCCAGAAAGGAAATAAAGACATCATCAAAGTAGTCTATGTGACATCAGTGGCTTAGTTAGAATGTTTTGAAGCATCGGAAATACATTTTGGTCCAAAAATAACACAAACTACGACTTCAGCATTGTATTCTCTTCCGGTTCTGTTGACAAGAAGCTGCTGACGTGTTATCTTGTGCGTCCGTGTATTCGGGTTCAAATAAATATGGCCACGCCATTCCTTTGGACGTCTTTACTTCGTAATATTAAATAACACTAACATAATGCATGTCTAATTATGTATTCACACAATGCTCAATAATTGCATGCATAACTTGTGGCCTTTGGTTTGATCACATCTTTTTCATGTTCTCTCCCCTTAGCGACCCTGCGGAAGCACAGCGCTTCTCACTGGCGCATGCAGAACATCGCACAGGAATCTGTTGACAGCTCGGATGATGAGTTTTTTGATGCTCGAGGTAAGTGTGACTTATTTTCTACCCTTTGTAATGACCTGATGGCTTCGGCTCTACTGCATCTGTGCCCTACTCTCTTTCTCTTTTTTATATCCATCATATATTCTGTATATTACAGGTATTTCCTCACATTGTACCTCACATGTATCTCAAGTATGCACTAAAACAGCTGTAAATGTGTATAAAGTAGATTTGTAGGCCTTTTTCATTCTGAACACAAATGCTAAACTGTGGCATTCTGTTATTGTGATGTGGATTGTTGCGATGTGACATGGTTGAACAGTTTAGTGTTTCCTCTAAATTAGCACCTACCAATCCTTGATATAACATTAGCGTACTTGTGATCGTAATGGGGTCCAAATAACAAGCCTTTATAATCAGAATGATGAAAACTGGAAAAACTGCTTTTCAGCTCATAAGTGTCCCTGCACCAGCGAGTCAGTCGAGGCCTATGCAATAAATAGCGGTAAATAGCAATAAAAAAGATTAGCGTCTTCAGCAAAATGCCATGATGAAACAAAATCTTCTTTCTAAATGGACTGTGCTTCAATTAGCCTTTGTCAGCATTACACCTCCATTATCTTTTCCAAAATTTGCATTTAGCTGACTCTTATATCCAAAGCAACTTACCATCCAGATAATTGAGGATATGTTTCATACTCAAGCAACCCATTGCTACCCATTTTATTTCCTTTTGTGACTTATTTCCATGCTGGATGTTTAACAAAACAAATATATTGCTGGAGGTTTTTCTTTGGAATAACATGCACCGTTAAGTTAACTCATTATGTTCTGGAATGTGTAATAGGCACAGAAATTGGGTCAACATTGAATGGTGCATGTAAATAAGCAGATGAATAGATACAGGGTGTTTCCTGCTAGTTTAGTCCAGTCGAATTCTAGATCAGCCATTCACATTTGGTCAGTGAAGACAGAATTATTTACATAGATTCCTTATTAGCTGCCGTTTAAATGGGCCACGATACGCATGTCATTCGCTATATTGGAATGGTCAAAAAGTAAACATAAAAACACAAACCAAGACATTCTCACCTGTGGCAGATTATCCCAATTGTTTGACAATTTACATCTCTGAAGCTGCGCAATGTTGTGGCACCAATGATTCTTACTGTGACTGGAGGGGTCAAATGTGGCATCTACAAAATACATATCTATAAGTGAAGAACGGTGAATAATTCCCCATTAGAGAATCGAACAAGATCACATTGTCTCTTGAGTCGCATCTCCAAATTAGTTACTTTGTTTTTGGTGTTCAAAATGAAATTAGCTTTATCTAGAGCTATAATTCATTCACATTGTCAACATGAGCTGTTGTGTCTCCCATACATTAGTAAAATATTAGTTAAAGAATGGGTTGAAGCAGTGTATAATGCAACTGGTAACCTGCATGTTTCCACATCTGTCTTTCATGAGACACATTTCGCATTCATTCTTAATGAGCCCCCCGCTTTGCTACACCGCACAGAACCTCAATTAAAGTCCAGATGTTACAGTGGCATGGATTGGAGAACATATGTTAATATGTTTTAATATGTTTTTGGCTGTTAGTTTGTTTGTTAGTTTTTTTTTTTTATTAGATATTTTTGTTAAGACACTGTAGTGTTACAAATTTATTAAAATGTTTAGTTTAGATTTTCAATACTATAGAATATAAACTGAGGAAAGTTATTTGTGTGAATTTTGTAACTAAGGTAAATTATGTCACAAACCTCCCTGTTCCTGTCTGCCATGATCTCTCTATTGTAAGTTTAATTGATCAGAGCACTGAGACTATCATCTTTTGTTTTTATGACTGCCTGGCCATTAAGCTCTATGATAACGTGAAGGATTGGATTACCATCTATACATGACACTGTTGTGCTGATGAATTCCCGGTAACAAGCTGAATCCTGTGCTTCATTTACATGCTCTGTTTCAGAGTGTCTCCACCTTTACTGTAACTCCTCTGCCTTGTAAAGTATATGAACACAAGTTATTTTGGCTAAGTCAGACTTGGGTAAGATTGTTGGACGAAGCAGACTTGACGATACAGCTACCAACAGCTTGTGTTTCTCTATAAAGAATCCTGCCTAAAAGATAGGCTACACCTGAGTCTCCTGGTCTTCGCTTCTGAGTTTTCAAACACTTTAGAAGAAAAAAGTTCACAACAACACACAGCATTTGTGTTATATACACTACTGTTCAAAAGTTAGGGATCAGTATTTTTTTATGTGAAGAAATTTATTATGCAAGAATGCATTAAATTGATCAAATATGACAGTAAAGACATTTTAATGTTACAAAAAAAATTCTATTTCAAGTAAATGCAGTTTATCAGCTTGATTGATGTAAAGGGTTTTCTTACTATAGCAATTTGTCTAGACTTAGAGAAGAGTTAGCATAAAACATTAGCATTACTCTTGAATGATCATGGGAGAGTTTGTTTACTCTAAACACTATACTACTGACATTATTGCCCACATAAAAAATAACTGCCTGGGTACATTACCAAGATGACTGCTGACTGATCTGACTTTCCCTAAAGGGACTTTAAAGAATTGTATCATACTGCCACATTGCATTATAGGGAATTACCGAGGCTGGTGGCACAGAGGGACCAACAGCATACAAAGCATTCTTATATTACTCAACTCAGAAAAGATTTAGAGATAAATAAGGTATAAATAAACATTATTATTTTTGTTTACTTTCTTAGTGTGATGGATGTTTCCAGTTTCTTTCATCTTTTAAATACATGTCTAGAAGTTACACTTGGCTCAGTATTTCAGTAATTTGTTTTTGCAAGAAATTATTACTTTTTTTTCTGCAAGGACACATTAAGTTGATCAAAGTGACAGTGCAGATTTTTACATTGTTTGTTACAGTACAAAAGATTTCTATTTCTTGTTTTTTATTTAGAAAAGAATCACCAAAAGTTTTCAACATTTTTAATAATAAATGTTTCTTGAGCATCAAATAAGCATATTAGAATGATTTCTGAAGGATCATGTGACACTGAAGACTGGAGTAATGATCACAGAAATAAATTGTATTATAAAAGGGCAAATGGTTATTTTATATTATATTAATGTTTCGCAATACTCCTGTTTTTACTGTATTTTTGATTAAATAAATGCAGCCTTAGTAAGCATAAGAGACTTCTTTCAAAAACATCTTACCAACCGGTTGTTTAAACAGTAGTGTAGTTGGACCAATGAGAATCCACTCTGGGTAGGGCCATCCAAAGAAATTAGCATGAAATTTAGCATGCAGCATTATAGTGCTTCATTAATGCTGAGAATGATTGTTTCTACTCTTAGAAAAAAAAGTTTTCTAAAGAATTAAACTTGTCTGTTTCATGATTCAAAGCATTGCAGATAATTGCCTGCACTGAGTGTTATTTTCAGACTTGCTTTGACCTGTAGAGAACTCTTTCAGAAACGACAAAAGAAATATGCACACTTAAATGTTGTTTTCTTGTGGCTGAGTGTGTGTTTAGCAATCTTTCTTGTCAGGAGAGCCACAGTCAAGTGTTTTGGCTCAGACTTGAGTGCAAACTTAATTGCTTTTTGTGTGAGTGACACCACAAAGGTGTCTTTGTGAAATCACAGAGGTTGTGTCATGTGTCTAATGCTCTGTGTAGATACTCTCTGTGACTGGCTGTTGTTGACTCCTCTTCTTTGACCTGTGAGATTGACCCCTGTCAGTCAGTGTGTGCTACAGATGATGTGAGCAGCAGATAAATTGAGGCTCATCACGGTTCCAGCTTCGTCAGCCTGCCTTCACCTCAATGACACATGAGCCCCTTTCACTCACACATGTCAGACTCTCACTTGCCCTATTCATGGCTCTCATATCCGCTGAGCTGATCTCCTTCAAGCCGCATCATGGAGTGTCTCTCGGATACAGGGATGCGTTTTTTCTGTATTTATCCTTTGCCATACAATCTCAGATACTAAAACTCTTAGATTGAAAAAAACCTACTGACCTTTAACTTTTTAATGTATTTTTTTGTATTCAAATGTATTTGAATTTTAAATTTTAAAATAAAAAACACAATTTCATTCATTTGTAATGAATTTGAATTAACATTTAATTAATTTAACAATAATTAGTAATTAGTTTTGTCTAAACTTTTTTTTTTTGTGTGTGTGTGTGTGTGTTTTCATATATATATATATATATATATATATATATATATATATATATATATATATATATATATATATATATATATATACTGCCCTACAAAGCAAAAAGGCAGTAACTACGCAGAGTGCAGAACTGAGAAAAATTACTTTTGCCAGGGCTTTTTGCAGTTACTGTACAAACGACTACCATTTTTCTCTAAAACGACACGCATTTAAGATAAGATGTTTTGTCATATAACAAAGGATGCCTTGAATGTCATAAAAATTTTAATAATTAATGCTTTACCAAAACTGCAGTTACTGCCTTTTTGCTTTGTAGGGCATTATAGCCTTTTTTGACTTTATTGAATGGAACAGTGTAGAGGAACAGGATTGGGAAAGGACCTCGAACTCTGGTCGCCCAAAGCTGTACTGCCATATATTTTGGTCTGACCAAACTTCATGTTTTAATAGGAAATATGTCAACACAACAGAGCAAACTGTGCTTGTTAAGTGATGTCATGGGGTCTTTAACAAGACCCTTGATTATAAATGAGGGTATTTAGGACAATATTTAACTGACATGTTGGCAAATGTCTAATTAGGTTAATTCAGGAGTGAGTGTGGGTATTTGAGTAATGAGATTTGTCAGAGTGTGCCTAAACAGAACCCATTTGTACAACCTGAAATAAGATCGGACCCTCGTTTAAAACTGTGTAAATTTGAGCTGTAGACAGATTGCTGTATGTATTCGCATTCATTCATTGTGACTCTTAATGCTAATTGATTAGCATTACCTTCCCAGGCTTTGCTTTTTGAGCTGAAGTGTTTTTCTTTTGCATTGATTGTTCTCTGGAGTCGGGTAGCCCTGGGCCCTTCGATAGAAGATTTATCTGCACTGACAAATCAAGTAGGATATTTATAACTTCTATCAGATTAAAATGCATCTCTTAAATCTTGTTGCATTACATTTTTAATATAAAGACCCTGATACTTTGAAAATACTAGCATCTTAGCATCAGTACTACTAAACAGAATATCATAAAACCATCTAAGAGCTTGTCTTGAATTTAAATTTAGGCAATTGAAATGCATATACGTTGCATTTCTTTTAAATGTTAAATTGTGCAAGTCCAAGTTTTTTTCTTCATTATTAAAGACTGTCACGGCCAATCACATAAGGCAAATCCGTTTCTTAGTGTTTGTGTTGAAGTTTTAAATCCCAGTTTTTCCATGAAAAGCTTTTTTTCTTGAAACTGTGCCTGACAATGGAGTCTTATGTTCTTTGGCTCTAAACAGCCACAAGCATCTACGGTCATATTCTGGTCATGGACAAGATATTAGTCTAAATAAGTTTAAAATGATGTCTGTGCAGTAAATGCTGCTGGTTTTCCCTTTGACTTTGATGCTGACTATAGTTTTTGACTATAGTATTTGTGCGAAAGTGAAAGTGAGCGAACCCGACTCTCAGCATTCATAAGCTGATTTGAGGTACAGAATTGCCCCGAGGCCTTTGCTGCATTTCATATAGACAGAAACCCCTTTCACATGGAAATATTTGCTAACATTGGAAATTTGCATTCAGAGGTTACACCTTTTGAGAGCAGTGAAACATTTGCTTCAAAGTCACACCCTTCTGTGTGCAAAATATTTTTAAACTCTATTACCTTTTGGTTTACAAATTTAAGTCAAACTGAGACATTTCAAATGATGCCAAACATGTATAAAACTGTATGATAATTGTTCACAAACTAACTATATAGATTTTGGGCAAGTTTTAGGTGATCTCAGCATGAGGGAGAAGGGTAAGGGGAGAGAGAAAGAGATCTATTCTGTAGTGATTCTTAGCTCAAATAAAGGGGATATATAACTGTTCACGAATATGTCCTGTAATCGTATACATAGATTAAAATTACCCATAAAGGAAAAAAGTAGCCAACGGTCTAAATGTTGAAGAGAGTCCAAGAAATGAATAAGAAAGAGGGAGAGGAACTGGCATTCCATCATTTTGAGGACAGTGGAGTTCACACCTCTTTGGAGTGAACTGGCCAATAGTCGTTCAGCAAACCTTGAGCGGGAAAGTTTCTTTGTCTTGTCAGGACGGCGTAATTTGCTTTGTTTATGGCAGTAACAGAAACGTGGTCCGTCTCACTGAGGAGATGGTAAAACACAGTAAAATACATTTTATCACAATCTACGGCAAACCGAGAGGTTTACATCAACACTAAGAAAGATGTGTTTGGCACATACAACAACAGAGATTTATTCCTATAGGCATTTAGAGTTCAACTAATGCAACTAAAAAGTCATAACTAGGCTATTATGAGCTAGAAAACATGTACATGAACGCATCATATAGACCATTTTGCAAGATGTAAACAACAAGTGTCCAGAAACACTTCCTGTTTCAGATTGTAACTGTTTTCTTTATTTTACATGTAAAGAAAACATCTTAAAGATGTTTGTTTAACTTTTCGATTCAGTTTTATATGTTCTGTTGGTTGTATTTTATCCCAGATTTTATGTAGTGTTAAAAAACTGAAACAGGAAGTGCTTCTGGACCAGTGTTGTTTACATCTTGCAAAATGGTCTATACTGTTAAAAATGGCTCATATTCTGAGTTTAATGTAAAAGTCCATATATGTGTGTGTGTCTTCTGAAATGCAGAGGTACCAAAAAGGCAATCTACTACAGACTTTCTGGTGCCAGGCCAGAGTTACGGATAAGAGTCAAAGGGGTTAAAAGCATTTTCACATGTAAAATGGAATGAGTCATCCTGACACAGTACAGATATGCTACAATTCTAAGGTGAGACTTTTCGTCTCAAATGGTAATGTTAACTTCACAAGAGTGAGTTCAAATGTTAATTTCCTTTGAGGTTAGCTCTCTCTTCCAGTTCTTCTAGTTTTTCCAGTCTTACAATGTGAACTGCCGGTTAGTCTACAAAGTGACCTGCACCACTCTATTTGTGATCTGTGTTGTGGGAGGTTCAACACACGAAAGTGGTGTTTATAAGGTTGGATAAACATGCTTTATTTGTGTAATTCCGCGAATTGCCTCTAGTGTCGCAGAAATTAAATACTTCACCTTTAAGGCCGTGTGTCCACCAAAGCGCTTTTCCACGCCTCTGGCGTATGTTTTCAATTGTTTTCAATGGGAGCGCCGCATTTTTTAAACGCATGAGCGTAACGAGGCGCTGAGTGTTTTTTTCACGATGAAGCACCGAGCGCCCAGCGTTTTTTACAGGTCGCCGAGAGTTGAAAAGTGTTCACCTTTGGATAAAACGCAGTGCTCATCACTGTCACTTCTTACCCAGCCGTCCAATCACAGTGGAGGAGGGGCGGGACTAATACCACACTGACCAACTGTCACAACATTCTTTTTGTGTGCTAACCCAACAAAATGGATGAAAAAATATTTTTTTGTGTGAAACAAATTATATGCGAAATCAGTTACAAGTAAACTGTGCTGCAGATATTCTGTATCATAGCAACGAAACGTCTCAACAGAAAAAACGCCGCGCTGACAAAACGCTCTCAAGCGCCCAAAGCACGGTGTCTTCAGCAGAGCGTCTGGCGTTTTCAGCTGGCTAAAAACGCTTTGGTGGACACGCGGCCTAAGTGAATGTTACTTTGAGTTCCTTAAAAGTACATTTTGCAAAGTCTTTGTTTTCCCTTTAAATTGTATGTGAACCCTTGTTTAGGCAATCCACTGACTAGTCGGTCATAAAAATAAAAATAAAATAAAAATATTTAGCTTTGCACATTCCTGACTTCCATATAAACTAATATACAGTCTTAATTCAATATAGATTGCATGTGTGTGTTTTTCATAATGGTGCTTTAAAATGATCTCTTCAGAGCATGTTCCAGCATTTTTAAATTTCATTTTTAAACATTTTCTCTTTTTCTCCTTTTTACTCACACTTTTTGCTGTCATTCTTTCGCAGTGTTCCTTGCCGACAGACCCTTTTGTGTTATCAGTTTGTTTCTTTTATTCACTGAAGTAGATGGTTGTCTTTCCTTCAGGAGCCGAGCTGCTGTCGTTGCTCTTCTTTGTGCTAAGCACATTTCATACTTCAGAAGATCTATGCTCTTCCTGTTCTCTCCAAGCGCCGTTCCATTTGACACGACTCAGTAACTGCCAGTATTTGGATTATGATTTAAAACCCTTCGTCTCTCAACTCTGATCTTCCCTCGCATTGTTTCTGTGAGCATGCTCATGTTTGTTTGTCTACCCTTGTGTGAACCAAGTCCAAAAAACAGTTCAGTCGACAGTCTAGCAAATAGCACACGACAAACGACGACCGATCGGCTCAAGTGGGTGATGCAGACGAGCAGGCCTGACGGAGGCCTGTCACAACCTCTCTTCCACACTGAAATATCGCCAGGCGAGATCCGACATGGCACTGGGCTTGCAGCTCACTGTCACACGCTGTGAAGCGCGCAGCTGAATCCTCCATCAAACACTAGGGCTGTCTCACAAGGACCAGCAGAGTGGCTGATCGCTCACTCTCTGCTCATTAGTCAGACATCACTTTATGGCTTGAGCTGTATTTAAAGATAATTCGATGAATCCTAATAGTCTTTGATTTACTGCTGCATTCCGTGGATTTTCTGAGCTGAAATGAACATAATATTATCTGTATTGTTGTGATGATGAGCTAAATTATTGTCTCATGCTGAACAAATTCCAGTCTAACTGAGTGTATGTTTGTGTGTGATGTGTTTCAGAGGTGCTGGAGGGGAAAACGGCCATGCTTTTGGGGATGAGTCAGTGGAACTCTAATGATCTGGTTGAACAGATTGAAACCCTGGGCCACATTGACCAGACGCAGGGTAAGAGCTCATAAATGTAAATGTTATGCTTCCAATCAGCAATCGTATGAATATGAAACATCAAGATACAAATGTTTTGCGATATTAAAAAGTTGTTTACATGGACTGCTGTGTGCACGTGTATCTGAGACTGATGGCATGGATATAATATGAGTTTTGGACCAAATTGTTGCATTGTTTCTATGTGTGTTTTTGTGCTTTAAACTGAAACATTTGGGTTTCTGTGATGGATTTAGGATTGTTGTTGCACAATCTGCTGATTTAAATATAGCACAGAGGTAACTTTGAGCTTGCTTACACAGATGAAATGACTAGTTACTACAGATTTTCTGAATAATTTAAATGAGCTTTGTTAATGATTATTAAAGCCCCAGGATCGTTTATACTCTATTACTCCTTACTCTATTTTTAGTGGAAGCATGACTACTCCCAAGTCCATTTTGAGTTGTGTTAATACTTTTAAACAAATATCTTTTCTATTGAGGTGTCCTTGCATACAAGAAAAACAAACTAGACTTGACTTGCATAGTCAGATTCATGAATAACTTTAATGACTCTTAATAACCCATCTTTTTTGGCTACAAAAAGTATTAAATTATACGCTACAACTGACAAATGAATCGCTGCACCAGCTGTGAGAATTTCTTTCATATTAATTTGAATCAAAAACTTGTGAATCAAAGTTGATTCAGGAAACTTATGGATACCCAACCCGACTAGAAAGTATCAATGACATGTGGTATAAAATCAGTCATGTTTTGCATCAATGCATCGGATACCATAGATTCCCGCAGAAGTATTTGGGGTATTTATTTGGGCATAGAAAGCCCCCTCTTGTCAAAATCAACATGCAAATGGCCCCAAATATATGGTAACTCTGCTGTAATGACTTAAAAACAACCTTAAAATAAAACAAAAAATAAGCAAACTAATGAGTGGAAGAAATAAAGTAAGTTAGTAAGTTATACATAATGTTACATTTACATGTTTTATACATGTTTGGAGCAGCATGGGGTCAGTAGAATTTTCATTTTTGGGTGCACTGTCACTTTAAAGAAAAAAAAATACTAGAATAAAAATAATATTTACAAAAATACTTGCTAAAAGTATCTGTATCATATTTGGGGTGGGGTCAGTGAAAATGAAAGCAGGGCGAATAAACATCTGAATAATACTTAAAACAATTCTTAACTTGATATATTTGAAAATGCATCGTTCATGGTGAGACATTGACAAAAATACAGTGAGACATGATGCAATGACCAAAGACAAAGCCTGACTCATTTGAACATGGGTAGCCGTCAGCTACGGCTACCCATCAACCTCACTCGAGTCCACCAGCAGAATGCACATCACTAGCTCATATCCTCGAAAACAAAGGACACCATAATTTGAAATGGAATTTTATAACGCATCTCATTATGCTTTACATCAACCACCCATGTCACAAAAATTGTTGAACAGCTGCTTGCCAAACAAATCTGTAATTTTTCATTTCACCATGAAAACAGCGGAAACAGACATCAGGCTTCATTAAGAAGCATCATGTCTCAGCTGTCTCTATTGATTTTTCTGACTCTTTGTCCTTATCTGGCCTATTCTTGTAATAATAAGAGTTAGCTAGCATGAGTCATTAGTGAAGTAAACATTGGGATACTTCACTTGCTCAGAAATCTCTTTTTGAAGATGCTTTCAGGCTTTGATTTTCATAATGTAAAACATCTCGTATTTGTGTAAAGGTCCATACATATATGAAATTTAGAGGCTCTTAGTGTAACGACTAGGCAGGAATGAAGCGGAGAAAATCCAAATACAAGTACTAATAATTTAATAAACAAACAGGTAACCCTGGGCAAAACAACAGAACATGAACTTGGAACAAGGAACAAAGAAGAAAACAGCTACATGCAACAGCGACCACCAACCAACAACTGAAGCACAGAGGTTTAAATACACAGACAAACAAGCTAAACAAGATAACAAGGGGGCGTGGTAAATCCGAGAAACCTGGGGGAGACTAATAACCAAGACATGGAATCACGTGACAGACAAGAACAAAGAACAAGAAACAAAACCCACAACGTGACACTTAGTTTCACTTACACTTATATATAAACATTGAGATTGTATTCAAATGTAGGATGAAATTGTACAAATATATTTAGTTAGAAGACGTTGAAAAATTATAGTTTTACTTTTGGCTTCAATGACTGTTTGAATCTGGTTCACACTTCTAATTATATAATATATTTCACATCAAATTCATATTAATTTATACTGATTCTGCGTTCAAAAAAACATTTCTTATCATCCCAGTTAAAATGGTTATACTGCTAAACATTTTTTGTGGAAACGTATCATTTTTCCGAATTTTTTTGAAAAAGAAATCTCAAAAGAACATCATTTATTTGAATAGATTGAAATATTTTGTTGCATTACTGTCTTTACTGTCATTTTTGATGAATTTAATGCATTCTTGCTGAATAAAAATATCAAATTCTAAAAAAAAAATCTTATTGGCCACAAACTTTTGAATGGTATTCTACAGTAATAGATAGACAGATTGATTCATATAAATAACACTGACATTATTTAACTATAACATTCAGCCTTATCAATCTCTTCATCGAGTGGGAATTTTCTGTTTCTAATATTTCACGCTAATATTGCGCCGACGTTTTCAGTTTTGCTTGTGTTATATTTCGTTTCTGAGTGAAAACTGCTAGCATTTACCATTGTTCAGTGTAACGTAGAAGGAGGATAGTGTACATTTCTGCTGGGATTGCTTGTGAAGTAGCTGATGGGTCTAAAACGAATTTATGTATAAAATATTTCTCTCTCTTGTGATTTATTGCCTGTGGCATATGCAATTACACATCAATTACATATCGATTTACTTGCCCATAGTGAGGGATACCAGTGATGTAAAGCCACCGTATAAAAACCCCTCACACACATCCAGATGCCAATTTCCATAAAAACCATGACATTCCCATATATTATTGAGTTTTCTGAGCTGTTTGTTGTCCTGTATTCCACATATTTTTGGTACCGGCGGTGAGGGAAAGTGCAGTATTACCTCTTTTTTTTTTTTTTTTACCTAGATTGTGCATCAAGATAATTCACCCTTTTTTGCCTCAATAATTCCAGTGACCTTTTCTCACATTTTTATTTGGCTCCCGTGTGAAATATGATTAGTCTATTGGATGGCTCTCAGGGGGATGGAGACTTGAGCTGATGCAGCAGAGCGATAAATGAGCTAAGTGAGAGGCAGGCGTTGACCCTGCCAAGCCCCTATCAGCTTAGTTTTCAAGTGTCTTGTACCAGAATGCTTCTTCCTGCCAGATGAAAGTGATTTTAGCTTTAGGCGGTCCCTTTAGTGAAATTGCTCACCATGCATAAAATCTCCCCTCAAGACCATGAGCTGTGATTAATAACTATGACCTAGTGTAAAAGAAATTCATTCATTATGCCGAAAAATATAATATATATTTTAAATGCAGGTTCATGCCTTCAGGATATTAGAATAAGTTTGTTAATGCTCAGTCTATTGAATATTCACTATATTTCTGTCTGTTTTTTTATTTTTTATGGCAGTACAACTTTAAGCAACATTGTAATGATTTTTTATGTTTATTTGCCCATTTTCTGAAAGATAGTGTCGACTAGTTTTGCAAAGAACTCAAATCCTCCATTAAATCTATTTTTTCCATTTATTGAAATGTAAAAATGTAGGTGGGGGTAATAGTAAAAATATATTTAGGTTCATATAAACATTGAGATTGTATTAAAATGTAGGATGAAATTGTACAAATATATTTAGTTGGAAGAAGTTGAAAAATTATATTTTTACTTTTGGCTTCAATGACTGTTTGAATCTGGTTCACACTTCTAATTATATCATATATTTCACATCAAATTCATATTATTTATACTGATTCTGTGTTCAAAAAACATTTCTTATCATCCCAGTTAAAATGGTAATACTGCTAAACATTTTTTTTGTGAACACTGATCTTTTTTTCCCGATTTTTTTGATAAAGATTTTTCAAAAGAACAGCATTTATTTGAATAGATTGAAATATTTTGTTACATTATTGTCTTTACTGTCATTTTTGATGAATTGAATGCATTCTTGCAGAATAAAAGTATCAAATTCTATAAAAAAAAACTCTTATTGGCTACAAACTTTTGAATGCTATTCTACAGTATAATAGATAGACAGATTGATTCATATAAATAACACTGACATTATATAACTATAACATTCAGCCTTATCAATCTCTTCATCAATTGGGAATTTTCTGTTCCGAAATCCCAGTTATTTCCGTATTGACATAAAATCCGTGTTAGAGCTATTTTGATTGTCCTTTATATCAAGTCCGTTGATGTCAAATCTAGTAAAATCAGTGATACTGCATGTTTCTTTTTTCTCTCTCTTGGTAGTACCTGTTGCTTTTATTCTTTGTTTCTGAATATAGTCTGGCTTTACATGAGTCAAGCTTTGTTTCCTGCTGTACTTGACTGGGTTCTTAACTCATAGAGGTTGAGGGATTGCCTTTATAGGTACTTTTTAAAAATCTGACTTATGCATTATCCATGCCACCATTTTTTACTTTTCATTGCGAGATGATAATGATTCTATAAATCTTTAATTTAATGGGGGCTCATTAAGACTTTTAAAGCAGACACTTCAGTTAATTGCAGTTCCTCACAGGTAATTCTCATCAATCTTTTATCTAGAGGATCTGGATTACCTTCCCTAAGGGCTACCTGATTGACTATCTAATTGACGACTTGATTATTTAAGGAATCACATCTGTGACGGATAGCTGGCGCCACACCAGACAGTTTAGGGATTTGGAGACTTATAAACTTGCGTCTTGGGTACCTCCAGGTACGCCTTTGCTTTTTTGCTCTTTCAAGTAATTACTTTTCAGTCAGTGGCATTGCCTAATCATCTTGATTACATGGGCGTTGTGCGGGCAGTGATTGTTTATGTGAGCACAGATGGAAGTTGGCACATCATCCCTGTGGAGCCAAGAGGTTTGGGTGCCCATTGGCAGAGCCATTGAAACAGGCTGATGATGCCTCATAGAGAGGCACCAGTCAGAAGCCAGAACCTCCTGTCTCTGGATCTCTAATTTTCCCCCTGTACCTCTTTATACCTTTTCTGTCCATTGTACATATGATGTACTCAAGTAGGTTAGTGCTGGAGATTTAAAGCTTGACCTTTTCTTCATTTATGCACTTTTATCATGATTATAATTCCATATGCACATTTATGCTGCTTCTATGTAATTTGCTTAGATGTGCCTATTACAGTGGCTCTAAACCAAGGGCCAAGGTCCACCTTGGGCCCACTTCACCAAACTAAACTTCCATCTAAAATTATTTAAAATAATACAAAACAACTTAAAATCTCTATTTCTTATTTTAATTTGACCCCTTAACAACAGTTTATTTCTTTGAAAAACCAACAGTCTTGAAAAACGTGAAAATATGAGGATGTGTAATAAAGTGTGAATTAAACCTAGAAAACTTCCAAAAGGTTTTGTCGTAATTTTTGTTAAAAAACAAAACAAAACAAAAACATCACGTCACATCACTTTTGTAAAACCAGTGCATATCAGTGAACACCCCAGACCACTGGGTGATTTTCATGTCTTTTTAGTTTAATGCATTTTAGAAATGATTGTTCCAGTGCACCTATGCAACCATTGTCGAGGTGGGGGGTGTGCTACCACAGAAACCGAAAATTCTCGAGCCAGAAGCATGTGTCCAAATTTCAATCTGAAATTTCAATCTATTTCATCAGAAACGATCTTAAAACAGTATTTCATATTGTTGTTAGCAGTTTCATGTGATCATTTTAGACCAATGCAATTATTTACAGGCATGTTCCCATCTAGAATATGTATTTTTTATCAGAAAGAGAATGCATTGTTAAAGTATTATATAATATCATTAATTATTGTAATTATAATACAAAATATTGTTAATGTAAAATAATATATTTTGCTAGTTTTCAATTATTTTTCCCTCATATATTATCAGATCTTCCAAAGCCGTGGCAAGATGTGCAGCCGGGAACAATAATATAGCTATATAGCCACCAATAAAATAGCCACCAGGGGAACCGATCTGAGCTTATTGATCTCAACTTTTCTTGACTCTTGATTCAGCCAGCATCTCAGGGTCCCAGAGTGTTTGTCTGGGACTATAACAGAAATGTATCGTCTGTTTCTCTCCCCTTTAACATTTTACTCAAATGTTAATCACCTAGTCGGCGCCATTGCGACAAGAGCAAACTCTGTGCACTCCAGGTTCTGATTAGACCTCAAGCTCTGGCTGAATACATTTGAAAAGACGACTAATTAATGCAGAAAATAACAGCCCTGGCCTCTGTTGGCTGATCGAATCACACACGTTATCTGCTCAGCTTATCTGACAGGCTCACATCACTTCTGTTTGCTTGCAGACACAGCCCCTCCGTGCCTCACCGCGGCCACACACTCGAACATGCCTCATCTGTATTCTCCCCCTCGCGAGCCTCTGCCAAGTTGTTTTTTAAACATATGCCTCTTGTAGGCACAATCTCCCTAACACACTAATTCCCATTTAATTACTTTTTCTTTGTTTTTCTTTAACAAATTCTTAAGCTGGAATGGATACTTTGACAATTTTCAATCCGGTTTCCGATCGCATCGTAGCACAGAGACAGCGCTCATAAAGATGATGAACGATATTCGCTTAAATGTTGATACAGGCAAATTATCTGTAGTAGTACTGGTACTACTCAACCTCAATGCTGCATTTGACACTGTCGATCACGACATGGCTACGTTCACACTGCAGGGCTTAATGCTCAATTTTTGCTAGGCCGTTCACATTTTCAATTAAATGCGACCTTTTGTGATCTCTTGTGTGGACGTCAAATGACCCAGAAGTGACCCGCATGCGCAGAAGAGTAATCAACGGTCAACGACGTCACTTGTTGTTTGCGAATAGTTCTTTTTTTCCATATGTTGCAAGCTTTTGTTTTATTATTATTATTGCCACAGCCCATATACAACAATTACACAGACAACAATTATTTTATCGACGGGCAAAGTTTGCACATAAATGTAAGATTTTTCCGATCCTCAACGACCTCGTCATAAAACCCATTTAATTGATAGTGCGCGTCCTCGGCGCTCCTTGCTTTGTCACCGGCGGCCGCGGTGCGACACTGGTGGCTGGTGTTGCCAGATTGGGAGTTTTTTCGCTACATTTTAAGGCATGTTTACATGTGTTTTAGCCAGGTTTTTGCCTGGAAGGCTCTATAGAAATCTGGCACCCTACTGTACGAAGTTAAACTGACAGAGAGCGCACGTTCACAGACACCAGAATGAACGTGTTCACAGTAATGTTCATCAGGCAGTAATACAGTATATGAACGCGTTCATCGTTCATTGAACGCGTTCAGGCACAACACTGGGGAAGAGACACGTCTGCAGCGGCCCATAACAGTGCAGAAACGCGTTGGAGTTAGCGTGTATTGGCTAGCTACAGGTGCGTGCAATGACGTGCGGGTCGGATATGATCTGGCCGTTCAGATTGAAGTCGCATTTCAAAAGATCGGACACGGACCACGTACCCAAGTGGCCGGGTCGCATTTGAAAAGATCGGATCTGTGTCGTTCAGACTGTTATGAAAAAATCAGATACAGGTCGCATAGGGGCAAAAAAATCGGAATTAGGTCGTTTCAGCCTGCAGTGTGAACGTAGCCATACTTCTTGACAGGCTGGAAAACTAGGTGGGGCTTTTTGGGATAATCCTAAAATAGTTCAGGTCATACTTAGAAGGGAGAGGTTATTATGTGAGTATAGGAGACAATAAGTCTGAGTGGGCCTGAGTCCCTCAAGGCTCAGTCCTTGCCCCATTCCTGTTCAACATGTACTGTAGATGCTCCCAATGAGCCAAATTGCTTACCACAGCTATAATGCAAATCATTGCGTTTGGAAACAAAGATGAAGAAGGTGATTGCATTGCATACCTTCAGTCTAGGGGTCTAACAACTAAAAATCAAGAATTGTTGGTGTGTCTCTAGAGTCAGAGTCTCTAGAGTCAAAGCAATAACTATCAGCATATTATCATCTGAAAAATATTGCAAGAATTAGATTAGTACTTCAGTGCAAATGTTACAGCAGAATCTCTAGGGGCTGACACATTTCTAATCTACAATGGGAGATAAATGCTGTTGATGCATCCAGCCAAAATGAATGGGCTTGTTCGGTGTTAACACTACACACCTGTTGTGTTGTGTCCTCCCAGGTTGATGTGTTTCTGTAGTGTGATGTTGGTGGACACAGGTGTTAGACCAGGACTCGTCACTTGTGCAACGAGGGTGCCCAGACTTGTCTACTCACAGAATGCCAACATACACACAGCAGAGAGTACAGATGTTCTCCTGCAGTAACTTCAATCACATGCTCACACACACACAGACTTGAATTTGGGTGGAATTCAGCTTCTGTGCTCCTCACAGTGAATGTGTGGCGAATGGCGATATATTTGTGTGTGCATAAGTTTGTATTTTCCCTTCATATTTTCTTATCTGAGAGGGTGAGTGCTGGGGTCAGATTGTTGAATGTATTTTTTTACTTGACCATATTGCTGTCCATAGCAAATTTGACGACAAGCTGGAATGTGTTATATTTATCATTCTGCACCTGGGATTTGGTACAGCCAGGTGTGTTCCCAGATGGTCAGAAATGTCCTCTCTGCTCTTCCTGAAATTGCAACACTTTTCCCATCAACAAAACATCAATCACACCATGCAGAAGCAATCCTGTTAACGGGGTCCTATTATGCACTTTTACAAAGTCTTAATTTTGTTTTGGGGTGTACCAGGATATGCTTTCATGCTTGATTGTTCAAAAAAAAATATTTTTCGCTGTACCACTTTCCCTTATCTGTCTTGAACGAGTTGTTGGTTCATGTTTCAATGAAGCCTCTCCTTTTGGTATCTGCAGTCATTCGTCAAGTCTAAACTAAGGGAATCTTACATTACAGTTTATATACATTTCAACTGGGTGGGATCAATTGCATAAAGGGGGCGTGTAAATGAGTCAGCTCATTTGCAGAGATTTCCTGTTCTCATCAGCTTAACAGTGTCATGTATAGATGGTGATCCAATCAACCTGATTAGATTATTCAAACCTTAACATTATCATAGAGACAAAGGCCCAGCTGTACTTTGAGAAGTGACAAAAGGTTAATGTCAGCAAGCAGCATTGCTCTTTAAATCTCTTCATCTATGCCTCAAAATGGAAAACACTGTGCAGTTATATTGTATTGGAACCTAATTAAACATTTAATACATTTGTAACACTATTCCATGGGCTGAAATGTTTAAATGAGTAACATTGTGACTTCATAAAGGCCACAATAACACGTTGTAGGCCAAACATGTTGTTTGTTGTGGTTCTTGGAAGGTAGATTCTGTTAAACATCTCTCTTTGGAGATAAAATATCTCCCTTTAGAGTGGACTTTGTAACGTTGCAGATCTTTTTTATGCTCGAACAGCAACATTACACACTAACTAATGTTAAACAGTGAAAAAGCATAATAGGAGGACCCCTTTATTAGTGGTCAGAATGACATACAGTACATCACTGATTTTGGGTGTGTATTTGTAAATGTTTTGAATGTTTTTCAAAGGCCCCTGTTATCCAACACAATATTCAAGTTTTTTATATTCACAGTTTTTAACCAAAATTCAACATAAAAATTATCATTATATATATATATATATATATATATATATATATATATATATATATATAGTATACGAGCACTTTAATATTTTCAGTATTTCTAATATTTCTCCTGTAATTATGACAAAACCTTTTGCAGAGTATTTTTTTTTCATCAACAGAAACTGGGAGTATTGGTAAATTCAATTAATCAATTATAATAAATTATCAATAAATATGCATATGTTTATAAATAATAACATTTAAAATCTGAATTAAATAATCTATTATGGTTTAAGCTCTGTATCCACCATAAACTCCAGCATTATCAGCTAAGCGATTGGTATTTTTGCATCTAATCTGCATAGGCTCTGCATTTCTTTAAATACTTACTGCTTGTTCCGCACCGTTGTCAATTCAGTTTTGGTATGTCTCTTTTTGGTCCTCTACACTACAGCATGTGATCAGAGCAACATTTCATTGATATCATCTCTAGCTCTCTTCAGTTGAGATATACTCGTAACTTCTCTGTTGAGACTCTGTGTGTGCTAAACGATCACTGAGTTAAAGGCAGCCTGCCCTGCAGCCATTGTCAACCTCGTGATATTTTTGGCAACACGTTCATGTTTATCTCCATTATACATGCACAACTGCACTCGGAACAGCCCTCTTTCTATCTCGTTCAATCTCGATCTATTTCATTTGTCACTTCTGTTCTCTTGTTACTCAGTCATTCTCTCTCTCCTTGATCCCTTTCTCTTTATATCTCTCTGTCTTGACTGTCTACTGCTGTCACGGTGTGATACAGAAGAAGAATCAGCAGTTCCAACACAGATTTTTACTAATAATATAAATCCTAAAGGTACAGAAAAGCAGAAGATACTAAAACAAAGTAGGACAGAGACTGACTGAACAGAAAGGAACTAAATACAAACACAGATGAACACTGGTTAACAGAAAACAGGTGAAGCAGAAGATGATGATGAGACAATGACAAATAGCTGTGATGGGTGATCAGGTGATGTCCGATAGTGCCCAAGTGAAAAACATGAGGGATGCTGGGAAGTGTAGTGCCGTAGAGGTGACAGAGCTGGTGACCGTGACAGCCGCATCATGCCTTCCATCAAATTATGAGACTTTATTTTTATCTAAGCTTTTGCTCTTTCCTAATGAGAGTCTTTAGAGGTCATTTGTGTTTGATTTCCAATACACGAGAATAGATGTTAAAACTTCCTGCTGATTTATACACGGCTTTCGCCAAGATAAGCACAAACTAAGAAGTAGCTTTACAGTAAACTATGCTTCTCTATCCATTTACGCTTCTTTCCATATGGCGATGGGAATCTCCTTCTGTCCGGCGTTAAAGGCTGCAGTGTACTTGGTGGGTCAGCACACACAATGGCTGCAACTACAGTGCGGTTCCCTAGTGGACCAGCACGACAACCGTCTGGGTTGAGCCGAGTAGTGGAGGTCTTTAAGTGGACACCCTCCATCCTCAGTGTTTCATCGACTAGCCCACGACACCTCAAGAGGGCTCGATTGTGATTCTGGCATCCCAGAGTCACCCCCCCTCCGTCCCCCACTCAACTCAGCCCAGCTTACTGACCTTTACATCCCTCCTGCTGCTGAGTTTGCTCCTTCCTCGTAGTTCACATGTGACCTAACCACAATCTCTCCGCAACCCAACCATATGCGCCAACCCGTTTGACTAAGGCTGTCGAGCCCCACTGTCATCATTAAAGTAGGTTCAGTGGCAACGGTTCCATATGGCATACTACCTACCGCAAAACACAATATCTGCCCAAACTAATCTAAAAACCAAAACCAAACTGAAATGACCAGAGTTTTAGTTTGCCTGGTAGAGCGCAGCTGTTTACAGCTGTATGAGACAGCTTTTGCTCTTTCCTAATGAGTTTCTCTAGAGGTAATTTGTTTTTGAAAAGTTTTACAATAAATTTTACTGAATTGATCAAAAAATATTGTAAATATTCTCATTGGTGAACACACGAGAGTGAAATTTTCTTCCTATACAAAAATTTCCATCCGGAATTTTAGTTTAAAAATTCCCGTCCCCTTTATTCATTTGAATATTCATCTAAATAAGAATATTTATGTACAAAATAATAATATTATTTTATTTCAGTCTTATTTATTTCTATGACATTCTGTTGTATACTGTATGTGTATGTTTTTATATGAAAGTAAGTAGGTAAACATTGATTTTAGTTTCATAGTTTTCAAGCTTAAAAAATGTGCGTTTTAATGTTGCTGCTTGCAAAGATAACAAAAATCACACTGAAGTTTTTTAACTCATTTTTAGTCAAAATAACTAATTCGTTCCATGATTCAGACTGTGCTTTTCAGGCTGGGACTGTTTTGGCATGTCCTCACTGTAGTGTTATCCTGGCTCAGTTTCCCTGGCAGAGATCCGTTTTGTTAAACTATATGATTGTGGAATCAAAATGTGTAATGAGCTCAGTCAATACACATTTGACCCTGGTCCAACATGTTGGAAGTATTTCCTTCCTTTCCTTTCTTCCTTTCTCCATCGCATTCTTCACATGCCCTCCCTGTCTGTATCTCTCTCTCTCTCTAATTGCTCTCTCTCTCTCCCTGTCCATTGATTCTGTATTTCTCTTCAGGATGCTATAAATCTGCAGGGGTAGAGCTGTAGGAAACATAGGACGTGAGCTAAAGCAACTCCAGAGCTGATTGAATTAAGAACAAAATGTCCCTATTGTGCGACTGCTTTGTCCCCCACTTTGTCATTTCATTCTCCTATCCTTATTACTTGTTATTCTTCTTTTCTCTCCATTTCTTTGCCATCATATTCTCACCTTTTGAGCCCAATTGAAACTAAACTGTGGGAGTTCTCAGCGTTTCCCGCTCGGCCGCTGTGGCTGAGCATTAAATTCCTACTGTAGAATGTCATTAACACACAAAGCTCACCATCCGTCTGTCTGTATGTCTTTGTCTATCCATATATATGACTCATTACGTAAGCTGAATTGTTTGTGTGTTACATGCATCTGGGGATGTAATCAGACAGGCTATAGGAAGAAAGTGGCATGGAGCCGAAAATGCTGCGGCTTATTGGCAGCATACAGTGTCCTTATGGTGCGACTGTGAATGAAAGCCTGCAGCTGGGATGAGCACAGGCTCTCACTATTGGGAGGGTTTTCTGCAGTCGGGTACAGCTTTTCACTGAGCACAATTGCTTCTTGGAGACCTAGTGATTTAGAAGTGAATGAATATGCCATTAAGAGAAGTAGTATGGTCTATCATCGGCTCAGTCTGTTTGATGTTACAGCAGCTCAGGGTTGTCATCATCTATGGTCAAAATAAATGCGGTTTCGCACACTGTGAAAGGATGGAATCAATCCAGTGCTTGTTTGTATAACTCTTAACTGGCTCTGTTTTACAGATTATGCTTTCTCATTACATAACGATGGGATTGGATTTCAATAACTGTTGCAGATTAGATCACTGAAAAAACACCTGGAATTTGACGATAATGAGAGTAGGACTAAGTTATATGGAAAAAGAAAAGAAAACCAGATATTATTGTTATTCATAAGTTTTCCATTGACAAATGTCCAACTGGTTTTAGAAGGCATGTTGTAAATATGTGTAATGTTACCTTGAACAATCACTTTTGGGATTTAATTCCTTAAAATGTTAACCTCGTGGATTGTGAGTTCCCAACATTTCCCTCTTAAAAGCACATAGACTAATAAAAGACATTGAGATGGCAGACGCACAAACTCTATGCTGTCAGAATGACTGGAGGCCAGACAGATCAGGAGTGCTAGATCATGAGAGTGTGAGAATGAGATGGCAGAACGTAGCGGGAAGCTACAAATGGAAAAAAAAAAATAGAGCATGCAATGGTGAAGGTGAGGTATAATGACTCTGGCTAAAGGCCAGCAGTCATATTTGGAAATTCGGAGGCACCGAAAAGCTTTTTGTTGGCCCTGTACACTTCCTCTTGTGTGTAATTTGTTATTTTTTATGACACCATCTGACATCAAAATGAAAGAGTTTGTCTGATACAGATCTTAAGCTTTGTCTGTTTGTTATTGACCTGTTTAAAAATATGATGGTACCAGTATGGTGTTTTTACACTACATTTTCTCTGTTGTACTGTGAAGAAAATTAAACAGAAGGTAAAATCATTTATAAGAGGCGGATGAGTGTGCTTTGAAGGATCGATAATCATTTGTGGTTTTGTTTGCTGTGCATCTGTGCAAAGTGGCTATAATCACTCTCTTTCTCTTTTTTTATATGTATCCCCATCTATCCATCTCATGTTCTTTCCTTAATGGGCTCAGAGAGTCTCTACCGTGTAAAAAGGCAGCAATGTGTCCCTCAGACTAGCATTGATGGAGAGGAACCTGAGGTAAGATTATCCTTTTTAAATATTGAATATTCTACAGATTTTTTTTTTTCTATAATACTGTGCTGTGACTTTTCCTTGTGCCTTGTCCACCAGAAGAAATGTCAAACACATCTGCTGGTGCTGGTGGTTCATGGGGGGAACATACTGGACACGGTGGGCGGAGAGCCAGGTGCAAAGTCTGCAGATGTAAACACCCTGTCCTCAGTGTTGGAAAAAGTATCTCAAGCTCATTTCCAAGCTGCAGCTCAGCATGTCGTCATCAAGTTGGTGCCGTGCCCAGCTATATGCGCAGAGGCCTTCTGCCTTGTGTCCAAGTAAGTAGTTGTTACTGAAAGCATTTTAGCAAAAACAAAACATGTTTTTTTTTTTTTTTTTTTTGAAAATGTGCCATGGTATTCTTTGAAGTAAATACCATTGTGTATAGGCTATCATCTAATACCATCAAGATTTCCATTCAACAGTACTGTTTTGTAACTGGTCTGACTGGCTTCCTTTTCTGGCATGGAAGGTTTTGATCCGTTGTGCAAATACACTTTCGAAATGAGATCCCACATACATAGATGTTTTGTTCTGAAGTCATGGGAACACCCTCAGGTGAAACTGGCTGAATGCACAAAACTAATTTTATGGGAAAATGCTGACCGATTCAGTAGCAGTTGTTTTTCTGAACTCACTGTGTGTGTGTGTGTGTGTGTGTGTGTGTGTGTGTGTGTGTGTGTGTGTGTGTGTGTGTGTGTGTGTGTGTGTGTGTGTGTGTATACAGTATATATATATATATATATATATATATATAATATTTATTTTTCTTAATATGTAATAAATTAGAAATAAATCATTTGAATGAATAAATCAATGAATTAAATATAAACAGACTTTAGATGGCAACTTCACATAATTCACATTAATCCTATTTCAGTATTTTTCACAAATAAAGAAATTGTTTAAATATGAATAAAAAGAAAGTAAAACTGCCTGCCATTGGCCCCCTGGTGGAGAATGTCTATACTGTTCAAACATTTTAAGTTGTTAATATTGGGTGCTTCTCAATATCCCTCGTCTCCTCGCTCCTCCGTCCTCCATCCTATGACCCGGAAACCAATCAAGCTCAATTCTCTAATTGCACAGCGACGAGGCGAGCATCGAGGAGTTATGAGCGAGGATGCACAGTTTTATGCTTTGCGGAAGTGTTTTATCGACTAAACTTGACGCACATTTCAATTTTAATTAAGACTTTACCTTTGCAGTTTATATAAACCACACATCTCACATAATTATTTCAACAGGGTATCTTGCTTTATTATTATTTATTACTAATTTCTTAAATAACCAAACTTCAACAACATAAGGGCAGATCCTTTGAGCTCTGCTGATGATGCAATGAAGTGACACTCGAGTGATCAAGTATTCCAATGTAAAAAAAATGTTCATTCGATTCCTTCGTCCTCATTTTCTTTCCTTGCAGCAGCCTTCCCTCGCATCCTACAGGGTGGAGCTGAGACGCGAGGAAAGGAAAGGTGGATGCACAAATAAGAATTGAGAAGCACCCATTGTTTTTGTCATGATCCCTAAATCTGTGTGAATAGTGTGTTTAGTATGAATAGTGTGTAGCCTGTGTGTAGAATACTGTGTAGCCTGCGTTTCTCTGTTTCCTAAAGGACTTTTATGTTGAAGTGTTTTCTGTCCCCCCGGTCGTGTGTTCATTTCCTGTTTGCCTTCTGCCTTGCTTGTTTCCATAGTAACCTTGATTAGGTTGATTGTTTCCCAGGTGTGTCTTGTTTGCTCATCACCCTAAGTCTATTTATACCCCAGTGCTTCTCTTGTTCTTTGTCTAAACTTCTCTATACATGGTTGTATCGTGTGCGTTTGTCGTACCTCCACGTGCCTAGCGTGTTGCTTGTCTAGAGTTATTTCAGTTGTCCTTTTTCATTACATTTTTACTGCACTTGGATCTAACAGCAGCCGCATTACAGACTTAATGTTTTGAAAAGGAGTATCTTATCCTTACCAATGCTGCATTTACAGTAAAAACGTTAATATAGCAAATTACAATTTAAAATAACTGCTTCAAGGTACAATATGTAGTATTTTTGCAGAAAAATATCCAAAAACCACTAGGCCTGTTATACACTACTACTGTTATATATTTTGATTAATTGATTACTTAGAATATCCCCAATGTTTCCAACTATTTGTAAATCGTGAGAAAATTGCGATTTTAACTAAGGAAACAGGATGTGTCAGCAGGGGTTAGGAGTCGCCAGTCAATGGCGTCATATCTGCGTTACCCTCGGTTTCCGAACGTACTGCCATAGTAACCATGGCGACAGACACGGACAACTGGCTTATGCTTAGCAAGACGCTCACGCTGTTGTTGTTTTGTTCAAACTTTTTGGACAATGGCAAGCAGACTTTGAGAGAAAAAGAGTACTAGAACGAAGATCAAAATATTTCGAGATGCCGAGAGCTCCACGTCCGCGACTAACTTCGACTTGACAGAGACGCGAGTGTTCCATGTACTTAGATAGGTGAGTAAATGTACATAAAACGAATCAATGTTATTTAGTTCAATATGATGAAATGTTAGAATATGATCTGTATGTTATTCTAGTGTTGATTTAGCTTACTGGTAGTCTCATACAGCCAACACACAACCTAACTAAAAACATTCAACACACTCGAATGTCATTTTGTGTAAAAGTGTAACTGTTAGAGCAAGTGAAACAGCGCTGCGTCACCTCAAGTTTTAATTCATCTAATAAACTGACCTGTGTGAGTATTAATTCACCGCTTGCGTGTAGTTCGGTAGAATGAAATGTCCTTATTCCTTAATATCCGTGGTGACTCTGGTATACGTCTCTCATTAGCAATCACACCCTGCTTCATACCACAGTCATGTTAAGATCCATCAGCTTGACCACAAGATCCATAATTCCGCTTAATGCTTTGCATTATCGATATATGCTTTTGGTATTGTAAGAGGTTAGTGACCCCTGGTGGTGAAAAATCCTACATATTGTACCTTTCAGCCTTCAGTGTTACATGATCCATCAGAAATCATTCTAAAATGCTGATTTGGTGCTCAAGAAATATTCTTTATTATTATTATCATTTAAAAAAATAATTGTGCTGCTTAAAGGGGATGTCAAATGCTATTTTGTGCATTCTGACTTATTTAGACTGTTAAAGAGTTGAATCATCATGCTAAACATGGCCAAAGTTTAAACAAATTCTGCACGGCACGCCTCCAAGTGCGGAAAGACTCGGTACAACTTGGTACAACTTTGTTTTTGGAAAGACTCGGTACAGCGTATCTGTCTAATATAAATCTGATAAAACTAAAGACTCTTCGGAGACATGAGGATGCAATGCTACTCTATGGGTACTCAAGATTAACATGAGATTGGCAGAAACTACAGTACGTGTTATGTCCCCTTTAATATTTTTGTGTTTACTGTGATTCAATTTTTCCAGGATTCCTTGATGAATAGAACGTTCAAAAAGGACGGCATTAGTTTGAAATATTATATAAGTCTGTACTGTCACAATTTGCAGTTTATTGCATCCTTGCTGAATACAATTATAAATCTTTCAAAAATAAATTGATCAGTGTATTGCAATGTAAATTCTCCACCCTTATGGCCAATGCTCTTATTTATTGTTCATTTTCACTCTGAAAATTCCAGAAGGGAATGCAGTGTTTTAAATTATAAAGTGTATTTTTTACTTTCAATTTTCCCTCTGAAAAGTCCTGAAAACACTTCCCGAGGTTAGAGAGAATTCATAATAATTCATATTAATTTGCATTGCCTTTTTCTCAGCATCTGTTCATCTCATGCAGGTAGAATAAGATACAAAGCTTAGGCTTAGCGTGATTTTTGTTTGCTCGGGAGGGGACATAAGGATTTTTTGTCGGCCCTCTCTGCCCCTGTTCATTTATAAGGGATGAAGCGAATAAGAATTAGAAGACAGCCCCAAGTCAACATATAACGCTAATACTTTCTGTGAGAATCAGTCTTTAAAACGAACAGAGTCCCTTTTAAGCTGTGAAAGTGGATCCTTCGCTTCAAGGCCTGAGTGGCTCAGGGCCCCTCTGAGTTATTTCTTCTATAGCTTTAGGCCTTTTATGTCAGCCTTTGTCATCACCTGTGTGAAGCAATGAAAATGGAGGAGCTCCATAGAGTTGGAACAAACAGAGCAGAAGAGGATCTTTGATCACATGATCACAATCTCTGCCTGTTCCCATGGCGCACACAGTTTAATAAAAAAATGTCAATCACTGGGGTACCGTGGAGATTAACATGATAAACCCTGTTCATGAGTGACATACAAACTGCATTTGCTCTTATGCTTGTGATTTTATGGTTCAGTGCTGGAGTATTAACCAACCTGAGCAAAGGACAAATGGATAGATGCAGAAAGCATAACCAGTTTTATACTGTCTGCATTTGTCCATTACTGAGACAGGGTAAATAATAAAAGTGATATAATATAGAACAACAGCCTGCAGAGAGAGACAGTAGTAACTGTTGCCGGTCATAATTGTGTTCCCTGGATACAGAATACACATAAACACACATGTTTCAGAATCATACAATAGGGTTTTCTTTTCATCAGCACGACTTCCTTTTTCCTTCCTACATGGTTAATGAAGGCATTAGGCGCTCAGTTTTACACTGTTACTTACCCCGGGATCAGCCAAAACAACATCAGTAGGCTCTGGTGCTCCAGGAAGAGACATGTGGCTGATTTTATCTCCTGCTGGGTCCTGTCTGTTGGACGGCAGCAGCGAGGATTAAACAATGGGGTGAATCTAACAAAACCTGTCAAACAATTTTTTTCTTTGCAGTTTGACATTTTTCTTGCAGTTTGTGAATTACACACATACATATGAATATCTAGTCTATTTGATCTGCTAGTTTTGTCTATTAATCTTCTTTTATAATACAAAATATTTGAAAACATACCGGTGTCCGATGGTTTGCCCATATGAAAGTATATTTATTTAATAATATTTTTTTCTTTTTTTCTGTGAAAAGTTTTTACTTCATCATATTTTCATTATTGATTATTATTGATTTTATAATTTTTTTATTGTTTCAGCCCTAATTTATACTTTCTAGCATATTTTAAGCCCTAATTTATAGTTTCTAGCATATGTTTAGGGCCCGAGCACCGATGGTGAGAGGACCCTCTTGGAATTGATCTGTTTATTGTACTATATATTTTTTTCCATTTAATTTATTTGATAAATATGAATGATAATAAATGATTATTTATTTAATAATACAGTAATAATACATTTATAATAAGTAATGGATTTTAAAAAGTTTTGTATAATAGTCAATAGAACCTACTGAGAATCACCATTCAGAATATTAAGAATTGCACAGGAACACTAAAGTAAAACATTTCGGTTATAATTTGCGATGATTGGTGTGAAAAACATAATGGTTCTAAAAATATACATTTTATAAAGTATTTTTTTATAAATTGACGTTAAAAAATGCATTTTTTTTGTTTTGGGGTAAAATATGACCTTGGCATGTTTTTGTGAGAATCACCCACTGCTCACTGCTTTCTCCCCATTGACAGACAGTCCAGACGTTAACGGCTCACTGCCATGTTTAGAGCCCCTTTTATAGCGCACACATCTTTTGTCAGTAGAGCTGCCATGCATGTATGTTCTCAGTTTAAGAGCTTTGGGAATGGTCCTGCCAAGCCATCATGGCTGATAATGAGTTCCCTCTCCTAATGAGGTTTGCTTACAGATGTGGCTTTACAGTGTGTGTGTGTGTGTGTTTGTGAAGCAGCGTCTTACACACAGAAAACACTCAAACATGCATTAGCAAAGGAGGGGCGGAATGTTATGGAGTTTTGTGTTTGCCGTCTACACACAGGATTTCCAATTAGCAACTCTGGTAAAAAAGCTTCCACATTGATTTTCTCTCACCAAAGCACAGTGTGCAAGTCAATTCAATACGTGATTCCTGGAGTAAAACAATTTGGTGCTCAGTCACAGCTCAGATAGGTAGGATATGTACACTGATTCGTCTCTCGAGGACAGCACCACCTGAGCGTTGTAGGTGCAAGTCTGCTCCGTATTCCTCATCTGCTTTGGTTTACAACCTGTAACTCCTCGTTAGTCTTAGGCATGAATCTTTGCAACTTTAAACATTTTATTATTGATCCATTTTATTATCTGGTCCTTGATTTTTGAACAGTCTGCATTAGTGGTGGAGATTTAATTGGCTTTTACATGGTTGCATCAGTAGGTGGTGACAAGTGAATGTCGGTGATCAACAGATTCATTCAAAGATGCTGATTCATTCAGACACGAGAGAGTCATTGAATTATTCACTCAACTGATTAGTTCAAAAACTTTGATACATTAATCAACAAGTGAATTATTGAATCATTCACTCAACCAGTTTGTTGTAACACACTGATTCATTCAGAAATTAGTGAGTCATTACTCACTCAACAAATTCATTTATGTATGAGTGAATTATTTAATTATTTAGTTTTGTAAAAAAAAAATACTGATTCATTCAGGAACAAGTTATTACATTATTCACTTAATTCATTGAAAAACAGATTCATTCAGTTATAGCGTGTTGCTCGAAGACGTGTAAAACTTTATGCTGTGCATTTGTTTGGAAACATTTTCATTGGCAGAGTGAAAACAGTTACTTTGTAACTACTGTAAAAAAATTGTAAGCTGGCATAACAAAAAAAATCTTAGTGCTAATTTCCTCTAGCTTTTTCTTGTTGACTCAACTTTTGTAAATAACAGTTATATGAACTGAAAATAAGCTGTCTTTGACACACACAAAATATTTAGTTGGGTCAACTTGACATTATTTGTTTTCTGGAGACGTCAGAGGTGCAACTATTGTGTAACAAAGCTTTTGTAGTTGAGCCAGTTCAACACTTTTTGTCTATTTGCATTTTTTTGATAGAAAATCATTTGGTCATCACCATTTTGGTGATGAGCATTTAATTTGGTTGGTCAGTTTGGCTTTTTATGTGAGTTTGTGGTCTTTGTGTCTTAAAAAACACTTGGTCTTGTGTTTAAAAAAAACTTGCTATAAGAAAGAAACCAAGATGATCATAAACCTCATAAACTAGAACATATCCCTAATCTTATTTCTAAAGATAAGTTATTTA
This sequence comes from Pimephales promelas, assembly GCF_988280905.1. Lineage (NCBI taxonomy): Eukaryota > Metazoa > Chordata > Actinopteri > Cypriniformes > Leuciscidae > Pimephales > Pimephales promelas. Next base: position 21,000,992 of record NC_142784.1, read on the forward strand.
TTTTATTAATATTTTACCTGCAAAACTTGCTTGCAGCAGATCAGACGTTCTGAATTCATATTTGAAAATATATTTTGGATTTTTTTTGACACACATTCATATGCAAGAATCAGTATATGAATCTCAACAATGGTGACATGCTTAATGCCGCAATGCATGCTGGACTGGGAGCCATGATTTTAATACTATGAAAAATCCAAGTGCGTTTTCCAAACATCCAAAAATCCATAATGCGTTTTAAAATATGAATTCAGAATGTCTGATCTGCTGCAAGCAAGTTTTGCTGGTAAAATATTAATAAAATAAATTGGCTTGAAACATGTCATTGTTGTGATTCATATGCTGATTCTTGATGTATGTGTGTGTCAAAGGAAATGCTCATCACCACAATGGTGACCAAACATAAAAAAGCTATCTGAACCTGTTTATTCTTAATAAGAACTTCTGTGTCTAATAGACAATTTTTTAACTGGTTCAACTATGAGAGATTTGAAAACAGATAACGTTTTTGTTTTGGTTTGGGTTTTTTGTATGTCACAGACAGCTTATTTTTTTAGTTTGTATAACTGCTATTTACAAAAGTTGAGTCAACAAGAAAAAGTTTGTGGAAATGAATACCAAGATTTTTTTTTGTTGTACGAGATTTTAACAGTGGTGGAATTTTTGCTGAACCAGCACAGTAAAAATCAGTCATTTCAACTTTTTTCTAGGGCTGTGCAAAAATTAATTGCGATTAATCGCATCCAAAATAAAAGTATGTGTTTACATAATATATTTGTGTGTGCTGTATATAATTATGTTGTATATATAAATACACACACATGCATGTATATATTTAAGAAAATGTGTTATTCATATATAAAATATTTATATTTATATAATATAGATTATGTATTTATAAATATGTACAGAATTTAAGCGCAAATAATTCTTAAATATATACATGCATGCATAGGTATTTATATATACAAAATAATTATATACAGCACACACAAATATGTTATGTACACACAGACTTTTATTTTGGATGCGATTAATCGCAATTAACTTTTGCACAGCCCTACTTTTTTCAAGTTTTGTACAGTGCAATAATGTGTCTAAAATGTTAGAAACTATATTTACTTTATTGCATAAAAGCTGCATCACAAAGCAGGCATGTTGTTGGTATTGCTTATTAACTTTAGTTTACTGGTGCTAATTTAAAGCTATTTGTGTTTACTAATGAATTTATTTGTGTCCGATGTATCTTGGTAGGTCCCTAACATCATGGAAAGGAAGAGGAAATATTTACTATTTAACAATCTTATGTTGCTTGAAAGATAGAAAGAAGTAGCTTTGAGATGCATATCTTTTTTCTGAGCCCTATAGGCCCTAATGGGCGGAAGAGAGATCACATTAATGAGAGCGAATGCTTTAGAAACATAAATGAGACTTATGACTCCCCTGCAAATTAGATCTTCAGATCACTTTCTTACTTGTAGCAGTGTTTGTGAATGTCTGGTTAGATTTTAGCTCCCACTTGTGCATTTGTAAGAGGTTTTTTGGCAATCTAAAGGTTGGTTATTGATCACAACTCCTTCCTCTCACCCTCCTCAGCTGGAGCTGGGTTATTTTGAGACCCAGAAGCCATCGCCTGTGGAGCAGGCTAGTGGGGAGTATAGGGGTCTTCATTTGTTCTGAGTAGGCTTGGAAAGTTTTGTCTTTGAAAGAACAGGGGTCACGTCTCCTGTGTCAGTTTTACCAACATCTTTAATAAGGGGGTTCTAGGATTAGTAAGATGTTAGATGGATGGATGGGTGGATAAATGCTTGTGTTATTAATTTACATATAGTCAACTTCGTGAATACAGGAAGAAGCCATCTTTGAAAAATAGTCTCTACCAGTCGATCTACGAACGCCGATCCAAGTGCGCTGGTGAGATGTGAATAAGGTGATAAGGTGAGCGCGAACAGTAGGCTACGTTTACATATTGAAGAGAAGAAAATGGTTTGTGTTTCTTCCGGAAACAACGGACCATATCAGATTCTGCACAGTTCAGCGCACTTGGATCGGCGTTCGTAGATCGACTGGTAGAGACTATTTTTCAAAGATGGCTTCTTCCTGTTTTTGCGAAGTTGACTGTATATATAAAATATCTTCTTATTATGTACTGTATGGACACTGACTAAGTTCTCAATGCTTCGCTTTGAATGTAGGGACCCTTATTATGCTACCGTGTTAGTGTGGGGCAATTTTGAGCCTTGTTAGTGGTAATAACAAGCGATTTTTATTTGTCATTAGTCTATGCCCTATATACTAGCGTTATACTAGCGTTATAGGCTAAACTGTTTTTAGAGATAAAACTATTTACATTCGGCAATCATGAAAACAAATCTCAGATAACAGTTGACTAGATAACAATGTGTAATTAGACCAAAGGTTCATTTTGTGCCGGAGTTCTCCTTTAAAGACTGTGTAAATAAATAATACAGTACATTTGGTTAGGGGGCATACTGAGTGGTTTGGAGGTGCTCCTCTCCTGCTGTGGAGCATGTCTAATAGGGCTGGCCCCTGGTCTGCAGCCTTGTTACTGTAATGGCTGTGTCCTTCTTCAGCTAGGCGAGTTCATGTAAACATGACAGGAACTTCTGTTCACACTGGGTCATAGCGCATTAGCCTAACCTTGTAAGGAGTCAGGGTAAAAACCAGTGGCCAGAGCACAGTTTGGAGGAAATTTCTGCATGTTAACCGAAGAATGCTACAAGATCATAAGAGAGGGACAAAGGACAAAGGAAAAGCAGACTTTCTCTGTAAATAGACCTGCTTTTCTGAAACATTGGGCAATGTCACCCGAAGACTGATTAAAATGCTTTATGGGTTATCATTATAATCAGAGAAGTGACTCCTCTGTGTCTTTCTTCAGCTACATAGTTTGCCCCAGACAACAGGATGATAAAATGAGCTTGACTACTATTTCAGGTCTCGAGCAGACAGATCCATTTGGGACTTGTTCATTTCCACTTGGAGGCATCACCTTCAACAGTCATTTATCACAAATAGCCTGTGCCACACTTGGCCAAGCAACAGCCTATCACAACTACACACTTGGGAAGTTTCATATTCGCTCTGCACATCACTGCCATTTTGTTGCCAGGGTTTGGCACCAGTCAGATTAGAATTGAGAATGCATGTTAATTAAATTTCAAATCAGTACTTGAATGTAAATAGATTTTGAATTGAGGTAGCAAACAGAATCCAGAATTGCAATTCGAATTTGAATTAAAAGATTTAAACTTCTAACTATAATTGTTTTAACTAAGGGCAGTTTGTCAAACCAGATAAAGCCATATTTGCACGTTTTGACCACTTAGACCGCTGATTGGTGTTTCTCCTCAAATAGGTACAGGTATTTTGGAGCTCTTGCCCCAGCACTGCTGTGTCTCTCTGTCAGAGCCTTCGGGTCACTAATCGCTGTGCATGATCAATGGCTCTGGGGTTAGCACAGCTGTTCAAGGTGACAACGTTGGGTCAGGCCGATCTTTCACTTTTCTCTTTTTTATACTGTGGGCTCATGCAGACGCATGCAGTGCAGCATGATAAAGTACCTCGGCTTGCTCAGTGGTACTTGGACAAGCACTGTAATTCCTCTTGTCGAGTTGCATCATCGTCATCTCTCTGATCTGAGTCAAGCTTTTAATCATCTGTGCTGAAAAATCCAACTTCTCTGCAGTTAGCAGTATATTGAAACATGGTAATCCGTTTGTAGGCAGTCAAAACTGGTCTTCAGCGGGTCTAAGCTGGTAATTAGGTAGTATGAGCTATTCCAGCTTGTCTTAGATGGTCATTAGCTAGTCAAAACTGGTCATCAACTAGTCTGAGCTTGTCATTATCACCTCCGAGTTGGTTATTAGCTCGTCTGAGCTAGTTTTTAGCTGGTATACATCTTGGACAAACAACAAACGAGTTATAAGCTGATCTTACTACTATAACTTAAACAGTTTTTTGTAACATAGTAGCTGGCTATTATCTAATGTCCAACTTGCACCAACTTATGACCAGCTTGGATTAGCTAATGTCTAGTTTAGGCCAACTAGAATCTGGCTACTATGTTAAAGGGATACTCCACTTTTTTTGGAAATAGGCTCATTTTACCTCTCCCCCAGAGTTAAACAGTCGAGTTTTACCATTTTCGAATCCATTCAGCTGATATTCTGATTTTTAGAAGAATATCAGTAACCAGACAGTTTCTGGTCTCATTGACTTCCATAGTATATTTTTTTCCTACTATGGAAGTCAGTGAGACCAGAAACTGTCTGGTTACTGTTATTCTTCTAAATATCAGAAAGTTTAACTCTGGGGGAGTTGTAAAATGAGCCTATTTCCAAAAAAAAGTATCCCTTTAAGATGGATTTTTGCCATCTTTAAACTTGCTGCTGTAGTGTTTTGGGAACTAAATCTTTTAAAGTTTGGAAAAGTAGCAAAACAAAAATGTTTTGTGTCAGTTGCTTTGTCACATGGCCATCAGTATGAACTCTAACATTCTTTTCTCTTCCACAGTCTGAACCCTTATAGCTACGATGAGAGTTGCGTGTCTAGCAGTGTAGACCATCTACCTCTGGCCGCTTTACCATTGCTCGCCATAGCTGCTCCACAATACCAAGATGCCGTCGCGACGGTGATTTCCCGGGCCAACCAGGTGTACCACAGCTTTCTGCAGTCTCCAGAGGGAATGGGGTTCACAGGGCAGGTGAGTTCAGGAGCGCCCAACAATATTAAGTTGCGGTCTTATTAGCCATGGGCAAAAGGTCCATGCATAAAGTATCTTTCATACAGAAGTCCCTTTCAAACCAAGCAGCTTTCTGTTGGTCAAGGTGGCAAATTTGTGTCATAAATTGAACATGAGTGAAACATTCATGAGTGAAAACTTTTACATCCTCATGCAAAACCCAATGTCAACAGCTACTCTCTCAAAATGCTTAATGGTTTGTATATGCATATTGTTCTATAAACCTAAAATGTATTGTTTATTATTCATATAATCAACCACTTTAAATTAATTATTTCCCTCATTAAACCTGTTAAATAACCTATAGGAAAAATTCATGTAAATAATACTTCTGGAACCAAGGCAATGGTAAAAGTGACTGTATGTGATCGCATCTCAACCCTGAAACCATTTTTGACTGTTTTTCCATGACAATCGAGATTGGGCCAAACAGGCAGATGAAGGCAGTCCCAGATCAGGATTAGGAAGGCAAATGCTGTCTGGAGCAGCAGTGGGAAGGGTGTGTGGGTCTGTGGCAGGGATAGTGACTCATCAGTGATGAGTCATTCAAAACCGACAAAAAGGAGGGGGTCTTTCCACTCATCTTACTCCATAATCTCACATAATAAATACAATAACACACTCCTGTCAATTTAGGAGGCACAATGATTTCCTAAAGTGGTGACCGCAGTTTATGATCTGTGTGTCATGTGTTGACTCTCTAGGGAGCCGGACTACTCAAATAGCATTAGCTCTCATGTTTTGCTGAAAAATTGATGTGCTTTTTGACATAGCCATTTGCCGTGTAGTTCATTTACAGTGTGACGCAAACTTATCTGTTGCCGACAATGATAATTAGACCTGTGGATTTGTTTGTTTTTGGAGCATCTATACATTATTTGTGCTCATCAACATCAAATAGGAAAGCGCTAGAGTTGCTGCTGTGTTATTTCTGTGCAATTAATTAAACGTGTTATTTACTGTCAGGCTGCACTGTAGATTGAGCTGTCATTATGCAATCCTGAGATTTGCCTGAAAGTGTTGATTGCATACAATAACGCTGCCCTGATTCTGGCTGAATTAATTTGTGTGTGTTTTATACAGGTGTGTTTGCTGGGTGACTGTGTGGGAGGTGTGCTGTGTTTCGACGCTCTCTGTTTCAGCAACAGCCCACGACACAGCAGCCGACATAACAGCACAGAGAGCTTAAAGGTATGTTCTTAAAGCTCCAATCCATAACTTTTTGGGGGTTAAAAAGCTTGTAATAATGTTTTTGATTCCAGCGATACTTGTATCACAAATTTGTACACATAAGGAAGGAGTCTCAGCTAGTATAAGCTATATTGCGAGTGAGGATGTTGGAGGTGGAGATTTATAGCCTTTTCTCACCGCACTTGATATAATTAAACTTATTAATTTGATGGCGGATCCAGAAAGGCTCAAACGACAATCACCAGTGACAACTAGAGATTCACCCGTTGTAAAATGCAAAAGACTTTGGATTGAGAGTTTGTAAAAAGAGACTCCAAGGCCCATGTGAAAACTTTGTAGTCACGCAATGCTGATGTTGTTACCAATTATCAATTTGAGAACATTTTCAGTTAGTTGATCAGAACAGAACAGAAGTGGATGTTACTTACTTGTTCAGGTGACATTTTAGGGTGAAAATTCTTACGTTGTTCATACTTCCAAAAAGTATAATCTGTGATTCTGAATGTCAGTATCCACACCGGCGCGGTGACTGACAGCTCCACATTCTCCTCAAAGCATTGGATTCATCCACGCTGTGCCATGCCGAGGTACAACTCGCGTAAAGTTGATAATTCCGCAAATTTTTTCCAAAGAGGAAAAACTGTACTGCAGGTTTAAACACTGACTCATTCCATTTTCAAACACATCTGTAACTTCTTTCATTCTTTTCTTTCTTAAAAAATCACTTTTAGTGGGAATGCATATATATATATATATATATATATATATATATATATATATACACTCTATGAAAATGTCCAGTATTGACTGATACCGAAAACGTACAAATCTGGTATACTGATATATTTTGCATCCCTAAAATTGAGATCTCTTAGGGCCGGTTCACATATCGCGTCTTTTGCGCGCTCAAGTTCGTTATTTCAAATGTAGGCGTGCGGTATGCGCGCTCATAATGGAAGCGGTGCGACGCGCTCGTTTTTCCCATTCGCGTCCGCGCCGCGTCGAGATAAAAACATCTCAACTTTTCAGAATACCGCAAGCGCACCATACGCACACAATAGGTCATGTGACAAGAACCAACTGAAGCGCAACCGCCCTGGCGCTTTGGAAAATGGAGAATGCGGCGCGCCCAGCGTTTTCTACGCGTTTTTAGGCGCCATATGTGAATCCGGCCTTAGACTGCAAAGAGATGTTATTGGACAATAACTGGAGTCATTTGCTTAAAAGTGTTAGTTCACCCAAAAAGGAAAATTCGTTTAGTATTTACTCACCTTCATGTTGTTCCAACCCCGTAAGACTTCCGTTCATCTTCGGAACACAAATTAAGATATTTTTGATGAAATCGGAGTGCTGGCTCACTCCTTCATAGGCTGCTAGGTTATTGATATCTGCCAGTCCAGAGTTATTAAAGACATTGTTAATCAAGCGACTAGATCAAATCTTAGTTTATCAAGCGACTAGAATACTATTTGTGTGCAAAAAAACCCCCTAAAATAAGGCCCAAACAGAAGAAAATGAATAGTTGAATAAAGTTGTTATTTTTGGGGGTGGTTCGTACAAAAAGTATTCTCGTCGCTTGGTAAACTAAGGTTGAGCCACTGTAGTCACTTAGACTATTTTATCAATGCCTTTACCAACTTTTCTGGGACAGCAGGTAGGTTTCAATTACCTAGCAGCCTATGAAGGAGTTGATCTAGCTCTCAGATTTAATCAAAAATATCGTTATTTGTGTTCCGAAGATGAACGAAAGTCTTGGTGAGTAATTTTTGGGTGAACTAACCCTTTAAGTCTTCTGCTTCTGTTTTTTCCCCACATCTTTTTTTCTTTAAGGTTGTAGATGAGATCTCAACAATGTTGCATACTCTGTTCAGATATGCCAAGATGTCAAAGCCTGAATTTTTAATATCTCAATATCCAAAATGTCTCATTAAAATTCATAGCAAAATAATCTGAGCTATTTTGTCCACATTTATTTGATAGCTTTAACTCTGAATGTCGACAGTTGTCTCATTAGTGTCTATTTCTATCTCTGAGCGCTCTGAGACAAAGTCACCAAGAGCTCACTTTAGTTCTCTGAGCTATGAAGGAGCAACTTCTGAGCAAATTCCTGTGGGTTTTTCAATCACATTTCTGTGATCTTCAGGGAGCATAGACCAACTGTCACACCAGGCAGACTTTATTTGACACTCTACTTACGCACTCACTTATATTATTTTCACAATTATATAAACAATGACTCTATTCAAGCTGCTGTCTCACTTTTTCCACACATTCAGGATAACCCTGAGGTCAGTCCGAGCCTGAGCTCCAGCAAACGTCTTAGCAGGAGCAACATCGACCTATCTGCCCCCAGTGAGACCCGCAACCGGAAAACTCCACTCAGCCGCAAACAGAGCGACTCGTTTGATGGAGACTCTTCTGGCAGCCAGCACCACTCATTCCTCAGCAGGTACAGCATACAAGAACAGAGACCAAAGGCTGTTTTATGAGGCTGTAAGTGAGTGTTTCTGTTACAATATTTTCTCCATGCAGAGACAATCCCTGAAGAGGCATTTTCACCATTTTTTTTTTTTTTTTTTTTGGAGTAGTCTGACATGTTAACATTGATCTAACCAATAGCGAGTTTCCGGTGGGACTATGTTTTTGTTCAAACAATGGCTGAAGAGAAGGAAAGATTAGATTAGTCATTCTCTATTTTTTGGATTATCAATGAATGTACTTATTTTCTGGTAAATCGGAACAAGATTACCCAGATGTGCCCCCCTGGCCAAGCCGTCCATAAATGTGTCTCTCTTTTTCCCATTTCTGTTTATCAATATTGGCTGCTCGATGGCATGTTGCGTGCTGCAGTGCTATTAATAGTCACAGCTGCAGTCAGTGTGCTTGTACTGTATGAGAGAATGAGGCGCAGACTGAAAGATGCCTTTTCAATAGAAGTTGCTCAATGGCACGGCGGCAAAGGTCCAAACATCCAACTGTTTATCTTCTAAATGATCCTATTTAGGGTATTGATGTGTCAAGAGAGATTTCTCAGCACTGTTGTTGTCACAAACCTTCAGTACAGCTTTTTTATTAAAATAGTTCCTAAAACAGTAGCTGTCCGTTTTTTTTACCCTCAATTTGAGCTAGCAACTTGTAATGTCATTGTGCATACATATATCAATAAAGTAGTCTACTTCTGCAGATTTGAGTTAGGGTTAAGCTGTGTGTCATGTCGAGGGATAAATTAAGTCACTGAAGAATAAATTAAGAACATGTTTCAACATGTTTTTTACTTCATATTTCCTGGATGCAAAGCTTTCTATCACAATTAGTTAAGCAACTTAAGCAAAACTTATGCGGAAGCATCTGGCACACTTTACCCCACAGGTGTCATTTTGGTAAAAGTGCTTCATTTGATAATCCATGCTTAATCTTTTGTCAAATGTAACATGATATACTGTATGTGCAACCTATTTTTGCATATTTGTAAGTATGTTTAAATATTTTGGAAAAAAAATACATATTGATATGCAAAAATAAACAAATAAATTAGGTTGTTTTTTTTGTTTGTTTTTTTTTTACAATAAAAATGTTGCTTTAGGGCATCATGGTGCTGGCTGGCCTAGTGATTGATACTGATGATTGATCTACCGACCTTCTCACTACTAGCCCTTGAATTGCAAGTTATCTTGCCATAGTTTTTATATCTTGGGCTTTGTGTAGTCACTATAGGGCCGCCTAGAGAAATAAAGGTCTCACCCAGGACTGATAGCACTGGACCTGAGGGAGACTTATCACTTAGCTCATTCACACCCCTCAGCTCTACTACATTTCACTCACAATCATCTGTCCCCGGGGCCCTGTACGCCCCTTTCTTTTCACACTCAGTCTGAGGTGAGATAGCCAGTCAAAGTCTTTAAGAGGTTTTCTGTCATCAATTTTAGAGTGATGATAATAAAGACAAATAATGTGCAAAAAGAGGGGAGGTTTGAAAGGCAGTGAGGAAATACTTGTTGATGGTCTAACAGAAAGATTCTTTCTGTAATTCATTAGGGTTAGATACTTGCATTTATTTTCTTTTCATTTTTCAAAGAAAACTGGTTCAGACATTTTGATTAAGAAATAATTGGTGGATTTGCCGAAGCCAGAACCAGGTTTAGACAACAGACAACAGCCCTTAATAGCAAGTAAACTATCCGTGAGCACAACTGTGTATTGAGATTTGTTTTGTCTGGGCGAGTTAAACAACTCCCAGAGTCGTCCAAAGGCAAAAACTCTGTGGTGTACCTTTTTGAAGTAAATCTCATCTATGTATTTGTATATGTGTATTCAGTTTGATACAGGATGGAACAGACCTGAGACCAAGCAGCAGAACCAGTATAATGTTGAATCCAGGTCGCTTTGACTTTGAGGTGTCGGATTGTTTTCTTCTGGGCTGTCCTCTTGGATTGGTGCTAGCCATGAGACGCACTGTGCTTCCCACTGTCCAGGGTTGGTGTAGAAATTCTCCTATCACTGACCAGAACACATTGTCCTCCTGATACAATGGCAGACATACCCATTAGATTGTCCTCCTCCTCAGTCATATTTACAATTAAGTTAGTCATTTCTATCCTTTCTTTTTATCCTGCAGTGTCTCAGCTCCGGCCTGCATGTTCACAGATCTTCAACCTGTTTTATCCCTCTGACCCGTCGGCCTCTAGACTGGAGCCCTTGCTACACTCCGAATTCCACAAACTGCCTCCGTTCCCTGTGCCTCGCTACCAGCGCTACCCTCTGGGAGACGGCCGCTCCACCCTTATCGGTTAGTGAGATATCCTGTTGAGAATCAATTAAACTGTTCACCGATAAACCACATGCACAAATAAAGCACAATATTCACTCATTTGTTCCTTTTATTATGTTTCATAATTACTTTGTCACAGTAATGCGCTTATCTTGGGCTGCCACATTATGTGCTATTTTGAGGAACGATTCTTGTTCGGTCGTTCACAATGTTTTCTTGGGAAGAAACTACAGTCTTTCTTTCTGGATTTTTCCGGTGACAGATAACCGCTAACCTGAGAAAAGCTGTGCCTTACATAATTTTACTCTGTGTCAGATTCCCTGGAGCTTTACCAAGTTCTGCAGGCTGGTGTCTCGCCCTGTAATGAGGTCCTGATTTATTTAGAGCATATTTTATCCTGCTTTGCAGACATATTTAATTGGTGTATGTCATCCATTTTAGGCTCATCCTATATTCTAGACTAGGCCTAGAACTAGAAGTAACGAAGTAAACGGAGAAGCGAAACGAACTGAAACAAATACAATCAACAAAAATAAACATACTTAGATGAGAACACTGATTTAACATAATGAACTGAAATAATGAAAAGTAAACATCTGAAAATCTTGAAGATTTCCACGAGAAACAAAAAAATCAACTCCTAATATTCTGTGTAAATAAGCCGTTTTAAAGATCATTTGACAGGAAAGCAAATATATACGGTGTTAGCTGTGCAATCTTCCTGAAAAAAAGGGATTATAACTCTCATCAGCACAATGCAACAGAGAGAGGCATCAGCCATTTAGAGGGAAGAGTCTGTTTCTCACAGGAAATGTGACACTGACTTTTAATTATATCAAGTCTCACTCTGCTGATCATAGACGAAGAATGTCACAATATTTGTTAGATACTGAGGCGTGGATGTGTCTAATTTAATGCATGCACTCACACACCACTCACACATGCTCTGTTTTAATGCAGTGGTTAATAATTGCTAATGGAGTATCTCTGGAACGGCCTCCCATGTGTAAGGTTTTTTCATTATGAATCATAACAGATTTACTCTGTGGGCCTTTAATGTAAGAAATGTATCTTATATCAATCTGTTTTCCTGTTTATGCTGTTCCTGTGCATTCGGATTGATTTATTTCATTTGGCGTCCGGAAAATCCGGAGCCATTCATTTCAAGTAGTTGAAAACTGGGGAGTGAGATTCTAAAGCCGTATGTGGAGCAACATCACAGAGGTCTTTTTCTCATTACGCTGAAGAGCAGCATGATTCTTTCCACTGAACTCCGTATTCCTCTCCATATTGCCTTCAGCCCCTCATGCCCAAAGCTCATACACCACCTCGGCCTCATCTCAAAGGTCTCTCTTGTGTTATTCTACAGCACAGTAAATGCTCTATCCTGCCGTGTCTTAGTCTTCAATCTTCTCTGAGTCGTCCCGATTACTTTCAAGTCCAATAAGCCTGTATTTTGAGCTCAATTGACCTTTCTTATTGCGCTCTAGTGTATGTTTGAATGTTTTTCCTGTCTAAAAGTTAAGTGATGCATCCCTACCATCATGTCTCTGTCTGACCTTCAGCCAAGGTTCCAGACTAAAACTATCTCCTAAAGTGTTTTAAATATTATATAATCACTCAATATAGATGGATATTCGGAAGTGCGGTCTTGCTCTGACTGAAGTGCATATACAATTGAAGAGTTCAGATGCAAAAGCCTCTAAGTGCCAATTGAAATTTTCTTCTAGAATGATCATTTTTATCAAGCTTGTATATTTAAGTTCAGTGATTTCACTTAAATGGCAATGATAATTACCTATTAATTGCTATTTAAGTGAAATTACTGAACTTAAATATACAAGTTTGATAAAAATCATGAGTAAAGAAGAAAATTTCAAATGGCATTTAGAGGCTTTTGCATCTGAACTCTTCAATTCCTTTTTACGCACTGCAGTTCATTAAATGTATAGTGTGTGTTAGTGTTCTTCAAGTGAATACCAAGGGGTGAAAACTCAGTTCATGAGAGCCACAGCCTTGCAGAGTTTAGTTTAAACCCTAATTAAACGCACTAGCTAATCAAGTCCTTAAGGCATATTTGAAAACACAAAAGAGATGGAAGGGATGAGTTGTGTACATCTGGTGTATAGTGTATTGCTGTTTAACCTGAAATCACTGACATGTTTTATGAGAAAGATTGTACCAAACATATGCTTGCCATTTTAATTCAAAATAATACAATTGTCTATCTTTAAAGGGTTAGTTCACCTAAAAATGAAATTTCTGTCAGTATTTACTCACCCTCATGTTGTTCCAACCCCGTAAGACCTTCGTTCATCTTCGCAACACAAATTAAGATATTTAAGATATTAAGATCGCTCCTGCATACTAGTCCATAGGCTTCTTGAGGGACTGGCTCTTGCTGGCATTGAAAAGTCATTAAAGACATCGTTAAAATAGTCCAAGTGACTACAGTGGCTCAATTTTAACTTTATCAAATGACGAGAACACTTTTTGTGCGCAAAAACAAACAAAAATAACGACTTTATTTCAACTATTCACTTCCTTCTCTATGGGCCTGTAGTCAGTTAACGTAGTGTGATTGCGTAAAGCTACGTCACACGTAGGCTCACTATTGGCTGACGCTGGTCATGTGTGTGATGTGTGTGACGTACAATAACAGAAGCTTACGCTATTAAACTAGTAACCTGACTCACGCAGAGGTAGAAATAAACGAATAGTTGAAATAAAGTTGTTATTTTTGTTGTTTTTTTGCGCACAAAAGTGTTCTCGTCGTTTGATAAACTTAAGATTGAGCCCCTGTAGTCACTTGGACTATTTTAAACGATGTCTTTAATGACTTTTCGAGGACAGCAAGTCATTCCCTCAAGAAGCCTATGGACTAGTATGCAGGAGCAATCTTAATATCTTAAATATCTTAATTTGTGTTGCGAAGATGAACGAAGGTCTTACGGGGTTGGAACAACATGAGGGTGAGTAAATACTGACAGAATTTTCATTTTTGGGTGAACTAACCCTTTAAGTTACATGTTGGTAAATGTAGGTCTCTGTATCATCTGTTGTTGATTCATTTAAAAAAAATTGCAATTCGGATATCTCGGGTCCACTGTGTTTGTTCATTTAAGCCATATAGAACAGAATGATGCAGAATAGGAAAATTCACATACAGAAGACCTCCTCATTAACATGAATCAGTGAAAATGTGTCACATTGTATAGAAACATAAATTTCAGGATTCTTTGGGTAGAAAGGGGTTCTAAAGAGTAGAATATATTCGAAATATATATATTTTTTGCAATGCTGTAAAAGTCACTTTTACTGTCACTTTTGATCAATTTAAGCGTAATTGCCCTTGATGGTAGTAAAATGTACCTGTAATTTTGAATAGCATTTATATTTAGTTTTGCACTTGCAACCATTTTGGTCACATTCTGGAACACTGTCACTTTCACAGACTCAGTTTCACTCTCTGTTCCCTACATTTATCCCCTATCTCGTACTCTCTCTGTTGCTCATGTCTCACTTGTCAATTATAATCGAATGGATGACTCATGAACATTGAAGTGGCTATTTAATTATATATTTTTGGTTATCCCCTTTGATGTATTAGCACTGCATTTGTGTACTCTTGCTGCACACAAGTCAAGTGTTTGTTCATTTGTCAAACTAATCTCTCACTTAAATGTTTTCAACAGTGTCTTTATCGCAACAGAATATGTTTGCTATATGCATGCTTCATCTTGGTAAGGCTGAGTAGGATTGTTGTAAAAAGCCCATCGCTCACATACATAGATGGCTTTGGTAACGCTAATGAACTGTATCGTAAATGCGATCAGTCTCCCTGTCCGTTCCTCCTGTCTGCATAAAGAGCAGTCTTGTTTCCTGTATTCATCCTGGATTGGTGTAATAGTGCTGTCTGATTCCAGTCCACGCTTTCTGAAGAGAGAGCTCCTGTGAATTTGTATTCTGCGTCTGGCTCTGGGGCCTTTAGTGACATGAGAAATTAAGCAGAGCAGCCATGCAACCTGCGCCCTACAAAAACTCCTTGGAAAAGGTCAAGCTGAATGACTGTAGGGGTTAACTCTACAAAAACATACCTAGATAGTATAGGAGAGCAGAGCGCTTGGCTCTCTGGAGCTTTGCAGATTTGTGGCTATGGTTGGAGCGGGCATAAGCACATTCTGAACACGCCTTAGCCCACCTCTCAGAGATGTCAGCATAACTGGAAAGCAATAAAATGGTAGGAGCTTGTTCTGATGACCAGCACTGATAGGGCTGCCCCTGTTTAGAATTCACACACAGCCTCAGGATTGTGCTCCCTGTCCACCAGTTCTCCATCCGGCTCATCTCCTAGCCCTCTGTTTCCCCTTTTCCTGACCCCTGTTACCAGGGTTGTTGCAATCATTATAACTCGTCCCATCTCCTTTTTTGTAAGATTTCCACCAGCAGAAAAATATTATATATTTATATTAAAGGTGCATTGCGCAACATTTCATGTTAAAAATACCCTTTTTTCGAACCCATACATGCTTAAACAATTGCCTTGAATTGGGTTGAATAGAGCCTCTATATAGTCCTGTACAGGTGAAATTTGAGACTGGGCGTGACATCATGCGCCTTCACGCTCCTGGCTGTGTCTGGCAGGTTTGTGTATTCGCCGCCATCAGCGTGAAGACAACACGAGCGACAAAACTTCTTGTCAACTATCGACAAAAGTAGAAGATGGATTCAAAGAGACCAGCTTGTAGTTCATTCCAAATACCAGCGCAAACTCCACATAAGACCAAGAAAATCTAAGAAAAATAAAGCTTTTGTCTAGTTCCAAAGTCAACATCTGGAAGGCTTTCAACAAATGGAGAGATCTCTGGTCTGCTCTATGGCTCAAACAGGATCCTATACAAAGTAATAACTTATATTGTTCATGAACATGTTTCCATAATAATACAATCATAATAAGTGGATACAGTAAGCACATAAAACAGTTCAACATGGAGATAGATGGAAGTTTTCTACTACCCCCGTGTTCCCCTTGCACATAAGTGTGTAATTTACTCAAATGTCTTTCCTTTCATACATTTAAAATTAGTTGCAGATTTATAACTTTATTACCTCTGAAGACATTATGATTGCAACAAAAGATTTGTACGGCTGATGCTCCTTTGGTTATGAACAGCTCGTACAAGAACGATCCATGAGCATGCATATCTTTTGTTGCAGTTTCGCTTGTCGCCAGAGGGGGCATAGTTCTGCATAAACTCAGAGACTTGCGCAATGCACCTTTAATATATCAATATTGTCAGCCTTTCAGAAAATCAGTTTACTCGACCATAATAAAAAATAATATTAGTGCCGTGCCATGATATTATATATACTACTTCAGATGCAAAAGCCGCTAAAAGTCTCCGTGATGAGTTTGTCCGAAAATGTTTCAAGATCGCCCAAAATGTCCGGAATTCGGCTTTTGCGTTCTACAGTCGCCATTCATTATGTTTACTGTGGCGAGCAGGACGAGTGAGGGCCGTTTGGAGAACGACGCGAGGCTGGTTGTGTGATTACTGATGAGCGACACCTGTGAGACGTAAGTTACCGGTCTCGTTCTCACGGAGGAGTGGGAATTTTCTTAGCAATGTTAAAATGCATATCAACCGATAAATATGTAGGAGGAAGTGAAAAAGGTAAATTGCAGATTTCTCTCATCTCAGGGGAAAATGAGAGAGTGTTGCACAACCATTCAATAGTATAACGTCGTCAACCTCATAATGCCTGTTATAAGGCTAAAGAAAATCGGTACAGTGGCAATGACAGAATTTCGCGAGCAGAATTATGTCTTGTCCAAAGAGGTGGACAAGATTGTTGTGTGTCCGTGGCAACCATGTCACGCTTGTGAAAAGAGGCTGATATAATGTATAATGTGTCCTCCCCCTCACTTTTCGGATTGTTCCTACGCTCCTGACATCCAACCATCCCCACCCCCCACATTTCAGTGACTTTCATTATAATTGAAGCCCTGGCCATTTGTGAGCCAATGGCAAATGAGAGAGAAGCCAGTTGCTAGAATGACATAAGAGAGGTGATCTTTACTACCTGTAGTGGTCAGTGGTACACAGCTGCCAAGGTCACACACAGATATTCAAGCTCACACATATGCATGTGGTTGTGCCATTAATGGGGGCCATAATGGGATGTTTTCTGCACAGGCTGCTGCACTAATGAAAACAGATTCAATTTTGCCCCTGTGAGAAATAACAGGCCATGTGTGCATGAGGCAGCAGGCATGTAAAAGGACAGATTAGCCAGGACGGTTACTTAAAGAATGTCATTCTGTATTGTCAAAGGGGGAGAAAAAAGATCGCTGTCAGGAGGAATTTAGATCCCTTGCACAAACATAGTTTGACGTTATGGTGAGTTATATTGAGAGTGAAAGGAGGCTTTTGTTGTTTGGTTGTGCAGTGGCTGAGGGTTTTATAAATTCAATTTAAACAGGCTCTTCTGGGGTCATGATGTGGTGTTGTCTATAATCAATCCAATTCTCTTTATTTCTGTCTTTCTCACACACAAATGCAAACACACATTTATGTGAATTCAAATTTACAGTCTTTCCTTTAAATCAAAGAAAATCTCTAAGAATGTTTGCCCAACTGATGAATCATTCTGATTCATTTTATATAATTATTTAAAAAATAATAATAATAAATAAATTATATATATATATACTTTGTATATATACTGTATATGTGTGTGTGTGTGTGTGTGTGTGTATATATGTATGTATATATATATATATATATATATATATACAGTATATACAGTATATATATATATATATATATGAAGAGTTCAAATGCAAAAGCCTCTAAGTGCCATTTGAAATTTTGTTCTAGAATGACCAATTTTATCAAGCTTGTGTATTTAAGTTTAGTGATTTCACTTAAATGACAAGTAATTGGTAATCTTCATTGCCATTTAAGTGAAATTACTGAACTTAAATATACAAGCTTGATAAAAATGATAATTTTAGAAGAAAATTTAAAATAGCACTTAGAGGCTTTTGCATCTGAACTCTTCATATATATATATATATACAGTATGAGTATGTGTATATATTTATATATATATATATATATATATATATATATATATATATATATATATATATATATATAAAATGTATGTATGCATTTACGTGTGTGTGTGTGTGTGTGTGTGTGTGTGTGTGTGTGTGTGTGTGTGTGTGTGTGCGTGTGTGTGTGTGTGTGTGTGTGTGAATGTGTGTATATGAAAAGTAATATGGAGGTTTGTTTAATTTGTGGTTTAATTTTGTTTCACTCCATCAGTCACCCTAGGCTGTTTGTTCTGCCTGAGGTATTGATTTGATATTAGTACCAGAGGCTGATATTGTACTGAAGCCAAAATGGTTATATCGTTCCAACCCTAATCTGTCTACATTTCGAACTTTCACTATCATGATCTGTTTTCCCTCCAGTCAACGACATCAACAGCTACCCTGACGTGTTCCTTCCCGGTAGTACAGTTCCAGTGGGCACTTCGCAATCCTCCTCTCTCCAGACGGAACACGGCACAGGTGGGCGGGTGGGCGTTGAGGTCCGCAGGTCCAGTTTGACCAGCATGGACAGCCAGTTATCAGGCTGCTTGGAGAGCAGGCTGAGCACCATCATCGCCAACAGTGAGTGGGCCGTGGGTGGGCGAGCTTCGGGTACAAAATTAAACTCTAAGTTTATCTAAAGCTCTTTTATCTTTTCATCAGACCTACTCTTTACTTCATACTTCACAAACCTAAAATAATTAGAGATGCTTTTTGCTCTCCAGCCAAGCAATGCAGTGTTTAGAGCTCGCTATGCTGCCAAAAGACCTGCCGCAGTGTGTTTAACCCTGTTTAAGTTGAAGTATCTCAGCTGCAGAGAAAGGACATAGTGGCAGTTATTAGTCCAATACATGGACGTTTTATTTACTGTACACTGCTTTATACTGACAAGACCTGGTTCACTATTATGAGAAGTATTTAAAGGAGCTGTATGTAAGAAATGTATTTCAAATAATCATAAAATGGCCGTGATATGTCACTAGACATTAAGAAATCATGTTCATTTCAAATACTTATATCACTGACAACTGTAGTCCAGCCAGGATTTTGTCATTTAAAAAGTGAAGTTGCAGCCCTCAACTGATGTTGATGTTGTCATGTTGTGTTTTGGTCTGATGCTCCACCCTCCACCGATCTACCAATCACAAAGTCAGTAGTGTTGCAGCATCCGGGTTGCCAGCTCTGCTCTAGTTACCACAGCTGCAGTTACAAAAATGTTGGATCTTGAAGCCTATCTGGCAACCTCGAGTCAGGGGATACAGGAGGGGATACACTACTCTATAGTAATTTGAAAGTGATTGCAGTACCATTTTTGGCCACAATCTCACATACGGCTCCTTTAACAATACAATAGAGGCGAGTGTGCCTGTTGAGCATTATTAATAAAAACAGACTTAAAAGTGGGGAAACAATAAATAAACCTTACTGACCCCAACATTTTGAACTAAACTGTGTAAATGTGTGTGTGTGATAGTCTCCAGCACATGGTGGGGGTCTAAGCGGTTGGATTATTCTCTGTACTGCCCGGACGTCCTGACAGCGTTTCCCACAGTGGCTCTTCCTCACCTGTTCCACGCTTCCTACTGGGAATCAACCGATGTGGTCGCCTTTATTCTGCGACAGGTACATTCACAGCAATTTACAGCCAAGCCCCTTTTTGTTTTATTGTGCATCTTTAGGTTCAAAGAAATGTAAATATCTTTTCAAAGTCCCTGACTTGCTCTCCTCATGCCAGAGAAATCAAATTAGTACAACATTACAAGATTGAAGTAAGAAAGATTTTAGATACTCTGTTCTCAGAGTTTCTGTCTGTCCCCTTACTTCCTCTTGGTCTTTTGTGCTGGATATTTCAATTCACCCAACAGGCTGTATCTGATTCTAATATGCCTTTTTTATTTTTATCAGTCAAACCTCTGGCTGAAAGACAAATAAATGTAGCACATCCTTCACTTTCAGAATTTTGAAGATCAAATCACCAATGTACTTCGCATTGCAGGCTTCATTTCAGAGTGTCAAATGCAAATGGCACCTCTTATTAAATTCATTCTTAAGAAGATGTCTCGGCATAGGTGAAGAGGAAGTAGTCAATTTAGGCAAATCATAGACCAATCTATCTTTCTGAATGCAGTCCCTTCATAATTGTCTTTGCCTGCATGAAAGAGCTGACAAGAGTTCCAGCTGCAGTGTTCGTTTTAGGTGTCACGCGCCAGATTAGATCGTTTAGTATGAAAATTATTATTTTTTTTATCCATTTAGGGTCACTTCAAGCTACGTGGCACAATGACGTATTTTCAGTTAGTTGGCAAGGCAACAATTCCAAATTTAAGTTTTGAATCTAATATTTATTAAGGTTTATTTAAGTCAGAGAAAAAAAATAATGGTAATTTAGTTCAAAATAAAACATGTTGACATGTAACTTGCAAGTTTGACGTGATGTGATTTCTATGCAGCATCACTAAAATCTCATTGTTCCTACCTTCTCCACATAGCTGTATATTAAACAAATAAATTACATTCTGATTGG
The DNA here is from genome assembly GCF_988280905.1 of Pimephales promelas. Taxonomy (NCBI): domain Eukaryota; kingdom Metazoa; phylum Chordata; class Actinopteri; order Cypriniformes; family Leuciscidae; genus Pimephales; species Pimephales promelas. The sequence continues at coordinate 21,021,342 of NC_142784.1, forward strand.
CTGTCATTTGAACACAAAAATGATCATTTGGATCTTGTCTTATAATGAATCTGGTTTAGGATTCATTGTCACCTGTATTCAGTTAGCGCATTCCCTGACAGTCTGCATGTAAACAACTTCATCAAAGTCAAAGATTGACATAATTGATGTCCTCAAATGCAGCTTTTTTCTTACATTCAGCAAATCGTCAAGCCTTAAGAGTAACACGAAAGACTGGTAAACATGATCCTCTTGATATGGTTCAAATGTTGCAGCAACAAAGACGTTTCATCTACACCCGAATCCACTGGGTGAAGTTTTTCGTGAAATACCAGAGGTCATAAAAACGCTTTTGATTGTTGGTGTATTTCTTATAGAAGCAAGTCATGTTGCTGCAGGAAACAGAAAAAAATACAAAATTTGAGACCTGTATTTCATTTGACGTTTTTATTCCTGCCCTTTGATTCAATCAGACCTGTTCAGTTGCAGCATTTAAATAACGTTTTGCTGTTTATCCTTGAGGAAAATAGCATTTCTTATTATCTGCGCTTGGATGGAAAAGGATTACAGCTTGACTCGTCATTCCTTAAGAAAAAAGGACAATATTGCTGACTCATAGTTGGATTTAATACATTACACATTTTTGAACTGAACCAACACTGACCTGACTTGAGTTGAATAATTGCAATATTATACTTTTAGAGCTGCTTTAAATTCATATTTGATGAGGTTTGCATCATTGATTCTGTTGATTTCCTTATAATTGTGAAGCTGCTTTGTATAAAGCACTGTCTATAACAATAGATGATTTAACATTTTATGGTCCATTTTGAATAATTTCTATCCAAGTATAATGTTTAAAACTGCTACTGCATCTGGCTTAACCAGTGGCGTACATTTAGGGTGGGATTATATGTTTGTCCAACCAAGGGCAAGCGGGGAACGTATTACCTATTGAAAAACAAATGCAATTGCTCTGTGGGGTTTCTAGTGCCGCAGAAATGTCCTATTTCACCTTTAATCTTCCTTAGAGGTTGAACAGCCTCTTGATGACAGTAATGGTTGGTTGCTAATAACTTTGTGATTGATTGACAGGTGATGCACTGTGACTATGCGAAAGCCCAAGAGACAGACAACTCTGACTCCGCCCCCTTCTCCCCTTCAAGCCCAAGAGAGAAGTGGCTACGCAGACGCACACACGTCAAACTTAGGGTAAGGACAAACACGGCCATGCTGACAAAAAACGCACCCTCACATGCATTGGAAGATCTCCAATCACCATTAAGCTTTGTTCTTCAGACCAGGCCTGCTGAAGACGATGACTTTATTATAAGTGTCTGTTTTGATTAATTGTAGAATCTGCTAAGTAAGGCTAGCCATCCGTTAGATGTCAATGTGATTGAAGTATCTGTTTGCAGCAGTGTCATATATTTAGAGGTAAAATTTTACCCTTAGAATTGATTTTCAGAAGCTAATATGTGGAAATATTTTTTTATAGCCTTATAAATTGCACTACATGATATTGGTACTATATTGCTTATCGGCTGATAGGTTTTTTTATTGTAGCTATAAATTTTGGATCCTTATTGCAATTCACAAAATGCATTTAGAAAATAGAGAGGGTAAATTTCCATTTCTTGCCAATATATACTTTATATTTAATATTTTATTTTTAGAATATTATCAGCCATAATAACATAAAAACAGGGCTGTCAAACGATTAATCGCGATTAATCGTATCAAAAATACAAGTTTTGTGTTTACATAGTATATGTGGGTGCGATGTGTATAATTATTTTGTATATATATATAAATACACACACATGCATGTATATTTAAGAAAAAAAAGATTATTTATATAAAAAATATTTAGATTTATATATAATATAAATCTATATACAGTATATACATAAAAATATTTTGTTAAATATATACAGGCATGTGTGTGTATTTATATATGTATATAAAATAATTATACACAGTGCACCCACATATAGTATGTAAACACAAACATTTATTTTGGATGCGATTAATCGTGATTAATCATTTGACAGCCCTACATAAAAATATATATCATCTTATCGATGCGGCACAATTTTAAGGTCAGTGCTGAATTTTAAATTAATTGGCTTGTTTCAATGTCAAATTGTAAGGTATACGTCTGCTGTCAATGTAGATTTGGTGTAATAGATTGGTGTTTCGATTGGGGACATTTTTTGGCCCTTACCTTTGAATATTCAGAGCGTTTACAGTATGTCCCTTTCAATGGCATCCAACAGCACCCCAAGCCCTGACTAATTTCAAGCTCTGGTCATACACACACACTCATATCACTCAAGTAAAAATGTGGAGTCCTGACATTATAGAAGGAGTAAATATATCCCCTCTCTGCCAATGCTTTGAGATTCTCAAAAGCGGCACAATGGCTCAGTGTGTGTGGGCAGAAATCTGTGCTTTACAAAAATAAGCATCACAGTCGACCTAGATTTAGGGCTCGGAGGCACATCAACACAATTACCTAATAGTGTGTTTCTAAACTAGTGCTTGTGCAGGCTTACTAGTCTATGTGTTAGGCTTCAAACCCCCCATAACAAAGACCAGTTCTTCCGAGTCCTTCACTGAAATTAAGTATAGCTCACAGAAACACTTCTGTGTGTTATCACGGCTACCTTTTCTTTTCACCGGGAATGGTGTTTTGATCACTCAGGACCTTGATCTGAAATTGCATGTATTTCTTCCGCCCGCTGAGCCCTTCTCAATGCGCTGATGGCCTCAATAGAGTTTGATCAGAGCTCTTGCTTGCCTTTCAAAGGTGTTTCAATGCAGTCGTGTTGTTTTCGATAGACTCTCCTGATTCTGTTTTGAGAATGTCTTTATCCACTTGTGCATTTGTGTATATACTGTATGCAGCATAATTTTGGCTCAGTGAACGACCTGCGAGGCATAAAGTCGACACCTACCCGACAACAGTCAATAGCAACATGCTTCAATGTTGGATCAGTCGTGTGTCTTAAGATCCACTCAGGTGTGTCACCAGCAACGGTGTGTTGCTTATTGTCAGTGTGTGCACCCAGTACGTGTCTGTTTGGATAGCCCATCAAATGGCAATCATGTATAGGCCCATGCCAAGATGATTTATTGACTAACTTGATCAATATGCAAATGCTTGCAAGCTGGGAAATGTTTAACCGCTTCATTAAATGACAAATCTGCACAATCAGTCTCATTAGCTTGTGTGGTCTAGTTATTTACTGGCTCTGTGTGGGCTCATGCCATGCATAACACGATAGCATAATATTTAAAAAGTCACTGTAATTAGCTTATCATCCTAAAGTGACCATGCTGCTAAGTAGTTTGTTTGTTTTTTTAAGTGTAATTCACACTTACATGACCAAATGACCTTAAGTTATTAATTTTCAATGAGAGTTGGCGATTTATGGTTGTCAATGTTTACACGACATGTTAACTTAAACTGATAGTTTTTAGTTGGGCTTGCTAATTCAAGTATCAAGAAGACGATGTCTCATGCTTAGAGTATTCGTTTTACTACAATAGCTGGTACAGTATGTGAGTGGGACGTTTAAGCCGTGCTTATGGGGGAAGCTTTTCTGAATTCAGACGCTGTCTCAAAGTCTTGCTTTTGCTCTATAAAGCGTCAGAGTAAAAGCTTCTTGTGTTTATCTTCCTCTCTATGTTTGTCTGCTTCCTCTGCTGGCATGAAGGTGACTGTGGACAGTTATTCTCAGGATTTGCATAGTTCTATCTTTTGCTTGCTTTAATTTCACATTTCACACTCAGCAGGGGCTGTCGCATTTATCTTCACTGGGCGCTGTGTGAACAGCGTTATCATTAAAATGAAATTTATTGAAGAAGGGAAGGATTAGAGTGTGACACCCTCTTTTGGAAGGACTTTGTACTGCATACAAATGAAACTGCCCCTTTCTCTTTTCCCCCCATCTGTCAATAATGGTGCAAGGCAGTAATGGCGAATCAGTGTCATTTACTCTTATTGTGGCAAATTATATATCTAAAAAAGCAGAGGCAACCTAAAATCTCCACTTTCTGTCTGCAGAATGTCACTGCCAACCACCGAGTCAATGATGTCATTGCGACCGAGGACTGGCACCAGACCCTGGTTGGTCGTTTCATGTACGGTCCTCTGGATATGGTAACCCTGACCGGTGAAAAGGTTAGAAAGCAGTGGTCCACTATCTGTCAATACATTCAAATACGCTATTTGCATGCATAAATTGGTGGGGGGTGGGGTGGGGGGGTAGTTGTTGTTTTGTTTTATTAATATTCATATCGCAAATTCTAAAGACCTCTAAATTAGTTTGTTTCCATTTACGCTGTAAGTTACGAGTTTCTCTCTTGATAACATGCGTAGCACTGTTGTACCGTGGTGCTTTAGTTTTCTCTATAACCTTTTTTAATGTAATTGCTGCAACAATTTCTAAGGTACTAGAGAAAATGGTGCTCAAACTGTTAGTCATTTCCTCTAGTTCATCTGTTTGTTTGGGTTCACTGAGCAACTGAGATAGATCAGGTAAGCAATTTGAGAATCTATTTGTAGGGACGCACTGGAGGCAAGTTGTAGTGAGAACCCAAGTGTAGTATTTATTCAAAAGTAACATGCAACAAGATCAAAACATAAAACAAAAGCATGACGTAGCATGAAACAAAACTGGACATGGACTCATGCAAAAAGGTTAGAGGAAACAATCCTTGACCAAGACACATGGCAACCATGAGGGCTTAAATACAGAGACTAATGACAAGACAAGGGACACCTGTGAACAATGGACAGACGATTAACCAATGACAAGACACATGGCTGGATCACATGACAAACAGACATGGAACATGAGAAAAAAAAAATGTGGTTGTGGTTGGAAGGATTGTTCTCCCTGGTCGATAACATGGTGCAACATGACAAATTTCAGCAGTACGTAGTATGCAAGTTGCCATGTAATGGTCTGTGACATCATCACTTTGCGGTATAATATCTATATCGGTTGGATTGGTTCCACATGATATAATTAAATCTAGTGTATGATTTAGATAATGAGTGGGACCACTGACGTTTTGCTTGACCCCAAAGGAGTTTAATAAATCTGTGAACGCAGCCCCTAACGCACCATTTGTGTTATCTACGTGTATGTTAAACAATTATTGCTTTATCGACCTTGACCAATAGATCTGAAAGGAAATCAGCATAGGGCCCTGGAGGTCTAATATACTGTAGCCAAGGCTAGAGACTATAGGGATTTCTTTCTTACATCTAAGAGCTTAACATTTAGCATAAGTACTTCAAACGAATTAAACCTGTTACCTGTTTTCTGAGTAACATTTAAAATATTTCTATAGATTTTTGCAACACCGCTGCCACTTGCCAAATAATGAGTACTTTGAATAGCAAAATAGTGTTTTCAGTGGTATCAAAATTGACATTTTGGTGTCGTGGCAACCCTAGTATCAGTGTTAGGGGTAACGAGTTACAAAGTAACAAATTACAGTAACAATATTACTTTTTTGGTTAACGAAATAAAGTAAAGCTTTACACTAAAAATATTGGTAACTACACTACTTTACTATACTATAGGAACGCGCTTTCCTGCGTTACCCAAGCCGTGTTTGCCTGTGTGGAAAGTTCCGTCTAGTGGTGCGTGCGCACCGTTGCCATAGAGACCGATTTGAGTGACATAGCTGCCGGTGCGAAGGAGAGAAGGAAGTGGAGATGGAGACGGGGTTTCGGCAAGTGGCAATACCGCAAAAAAGCCGTGCACTTCAAGTAAAATGGGGTCTTGCACGAGCGCCCACACCACAATGACATAATTATTGCCGCGCGCACCTTTGCGCTCGTGCGGACGCGTCGAGAATAAACAAGGCTCGGAACTCTTGGATAACACAAAACGAAATGAACAGGATTGTTGCAGGGTTCATTGTAGAAGACATGCTTCCCCTGTCGACCATTAATCCCCAAGTTAGGTTTAGAAAAATGCATTTTAAATTAAGATTAAGAATTTTATGGGATAAAGTGACCTTTATTTTAGTATTTTTCATTGACCTCTTCATTTTTTGTTTTGTCTCTCAGGTCGATGTGTACGTGATGACCCAGCCACAATCTGGTCGCTGGGTGCACTTAGACACCGAGGTGACCAACAGCAGTGGCAGAGTAACCTACACCATTCCCAAAAGCAAAAATCTGGCAGTGGGAGTCTACCCCATTAAAATGGTTGTTAAGTAAGTCAATGGGACCCTGAAGATTACTTGTAATGTACCCAAAAGTGCTTTATCTCAAGGTTGTCAGAGCAGGGATAATTTGTGAGAATACTAAGAAGCGTTCAATTGGCACTCGTAAAACTCTCACTCTGAGGGCTGAAGGAGAACAACTCCTCGTTGTTAAATTGAGCTCGGGTTTGATCAAGAGCCGGATCTTTGTTCTCCTCGCACCTCATGTCCCTCTTTCCTCGCAGGGGTGACCAGACAAGTGCAGAGGCCTTCCTGACGGTGTTGCCACGGGGGATGGAGTGTGTCGTCTTTAGCATCGACGGTTCATTTGCCGCTAGCGTCTCTATAATGGGCAGCGACCCTAAAGTACGGCCCGGAGCTGTGGATGTGGTCAGGTAACAAATTCACTGAGTGGCTTTGTGTGTAAATGTGTGTGAGAGACAATCGATGCTTTCATTTCATGCCATAGCAATATTGAAAAGAACTGGCCTGCCGGTGCAACACAATTGGATTTCATTTAATAGACAGATAGGGAAGTGCTGATACCAGATATCAGATGGGGTTTGGGATTCACAAATGGACAATCTTGGGTTGTTTCCCAGACTGTCCTTGGGCAAATTTACTGCTTTGTCAAATGCAATCTGTTGTTGGAGGACCAGGCACTATGACTATCCCCAAATCAGTCCCCAAATCATGGGATGGTGCAGAGGGTTAATGATAATATATTGATTGCAGGCATTGGCAGGACCTGGGCTACCTGATCATTTACATCACTGGCCGTCCAGACATGCAGAAGCAAAGGGTTGTGTCCTGGCTGTCTCAACACAACTTCCCCCAGGGAATGATCTTCTTTTCAGAGGGGTTGGTGCACGACCCACTTCGCCAGAAAACCATCTTCCTCAGGAACCTGGTCCAAGAGGTAAATCCGTCTGCTACCGTGTCCACACATACATAGGTCATTCCTATTCTGCAGTACTTTTTTGAACTATATATGAATATGGCTGCATTGTAGTTTAAGTAACTGTTTGATGATGATGTCATTGAGGAACTTGCTTTTGGTAAAATAACATGAAAGAAAGAGAAGTTGAGGACCTATATACAGTATATATATATAATTACCAATGAATTATTTCTTCAAAAAACATGTATTGATTTTAAATGTTGTAATTTCAGAAAAAAGTAAGAAACACCTCAATTGTTTAAATTGCTCATTGGAAAAATAGTAAAGAAATGTTTCTTGAGCATCAAAACAGCCTATTAGAATGATTTCTGAAGGATCATGTGACAGAGCAAGAGAGACTACTGACACCAAAGTTTTGAACAACTGTGTATAGTAGACATATATGATGGGGACATAAAAGTATACCATACCACATAGTAGGATTGAACATCACTTTTTTTTATTCCTTTTTATCTCTTGGCCTCGTTCTCTCACGCTCACTTCCCCTGTCTCACGCATGAGTAGTCATACAGGAACTGAGGTGTTTTCTTAGTGTACCCTCAGGCCGTCTATCACACTTTGACCTTTTCTCATGTTGGCAGTGTCACATTAAAATCAACTGTGCCTACGGCTCCATGAAGGACATATCCGTCTACAGCCTGCTGGACCTCAGCCCCAACCAGATATATATAGTGGGACGGCCCTCCAAGAAGTACCAGAATCAGTGCCAGGTTAACTTTGATTCTTCCTTGTCTTCCATTCAATTTCCACCATTACTGGAAAAAAATGATCAAGTTTTCTCTAATATTTTCTCATGTCTTGTGATCCATCACAGTTCCTGAGCGAGGGCTACGCGGTGCATCTCTCCTCCCTGCAGTTCAGTCACAGAGCCCGGCCCAAGAAGACCTCTTCAGTGCGAATGGTGCTTCGAAAGGGCTCATTTGGTCTTTCGGCCAAACCGGACTTCTTGTGTAAACGCACACACCTTCGTCGCACGATGTCGGTGCAGCAGCCTGAGCCGCCCATGACACCCAACCCTAAGCCAGAACGAGCACAGAGCCAACCCGAGTCGGACAAGGACCATGGAGGTGGAGGGGGTCCAGGCAATGCCATGTGGGCACGGGGGTCCATGCACCGTGGTGACACCACTCCCTGACCCACGAGAAACATAGCGGGGATGGAAAAGGACACATGGGAATGATCTCTCGGTGGACAGCCTAGGTAAGCCATTCACACGTCCATTTGAATGTAAACATGATCTAGACCAGTGGCTCTCAATCAGGGGATTGGGACCCACTAGGGGGCCTCAGAACACTTCCAAGGGGGCCACAAGATCACTTAAAATTATTTAAAATAAGACTTTATTATTTTTATTAATAAAAAAAAAAGATTTAAAATAAACAACAACCAAAAAAAAACTATTAAACAAAATGTAATCTGAACTCTTTTCCCGGAAAGAAAAGTCATGGAAATTAAAATCTTCAATTAATTTCAATTAACTTCAATTAATAAAAGTCATTCAATATATATTTTTAATACTAAATAGAAGTTTTATATATACAGTACAACCAAATGTATATACATTAAAATGTATATTAATTTTTTTATTGGGTAAAAATAGCTTTTTGTGAGTAGATGTTTTTCACATTTATTTATTTATATAGCGCTTTTCACAATACAGATTGAATAATCCTGTAATCACAAAATAGAAAAGTCATGTAACTTTATTGGTAATACAAATTGACAAATGAATAGACAATAAAATTTATAAAAAAAAAATGTATAATGTATATTGTATAATGGAAAAATATTAAATTGGAAAATCCTGTAATCACACAATGTAAAGGTCATGTAAATTCATTGATAATAAAAAAGTGTAAACTATATTTACAGAATTAAAATATTTATAATTATTTACTGTAAATATTTTAATATGTTGCCTCTCCTAGTTTTTGTAAAAGAAAACAGTTTAAATAGATTCATATTGAAGATGGAGCATGTTCATTTATTTAAATTCAAATTTCAAATGAGCATCTAATATTCTAATAAATCCAATATTCTCATCTCATCGCAATTGCGCTGTAAAATATTCCTAAATTCAATTTCAGCTTCGTTGAATTAATAACCCAAATTTTGTATTCGGACCCCAGTAAGCCCTCACCCCCCACGGTATCGGTTTTCTCCTTGAATAATTTAGCGACTTTATCCTTTCAAATTGGGAAAAAGTGATTAGGGACAGTACAAGTACCTCAACATCCTTCCAAACATCTACATTTAATCAGAGGGTACCCCTCCTCCAGCTCCACCTCATTCATAATCAGGACTGTAGAAAAGGCTGCAGGATTATTAATCGATTCTCGGTCTCCCACCACCTCATATCCCATCACACTGCGCAAATCTGAATGCAAATGTGCAACTGGGAAGCTTCTCTGCTGGGCCCAGTGATCTGCAAATAGAGTGCCTAGACATGCCCTGACTCCAGCACTCTTCCCTTTTGCCAAATAATGATTAGATAGATGTCATCCATGGCCATTTGTAATTTTCTCTGATGATATTCATCATGGAATAGATGCTTATTGGAGCGTGACTGCTGTGCGAAGCATTCCTTAATTCACAATCTCTCTCCTCCCTCAACTTCACAGCATCTTTACTACTTCTGCAGATATCACACACCATATAAGACAGATCCCACCTGAGCGGATAAAAACTCCTCCGTGAAGTGCCGCCCGAATGGATCTGACACAACGGCAGACAAACTTTTGAGTCTTGATCCTCTGTTTCAGCAGCAGGAGCGGAGGAGTCTTGTTTCGAAATTCAATTCATCCATGTTTCATCCGTCCGTGATGCTTCGGAGTTGTACGTCAGGAGCTTCTGGATTTATTTAGCATCCTCTGAAGGATTCCTCTCATCACCTGTCAGGAAGAAAGAGGATATCTGATAAGGGAAAACATCAAATTTCTTTTTGCCTAAGCAATATGGAGGAAAAGGGAGCGCGAGCATCCCGCTGCTCGGACAGGTGGCAGCGCTGACTCTTGCAATAATCCCTGTTTTAATATTGCAGGCATTTGTCTGCTCTCTGGGCGGCTGCCTACGGCCCGCTTGTGGCCAGATGGACTTGCAAAACTGTACATTAACCTTTTGTGCCAGTGTGGCGGCCTCTTGTTGCCCCGTCTCTGTACAGCCACTCAGCCAGAACAGAGTCTGACAGCGATGCTGAACTCCGCCCACTCCTCTGACGGGTCACGCCACAGCTCGCAGCTCTCTGGTACACTGCAGAAGCATTTTATAACCAATGATGCTTTTTTGTGCCTGTCTCTTACCCATGTTGTAAATATAAGTGGTGGCACTGAGACAAACGTACTGCAGTATGTTTGATGTTTACGAGCATGTCAATAGCTGACTGCAGCAGTGCTCACACTGCAATAAAGCATTTTCTTAATCAGTATTTTGTCAAAATATTTAAACATCCTGAAAACAAGATACATTTACTTGAATATATCTTGGGAATAGATGTATAAAAGAAAAATTGTTAGATTTCAATGAAAATTCCAGTAGGGTATGAAAAGTAATTATAATCATGTAATAAAAATATATACAAACTTTTTATTAAAGAACATACACTACCGTTCTTAAGGGTTTTTTATTATTTTTGAAAGACATGACCTCCCCGTCTTCATTAAAGAATCTAATAAAGATTTTTTATTAAAAATCATGTGACCCAGAAGACTGGAGTAATGACTGCTGAAAATTCAGCTTTGCCATTACAGGAATAAATGACTTTAGAAAAAAGTTATTTTTAAATTTAAAAAAATGTGTATAAATTGATATATATATTTTTTAATCAAATAAATGCATTGGTGAGCATAAGAGACTTCCAAAAACATTAAAATATCTTACCAAACTTTTGAACGGTAGTGTGTATTCTCTGAATATTTTTTTTTCTTAAGCAAATGCATCTTGTTAAGAATACTTATAAAGTTTGACTGAAAACCAAAAATACAAAATCTGATTGTGAAAATATTTTTTGTAGTGCACTGGCCAAATTAATATTTTAAATTTGTATTGTAACGTGATTTTGCTTGTCAAGATGTCATTGTCACTAGAGCCAGACCAATATATCGGCAGGCCGATATTATCGGCCGATATTAAGCATTTTCCAAACTATCGGTATCGGCAGTTATAATGGCTGATAAATTAATATTTCAAAAATAAAATATTTCTTTTTAAAATGCATTGTCATATTATTTTAGTTAAAACTCATAAATAACTACAAATAACTAATGTTAGGGAAATATGTTAATGTTTTGTTGCACGTTTCTGAAAAAAAAATGTATATATCGGCCGATATATCGGAATATCGGATTTTAAAACCAAAAAATATTTGTATCGGTATCGGCCTTCAAAATCCTTTATCGGTTGGGCTCTAATTGTCACATTAATCAGTCTTATTGGTACAACGACTTGCGCAAACAGACATTGATATTGTTTACATGTAAATCCATCTCACCGAGTATGATGGTCTTGTTGAAGAACATACTATATTAGTATTTTATGCTATACTTGAGGATAAACTTGGTGTTACAATAAATAAATGTAAATAAACTACTGTGTTTGAACAAAAGGCACTATCAGGCCGTTATAATGATGGTGTCACGATGACTCTGCCAGAGGGTGTCCATAGTCGGTAGTTCTTGTAATGTTACATTTTTTCCTATTGCAATTACTGATTTTTTTGGTATTTTGTATGGGGCTGTCTATTGAAAATTGCAATTTCACAACTAAAGTATTTATTATTTTATTTTCTTGTATATTTAACTGTAATTCTTTATATCGCCCTAGAAACTGTGTGAAAGTGGGTACTAGGCATGAGTGTTTTGGTCTGTGTGGATCTGTATCTACGTATATGTGTATGTACATTACATGTATGCAAGTCTTGTGTGAGTGTTAGTTTGGAGATTTTTGTATTTATTGTATACATTTTTAATCAGAGATTGTGCCAGTGGCCTTTTAATCCTCTGATAGTTCCAGTTTTAAACCGAGCCTGTAATTTAAGTAGATTTTATAGGCAGACTTTTTAATTCATTTGTGTGTGTGATCATTGAAACAACATTGCTGAATTGTCAATATACTGTATATGGACTTGTTTTCAGCCTTATCAAGAGGTATATTTATTTGTCTAATATCTATATTCTTGGATGGTGTGTGAAAAAGTATATTTGTATTTTAAAACAAGTAAAAGACATATTCAATACACAACTGTGTCAGTGGCCTCCCATAATAGGTTTCTTGACAACATGTATTATTGTGATATTTGGTCAAGTCAGTCTATTTCAGTGGATGTGCTTCTGTTGGGCCTATGCCGAGCTGTATACTAACTAAATAAACCATTGTAAAACCTGCTTGTTATATCAATTCAGATTGTGGCTCTGTCAGTACTGTGAAGTCGTGAACTTTTTTTTTCTGACCAGCCTGAAAGATGAGTAGCCTACAGCTCTATCAATTCACACACACATACAGGAAGCAGCTCAGTGATATTATACTAATTACTCTGTCAAGAGTCACAACGCTTTAGATGGACGGACCTATTCTTTAATAAGTATGCAAATCGCTTTTGCGCTGGTGTAAATTATCCCTGAGCAAAGGAGTGAGTGATCCAAAACATACCAGTCAGTTTTGTCTTCAGCACTCAATTGTGTCAGCCACTCTGAGTAGTTTAAACCGAGCTCAAATAACATATATCCTTGAAAGTGACAAATGTGCAGACAAGGTTTCTAGTGAAATTAACTTTTTCTTTCTCTCTCAAGGGACAGTTTTCAAGATATTGTCGCAGGTCTTTTAAAGTCAGGAGGTGAACATATTCTCAGTGGCTAATAGGCTGTTATAGGTAACAGTGTGATATATTTCCTGCAGTTGTGCATTTACAATATCCCAAAAGTCTCCAAAGATTTTTTATTTCATAGAGATTAATCTTATGTTTCTGTTTAAATTCGGACTAAACTGCTCAAATCATATGGATCCGCTTTACGATCTCTTTATGAACTTTTTGAAGCGTCAAAGTTTCAGTTGCGTAGATGTCATGGAAGGACAGAAAGCTCTCAGATTTCATCGAAAAGGTGTTCATTTGTGTTTTGAACTTGAACGAAAGTCTTGCGGGTTTGGAATGATATGAGAGTGAGTAATTAATTACATTCATTTTTGGGTGAACTAAGCCTTTAATAAATGTATCCCGTTCATTCTTTTGCATGCTATGGAAATCCTTTAATCACAATTCACACACTTTAGCATATTATATTAATGCTCCAGATATGTACTGGAGAGGTCAGCAGGTTTAAATTGTGTGAATTTATCAATTGGATTATTGATCTTGACCTGCCTGCATTGTTGCACATTTTCGATTGAGTGCATCTTTATCATATTTGCGTGGTAATTCCTCTTTTCAAATATTGCTGATAATCACTTAATTTATCACCAAAATGAGCATTACTATTAATCATCTTCTCTGCAAATTCATGTTTATATTTTCCTGTCATTTGGGTTACTTTAATTAGAAAATGTCCCATCCTGTTTTTACCTTGCAATTTCATTTGATCTGATCTGAACTCTATTGCTTTTATAGAAATACTACAAACCTTTTTTTTTTAAAGGCAGGGACCATATTTTGAAACCTCACAACGTAGAGCCTATTTCAATCTGATATAATTCTGTAAATTTAACTTGATGGCTTTAAAAATGAATATTCAGCCTACACATTAGAGCCTTTTATATCATTATGAACATTGGTCCCAGCACAGCAATATCATTGAGGGGTTTTTTTTTTCTCCAGCCTTTTAATGGAAGCAAATCAAACTCATAGTAGATATGATTCCTGTAAAGGGGGCCTTTAAGACCAGTAGTTCCACTACAGTAGAACACTTTCAGTGTTCATTATGATGCATATTTGATGATCCGGAGCTTTCTGAGACTGCAGTTTAGTATCAAATGACTTCCTGGACAAGGACTTGTTTTGACCTGACAAGCAAAAACCTTCTGCAAAACAACCATAAATAAGCACTATAGCGTACTCTTTCACTAACTATTACATACAGCAGCTAGTCTGTGAAAATTCATATCCTGCTACAGAACATTCTTCAGCTGCAGGGTCAAGCCCATGAGCCCCCGGGGACTAGTTTTCAACTCACTGTTGTTTATGAGAAAGTCGTGTAGCATCCAGCAGTGTCTCGAGCAAGTTCCTGTTAAAGGTACAGTTGATACGTCCAGAATCATCATTACTGCCTTAAAGGAGTAGTTCACTTTTGCTGATAATTTACTCAGCCCATGTCATCCAAGATCCAACTCTCCTGTTCGAACTCGTTCATCAAAATGAACGAATCTTTTCCCGAGTCAATTTGTTCATTTTGTTCGTTGAATGAACCAAATGACACGAAAAAAATTCGTTCATTTTGATAAACGAGTTTGAACAGGAGAGTCACGAACACGAATCACAGAACAGAGCAAGGCGACCATTTGAGCTTATAAAACTTAAACTTTGTTATTTTTTTTAAATGAGCGAACGTTTCGCTTGATAAGACCCTTCATCGTCTGGAATCGTTTAAAACCCTTTGAACAGATTGCAGTTTGCTCTGAAACTGTCTTTTGTACCTTGAACCGTAAAGTGCATTACATGGAGAAAAATCCTGGAATGTTTTCATCAAAAACCTTAATTTCTTTTCGACTGAAGAAAGAATGACATGGATGTGTTATATGACATGGGGGGGTGTAAATTATCAGCAAAGTTTTTTTTTGTTGTTGTTGTTTTTTAAAGTGAACTACTCCTTTAACGTTTGTGAAATAGCAGAAAATATTTACAATGCAAGAATATACAATTAGAATTTGTATGATTTGCATGTTGACCTTATAAATGTGAAAAGGCCTTTTTTGGGGGGTTCAGTGTTCTTTTGTTTTCTACTTTAGTTCTTTATGTGTTTTTTATTTATTTATTTTTTTGTGCGTACACTGTAAAAAATATCCGTGATTTTAACAGTAAAAGACTGTAAAAATGCTACAGTGCAAAACTGTTAATTTGTTAACAGAAAGTTTCCGTACTTTATACGGTAAATAACTGTGATATAATTTTACAGTAAAATACCGTTAAATTTACAGTTTTTGAAAGTGAAAAAGAACAAATCGTTGTATAATTTACAGTGAAAAACCGTAAATTGACATTCCCACAATTCTCTGTGTGACACTTTACATTTGATGTATTTTTGTTGAAATAACTATAGTTCCTCATAGTTTTATTGTTTTTTTTTCTAATCCGTTATGTACATTAGGGTTTTATGTTACATTTAATGTTGTTAAATTAATGTTTATTGCATTTTTTAATTTAATGTGTGTTACCATGATGGTGTTTAATGTTTGTGTGAATGACACTGTGCAGCTTCTTTATATAAGTATTATTTAAATAGGCAATCACTTATGATGATCTGTGATTGCTCAAGTAACTCTCATCACTGCTGTGATGATTAATGGTTGTCAGTGTATTACAATGGTCTAAAACAGATATCAATAAGTTGGTAAATCAACATTTAATCAGAAAATAACTTAAAATTTACAGTAATAAACCATATTTTAAGTCTGTAAAACCATTAACGTTCCTACCGTATTTTTAACGGTAAAGTTCTGGCAACCACAGCTGCCGGTTTTTTACCGTAAAATTTACGGTTTATGTTTTACAGTGTACTGAGAAACTTGTTTCATTCCTAGTTTGGTTTTCTATTTTTTTTTTCTTTTTTTTGCTGTTCTTTTTATTTGTTTTGTTGTTTTTTTAGCTTTTTTATGTTTTTTTTTTTTTCTTTTTTAGTTTTTGGTTTGTTTTTTATTGTTATTTTGTCCTAGGGTTTAAATTTGTGCTTTTTGTTTTATTTTTTATTTTTTTCTTGTTTCATTTCGTCTCAACTTTTCTATTACTAATTTCATGGTATTGTAGTCTAGATCTAGAACACATTTTCTCTTTTTGTCCACTGACACCACAATGGACTCAACCTAATCAACCTAATAATCCATCTTGATATGCCACACCTGAGATTGTTTTTTTTTTTTTTTATGTTGGAATGGTGATGAGTTTATTCTGTCTGACATATACTTGCATTATGGCTAAGTTATTTTATAATTTTATTTCATAGATGTTCTGTAATTTATTATGAACTTTACACACATAGCTTCTTTTTTTATATGATTTTTTTACGTGAGGATAAAGTGATTTGTTAATTGGCATTTATAATTCAACTGATTGGCTAAAAATACTAACAAAGTTAAAAACTCTGGGAAGAACAAGGTAGGAACCGGCAAGCAAAACTTTAATAACAAAATAAACATAATTGGCAAAACGAAAGTAAGCGGCAGTTGCCTCACTGCCAACTGCTGCATAAACTTAAAACCTTGCTGAATTGTAATGGTAAAGTTGATAAAAAATCACATTCGCCATCTCGTTATTGCTACAAATGTGTCAAAAAGTTTGTGCAGGATAAATTATGCTGTTATTTCCCTATACCTGCAACCGGCTAAAATAGAAAGTACAGGAGGTGAAAGGCTCTTCACATTTGGGTTATTTTCATTTCAGACTGCCAAAGCTAAACGCAGTGGACAATACATTATACCTGACAGAAATAGCCAAAAGTGGGCTGAGAGTGTTTTGAGAGCCCACTTCTGGTGAGGAACGTGAATAAACAAGCACCAAATTGATGCATGTGGCAAAATCAAGCTGTATTTATTTGGACTACCAGCTAACTAAATAGCCAGTTGCAAAGATTCAACATAATTGGCAGAATTTCATTAGCCCCATCATTTATCGTCTCTAAATCAATTAGTTTGGTGATTTACATTTACTTTTATTCATTTAGCAGATGCTTTTATCCAAAGCGAAAAATAGAAGCAGTTAAACTAACAGTAGGACAACAATACGTAAGTGCTACAACCCCTCTCAGTTTACTTTTAGTGCAATTTTTTTTAAAATAGAAGAGAAGAGAAAGTGTTAGTACAACTGAATCAAGTGCTGTCGAAAAATATACGCTTTTCCTTGTTTTTTTTGTAGATTTTATGACCTACTTATTTGGTCTTTTTTTTTCACGCACCTATCACCTGCAGGTGAATAAATTCTCAATTCCAACATCTGCATTTTCCATATAGGCCTATAATTAAAGCACAGTTTCCCCCTCTTGTATGTAGTTCATGCAGTGAACTCCAATCATTGGCCACATGTTAGGTTATATGGAATCACATTGACATAATAGGGATAGAAATCTGGAACCATTCCAGTTGCTTATGATTCCATTTAACAAATAGTTTTGCACCTTTAAAGGTTAGCATTAAAATGGCACAAATATGTTGTTAATCATATCTAAATCTATGTCATCTAATAAAAGTTCTGACTGTAATGGCACATGCTGAACACATTTCTCAAATTCTCAAGAAATGCGAATTGTCTTTAGGTCATCTAAATGCAAAGTTAAACACATCAGCTTCATCTAATCAGTAAGCTTTTAAGATGGTGAAACTTTGCAACATTGACCTGTGAGCAACACTGCTGGAGCAGCAGGATCGTTCCCTGTTGTGTCTCTGGCCTCACTGCAGATCAGGCCGAAGAAGCTCATGGATGTTTCAGGTCCCAGGACTGAAGCTTCGTCAATGGAGCCTAGTTCCAAGCTTTTTTGCTGTAGATCCGTGAGACGATGTATCCCTCTGGTATATAGACAGGAGCTCTACAACATCCTGCGCATGACCGGACCCCTGGTATGAACTCTTACTTCTCTTACCTATACACTAATATTATGCACATAACATAAGGATGAAATATTCACATATTCATATTAACATAATAGACTTTCACCTCATGTGGTAATTCATATTAACATACCATAACTTTCACCTCATGTGGTAAGGAATGAATCTGCGAAGGACTGTCATTATTTCCTCAAATGGCTTAGTGCTCTCACACACTTCTCATTTACTGACAATTCTCAGGTTGTCATTCCAGGTTGCATCGCGCATTCTGAATTATCTCCTGCCGTTTGTCATAACAATGTTTTGTGGTCGCCTGGGAAACAGTGAGCTGGCTGGTTATGGAATGGCTTCAGCTGTGAGTTTGTTTCAGTCTGCTTATTATTCCTCTTGAGTGTTTCAACCTGTTTGCTTTGTTGTAAAATAAACAATGGTGTATGAAATGCACAGTGTCGTAAAGTTCAGCCATCAGAGGTTTGACATATCATAAGCCCTTGGTTTTGAAGCTAGTGTACTGAGTTCAGAGCATGGCTGAGAAGTAACTGATACGGGTTATTCTGATTTATCAGACGATAAACATAACAACTGCGGCTACAGGTGGAGGTCTTGCGCTGGCTGCTGACACGCTTATCTCTCAGGTATGAAAATTTGCACTGTAAAAATTAATATGCTTTATCTAATCAATTGAATTGTGGCAACAGATTACATTACAAGCAATATTATTAATTAAATTTAACAAATTAGAATTGAGTAATAAATGATCAAATTATTCCTTAAATGTTAACCATTTAAAATGAGTAAAGTTTACACCAAAAAAATTTACAAAAATATCTCACGAACAGACAGACGTCAAAGATTAATTAAGAACTCTTTATTTTATGTTGCCAACATTGAAGACACCTGATGTTAACAAGCAGAATCACTGAAGGAGAAAAACACTGATCACCATAATGGTGACTTCAATTTATGTTTTTGTTTTGTTTGTATTTATTGTAAGTTTTACTAATTTTAAATGGTTGACTTTTAAGGAATTAATTTGATTAATTATTACTCAATTCAAATTTGTTAAATTTAATTAATAATATTGCTTGTAATCTGTTGCCACAATTTTTTTTGATTAGATAAAGCATATCCATTTTACAGTGTGTGTGGATGCAGTGGGGTCCAAAAGTCTCATACCACACTGGAGAGGTTTCAAAACCCCCTTGCAAATGTATTAATTTAATATTTTGTACAGAAAGTCAGATGTGTATTAAATTAGGAAAATGCTAAATAAGCAATTTTTGCACCCCACTGGAACTCTTGCAGTTAAATACAGAATACTGAAATTCTGAATTTGGTACCAGATGAGACATTTCAGGAATACAGTATCAGTTTAAAGTGCCGTGCCTGAGATTTGGTCTTATGTTCCCCTCAGACCTTTGGTGGGAAGAACCTGTACCGTGTTGGCATCATCTTGCAGAGAAGTGTCCTGATCCTCCTGCTCTTTTGTTTGCCCTGTTGGGCTCTGCTAATAAACACACAACCCATCCTTCTTCTGCTGGGTCAAGACCCAGAGGTGGCCAGGTGAGTCAATAAACAAATAAATTGGTAACACTTTATTTCGATGGTCCCTTTTAGACACTGTGTTTACTATAAGTAACGTTGCACCTACATGTACATGTCAAGCAGACAGTCTGCTTAATATCTGCTTCACTTTATTTTGATCATCCACCAACAGACATTATACTAACTATCTTTGCAAGCCTATATGTCAACTTATTCAACTAACCCTACCGAAAGTATAATACATTAATAATTGTATACATATAGTGCTTTTTCTTAACCCTAACAAAATCTTTTGATGTTTATGCTAAAAACAAGGACAAATCTATATTTTACGAAAACATGTTTTATGAAATTTTGCAGAAAATGTGTAGATATTTCGATATTTTTACTGGATAAGAAAAAAAAACTGTTAAAACTGTAAAATGTTATGGTGTGGTGGCTTAAACTGCAACTAAACCAGGTTAATAAAAGTATGTGCTGAATGACTTATTGTTTACCATTTAGAATGAATAAATCATTTTGACTAGAGCCAAAAAAACAAACAATATTTATGCATGTTAGTGTAAAATTATATGTCCCCAAGGTTTTGAGCAAACAAGAGAGCGTCTTAGAATGACAATTCTCCCTATCTCTACAAACATATTTTGTGACTTCCTTTCCTAAATAAATATTAAATGAGGCGTTTTAATGTGCAAAGACACATGCACTAATAAACAATTTAGATGCAGGCCAGGATGGAAATGACAGTGCAGCAGATTTATTCTGCTCTGTGATAACTCGCAGCATTCTATTTAAAATTATTCATGGTGCCTTGTCCTCTATATCAGTTACAAATGTGTTCCTTTTCAGGATAGCTCAACTCTATGTGGTCTGTTACCTGCCAGCAGTCCCAGTGAGTCATAAAAAATAGCATAATTTTCCTCTTGCCATATAATCTACATTCTATATCCTGAAAAATGATACACATATTCACCCAGCTCCAGCCAGCAGTGTTTCCCTTTCTCTCTTTCTTCACACAGGCTATGTTTTTGCATCAGCTGCAAGTAGCCTATCTCCAGAACCAGGTATGCAATCTTCTTTTGGCTAGTTGTAAGTGTAGATAAGCACCTTAGCTGAGCTCTTCAAAGTAATGTTGCATGCAAGATCTTAGAACCTGCAGAGTATCCTATCAAATCCAGCCTTCAACTGTGATCTTTACTGGCAAAGATCTTCTTGCTGTATGATTTGTAAATGTAGCTTCATACAGTATGCGTCACTCAATATAATGTCACAGCAGTGACTATAAATCCAAAGGAAGCTTTAACAGTAGCTGTTTTGGGTCTGTAGGGTGTGATTCTTCCTCAGATGTATGCAGCCATTGCAGCCAACATTGCAAATGTGGCGACAAACTACATCCTTCTCAACTGGTTGAACCTTGGGTTATAGTAAGTCGATGTGCTGTCATCTCATTTACATACAATATGTATTGTGTTAGATATTCATTATAGTTACAGTCGGTGAAATTGATTGTTTAAGCGCTGTTTCCTAATATTTTGTCCTGTAGGCTACAGGGATTTTTCACTGTTTATATGTTTATTAGTGATTCATTCAACCGATTCATTCAAACAAACGGATTCCTTCAGCAACGAATCAAGTGACTGTCTGAATCTGAAATCGCATACTTTTCTATTATATATAGTAGGTGAAAAACAGTAAAATGTTAAAATTTACAGTATTCATAAAACAGTAGGCGAAAAGTATCTGGATGAGATTCTGAAGTGCCTATCTAATGGACACTTTATCCCATGAGGCCTTGGGGAGGATTTGCATGGTAGTGAAACGACGAATGAATTGAAATGCCATTGTGTGTTGTTTGGATACGCATGATCTGATTCTTGTTTGGGATTATTTTTATTTTATTTTTTAAAAACACATGCAGTAACTCACCATAATGTGTTTAAAGTGTCAAATAAAAATGTATAAAAACTATCAAACATAATCCTTCCATAAACCACAAGACACTCATATTCGTGCCTTGACAGTTTTTCATTTAATATTGCTTATATGTCCATCCATACAATGATATTGAACTACCGTACTAGTTTTAAAGTCATGCATTTTTCTGGTATTTGTATTTCAGTGGATCTGCAGCAGGCAATACCATATCTCAGATCTATATTTGTGTTTTCCTATATTTATATATCCGCTGGAAGAAGCTCCACATTCAAACATGGGGAGGTGAGCAAACTAGATAAACTTAATGGTGAATAATCTTTTAATAAGTCCATAAAATACCACTCCATCTGTGTCTGCAGTATCTTTCTCTGCCCACCACAGGCTGGTCATGTGACTCACTACAGGAGTGGGATGGATATATGAAACTGGCCATCCCCAGTACCATGATGCTCTGCTTCGAGTGGTGGATTTATGAGGCTGGAGGGTTCTTAGCAGGTAATTTCTAAAGGACTGAAGTCAAAAACAATTTCTTTGTGTTTATATACAGAAAGAAAGCCTGTAAAATGTGATAGTACTATGCATTTTATTAGGCCTATTGTCATGAAGAACATCCTCTAATTACAATGTTTGTTTGGATGAAGTGCTTAATGTGGTTTCAGGTTAGTTTGGCAGCGGCTATTTGCAAATGAAACACATTTCCAAATATCTGTCTCTTTCAGGGATGCTGGGAGAGTTGGATCTTGCAGCTCAACATGCAGTCATTATGCTGGCTTTTATCAACTACATGGTAATTTAAGCCTCAATATTCCACCAATTATTAAGTTCCAGAAGGAACATGGCACATGCTTCTCTTCTCCCACTACTTATCAAACAATGATTTACTTTGTTTCACATAACCAGACAAAAAAGTATAGGCTATAAAGAATCATAGAGAATAGAGAACTAATAAAT
Source organism: Pimephales promelas (assembly GCF_988280905.1). NCBI lineage: Eukaryota > Metazoa > Chordata > Actinopteri > Cypriniformes > Leuciscidae > Pimephales > Pimephales promelas. Next base: position 21,043,681 of record NC_142784.1, read on the forward strand.
TATGAACTAGCTACACACATATACTATTGTTCAAAATAATTTTCTTAATTGCACTTTTACATTAAACTGATCAAAAGTCACAGTAAAAATATTTATAATGTTACAAAAGATTTCTGTTTCAAATAAATTAAGTTTTTTTAAACTTTCTATTCATTAAAGAACCATAACTGCTTACCTGTAGGTAACCGTTAGTAACCAAGTACGTTCCCTTTCGAGAACTGTTCACTCGTATTGCGTAGTTATACGCTATGGGAAACTATTTTAAAAAGCTGAGCTATTAGCTGATGACTTCGCTCTGACTACCGCCTAGAGCGGACAAGCCTGAGACTTTTACTAGAACTAAAGTCAAAATCCAACGGGGAGATGGGGCCCTCGAAGGGATATGTAGAGGTTTGGGCCCAACAGGGACCAAGACCTCCTATATAGAAAGGACCCGTGCCTGCAGGGTCGGCACTTCCAAGTTGTAAAATCGTACAAATGTGGACAGCGAAGACAAGCCGGCTGCAGCACAAATGTCTTCAATTGGTACACCACTGGACCATGCCCATCAAGAGGCCATGCCCCTTGTGGAATGAGCCCTGACTGACGTCTATGGGGCAATGAAGGCCCATTGAAGTGTAGGCTAAAGAGATAGCATCTACTATCCATTGTGAAAATCTCTGCTTCGTGACCGGGGACCCTTTTGTGCGGCCACCGAAGCATACAAAAAGCTATTCCAACTGCCTGAACAGGCAGAATGCTCCTAAATAGACTCTGAGAGCCCTGACAGGGCAGTGTAGATTCAAGTCTCTATTGTCTTCCTACAGGGGAAGAGCCGATAGTGAAATAACCTGGGCTCTGAACAAGAGAAACTTGGGTACATAACCATGTCTTGGTTTGAGGACAACTATGGAGTCGTAGGGCCTAAACTGAAGGCAGGAGGAGTGCTTGTAAATCGTCTACTCGCTTGACCGATGCTAGGGCTAGCAGGAGTGCGGTCTTGAGCGAAAGTGGCTTTAAGTCAACCGACTGAAGGGTCTCAAAAGGGGGTCCTTGAGGAACGTAGATTGGTCCCAGGCAGGGATAGAGGGTGAGGTCATGCTGGTTATCCTAAAGATTGGCCGGCCACAGCAGCATGGAGGGCTGCTATGGCAGCCTCATGCACTTTGAACTCGGGGGTCCGGCTCGCGTCCAGCAGATCTTAGAGAAAGGAAAGTCCGGGTGGTGCTTCATACGAATATGGATCTAGGGGTTTCAGCCAATGTTGAAGGGGGCTGCAGTAGACAGCATACACAGTAGACCGAGCTGAAGTACTTACGTTGCAGACACCTTAACGCCCAGTGCCCTTTGAAACGTTCCGAGGGGCGTGAGGGAGCCCGCTTTGAACGAAGCAGCTAGCTGTTGAATAGAGTGCGGTCTGGCTTGAGCCAAGCTCTCATCTGAACAGATCTCAATAACTGTTAACCTTGGTACCGACATTCATCAAAGAGATAGGTCTAAAAGAAGTACAAAGTTCGGGATCCTTGCACTTTTTCAGAAGAAGGCTAATAGAAGCCTGTCTCAAAGTGAAAGGATAAGAGCCATTTGACTGAGATTCTACATAAACATCATGTAACAGCAGAATGAGTTGATTGTGGAATGCCTTGAAAGATTCAACCGGGAACCCATCTGTCCCAGGTGCCTTATTATTTTGCATATTTTGTAGAGCCAATGTAAGTTCTTGCTTAGTCAGTGGACAGTTCAACTGATCAATTGCATCTGTGCTCATATCCGGAAAGTCTTGATCTTGTAAAAACACATCCATATCAGTCAAGTTCGATGGAAATTCAAAACTATACAAAGATTTACAAAAGGATGAAAATACTGAATTAATAAGGTCAGGTTCCACCACCAACATCCCTAAGCTTGGCCTGCGAGAGCTGAAGTTGTTCTGCATGACTTAGAACTTGGTTCACCAATCTCGGTCCTGGAGGGCCACTGTCCCCGCAAAGTTTAGCTCCAACCCTGGTCAAACACACCTGAGCAAGCTAATCAATATCTTCAGGATCAGTAGAAACTCACAGGTAGGCATTTTTGATCAGGGTTGGAGCTAAACTCTGCAGGGACAGTGGCCCTCCAGGACCGAGACTGGTGAACCCTGACTTAGAAGAATGTGCTGCCTTAGACCTCCATCCAACCGCGGTGGGAGGATAAAGATGTGCAGCCACCGCCTACTCCAGGGGGGGGCAGTTTGTCATATCCCTGTCCCCTGCACCATCAAGTGTTGAGAGCTTCGCTAAGGTTGAAGTACACAGGCGAGCCGAGTAGGGCACATGCCACAACTTTGTGATCTCCTCGTGGACCTCAGGGAAAAAGAGAGCTGGCTGCTGGCGAGGGGCCTGTTGGCACCTCGGCAGGAACCACTCATCGAGGCGGTTTCTAGCAGGCTGTTCCAGTGTAGACCAGTCGAGACCCAGCTCTTCGCGGGCCAGGTGCCTTTGTCTGGCTGAGACGGGGGGCGGGGTCAACAGTTGAGATGGGGCCGGAGGGGCACTGGTCCGTCTTTGTGAATAGACCTGGTGACTCGCTCTCTGGAGTGAGTGAGGCACATGGGGACTGACCCAGCGTGATCTAGCTCGTTCATCCTCTGACCCGAGGGGCAGGGTTGCTCTCTGACATAAAGAGAGCTCGTGAAGAGCGAATTCAGGAAGCTGAGCAGGAGGTCGCCAGTCGCTGAGCTGCTGCAGGTCACTGCGTTCCACTGCTGGGCCAACGGCGATAGAGGCTTCTTTGTCCAGAAAAGTCAGCGAAGAGATGCGAGACTAATTAAAATGCTAATCTAGGCTCACCGAAGGAGATTAAATCTGATTCCTATGGCGAAATGGGCCATTTATATAGTCAGCAGCCACGTCCATTCCGGCATGTTTCGGCACATGCAAAGCGGGAAACACCCTGATAAGTTTGCGTGTCCTTGCTGCTTCGCCATAGGTTTGTGCAGTTGCTACAGCCCAGCCAATTAGCGCGCTTAGACAGCATGCACTATGCTTGCTGTGCAGGTGCACTGCGTTTTTAAACTAAAGGATTCAATATTCTCGAGAAAATGTGTTTTCCCATAGTATAGAGCTACACTATACGAGTCAGCCGTTCTCGAAAGGCAACGTCCTGACACCAAACTTTGGAACGGTAGTTTATTTTCTTAACAAGTTTTACTGGGATCTCAGTTTCCATTAGGGATTCAAGGTGCCGCATGTGTACGTGTTGGCAATGCACTTGGAGCTGGAGATATGGCCGGAGCGATCATCACCAGCAAGGTCTCGCTGACCTGCACAGGTTTACAAACAGCCATATTCCTTTGACACATTCATCTTTCAGCGTCTGCTCAAGGTTGACATGTCTTTTTTTCTTTTCCTTTATCATCTGGATGCAGCTGTCTTGGCTGTTTTGCAAGGTCTTGTGCTAGCTTCAACAAAAAACATAATTGGTTTCTTATTTACATCAGACGAGTAAGTATTGTTTTCCAAATCAGAGAAAGATGTTCTTTAGACAGTACTGTACTAAAGATTGTGTCTTATTTTGTAGGCGTATTGTGGCGCTTGTCTCCAAAATTTTTAACGTCTACTGTGTGCTTCAGTTCTTTGACGGTCTTGTTGTGAGTACTTCGCATTGCTCTTACTTTTTCTGAGGAATTTATTTTATTTCTCGTTTTAGATGGCTGTGTTTAGATGGCTGCAGCTTTAAATGCACAGTCACTTATAAAGTCTGTAAAAATGTCTAAATGTATTGTTTTACTCTCTCTTCAAGTGTGTCTGCATGGGTATTCTGTTAGGATCAGGGCAGCAGAAGATTGCAGCCGTTGCTAATTTCTTCGGGTATTACTGCATTGGACTTCCACTTGGCACCTCCCTCATGTTTGCTGCACAATTACAAGTTGTTGGTTTGTTTTCCTTCATTTTTTTATTCTGTGATCTTATTAACAGTTTAAATTGTCACTTGTACTCGTTGATATTCTGTGAACTTGTCATCTTCTCTAGTCACCATGTTAACATGTGCTTTATAAATCATAATTTCATCGGGTTGAAGCACGTAGAGAACATGAGTGGACCCAGCACGGGTCCCTGCAGAATTGCATTAATATGTCTCGAGCACAGCATTCATTAAAACATTTCTGTAATGAGATAACAGCTGTCCTAGAGCAATGTCCTCTCTTGCTTTCACAGGTTTTTGGCTGGGACTTCTAATTTGTGTATGTGTGCAGTCCAGTTTTTTCATTGCAGTCATTTTTAGACTCAACTGGAAGAGAGTGACCAAAGAGGTAGGCCATCTTAATTACAGCTCTTGCAAGGTAGCACTCTCGTAATAGGACTCTTTTTTTTTTTCAATTCTTCTCCTTCTACTTTGGCTAATTTAGCAGACTCCATTTAAACTCTTTGTATACTGCATATTTCAGTCTTAGGTGTGCTTTCTATTTTAGGTTTTTGTGAGCCTTTCACAGTCCATTTAGTATGAGACTTGATATGGGACTTGATTTTGTCATTAGGATTAGATCGGATTATGAAAAGTGGCTTTTTATTTATCAAAATGGAGCCAGACTGCATTGCTAAATCAATGACTAAAAGTGACATCAAGGCCAAGTATAGTAACCCATACTCAGAATTTGTCCTCTGCATTTAACCCATCCAAGTTAGCGCACACACATTAGGAGCTGTAGGTAGTGAACACACTGAGTTTGCATTATCTGGCCTAAAGAGATGCGTATTTAAATGGATACTTCACCTCTGGAAAGATGAATTTGTATTTAAAATGGGTCACTTATAGAAGAAATGTGAAATAATTTTTGGATTTGGAGCTTTCTAGACTGAGAAAAGCCAGAAAATGTATTTTGGCTTATGTGGATGAAAGACAACAACTCCCAAAATGCACTTGCTTCGCTGCCAGCGCAATAGAGCGCAGTGGTTAAACAACAAATCTAGGCTACTGGGTCTGTCCGGAATTTTGAGATCGCCCAAAATGTCCAGGATTTGGCTTTTGCGTTCTACAGTCGCCATTCGTTATGTTTACTGTGGCAAGCAGGACGAGACTGAGGGCCGTGAGAGAACCGAGCAAGGCCGGTGTCGTGATTACTGATGAGCGAGACCTGTGAGACGCACCAGTCTCGTATCTCTCACGGAGGAGCGGGAACTTTCTTAGCAATGTTAAAACGCACATCAACCGATCACATTTTTAGCGTTCATGTAAACACTACATTCAGATTCACCAATCGAAATGAATTCATTTAGATTGAAACAAAAGGTGTACATGTAAACAATGAGTGGCGACTGCAGAAAGCAAAAGTTGAATCCAGGACATTTTACGATCTTGACATGTCCGGGAAAAAGAGGATGGTAACCCCTACTACTCAGCTTTCTCTACCGAACAAGAGCCTTCCAAAAAAAGATGTCTGACACTATGTGTACATGCTGTGAGTGAGATCCCACCCTCTATGGTCGGGTTGAAAACATGTGGGACAGCCCCTTCTACTTACTGTGGTCTGTAGCCTCTGGCCAAAAAATCCTCCAATGACGCAAAATGACGATTTCCTTGTTCGAGAAGCCGTTTCACTCAGATAGCACATTATGAAAGAAAAACACTGACTTCATGCTGACTTTAATTAATTTCTGTTCTCATCTGAATTATATAACTAGATATAAAGTTATATACATAACATTTCAGGCAGTGGAACGAGCTGGAAAGAGTCAAATCTCTACAGTGTACCCTGATAGTCTCACTGTGAGGCACAGAGAGGTATGTCTGTTGACTTTTACTGTATCTGTTACAAAAAACCATCTCGGAAAACTCAGCTTGTGTCTTGTCTGCTCTCAGAATGGGGAAGAGTATATGACTGTGAACTCAAATGATCAGGATGGAGAGCCAGGCGTGACTCGCGTGGAGGAAAAGCCCACAGCTCTGCTCTCTACCTCTCAGCTGATCCTCAGGAGGGGTCTGACTACCCTCGCTGCTCTTCTCATCCTAGCTGCAGGGATAGCCATCCATCTCATTGTGCCTTTACCTGAGGTGTCTTATGCTCTAAGGTCAAATACTACTTTAGAGTCAAACTTTACCACACCGTCAACTCTCATCCATTCAACTTCAATCTAAATCTGAAAACAAGAGTATAGAGCTACAAACAATTGTTGGAGCATTACATACATAACAAATGTATATTATATTATATTATATTATATTATATTATATTGCGTATTAAATTATATATATTTTTAATTGCAAAGACAAACACTGAATAAGAAAATTATATTTTGAAATATCAATTTAAAAACATGCAGATTTTTTTATTTGTAGAAATTGAAGATCGTTATTTAAAATGTATTTTATTCACATTTTATTATTCCCAGCTAATACAGCTAATGCAGCGAATACTAATGTCTTTGTTCGGGAGTGACAAGAAAGACATAATCCAACTTTTCCCCAAGCATTCATGGGTCAGAAACTCATTTTAACAGTCACTTTGAATGAAGCAAGCCCTGCATGGCCATGTTCATCAGTAATAAGAAAGGAAAATGCCACAATCCCTAGTAAAAATCTGGGATTTGTACCTGTCCTCTGCCACATTAAGCCTTTAGCATGACTACATTAGCATTTCTGAAGAAAAAAAATTAAATATAAAGTAGAACACGTTTAACTTAATGCGAGAGCTTAATGTTCAATCAAAAGCAGTCTCTGAATAGTATTTTGTAGATTTCGGCATTCTTGATTTGATATTTTAAAATAATTAATGTTGAAAATGATTAATCCGATGTCCTGATATTTATTAATCTCTCGCATACATCCTTAATTTAATACAAAATTAACTTATAAGAAATAAAAGGAGACCGGTTGGTGTATGAGCAAGATTTATTTGACAGATGATAGGAAACGTATTAAACGTTCAATTTATGACTTAAATGACGCATGTTTAAGAATTATAATAAGTATTAAGCTCTCGGTTCAGATTGCTCCGGAAAGCAGGACAGCTAGATTTCACTCACACATGTACATGTATAATTTAATATTTATCACGTTTACAACATTAAAATTCATGTGCTCAGTTCTGTAGCAATTCAGTGCAGCTGTACAACACATTTTTGTATTTTATTTCTCTTCTTTCTTATTCTTTCTCTTGAAATCTTGCCAGATCGTTCAGCTTTTTAAACATCCCAGTGGTTCAAAGGTTGGTGTGAGGAGGATGTTAATGTTTATTTCTGTCCTTTAAAAAAGTAACCATTTTTCCTTAAATAACATACTGTATCTATGATGATGCAACATATTATAACACACGTTTAGATATTAATTAATTTTTGGAACCTGATTGATGATTCACTGATTTGTTTGTAAATGATCATGCGGCTGTGAGATGTATGCAGAAACTAGCCAAAATAGATCAAAATTGACATTACCGGCAAAGGACAGTTGTAATGATAAACAATTCTGGGGTTTTGAAATGTTAAAGTCATATTTGTGGTTTTAATTTGAAAACTGAAAGAGCAGTTGAATGAATCATTTTAAATGGGTTAATGGAGGGGGATGTGAAAAAAGAAAAAAGAGAGCTAGCATGAAAAAATGTGTATGACATGCACAAGGCAAATAAAAAAGTTGTATGCAAAGTTCACACAAATGTTGTGTTTGCATGTTTTATGGGGACTTTCCATACACACAATGATTTTTATACTGTACAAACTGTATATTCTATCCCCTTACACTAACCCTACCCATCACACGAAACTTTCTACATTTTTACATTTTCAAAAAAAACATTTTAGTATGATTTATAAGCTGTTTTCCTCATGGGGATAAAAAAGTCCCCTTAAGTATTTTGAATATTGCCGTCTTTGTGGGGACATTTTGTCCCCATGATGTAGGTGACACACATGCAGGGAGACACACACACACACAACTGCTTTTTTAGGTAAACCTTGCTATTACCGGGTTGGAAACATTCGGCAGAGATTTTGGTCCCTATTGACATGATAGCATCACACAGTTTCAGATTTGTTAGCTGCACATCCATGATGTGAATCTCCCGTTTCACCACATACCAATGTGCTCTATTGCATCTGGATTGAAATCTGGTGACTGTTAGAGTACTACATGGCGCATTATCATAATAAACTGAAACTGATAAACATGATACTGAAAAAGCTCAATATATTGCCGTTGCAAGCCTCAAACAACTATATAGGTCATGTTTCTTTCAATCAGGGATATGGGCATCCTGTCAGAGTGTCCTGCATGTGTGCAGTTTTCATATCAGAATACACTACTCTAGTAAATGTTCCACCAAGCTATGATACACTAAGTTAAAGGGTTAATTCACCAAAAAATAAAACTTCTGTCAGTATTTACTCACCCTCATGTTGTTCCAAACCTCTATGTGTTAATTTGTTCTGCTGAACACAAAGGAAGATATTTGGAAGAATGTTTTAATCAAACAGATCTCATTCCCCATTGACTACCATAGTATGTACAGTATTTTTTCCTACTATGGTAGTCAATGGGGAATGAGATCTGTTAGATTAAAACATTCTTCCAAATATCTTCCTTTGTGTTCAGCAGAACAAATAAACACATAGAGGTTTGGAACAACATGAGGGGGAGTAAATACTGACAGAATTTTCATTTTTGGGTGAACTAACCCTTTAAGTAACAATAAGTAATGCGTAACACTTTCCAGAAAAGAGCGTTGTAACTTCTTTGTTGAGGTAGAGCTAGAGCTGGACTGTATAATTGTGGCATGTTAGAGCTGGGAGTCTTCTGCTGTTACACAGTTACCGTAAGTACACCATGAGTATTCAAAGCAGCACTGGATATATTCAATATCATTATGCTGATTAATGTGCTGTAAATATAGCTGTTAATCAGCTTGTAATTGGATTTTTTTAAATAACCGATTGATCTTGCAAAACAATGCAACTCTTTGCCAGGACTGCAAACGTTCTCCTCCCATCCTGTGGATTAAATCAAAGCGTCACATTGTCTTCACCTCAGTTAATCTGTAAGCCTTCAAAGGTTGTGAATGTGGACCTGAAGAATGAACAGCTCTAAGGGCCCCTAACAGTCTATGAACTAGCAGTCAGACCCCTTACAGTGGCTTCGAGGATCACATCTGAAAAGATCATGGACGTCTCGAGTCCCAGAACTGACACTTTGTCTATGGAGCCCAGTGCCAAGCTGTTTTGCTGTGGTTTTTTAAGGCGCTGCATCCCTCTGGTATACAGAGAAGAGCTCTACCACATCCTGCGGATGACTGGACCCCTGGTGAGGATTCTGTCACATACACATCATGATAATGTGCTATACTTGTTCTGTATTAATAGTGAAAGAGCTGGCAAAGAAATGCAGTGGCTTACATAGAAATTACACTCTAAAAAATGTTGGGTTGTTTTAACCCAAATTTGGGTCTTAAATGGACAAAACCAAATGTTGGCAGTTAAAAATGCAATAAAAAAAAGTTGAAGTTGGGTTAAAATTTTTAATTACATTTTTAACCCAACATTTGGGTTTGTCCATATTTGAACCAAATTTGGGTTAAAACAACCCAGCATTGTTTAGAGTGTATCCATTCCTGAATAGACCATGATCTGTTTTGGTTACATTTTGTATCATGTCTCCATGCATGTCCATTTGAACACAAATTAATCCTAGAAGAGTTGATTCTCGATTGTTAATTCTTGCATCCTGTATAAAATAAGCTGTGTAAAAAAATTGGAAATTATGTTAAAGCAGATTTTACAGTATATTTCCAGACTAGATCTGTTAAAATATAATTAGAAAAAAATTCAGATAAATAGGTGCTTTTTTTTCATCCATGTGACTGTGGACTTTAATAACCGCAGTCCATGTGACTCCAGGACTTTCATCTCCATTTTGTGCTAAATATTTCTTTGTTTGTATTCTTAGCTTGTGTGTCGGTTCCTGAATTTCCTCCTTTTCTTTGTGGTGACAATGTTTTGTGGACGTATGGGGAACACTGTGCTAGCGGGCTACGCCATGGCCTCAGCTGTACGTCTGCTTCAATCAAAACTTCTGCCGGCAAATATGTGCTATGTACCACATTTTTTTTAGATATACAATATGAGCAATGATTCACAAGCTCACACAATTTGTCCAATGCATTTATTTTTCAGACTATCAATGTAACAGCTGCAGCGACGGGGTTTGGACTTGCTTTGCCATGTGACACTTTGGTATCACAGGTGTGTTTTCCATACAAATAGCACTCCAACTGTGTAATAAAATAATAAACCAAAAGCATGGACAATGAAAGGCCTACTAAGATTCACTTAATGTTTACTATGTTTTATTTTTAAAACCTCAGTACAAGTAACTCGAGTTACGTAATCAGAATCCTTTTTTTTAAAGTAACGCGTTACTTTTAAATTTACAGCAAAATATTTTGAGAAATAACTTTCTCAAATAAGTAATGCATGTCACTTTGCTTTCCTATTTATTGACTGAAAGCTCTCCTGTCATCATGTTGAAAAAAAATTGCAAGTGCAGAGATCTCACTTGCACCAAAAAAATTATCCGTATTCCTCAAAATGAATAAAAACAGTGAAATGCAAAATCAAAATACGCAAACCTGCAATAAATAAAACTCGTTTAATCACACATTATTGACCAATGTACTTGCTGCTGATATTCAATGAAACCGTAAATAAAAATGGCTTCCGATTTTTCCTCTACTGTACACGTGTGAAATTGCATTTTGTTGTTTTTAGTTTTACATTTGCTCCAAAATAGAACTTTTTTTGGCATAAGCAAAAACAAACAAGCCCTGCCCAGGTGAGATAAAGTAAAGCAAAAGTAACGTAACACATTACTTTTCTAAAAAAGTAACTAAGTATGGCAATTATTTACTTTTTAAGGGAGTAACGCAATATTGTAAGGCATTACTTTTCAAAGTAACTTTCCCACAACACTGGATATCCCTCAGACCATTCTCGCATGTATGGTAAAATAACTGATATCTTATGGCAGTCTAACATCTTGCCCTCAGACATTTGGGAGTAAGAACCTTCTCCGTGTGGGCATAATACTGCAGAGAGGCATCGTAATTCTGATGCTCTTCAGTTTGCCCTGTTGTGCTTTGCTTGTGAACACCCAACCGCTCCTTCTCTATCTGGGACAGGACCCAGAGGTGGCCAGGTAAGTGCCACTCTTTGACACTCACTGACTGAACACATTTGTATTGACATTGACTGTACTAGTTCAAAATATGGTGTCAGACTGAAAACTAACAGTTTCTCTCTCTCTCAGGATTGCACAGCTCTATGTGGTTGCATATTTGCCAGCAATTCCAGTAAGGTCCACTAATGGATGATTATGGATTGCATTTCCAGTACTGTTAAACTCAAATCCAATAATTCTTTGAATCTGTCTATATTACAGGCCATGTTTCTGTATCAGCTGCAACTGTCATACCTTCAGAACCAGGTACAGATCTTTTAAGGAAATCAACAACTTAATAACTGCATTCGGTTCCTGTATGTTGTCCTTGTAATACTCATGAACCATCTGTATAGGGAGTGATCATGCCTCAGATGTATGCATCTGCAGTTGCCAATGTTGCCAATGTGATAGTGAACTACTTTCTGCTGTACTGGTGGGATTTTGGAGTTTAGTGAGTATAAGTATGTTTTTCATATTTAGTGTTTTTTTTTTTTTTTTAGTATTTTGATAATAAGATTTGTTTTCTGTGCATTTTCAGTGGGTCTGCTGCTGCAAACACCTTTGGTCAGGTCTTTAATTGTTTTGCCCTGTTTTATTTCATTCGCTGGCAGAAGCTCCATGAGAAAACTTGGGGAGGTGAGTGTCTATGAATATTAGGGAAGTTACTCTGAAACATAAGTTTGCCAAACTACCAACTCATATTTAAAACGTATTATTAATCTAGTCAAGCACTTTTGAAGGGAAAAAGACTAAATAAAAACACCTCAAGATACTAACAAAATAAAACTCCATAAGGGACACTATTTTCTTGAATGTTTAAGTTTCAGATTTGTATCTTAGTCTTTTGAAACAACATTGGTTTGATTTTGAATAAACAAATACACAGTCTCAATCAGCTTCAAACTTGATACATTTACACAAAACAATAAACAGACAATGTCATGAATTAAATAAGAGTATATAGTAGAGACGCACAATATATCGGCCACTATATCGGTATAGTCCAAGATATGTTTATTTTTAATGTTATCATTATCGGTAAAAAAAGTTGATCAATATATTAAAGCACATAGTGGATTATTTCTTTCAGCTGAGACACTTCAGATGCACAGTGTTCACCATGATGGTTTTGAAAAAAGAAAATACAGTTGACAGCAACATATACAGGGTACAGCATCTGTCATACTACATCTAATTATAATAAGTGTGTTATAATTATAATTGTGTGCTTGGGATATGGCTTTTATTGATGAAAATTTTTGTTTGCCATCAGGCTCTTAAAAATTATATTATCGGCCAAAATTTCAGTTATCAGTTATCAAATATAAAGAATTATCGGTTATTATCAATTTTTTTATATCAGTGCATCCTTAGTATATAGAGTAAAACGTAGCAATAAGCAGCAAAATTATTCTGTTAAAAAAGCCTATAATACTCGAATCCATGGTGATGGTCACAAATAGTTTTTTAGGCTATCTGTTCATTTGCCTGACAAGTCCGGTTAATTTTAATGGAATCGGTGCATCCTAAACAGTGCTATTTGTCATGTGCGTAAGAAGTGTGAATTATTTACATGTGAACTACACTAAATACAGGTTTAAATGGGCTCTAAAACGTTTTCAGCTAATCAACTTTTGATCACTTCCAGAGGAAGTCGAAAATACATTTGACCTGATTGCTTTCGTGGTGTAGACACTCATGTGGTAGAATGTGTTCAAACAACCACAAAAGGCCACCTACTGACTTAATGTGTAAACATTATGGGAAGCGCACTAGTCAGATAGGATTTAGACTTTGTTGGCTGAAGACCCAAGTTTGGTTTAAAGACAATAAAGCATACCAAGCACAATATTCTCCACCATTCCTGGTTTTTAACAGCACTCAGAGCGTTCGGCGTGATCTTACAGCTGTCAGTGCAGAAACAAGAACTGCCTTTCTCCATATGTTTTGTCGTCGTCTCTGTGTGCGTTCGTATGTAAATTGGGTGGCACTTTATTTTACAGTGTACTCACCTAAGAAAGTACTGGGTAATATAAGGTAACTACATGAGTTAAGGTTATAGGATTATAGGGTTAGCGTTATCTAGTTTATAACTGCAGTTATTGCAATTACTGTAGTATGTACATGGGGAAAATTGCTACCGTAAATTGCGTGACGTTATTTTATCCATTAGATCGAAAGATCTGAAAAAACCTATGTATTTATCTGTGCAAAGACCCTCCCCTCGAAGAAATCAGCGCAGACGTGCTTGAAATTGTACAAAAGAGAAGTTTTAAAGCACCAGATGTAAACGGGAATGTGTGTCCCTCGTCTAGATCCAATCGACCAAAACGTAAATACCAGGTGTAACAGGGCCTTACTGTTTTCGTCCAACAGGGTGGTCTTCTGAGGCCCTGCAGGAATGGGGTTCCTATATGAAGCTGGCCATCCCCAGTACCCTGATGACCTGTTTTGAATGGTGGATCTATGAAGTTGGAGGCTTCCTGGCAGGTACATTCAAGTTTTTTTTTTAGTTAACTAAACCATAACTTTGTTGCTCAAAATGCAATATAACTTAGCTGAAATAAATAAATCATTTTTATTTTACTTCTGCAAGTTATCAAGGCAACATTTCTTTCTTACACTGAACAAAATTATAAATGCAACACTTTTGTTTTTGCCCCCATTTTTCATCTCAAAGATCTAAGACTTTTTCTATTTACACAAAAGGCCTATTTCTCTGAAATATTGTTCACATGTCTGTCTAAATCTATGTTAGAGAGCACTTCTCCTTTGCCGAGATAATCCATCCACCTTTCAGGTGTTGCATATCAAGATGCTGATTAGACAGTATGATTATTGCACAGGTGTGCCTTAGGCTAGCCACTATAAAATGTGAAGTTTTATCATACAGCTCAATGCCTCAGATGTCATTGTTGTGAGGGAGTGTGCAATTGGCATGCTGACGGCAAGAATATCCACCAGAGCTGTTGACCATGAATTTATTCACAATTCCTGGAAGCTGAAAACATCCCAGTTCTTTCATGGCCAGCATACTCACCTGATGTGTCACCCATTGAGCATGTTTGGGATGCTCTGGATCGATGTATATGACAGCGTGTTCCAGTTCCTGCTAATATACAACAACTTCGCACAGCCATTGGAGAGGAGTGGACCAACATCCCACAGGCCACAATCAACAACCTGATCAACTCTATGCGAAGGAGATGCGTGAGGCAAAGGGTGGTCACACCAGATGCTGACTGGTTTTTGGACCCCCCAATACAGTAAAAAAAATTCCATTAGACTTTTAGAATGGCCAGCCTAAGGCACACCTGTGGAATAAATAATGCTGTCTAATCAGCATCTTAATATGCCACACCTGAGAGGTGGATGGATAATCTCAGCAAAGGAGAAGTGCTCACTAACACTGATTTAGACAGATTTGTGACCAGTATTTGAGAGAAATAGGTCTTTTGTGTACAAAAGTCTTAGATCTTTGAGTTCAGCTCATGAAAAATGGGAGCAAAAACAAAAGTGTTGCGCTCAGTGTATTTAGTTTAACTAGATGTACTAAAAAAAATGACAAAAACAACAAAATTACTAAAATCTCGATGATGCAAAAATCATCACAGTTACACTCACAGAACAGAAAATAAATGTTTGTTTGTATATTTAACCAGTTTGATTTTACTATTGCTTTTCCACTGAATTATCCCATTCCCACTGACTCTTCTCATCCCATCAGGAATGCTGAGTGAGGTTGACCTGGCTGCTCAACACGTGGTTATAATGCTGGCGTACATCAACTTCATGGTGTGTTTGGATTATCTGAGAATATTCATATTATCATATAAAATTGACCTTTATCCTTTTCATGATTGTGTGGTTTTTATCATATCCATCTTGATATTCCAGATCCCATTAGGAATGCAAGGAGCAGCATGTGTTCGTGTGGGAAATGCACTTGGCGCTGGGGAAACAGCTGCTGCCATCGTCACCTGCAAGGTTTCTCTCATCAGCTCAGGTAAAACTCATTTAATTTGATATCAATCATTCCTAAATTTTTCATGACACTTAGTCATATGAAGCACCAATTGATGTCTTGTAAATGTTAATTTTTTTCCCCAGCTGTTATAGCAATCATTCAAGGTTTAGTCCTGGGCTCAACAAAAACGGTCATTGGCTTCATATTCACTTCAGATGAGTAAGCCGCTTTCCTTATTATTTCAAGCATGTAAAACAAAATGCTTGTTGTCATGAGTACACTTGAACAAATCTGTAAACGCTCTTGTCTAAACATTAAAAATTATGATTTAACAGAAATAATGTCAACAACAGCTGTGTTTTCCATTGTGATGTTTGTTTAGGACTATAGCAGAGCTTGTGTCTCAGCTACTTAACATCTACTGCCCTCTTCAGTTCTTTAATGGAGTAGTGGTGAGTTCTGCACAAACTTTTATTCCTCATTTTTCCCAGAGACTGTTTTATTTAACGTTATTAAATCATGTTTATTTTTGAAATTTGAATTTTTAGCCATTTTTTGTACTAAACAAAAATGAGAAATGTTGCCCTTAATGCAAAGGTAAAATAGTTGAATTTTTAAAATATTTTAGTTTAGTTTAGTTAAAGTGTGTTTTGCTTCGAAGAAACAAAAAAAGTTAACGATAATAATCAGATTATATTGTCAGATTATATTGATGATTTAAAGTCCCCCTGTAGTCAATAATTTTATCCCTTTTAATAATTTTTTAATAAATGTTTTTCATGTGGAAAAAAAAGCCTTAAAATAGCTTGAATTTAACTCTACACCCTTGCTTCATTTAGTATGCGGATAGAGATCCACTCAGTCAAGTTACTGTAGTAAACGCTGCATGTTAACGCTCTTTACAATGTCGGACACATATTGGTAATTAATATGATTAGCATTTACATTATCAAACAGCTAATAATGTGTTGCTAATGTTGCACAAACCATGTTTACATTCACCATATCAGTCATGTTTATCTTATATATATATCTTATATATATATATATATATATATAATTATGTGTATTTATATTTTATATATAGGCTAGCTATCTTGTCAAATACATTGTTTTAAATCAAGTTTAGTATTTTGATGTATTTATATTTTATTTATTTCATCATTGTTTTCAGTGTGTTGGCATGGGCATTCTCATTGGCACCGGGCAGCAGAAGATAGCTGCTATTGCTAACCTCTTTGGCTACTACTGCATTGGACTCCCATCGTGCATTGTTCTGATGTTCACGGCCAAGTTACAAGTTGCTGGTTCGCCTTGTTACAACTAAATGCATGATATTGACTCCTGTTACAATTATTGATGTTTAAGTACACAAATGATCAGGGAACCTTTTAATATATACAATGATTTCTCTCCCGCTCTTTCAGGCTTTTGGCTGGGCCTCCTTATTGCAGTCTTTTTGCTTGCAATTTTTTTTGTTGTGGCCATTTTCAAATTAGACTGGAAGAAAATGACCAAAGAGGTAGGCATGTTATACCTATTAAAACTGGACCTTTCTTCTAATTATACTGCTCATGATCATGTGATTATAGTTGAGTTCTGTAACTTTTTCTCTTTGCAAGGCAATTGAGCGTACAGGAAAGAGTGCAAATGGAGGAGTGACCCCTGAGTTTGATTCAAATCATCGCAACAGCTTCTACCAGGTGGTCCTGAATACAGAGGTATGTTGTTGTTTTATCAGTAAAATCTATTGATAAAAAGTATGCATTATTTTACCACAATTAATTCAAAAAATAACATGCTAAAATGAATGCAGTCAGACGATTCTTTAATGTGTTTTTAAAGGAATAGTTCACCAAAAATTGAATTTGTCATTTTATCATCCTCATGTTGTTCCTATGATAACAATGACTTTACTTCTTTTGTGGAACACAAGTGAAGGCAGCCCATTCTCACCCCCAAGGCGTCACTTAACTGACGCCTTGGGAAGCATTTGGACATGCTTCAATATCTGACGCTTTAGGCGCCCTTTAGCGTCAGTAAGATGACGCCCTAGGATCGCGTGTACCCTACCCCCACCCCACACCTAAACCTAACCGCGTCCTCTAACTGACGCTTTCCTTTAGCGTCAGTTAGATGACGCCGTAGGATCGCGTCATGTAAGTGACGCTAAAGGGCGCCTAAAACGTCAAATATTGAAGCATGGTCAAAGGTGACGCCTTGGGGTGAGAATGCGTTGGTGAAGGTGCAACAGTTTTTTGTCCAGATAATGAATGTCAATGGGGTTCAAAACATAATTGGACCTCATTCATTTTGATTGTTTCGACAAAAAACACTGAAACCATTTTCATAAAGTCATACAGGTTTTGAATGACATGAGGGTGAGTAAAATTATTTTTGGCTGAACTATCCCCTTAAAGGGATAGTTCACTTTGAAATTAATTTTTGGTATGTTTTAGCTTACCTCAAGGGCATCCAAGATGTACAGGTAGGTGTCTTTGTTTCCGCAGTAGTTTCAATTTTGATATTTTTAGGTCAAACCGTTCTTGTCTGTCAGTCATATAATGCAGGTCTATGGTCACCACCTCAAAGAGCATGCACAGAGAAGTCAAAATTAAACATGATTTAATGACTCGTAAATGTAAGTACACATTGATGGCCTAAGACATGAAACGAGTGGTTTGTTATGAGAAAACGAACACTATGTTTTAGCGGTTTTTCCTCTTGTAACCACAGCAACGTCCAAGTGATCTGAGGCCTTGGGCGCTTAGGTCTGCACAAGCGCCGGAAAGTGATCTCTCGCGTGTGTATTTCACTCATTGTTTACACAGAGATTTCAGAAGTCTTACCCTTCACAGTGAAGATTCTAAACTAATTTGGACTTCCCTGTGCATGCTCTTTGAGGTGGTGACCATAGACCTGCATTGTATGACTGACAGGCAAGAATGGTTTGACCTAAAAATATCAAAATTGAAACTACTGTCGAAACAAGGACACCTACCTTGGATGCCCTTGAGGTAAGCTGAAACATACCAAAAAATTAATTTCAATGTGAACTATCCCTTTAAGAAACCCTTTTTAAAAATGCATCACCCATGGCACAGTTAAAACCTTTATAATAGTAAAATTGTGTCTCACTGTATCAGAATGGGAATGGATACATGGTTGTGAGCTCTCACGATCAGGAGGAGGGGCTCAACAGTACTGTGGTACATGAGGAGCCAAACGTGACTCGCGTGGAGGAAAAGCCCACAGCTCTGCTCTCTACCTCTCAGCTGATCCTCAGGAGGGGTCTGACTACCCTCGCTGCTCTTCTCATCCTAGCTGTAGGGATAGCCATCCATCTCATTGTGCCTTTACCTGAGGTGTCTTATGGTGCCGGTGCAAATTTTACTTTGGTCTCAAACTTTACCACAGCCGCTCCTATTTATTCAACAAGTATTGTATGAAAATAGGACCTTAGGTAGATTCAATGTGTGTGAACATTATCTGTATGTATCTGTATGCTGTGAGAAGCAACAACATTTTTTATTGAATTAGAAAAATAGACACATTTTTACAGTCGTCTCAGCCTCTATATTGTGACCTAGACAGATGATCATGTATTTTATCCTCAGTGCATTTGCTTTGTCCACATCATTAGGCCGAATGGTGAGAAAATCGACCAGCTTAGCAGAAAAAAGGTCTGTTCCCCAGTGACACAGTCATATAATCTCTTCAGTTGACATTTGTAGTCAGGCGTCTGTTGGAGAAATACTGCTAAAAAGAAGATATTCTACAAAGCCACGCTGTCACATACAGAAAGCAGTATTATTAAACATGGTGAACCAACATGAATATATTGCAGATATCATTAATTCAAGTTTTTATAGTACAACATGATTTGAGAATTTTTTTCTGATTCAAGGGGAATCTGAATGGCAAATCCTGAATGACGAGAGGAGGAGCTGGGGATGGAGGAGGGTAATTAGCTCCTGAGAAACGCGATAGCTGCTGATAATACTCAAGGAGCTTATATATGTATACAGTGATAGGCGTCGTATTCCTATAGGTAGACGTGAATCAGCTGAGAGTCAGCTGATGCGAATTTCACTAACGTGACCTGCCAGAACGGACACTATGCTTTGATGTTTATAAAAAGTTTTATTTTAACATATCTTGTAATTGCGACTTTATTTCACAGAATTGCGACTTGATATCTCGCAATTGCGACTTTATTTCTCAGAATTGCGACTTCATATCTCACAATTGTGAGATAAAAGTTTCAATTATTTTTATCTAATTTTTTTTTTATTTAGTGGCGGAAACAAGCTTTCATACATATGAGTTTTTAAAGGTTACAGTAAATATCCACAGACAACTGGTGAACCATCAAATGTACTAGCTCCATCTGGTTAAGGTCATCTATGGTTGGACATCCATTATACTTTATATCTTTTTATTTTCTATTAAGGCTATCAATCAAGATTGTAAGCTTTCTTCTATTGGCATATGACTATATATCTTAAATTAAAGTGCCTTTGTGTGCACATAAACAGGATGGCCCATTTATATATACTATTTTTAATCTACTTTTATCTTGAATTTTCTGGATCCAAAATACAAATGTTGCCTCTTGTCTAAGCTTACACATATTCAAATATATCCATGCTGATATGTCCATCCAGAGCTTTCCTGTCATTGTGTTTGTTGCATCAGGATTAACATATTATAATAATATTGCTGGTTAAGCACATTATTTATGCCCTGTTGTGGGCGGTCTTTAGTACTCACCCCATCTTTAAAATTGTTTTTTGTAAAAAGATAATCTATAATTAACTTAGTCTGTAATTTAAAACCGCTGTAAAACTGCACATTTGATTCAGAGCAGTTTTCATGTATTTCAGTGATCTTTAGTCAGATCTTTAGTCATTTACATTGTGACTGTGTCTCAGATGCAATTTCACTGAAACTGTGTCTGTAAAGGTGTGAACCAAGTGGTTCATACAGTTAGAATAACAAAAGAACAGCATTCCTCAGGAATGTATTGTAGATTGCATCTTCAGTCGGAAGTCCTAACAGTATTTATTGTTAGTAGCCCTTTTGTCTTCAGGTATAAAGTCCTGTCCCACAGACAGAACTTTGGGAGAAGTTAAGATTCTTAGAAGGGTTTAGATTCTTTGATTGACATGTTAACATCGCTGCTCAAGAACTACAGTACTACCTTCAATAAATTCTTCTCACAAGAACTCTGGTCATGCTTACTTATTTTATGGATAAGAGAGATCTAATAAATTGGCGACAAATACAGCAAAATCGAACACTGGTTTTTCATCAGAGCTATATTTAGAGCCAGGTCAAATGAAAACGAAAAATACGTTTTCTAACAAAATTCTCATCCCTTGATCCTTGTGTGTTGATCGAACAAAGTCTATGTGAAAATCATAGCAATGTGGCATGGTCTCAGCAATTATAGTTAGCATAAAACTGAAATTTTGATTCTTTATTGTGGCATATAGTGAAATGACTTTTCGAATGAGGTACATTTGGTGCGGGGCTTGATTTTGTCTATTGATAATTAATTGGATCACTGCTGTTTACTAATTGCTGCAATCCCATGTGAGTGACAGGCTGCTAGAGGAAAGGAATTATCGTCTCGCTCTCTCGCCTCGCATGTTGACTTTAATGACAACCAATGTGTGTGTATATTTTTGCATAAGCGTGCATAAAGTATATTTTTCCACATCTTTCCATTCTTCACATTTGTGTTTGCTGTAACACATTTGCTCTTTTAAACATAAATTAATTTAATGATAAAGATGCGAGAGCAAGTGGTAATAGCGTTATTGTAGGACTTGAGATTGTACAGGTTGTTTTTGTTTCACAGAGTCAGATTAATAAAATATATTTATATAAATAAATATAAACATTAACACAATATGAGCAAGTACAAAATGATTCACCCCATGTGATGTAAAAATAAAATAATGCACTGGTACTTGTAAACAATGCATGGACACCATCTGAAATCTCGGAAAGGTGCCCCGCTTTGTACCTGCTTTTCAGATACAAAGTGGACATGTTGCACAGGTGCGCACCTTTTTGGGTGGCACCCTACCATCCATAATGTGGGTGGACTGTCTGTCTGTCTGCTTTAAGACATTTCCCCAATACCAGTCCTTCGACTGTTATTAGGCTGTCATCTGTTAAGAAAGAATTTAACAGTGAATCCAGCAGCGAGGAGCAAAAGCATAGCTACCAGAGCCAGGCAACGGCGCAGCACTAACACCCTCAGTGGCAGCTGCATCCTCACTGTAGCGACTATCACATCGGTCTGATCATCCAGTAGCCCATCCACATCGGTAGCATTATTCACAGCACAGTCCTCAATATGTCTGCCATCCTCTTGTGCACCTGTCAAGAAAATGACTCTTATTTGCATGCCTCATTATATATAATCAGACTTTTTAATTATTAGCATCTAAACAAACATAGTACCATCATCCGTCCTTCTTGGCAGTACACCAGCCCTGATCTGTGCCTGAAAAGTTCATATTTAGATCAAGCTCAAATGCACTGTAAAAGAACTAAAGCAGTTTAAAGGTATAAAGCTTTTAATAAAATGAAATCCGATATCACCTCTTCAGTTACTTTTTTCCAGTTCAGTTTGAAAAGAAGGACAATAAGGAACACTGACTGAAGGAAGACTGAAATCAACAGGCCAGTCCACAGACCTTGAGGAGATTTAAGCAATGATTTACAAAAAATGCATGATATAGATATAGAAATAATATATTTCCCCCACGTATGAGATAAGAGAAATATTAATTATAATATATATTATAATTAATATTTCTCTTATCTCATGTGTAACTGTATAAATGAATGATTTACATGAAATGTAAGACAGTGAAAACAAATTACATAGATTGTTAAATATAAAAATGTTTAACATTTTAAATACAATTTATTTATATTTATATGTTTATATTATATGTAATATAAATTGTATATATATATATATATATATATGTATTTATATGTGTGTGTGTGTGTGTGTGTGTGTATATATATATATATACATATTTATATATATACTGTATATACACAATATACAGTATATATATAATAGAAAATTAGAAAATGTATTATCACATATCTCACCAAAAATTCCCATTTTAGCAGCAAACATCAAGGATATTCCAATTGGACAGCCAACACCATAATATCCTACAAGGTTGCAGATTGCCCCCATTTTCTGTTTTCCCAGGCCTTTCACTATACTGCCACCTGCTGCCTGATTGGATTAAAGGAAGAAACGATAATTAACATCATCTCCCCAGATGACCCATTCCAGTGCAGCCTCCGATTTATTTATGCATGAAGGACAACATCCAATGCAATTAAGGTTTGAACTCAACTTTCATAATCATTGTGTTGTTGTCAGTTTTGTTATTAACACTAATGAGGGCTGTGAATGCTCTAACACAACTCGGCTAATGACTTACCGCTGTGGCATCAAGTAGATGGAAAGGAGCGTATAAAACCATTACCGTGGCAACCCTTGCTCTGATGTCTCTGTGAGAAGAAGGACATTTATTATTTTGGTCAAAATGCTTTTTTCAAGAAACATTTTTAGCTATTGTATGAGTTTGGGGCTTTGTATGTTATTTTTAAACACAGGTTAATGTTGTTATTTACAGATGTAAAATCTAGAATTATTATAAAGAAAACTAATTATTATTAAAAATATATATATATAAAATTATTTAAAAAGAAACCTTTTAATTATAAAATGTATATTTTAAATCCCGTGTATACTGCATACATAACTTGTTTTTGTATCTGGAAAAATGTTCATCTAAAACTTCTTTTTGAGCAAAGATTTTGAAATGCCTTAAAAATATAAAGTTAATAAAGCATCACCTGAGCAAAGTTCATTCTGGAGTTTTTCCAATTTTCTCCAGGAGAAAATTACACAGAAGATAATTACGGGAAAAGTTGCAAACACATAGTTCGGGCATGAAACTCTAACCAAGCGCTGATTGGTTCTTCCAATGCAGTGGCATCAGCCAATCAGAAGTACTTCCTAATCCATGAAACCATATGTCTCATACCTTAGACTGCGATTGCCCTCCTGCATGATTATGAAAACTACTGTCTATGCCTCCTCCTCCCCAGCATCACCTAAAGCGGTTAAAGTGGTTCTACCATTTTCTTGCAGCAGTCTGTCCTTTTGACTAAGCTGATTCTTGCATTTGTGCAGCAGTAGTGTAGCAGATCTCTTCCGCCAAAATTAAGCTCATGCCCCATGCCAGTAAATGCTGGTTAAAATAATCCACTCTGAGACTAAAATGTTATCATGACTGAAATGGTTTTTAACTAAAGGAAGAACTCTCACTTGTCATTTGTGAAGATATAAGCAATTACATTCTTTGAGGAACCAACGACAGTTGCCAAAACCACTGCAACAGAAACTGTAAATAAAATACAAAATCATAATTTACACATATTTCTTAAGAATAAGAATAAATGGATAATAAATAATATGAAAAATGGATAAGCAACCTATTTGCAAAGAACATATCCAATACAGCGGGTCATTTGTTCCTTCTTAGAATTACCTGCACAAATTATAGAGAGTCTAGCAGAGAGCTTGGCTTGAGCAACATCTCCTGCTCCCACGGCATTCCCCACTCTCACACTTCCAGCCACACTGAAACCTATAGGGAACTGAACACAGGCCACTCACTTATAGTGTTCACATACTTGAAATAAAACACTTTCACACGAATGAAAATATACCATGTAAGCAATATTTGCCAGTCCATACAGAACTGACTGAGCTCCAAGCTCCACTTCACTTATCAGACCTGCCATAAAAATAAATAAATAAATAAATCAAAGGTCAGGAACAGGGTTCTGTGAAATTCAGAACTGGATTGAAACCCCCTTTTAAATTCCAAATCATTTCCTGAATTTGAATTGAGAAGCAATGCAGAATTGTAATTTAATTTAGAATATAACAAAGTAGAATTGATTTTCCAGAATTGTATCCTTAAAGCCTTTCAAAACCAAACGTTAAAGACCGTTTTGCAGTTGTTTTGAAGTATTTTTCATTAATCATATACACTGAATATGTTGGTATTACAGTATACTGTTTTATAATCTACTACAATAAAATGTATGCAAATAGCATCTAACTACTATTTACACTAGGCTACGTTCAAATAGCCAAAGATTATAGTTCATTCTTCTTTCTATAATTCCAATTCACCATCCTGTGGGTTGTGGCCTATTGAACTCTTATATCAACTCTAATAATACTTAAATGACTAGACATGTTCTAAAAAATATTATTTGCTGTACCTGTAAATGTTTGAGAAGCATGCGCTCTAACCTGACAACAGCCCTCCAATCTCGTACGTCCACCACTCTGCACACAACATGAGCATACTTGGAATGGCCAGATGAATGAATGAGCCCCACTCCTGCAAACAGTCCATCGACCAACCTATACGGCCACAAAGAAAATATATCCGTCAACTTTCATTGGCTTTCACATGCTGCACATAATAATATATACAGATTTTGAACTGACCAGCCCAAGTGTCCTTATGAAGATCTTTGCATCGGATGTAGATTAACAATATGATCGCCAAACTGTACTGAGAGATGGTATTAGCAGCTGCTGATCCTCTGAAGTTGAAATACACACGGTCAGTAAGCTATCATGTCTTTGATTTCTATGTTCCTTTCTGTCCTGTAGTTTAAGAGCAAATGTTATGGAAACTCACGGAACACCCATGTCCAGAACAAAGAGGAGGATATAGTTGATTAAAACATTTAGGACATTTGCCAGTATTCCAGTTATGACCAGAGGCCAAATTATTCCCTAAAATGAGAGATTTCATTAAGTTTCACATTCATGCTTTCTAGGAACCGTTCATTTTCATATTTTTCTCCTACCTGATTCTGTAGATATTTCGCTTCAATAATGAACATAAATGCAGCCTATGAGATAAAAAAATACTACACTGAGTCACAGAGTTTATGAAATAACAACCATTAGACCATAAGTGGTGCAAAATTTTTTTAGGCATTCAGTAGATTTGAGATGTGACTAAATAAGTGTGTTACGTTGATGTGTGGTAACTTTTTCAGATAATGTGTATATGAAAAACATACCGGAAGACCTGGCAAAAAAATGTTCACATACTGCTGAGATACTCTGAAACAGAAGAAGGTTAATGATAATTATGTTTTAGCCTGTTCTTTCTTTGATAACTAAGTCCAGTGAAGTACCCAAATATGTTCCATAAAAATATTACTAGCATTGCATGGACTATTGTAGTCTGTGACGGTCTGCATTTTTGCCTCTAGTCCCTGTTTGATAATACCAGTCCTGAATAGTTGTTCTCACCTGGCAACCTCTGGGCTTTGTCCCACAACCAGCAATATTGACTCTGTATTGATAAGAAAGGCGCAGCATGGAAAACATGCGAGTAACAGAATTAAAATTGCTCTCTGAGTTATAACACCAACTTGATGAAAGTTACCAGCTCCATAAGCCTGCAAAGATAGAGCAAGAGTGTGAGACATATAAAGTTGTACTTGTTTGTGTGTGAATGAACGGAGTAATGCATGGCAGCCTCTACCTGAGAAATAAGCGTGTCGCATGCTGCAGACAAGCCATAGCCAATACCAATACCCATAACACTGATAGCCTGGTGAGGACATGGTAAAATGTATTATTACTCTCTAGGCTAAAATTTAAATGACATTACACATTTGAAAAGGAGATAAATATTTAAAACTCACAGCTATGGCAAGCGTCACACCATCAAGCTCTATCTTTCCCAAGTGTCCACAAAACACAGTGCTTACAAGAATGATTAAATAGTCGAAAAGATAAGACAAAAACTGAGAAGAAAGCACAGAGAGAGTCTAATGGGTAACACGGCTTTTAATAAAGGTGAAGTGTGTAATTTCTGTGATGTTAGCCAAACTCAAAAGAATGATAATTAAATGTAATGATTTATATAACTCTCTCAAAAATTATGATTACACTTCTTCTGTTGGCTTTGCTTTAAAGTGATGTCAATTTGTGGGCCAAACCAGGAAATTTAGGGTTTTTAGGGTCCTATGGGTTTTCAAAAAAGCAGGTTTTCTATTTATTTATTTATTTAGCTATTTTTTGGGAGGAGAAATAAAGTGCGGTTTACATAACCGCTGTTATTCCGTTTGCTTCCACTGGGGTCAGAAATTACGTCACTTCACAATCACATTGGACGTCAAATTGATGTACTGTACACAATAAAAGGCTAGTGGTTAAACTAATAAAGAATACTGATAAAATAATGCTAATATTAATCAGTTAATCGATTAAACCATGACGTTAAACGCAATTTAGAGTTAAAATAAAATACTTTACAGGCTTACCACGGGAAGAGCTATATAGCACAAGTTTACTATTTCTCTTGTGAAGTCCACAGGTAAAAAACTTAGAAAACATCTTGAGTATCCTTGACATGTGGATGTATTTTCTGCTTCATTCATCTTGAAAAATAGCTTGATGGATGATTCACAGAAACCTGAAACACGAGCCGTGAAAAAGCTATATAGCCGTTGGTTAAGATGATTGTTCCCCTTTGCCTATCTGTATGCTGAATATTAAGTTCAACCGCACTTTTCATTCCTGGTCATAAATGAGTCACAGATCCGTAGTCCAATCCAGCTCACGTGAGATGGGCGGATCGATCGATCTTGAAATATGAATATTTCGGATTAATTTTGGACAAAGACGTTGGCCACTGTCGAGAGGAAATGAGTTTTCAAACTCTAATATTTGTTTATCGTCCAAATTTATGCGTTTCGTAAGGCCTGAAGTGGGAAAAAAAATAAGTGTACATTTTGAATGATAGGAATCTCTTATTTTGCTCATTTCAACACGCACAGTAATAATGAAAAAACAGCAGCAGTAAATAGATATAGGGCCTATAGGCTATAACAGCACTTTGCCACTTTAAAATCGTAGTGAGAAAGAGAACATCCAAACGTCTTGTGTACTTCATTAATAGTTTGCAGTATAATAGCAAATGTGACCCTCGGAATTTCCAACATAATACAGAAGCCAGCGCGCTGTCACAGCTAGGCTAGCCGCTTCTGGAAGAGACTGCTCTATTATGGGAGAGTCCACAACTTCTTGCTGTACCTTTTATAAAAGTATTGGGGGGGAAAAAACATGAAATTTTTAAAGGTATCCTCATAAAACTGACATTTGATATTTCAACTTGGTTTCTATGTTTAGTGAAACAGATCGTTTGTGCACTACTTGTGTCGCCATTTGGTGGAGCTATTTGTCCTAAAATTAAAATAGATTGTCGTCTTGGATACACTTTTTATTCCAATGAATATTTCTCAGGGAGTCAGAGTTTAGCTCTATAAGCATGTTTAAGCTATAAAACAATTACGCAACAATTAACTAGATGAAAGCACAGAGACAGTTTAACGATGATAATTTATATAGCCTATAATAATATAATATTTTAATCTTTTAATTGGAGAGCTTTTAACCTACAAAACCTTTGACAAAACTCTCCCCGCTCTCTCCCAAAGTAGCATACTTATTTTGTGTCACTAATACAGGCTACTAGTAAATGAATTAGCCTTTTTATCCAACATATACTTACCAGAAAGTAAAGAGTTAACCACGTTCACTTAGTTCAACAAAAAGTCAAGCAAAAATTAACTTATGCTTTACTGTTTTTTGCGGGCTTCTTATATGTATAATACAGCCAAATTGGAGGCTGAGGCATATGCGCTTTTGGTTCAGTTGGATAATGAGTGGGTGTTGGAGATGCCAAAAAGCAGAAAAGGGCACTGTAATTATATCTGTTCCTTCCCTCAAAGATCTAAGATCACAGTGATCACAGTGTCACAGCACACCCAACCACTTGTTAGCTGCTTACTTGTTAGGCCTGTAACAATTAAATTTCTTAAATAGAAAAAAAAATGCATTCTGTGGTGAAAGGCAGACCTTTTTTGAGAATCACTTTCTGTAATTCAATTTCCTCGTTTTGTTTCATGCCAAAGAGTTTTGTGTGTTATGTGACTGCTATTTTTAAAAAGGATTTCTTTGTTTGGCACACTTCTTTCATTCTGCAGCCCATTTGGCCGCATGCATCTAAACCTGACCAAAATTGCAACATTCCTGTTATTGCAGCAATTGCAAGAAATTATCATGAGGTTTCAACCTGGTCATACCTCAGCAATTGAGGATTATTATGCGCTGTGCATGACACTATAAACACATGGTTGTGAAGTCTAGTCTTTTGTCTCCACAAGACCATGGGCTATCATTAATCCAGTGCTTCTAGCCAAGGATGGTTTGTGAAATCATCAGGTGGATTTGCAGTGGTGCAGCACTGTCTGCCCCTTAGGATTTAACTTGACCAGATTGTCATTGAGAGTTACAGTCACAACCAAACATTGATTTTTAAAGTCATCACTGTTTTAACCGCTTTTTACTATTTTTGTGTGGAACCCCCTGCTTTCTGTTGATATTAGGGATACATCATGTTCCTGCTTGAGACCAGAATTTTTCCACATTTTTTAGGGTTGGCCCAGCTAACAACTTTTAGTTCTGTGAATGTAAAAATAACTATGTCCTGTGAACGTTCTCTTTAGGCTGTCAGTAATAACTCGGTGTAACAAGGTACGTTTTTGGTTAAACCTACGGAAAAAGTTCTTAGAAGAATTACTTATTGATTTGTTAATTCATTAATTGTTACCAATTGGAAATCATATACGCTAACATTAGTTTTGCTTGGAAGAAACCTAAATATATTGAATTGTAAGTCTCACGTTTTTTTTTTCCTTTTTTGTGTGTATATATATATATATATATATATATATATATGAAGAGTTCAGATGCAAAAGCCTCTAAGTGCCATTTGAAATTTTCTAGAATAATCATTTTTATCAAGCTTGTATATTTAAGTTCAGTGATTTCACTTAAATGGCAATGATAATTACCTATTAATTGTTATTTAAGTGAAATTAATGAACTTAAATATACAAGTTTGATAAAAATCATCATTAAAGAAGAAAATTTCAAATGGCATTTAGAGGCTTTTTTCATCTGAACTCTTCATATATATATTTGTGCAGAAAATCTGTTAGCTTTCTTTCTATATTACAGACTGGCTCCTTATTTTTAAGTGAACCATATCTGGCTGTGCTTGGATGACAGAGTCAGCTGAGCTATTTTATAGGACTCAATGTTTATAGAACATTGTCATTGCTGTCATTATTTCTGTGCCATGACTTTTCCCCAAATAGTTTTGCTTCACATTTAATTTGTACTGGCGGGATCACTTTGAACTTAATGAAAGTGAAGACTATAAAGTCCTTTTAGTGTTTTCTTGGTGTGCAATGTTTAAGTATATTAAACAGCAGCTGGTGTCAGTTTTTTAACATTGGGCATGTTACCAGAAGCATAACATAACCACAATCAACATTGAACAGAATGTGCATTGTTGTAGGGAAAGATATGGTTTTATTCAGTTTTATCTCTTTAACACAACATAACAGCAGTTTGAGAGCATATTTCATTTACAGTCATGCACTTTAAGTGCTTTATATTCATAAACAGATTTATTTATTCTAATAATTTATCCAAAATTCCAAAATAAGTATTCAGTAAGCATTGCATTCAATCAAACAAAATCAATGAATCAATGAACTCACACATCACACTGGAATATATAGTATAGGTGCAATAAACTCTGGAAGACTGTCCCTCATTCACACCAATGTCAAATGCTTTACAATTGTGCAGTATTTCATTTAAGAACATTCAAGTCATTTTGATGTTATAGGTACAGTAATCACTGATTGGTTGATTCAGTGGAATTATAAAAACTTGAAGCGTAGATGTACACATGGTATTGAAGTTGCATATTTACATACTGTAAAACCTGCTAAAACACAACAACATAGATATATTTTAATAATCTGATTGCCCAAATCTATCTATGTTGAAAAGTTTCAGTACACCTGTTATGAACTATGAGGTATTTGTTTCATTTTATGTAGTTGCCCGATGTGTTTCTCTATTTAATGCCCTGAGATTTAAGGCAGTTGTGGATGAGGCTTTCATATCTCAGTCATAAGAATTTCAAAACGGTAATTACAATTGGAGTTAATGTCAATAATGCTGCCTTATTAAGTTGAGGAAAGGATTGCTCTAGTTGTGATTCTGACAGATTAGGATGCCTTCTGAAAATAATTTTTCTAACCTGCTGCTTAAAATGCTTTCTTATTTTTGTTAGATTAATTTATGTCTACTCAAAATGTGATGATCCTGCATACTGTTCAAAGTTTGTGGTCACTAAGAGTCAGTTTTTCTTTTTTAAATAATGCTTTTATATAAAAACGACACAAAGACTGGTATTGCATGCTAAAATTTCGGCTTTCCCATCTAAAAAAAAAAAAAAAAAAAAACAATCAAAAAATCTTACTGACCCCAAATATTTGAACATAGCATATATGGCTGCTTATTTAGTCAGACCCTTAAGTGAAAGAGGTTATCAATGTGCAAAATAGTACTGCAAGACATGGCAGGTTTCAGTTTCTCTGTACTACAGCCTGGATCCATGAAGTTTATGAAAATAATGGAAGAAAACTAGCAGCTTGCTGGTTTTCATTCGGCCTCATACTGTCCATCATATTACTGTTTGGTTGGCCCATGCAGGGAAAGAATCTAGCTTGAACATAGCTTTTCCCCAGGTGTTGATGGCTAAGGTGATACAGAAAATCCCTATGACATTCATCATCATGCCAGTTTTTGCCTGAGAAAAACAAAAAGTTAAATGTCACTGAGTGAGTCACATCTTTTAGAAGTGGTAAAACAACTTATGGTTTGTCTATGTATGGAGCCACATTTGTTTGAACAATTCTCTGTTTTTACATTCACAGACATAACGTCTCGGTTACGGATGTAACCCCGACCCTGAGTAGGGAACGGAGACATTCCGTCGGATGACAACGAATGGGGTTTCGCTTAGAAAGCCTATTGACTTATTGACGAGTATACAAAACAAGTCAATGGCAAAGAAGTGACATGGATCTTCGGAATTTGCATTTCATATCTCTGCCTTACCTCATGGGTATGAAGGAGGATGCCGGCAACATGCAGATATGTTTCTTCGCTGAGGAGCCAAGACTGAACTCAGGCGATCCCCGTGGTACAGCGGAAAGTGGCAGGAAGACAGACCTTGCTGCTGGTATGCCAAAGCAATGGCGTCCACTAACCCAGTGTTTCCCAACCCTGTTCCTGGCGGCACACCAACACTGCGCGTATTCTTTGTCTCCCTAATCAAACACACCTGAACCCATCTGATTATGAGCTGATGAGTTAAATCAGGTGTGTTTGGTAATGGAGACAAAGAATACGCGCAGTGTTGGTGTGCCGCCAGGAACAGGGTTGGGAAACACTGCACTAACCTGTGAGACAGCCTTTGCTTGGAGAGAGTCTTTCCCTTGGTCTGAGGTCCTGAAACACTGCGTTCTGTCTACAGTACATAGGCGCGGAGAGCACGTACTGGACAAAGCAGTGCCAAGGCTGGGTCTGCCTCGTCCAGGGGCAGCGCTTGTAGGTTCACCACCTGGTCCTGGAAGGGAGTGGTAGAAACCTTGGGCACCTCCACCCTCTTGATGGAGGCCAATGCAACCAGGAGCACTGTCTTCATTGACAGGAACTTAAGCTCCACTGATTGCAAAGGTTTAAGGGGAGCACTCTGCAGGGCAGTTAGAACCACTGAGAGGTCCAAAGAGGGAACAAGAGGAGGGCAAGGAGGATTCAGTCTCCTCGCTTCACTCAGGAACCTAACGATCAGGTCATGCTTCCCCACAGACTTACCTTCGACTGGGTCATAGTGTGTGACAATACTGGGAACATAGACTTTGAGGGAGACAGCCTTTGCTCCAACCCATCTTGAAGAAAGGAAAGCACAACACTGATCAAACATCTCCGGGGATCTTCTCGGTGAGAAGAGCACCAGTTGACGAAGAGGTTCCACTTCAACGTATTGACGTGCTATAGGCGCTGGGGTCCTGTCCAGGAGCCCGCAGCAGCACATCCATTGAACATGGCACCCCAACCAGGTTGCTGGAGAGGGCTGTGGCGTTCCCCTGCTGCTTCCAGAGCCAGCCCGGGTGAACGGGCGGGGTGGGAGCTGCAGGAGGCTGCCTTTGGCGGTGGGCGGACTGAGGGATCTGAACGGACGGCGCGGCCGCCGGGGCAGAATAAGCCTCAGTCTGCTTGTGGGCGGTTGAGAACAAAGCCCTTAACTGCACCTCCGAAGAGGCCGACCAAGGATATGGGGGTGTCAAGCAGAAGGGTCCGCCTGACATCCTGCACATCAGGTTTAGCCACAGATTGGTAGGCATCACCTGATCCAGGAAGCGTACGGCCCCTTTCGTCACTCAGAGAGCAAGGTCAATGGTGGCGCACAGCTCATTGAAGAGCCCTGGGTCAGTCCCACCCTTGTGCATGTCCGTGAGCATCTGGGTCTGGTAGACCAGCAGAATGGCCATCGCATGCATTGAGGCGGCTGCCTGTCCTGTATTGCTATAGAATTTCGCCACAAGTGTAGACGAAAAACTACAGGCTTCAGACGGGTGCTTAGGATCGCGCCGAGAAGAAGCACTCTGAGAACACAGTCGAGCATCGCGACAGAGCGTTCAACCGGAGGGACCCCAGTGTACCCATGGGCAGCGGCCCCGTCGAGGAAAAGAAGGGAGGAGGAGATCAACGAGGAATTGCTGGAAGACATGGGAGTCTTCGAGGATATCGAGATCTCCTGATACACATCCGGGAAAAAAGATATTAGAGTGGACGCTGACAGGAGTGCTGACGAGCGCCCAGGACAGGGTAAAAGGTTCCACTCTAGTCCGATGCTTGCAGCAGCCTGGGAAAGCATGGCCGTCATCTCAGGATCTGACTCGACAAATGCCATATGCACACCCGAAAGTGACAGCACTGTCGAATCTTCACTTTCTGAAGATTCTAGCCCGCCCTGTGATGCTGCAATGGACAACAGATCCGATTCTGGAGCATCAAGGGAAACCCGCAGGGCATCCGAAAATAGACCCGGGGGAATCCCCTGAATACTCGCGGGTTGCGTCACTGAAGAGAGGGGCGTGGTCCACGGACATACAGTCGTCGGTTTGTTCCACACTCACACCCTTCGGCCACCAGCCGAAGTAGCACCTCATGTGGAGAGTGTTAGATTGGGGTGTGGATGAGGGGGCTCTCTCTCTAGCGAGATCATTGAGTCTCGACCGTATTGACTTGATGGGCACGTTCCTGCGAGGAGAATGTCAGTCATCCACAAACACTGCTCTAGCGTAATCAAGAGAGTCAGAAATGGCTGTGGAGTGAAAAGATTCTCTTGGGTCCGAGTCCGAAGCGAAAACATATCATGAAACTCACCATATCTGAAACTTTGAGGTATCCGTAGGAAAAGACTATAGCGTTTGGAGGAGTAGCCACAGGTAACATGAACGCGAAGGATGCGCTGAGTGTGCATGGCACCATGACGTAAAGAGGGTTGATTCCAACAGATTGAGACTGTGAAACAGAATCAGAAATGTTTGAATTAGATTTAATTGTGGATAGCGCTGAGTCATTTGTCTCTGATCTAAGTGCCTGTTTTCT
Organism: Pimephales promelas; assembly: GCF_988280905.1. Lineage (NCBI taxonomy): Eukaryota > Metazoa > Chordata > Actinopteri > Cypriniformes > Leuciscidae > Pimephales > Pimephales promelas. The sequence goes on from NC_142784.1 coordinate 21,077,511, forward strand.
AAGCTCGTCATAAAGTGTCTGTAATAGGGCTGTAATCTTAGAGATTAGAGCAAACTGTGAGTCATGTCTGCACAGAGCGGCTTCTTTTATTAAAGCATTGCACAGCTGGTGAGCAATACAACTTCATGGCTGATGATGCTATTTCAAGAATTTGAGCACCTGTGCCTTTTGGGCACATATAAATATAAATATACATGTACATGTACACATACGCATACTTTTAGGCTTTTTTCCAGCACCTATTCCCTGATAAGTATGAGAAAACCTCCTTAGGGCTTTCAATTTTGCTCCTGTGTTGCATTCAATTCTTACCATAGTAGCAAGAACAGGGAGGAAAAGAGTTGCTGTGGCCACATTGCTGGTGCATTCAGTGAAAACGGCAATCACGAGGCACAGGATGATAACAATGGCCCAGGGAGGGATACTATGTAGGGGAGTCAACTGGTTTCCAATCCATCTGGATAGACCTGACTCCTGAGATACAAAAGAGATAGAAGAGATATAAGTTAATTGCAGGTCAAAAATATGGAAGTTATTCACTATTTTAATCATAATGATGATTACATCAATTCATCATTATGGTCAAGTTTTTATTATTAGTAGTAAATTATGAGGTTTTGGACATGTGATGCACAATATCAATATGAGACCTAAAGGTCACATTTACCGTTGCTTGGTGAAATTTGTGTTCGCCATCATTGTAATTTCAATAGGAATTTGTGTGAGGGCAAAACATTTCCCTACATAGATTTTGCATTGCAGGGATCAAGTTGGTCAAGCGAAATGGCTGCGGTATCATGACAACGGTTTGGAGAAATTTGCATAACACTCTCACCTCACTACCTTTGGCCAGGGCAAATCCTCCACCTAGAAGCAAAACTATGTTCCAGGGTAACTTCTTTTGAGCTATTTTCCAGGACAGCAGGGCTGTACTGGGTGCAGAAGAGAGCTGAGGATCTGTGAATGAAAAAATATATATATATATAGTGGTCCATAGCAAACAGAATCCAAACTCTCAGCCATCTGACATATACAGTAGCTCTAATAGGCTCTGGTGTTTTCAGTCTAGACATTTTTGTTGTGTAAAATATTACTACCTGTTTCAGAGCCTGTTGATGACCAGAAGCAAAGCCGAGGTGGTTTTGATGGAAGAATAAAGAGCAACATGGCAACGAAGACTGCAACTGTAGCATCTGTCACATATCTGAATGAATATTAAACATCAAAGTAATATTGTTATTCCAAAATGTCCTAAATATATTATTAATACCAGATAATATAATTTTGTATAAATATCAAATAATCTATTTTGAGTTTAGCCTGTGAAAAATGGCTTAAATCATTTACATTTATTTTAGATGGATATCAAACATGGTTGACTTCAAGAAATTACAAATTTGCCATAAATAAATGATACAAATCATACTCTGCTTCTGTGTTAAAGGTCTGTGTTGCCCAGCCTGCCACAAATCCAGGATCTCGACTAAACCACAGTGCCACAAGCAAACTGAAGAGAGCCAGAACGCTGAGTTCACCAAAACACATCGGCCCCAGCAGAAGATGCTGCTCCCGGATCACATTATAGGCGGCTATATCCTTTTCGGACTTTACCACCCCACATCCCCATGTCTTCCTAATGCTGCAGATGTGAACAAAAAGCCTCATGAAAGGAATGTTAAAAGCAAAGGTGAAATCTAACAAAGTGATTAAATATCATACTTGAATCCCATGAAAACGAACTGAAGATAGAGCCAAGCTATCGTCAACATGATGATCATGTTAGGGAACGCAAACCCAAACCATGAGGCGAAATTGATAATGTCACCATTCTCAGGAAATAATCTGGAGGAAAATAAAGCAATGGGTTCAGTTACTTGAAACACGAATGTTAGTAGTAAAGTGTTTTTTTGTTTTTTTTTATCAGAGGGTTAATACTCACTGGTTCATCTGACCCTTAAATACTAGGTTAGGTCCAGTGCCTGTGAGTGTGGCCGTTCCCCCAATGCTGGCAGCATAGCACACACACAGAGTCATGCCTTTACCCATGCGCCTCTTTTCTGCAGACTCCTTTAGCTTGGCCTCTGCTGAGACATCCAGAATGCGTAGCACCACTAAGAAATAGGGAATATACTTAAAAGCGATAGTTCATTCAAAAATAAACATTCTCTGGAATTCAAAAGTTTTGGATTGGAAAGACTTTGTAATGTTTTAAAAGTAGTCTCTTGTGCTCAAGTCTGCAATTATTGAATCAGAAATGCAGAAAAAGTAGTAATATTGTGGAATATTATTGGAATTTAAAATAACTGTGGTTTCTATTTTAAAGTACTTTAAAATTTCATTAAATCCTATGTTTAATTAAATCCTATGTTAGCATTACACCAGTCTTCAGTGTCACATTATCCTTCAGAAATCATTCTAATACATGATTATTTGGTGCTCAAGAAACGTTTTAATTATTATTATTATAAATGTTGAAAACAGTTGATTTTAGTGGATTCTTTTTTCTCCCAGGATTCATTGATGTTAAGCTCATTTATCTGAAATGGAAATCTTTAAAACATTAAGCTATAATGACTTTCCTGACACTTTTGATCAAAGTACGGTCACACCAGTTCTCACTATCAACTACCTCACTATGACTTTTGCCTCAACAAACTCTTAATCACTTATTAATAGTTAGTAAAGGTAAGGTAAACATTAAAATGGGCTTAATAAGTACTAATAAACAGACAATATCAAGTCAAATGCATGTTAATAGTGAGAATTGGACCCTAAACTGAAGTGTTACCAAAGTACTTATATCTTTCAAAAGTCTTAATGACCCCAAACTTTTGAACAGTAGTGTATGCGCTACATCTTATTCTTCGCCTGACCTTCTTTGTCTCTGTCTTTTGCCGTCTGTTTGTACTCCGCCTCAGGGGCCTGGGGCCGTTCCTCACCACAGGTCATCTGTGAAGGCTCTGTCTCCTGTTTGTTCAGCTGTTCCAGCACAGCCTGCACTATAGGGACCATCATGGCCGTGGTAGCCGTGTTACTGATCCACATGGAGAGGAACGCTGTCACTCCCATGAAACCCAGCATCAGGCTGTATTGATACAGAGGAAGCACTGAAATCTATGAATAAAGCTTGGATTTAATAATCTGCCAATTATTGTGCCTGGTACAGGGTTTAACCTACAGCGCTGGGCGCACACCAACAATGAGCAGCACTCTCAGGGCGATACGTTTGTGCAGGTTCCAGTGTTCAACTGCCACCGCAACCATCAGTCCACCCACAAACAGCATGTTAGTGTCCTTCAGGTACTGCATACACACCTAGAGAACAACATAAAAGCTTTAGCGTTTGATGTGTGCTTTCGGGCTATTCTTTTCATTCACACGTTTGACAGGAACAACTTACCGTTTTGGACTGCATGATACCGAGCATGGGAAAGAGAACAGCAGGTAGCAGTGATGTGACAGCTAAAGGAAGAGCTTCAGTACACCAGTATACTGCCATCAGAATGATTACATAGGCACAGCTGGCCTCCTGGAAGATGGAAACATGCCCTTTAAAAACTAGATAGGCATAAAAACTATAATGCTATTTTACTGTTTTATTTTATTATATAATTTTATTATTTTACAAATCAATCTGATTGAAAAGTTTGAGTTAAATTTAAAATGTCTTAGCGTTTGGTTTGTCCGTCTTTCGCTTTACTGACAGTTTTTTTTTTTTATGACAGAAAATGTCTTAATGACAGAATTTTTTTTTTTTTTTTTTTTTTTTTAAGTGATGAATCCCAGATTTTCAATGTGATCTCAGACTTTTGGACCCCACTGTAATTTTATTGCCTTTTTAAATATGTTAAATATCTTGTTAAAAATCTTTAAAAAGCTTCAATGGGCCTGGAAATGCAGAGGATGAGACATGAATACTCATTTAATTTACTATCAGTGGGAGCGAACTTTGTGTCATGTGGACATGACAGCCATGATCACAAAGCACATTGATTCAGAGTCAGGAATTTAGACTATACTATGTGTTCCCACGCTTGAACATACACAATGACAAAGGGTTAAAAAAACAGTTTTGAGGCACCATGAATTATTGTACATGGAGGCCTCAGGGTACGAATGTAGTCCTATGTACTAAACAGAATACATTTACATTTACGTTACTAAAGCATTTGACAGGTGCATAAACACTAACAAGCATAACCTCTGACAAAAAGCATGCAAAATCTACACTTTACGTAATTCGATAAGTCTAAGTCTCTCAGCATTGAAATAAAAAGATGCCAACATTTTGTTCAATTCAGATAAAAGCTTTAATTTACATACCCTTGTGTTGATGACTACTGGAAGTGGGAGAAGAATCAAAGGAGTGAAGAAAAGAACTATCCCATTCTTCAAGTTCCATATGGATTTTAGTGTTGGGAACATCTCAAAATAAAGACTGATTTTACATATAAAGTAAGTTTGACACGGTTGGACTTGTCCTTTTAACCTGCTCAACGGGGTGGAGAGAGAGAGAGAGAGAGAGAGAGAGAGAGAGAGAGAGAGAGAGAGAGAGAGAGAGAGAGAGAGAGAGAGAGAGAGAGAGAGAGAGAGAGAGAGAGAGAGAGAGATGAAGAGTGAGTGATTGAGTGTGTGAGTGAGGGACAGGGAGAGTGAGAGAGAAAAAGCAATTATTATTACAGACTCCAGCACCATATTTTTTATATAGAACTTGATGATACTAGGGAATCAGTTGCTATTTCTGGGCTGATGAGATTTAGAAGAAAAGTGGATGCTATTTAACACAGTTACAGACTTGTGCCTGTTTGGGCTACATTATAACAGCTTTGCCAAATGGCCCAATAATAATGAAAGAAAATTGTGCTGCATTGTTTTAGATGGAATGTTTTCATGTATACTAGTCAAATGTTTAGCTGGATGTACATTGATGAATTTAATCTAAGAAGTAAGGGACACCTTGTTCTGTGACCTTAGTTGAGTCAACTTAAAAAAGTGAGGAAACATTGCCTTAAAATTATTAAATAAACTTCATGCATAATTGAAAAGTTAAGTGAATTTGACAATTCTACATAACTTTTTTTTTCAATTATGCAGTAAGTTTTACTTAATCATTTCAAAGCAATGGTTTTCCTCACTTTTTAAAGTTAAGTGAACTGATCACTTTTTACATTGAGTGAATATTTCTCAGTGATATATTTCTCAGTAACTGATCACTTTTTACAGTGAGTGAATATTTATCAGTGTGTATTGTTGAATGTAAATTTCTGCTATATGCATGTGTGTGCATTGCTTTAATTCATTCATTCATTCATTCACTCGTTATATTTGTAAATTCATTAAAAACGTCACATAATTGAAATAAAATGTGAAAGGCCTCACAATATCCAAGAGCTATTGCTAAATTGTATAAAAAATTAAATAACGTGAAATCTTGCGCTCCTGACAGCTATGAACATGACATCTATAAAATATGACATTGTAGACTGTGGGAGGACAGGATTCTTATGGAAAAAGAAAATGTTTGTGACAAATTTCCCATGTGACAAACTGGCTTGACATTCCACAATTTCCATTGATTTTAACTAGTTTCAGTGAACTGAAAATTAGGATTGTCGAGGCTACAGACATTTTAATTTGTCATTTTTTCATTTAGTTTTGTCTTTGAACATTAGAACCGCTCACTATTAGTTATAAGTCATAATCATAGGTCTTGATCCACACATGGATCCACAAAAGAAACAATAGCATGACGCCCTCTAGTGGATTTCTATAGGCAGCAGGTTTATTCGGGGAGATTGAGCACAAAATCGCTTTACAGTCATTAGATTAGACTAGAGGCATGGTCTATCTATCATTAGCTGCTCATTAAATGAAAAATGTGTCTGTTTGTAATGTGGATGCATACAACTAACAATTAGGCCTATCTATGTCTTTCAATTGTCTCGATCCCAGTGTTTTTCCTGCTCTTGTGTGCCCAACACTGTACATTTTGAACGCTTCGCCTCACACTTTAGTTCAATCAAGTAGGCTAGCTTGTATCCCTATGCCTTAGAAAAACACATTAGGCCAACTGGTGTGCATCTTGACACAAAACAATGGCACTATGCCAAGTTTTTTTTTCAGTTAAAATCTTTTCATTTTTTTTTAGTCGAGGACTAAAGCCTTGTCAGTGAATCCGCGGGAAACACGTGCAACGTTAGGGGGCACCAGTGAGTAGAAATGACAAACACTGATTTGTATCTGTCAGATAAAGATCACAAAGAATGATTTCGATGGTAATAATGTAATGTCTCACAAATTTTACATCAGTGTCAAAAAGAGCTTGTTTTTACATTATAGTTGACTGTTTTCTAACTTTGACAGCTCTGCATAAATATCAAGATGATCTAAATGGAAATTGAATGAGCTAAATATTTTGTCTGGACAGGGCCACAGTTCACATAGTAAGAGAAAATGACAGCAACAACAACGAACTTAGGGACATAAGGAGCATGCAGACTCAAAAAATATTTACTAATACAAATAGGCTACACGAAGACAGAAATAATAAGAAAATAAGGAATAATAAATCATATATACTATTTAGAGAGAGATTTTAGTTATATTATTGTATTATAATTGCAGTATTTATCATTTTCATTATTCCAGAGTATTATTTTATTTGCATAGTATGTAATTATGGGTTCAAAAATCCTAAGCTATCTACTACATGGCCATAGAACATTGCTTCTCAATGTATGGGTCATGGACCAGCCTAGCCAAGATTATTCAAATGTAAAATTAACAATATATTTTTTTTATTTATCTCCTTAATAACTATTATTGTATAGATATGTTCCCACGACACCAAGTACGTACAGCACTAACGTTAAACGATTTTTTAGCAAGCAGATCAGTTGAGTTGAGAATTTCTCTCTAAAACTTTAACCTCTCTTAGAAAAAAACATGTTGTATTGCTATAAAAAAAATTATAATACTAAACCGTGTATATCTGGTCATTTCATTTTTATTTTATTTTTTTCTGTAATATTGCGGTGACTTGTATTATGACACAGTTAAGGGTTGAGAATCACACGGTCTGGGAGCGCACGCACGCACAGAGATGCGAGTCACGTGAGGCTCTGAACTCAACACTATGGCTTCTGAGGACAACAACATAGTCTCGACTTCTTAGGAAATTATTATGTGGTTATGGCGGTCCTTAAAGTACTGGAAATACAATTTATACATCCAGCGAACATGGGACTTTGCATCGTAACGGCAGCTTTTCCAGAGCTCAGTTGCTGACAAGCAGCAAACAGTGCAGAGGTGAGCAACAACAACAGCTAGATGCACTGTTCTCCTTTCCAAATGTTTGCTTAACGGTAACGTTAGTGATTGTGTATTTACATCAGCCTAACAGGTTGCCCTTTGATTTAATGTATAGAGCAGTGCTACTCTGAGTAACTTTACAGGCGAGTACTGACAGAACTGCACCATTTCCTTATCCCCTGGGCAGTTTTAAGAGGAACTGAAAATGTTACCGAATTTATGTAGCCTAATAATACATTTTATCGCTCGATATTTTCAGTTGATTAGGTTATGGATTATGATGTGATTATGATTGTAGTTATTCTGCTGAAGTGTTTTAGAACAGTCACGGAGTAATGACATTTTGCGTGATGACATCAGGAACTGTTACTTCCCTCGACAAATCATTACGTTAGTTGTTGCTGAGCGAAGATGGTTTGATCTGCAAGCTTCTACAGTGCAAACATATGGACACCTACATTTATTAAATATCACATATTTTAATTTTTATATGCATAACATTATTTGTATAATAAAATAATTATAAAATGATTCAAGTTTGTAAAATATTATAAAGTCACAATGTTTTAAAGTTTTATTTTACACTAATTTACATCTGTAGCTTACGTCATAAGCTTTACATTTAAATGTTGTAATAATTTTAGTTTGTTTGAGTACTGCATTATTGTCATACAGTGTTGAGTGGATACTGAAATGTAAAATGGCTTTTTAAGATCATCTAGAGTAGTCTACAGTAACTTATATATTTCGTGTCACCGGACTTGCGCACCGTACATTACTTAAGTTTACCATAGTATATTACTCAAGTTTGCAGTCTTTTGCAGTGGATATAATACACATTTCCAGGTGTTTCCTAAAAAGTTATTGTTTTATGCCATGAGATTGAGCATATGTGGTATACAGTATGCATGTCTACAAAAAATAGTATCTTTAATGCTTTTTATTTTACTTCTTGTCATTCCTGACATTTTCTTAGCTTCTTATAGGGGGCGTACAAAGGCCACAGTCTGATTTACTGAAAGAGATCATGGAGTGGTTAGCACCAGCTTTGGAGAGGGACCTGGGTATTGATCAGCGGCAGACTGGACCCAGTCAGCGACCCAATGAACTGGTGGTCCTGGTCCCAACTCGCTGGGTAATGGCCCTGAGAAACAGGAGAGTTACTCGCTGTGCAAGATATGAGTGCTTTAGTGAGGGGGAAATATGCACACTTCTCCAGCGCTCTCAGATGAAATTGCCATCTGGTTGGACACGTGTTTGTATCCAAGGCCTTAGAAAGCGTAAACTGGGATACCGATTAGCTAGGGAGCCAGGCTGCCATGGGGAGGGACTCTCTCAGGACTCTTTCATGACTCTGATGCAGGGGGTCTCCCAGTCTAATTTAAGGTACATTACTCTGTCTTTACTATGTTTTTTATGAGAATAATATGCTTGCATAATTGTTGTATTTAATTCTGTTTATCAAATTAATCTGTTAAAATGTATCTTTTATTGTGATGTATAACAAACTACGTATGTTTTTTGTTGTTGTTGTTGCTGATAGAATTGGATATTTAATTTTGCTTGCTCTTTTGTACTAGTTTTACATTTAGATTGCCTTTGCCATATCTAATGTTCACTTCAAGTTATTCTTTAAAAGATGTAATAATTTAATAACACTGTTTAATATAATCTTAAGCAAATATCAAATTGAATAATATCCATTTTTCATGCTCGATATTATGATGTCGTGAGAAATCTATTGTGGTGTTAATTTTTATTCTATTTGCCAAGCAATACACATTTGGTGAATTAGTGTTTTCTTGTCATATCTTATGTTGAGTTTTTTTCTCTGCATTTCTTTTCTTCAGAAATCTGTGGCATGAAGCTTACATGAATCATGTGCAACCATATGCAGATTTGATTGAGCAGACACCTGTTTTGGCCATAGATGCTGTTCGCCAAGCCTTGCAGAAACTGTTTTGCTCCGCCTTTATCTCTACCGATCGAGTGTCACCGTCCCTCTCTCCAGCCAAAGAGAAGGAGAAAGACTGCCCATTCCCATCCAGCAGCTCATCCCCCAAACAAATTACTGACAGTGTGTGTCCAAATGTGCTTCCTGTAGAATGCTTGTTGGAGTCAGAAGAGATTCTTTATGTAGTTTTCCCATACACGCAGTACACTGTTCATGATATTGTCACCTACAGTCCAGCTAAGCTGGCTAACAGCCACGCTAAGATATTGTTCATTTTGTACCAACTACTCATAGCAATGCGCGAATGTCATGCCTCAGGGCTATTGTGTGGTGAACTCTCCTTACTTGACATTGCAGTTGATGAGCAACTCTGCAGTCGCCTAAAGATCTCACTGGCACATTATGAAAAGTTTGGAGAATACAGGGGTGAGGTGCCATATGCATTAGGAAGTAGAGTGCCAACAAGTGTTACAGCAAAAGAGAATCAGAGTCAAAACTGTGGTGTGAGTGAACAGCTTTGTCAAAATTGTCTGGATGAACTAAAATCTCTGGTCCTAGACTGGGTCAACGGTCGAGTCAGCAACTTCCAATATTTGATGGAATTAAATCGACTGGCAGGGAGGCGTGAGGGAGACCCAAACTATCACCCAGTTTTACCTTGGGTGGTCGATTTTACTGTGCCATATGGAAGGTTTCGGGATCTCAGGAAGTCGAAATTTCGTCTGAATAAGGGCGATAAACAACTGGACTTCACATATGAAATGACCAAAGAAGCACTAGCAGCAGCTAATGGAAGTGGTGGAAGCAATTTTGCCTCAGATATTGGTGGACTTGTTGTACCTGGTGGCTCAGGACAGTCGGATCACCTCCATGTTCCCCATCATATCTCAGATGTTCTGTCAGACATCACTTATTATGTCTACAAAGCTAGACAGACACCCAAATCTGTACTGTGTAGCCATGTTCGTTCCCAGTGGGAACCCAATGAATATCCAGCTAGTATGGAACGTATTCAGAGTTGGACCCCAGATGAATGCATCCCAGAATTTTTCACTGATCCTTCTATATTCCACTCCATTCACCCAGACATGCCAGACCTTGATGTACCTCCATGGTGTAACTCCTGTGAAGAGTTTATTGCTGTGCATAGACAACTCTTAGAGAGTCGAGAAGTGTCTCAACAGTTGCATCACTGGATCGACCTAACATTTGGCTATAAGCTATCAGGTAAAGAAGCAGTCAAAGCTAAGAATGTGTGCTTGCACTTGGTGGATAACCACACCCATCTCACCAGCTATGGAGTTGTGCAACTGTTTGAACACCCTCACCCACCTCGTCTTGCACCTTACCAGTATTCAACTCCAGAACCTCCTCATTTTGGTCCTGTGAAAGTAACAACATGGCAGATTCCACCACTTGAAACCATGCTGGATGGTGTGGATGGATTGGTCCCAGAAGCAACAGGATGTGAATCCAGTGGCTGGTCAGTGGTAGGCAGGGATGAGGAGCTTGAACACGCAATGGAAGCCCTTGACTTAAGTGGTTCATCATCATCATCATCTTCTGTTCCAATCCCTTTGGTTTCTGGTGGTGGAAAGACCAGTGGGGAGAGTGCTTCTTTGGTTGTGTCTCCTTCCCATGGTTCTCTCCCTGGTGAAACACCTGGAAATGTCACAAATACCCTAGGATCAGGAATTAGAGCATCTATGCTTCACAGAGCAGCCTCTATTAGTAAAAAGCCCGAAGCTTCTAATTTTGAAAATTTCAAGATAAGCCTGCCAGAGGGATTCAAACCTCTGCAGCCTTTGGAAGAGTTAGAAAAGCTCAACAACTTCTTGGTGAAAGGTCTTCATTCCCAAGTCCATCATACAATAGATCTTGACATGAACAAGAAAGTCCTGAGACCTGTACTGAAAGTTCCTCTGTCATTCACAGATCTTTTTCAGAGAGATATGCAAGCCTTGGGTGTTCTCATCGCTGAGATCTTTTATTCCTCCAAACTGCGAGGACTGAGTCCCGGAACACATTTGAGTGATCGGTTTCAAGCAGTATTGAAGCTATGCTTTACAAACCTTCGAGATGTCCCACTACCACTCCATCATGCACTAGAGACTCTTCTGCAGGTCCGCAAGCATTGTTCCAAGACAGAAATGTTCACAATACACCAACAAGGGCTGCCGTTTCTGTTCAAATATGACCCTATTTGTGAGGGTCTTCCACCACCAAACCCTTGGCAACTGCTTAGTCCTGTTCTGTCCCCTCTACCCTTTCCAGCATATTTCCCAACACTGCATAGATTCATATTCTCTTACCACTCCAAGATGGAGTCCATTAACAGTGCTCAGGGCCGTGACATTGTCTTCAACTTATGGCAACAGTTGGAGACGCTTCTAAAGGGTGGCATAACTGCAGAGGGGCTTGAAATTCTTCTACCCTTTGTGCTTTCTTTGATGTTAGAGGAGTCCACTGCTGTTTATGCAGCCTGGTACTTATTTGAGCCTGTGTCCAGGGTTCTTGGGCCTCGCAATGCCTCCAAGTACCTACTAAAGCCTCTGGTAGAGGTGTACGAGAATCCCAGATGCCTTCGAGGCCGCTTCTACCTCTACACAGATTGCTTTGTGTTGCAGCTTATCGTAAGGCTTGGTTTGCAGGCCTTTCTTTCCAGCCTTCTTCCACATGTTCTGCAGGTCATCACTGGCTTTGAAAGCTGCAATACAGCTGGAGGGACTGAATGGGAGGGCTTAAAAGTTTTAAGGGGAGCTGCTGGTGCCTTAGATGAAGAAGAGGAGGACTATGAGTGTGAGGATGGGAGGTCATCTACTGCCACATCTTCTGGCAAAGTCGGAGGAGGCAGTGGAGGTGGTAGTGGAGGCGTTGGGGTTGTTGGAGACCAAGGACTTGTGGATTACTCCTCAGGCATCAGTCTCAATGACCAGGTTTTTCTGACTGAAGGTGAGGACTTTCAGAATGGCTTTTATGTGAATAATAATGCATCTGGAGCAACAATAATGCTTTCCGCCAAACAGCAGAACCAAAGCCCATCTAATAAAGACCAAGACCAGGAATCTCTCAGTGTGGGTAAACTAAGCGACAAGAGCAGTGCTAGTGAGGTGTCCATTGGAGACCGGGCAAGTTTAAAATCAGCTGACAGCTGTCAGGACCTGAAGCAAGCTAGTGATGGTGAGGATGGTGGAGAGCTTGAGGATGAGGAGGAGACAGTGGAAGATCGAGAGATTACAGTGCAAAGGTTGCCCAGTCTAGAGATTCTAGAGTCTGAGGCAACCGTGGCCACACTTGAGGGAGACATCATGAATGGAATTGTGCAAGAAGATGAAGAGAAAACCATGGAGGAAGAAGAGACCGAACATGACACTTTAGAGGACTCTGAGGAAAAAGAACACAAAATATTGTTAGGTTAGTTAAAACAGGTCTATATTTTTGGTCATTTTTAATGCATTTGATTTATTTGTACATCTTTAATATTCAGACAATATTTTACAATATTCAACAGTACACTTGAATTATACAATATAAATACATTATCTTTTCCAGACACTGTTTGCAAAACTGTCAGATGGCTGTCTGCAAAACTTGGTCCGACACTGACATCTCGATTCATCGCTAGGAACCTGCTGCGATTACTTACTTCATGCTATATAGGTACATCTACAATTTCTTAACTGACATTTATCTCTGTATTATAAGATTCTTGGTGGTTTTGGCTTTGAACATTTGTCATAATGGTCTCTGTTAAAAATAATCTTTTTGTGTTTTAAGGTCTTGACAAACACCAGTTTATTCTCACTACGAATGAGGAAAATAGCCTTGAGAGCATAGGAAGTGTATATGAAAAGAAACCAGTTGTTGGTGACCAGACTGCAAGACCAGTTCTCGAGTGTCTTATTTACATAGCGCATCTCTACGGAGAACCAGTGTTGACATACCAATATCTACCTTACATTGGTTACCTGGTAACTAAAGTTCTTGAATCTAAAATTCTATGGAAAAATTATGTTTTGCAAAAAATAGCCTGGCAAACTCTATTGATTTCTGCTCCCTTAAAAACTTGCAGGTCTCTCCACCTTCTTTTTGCCGTTTGAACACTCGAAAGGAGGCTGGGCTTTTGGGTGCTGCAGTACTCACTCAGAAGATTATAGTGTTCCTGTCAGACACCACTCTAATGGATATGCTGATGAAGATCAACCAGGAGGTTCTGCTGCCCCTGCTGGATTTGTTAACATCAACTAAGATGGGGTAAAAGCTTACTTGTAGTGCATCAGTCAGGGTCAAGAAGTTAAAACTTCCCATGAGAATCAGAGCTGCCCTCTGCTGTGCTCCACGTGGGCTAAAATGGCTTATTCTCTGTGTTCAGCTTTCCTAGTGGAGTGCAGACTCGTTCTGCATTGTGTCTGAAGACTCTGAGCCTTATGGCACTGATCTGCCTGCGTATTGGCCGAGAGATGGTACAGCAGCACATGGCAGAAACTCTCCGTAGGTTCTTCCATGTTTTCTCCTTCCTGAACTGTCTGCAAAATCAGGTAACCAAAGACAATTTATTTTAATTTAATGTTATTTAACCTTTATTTAACCAAGCAAGTCACAATGAATTCTTATTTTCAACTAAATATATTTTTTCCAACAAAGTGTTTGGTTAACCATATTTTTCTAAATGAAATAAAATTCATAAATGTTTGGAACCACTTGTGTAGGGGTGTGTAAATAATGACCGTATTTTCATTTTTGGGTGAACTATCCCTTTAATACTTGGCACCGTTACTCAAATATATATAGTGATATAAATGACTATTCTTTATGTGCAGATGGGAAGTGCCCCACGTAGGGAGGTTGGAGACTGCACATACCTAGACGTGTGCATTCCAGATGGAACAGTGGTTACTTGTGAGCTTGGGGTTTTGGAGGAACTTCAGGCTGTGTTTAATCCTGAAATGGCTTATGCATCTTATATTCCTTTTTACTGTCTCATTGGTAAAACACATTTCTACTGGTTAGCTTAACAAGCACATCTCGTAAGCATTGTTAAAGGTGTTCTACTCATTTGTTGTTGTTTTTTTAAGGTGATGCAGCCATTCGCAAACTGGTTCTTAATCATGAGCTAGTTTGGAGTCTTGCCCAATCATATCATGAACGAGCAAGTCCAGGTAGCCCAGAAGCCAACTTAGTTGGAGGACAAAGAACATCTGCTACAGGCCTCTCTCCTAGCATGAGCCGCCATGTGGGTCGTAGTCCATTCCCTGCTCCCTCGTCCACTTCCACACCACTAGGTGGAGACATCCTGCCTGAGTCAGGAACCTTTGGCAGTCATCTGGTGGGAAACCGTATCCAGGTACTCCGGGACACCGAAGCCTGTGGGAGTCCAAACTTGTCCTCTTTGGAAACATGGACACGCCCTTACGGTAGCAATGCTCCCCAGACGAGTCTAGCCACCACTGCACTTTCCTCAGCTGGACCTTCTTTCTCTCACTCCTCATACTCTTGGGTCCTGGGACCCACTCCTGAGGACAGCGCACTGAAACAGGACCTCCCACGCAGCAGCCGCTCCCTGCAAGGTAACTGGCTTGCATACTGGCAGTATGAGATCGGCCTTAATCAGCAGGACTTGCACTTCCACTTCCACCAGATCCGTCTCCAGAGTTTCTTGGGTCACTCCGGCACTGCAAAATGTCTGGCTCCACTAGCAGGGGAGGACTACTTCCTGTCTGGGAGTAAAGACAAAACTGTAAAGCTGTGGCCGCTTTATAACCACGGTGATGGCACACGAGAGGTTGAACCCCGACTCACATATGCAGAGCACCGCAAATCTGTATTTTATGTTGGCCAGCTAGAGGCCTTACAGGAAGTGGTGAGCTGTGATGGTACTGTGCATCTGTGGGATCAATTCACAGGTGAGGAAGTAATTATACATCTGTAGTATTACTAACCTTTTGTGGTATATTGCATGTTAATAGTTAATTTTTGTGTGATTAACCTTTTGTTTTGTTTTTGCATTCATATGAGAGTAACATTTTATGTTTCTTCATTCAACTCATGCCTTTACTAATTTATTTTTGCTACTAATGATGTAGATTTATGCATTGTTTACCCTCGTCCCTGATCTAGACTTACAATTTTACACTTTGTAAATCCATCATTAAAATATAAATGATTAATTTAACAATAAAAAACAACGCACATTAAATTTACAATACATTTATTATTATTTCAACATATCTTCATTATTCATTAATTCAAATATTTACTGAAATGGTTTTATTCCATTTTTTTTTTAAATTACGATTGTTCTAGTGTCACCAGTGAAATATGAGATCCAATTAAGCTGTAATTTTGGCAAAGGATGCAAAAAGAATAAAAATATTTAATTTCCTGCATTTTGGATGCATAAAATGGTAGCTGTTACATTAGCCATAGGATGACAAAGGAGTATGCCATTTTATTACAGACAACTGTAATTTCCATCACAGAACGCTATTATTAATATAATCATTATATTTACTAAACGTATACATTACAATTTCCATTATAGAGAAGTTTACAGTTCTTGTACAGATTGTGTGATTTGACTATGTCTACGATTGTTCTAGTGTCACCAGTGAAATATGAGATCCAATTAAGCTGTAATTTTGGCAAGGGATGCAAAAAGAATAAAAATATTTAATTTCCTGCATTTTGGATGCATAAAATGGTAGCTGTTACATTAGCCATAGGATGACAAAGGAGTATGCCATTTTATTACAGACAACTGTAATTTCCATCACAGAACGCTATTATTAATATAATCATTGTATTTACTAAACGTATACATTACAATTTCCATTACAGAGAAGTTTACAGTTCTTGTACAGATTGTGTGATTTGACTATGTCTGTCTGGCCAACAGATTTAACATGATCCTTGTTTGGCTCTCTCTCTTTCTCATATGACTAGGTACGAATATACGCTGTAATGAACCTCTGGATGGGAAGAACCCAATCACAGCTGTCACCACAATGCCTGCTCCTCACTGCAGCGTAGTGTTTGCTAGCGCTGATTCTGTGCTGCGCTTCATAGACCCGCGCAAACCTGGCTTGCAGGTACTGCTCAGTCCTCTGTCATCCAGTCATTTTAGATTATTATTACCTGTCATTATAGTGGCCAGGCTGTTGTTTTTTCCCTCCCTCAATGCTCATTATTTGCTAGTTAGGACCATGTTATTTTTCTGTTGACAGCATGAGTTCCGTCTAGCCTACAGTAACATGAGTGCTGGGCTGATCCGCTGCCTGGCTGTCAGTCCGGGGGGACGCACTGTGGCGGCAGGTTTCTCCACTGGATTCATAGTGCTGCTGGATGCAAGAACGGGTCTGGTGCTAAGAGGCTGGACTGGTCACGAGGGAGATATACTGCAAATGAAAGTGAGTATGCATGTCCTTGGTTAATGTGTAATGCACGATTGCATTCTCTGATGTCCTTTGATGTTTTCTCAGTTCACATGCTTGTAAACAATAATTGCGCCTTTATTGATATTAGGGAATTGTATGTAATATGGAGACAGACTGTTTATAAAAACTGTGAATCGTATTGTTTACTTCTCTTGCACACATCATGAGTTATTAGTCCAATTGTACAGGATTAGATCTACTGCATGGACCAGAAATCACGAGGGTCGAGTGGATTATGGGAAATGGACTGATTCACATCATGTCTGGGATGTCTTGACTCACATCAATATTTAGAATTTCAGTATGATGAGTAAAACGTGTACGTTGTTAGTTTGTTCAGATGCAGTCAACAAGCGACTAGAACTAGGCAAACTTTATTTAACCCTGATTTGTGGGGTCAAAGGTCTGTCTCTGCCACCAGAGGCCCATGTTTGGGCAAATATAGACACGAGTTACTCATTAGGACAAAATCTATGAGCTTTGCAGATTGTCGCACAATTACTTTATTATTCTTGACTCTATTAGGAAATGGATGAACCTTAGCAGGGTTCAACAATATTTAGCAGGGTTCCTGCTGCCCTGAGGCAAGTGTGAGGGAGATTTGGGCTGCTGCTGTGTTGCTACTGATAATCTCACATTTATGGATATGGTACATCCATTTTTTATGCCTTTATGAATTTAAAAGTTAGTGTTTCTGACGCTCTTATAATTCTTGTCATTTTCTGCTCATTAGTCATAAGATAATTTTGTCTGGCTGGATAACAGATTTTTGCAAAACATGACTTGTAAGATTCATATAATTCATAATTTTAAATCATCTGCCAGGATACATTTAAATTTCAATTCCAAAATGTCAGTACAGACATTTATAATGTTACAAAAAGATTCCAATATTAAATAAATGCTGTTCTTTTCAACTTGCTATTCATCAAAGAAGCCTTGGTAAGAGACTTCTTTTAAAAACATTTACAAATCTAATTGACCCCAAATTTTTAATCATTCTTTTATATTTGGGCCAGTGAAAATGTTGACGCAACAAGTAAAAAAAATCTGGGTCTGGGTCATTTAAAAATGCTGACACTTCCCCACCTGTTTGTTACTTGACCGTGATTTTTTTAATTTTGTAGGCAACAGACGGAAATTTGCTCGTTACTTCTTCATCCGACCACACATTGACCGTTTGGAAAGATGTGGAGCACAAGCCACTACACCAGTACAGGACTCCCTCCGACCCCATACATGCATTTGATCTTTACGGTGCTGAGATTGTGGCAGGAACTGTTGCCAACAAAATCGGGGTGTACTCCATTCTGGACAGCACAGCTAACCTGGCGGGATCCACCAAGCTCAGCTCAGAGAACTTTCGTGGGACCCTCACAAGTCTTTCTGTGCTGCCCACCAAGAGGCTTCTGCTGCTCGGATCTGACAACGGTGCCATCAGGCTGCTGGCTTAAACTAACTAGTATTGTGTTGCTTTTTTAATATATTCCTTGTGCCACTTTTGGCTCCTTCCCCAGAATGAAACAATCTTGCCAACCATGCACAAAGAAATCGTTTTTTTTTTAGTCGTAGAAGGAGCAAGCCTGATATTTCCATATTAACCTCACTGAAAAAGAACCCGCAACTTTGCTTAGTAAGTGACCAAAACTGAATTTTGCCTCTGATTCATACAATCATAAGAATTGTCTTTTTTATGATTTTTAGGGTTCATGTGATATAACTGCACTAGCTGCTTTGTATGTAAGAATCGACTCTGTAAATTCTCTTCAAAAAGTCAAAAGCATGCATGAGATGAGCTGCTCAGGAAAGTTCAAGTGTGGTTCTAGTGTAGCATTTACACTTTCCATTAGATGAGTGAAATCACCAAAAACAACACTGTGAGAATCACAGGTTAGACTATGTTGATCATATCATGATTCGATTCACCAGACTTGCTCAGCAACTATGCAGTATTCATGGTAGACGTTTATAGTGCACCATGTTTGGCACTCTTTTCTATACTACGCAGTACGTTTTTACATCCATGTCATTGAAGCATAATGAACAAAACAAATGTAATCGAAATGTGACCTTGGTCAAGTTCAGGATGACTCTTCGTTCTGTTACTATACACTGACTAAGAGTGTAAACACCTAATATGCAATGGGACGGTCCTAAATCCTGAAAGGGCCTAAAATGTATCTAGACTATTTAGATCTTATTAACCTTGATGATGTATTCATTCATTTGTTTGTCACATCAAACCCAGGTCAAGTGACATGTTACGTTTTACACACAACATACTGTATGTATGCTTGTATATTATACACATCTATATATTAATGAAATATAAGATGTATATCTTTGTTGAGCCTAATGCTTATATCTAAAAGAATACTTTTTTGCAACGCCCTTGAATAGATATGAACTAGAATCAAACCTATTTAATTTATTACTGGAATGCTTTATATAAAACAATATTGTCTCTTGACATTCCATATATAGCTTTAGAACATGTAGTGAGAATTTATTCAGATTTCTAAAACATACATTACTGAGACTCTAATTCACCGCTATATTTTCTGAAACCCATTTGGCTTGAGAATTATGTGTTCTGATATAAGTTCAGGCCTTTATTATAATGTGTTGAAATAGACTGATTAGTGTTCAAGTTTTCATTTCTTAAAGCACATTATTTTATGTTACAAAGTATAGGTTTTCAGCGAATCAGACAATTTGGAAAAGTGGATATTGCTTTATATCTGACTCCTTGTAAGTATTTAAAATTACAATTGGTTGTATTTTACTCAAACAGCTTGATGCTCCTATAATTCATGCTAAAAACATCTGCCTGATATAACATAAGCAACACATTGTCTGAAACCACATTGGCCATTGCTCTTTTGTATTCTATTGTGAGTAAATTTTCTTTTTTTCTTTTTTAAAATGTGACCTTTTTCTATATTCTCACTAAAATGAACCTTTTCAATGATTTAAAGTAAAAGAAATAGATAATAAATGTGTCTTGTATTTTCTTTGGTCAACTGAAAAACAATTTGAATGACCTCCTCATTGATGAATGTGTCCGGTTCGCTCTGTAGATTTTTTTGCTTAGAAACAGAGCACCCACCCACGGAGAGGTTATTCTGATAGGACAAAGTTCATTTGATTGTTTGCAACGTACTGCTTTTCAACTGCTCTCAATTTGGAGATCTTGGCAGATGCCACTGGTTTGTTTTTGTGGCATATAAGAAAGCAATATAAAAGCCCTCTCTATCCAATAACAGTATATTAATATCAGCTTTGGCAGAGCTGACTTGTCATCTCCTTCTCATTTGTGTGCAGTTTTTCTTATGCAGCATGTTTACTCAAACTCAGTGACTGACATTCACTTTCAGCAGCTCAGCAAACTATACAGTTCCAGTTTAGTTTATACTCTACTTCAAACTTCACAGATCCACAAATCTACACACTCGAGTTTGATGTTTGACCCCAAGGTCTCTCGATATTTACATCTATGAAGAGGTAGGTACTAAGAATATATGAGGTAAAGATCAATGAAAGTTGAAATGTAACTGCCTGCTCTGATAGTGCCAACCCCCAAGCCAAGAATTTTCCCATTGCTTATTTTGTGCGTTTCTTTCCTAAATCAGGGCTGGATCCCACAACTGGAGATTTGCGCGGTAAGCACACACTTTTGTTTGTTGTCTTATAAATTTTCTCTGTAAATAGTTGTTTGCAATGGATTTGGTAGATATTGTGTTGAAATATAGAAGTTGATTCTGTTGCCAGCTCTTTGGCTTAGTAAATATGTACATTTCATCTTTGTGATTCGTTGAAGTATAATTATCATTTAATTCCCATAAGAATGTTTTGATATAATGCGTTTTTGAAAATGCAAATTACACAGAGGAGTATCAGTGGTAAAATGCTATAACATTTCCATATCTATTTTTATTATTTTATATATATATATATATATATATATATATAAGTGTATATTGTTTTTCCTGTGATCTCAATTTATTTTAACCTGTAGCTTTAAACAAATGTAAAAGGCTTAACCCTGGAATTATGCAAGAGCTGACAGACCTTTAGCCATGTTAAGCATTTATTGATTATTCGACAATCTGTGAATTTAAAAATAATCCACCTGAAATTGGAGTTCACGTCTATATTTGAAATTTATTGGCGGATTTTAATGCCAGTTGCTGGATTATGGATTTCTGTGCAAGTGAGGAAGACCTACAGGAATTATTTTTGAAAATATTTTCTGTCATCAATAAATTATGTATGAGGGTGCTTCTTGTGCTAACATCTTAACAATAGATCGCAAAATTTGTATTTATGGATGTAATATGTACTTTATCCATAATAATATGTAAAACTAAAGAGTACCTTTGAACAAATGACCAGTGATCAATAAAAAAAAGTATTCCAAATACTTTATAAGTTGTTCTGTTCTTTGGTTTTTAGAGAACCTTTTAGAACATGAACTTGTGTTTTCTGGCATTCCTCCTCCTCTGTTATGCCAAGCAAGGCTGGACGGTAAAGCACTCAACAAATCTCATATTATTTTTTATTTTAAAATGATTTTTTTTTTTTCCAATGAAATGCCATAAATTGCTCCTTTTCACTGCAGGAAGATGCGAAAGAACCAGAGGATGGAAGGGATCCTGTAATTCCTCTCGTCCCACTGATGCCAAGTAAACCCATATCAGTAAGAAGAACCCACAATGCTCAGTGCTCATCCTTAAGGGTATCCACACATTTAGACATTTGACACTCCAATCGCTTTGTCCCGTTTTAGGATTTGGAAGGCACTCTTGACCCCACCATATCAAAAGCACACACGAGTACTCCAGATGGCCTGGAAGCAGATCCTTCAGCCACGGTTCCCTCTCCTGGGCAGAAAGAGGGCTCCTCTGAGGAGGACCTTGATTCGCTCTGTGATGGGGAAATGTCTAGCCAACAGATTAAATTGACCATAGGAAATGGCATTATGAAGCTTGGCCTTTGGTTCCTGGAAAACCTGAAGCCTAGTCCTGAGCAGCCCAATCTCATCATTTCCCCTCTTAGCTTGTCCGTCGCACTCTCACAGCTAGCGCTGGGTAAGTTCAAAATTTACAATAAAAACAAAAAACTCATTGAATAGCAAATGTTTTGGTTTCTGTTCTGTTTTTGCATGCATACATATTACAAACCTGAGACAATCTTCTTGTTTATTTGAATCTCAGGAGCGACAAATGAGACAGAAGAGCTGCTTCTACACCACCTGCATGCAGACGCACTGCCCTGCTACCACACTGCACTCAGCAGCCTCCTGCGCAACTTCCGCAAAAGGAGCCTGTCATTCGCCAGCCGCATCTATCTGCAAACTGGTGAGAGACACGCACATGTAGCTTACACAAAATATATACATTGTCAGCAATTGCCTGCAGATCTATACAGTGGCCCCCCAAAGTTTTTTTTGTGTGCGTGTGTGTGTATATTTAGGTCACTTAAAATCATGTGAATTATGCATTAGTGCATTTATGAAGTAATTTCCCCTTAAGTTCACACATCAACATATTTAATATGTACATTCAGTTTATTTTAAACTACATTAAAAAGTTTGTAGACCAAGCCAGAAAGTTTAAAGTAGTTTTAACAGCTTTAAGTTTGAAGGTTTTAAGTTTGAAATAGTTTTAAGTTTTAGTTTAGTAGTTTTAAAAGCTAGACAGACAGAAAGATAGACGGATGGATGGATGGATGTACTATGCAACGCTATTAATGTTTTTCTTTTCTCTTACCTTCAGGATTTAAAGCAAAACAGGAGTTCATGGAAGATTCTCAGAAACTGTATGACTCAGAGCCAGCCATTTTGACTGATGTCAATGAGATCAATGAATGGGTTAAGAAAGCCACAAATGGGCACATCTCAGAGTTTCTGTCCAGTATTCCTCCCAGCATTGTTATGATGCTGATCAATGCTATGCACTACAAAGGTCAGAACAAACACCTGTTACCAGCAAGTATTTAGCAATTTCCTCTTGTGCTTCAGTGAGTCACGTCAGCATTACTCAGATCCGTTGCATTATCGTTCCCTTGTTATTTCACAAGTGTAAATCAAAAAAGGACCATATAATCCAAGTCTTATTATCTCTCTGACAGGAGAGTGGCTCACCCGCTTTGATCCTCATTTCACCTCAACTGAGCCCTTCTACATAGATGAAAACCAGATTGTTAATGTGGACATGATGCTTGGGCCAAAGTATCCTCTCAGTGTTTTCCCCCACCGTGAGCTGGATGCCCAGGTTACTGCCTTTAAGATGCTACTTCATAAATAGCACTGATTAAATCTCTTTTCCTCACCTTTTCTTCTGCTTTGACCTCTACAGGTTGCTCGATTCCCCTTTAAAGGTGACAGGAGTCTAGTAGTGGTAATGCCAACATCTGGACATGTGAATGTGTCAGCCATTGCAGCTAAGCTCAATATCTCAGATCTGTATATTCGATTGCCACGAGAGAGAAACATGCAAGTCAAACTCCCAAAATTCAAGCTTGATTTCAACCAGGACCTCCAAGAGGCCATGACAAGCATGGGTAAGATGTCTTGGATGTACATTATGACTTGTTAGTAGTTTAACCAGCTATGAGCATCTATACTGTATGTTCAGTTGCCTCATGATCAAGGAGATCACTTTGGATTCATAGTCATTTTACTATTTCTTCCATTTATGTATGCTAACAAATATATAATTCTACTGTAATCCAGGTCTAGGAATGCTATTTAGTCACCCGAAGCTGGACCGCATCTCAGAGGGCCCCTTGTTTGTGTCCAGTGTGCAGCATATGTCCAGTATTGAGATAAACGAAGAAGGAGCAGAGGCAGCGGCCGCAACAAGTGTGGTCATCTCACGTTCCAACCCTACATTTACTGTCAATCAGCCATTTTTCTTTGCCCTAATGGATGACCTGAGCCAAACGCCATTTTTTCTGGGAGTAATTTCCAACCCAAACCCTGGAGCATCCACTATGGTCACAAACCCTGGAAATTCAGATAAAACTAATGACAAGCCAGTATCTTTTGAAGTTGATCCAAAGTAGTTTTCATAGTTTTAGCAGAATGAGTCCGTAAGTGATTTTTGACTGCATAGTTGGTCCCCACTGGGAAGCAAATTAAGGACATATTTTGTAAAAGTACATTGAGGTCTATAAGATAATTTGAAATTACTCCCCCTTATGTGAATTCATGTTGTCCTTGCTAATCTTGTTAAAAAGTCATGATTTTCTTTTTTTAATTAAAGACATTTTTAACAGAAATTCATATGTGTCTCATAAGTGGATTTATTTAATGGGTTAATAGTTCTCCCAAAAATGAAAATTATCATTTTGATTTTATTTTATTTTAGTGAAATATTGCCTTGTTTCAGGTACGATAACAACAATCTGTTAACAGAGATATCACTTTTCAGAATTGTGTCCGATTTTACAAACGTTCTTCAGATTATCACTATTTTTTATAAATACTGGTAAAAATGTACTGGACACAAAATCACAAATCAATAATCAACTGTATTTTATAAATTAAATTGTATTTGTCACATGACAACACTAAGTAGGTTTGTTGATTGTCAGTTTTTCTTATGCTGCAGGGGAAACAACTTTCTTTTAAATTTAAATGATATATCATAATATATCATATGATTTATCTGAGTTATCCGTTTTACACAGAGCACATTGTGGACTGGAAAAAAGAAACAATTGTAGCCTACATTTGTTATATCATTATTTTGAAAGAAGATAGAAACCTTTTTTTTTTTTTACAACTGGGGTGTATAAAATGCATTTTTTATTTTCAGAGCAACATTTTTTTGCAATGTAAAAAAAACTGCAATTATTTAGTTTATTAAGACATTACTCTTATTTTTAAATTAACTTAAAATAAATCTATAAAATTATATAATAATAAACATTAGCACATTAAATAGTTCACAACCTCACAACAAATGATTAAAACATTTTCAGACTCGCAAAACTTACTGAATCAAAAAAGGAATAAAAGTAGTCCGCTTCAAGAAACATTTGTCTCGTCTGTATGGTTTGTATCGCCATAGACATATGTCTATGTGTATCTCTGTCTGTATTTATTTTGACGTTCAGCGGAAGTAGATCGAAACGGGAAACGCGTCATCGCTATCGCACTTTCGCGGGTTTGGTGTGAGTTGGCGCGAGGATACAGGAAAGTGTTGCGGACCAGAGACGCTTGTGATCTTTTGTCAATACAACATTAATCTTTCGTTCGCTATATTTTTGTGAAAACATGACTGTTATACTGTCAGAAGGGGCAATTGAGGTAAGAATAAGACCGCAGCATTATTTCAACCGTTGCAGACCAAAACATGCTAAGTTAGTTAACGTTACTTAGCCAGCAAGACTTTCTTCGGTTTCGGACTGTGACAGTGAGTGAGATAAAATAAAAAAAATTAACATTGCCTTCTGTTTATTCTGCTCACCCTTTTCGATAATGACACGTGTGAACTGTAAAAAGGTTAAAATCCAGGATGAAACGTGTCGATGCAATGCAGAGACGCAAGTGTTTTTATATAACGTTAACGTTAAACTGCTCAATGCAATTGCAGCAGCGGATACTGAACAGAACATATAAAAACAGTCTCTGTCATTGTAGATGGAAAATACTTAATCATGTGGTCTGTGAATGTGTGTGGAATAAGTCCGATATCTGAATTCACTGATATTGTTGACATGATTTATGATCTGAGTGTAACAGTGTTTTGTATTGTGTACTTTCCCCCCAGTCCCTGACTAAAGGGGTGGAAGTCAGCAACCCTGTTCTTCAATGTGTGGTAAGTTAACTGTCAATTCATTGCACACTGTTTACAAGTTATTAAAGTTATTTTGTTACATCACCTTATATTCTAGGTATCCAAGTTTTAGACAATGACAAAAGACCAATATTGTAAACAATGACAATTATCAGATTCTGTGATTTCCGAGGGGAATAAAATGTTAATGTATACATTTAAGTAAATTAATGCATGAAATAATGTATTTTTATAAGGTATAATTTTTTAACACAAGTTAATGCATGTAACAATGAGCAATATATTAATAACACCATTTATTAACCGTTGTTAATTTTATTTAATACAAATGTTCGTGTTCAGTGCATTAAACATCTTTAAGATTAAAAGTTGTGTCTGTTAACATTTGTTAAATAAATATTGAGATAAACATGAACTAAGATTAATAAATGCTGTAGATTTTTTTTTTTAATTTTAGTTCATGTTAACAAGTTAAACCTTAAGTCTAGCCTTTTTTTTATTAGTATTTTTAGTAATTTAATGTTTTTATTAGCTTCTGAAAGTTTGGTTTCTTTAATACTCCAGACCATTTATTTCCATTCTAGTTATCTTTACTATTAGACTGTTAAATGTTGAATATTCTCTCCAGAACATCCGCAAGATTGATGGGGGAAATGGCCTGTCCCGTTTCCGTCTCATGATGAGTGATGGGCTGCACACTATGTCCTGTAAGTTTGATCAATTTTCAGATGCCTTTGTGTGTTTCATTTGGTGTCTGTCCTTAAAATACATTGTCATTTTTCATGTGCAGCAGTAGGATGTTGTTTTAAAACATCTGTTTGCTTTTTGATCATCAGCACCAAAGCCATATATTTCTCTAGTACTTTTGTTGCACATTTAAATGTCCATGTTCAGTGCTTATGTGTTGGAAAGTTGAATGGTCTATTTGAGATAATTTGGATAAGCAGTGTGACTATAAAAGTGCGAGTAAGTGATATTTGTTAAAAGTAGTCTTTTGCTCATGTCATTAGGATGTAAACCCCAGGTTTTCTAAAACATGCAAATATGAGAAAGGCTGTCCTAAACCATGTATTTTTTTAATATTTGTCCCCTGCATGCAGCATTCATGCTCTCCACACAGCTCAATCCCATGGCTGAGCAAAACCAGTTGGCCTCTAACTGTGTGTGTATGCTGAAAAGGAGCGTCACTAATGTTCTCAAGGATGGACGGTAAGGATTCGTCTCCAGGTCTTTATCAGATACATTTCTTACAGTAGTTATTATTAGCAAATGTCCCTGTGGCTCTGCTTTGTTTATCCTACTATTTAAATGTTTGGGGGCAGTTAGATTTGTTTTATGTTTTTGTAAGAAGTCTCTTATGCTCACCAATGCAGCATTTATTTGATCAAAAATACAGTAAAACAATATTATAAATATACTAATAAATGTTTACTATTTTAAAATATTTAAAAATGTAATTTATTCCTGATGGCAAAGCTGAATTTTCAGCATCATTACTCCTGTCTCCTGTCACATGATCCTTCAGAAATCATTCTAATATGATGATTAAGCTGCTCAAGAAACATTTCTTACTGTCAGTGTTGAAAACCGTTGTGCTGCATAATATTTTGTGGAAAACTGTATGCTTATTTTCAGGATATTTTAAAGAATAATAAGAAACAGTGTTGATGTGAAATGGAAATCTTTATGAATAACATTATGAATACCTGTGGGAAGTTTAATGCATTCTTGTGGAATAAGTGTTAATTTCTATAAAATTTTTTTACTAACCTCAAACATTTGAACTGTAGTATATTTTCATTAATGAATATTATTGAGCTTTTGTGTTTGTTCTACACAGACGTGTGGTGGTTATACTGGACATGGAAGTACTCAAGCCTGCCGACCAGATGCCAGGAAAAATTGGAGACCCAACTCCTTATGTAGAAGGTGAGATTACATTTGACCCATGTCAAATTTAATGGAAACTTCTTCTTCTTCTTTTTTTTTTGCTCATATAAAGCAGACATCCTGGAGTCTCCCGCAAATTGATAGTGGCTCCCTTATGCTTGCAAATTATGTAGAATATCCTAATAATCGAGTGAGGTGGTTTCAACCTGGTATTAAAGGACAAGTTCGGTATTTTACACTTAAAGCCCTGTTTCAAGATCGTTTCTGATGAAATAGAACGGTTAAGATTTAAATTTGGACACATGCTACTGTCCCGAGAATTTTCGGTTTCAACCACAGAAATGTGTTTGTCCTTTTATTCTGTGTTTTCAGTAATCTGATCACAGGTGGTCAGTCAAGAGGCATTACCTTTTACACCTGGTATGCATTTCATTTGCATCTCCTATGACTAGGGCTATACCGGTTAACTTGACAACTGCCCCACCAATAGAGTGCCAATTTTTATTTATTTATTTATTTTTTAAATGTTCTTTTACTTTGTGAAATTAAATGTTACATCACACTAGGGATGTCAATGATTAATCGACGATCGATTAATTGTCGATAATACATTTAATCGATAAAATGTATCTCATTGATTAAGCAGTGCGTGCGTGCTGCTCAACCACGAAACATGTAAGTGAGCGCGCCCGTGTGGTGAAGTGTTGAGTCCCACTGAATGACACACTGGAATGATACACACTGGAGTTGTTTGGGACTATTTTACACCTTCGTCAACTTCGACTAAGTTTTTGTTTTGTTTTATTTGTTTGCAGCCTTTTGTTTTGTGCAAATGTAAGTTGTAATAGTTTATTTTGGTGTTCGCCTATCTATATCTGATTTATCTCATATTGGATGCATTTGGTTAAGAATTGACATGATCTTTAGCGTGCACAGCTCAAACGACAATGCACGACTAATAATGACTATTGGGACTGTCATATTACACAAGATTATACAGAGAACAATATTGTTCACAATATTGAACAATATTGAGTCCCACTGAATGACACACTGGAATGACACTGAATGAAATTAAACTAATTCATTCTGTGGGATTTGAGTCACTGACAGAAGTGCTAAAATAAGTAAGTTTGTAATGAAATTGATGTTTGAGACTCTATTTTAATACATTTAATTTTGCTCTGTATATATCTCCCTGAAATGTTTGCAGGGTGGGATGTCTAATAAACAGTTTCATTTGAGCATTGATGCATGTCACCTTGTCTAGAGGGATTTAATTTGATCAAATGTTTAATGTTAATATTCTTGTCATGTTTTTTTTGTAGGTCAGTCAAGGGCACAACAGAGTACAGCTCCAGCTCCAGCTCCATCTGTACGTCCATTGCAGCCTCAGAATGGAAGTGAAGGTAAAGAAATGAACACGCACATATATATTTTATTTATTTAGTGTAGCTATTTCTTTAAAATCCCTCAAATGTTTACATTACCATACAGTGCTACTGAGCTGTAATGTATTAGCTGACTGACCATATGGTTAATAAAGTATTTTTGTTGAAGGTTGACAAATTTTAAAGATACACATAGGTGTACAAAGTGCAGTGTTACAACTGATCTATATAGAATGACTGGATAGCTCATGACGTCATAAACAGTGAAGCCACGGTGCTGCCATATTGGTATTCCCTAGTGAGTCATTTCTTTCACTTTAATACAAGTTACAACACGAAAAAATATGTTTGAACACCATACGGTATATTAAAAGTTACAGTATAACTTACCAAAATCTGTTTCATGTCTCATTTAATTCTTCAATCTGTGTTACTTTCAACCATGGAAAGATGTCAATAAAAAAGAGATACAATGTCACTTGGTGTTGCATTTACCGCAGGAAAGTTGTCCAATGTTCAGTTTGTTGGTTAGCTATTAAAAAGCTCTGTAGAGGAGCTTATTTACTGTTTAATATGTTTTTTAAAAATATGTATATTTGTTTTAAAATTGTCATTAAGACAAGTGTTTATATAACATTTTGGTGCTTATTTGTGTATGATTATTAAATCTGAAAATGAAAAAATGATTAAAGCAGTGAGCAGAATATAAAGGTTCTGTTGTTAATTTTGACCTCTTAGTAATGAGTAATGAGGTAAGTAATGTATCAAGTGTGAGGGTTCCCTGTGTAGTTTACACTTTCATTAGTATTCTACAGCATCCTCCTTAAAAAAAAATCAAACTGTCAGTATCCGCTGAAAAATGTAGCATAATTGCATCTCTAGTAGAAAGTCTTTATTTCATTCCCTTTAATATTCATATACCCATTTTTTTATTTAAGCATTTGAAGGCTTCTTAATTTCATGTATTTTTGGCACAGTTTAATCTTCTTGGTGAGAGTTTAAAATTCAGTGAGGATTTTCAAGCTGTGTTAAACAGCCGTTTTAATTCACTCTTAAAAGATTGTCACCGAAGATTGTTTTAAAGGTGTTTTCACGACAACATGTCAAATGCAAAGTTGCAGTCTATTTTATTTTGATTATCTTGTGACTCTGTTTTAGTGTTTTGTGGTGATCTGTTGTTTTCTCTTCTACTCTCATTAGGTTCAATGAACAGACCTCCAGCTCAGAGCTTCGGGAAAAAGCCCATGGCTGCCCCCAACACCCCCGGAGGCAGCTCTAAAGTTGTGCCTATTGCAGGCCTGAATCCATACCAGTCAAAGTCAGTCTAAATTTCACATCCACACTCCTGAACTTCCCTCTTTTCTATCCAATTGACCTTTGCATATAACATTGTGTTGTGCATAGATCATAAGAGTGTGTTTTGTTTAGGTGGACTGTCAGAGCTCGGGTCACCAACAAGAGTGCTATCCGCACATGGAGTAACTCCAGGGGAGAAGGGAAGCTTTTCTCCATGGAGCTAGTGGATGAAAGCGTAAGCATTTATCAGCAGATCAGAAAGTTGTAAGAGTATTCTTTTGCAATGACATCTCGCTTTGTTTACTATAGGGGGAGATCAGAGCAACTGGGTTTAATAACGAGGTGGATAAATTCTACTCGCTCATCGAGCAGGGAAAAGTAAGGCCTACTTCTTAATTGTTAGCCCCACATTATCAAACAATGTGGGGCTAAGCAATGTAAGGATGCAACAGCTGTTGATCACATGACCTGATTTTTTTTTTTCTCTCTTGTTGTCGTCAGGTCTACTTCATCTCCAAAGGCACCCTGAAGATCGCTAACAAACAGTTCTCTTCACTTAAGAATGACTATGAGATGACTCTCAATGGAGAGACAAGCATCATCCCTTGTGAGGACAGCCAGGATGTCCCCATGCTACAGTGCGAGTTTATTTCCATTGCTGACCTGGAGTCCCGGGAGAAAGACACCATTGTAGGTGAGCATCGCCCCCTGCTCTGTGCGATTGGCTTCATCAATAACCAGCATTTTAATAATTAACTGCTGTGGAGACAGTAGCATGGCTCTGCGTAACAAATGTGTTGAGGACCAGGAGGCTGTGGTAATTATAACGTTGATGATGAACACAATATTAATAATGCTTATGACAGTAATGGCCTGTAGCGCAGATTGACTTTGTGTCCCTGTCGGGGTCTAGCAGAACCAGAGGAAAAAGATGCTGTCACTGGTAGACTGAGGAGTCAATAAGTATGCCTCTAATTATGGTAATAGCAGTCGGAGCATGTCTGTGTGCGGCAGGCATATTTCTTATCTGAGATTTGAGAAAGGTGCTGGCAGTGATTTGTGAAACGCTCCTAATGGCAGCTAAATGATTCATAACGGCGTCTGATGTGAGAGGATTAAGATGGCGCGCTGCAATGGAGCGTTGACGGGTGTTGTGGAATTACATTTTGGATGAGTGTTGGAATTTGTGGGAGTAGGAGTGTTGTTAACTTGTGTGGTGCATGTGTTTACAGATGTGATCGGAGTATGTAAAAACACAGAAGATGTGACGCGCATCGTGACCAAGACCAGTCGTGAGGTTTCCAAAAGAAACATCCAATTGATGGACATGTCCGGCAGAGTCATCCAGCTCACCATGTGGGGCAATGATGTATGTAATTAATTCATCTTAATAATTTTACTTTATTATTCAGTGCATTATAGTACAGTAAAATGTCAAATATTCTCAATATAAATTAGGTAAATGAAAAAAAATGTCATTACCTTTTTTCCATTACCTTTTATATTTAGTTTTTTGGACCATAAAGTTTCATATGACTGTCAGAATACTGTCAACTCAAAAGTGTACAAATTTTTAAAAGCTAGACTAATTACCAAGTGCTACCATATGTTTTTACATGGATGACCGATTGCATTGCCTAAATGATGTAAACTACTGCACAAAAGTTTGGGGTTGTTTTTGAAAGAAATCTCTTGTTCACCAAAGCTGCATTTAATCAAAAACAGTAATAAAAAAATAAATAAATAAATAATACTGTGAAATATGAGCACAGTTTAACCGTTTTCAATTTTAAATGTAATTTATTAAATTAAATTGCTAAATTTTCAGCAGTTTTCAGTGTCACATGATCCTGTAGAAATCATATGCTGATTTGGTGCCCAAACAAAAGTTTCTTTTTTATTATCAATGCTGAAAACGGTTGTGTTGCTTTATATTTATATATATATATATATATATATATATAATATATATATATATATGTGTGTGTGTGTGTGTGTAATATATATATGTGTGTGTGTGTAATATATATATATATATATATATATATATATATATATATATATATAATATACATTTGTTTAATATATATATATGTTCTTTGAGTAGGAAGTTCAAAACATCAGCATTTATTTCAAGTAAAAAATATTTTGTAACAGCTGTCTTTACTGAAACTATTGATCAATTCAATTAATCAATTTCTTTTTAAAAAGTATTGGCCACAGACATTTGAACAGTAGTGTAACGGTAACTGACTGGAATCCTCATGCAAACAGTGATAGCCAGCCTTAAACACTGTGATCTTGTACCAGATGAGGTTCTCGATCATTGGGAGAAAAACTTCTTCCTTCTATGACATTTGCCAGATTTCAGCTTCTATTTCGCATTTCAGCTGTTCTCGTCTCATCAGGATTTGCCATGAAAGACCAAATGCATAAAATTACAATTAAATGGCAAATCCTTATGGATCTTTTTCTGCACTGTTGCTAGCAAGTAAAAGATGTTTACAACGTAGAAGGAATGTATGCACTTTTAGTGCTTAACTATTTGCCTTTTCTTTCCTCGCTTTCCAGGCAGAGACATTTGATGGTAGTGGGCAGCCAATCTTGGCCATTAAGGGGGCAAGATTATCTGACTTTGGTGGGCGTTCTCTCTCGACTCTCTACAGCAGCACAGTCATGATCAACCCCGATATTCCTGAGGCATACAAACTGCGGGGCTGGTGAGTGGTTTTTTTTTTTTTTTTTAATATACCTCCTCTGTTTCTCTCAAATCATACAACCCAGAATATACGCTGCATCTGTTGTTAAGTGTTTGTCCTAGATGAAACAGATGCGTTCTGATGCTCCCCTGTTTTTATTTCTCCACTTGTGAGAATTGGGACGAGCAGAGAGCAGACACTAAAATGCACACTCCAGAACTCAGAGAGGGTGAGCATGCTCATGCCTTTGATATCAAGATTAACTCTATCAGTGGCACTCTGCTGGGCTTTGCATTCAGGCTGATGTAGGAATGCAAATTATTGCTAATCCCCTGCCAAGATGTTCAATTTCCTTGGTGAACTCGTGTGACTCGGGTCCTTTGAGAACAGGAATGTTTATTTCTGCTCTGGGGATGTGAAACAAGGAAGATGGGGAAACGGAGGCGCTGAATGCGTTGTTGAGAGATGATGTTATAAATACGTGCATACAAGGAAGTCGCAATGAGTATATGATGGCTTCCTGTGTTTTTTGAGCACAGGGGCTGTCCTAATTGTAGATTCTTCTTATTGGC
Source organism: Pimephales promelas (assembly GCF_988280905.1). Taxonomy (NCBI): domain Eukaryota; kingdom Metazoa; phylum Chordata; class Actinopteri; order Cypriniformes; family Leuciscidae; genus Pimephales; species Pimephales promelas. The sequence continues at coordinate 21,110,864 of NC_142784.1, forward strand.
TGTTGAAGGAATTAAAAACTTTTATGACTCAATAACTCTTGTTTTCTTCTGCTTTATCATGCCAATTTAGGTTTGTTTTGGGGCTGCCAAATTTATAATTAATAAATTGTGTCCTAAAATATTTTAAATGGACCTGTTACAGTTATTACATAATCACCAGATTGTGATGATTTGAGTAAGCCACAATCATTGAGCACTTTCAGTGGAAACATAAATTGTCATCTAATTGTTGAAATCCATGGAGTAATCTGCTTTTCCCTTTGAAGTAGTTTTATGTGAATCCAGCAAATGAACTGGGATCATCTCTGTTTTTACAGCTCCACTTTTAAATCTAAACAAGGTAGAAGTGTAATGTTTTAACTAGGTAGTTAATTTTAACTGTTTGTATAATAATTTATTTCCTATAAAATAGGAATTTAATGTTGTTTTAATTCTTTAGGCACCAGAGTTTTTTTTTTTTTTCCAAAAACGTTCAATTTTGACATCTTCATTTGAAAAGTTTATATCTTAAAAGTGATAAAAGATAGAGACTTTCTGTAAATTAGAGAAATATTAAGGAAGACCCAAAGTTTATGCAGGATTACATTTTCCCATCTAATTTGCATATCATGACATCCTATGTGGCAATCTTGGATTATAGAATCTTCATTAAAAGTCACGTGTAAATGATAAAATGCAGCACTTCTTTCCCCACAAAAATGTCCCTCACCTTCTTTATGCTATATTGTATCTGAATACTCATGTATATTGTTAGTAGTAAACAAACTGTGTAAATCATTACCAATGAATGATAGAAAGAAACTGAATCCATGTAGTGGTTTGCCTTTTGAAGTAGAGATTTTCCATTTACTACATACAGTAAGCACTCTGATTCCATGTATGGGGCTCATATATATTATTCATGACACACAAAAACAAGTAGACAAGACCTGTTTAGTTCAAAAGCTCACTCGCCACGGCAAGGCACAGATCATGAGAGATGATATGAGCAGCGCTGCCAGATTTTCTTCGCGCACCAAGTGCGCACATCATTGTCATTGCGACTCCCCATCCTGCCTCCACGTTGCCTCACTAAACAAAATTTTAAATGGAACACTTTTGTTTTTTCCCTCCATTTTTTATGAGCTGAACTCAAAGATCTTGAAGCACTTTGTTATACTACCGGTCACAATTGTGACCAGTAACAAATTTACTAGTCTTACGAGCAAAATACATATACAGGAGTATACTTCAGCTTCATGCACTTCAGCTCTGTTTGATCTAAAATCTGTAACAGAGAATTCTGTATCTATGCTGAATTTAAATGCCTCTTAATAGATTACCCAGCACTATGTAGTATTGTCACGTGATGAAGATTGGCCCACCATTAGTAAACTGGTTCTGAGCTAGCGCTGCACTGTCTATTATTGGTCCAAGCTGATAAACGATCTGCGCAGCTCAAGGGAGTAGCATGGTTTCGTTCTGCTTTCGTTTTTTTTTTTTTGCGGTTTCTCATATGCAACAGAAATGGCAGCTTTTATCAGTTGGGCAGCATAGTGGTGGCACCAGTGCGACCTAAACTAATCTGAACTAAATTTAGGTCGTAAAAGGTCATAAATAGTGACCATTTGGTTGCAGTCTGGAGTCCTGGTATGCTACCTATGAAGTATTACTCTGCCTCGAACCTCACTTAACCCTGTTTTTTTTTTTTTATAGGGCCACACTGACTAATTACTTCTCACCTGTTTACGATCCATACTTGCCACCTAACAGCCCACCTGGCTAAAGCAGTCCATGAGTGTCTCTCTTCATTCTCCCTGCAGGTTTCAATCAATTTCTCTCCATGTGCTCCATTTGTTTACCTACCAGTAACACAGACCCCCAGCCTTGAAGGGAAATAACATGAAAGTGGTGCATAAGAGGGGTTGCAGAATTGAAATTCTGTTTATTTATCTTCCACTTTTTTGGACATTTTGACAAGTGATTAAAACCTGTTTCGCCAGCCTCTAGTCTACTATTTTGAGAGGGTAATTATTTTTGGGGCTTCATTTACATAATGAGTGTAGTGGAATGTGACTGAACACAGGGTGAGGTAGATCAGCTTTCCTTACAGTTTTGGAGTGTCAGCTCAAAGTGTCTGATTTCTCTGCATGGCATTGTGTAGGCCTTGGACTGCGTATTTCCTTGCATTGTTTTAAGGACTAAAAAAGCTCTTTGTCAGCGTTTCAGAACTTAAATTTTGCTGATCCAGTCGTAGGTAATAGATGCGCAGATGGGCTATTATTTCATCCGCAACTGCGTCACAAAACTCATCCGTCAACCATCCATCCGCACCAACGTTTTTGACTAATTTTCAAAACCTTACCCTCCCGCCATCCTCTGATTGGGTGTGTTGTTGACAGTTGCGTGACTTGGAAGCTCTCAGAATATCAGCAGTCAATTCCTTCTCCGATCCGCACGCAGGGACAAAAATAAATGAATTTCCTAAATTAAATGCACTTCGGCAACTTGCATTTTGGCACATAATTTCAACATGCTGCTGTTGTTTGGGTCGCCGTTTGTAAAGTGGCTCATGCTGGAAATAACAGCAACGTTTTGTCACATTTAGCTTCAAACAATGTTTAAAAAAAAAATTTTCTTAATTTTTTTTTTCACTTTTTAGCATATTTACAAAAATATTTGTCAGCTTTGAGATAGTTAAATCTAAATATTAAATGTTACACCTAAATGTTAAATCTAAATGTTTTGGGTGAAACTTTAATTTGCATATTATTTAAATAGTTTTAACCTATTTTAAACTATTTAGCCTACTACTAATAAATGCATATTTCACTTTTAGTTTTTTAGCAAATAGAAAGCTTGATTAAAATTACAAATAATTTACATTGTAGGCTAAACATTACTACGCACTGTCATGTCAGGGTGACAACTATAGGACAAGCCTGTTCTGAAGACTCCCGTTAATTTTGAATGCACAGGAAGAGAGCAGAGAATGCGTCTTTTTCCAGGTACAGTGCAATTCATTTTATTCCATCAACAGGCCTAACAATCATATAATAAATTAGAGCCTCGATATTGCATAACGAAAATTTGACTATTTCAAAATGTGCTTTTTTTTTTTTTTTGGATGTAGGGATGTAGGTATAGTTAGATAACAATTTTATTATTGAACAATGTGTACATATATTTTTCATATGATTGGTTCAACCGAACGCCCCCCGCCCGAATTTAGTAAAAATATTTTTTACTGTCGTGTCATCTGCCCGATCCGCAGTTTATCCGTGGAGTCCGCGGCTGTAACAGCCAACCGCGCATCTCTAGTAGGCAAGTTCAACCACTTTGTCTCTAGGCTCACATCTGTCCTCTTCTCACTTGGAAAGCCAGTGATAATGAGCTTTCAAATCATGGGCCATTGCACAGTGCACGGCCTCTTGGCCATATTTCTGAAGGTCCAGCGGGCAACCGTGGAATCAATAGATGTCCTTCAATTAGCAGAGCTGCAGTAAGTGGTGTTTTGAACCTGGAGGTGTTGAGGGCCTGCAGTACAAGGACTCATTCAGCCACTTGACACACTGTGTCAGTTCTCTACTTCGCAGACCTCTCGAAGTTGTAACTTAAGCTGCAGCTGTTGTAGTGGTCCATTTGACTGCTACCAGTGGTTAAAATAATGTGCTAAGAAAATACTGTTGTTGTTTTTAAGTTAAGGTCACATCTGTTAATGTTCAGCTTATAGACCTTATGCACCAGAGAAAGAAGGGCGCCGTCATCTTTAGAATGTTGTCTTTGAACTTCCATTTTTGCGGTCGCTCTGTATATCTCTATGGCATTGCTGTCCAGGAGTAATACACTTTGGAAGTGGATTTACTTAATGTAAAGTTAAAGAAAGTTATCATGAGGATTGTAATGTTTAAAGCAGATATCTTAACAAATGTCAGTAGACTGGGAAGATTTTAAAACATGTGAAGAGTTCAGATGCAACAGCCTCTAAGTGCCATTTGAAATTCTCTTCTAGAATGATAATTTTTATCAAGCTTGTATATTTAAGTTCAGTAATTTCATTTAAATGGCAATGAAGATTACCTATGAATTGTCATTTAAGTGAAATTACTGAACTTATATATACAAGCTTGATAAAAATGATTATTCTAGAAGAAAATTTCAAATGGCACTTAGAGGCTTTTGCATCTGAACTCTTCATGTATTGTTCATTCATAAATAGGCAAGATCACTGTGAAAATACAGACTGGAAGACAATAGGGTCTATATGATCCAAATTCTTTTTGTTTTATACACATTCCCAGTCTTATTGTGCATGGTAGTCCAAAGGAAAGTTTGTCTAATAGTTTGCTTTGAATTTTTTTATTTCCTGTGACTGAGCTTCACCAAATACATTTGTTTTTTATCCCCTTCCCTCCAACCATCTGTCACACATCCTGTTTTTTTTCTTCTCTTATCTCCTGTTTTACTTGAAAATGCATTACATAAATTATGTGAAATGTGTTACTAACTCTTTCATTTTGACTCTAAATGACTTGTCCATCTTTCATCTGTTAAGCTGTAGGCCCAATGGGATTTACCCTTGAAGTCTGGTCCTCATGGAGTTGAACATGTTGGGGCACTCAGATGTTGCCTGCCATTTAAAGTCAATCCAATTAATCACATTGATTGAGGATCCTTCGTTCTCACGCTCTAGAGCTCAGTGTAGTGTCGTTGCTGTGCTGCTTTACTGTCAGAATTTCTGCCATTGTGTCATTTGACACTCAAGACAATGCGTTTCATTTCTTCAAAACTTATAGTGCAGGAATTGATGGAATATGTAGTTAAATGTGATTTTAATTTAATGTTAAAAATCCATTAATGATCCAATGTCTGTTGAGACGCATGGTTTTGTTTACACACATGTGTTAATATGGTTTTAAGTAAATAAATGTCAGTTTTGGGTAACGCTCTTTTGGACACTCCCAGATAAAGACATTTTAAATTTGCGCTTTCCAAGCCTGGGAAAGTCATTACAATTAGTCATTTCTATAGTAAATATATATATAATTTCTTTTTTATGCTCCGCTCTAAATTGTTTAATTAGCAAACAATTGCTCTTTGTCAGACAATATTTGACCTATGAAGTTCTGTGAATTCTTCTGTCTTAATATTGCACCTGGACACCCAGTCAAATGGGGAAAACCCATGTTGGTCACAACTGCTTGCATCGGTTGGTTTTAGCCTAGCAGTCAGTTTACACATTTGGTCAAAGCTTCCATAAGCATATAAACTAACCCTAATGCTGCTAGGTAATGGATATCTCAGCATTATGATGCAAGCATTCTTTTGTCCAATAGATGGCGTCAGAGATTAGAAACATTCTCAATCTGCTGCTCTTGCAGAGTGGACTTCACACTCCACCATCGGTCATGCCTCCCATCACTCTCGACCTGTTCATTATCATTCTTTCTCGTTCACTGATGCACTCTTACTCATAGGTTGCCAATTACTCTGACTGGCTCATTTTCGACAGTCTTCACAGAGGCAGTGAAACCTCTCCTGCATCCTCCGTACCTGTCAGAGCCTTCAAACCAGCATGCGGAATAAAGCAACACACACCCAGGAGTCTGTCTGTGCTTGCACCTGCCCTACCTACATTAGATATCTCAATCAAACTCATTGTGAGATATTAAGCGATGGTCACGACTCTCAGTGATTCCGTTTTGTTTAATGGGATTTTGGGTGGTGTCCGCTTGGCTCACTTGTCATGACCAAAGTTCTTCCTGGGGAACGCTATTGTACTGTACAATAAGCTTTAAGAGAACGTTGGCTGCCGTGCTGTTTCCAGGTCAAAGGAATTGTTAACCCAAAAATGAAAACGTTATCATTTACTCACCCTCATGTTGTTCCAACCCAGTGTTTTCTTCTGTGAAACACAAAAGGACATCTTGGGCAGAATGTTTTTTCCATACAGTTAAAGAGGATTTATTCTGCAAAGCTCCACGACAGCAGTCCATATGTCTGGTGTTTTTTTTTTTTTTTTTTTTTTTTTTTTAACTGGTATCTTATTTAAAAATCTAAAACGTCGCTAAGGTTCAGGTTTGTCTCCATTGAAGGAAAACAAAATTGTCTCGTGCAGGTGTGTCATGCCCTTTCCGACCGAGGGGGCACATGCCCCCTTCAGATTTTTGAGCCTCATGGATTTGAATGCAGCTTCCAAAAGATGAATAATACTAATTTTATAATACTGATAATTAACCCTTTGAAGCACACAATCGCACTGCTGTGCTTCACATTATCTATTGCTAAGTTCAAATCTGCATTCACGCTTTGGCTGAGCTGTGGCGGACACACTCAAGTCTCATTATATATCACAACTGTTCAGTGTTTTCAACCATGTAATGTTTACTTTTTTTAGTTTTTGACATTTAAATACAGACAACTAGCAAAAAGCATGAATAGTTTGTAAAATATTCACTGATATCCAATATACACATTGGAAACTTTACTGTAAACTTAATATTGTAGGTAGTACTCAAATTTTGTTGTAGATAATTCATGCAAAACCATAATTTACCTTGCAGTGTCGGTGCTTATGTTTTAAATTTGTTTGTTTCTATAACCTAAAAAATACATGTAAGACTGAATCGATGCAGGATTTATAGTCATAAATAGGAATAGCGACAGTAAATGCATCAATAGTCCTAATGTATATTCTCGCTTTGATAATTCAAAATATAATCAGATATTATTTAAATGAAATCTAAAGTTAAGTTTTATTCTAAAGAATAACCCTTTTTTTTATTTGGGTTTTTCCCCCATATGAGTGTTATCCCCTCCAAAATACCATGTGCATGATGCCCCTGGTCCCTTTTATGACATTCATTTTATATTTTTAGTTTTTAATCACTACGTTAATTATCTACTTCTTTAAGGTGAAGGATCTAGTTATACCAATACCTTATTAATGGCAGACCCTGATAGATTCATGCATATTATTTATCTTTGCTTCTTACTATTCTAGTCACAAGTGTTTTATGTCCTTTGACATGTGACACTCCGTTCAGTGCTCAATCTCGCTGCTTTCTTCTTGTTGTCTGCTCGGCTCAATTCAGACATGCTGCACTGAGCGCCAGCCTGTCACTCCACTGCTCTAAAGCACATGCCATTTCCAATTTGCTCCTCTGGTGTGAATTCTGCCTTCCTCGATGGCACTGCCCGTCATCCATACATTCGAGCTCAGTCAGCCAATTACCACACGCCATCAGGTCTTGTCTATGTGAAGCGTTTGTTTTATTCTGCTGAATTGTTTATTTTTATGAATCACAATTACTTTTTCACCATAGTATCGACTATTCACACTGTATGAATATACTTGACAACAGGCCTGACTTTTCTGATTATCTGCAATTCCTCGAATCGTGCTGGAAATGGTGGGGACAAAAGACAATATTTTTAATCAAAAGTGGAGTGATCCTTTTTTGAAACGCACGACTAGCGCTATATTCAAGGGAATTATTTGGGGAATTTCGCAAGTGTGGCAATATAACAAAGGAGCTGAAAGCATAGGTGAGAGACTGTGCTTTAAAATTAAGCCCATTTTTCAGTTGGAAAAAATACACAGCCCATTTGTCTAGGGCCACACGCTTGTCTTTTAATGTGGATATTTTCAATTAGTCGTGCATCCCAGAACAAGCCCTGAACCCTTGTATTTACCGATCCACCCGTCCTACCCCTCTGGTACCCAGTCCTCCGGTTTCTAGATTATAATGCTATATCGATTCCTCAGACACACGGCTTCATCCTGAGAGAGCTTTGTTTTTTTTGTTTTTTTTTACTCTCTTTTCCTACCCAGCCACTCTGTAGCGTCAGTGAAAATGGGTTTCTGATTTCACCATTCCAGCCCTGACCCCATGTCCCTGAACCATTCCTACACTTGATTCGTTTCACAAGTAGCCTCCAGCACCTCTGCATCCACCGCTGCTGTTGTTTGCTTGTGTCTCCGTAGCTAGTCAATGCTTTTTTCAGTCTCTGTAGATCTAGTTAGGATATCTGCTACTTATCTGCCTGAACAGATGAGGTATTGCCTTGTATGTAGAGACGAACAGATGCCTGACTGATTTATTTTTCTGATGATTGACAGCATTAAAAGCTATTTTTATTTTTAAACAGGTATGATAAGGAAGGACATGCTTTGGATGGACAGTCGATGACTGAATTGAGAGGACCTGGTGGTGGAAACACAAACTGGAAGACCCTGGCAGAAGTCAAGAATGAGCACTTAGGCCATGGAGACAAAGTAAGTTGCCCTAATATTTAGTTGACTCTCAAAGACATTTAATTTGTTGTCTGTGTAGAGACTACATTAGAATACATTTCCAAAAAATTACTTCATTACTTTTTTTATTTGTTTATCTACACAACTTTGATTATACATTTTATTTATTTAAAATGTATATTTAATTATATTTAATATTTTTTAATAATTTTAAAGCGGCTCCTTCTGAAATCAACACATGGTTGCACACATTTATACATAACCAATTCTTACTATAAAATGTATTACAGGTCATTATGTAGCACATGACAAACTTGTATACCTGCACTACTGGTCAGAAGTTTGGAATTATTAAGATCTTTTTATGTTAAAGGACAATTCCTGCTCAAAATGAACCTAGGGGTTAATAACACATGGGTACCGAGTCGACCGTTCTCTGGGATGTGTTTTCATGATAATGGAATGTACCCAGTTTTAGCTCGAACCACAGATTAGCTTTTAACGCTAGTATATAGGGCAAGTATATAGAGTGTAAGCCTAGTTCACACTACATGATTTTAAAATGTTGGGCTGAACTGTGCAGTTCACACTACATGACTTGCTCTCAGTGAAATCATGAGTGTTCAAGTTGTTTAGCTGTTCACACCACACAACACAACGTGATTGATCCACAACAGGAGGTAACTCACTACACGAGTTAACAACGCACTACATAGAGATACAACCACGATCGGATGATAAGAGCATATCATTTGTGACTCAATGAGAGCTGTTTCAGTACTATAGTACGGTCTAAATCCTGAAAATAATCAAATAAATAACGAGTTGACAACAACACGATTCTATCTGGTCTAGAAACCATGTTTTGTAACGAAAAACCACGCAATAAAACGAACCAGAAATGACGCGAAACTACAGAGAAGAACACAACACGCGAATATGGACGTCAGACAGAAACTAGTGCTGCACACTGTTTGCTCGACGATCTGCTCTGAGAAAAAAAATGCAAAAAAGAAAAAGATTTACCTGGTGTCCTCAACCCATGCGTTGCTATGATTGGCTGTACTCATGACATCACTGAGATTGAGTCGCGCGACTGCTCGAGATATCTAGCATGCTAGATATTTTTCTGAGCTCGGTGACCTGTCTGCGAGCTGTCTGCGAGCTGTCTTTGATGCGTTGTTGGCTCTTTCACACTAACGGATTGGCGAGCGTTAATCGTCCGCGATTTGCACGCGATAACACCCTGACTTGTCGGCGACTCAACGATTTGCAAATCGGGCTTAAATCGGGCTTAAAATCACGTAGTGTGAACTAGGCTTAAGTAAAAATAAAAATGACTAGTTAATATCTCTAACAAGGCTCAAAATAGCCACACAGTAATATAATGAGGGTCCCTACATAAAACAAAGCATTGAGAACTCTGTAAGTGTACAGTTTAATAAGATATTTTATAAAGACAGTCCACTTCGTGTATACAGGCAGGAACCATCTTTGGAAAACAGTCTTGACCAGTTGTACCACAAACATTATAATGGGAAGTTATAAGACATTTTATTTTTGGATAAACTATTCATTTTGTAATTAACATTTCCTCTCTTAAAAAATGGCTGGGTGCCTGGGTATAAACATTTTACGATTCGATTTCGATTCTTAATTCAATTCTGATTTTGATTCGATGAGTACATATCAGTTACAGTAGTGCTGGGTGGTATACCGGTTCATACCGATAACTGGTGTATATTTTTGTTATGATATTAATTTTTAATATACCGCCATACCGATGTATTTAATTTGCAGCGCCATGCGACAGTTTCAGATAGACCCTTTACAATGTTGCACTTCTAAGCAGCGACTGCAAGGCGAGGCTGAGGGTATATTTTTCTGGTCTTGATTTGAGGAATTCCTCTAAATGTCTTGTAGAGCACCACCTTAATTGTCTGTTCATCTGATTAGTTGGTAATCAGTCAGTCCTGTGTGGTGCATGTTCTGAAACAAGACACAGGGATGCAGTCATTTAGTTACACTGTTACTTTTTTCTTTCCTCATTAATCACACATTCTAATGCCCTTCCCATCTTCCCAAGGTGTGTGCTTAAGCATTACTCACATTCAGCGCTGGAGATAAAAAATGGAGATTAGCAGGACTCCATTTACTGAGCCTAATAATTAAGAGATTATACTAGATAAGCTGCATAATAAGTCTGACCTTGTCTGCTGCCTATTTTAATATTTTTCTGGCATGTATGTGGGAGTGCGGTTGTCATAATACCAACATTGTGGATGAAATCAGTAACAGAAATTTCACAGTTGTAAATGACAATTTGAATATCGCAGCAAAATAATTTTAGTGTAGAAATAATTTAACTTATTTTTCTAAATTAAATGATTACACAAATTAATATTTATTTAGTTTCATTTACCTAACTTGGTCTTGTTTGGTTGGAAAGAGTTTATTATTGTAATGTTAAGTTAATATCTATGACTTTTTTTAAGAGACGGCGATTGCCATATTGTTTTGTTTTCAAGGATCTATTTCTTTTATACCCGAGTTAAACATAACAGGCTGTTTTTTTAGTTATGTCTAATGGGAGATCATTATCTGTTTGAGTGGAAATAATAAAGAGGGAATGTCCAGAAAAGGAGAAATTTCTATTTTATATAGAGAGAGGGCACATCAATGATAAGGGGAGGGGGGTGTCATACACACAATGAAGTCTCAATCAGATGAGAGGGTGAAAAATGGGAGTACGGTGTTCTCATCATTGTAAATTTCTTATGTATGCTTTCTGTACTGTGAAAAAGTATTTGATATAGCACAGCAGTGTTTCCATTATCATTGTTTTAGGGGGGCGGGGGATGGGTGACAATCTGTATATTACTGTATAACACTGAATTTGTAATTTTTTTGAGGAATAAATAGAAAGCAGTTCAGTACACTTGAAAACAAAACAGTAACACAATGTAGACTAGTGTGTGTGAATATTAAAACATAAAGACTATTTAAATATGAATCCTGCATGTTCTGTGTGAATGAATGGTGCAGCCGTCATGCAGTTTAATTTACCCCACACACACACTGAAGCAGGTGTGATGCTTGCGCTGTTTTTTTGGCTAAATGAAGACACAAATGCATGAACTTCCTCTCAAGGCTCTAGATCCACTCTAAAAGTCACTTCGTGATGATTTACCCGCTTCATTTGTGAAAAACTATCATGACTTAGACACTCAAACTCTCAAAAGGTCTTCATGACAACCCGTCAAAATAAAAATTCGGTTTAACTTGACAGAAATGTTTTACTGTTGTTCAATTGAATATAGATATGTTCCAATGTAATAATACACTAACACTAATACAAATAAATTGTAAAATGTTTTAACAATACTTAATTTAAAGAATTATCCATTTTAATTATAAAAGTAAAGCTCATTGTGCAGCACGTTATTTGACAAAAAAAGGTTATGTAATTTCATATGATTAAAATTTAGGATAAATGATCAAATTTGTCTTCATTTTATTACCAGAAAAAACACAACACAGAATTGGTGTGAAATTTTCAATTTCAATTAATTGGACATGCTTTTTGATTGCTAAAAAACAACATGCCTGTTCCGCACCACTAGCAGGTTCACCCCCTCCCCCCTTATTAAAATCCTTGGAGAAACACTACACAGAGATACTGGATGTTTTTTTTGTTTTTTGTTTTTAAGTCTATACTTGCTTAAATACCTGGCTGTGATAGACCACAGCCTGTCACATTAGAGGTGCTTTAACCTCATAAGTTTCTTCTCTGAGATGCTCATGTTTTCACCCTGATCCAATACTTTTTGCTCTGTTGGGACATAAGGCCAGGTCGCTAAAAGCTCACAGCCAGTTCTTTGTTATTAACTACATTCCTCCAAAAAAGTTTGTCCTAGTATTCTGTCCCATGCTGCCATGATGGAACTCCTTGTCAAAGTTTTTTGAAAAGAATTTAATTGATTTCCAGGCCTGAAGAAGTCATGGTTATTTCGTATTCATTTTTTAAATATTTCATATCAGCAAGGAATTGCACTGAGAAATATTTATGAATATATTATCCTTTTCATTCTTATCCAGTATCAACTAAAATCATAAAAAATCATGGAAATAAAATGTTTAAAAGGTATGGATATCACATTGGGAATTTAAAGCTGCAGTCCACAACTTTTGTCGCTCTAGCGGTAAATAAACAGAACTGCGTGCATCTTTTGGAAAAACAATTATAGCCAGAGTTGCCTCTCTGTTTATATCTATGACGAGTCATGCAGGTACTGAGCTTCTCCGCTGTGATACTACCGAACCAGTCTAAAATAGTCTGAATTTAAACACTTGATAAGTGTACCATAGTGACTCAGGATAAGACAAAAACGAGGTTTGGAGAATGTATTCATGATGTATTTGCTTATTTAAATTTTGTACATTTTGAACACATAAAAGTTATGGACTGCAGCTTTTAAACAGGTTCTTATTGAAAATTGTGTCGTTTTAATATATATACTTTGCTCTGACCTTACAAACAGCAACTCTATCTTGAATAAAATGTTAAATTGTCTGCCACATTGACAGAAAACTAGAAGTAATGTTCTTCTCTGCACCCTCTGCGAAGACCCATTCACCTACCAAACAAATGTGACAATAATTACATAGGAATTTACTGGATTAATTATTGTATTTTAGAGATGCACAAATGTTTAGAGGTTTTTTTTTTTACTTTAGTTTACAAAGATATTTCACTTATTGAATTTCAAGCCCATTTTTCTCTATGCTTTCTGCCTTTGTCGTTCACATTTCCTTGGAGGCTTTTTATTTATTTGAAGTGACATGGAGTATCAATTCTAGCCCTTCGAGATGTTAATTGGGGTTAAATTCTCAAAGCGAAACAACTGGGTGGTCAGCTTTAAACCTGTTAGAAGAGAAATCAATTACCTTAGTAACACGTTTTTGCCATTTGTTGTTGCTTTTGTATCCCATTTCCTTAGAAAATATGGGGTTAAGACTCTGCCAGAGGCTCTGTATAGATTATGGTCTAAAGAGAGATGATAAATCCACTGCAAGCTTAATTCTCAGTCCGCCGCAGAAAGGCAGTGTGCCCATTTTTTTGCATTTCATTAAAGAGTCAACATCGCTGCAGAAAAATGAATCAAGACCTGGGTTTCTGAGCAGTGTTTTTAAGCTCATTCTTAGTCATTGCAGGGTTTTTTAAAATCTTAATTCTCTCATCAGCACTGTTGTCAGCAGGGTAAACATGGGTGCTGTGTGTGTAGGAAAATTGATTTAATGTGTTTCTCCAGAGCCTTGTGCAGAGTCGTGCTGAGGTCCAGCCACAGACCCCTTTTTCACCTTGTAATCTAGGGTTGATACGATACGCGATATTCTGCTCACGATACGACATATTTCACGATATTCAGTCATGGATAAGATTCGATATAATTCAGTACACTTACATCAGTTTCTGAAAGATTTAAAGAGGACAGAGTGGCTTTGGTGACATCTTGTGAGTGTTCCATTTACTTGGATGGAATTAATTGAGCTGAAAACTAAAAACATCAATTACACAATATATGTCTCTGACTGGACACAGTCTCTACAGCTTGCAAATGCTGGACAAAATGAATCAAAGATTTGTTGAAAATTAGTTCCATTTATTGAAACAGTGCGAACTGTACTCGTTACCCGTGTGTTTAGGACCAAATGTTGGTTTGTAGTTGTTGATAAACCTAATTCCCATTCCCATTGATTTTTTTTTCGTACTATGATTAAATGTTAAACAATTAAAAATTGTCTCATTCAAAAATCTTATGCATTTATTCTTTTAGATAATAGTTTATTTGGCTCATCTAATAGTTGTCACAACAAAAACATGGTGTGCCTCTAATGCCTGGTTCAGATTACATGATTTTAGCCCGATTTTGGCACGATCCGTTTGACGTAGGGTGTCGTGGGGATTCTTAAATGACACCGGGCGTCAGGACGCAAGATTTCGATCGTATCATCTTGTATAGTGTGTCATAGTGGGCGACAACCTATGTCGCGTCTGTGATGCTTCACGACAAAAAGACTAGCATGTTTAATTTTTTTAACGGTCGTCCACGACGGTTCCGTCACATGTATGAGGTTGACCAATAGGAGCACAGAAGCTTTTCCGTACACAACTTTCAAGAATGGCGAAACGAAAGAGAGACGATGGTGCTAACATTAAAAGTAAAAATATATAAGAAAACAATATTTTACCTCAAGTTCACTTTAGAGGATTGACAGACCATACTGTCCTCTTCGAGCAATCCAGGAACGTGTCCATTGTCGGGTTTTCTTTCTTTTTTTTTTACTTTTTTTTTTTTTTACTTTTTTCTGAACACAGGACAGCCAATACAACACTCACCGCTTCATCCATTGTTTGTTTACGGAAGTCACTCACTTCTAGTTTCGCCTTCTCGATGAAACATAAAGGCAAGGCGTTAAAGACGACATGCGATGACTGGTCAGGAAACAAAGTGTAGTCCGACATGTGTCTTGTCCATGACCGCAAGATTTTAGGAGTCAAAATCGCGTAATCTGACACAGTGACTATCGTAACTGACAAAAAAAATTGTGTGATCTGAACCAGGCATAAGGCATCATTGGAACACCAAAGTGTACCGTATTCAGTAAAAGTGCCAACTGCACAAAATAATTCCTAGTATTGCCGTCTCCATTTTAATCTCCAGCCCCAGTGGCTTTGAACTTCCTGTACTCCTATTGTCTCTTCTGCATACATTTAGCGCAGAGCCTTTGACCTCCCCTCCAGGTGCCTCTATGGTTTCTCTTTTCTTTCTGCCTCCAGTGCTGTTCAGAAGCCCTTTTTATGTTTATGCATTATTCTCTGCTTTGCATATCCCACTTTTAAAAGTCAATATATCATTGTAACTATAGGGTTTTTATATGCCTTTCTACTTGGCCCATTTTGCAACTAGGTGGCTTTTTTTTATCTCTATATATCATGTTATGCAAGTCCTGCATATATCACTAAAACTTAAGGTTTTATACATTACCAGTCAAATGTTTAGACACACCCTCTCTGTCTTTACTATTCGTTATGTGCAAAATAGTAATAAATTGCTACTGTGTTTAATAAATTGGCTATAAACATTAGTACTGTAATAGTCTTTTTATGCTTCTGAAAAAAAAAATCCTATCAACTTAAATTATGATGTCTTCTTGTCTTTTCCCAGGCTGATTATTTCTCTTGCATCGCCACCATAGTCTACATCCGAAAAGAGAACTGCTTGTATCAGGCCTGTCCCAGTAAAGACTGCAACAAGAAGGTGGTGGACCAGCAGAATGGCATGTACCGCTGTGAGAAATGTGACAAAGAGTTCCCAGACTTCAAATACCGCCTCATGCTCTCGGTAAGGGATTTGCCCTTGGCTTTTTTGCCCCTTCTGAAATAATACATTGAGCTCCTCCAGTCTGTATTCTCTGGTTGTCCTGTAAAATAAATATCTCTGCCATCCTCTTTATGCTCTCTGAAAATAGTCATTTCTAAAATTAATGGTAGCAGAGTTTGTTGCCGTTTTCTAGATCTAGATGCATCGCTCATTTGAGGCTACTTTTTCTGTTTTGCTGTTAATCAGCTCAGTGTTTTGTTAATTGCTCTTTTTGTATTTAAAGTGGCATCTTGAATTCCGAGACAGGGCAGGAATGGGGAAATAAATAAATCCTTACTGCTGGTCTGCACTAGAGGCTCTGATGTTAAGGGCCTGTGTCACTATACTGATTTTTTGTTGTTGGATGCGACCTCTAATGAGTTAGGTGTGAATTCATTATTTTGTGCTTTTTATTAATTGCCCCCTCATTCTCTGTCAGGCCAACGTCGCTGATTTTGGAGACAACCAATGGGTGACTTGCTTTCAGGACACTGCTGAGATCCTTCTGGGCCAAAACTCAAGTTATCTCGGCCAACTCAAGGACTCTGTGAGTTTCTTCTTCCTGCTTTTTTTTTATTACCTGGTGAAGAGCAGCACATTGTGTATCAATTTGGAGTTCTTTTTCTGGTGCGGGAGACCAATCACTGGGAGGTTGATTCAATCTCTCATGGAGTGCTCTTATATTAGACAAAAATTGTTCTTTTAAAATGTTTTCTTTATAAGCCTCTTGTAATATTGTCTTGCCTTGCTTTTACAGAACGAAGCTGCATTTGACGAGGTCTTTCAGCATGCAAACTTCAATACTTTTGTCTTCCGGAACCGAGTGAAGCTGGAGACCTACAATGTAAGTTTAACTGATAAAAACATTTCAGGGGTCTTCAGCATGTGGTCTATATAGGTACAGCTGGGTGTTGGCCAATTACAGTTTTCTTTTCTTCAGTTTTTTAATTACGTGTTTCGCCATGTTTTTTGCTCCTTTCATGTGATTGAGATTTATGGAAATTGACACAGCATCTCTGCCACCCCGTCCATCACAGCGTTGCTGATGAAAATTGCTCTGTGCCTTGTTCTTTATCCGCATGACGTGCTACACGAGATCGGTGTAAGAACTCCATTGACAGATTAGCTGTGAATATTAAGGATGTTTGTGTCGTTTCTGTGAACCTGAAGCGAAAACCCCCCACCTACTTAATTTGCCTTCCTCAAACACACCTGGTCACAAACCCCAATGCAAATCCAATCCAATCTCAGGGCTATTTTCTTTTCCATCACCTTTATTTTCCTTCTGATAATCTGAGTTGATGTTCGTGTTACTTCTCAAATTTCAAATCAATTGAAATTTAATTTTAACATTCCATATTAGCTACATATAATGTATAGCCTTAAATTGGCTAGCTTATTTCTTTAATTGAGTTGGACATATAGCGGAGCTGCAGTCGGTCTTTGTGTAATGCGATTTATTATTCTGCAGGGAAATTAGTATGCGCCTGAAATGCTGTATCAGTATCCAAATTTCCAGCCATCACATTGAAAAATTGCATGTTCAGGTAATAAAATCACAATACAAGGCCAAAGTCAGCACTTGTGAAGGTCACCTTTAACTTGGGTGAATAATAAAATATGGATTTTATCCGATTTAAGGATTTTCTCCAGATACAGACATGAGTTTGTTTGGAGTATTAAAAACCTGGTTTGTGATGAGTAAAAATTATTAATCGATATGAATTTGGCCTCGACGATAAAACGATAAAGATAATTATCACAATATAATTTTTTCTCGAAAAATTGAAGAGTTCGATAAATGTTCGATAATGTTTATGCTCCAAAAGTGGAACGAAAGCGGAACCATTTATCCTCCTCTGCTCACAAAGCACAGCGCGAGCTCAGTAGAACAGATGCTTTTACTCGGATCGGTCTCGGTTACGAGATCCAGTGAGAAGCGCTTGAATTCAGCAAAGAACACAAATGTCTGTGATTTAAACCAGATTAAAGGCAGATGAAACAGCGCTGACAAACAGGAGACACTCTGCGCAGTGAAAATCAAAAGGCTTTTCCCTCTATAAATTCTCATAATTTACCACGAATTTACTGTAACGTTAGCCTAGTAAAATTAACTTTTATTTAATAATGTATTTAGGCTACTTTTTCATACAAATACCATAGAAACCATAAAGTTACATTATGCCATGATAGTGAGGTGCTACAGGCTATGCCTAGTTTTATCTCTGGTTATGATCTAAATGCATGATAAGGGATGACCAATGGTTAATTTTAATAAAACTCAAACAGTCAGAATATTACTTCTGGCATTCTGGCAACGTGAGCTTCATGCTTTAGCTATTTTGCTTATTGTTCAAATAAATTACAAAAAGTTTATATCAGTAGTCTCATATTCACAATCGGGATCGGGACTCTCTATTTGCAGATCAATATTAGAGTTGCACAATATATCGGCCACCATATATGTTATTGGCCCGATAAGAGAATTTGGCCTACATATTAAAGCTGATAAATAATGGATTATTTCTTTCAGCTGAGACACTTGAGATGCACACTGTTCCACATGATGGTTTTAAATTGCTTGAAATATTATTGAAATTACTGCAAAAAAAAAAAAAAACAGTTCAGTGCAACATGCAGCGCAAGTCTGTCATATGAGAACATTATAGTTGTGTGTTTGCGATGTGGTTTTTAATAGTGACTTTTTTTGTAATCAGGCTCAAAAATAATGAAAAAATTTGAATTTAGATTTATCGGCCAATATATCGTTTTTTGGCTTCATAAAGAATTATGTGTTGCCGGTATTAGCCAAAATTTTAATATCGGTGCCTACTCAATATTCAAGGACTCGGATCGGATTGAGGGCACAAAATCTCGATCAGGACAATCCCTACTTACAGCTACTCTTGGATGGGATTGAGTTGTAGAAGTTGGGGACATGGATTGTAATCCCTTTTGTTTTGTCTTCATAGGATGAATCTCGCATCAAAGTGACAGTGGTGGATGCCAAGCCTGTAGACCACCGAGAATACAGCAAACGGCTGATCATCAACATAAGGAAGATGGCTGCACAGTAGAAGAACTGCCATAGTTACATAGAACAAATCCCACTGCCATTGTGTTTTCCCCACGTTTATTACAGTATATTTTTTTCTTTTCTGTTGCTGTTTTTCCCCATTTTGTTTTTCTGCCATTCAATTTCACAAAAAAACTTTAAAAAAAAAAAATGCTGCAGGACCAGATTAGCTTGTGCAGTTGTCCACCAGAATTGACTGATTGAAAAGGCCCTGAAGTTTAAATGCTGATGCGGTTTGTGATGGAGGCGGAACTGTTGGAGACAAATGGAAATAGAAATGCACTTGGAGTTTGGAGAATCGTAAATCGTGTACATTCAGAGGTCAGCTGCTGTGATATCTTGGGTTGGCTAGAGGAAAGTACAACCCCTGTTTTTGTGTAAGCATGCCTGGACCAAACCTGCAGAACGTTGATAAGCCTGTTTATACTTGTGTGCTTGCATTGCACACTGTATTTATATAGAGATGCACTGTATGTCTCTGCTAATTCTGTTGTACAAGTAATAAAGCTGTTTGTGTTCTCAAGTCTAATTTTGTGGCTTTATTTTATGTTCTGAATTTTTTGCTTCATAAAATGGGTTGGCAACAGATGTTTTGAAAGTGACTTCTAGATGACCACCACCACCTTAAAGGTGTATGAGACAGACTTTACAGCACAAACACTAAGTATTAACACAATATTACATACACCCTAAGTAGTGTGATATTTATTAATGGTCCCGTTCTTTGCGATTCCATTTTTCAAACTTTAGTTAGTGTGTAATGTTGCTAATAGAGTATAAACAATACCTGTAAAATTATAAAGCTCAAAGTTCAATTCCTAGGGAGATATTTTATTTAACAGAAGTCCCCTTTCAAAGCATACAGCGAACGTTCGGTTTGGACTACATCTCTCAACAATTTCAAAAGAACTAGACAACAAAAAATGGTTTAATTAGGAGGTGTTCCAATCAGTTTTGTATTTCTTTGCAGCAGATGTTTTCTACCATATGTACACCTATAAAACATATTACTAATCAAAACTCGTGCACAAGTAACTAAGGTAGGAGTAAACAATGGACTTGTTTAAAAAAATTCAACAACCACCGTTAATTCGATATACGGAAGAAAACCATATACCACAAGCTTTTATAACAGTTTGTAACATTTATCATTATAATTTAAAGCTATGGTATACAATTTCAACGATTGTTCATTATTAATATTGTCATTTAGATGCTGGTTATGGTTATATATTACGATCCTAACAATATAAATAGAAAAAAAGAATGAAAAAAATCCATTCACTCTTTTGGCTGTCCAGCCGTAGAGAAGTTGACCAATGTAAGCTGTCCAGCCGGACCGCTTACATTGGTCAACTGCTCTCATCCAATCACCAGCTCCACTTGAAACTCACCTGGCGCTCGCGTCTCCAACCCAACCACACCCGACCCCGCCCCCTCCTTACGCGAGCAAACAGCTGACAGAGACAGTCTATAGTAGCTAACGTTACTTCAGGTTAGCAATGGATAAAAATATAAACGACAGCAGCAAGCGGCCCCTGCTTGCCCCTACTGTAAAGTTTGGACGAGAGAGAAAGTCTGTAGAGGAAAGAGCAGAAATATTGGATCCACAATTGACCGTTGGAGGAAGCTTCAGGGAGATGTGGCACTGAAAACCGACGCTGACTTTTTGTTGAGCAGGTACACATTTATTTATACTTTTATGGTGTGACGTGTTACATAAATAGCTCTTTATCAGTTTGACAACTTGCTCATGCTGACGGTCGGCATTGAAATGTTAGCCGTTTAGCATCGCCTATCACGGGTCAAAGTAGTTATATTTCTTGAAGTGCTTGAATATATTTCAGTATGCCGAGCGGGTTTCTGTTCGAGCCGCTCGCCAATTTTAACAAGATGCGCTGTGTGCTGCAATAACAATTACTGAAAACCTTAGCAATATTAGTAGTATTGGACTAATGATGGTGGGGAGTTTAGAACATTTCATGTGTTGCTAATCTTGCGTTGACGTGAACTCAAAAGTGACACCAGGTTGCACAGAGGGTGTGTGTGTGGAGGGGCGGGATGAGTTTTTTTTAAAAAACGTCCTTACCGTATCAGGCTTTCTTGACCTATTTTTAACGTCGTATACTATAGTTTTAACCAATTATAAGTATGACAACAACTAAACAAACAGCTTACCACTGTGAAACATCCTGCAAAAGTCGTGTTTGAACAGGTTCTAATCGATTCTCTTCATCTATGTTCTTCGGGCCTGATTCAGGCTCAAATTGATATGGTAATATGACATTTTTACAATAACAATCAGCGCATGCATCTCCAATATATGGTAAAAGTAAATTGTGTTAGAAATACTGTTGTATTTTTTTACACGCGGAACATGAACGCATGTTGCACACTAAACACAATCAAAGCTTAAAAAAACAAACAAAAGAAACAACAACAAAAAACAAAAAACAAAAGCATGAACAGGACATTTAAAGAAGAGACAGCCATAGAATAGACAAAGTTTAACGTAGAATCAGAACACCCTTACTGGATTGATGAGTTAAATCTATACATTTGATGCATTTTTTTTTTTTTTACCTTCAGTAGCCACTTGTCTGTTACATTTCAGGTTTATGGTTTAAGATACAGACCTTGTAAGCTATAATGCTTCCTCCACACCTCTTTTTAAAACATGGCCTTCTAAATTTGTCCGCTGTTCACCTGTATTGTTGAAAGTTATGTTTAAAGATTATGTGATCTATTTAATTCTGGTTTTCTGGACTTTCTGAGGGAAGCAGCAGTAAGACTTATTTTTTCCTTCCATTACAGTATATCTGATGAATGCGCCTACAAAATATCTTATTTGGACCACAAGACATCTTTAAAAAGCCCCCTTACAACTGTTTGTCTATAGCTGTCTAACGATAACCTGCTCTGGTGAAATCACCCAGCAGCCAACCACACAACATAAACATCGTTTTGGCACACTGTTAACATCGGAGGTACTTTGTTGTATCCTGCGTGAAGGCCAAACAGCCTGTTTTCATTTTATTCTTTTTTCTTTCTTCATCACCACACCTTTGCATATCCTTCACCAGCCTGCTGTGATTTGTAGTTCTTAGTTTTATTATTCCTGTTCTTAAGGTCTAGTTGGCAAATCTGTTTGTAAATACTAAGGCCTGCTCATATTCATTCCTGTTATTCACGCGAAACAATCTGCGCAAGGAGAGAAGCGAGCGTCACGGTGACTTGCGCACTATTTAAAGACATTTAAGTAAAAACTACATCCATAGCATCACTTAATGCTTCATATTAATGCAACTTAGTTTTTTATGAGGCATAGAGACATAGTGAGTGATATGTATTTTGTTTAAGCCTCAGGGCAAGTCCATGGTTGGGATAGAGGCGGGCGCACATGGTGCAAGTCTGCGCCTCTAAGTTTGCCCCTGGCTTTTAAGAACAGCATTGAAAAATGGCTTCATTTCTCTTTTTTTATGTGATATTGAACTCACTTTAGTCAATATGAATATTTCCATCTGAAGTCTGTATATTCCATTCGTCTCCATTAACGGTGTACTGGTAAAGTGGTACTGAGCTTGTGTTTCTTCACATTACAATTTAAGAATTACATTCCCAGTTGCGTTTATATTCCTAAGGCTCACACAATCTGCTTTAACCCTTAAACGCCTACCTCGGGTCTTTAGTGACCCCGGTTGTCATTCACTACCTCCCTCTCATTCATTTTTTTTTTTTTTTTTATCAACCTTATTAGTATTCCTCAATCAATTAATTATAAACAGTATGAGGAAAAAAATGACAAAATTCTAAAAGAATGCCCATTTTTCCATTCATTTTCTGAAAAAATCGTATAGGGTCGCTAACAATCCGAGATGTGTGACCATGTAAAGATATTTTTTTCTGCACAATGACTGAATATGTGCAAAACACCTTTATTCCACAAGGTGGCAATGTCATACACAATGATGAAGAGACATTTCATTTAGTTACAGCAGGCAGAAAACAAAAGAAGTATCATTAGCGAAACTTGAAATGGCTCAGCGATTTACTGCAGAGCAAGTACTGAACACAATCAATAGTGTCACTGTCACGACAGTGGATCTGGTGAATATGTTGAAATGAGGCATTATCTAATTAAAAATACAACAAAATGCATACATTTCTAGAGCAAATATTTGATCAATGGATAAAGCCAGGTTCAAAATTATTCATTCACTTATTTCATTTTGTTGACAATAGAGTCAAAGATTTTTACTGAGGGGATTTTGGACATTTTCAAAAAAAATTACATTTATAAAACCAGGCTAATATATAAACAAACCCCTGTTTAAAATCTTCAGAATATAGATATGCATAGAACTGTAAAGTTTGGTGTATATAAATGCTACTGTGTCACGACTCCTTTCTTATGTTTTCCTTGTCTTGTGTGGGCTCTGTGCCATGTTTTGTAGTCCTTTGTAGTTTTTCTTGTTGTTTCTAATTAGCCCTGCCTCCTTGTTATCTTGTTTAGCTTGTTTGCTTGTGTATGTAAAGCCCTGTGCTTTAGTTGTTGTTTTTCGGTCGATGTTTTGCTGTGGCTTGTAGCTGTCTCCTTGTTCTTGTTCTCCCTGGATTACCTTTTTGTATTATTATTATTATTAAAATAGTGCTTGCATTTGTATTCGCTCTTCAGTCTTATATGTTACATACTGGAGTGGAGATTTCTGACTCAGGAGAAAGGAGAAAAAACTCATTTTGAGAAAACAGCCTTTAAAGATATGTACTATAAATGAATGCAGACGCAAATAGATACATTTCTTTAAAAGATAGACTTAAAATTGTATTTTGGATGTTTTCTTTCCGCTTATCTAAAAACAACTTTATGAAAAGCTCAAAATCTCATAATATACAGATGCGTGTTTTTCCCTGTCTCGCCTTAAGATCATAATGCTTTCAGAGTATTTTATTTAATTGACTCATTAGGCTAAGAACTTAACATGCGTAAACATTAGTATGAACATCAAACAATAATTTAAAATGGAAAATTGGAATCGTTTGTATTTCTCTGGGTCTAATTTGTATTCAAGCGTGGTGTTTTTAATTGTGCACAATAAATTAAGTTCAAATATAATGACAACTGAAATACCTCATTATGAAAATATAAAAAAACGAATAAAATTAATAAATAAAGCAACTAAATAAGCATATTTTTTATTCTTCTTCTACATTAATCAACCTTTCTCTACATTTATATTTGAAATTTCTGATTGTGCACAGTAGTTCATATATAATGACAATTCAATTGCAAAGGGGAAAACAGTCAAAAAAAAAGGTACATTACCTCAATATAAACAAATAAAATGTTAAAATAATTATTTATTACCTATCTGATAAAGCCAAAGAGATAAACGGTTTGTCAGCTGCACTTAACAAAATCTAAACACCATGAAAGGTCTTATAAATCCACTGCAGTGATAACCGCTGAGAAGAGAGTGGTGAAGAAGTTTCTGCAAGAGGATTATCGGAGACTCCTTGGAGAGAGATACACTCTGCTATTACCCAGACTACGAAAGGGATCTTGGCAGGTCTCAGAACGGCAGATAAAGGAAGATGTGTGTGGTAATGAAGATGCCCGTTGCCTGGTTGCTTGGAGTTGTGTTTTTGCATTGCGCTGAGGCCTTCCACCCTGATTAAGACCTTAAACAGTGATTTGGCTCAGGGGAGCGATGAAGATTATCTTTTAGACTTGCACTGGTCTAGCCCTGCTTTTTGTGACAAGACTGAAAGTGTTTTCATTCTATCAAATGAAGTTGATGCACACACCTTCTGCACCAAGAAATTCATACAGGTTTGGAACAATTTGAGGGTGAGTAAATGATGACCGTATTTTCATTTTTGGGTAAACTATACTATACTATATTTACTCTGAGGTGGAAACTGGTTTGGTGTCACTAGTGGCATAAATGTGATGCAAATTGAATCACACATTTGTTTTGGAAGTGGTTGCCTCTGTTTGTGCGTTCATGTGATTTGACTCTTAAACAGACTGTAAAGCAGCAGTACTGATGATGGCAACATGCCCGAGACAAATGCAGAGATAGCCTTCAGATGGGAGACCATAATTGTAATGAATGGAGAGGGGAGAACAGTATGTGGGCGTCTCACTTAAGATTCATGGGCCTGTTGCAGATGCGGAGGCTTGGAAAAGAGAATCAGAGAGAGAGAGAGAAAGCGGGTGTCAGTAAGACTTATAGTCCAAGCAGGGTTTGAGATGTACACATTAACATCTCCATAGATAGACAAAACATTCTGCTGATAGTGTAACTTAGTTATATTGTCCTGTCCTTTCAGTGTCACGGTGTGGGTTTGTCTGGTCATGTTTGGTGGTTCCCTGTCTGTCTATTAGTCATCCCAGGTGTTTCTCATTAACCACAGCCCCTTGTTATCCTATCCACAAGTTTCCTACGCCCCATGAGGCCTTGCGTCAAAAGTGGGCGCGACTTCCGGTTCGAAGTAAACGAAGCGCGACTTGACATGCTTGACGCTCGTTCATTCAACAGTTGACAATCATTCAAGTTATAGCGATCCAAACTAGCTAACGATGTGGGAACACAACCGCAACGAAATTCAAAAGGGTGAAATAACAGTACCTTTACCCTCCGCAGTAGTTGATTGGGAGTATTATAATAACATTATTAATAATCAATACTCATCAAGGCATTGTGACAGACAGTTGTGCGAGCTGACAAACAATTGAAAATAAAAAATACACACTTAGTCATTGTGCTTTGGAGTTTATTCAAAATGATAAATGAATGTGCTGCTTGAATACATTAACTGGCACATTTGGTATTCTGTCAACACAGGCTTTGATCCTGAGTTTAGGTGTAACATCAGTAGCGAACAGCCAATCACATGCTGAGAGAGTTTATAGAATATTAAGAATTTAAACAAATGTACACAGGAAGATTAGTCGTCTTTTGGGAGGTGATGGAAACAACATTCGTTGGCAGGATCAGAGACGGGCCCTGGCAGGATCACTCTGATTTCGTTTTCAGCTTATGTCCAAAACAATCACGTTTAAGCCACTGAATTAGTTTAGTCCGGTTATACATACAACCGCGAACAGCACATGTTGTCCTTGAGCTCCGTAACGACATCTTTCATAAAGATTTGCGTCTTTAAATAGTAAAATAATTCTCAGAAAAACAGCTAGCCTCTTCGCTAACTAACACACAAAATACCATTGGAATGCTACTTCCGCTGCCTCACGGAAGTTTCACCCACTATTTTTTACAGGAGAAAACTTGTGCATATAGCTAATTTACCTATGGTGTCAAATGATGGACAAAACTGCGCAAGCGCATAAACACAGCGCGCAAGTGAATTACAATAGTGTGAGCACCGTGACAAAGCTCGCACGTAAAATGTAAAACCCATTCATGGGATTCAGTGGGATGCTGACCAGCGCTGCTGCTGATGCGCATTTATGGCAAATACCCGTAACGTGAACGTTAAAAGGATGATTCGAAAACTATTTCGCGTTCCTTTGACACGGCAACCTTTCCACGAATACATGACTTCAAAGACAGACGCAGGTCGCACGCGCTCTGC
The DNA here is from genome assembly GCF_988280905.1 of Pimephales promelas. Lineage (NCBI taxonomy): Eukaryota > Metazoa > Chordata > Actinopteri > Cypriniformes > Leuciscidae > Pimephales > Pimephales promelas. The sequence goes on from NC_142784.1 coordinate 21,137,196, forward strand.
CGATCTCTCTCATTCACTGTCTGTCCGAAGCCTCTGTAGGCTACACATCACCACGATAAACAGTCTCGTTATCATTATGAACTTGTCTAACATTCAATTCAATATACATGCATTAAGTTCAAAACAAGAAGGGTATAGCCTTATAAAAAACATGAATATCACGGTTCCTGGCTGCGGTTACTTGCAATCCTCCTGGTGATATACCTCTGCGTCCTCTGTCGTCTACACCAGTGCAAGTTTGTGATAGCAGTATCAACACGGAAGGGGGATTGTTCTTTACAACAATCAATACAACATTAATTTGCAGTTGAATGTCTATAATAATAGTATCAATATGTTTCATAACTACAGTCCTTCAGGTAAAAAATGCTTTTTTCAAAAACCAATATCTAAATCTCGAAGATCGGATTGAATCAGATCAAATCGTATAATGATAATCGATTCAAGATCTTAAGAATCGGAATTCGAATCGATTCTTGAAATTTGAATCGAAACCCAGCTCTACTGTCGGCTGTGTACGGATGTTGGTTTTTGCCGTTATTTTGTATTAAATGTCTATGGTGAGTCTAGTTTGTTTCCCCCAAAAGGGGGCGGGGACAAAATTGACAGTTAAGTTTCCGGATGTGCTGGTTGTGTGTATAGCTCGTTTACCCCTGTATTTAAGCCCTGTGTTTCAGCCCTGTCTTGGTGAGTTCTTGATGTTGTAGCATTGATGTTGGTTGTTCTGTCCCTGAGTCCTGTTTCCTGCTATAAGTTTGTAAAGTTTGAGCTTTTGTTAAAGTGTGCTGCATTTGGATCCTGCTTCCTCCCTTGCTTCAACCACTTCATGACATTCAATTAGATTTTGAAAATTCCACAGACCGTTACGTGGTTGGCAGGTGCAAGGCAGATACTTTTTATAATTGTTGAGATAAAAAGAAAACCATTTGCGTATCCTGTGAAAAACGTGTCTAAGATTGAATTTGTAGATACAAATGACATTGTGACTCCTCTCCTATTCTCTTCTGTAATTGGATTAGGTTCTAGATAGTGTTTTTGTTTTCTATTGTTAGATACTGGATTACTTGGATGTCTTCTTTCATGCCAATAAATAATGTTTTGGCAGCAATAGCGTTGTTATTTCCCTGTGCAGCACCTATATCTGTCACACAGGAGCTTTTTTACTCCAAATGTGGATCATTCCTTTTTATTCAGCTTTAGTCTGTAAATCCTTGTGTAAGTGTCAGTCTGTGGAAATAAAATTTCGCAGAGCATCCTTCCGATCCCCACAACCCTTAAAAAGTGGATCATTTAAATATGGATGGAATTTTGTAGCGACAGAGGCACAACATTTTCAAAACCGTGTTCCAACTGGTTGTATTTGGAGACACTGAAAATCATTCGTCATTTTAAAATGTAATTTATTCATGTGATGGCAAAGCTGAATTTTCAGCTTTAAATAATGTTCATTATTCAATTTTTATTCAGTATTGTATTTAAATAGTGCCACAATTGCCCCTAAACACACAGGCAAGATAAAGTTAATTGATCATGCTGTGCATTGCTTAAAACTAATAAAAATATGAGATGCTATAATGACTCTTTAAATTTATCTGTTTATATTTGGTCTCAAAATGCTGTAAAGGTCTGTATGCATTATCATAAAAAAAGCCTCGTGCAATTCAAACAAAAAGGCTTTGAGGACTTAACATATGTTCAGCTGCCTTAAAGCCTTGCAGGACTATTAGCATGCATAAATCACTGTAATGTATGGATGAGGAGACTGCAGTGAGCAATTTAAAGTGTGCCACTGTAATGAATGAATATTTAATATCTGCTAAATGGTTACAAAATTATCTGATAAGGCCAGAGTTTGAGTTATGACTGATCATTTTTGTTCTGGTCCTCCAGCACTAGACCATGTGACTCAAATTGCAATCCAGTTAACCGAGCTAAACTGCCTTGTACTGAACAGAGATAAATAGACACAGGGTGCAGTTTATGAGATGGAGACTAATAGTGCCATTATGATAAAGCACCTATTCTGTAGTTATTTATTGTGTCTGGAGAATGTGGACTGATTTGTGTTTGTCAAAAATGTGTTTGTCAAGAGGTTTTGTTTCTTTGCACTAAGCAGGTGAAGGCTTTGGAAAGTGAGATAAATCATAAAAGAAACATAATACAAAGGCAGAACATCAAAGTTGTGTCGCATCACTGGCGCGTCTACATTCTCCTTAAAACCTAACTTTGAAGTCATATACTCCAACTTTTGATAATCTCAAAAAAATCTTTTGATATTTTATACTGTAAGTTATGTTCAGACTAAATCTTGCTGGTGGAATAAGAAGAAACAATATTATCATAAGACAAAGGTTTTCAAACTGGGACACAAGGGCAAGCTGGAATATTTGAGATTAAAACTAAGGTTAAGGTTTTAAATGTTTTTTACACAATACATTTTAGCACATTTATCAGATTTGATATTAGAAATAAAAAAGGTTTACACAACTGACTTAATAAAACAATGACAAGTTGATAAATTGACAAATTGATAATATTAAAATATTAGAAGTATTATTGAAATATAATATATAAATATTTACAATATATTTATTTATTGATTGTAAAAAAAAAGGTTATTTTTACAAGAAAATACATAGTGGCCTTTTCATATTGACAATAACTGGCAGAATGGCTCAATGGAAGAAATGTTTTCACTTCATTTAATTTCTCTTTTCTCGTTTTTCTTTGCTTCACTTTCATGACTACCTGCTGCAGTGCTTCCACCATCCAGAAAAGCTTTTAACAACTCTGGACTTCAGTAAACTGCTTTCTCTGCTTCTCTACAGAGTACAGACAAATGATTATGTAACAGTCCATTGCATTCATACAGTTTAAAGCCACAATATGTATTTTTCTGCTTTAAAAATAGCAAAAATAACTGTATCTATGTTATATATTTCTATTAGATGTGTACTTACATTATCCCGACAGTTTCCATCAACTTTCAAATACGGAGAAATTTATAGCTTAATTCGAAGACACGGGACGTTTCTTTATTTCCGTTTCGTCGCCCGTCTATGGCGTCATACTATAACGACTCCTCTATTTTCTCTAACTTCCTGCGGAACCCGGCGAAACCGCCAAACACAAAGGGGAACACTGGACTGTCGCCAATAAAGCAAAGAAAATGACCAAGAAATTTTTGACCAAGAATATTTTTATGTGTGTAAATCACGTGCCCGCTCACTCTTAACAGACACTGTCCCTGGTACTGCTCACGCATAAAGCGCTCCCCGTTCTCAGTAACCGGGTCGTCTCATTCAAAACTGATTCAAAACAGCCAACCGTTGCTGTTAGCGAGCCGCGCACATTGAATACTCATATGAGTCAGGCTGCGAATGTACGTGCCCGCTTCAGCACGCTCATGCTTACTAAATAAACGCCTCACCTCCGGCGCCGCGCACTCACTACATTCCCTTAGCTAGCACATAGTGGATCTGCATAACGCAAACCCAGTCAAACGTTTGACTGCAGTATCTTATGTGCTTTATAATCCGGTGCGCCCTATATATGAAAAATGTTCTAAAATAGGTAATTCATTGAAGGAGCGTAATATAAATATTTATATTCGTCTGGTCTGTATTATTGTTATGGACCACGATTACGATTTGCCTGCACGTTCTGCTGCTGCAGCCAGCTCAGTAAAGCTCTAACGTACGGGTGAAAAATATGAATCGAGAGGGGTTTGGGACAGGAGAAGCATGACACAGGTAAACATTGGGGTTGCATTTAAAGCTTCTTGACAAGCTAAATCTACAGAGAGATGCCGTATATCCGTATATTTTGTGAAACGATGATGTCATGCCATGAGCTGAGCTGGTTGTCATTGACAGCGACAACAACTCCCGTGAGCCCACGCTCTTTCCCGACGTCATCAAAAAGTGACTCCTGGTGGCCAAAAATCGCATACTGTACGTTTAATTGTACATCGGAACATGCTAAGGCCTAAAGGTCACCCAAAAATGTTTGAAGAGAGTTTGAACCGGTTTTCTTTCGCATTCGTTTGATACACTGATGATTTCTGCATTATTCGCCTGGAGTCATATAATTCTGTATTTATTCCTTTGGCTCCATCATAGTTTTTTTCCACTTCAAAAAATCATAAAGATGGTACAATCACAAAAGAACATGTCTGAAGTGAATTGAATTCGCACTTTCTGTACCTTTGTCTAATCTTAGTGTGATATTGTTTGATCAGTGCAATTTTATCTGCACTCTATCCACCCGCCGTTAGTTCCGGACCACCTCATACACTTGAAAGAAGTGGGCTCATTTTCTTTCTGTCAGTTAAACCTTCTTAAGATGAGTGGGGAAATCTGTCTATGTCTATTTGAATGTTGTGTCTCACTTAAAGCACACTCAGTTATCTTTACTCCAGGTCAGTGGGAGAGAATCTGACATTTGATTTTAGATTTTAAAAGCAAAGGCAGATTTGAGAGGATCCCTCCAGTCACTCATGAGTATGGTTGTGAGTGGGCCGGGGAGAAGACAGACAGATGATGACTGAGTTGAAACGTGGAGTGCTACAATGACAGAATCCTCTGCAGTGCTGTCAGACATTACTCTTATCTCCTCTGTTTCCACTCCATCTGTCAGTGAATATACGAATCCTCCTTGGGTCCCACCCAACATATGTGGAAAAGAGATTATGAGATCAAAATGCATTTTCTAAATAAATGTCATTTGTTTTATTGTGAACAACTTATAAGTGCATGCTTTTCTAACGAAAAAGCAAGCATTTGATTTAATTACGTATCAACAATTAACTACTGCTAGGTAATGTAACCAAGTTGGTTTATATTGACATATTTTAGACGAACAGCACAATTGTGAGTATGATATTGCTTTTCAACAGATAATCAAGAGGTAAATATTAATTAAAGCTCCAGTCCGTAACTTTTTGGGGTTGAAATACATTTTTGAGCAAGTATATAACCAGCCAGTGTTCAAAACTCTGTCCTTACCTTAGCTTGATTCAAAACGGTATATGCTTGTAATAATGTTTTTAATTCCAGTGGTACTGGTGGATTTCCGCAGGAAATTCGAATATGTGTTTGCGTTATTACTGTACGTCACATCTGTACACATAAAGAAGGAGTCTCGGCTATATAAGCTTTATTGCGAGTGAGGATGTTGGAGGTGATGATTTATAGCCTTTTCTTACAACACTTGATATAATTGAACACAGCCCTATTCTCTTTTCTGAAGTTTTTACTGGATCACCACAATGATTCAACCATCCAGTTAAGATTGGTGCAGGTATGATGTCAAAAACCGGAAGTCTAATTTGTTGCTGGTTCTTTCGATTTTTCTAATTGTTTTATAATGAAAAATGTAAAAAGTTTTTATAATGGGATTTTGAGGTATATGTGTAAAATAAAGCCTGCCCTGCGGTGAACATAACTTGACTATACTTTAACTTTTTGTTCTATAATATAAACTCGAAGTTGATAGGCTTTCTAAGTGAAATGCGAAATTTCGCTTATGAAGCCTATCAACTTTGAGTATTACAAAACGAGCCAATGGCAAAAAAAATGCCATGGGTCTGTGGAATTTGCATGGCGTAACTCTGCCCCACCTCGTGGGCGGCAGAATACAGAAATGTTTCTTCACTGAGGAGCCAAACCTGAGCTCACGCGATCCCCGCAGTATAGCGGAAAGTGGCAGGAAGACGGAATGTTAGAGAACTTCCAGGAATTAGGGAATACACCCATGACCCTAAGGAAGCAAATGGAGAACACTTGGGTATCCAGTCGCTGGTGGAATATTTTAACCCCAGGGGTGGCAAGTTGAGTTGAGTACGCCTGTTCTCGACATTATGAGTTTGATTTAATGTTAAATTGGTTGTAAATCCCAAGATGTGTTCAAGATGGTTTTGTATCTTGAAAATCCAAATCCAGAAATCTTTTTAATTATCAATGTAAATGCAGGACTTCATTACCCCCAGTTGAGTGCTTCATTTACCCCCAGTTAGAACTACTGGGCACCATCTAATTCATGAATCAAGCTGATTGCTTTGATTGTAATCCACTCAAATCACTCCTTGTTTATATATTTATTTGCCACTGCATTTCATTTAGCACTCAGAAATGTGCCAAGTTCATAAGGTTCAATTGGTTTTAAATGCCATTTCATGATGTTTTTTTGACATTACCTTCTCTGCACAGAGACAAAAGGCAGTGGCCCAACAAATCCAGAAATCTTTTTAATTATCAATGTAAATGCAGTTGGGCAAATTAGTTTTTGTTTGGCAGATACTTTGCTTGTTGTGGAGCATTATTTACAGACCTGCTTGGCTAAGTAAGCTCACTGCCAAATGAGCTATCAGACCCAGGCTGTGCATGGTGTTGAGAGCAATGGTGTGTTTATTGTGTCATTGCGACAAGCATCAGGGAAGAAAAAAACAAGGTTATGCCACTGCATAACTTTGAGTGGATATAATCACTGGAAAGCAACCAATATCAAAAATAGAGGCCTGTAAAATGAGAGATAAGACAGTGAGGAGGCAAGGTCTAACCATCACAGCTAAAGACACTACATCTGTAGTAATACTCTCCCATCTTATGCTGAAACATTGTGTCCTAAATTGGCCCACTGGTGACCCTATGTTTCCTAGTGGGCAATTGATGTTGTTGGCAGACCTCTGTAAGATCAGAAGCACAGCCTGTCCTGCAGTCTGCTCTGGAACGTGATAGGACTGCACAGACCTGTCAAGAAAGAAATATGTCTGTTTGTAAGCTGCGAAAATGTCTTGTTAGCAAAGGTATACTGTGAGCTCTGCCACGGAAAGTGACGCTGTGGGCAGTGTGACGAAGGGCCGACTCGAGGCTTCAAAGCTGTTCTGAGCAGAAGGCGAGCCCTGAACTAAATCCAGCCTTTTTTAAGCCCACGGTATTGGTTTTCTTTCCAGGTCTTGTCCCCAGATTCTCCTGTGGCTCCGTGTGGGAGATCTGGCAGAACATAATGTGAAAAACAAACAGCAGCTTTCATTGAAACCTGAATTACACCGATAAAGAGAGATAGGATATGTTAGGCTAAGGGGAACATCGTTTGGCGTCATTAGTGTGTCTCCTTTTCTTTTTCTCCCTGTACATAAATATATACAATTATTGCAGATCGCCTAAAGTTTCTTGTCAAATGCAACACGCTTGAGAATCAAAAGAGCATTTAAGTTATTAAGAATGGGTTTAATGAAAAATGCAGATTGTTCTAAAATAATATATACCTCACAGTCATTCACTTTCATCTTAAGCTATGGAGAGTGGAAATAATCATGTCTAACACATTTGCTTTGCTCCAAAACAGCAGCATTTTTAGGCAGCATATAGTCCCCACACAAAGGCCTTTCCTAAATGATCTTAATTATGTCTCTATACTTATATCAGTCAATTTTTTTTTTACATTGTAAAAATAATTAATAATTAAAATAAACAAATGATATCAATAATATTTATAAACAAAAATATGAAGAACCTTTTAGACCCATTGAACATTTCCAGTACATAAACAGTTTCTTTATAGTGGTTAAGATTATTAAAATGTTCTTCACACTAAGAGTTTTTTTTTTTTTTTTACAAGTACACTACTTCACTTTTTTGTTCTATCTGTTAATTAAAAAAAACTTCATCACTCCTTCTTCCAAAACTTGTTTTTGTCTTACCTTGATCCACCATGGAAAGTCTATTATCATTTTTTTATATTTTAGATTGGGCAGGATGGATTTCACCATGTTACTTGCCCATGTGTGTCTCAGACTCTCATCATATCCGCAAATAGAGAAAAGTTGTTCCAGCTACTTTGACGAGTGTGTAGTGTTTAGCATAGGTTAGATATTACAACGAGCAAGATAGGTCGTATTAAGCACTTACATCTCCGGGAAATCACCTGTTGTTTAAAAAAACACTGAACAAGAGAGTTTGCTGTCAAAAAGATAATGCGACAGAGCTTGTAATAAAAGAAGAATCAACATTGGCTTGGCTTTATTAGAGATGGCGAGAACTGCGGAAGAATTTGCGGGGATGCTGTTCAGATGTAGTGAACCGATAAAGCAGTTTTGGTTTCCTAAAGAAACTTTCAGTGAACAAGTCTGAAAGTAAAATTTAAAAAAATAATAATAATAATTTAAAGAGCCCCTTTCCACTATAAAGAAACTTTTGTGCAACAAAAAGGTTCTATGAAGGTTTAAGGTTGATACCATAGATGCCATTAACGAATTTTTGAGAATGAAGGGTCATTATATTATGGCTGTTGTAGTGCTGTGCTGGAGTAGTACATAGTCAAGGTATAGCAACAGTAACGTCTTCAGCTAATCAGCGTGAGGTCTTTTTCATCTAAACTGGTTATATCTCTTAATCCTAGTGAATATTTTATAAGCAGTTGGGAAACCATATTCACCTGCACAATCATGCAGAGATGAAGCACAACCAAAAACCGGTGAACAGTTCTTCTCTGACACCCTTTTGAACCCTTATTTTTTTAATAGTGTAGTTCAGATCAGATTCATGACTGTGGTGATCATAAAAACATCACTTCATGCAGATTTTCTTCATGCAGAAGAAGATTTTCTTTCCTTAAGATATTTATTTTACAAATAAAATATCTGTTGCAGACATAAACATTAGATGTGAGGATCCACAGGCTTTAGATTTCACAGTCACTTATAACAGCGATTTTTTCTGACTCTATGGTTGGTCCTTTTACAGCCTTTTTTTGGAAAAAGAACCAAGGCTAACAGTCTGTTAAGAACAACATAGTTTAGTCACCTGTATGTGTGTGTGTGTGTGTGTGTGTGTGTGTGTGTGCACCTTAAACAAAGTTAGCTTTATATTCCCACCAGACACATTGTTCTGTCTAGTGAACAAAAAAGTACCAATTCAGGTGAACAAATGCATTGTTGGCACTCTTTTCTCTGTTCTCCCTGTGTTTTTTTTTTTTCTCTCTCCCAGATCAGCTTAGTACCAGAAACTTTGCACTGGCTAGTAATCTTAAAAACACCAAGCAATTCTCTTACTCACAACAGGCACGTTTCCAAGTTAAAAATCACAACGCTTTCCATCAAATCGCTTCAAATCCCACATTGATAAACATACAAGGAGTAATAAAGATTACACTCCAACTGAACTGTTTTCGATTACTCTGCATTTGATGGCATGAATTGAAGTGTTTTCGTTACTCGCCTGGAATTTCAAACATTGCGCTAGGGAGCTCTGCAGTTTTTTTCTTCATTTGGCATCCACCCTGCCCAAGGCTATGGACGCTGTGGACTTTGAGATTGGAGTAAGTATTTGATTGACAGCTCAATGAGCACTCTGTCACCTCCTGCTCCTCCTAGCCAAGTGTTATTGATTCAGCTGGAATTGATTATGGCTTCAGATGGCTTTTCAATGGACTGTGGCCTAAGTAAGACAGTGAGATTGGGAGGTGGTGTGGAATGAAAGTGCTTCTAGATGAAGCAGAGATGGGAGATGGGAGCCAGATAAAAGGACTGTGAGGGGAAGATAGGATTAGGTCAGAAACTGAGAGTAACAGGTTGTTCTTGGATAATCACATGGCCAGTGGTAGCTTAGAGATTCTGCCCAGTGATCAAAGAATTCGCACACAGAGACTGACATGGAATCAAATGATTTCCCGGACACCACAACGCTTGTTGTCGGTGAAATCGTTTTTCTAAATAACCTCATGGGCGCTTAGGAAAAAACACGGTAAAATTCCCTCAGCAGTGAGTAAGACAAGGCCAGGTTTCGCTGCAATTACGGTCATTCATTCCGCGGTGCTCTTTGGATATTTAACCTGGTGTCCGCCGGTCATTGTGAAGTGAATGCTGTGTGGCTGGTTCAGCTGATTCATGTGTTGAAGTGGAGCTGGCGGCTTATTGGCCTCAGCCTTTGTCAGTTTGGCCGCATTTAAATTACATGTTCAAGCGACCCAATTCTGGGTTGTTTTTTCTCCCATGTTGCACAGATCGGATATGTCCCACAAACGCAGGAAGCACATGGATTTAGATATTCTCCGATCGGTTTTAAGCCTCATTCATATGTGGAAATAAATCTGATATGAATCAGCTATGTGCATTTGCATCTGCCATGCAAGTGGACAGATTGGATATTCCACTGTCAATGCGAGGCATATACGTCATTAAAAAAGCAACTGAATTATGTGAACTCTGCATGACACAAACCGAGATCGCGTGACTCTTTTCAAAGTGACAATGGAGGACGAAGGCTTAAACCAGGGGTAGGCAAGTTCGGTCCTATAGAGCCGCTGTCCTGCAGAATTTAGTTCCAACCCTAATCAAACACACCTGAACAAGCTAATCAATGTCTTCAGGATTACTAAGGCTATGGGCTATTCACCTTTTTCCTCACTTCTTCGTGGGGGGCGCCATAGCGGCGAGTGACTTCCGGTAAGATGCTCTCAACTTCCGTTAAGTAATTGTCGTCAGCTAAACGCAGTTACGAGTGATGGCAAATAGTGGCGGCTCTGGTAGAATTTGTGCCGTTAAAGGCTGTCACAACAGCTACAGAAAACTAAAAAAAAAAACTTTTCTGTTCATGATTTCTTTTGGTCCCTGCATTCCATCTACGCTGTTCATCAGTGCAAGATATCCCTGTCACACCACTGCATTCTGCACCTTTCAAAAATCAGAATATAATATAAATAATATATTTATTTTTACATGTATTATTTTTTATAATTTACATTTTAATTATAGTTTAAATATTGCTTTGTAAAAATTTACTCATGTTGAACCATGCTGCACAGACTATTTAAATGTAACTTAGTTGCTGTTTGTCAAGCCAGGCTAGCAGTGTACGGTATTTATAAATACCCACCTTCCACAACACAGCAGCAGCATGGCTACAAGACCCACCAGGGCCAGCTACACAGGAGCATCCAGCTGTTTGTACCATAACCCACGCGATGTGATTGGGTTTATTTATTGTCTGACTGGGCTCTACCTCCGCTTTTAAGAAAGTGAACTGCTGATGATTATGGGACAGAATTCGACCAATTTTATTACTGTGTAAGTAATTGTATGCCTTCGTGCTTTTATAATTTCTAAGCTCCTCGCCGTCGACACCCTCAGACAAAACAAGATAATTAATTATGTCAACATATGTGACTGCTGGCCATTGACTCATATCATCAATCCAGGAGGTGGCGCTTGTTAGCTTCGTAGGATGAGGGACAGACAAAGTTATGTTGTTTACGGTCTTCGTTAAATAGTCTTGCCCGTGCTGCCATCGCGAACTAATGTTACCATTGCTTGTTGCCATTATGGATATTGCATATATATATAAAACAGATTACAACCTTCGGTTCAGAGCTGTCCAATAACGCCTAAACTAAACGCGTCAACATGCGAACCGGAAGTTTCGAGCATCCTGCCAACGCGCACGCGCAAAGCAGGACGGGTAGTTTCGCGTCCCGTGAAAAAGGTGAATATGCACGCATAAGTTCCGCATTTGACGTAAGGATGCTCGTCCATTTCCGTTTGTGTAGATTAAAGCGGAGGAAAACCGGAGAAAACGGGATTATGGCAGAGTCTTCAATATTTACTGTCCTCCCGTCTTTGAAACGAAACGTACATACGTTTAGATGTAATTTTATATATAGTTATGTTTATTTAATATAATTTTAAAAAGAAGCATAAACACAACGAGGGGTGTCTGTTTTATCTGTTTTTGTGACTAACGTTTCATTAGTATAACCATGGAGTATAAAATTCAATATAAATTCTCGGTATTGCATTGGACTCTATGATCGGCAGAAGTTATCGAGCATCCTTAATCCTTCACCGGAAATAACGCCGTGCATAGAGCCCATAGGCAGGTGAGATTTTTTTAGTGTTGGGGCCAAACTCTGCAGGACAGCGGCTCTCTAGGACCGAACTTGCCTACCCCTGGCTTAAACCAATGTTTTGTTGACCTTAAAGATGGTGCGGAAAGCAAAAGATTGTGTTATAATTTTGTCTGTGTCCATTGCAAATTGTGCTGTTTTTAGTCTTGTGCTGCAGATTTCTGGATCACTATAGCCCCTTTTCCACCAAAGCATTTTGAGAGCCGGTTCGGAGCCGGTGCCTGCGTGCGAACCAGTTTTTTTGTGTTTCGACAGCCAAAGAACCGGTTCTCGGCCAAGAGAACTGGTTCCAAAGCGGCACCAACTCTTTGCTGGACTAGAACCGTTCTTTTACCACGTCATGCTTACGTCGGGGGCTGGGGGCGGGTTTAGATGTGTTCTAAACGTATTTTCTGACCATAATAAAGGATCGCAAAGCCAAGAGAAACATTTGCAGAAACACGATGGAGTCCGCCTTTGTAATTGTTATGCTTTAAGTTAACGCAAGCGTTTCTATTTTTGTAATTTTTTTTATTGAAGACATTATAAGCAAAGAAGAAAAGTCACAATATAGAACAAATAAATGGAAAGAAAAAAAGACACAATTACAGGGGTACACAACTTATCAGAAAAAAATACATATCAAACGAAAAGATTAAAAGACTTACATATTTCAATTGTTTTTAAAGCTTTCTTGGTATACGAGTTAGAGATAATTGGAAAGTAATGTTGTATTTGCAAGCGTTTCTAGCTAAGACGTATGGCGACGTACACAGTGACGTAACGACGTTGTTCCCTGGGTGCTCTAGTCAGTGGAAAAACAAACAGGTTCTGAACAGGTTCGCAAGTTGAACCAACTCCGAACCAACTTTGAACCAGCACCAGTTTCGAACCAGTTCTTTTTTTTTGGTGGAAAAGGGGTATAAGTTTACCTTGGGTTGTTTCGCCAGAGATATCTGATATGGGTCACTTTTAAAAGAAGATGTAAACTGGTGGTCAAAAAAAATTGCATATAGTCAACACATTGGAATTGGGCATCAAGATCTACAATGTAAATGGGGCTTTAGTGATGTGCGGTGTCCAGACTAACGCTTTAAATGCCCAGTATTTATGGCCTGCAGAAGAAACAGCTAGCTTACAAGAGCTTCTGTATTTATGTTTAGTGCAAATATCGATCGTTTAATTAGCTTTTTAGTGTGGACGCTATAAAAAAATATGAGTGTGTGTGTTTTCTGGGCTTTTCTTTGGTATTAAAGGTGCCATCTGGAACTAAAAATCAAAAAATATTCCATATTCCATAACAGATGGGGGCAGTATACCTCCAGAAAATGTGTTGTGCCGCTGCCGCACGCACTCACGTCTTCAAACAACACAAACGAGCTCTGTTTTGCTCTCTTTCTCTGCACATTATTCAAATCATTTGACATGATAGTAAAAGGTCGGAAGACCGCAGTTTCACATGGAGCATTTGGAGATTTCTAGAGATCAGAGACTAAATGAACAACATCTCAACACTAAATGATGAAGACCGACTCATAGACGCCTGTCTCAAAAACAAGCTGTTGCATTTCGACGATATGGGAAAATAAAAGCCTGCAGGCTATTATTTTAAGTTTATGGTATTCGTTTTGTTCATATTACACTTTTATTGTTAGTTTGAATTAATTTGACTGACAGTATTCGCTGCTGCCAGCTCTCATGAATTCACCGTGAGACACATGCAATTAACACTTAGCAAGCAGGTTAGTTAAGCTCTCAGATTCTGTCAATTTTATTATGCAATTCAAACAATAAATACCGTTTTGGCGCTTGTACATGTTACAGATCCCTAGCGCACGTGAACCGATCATCTCTACTAGCTAATGGAAAAAGAACACGAACACTGTTGAAAGATACAGTATGCTACAACTTACCAAAATGTATTCCTCATGCATAATGTCAACCAATCATTTTTTGAACTCTTCCCTGAACTGAAATGTAGTAGTGGGCTGTATTTTCCACACGACTGACATCAGGTTCAAGTACACACAAGCCGGCGCGAGCGCGACTCACTCGTGTAGTGCAGTTTGGCGGGTGGTAACGTTGCCCGGCCGCATACCGCCTCCCATGGCCGGAACTGGTATTACGACACCTGCCGGGCCGGGGCTAGTAATTTAGCATGCTAATTTAGGTTTATATCTCGGCAGCACTATAACTTGCCAGTTTTTTAATTACATCATTGCACTTATTTCTTCTCATTCTTTTGATGCGTGTAGCTCATTTTTTTGATATTTTTACCTCAATTATTACATATGCCACCTTTAAAGGGATAGTTCACCCAAAAATGAAAATTCTATGATAATTTACTTACCCTAATGTTTTACCAAACCAGTATGTATCTGTGCAACATTGTTCTTTCTAACTATTTTTAGGTTAGGCATTAAACTCAGGGCCAGAGAGTGCTTTAGTTGTTTTACTGTACAAAATCATGCCGCCGCTATGCTACTACTACATAAAACCATGATACATGTCTTTTTTTTCTGCCTCCTGGTTGCGTGCGCAAGCAGTGATGACATTGCCGAGAAATCCATGTATATATTTAATCAAAAATACATTTAAAAAGTATTAATGTGAAATATCATAACTCTTTTCTATTTTAATGAATTTTAAAATGTAATTTATTCCTGTGATGGCAAAGCTGAATTTTCTGCTGTTTTGCTGCTAAATAAAACATTTCTTATTATTATCAATGTTGAGAAAAATTGTGCTGCTTGATATTATTTATTTATTTTTTCGTGTAAATCATAATATTTTCCCCAGGATTCTTTGATGAATAAAGAGTTAAAAAGAACAGCATTTATTTGAAAAAGACTTTGCTTGTAACAATGTAAAAGTGTGTAAAATTCAGTAAAACGTTCTATGGGGTGAACGTTTAAAAAGTTTAGGGAAAGTAAGCTTCACTTTAGAAAGAAATGAACTATTTTATTCAGAATAAATCAATCAGAATGAATCAATTTTGAATTACAATTCTGCTGTATGTTGTCTAGGTTAATTCAAGTTCATGGTCCCGATTTTCGTAGAATTACTCACTGCTGATCTAATAATGTCAGTGTGAAGCAGAATAGTGAATTTCTTCCTCACCGTTGTTAATTCTCTCCCCTGCTGCTGCATGGAAGGTTAATCCTTCTTCTTGTCAAGTGCATGAACCCACCCCCCAACCTTTCAGGAGGTCAAATGAGAAACACCCTCTAGATTCTGATGCAGGACATCTGACTGCCCTCACAGGCTCTTTTGCAGATCCTGTCTGACAGCCGGTGGTATTGTTAAGCTCTCCCACCGAGTGACATTAAACCCTCTCAGACGTATCATCTTAAACTAGTCTTTGGCTCTGTCAGGGTGAAGATGATAATGCTCTTACTGTTTAATGTCAGAATCTGCTCCCCTCTGACACCTTTCTGAGCTCAACACTGCTCTCGTTCAGGCTGGATGGCAGTTATGGGATATGGCAGTTCATCAGATTACGTTTAGACTCTATCCCGTTACAAGGTCTGCGTGACCTTCTTGCGTCTGCGCTGATGAGAAGGGTTCGAGAACCATTGGTGTAGTGAGTGACGTCGTCATGGCCTCTCTTCTCGGGGTTCAGCGGGGTCATCAGGGTGCCTTGTAAATGTCGACCTTCTGTCATGTCCAAAGTGCGCCTTGTTGGCAACCTGACAAAATGCTAAGCTAAGTAAAAAGTGGGGTGAGCGGCAGACGTTTGACCTGATCTCTGCCAAAGCACTGGTGGTTAGTTCTCCAAAATGAGGTGTCTTGTATGTGTCATTGCGTCAAGGCTCTCTTGTCCAGGGGGACAAGGTCAGACAAGACATATGAACATCTCAGCACGTAGAAAACTCAGTCCCATCAACATGAAGATATCACTCACTTATTCAAAGTATTTCTGAGGCATATTTTTGAAAGTAAATTCAGTCAGTGTTGATGCTGTGTGTGTTTCTTCGTGTGATTCAGAGGTAACTGTACTGGTCAGCATCATCATCATCATCATTGTAATCCTCATCATGGCTGCTCGAGTCTCGTAATAAAGGAGGCGCTGAAAGGAACCTGAATTCTCCTGTCATATCAGTATAATGAGAGTCATTATGCACGCCTTTATCACTTATGATTCAAATTAGGCTATTGTGGAAAAAATGTTGTGACAGCATTAGGAGAACTTCAAATATTAAAGTTATAAAATTCCTAAAGAGATTTTGCTGTGAAGCTCTGTTAAACAAGTTGAAAGCATTTGTAACATGAGATCTGGATTCATAGATAATTTGTCTGATAATTTGTATGCTGCTGTAGAAATCGAAGAACAATATCAGAAATGAATTAATTTATTTTGTATTGATAACATTTTAAATAGGCATTAATATTTAGCTATATGCCTGGTTATACATATATACTGCATATACGTTTAAATTGTTTACATTTATGGATAAGAGTTTATAATTCTCAAGGAACTAATTTAATTGAAGTATTTGACATGAGGGTGACACATTTATTTTAGGGTTAGAAAGAAAATTACTTTCAGAAATATAAAAATGCCTTTGAAATCAAATATTTCATTGTAAGAGAAAAGTTGATTTCTGACTCCAAAATAAGCAACGGTAGCAGAAAAGTTCACTCCCTTTCTTTTTTTTTTGGCAGAGGGAAAATCTATATAGAAATATTACAAATCCAAAATCCTAAAATAAAAAAAATAATTTTCGCCTCACTATGTTGTTGTACAAACTGGGAATTAGACCAAAAGCCTTTGTCAGCAGTTTGCAGTAGTGGCATATTTGTACATATGGAGTCATATTTCATTGTTTTCATTCTACTGGAAACTGAGTGTTTTAGCATTATTGAATTGCATTGGAGCACAATTTCATTACCTATAGTGGTATGCTAGATGTTCAGTGAAGTATTTCTGATCTCAGTGCTGTCTGATGTCCAGCAAAAACCCTGTCTTTCATTCCATTCCAGTGTCAGCGGTCTAATAAAACAAGACCTTGTCATCTTAATATCCTTGTAGTTTTTTGGGGGCGGAGGTAGTTGTATGTATAGTAGTATGAGTTTATGCAATATTTATGTGATGTTCCTTAATCATGCCACAAAAAAGTAATAATATTTGAAAATAACTGTAACTATTAAACTATTTATGTAACTATTTAAATTATGAAATGTATGCAAATAGGAGGTGAGAAGGACCCTCCTTTATGTGTGTGTGTGTGTGTGTGTGTTCTGCATTCATGTGGAGATTGTAGCTTATTCTTTGGCTCCTCAAGCAGATCAAACGGCCTCACAGACCACTTTCCTAATTGAACTGGAGCAGCTGTGAGGGACGTATCGAGCAGCGAATGCACCATGGGATCTCCGGGCAGAGTGCTCGCCTGTCCTCGAACGTCAACTTTCTTCTCCTGATCCGTCTCTAGTCGTGAATAAAAGGCAGCGCTCTTCAGCCTCTCTGCATTCTTCAGGGGGTTGTTATGTGTGCAAAAGTAAATGGAAGTCTGTTTGATCTGACAAGTCAAATTTTAATTGACTGGGTTTAGACTAAGGAGGGCAGATGGAGGAGATGGACACAGTGAGGCACTGGAGAGCTGAGCTGTTTTAATCATTGTCCCTTCTTTCACCTTCTCATCCATGCTTTGAATGGAGGATCCACAGCCAGGTGAATGCGATTATGCTGTGAACCACACAGGAACACACCAGAGCGATATACACTTTGTTCGCTTTGATTTCTCCAAAATGTATGAGCCCCTTGGTAAATGATGACATTTTGCTGTGGTTCGTAAAACCATTTTTTATGTTGAAACTATGTTTCCATTAATCTTTTAAAGTCAATCAAAAAATGTAGTTAATTCAGCTGAGGTCATTGTGTTTTGGGGTATGATCAACGACACATGAATATTTAATAAAATAGTCTGAAGCAAGAAATTGAGCCTTATCGAGTGGTGAAGGGATGACATTTTTGTAGGCTAACCCAGAAGTTAGCATCACCCTAGTGTTCCCTCAACAACATTTCCATTGGCTTTTGTATTATTCCAGTAAATAGGTCCGTGACTAACAAAATCGTATGTTTCTAACATGCTTTGTTCATCGTGATAATCTTCACAAATGAGCACAAAGTTTATAAATTTCGAAGTAAATACAATCTTCAGAAGTCAAAAGCTAATTGTAGGCTATAAACGATGTACACCACGGTTGCATGACTTCAATGCTACCATCACTTTTAGATATCTCATTTACAAGACAATTAAAAGCGGTAACACTTTAGAATACGGTTCCTTTGTTAATGAATAACTAGACCCAAGAGTAACACAATATTAACAATCTAGTAACTTTTATTAACTATCAAGAAACTGATTTATGAACTAGTAAGTAATAGCACACAGATGAAAGTGGTAGTTCACTATTAACTAATCAATAACTACTGTTTTTTTATTGCTTCCCAGAGAACTGCTGAAAAAGTATATTAATAATCTAGTAACTACTATTAACTAAAAAGAAACTCTGATATAATGCATTAGTAAGTAATTGTGCACAGATGAAAGTGGTACTTCATACTTCTATGGGAATTACTAATTATTTGGATCTGTATTCCAAAGTGAAGATCATGGGAACTAACTTGTAATGACTCAAGTGTTACTACATGATCTAGTCATGATTTGTGCAACCAAACACAAGTCATTTCAAGCGTTTGAGATTTTTGGTGAACTTAAGTAGAACTTTAGTATACTTTTAGAAAATTTCTTTAGAACTATGTAGTAACACTTGAATCATTACTAGTTAGTTCCCATAATCTTCACTTTAGAGTACGGATCCAAATAATTAGTAATTCCCATAAGAAGTATGTAGTAACACTTGAGTCATGACTAGTTTCTTACCATGATACCATGATTCTTACAGTAGTTATTAATGAAAAGCCAATAAAGTGTAGAATATATATATATATATATATGTATATATGAGCTAGGAGACATGCATAGAAAACATAGTTTTTGGGGGGAGGTATAGTTAAATAATAAAATAACTGTATGGTATTTGGGTGGCTGAAGACTCAATATGTTCCAGTACTGGCCACAGGACAAATAAGGTCCCGACAACTGTATTTAAAAATCAATTTCTTTAAAATTATTCAGTTGATGGAAATTGCCACTCTATGGGGTTGTATTTCTCTCTCTCTCTCTCTCTCTCTCTCTCTCTCTCTCTCTCTCTCTCTCTCTCTCTCTCTCTCTCTCTCTCTCTCTCTCTCTCTCTCTCTCTCTCTCTCTCTCTCTCTCTCTCTCTCTCTCTCTCTCTCTCTCTCTCTCTCTCTCTCTCTCTCTATTACATACAAACAAAACAATGCAGAGAAATGTCCTTGCAGGAACCAAGCTCCTATTCCGTATGAACTGTCAAAGCAAAAAGTCTTTTCACCAGTAGTTTTTCCACCTGTGTTTGGGCTGTGTGTGTGAAGAACACTGCTGTGTGCTCCCCAGTGATAGAGTGCCACTCACAGGTCTGTGTTCCTCAGTGCTGTCAGTGATGTGGGGCTCTGTGTCCCCTGGGCAGACCGTCAGAGTGAGATGCCTCCCGACTTATTTTTTACATGTCTATTGGAGCTTTCTCTTCACGCCATTTCACCAAACGCTCAAGCGGTTTTATTCCCAGATTAAAATTAAGGCATTCCAGACATACCTTTCATCTGTCAAACCTCCCAGTTCTTGAGTTCCTTGTTTTTCCATTCCATATAAAGTAATAATCACAAATGGAATCTCTTTAACGTTTCTCGTAGACCATAAACAGATTAAATTGAAAGCAAATGGAGAAGGCTGCCAGTTTCAGACAGAAAAATGCCAGTTTCCAAAGATTTCCCAACAATATTTTACACTGCCCTTAGATTTGCCAAGCTTGTCGGAGAATTCAATATTATAAACAAATATTTCTCATCAAATTCATCCAAGACTAAATCTGAGCATCTGGGTATTATCAACATATGGTGATAAACCTTGTGAATTCTCAATAGTAAAAATATTTTACGTTGAGTATATTAAATATGAAATGGTTTCAATCTATATTGTTAGGAATGTTTTTAGAATTTTTCAAGTGCCTGAAAACATTTTGTCACCTTCATCTGAGATTTGCAATTTATTTTTTTTAAAGCATGGTCTAATAACTGTGCAAAGCAAGTCAGAATAAACGATTCATTACTAAAATATCTAAGAAAAATTCTTGTCCCTATTGGTGATATAAAAGTTGAGTTTTAACACCATATTGAAAAAAATATACATTTTCTTTTCATAGGGTTAATTTATAATTAATGTTACATTGGTTGAACAAAAGATTGAATAAAATTGACACCATTTAAAAAATATTTTGTCAATGGTTTTTGTCACGTAGTGATTTTGTGTGTTTTCGTTATTAGTTATTGCCCGTCCATTATTTATCCCAGGTGTTTCTCATTTCTCACGCCCCCTTGTTATCTTGTCTAGCTCGTTTGTCATTGATTGTTTAAGCCCTGTGTTTCTGCCCTGTCTTTGTTGGTTGTTGAATTTATGTGTGTTGCGTTGGTGCTCTCAAGTTTCTTGCTTCTAGTGTCTTGTTTTAAGTTTCTTTAATAAAGCTACACTGCGTTTGGACCCAGCCTCAGCTCTGTTTCTCCGCACAGCGTCACAGAACAACCAACCTCAATATGGGTCCAGCAGTCGTCAGCAACCGGGCTATGACAGAATACCTGTCGTCAGTCTTGCAAGAGGGCCGGTCTGTCCAAAGGTACGCGAAGGAGTTCCTGTCCATTAGTAGTGTGGGAGCGCTAAATGATATCCAGCTCATGGGCCTGTTTCTGAATGGGCTGGATTATGAGATCGCTCGATGGATGCCGCGGGACCTTGCCAACTGGACTCTTGACGGGTATGTCGCTCGGGCTCGTTACTTGCAGGACCTCTTCACTACTGCGCGCTTATTCTACTCGACACCTGCCGAGTGTACTTTACCCGCGAAGCCCTCGTCGTCTTCACCGCTGGTTCACGTCAGTCACGATGAGCCCGCGCTTCACGTGCGCATTGACGAGCCCGCGATTCACGTCAGCCCAGCCGAGCCCGCGCTTCACGTCAGCCCAGCCGAACTCGCGATTCACGTGAGCTCCGTTGCATTCCTGCCTCAAGAGTTTTCCACTGAGCGCGTGCCAGCCGAGTCAAGTGAGTCAACGGCCGAGTCAAGTGAGTCAACGGCCGAGTCAAGTGAGTCAACGGCCGAGTCAAGTGAGTCAACGGCCGAGTCAAGTGAGTCCAGGACCAAATCAAGTGAGTCAAGTGTGTCCAGGTCCAAATCAAGTGAGTCAAGTGTGTCCTGGTCCAAATCAAGTGAGTCAAGTGTGTCCAGGTCCAAATCGAGTCAAGTGAGCGCTGAATCTCCTCTTCAAGTGAGCGCTGAATCTCCTCTTCAAGTGAGCGCTGCATCTCCTCTTCAAGTGAGCGCTGCATCTCCTCTTCAAGTGAGCGCTGAATCTCCTCTTCAAGTGAGCGCTGAATCTCCTCTTCAAGTGAGCGCTGAATCTCCTCTTCAAGTGAGCGCTGAATCTCCTCTTCAAGTGAGCGCTGCATCTCCTCTTCAAGTGAGTGAGTTGTCCAGTCCAGCGAGTGTGTCTAGCCCTGTGACGCGCCGCCGCAGGAGGAGGAGAAGGAGGACTCGTTTGGTTCGCCAGGCCCCGGTGAGCGTGCCCAGACTCCTCGCCCTGCCGGCCCCGCCTCTGCGCCTCGCCCTGCCGGCCCCGCCTCTGCGCATCACCTTGACTGCGCCCTTCAAGCTCCGGGAGACCTTTCCTGAACCCGTTTACCACCCAGAGGCTCCTCCCGTGAATTTCCCCAAGTATTTTTTGGGGGGGGGCAGTAGGTACTCTGTGGGGGCCATGGAGGCGAGGCTGTCATGGACCTTGCCTGTGTCTGCTCCGCCCTGGCCTCTGCCACGTCCTGCTCCGCCCTGGCCTCTGCCACGTCCTGCTCCGCCCTGGCCTCTGCCACGTCCTGCTCCGCCCTGGCCTCTGCCACGTCCTGCTCCGCCCTGGCCTCTGCCACGTCCTGCTCCGCCCTGGCCTCTGCCACGTCCTGCTCCGCCTTGGTCTCCGGCCCAGTCTGGTAGGCCCATGCTCTGCGGCCCAGGCCCGCCTTGGCTACCTCCTGGTCCTGTTCCCCTGCACGGGCCTGGCCCTCCGTCCCTCCCCCAAGACTGTCTCCGCTTCACCGCCCTCCTGAACTGTTTGTTTTTTGTATGGGCGTCGGGAGCCGCCCATAGGGGGGAGGCTATGTCACGTAGTGATTTTGTGTGTTTTCGTTATTAGTTATTGCCCGTCCATTATTTATCCCAGGTGTTTCTCATTTCTCACGCCCCCTTGTTATCTTGTCTAGCTCGTTTGTCATTGATTGTTTAAGCCCTGTGTTTCTGCCCTGTCTTTGTTGGTTGTTGAATTTATGTGTGTTGCGTTGGTGCTCTCAAGTTTCTTGCTTCTAGTGTCTTGTTTTAAGTTTCTTTAATAAAGCTACACTGCGTTTGGACCCAGCCTCAGCTCTGTTTCTCCGCACAGCGTCACAGTTTTATTGCCATTGTATTGCAATCTTAATTTAATAGATCTCTGTTCTTTATAAGTCTTGGAGTAGCCTCTAATCTAAAAATGTTAGCATTTTTAGGATGATGTGCTGTATGTTCAATGATTACGTAAATCCATCACATTAGAGTAAAGTGGGTGAAATGTGCTGGGGTCAGGGAGAAGCTATGTGATTAATGATAGGGCTGTGGTATTGTGTCTTGTGGTGCCACGTGGGTGGTTTTCCTTTTCAAGCTGAGCAGGTTTGGTGCAATAATTCTGTCCTGCTGCTTGTATTTGGGTTTTCATGTTTGTGTACTGTACATCTGGTAGCTTTATGATAACATGTCTGAAAATGGACAGCTGAGACCATAGACATTTCACATGACCATGTTCTCTGTGTCACGAACCATGGGATATTTTGAAGAATGTTTGTAACCAAAGAGTTGTGTTGCATCATTGACTTCCATAATATTTTATTTCCCCATATGAAGTCAATGGTTGGTAACATTGATTGGCCCATCAACCGCTGGTTACAAACATTCTTCAAAATTTCCTCTGTTATGTTCAGCAGAACAGAGAAATTTATACAGGTTTGAAACAATTTGAGGGTGATTAAATGATGACAGAATTAAACATTTTTTTGGATGAACTATCCCTTTAATAAACATCATATCCAAAAGATGCATTCAAAGGTTTTTGGAGACAATAACACATTTGAAACTAACTGTGAAGTTGTGTGCAAAAAAGGGCATTAGTGCCTATTCTCGCTTTCATATTGACAAATCCATCATGACTCTTGAGTCTTTTGTACCACGCTTTTATTGAATCAGTTTTATCATTTGCGTTAGCAGCATGGGGGATGCTCTCTTAGAAAAATAAAAACTCCCTCAACTAAATAGTAAAGTGGTCTAGCAGGCTCAATGTGGAGACCTTGTACGCAAAACAGTTACAGCGCATAACTGGTTTAATCTTAAATGACAGTTCCCATCAATTACACCCAGAGTTTCAGCTTCTACCCTCTGGGTGTAGGTGGCACAAAGACACAAAAACAGTTTTGTTGTTGCAGCCATTACACTGAAGTCATAACTATACTTTGCACAGGTGTTTTATTTGTTTTATTTATTTTATTATTGCTTTGTGTTTTAATCTGTTCTGGACTGATACAAACTTTTTTTTTTTTTTTTGTCATTAGTCAATTTTTACTGTCTTAAGTTTGAATAAGATGCAATATGTGTTCTCTTTTGGTTTTCCATGTGTGTATGAGGACTCACTGCAAACAAAATCTATTTTGTTTAAACAAAAGATTTTGTTTAAACCAACTGCTTTCATTTTCCAGACAGTTGATGGGTAAGCTCTGCTCCGTCCTCGACTCCGTGCTCGGCCACTTTCCTTATGGAAATTGTCCCCATTGTCACACCCTCTTGGTACCAGTCCTGAGCCCGCAAGAAGTGGTGGAGGAAGTACTGAATCTCAGTACTTAAGTAAAAGTACAAATATCCAGATAAATATTTACTTTAGTAAAAGTAGAAGTAACACAATGACAACCATACTTAAGTAAAAAGTAAAAAGTACCTTATTTTAAATGTACTTTAAGTATTAAAAGTAAAAGTACTTGCATAACAATTTATTCTCTTAATGTCTATTTTCTAATGATTAATAAAACATTTAATTCTAACTCATTCAACTTAATACTCCTATAATTATGTTCAATAATGATGGAAAAAAATTGTTGTCACCATTTCTGAAACAAGCTTGCAATAAGGCAATATAGCTACACATCATGCTTATCCTTACTATATGTTAATAACTATGTTTGGCAGTAGCCTAAACGTCATTAATTTATGGTGTTATTCTGAACCTCTTGGCTTGCCATAATCCTAATCAAACGTATATTACACAAAGTGCGTTTCCTATGCACGTAAAAACTAATTTTCGCGTATAAATTGCACGATGCGTGCGAGACGCATTTAGTGTGACTGGGTTGATATATCTATGGCAACCAAACGTCACTGGTGAGACAAACTTGCAACGAACGAACGGACGGTCAGATTACGTTTTGGCAGGGGAAAAACTGATCAGAAAATGTAATGAAAATGTAACAGAAGTTGTAGAAATGTAGTGGAGTAGAAAGTATAATAATTGCGGCAAAATTTAACAAAAGTATGCACTATTTATTTTACTTCAGTAAAGTAAAGATATGTGAAAAATGTACTTAAGTAAAGTAACAAAGTATTTGTACTTCGTTACATTCCACCACTGCCCACAAGGGAATCAGGGTCCTTAAACCACGATTCACCTTGATGCGCAGGCTACCTTTGCCTTATAAGCTACCTTATAATTACAATGTCAGGTTAGCTAGTCTATGATGAGCCATAATTAAGCAATAGATAACATTATACTGCAAATTGTAAAACGTAAATTTTCAATTTAACAGGCCAAGGAGAGATGATTGAAGCGTGTTTCGTCCGTTTTTATTTTATTTTTGAAATATTCATTTATCGGCCATTATAACTGCCGATACGGATGGTTTGGAAAATGTCTATCGGCCGATAACATTGGTCTGGCTCTAATTCCAATGTAGAAGATGTCCTTTTTGTGATGTGATGCAGAAGTGTGTGTTAAATGAATAATCAATGTAAATTCTGTATTATTTACTCATCCTGTCTCAAACCTGTATTGCATTTTTCGTCCACAAAAGGAGATGTTAGGTAGAATGCCAGGTGTAAAATGATTGACTGCAGTTATTTGGTCACTGTCATGTAGGTACAAACCGACAGGATTTAAAAGCTCAAATATCATTAGCATGCATTTATATGTGACAGTTATGTTGTATAGAGTTGTCGCATATTATATACCTTCTCACTGGGAGATTTTCCAGATTGTTTTCCGCTTGCAGCGTCTCTCAGAATAGGCTGATTCACAAAGTGGAACAAAATGACCTAAATGACACGTTCTGTCATGGGTTTCATGGCTGTTTTAGTAGTAGATCTGTGCTCTGTTCAATCACAGATAAACAATTGGAGAGAAAGGTGCATTCCCGCATTGTGCAAATGGGTCTGTCTCTCTTTTGTATTATTCTGATGTCTCATGACATCATGTAATTTTGTGCATTGAAGACATTTATTTCCTGTGAGTGCCTGGTTCTCTGCAGGAAATAAAGACTCACAACTCCAATATAAATCACAATGAGCTGCCTTTTCCCTATTCTTCCAGATTGAATTCTGCTATCTGGACTGATTTATTCAGCACCTGTTTTAAAGACTATAATTTTACTGACTGATACATGCTCACCGGAGCAAAAATGTCAGACTGTTTGAGAGCTTGAGAATGAGTAGAGGCAAAGCAGACATATAGCCTACAATTCAAAAATCATTTTCTTAATCACCATTTCTTGGTAAACCATCTTTAGAACAAAATATATGATAAGCAAAATTGTATTTGAAACCCCCCAAGTCTATTATTTGGGGCTGCCAGAAGCCCCATATTTTTTTTCTGATGCATTACAAATATATTATTATCAATCATTTTAGTTTACCAATGTGTTTTTTTTTTTCTTTCCTTCAAGTGACTTGAAATTGGTCTCAGCCTTTTTTCTTGGGTAGCCTAACTTTTTTTGTAACTGTCAAACACGACACTTGTGTTTAGGTATGTGTGTGTTGGCATATGCGTCACCTTATGCCTCGATAATAGTGTCTGGCTGAGAGAAATGCACACAGTAGCTTCTGTCAGTGTGAGCTTGGCGAGAGCATGTTGCTCCTGGCTAAAAAAAGAGTAGGAGAAACCGAGTAAAAATTAAAAGACAGCAGAAGTTTGAACTCCGTCTCGCAAGCAGCGCAGCCTCCCACAGCGCAGAAGAGCAAGGAGGTGGAGAGAAAGGCTCACCCATCTCTTCTTTGTTTTAAAAGTTGATGCGGCGCTGTAGTCGAGGAAGAGCTGCAGGGGTGAGAGGCAGAAGGGGCTCCGCTGCTGACATCCATCCCCCAGATGAGACGTATGTGAGTGAGAGAGCAAATCAAGAGATGATGTTCTATAGTGTGTTTTTGGGGTGAGGAACTGTGTCTAAAGTGTCAGCCTTGAACATGGCAATGGATCTCAGTGTCTTTGATTGTCGTCTGACAGAAAGTTTTCTGCAGAGTTTTTAGTGGTTCACAACAGACAAAATATGGGATGACATACAAGACGAGCATACGCGTGAACACTGACTTAATCTTAAACCTTTTAATTAGGGGCCAAGCTGTGGTGGCACTTGCTGCATTAGTTTTCTTCTTCTGACTGGAAGGCAGCATGCAGCCCATCAATTGGGAGGGTGTGAAAAGCCCCCCGTTCATTTTTGGGGACTGCCAAATTTCCCTAATGTGTAATTCTTTTTTTTTAGGATGCACTGATACAATGATTCTGTTATGGCCAGTATTACAACATATTACAACATAAAGTATATGTGGCATTTGTAAAAACTTTAATAGTTAAATTTACAGCAAAAAAATAAATAAAAATAAAATAAAAATAAATATGTGTATATATATATATATATATATATATATATATATAAAAGTTGATGCGGCGCTGTAGTTGAGGAAGAGCTGCAGGGGTGAGAGGCAGAAGGGGCTCCGCTGCCGACATCCATCCCCCAGATGAGACGTACGTGAGTGAGAGAGCAATTATATATAAAAAATTATATATAATTTTTTTTTCTTAAATCTCTAGCCAATAGATGGTATCACTACTCAAATAGGGTCAAGTTCAGACCTAATTTGAAATAATTTTTTTTTTTAAATGTAATTCATTATTTTTATTTAATTATTTTGCTGTAGCAGTTTATTTTAGTTGTGCTTTGGTGCACTGATTTATCTTTGCATGTATTCTTGTCCTTCTCCACTTTGTAGACATTTGTGAATACCAGATTGACTTTTACAGGAGAAAAACATGCAGATGACTTTTTTTTAATCCCATTGCTCTGTATCTCATGTGTGATTTTCTTTCCTATGAGTCTGTTTCTCATGGCCTCTGGACTGCAGCTTGTTGAGAAACACTTGTTTACGAAAGCTTCCGTCTGTCACAGATCTTCAAAAGTCATTAGCGTAAGTGTCCTCAGTCCAGAGCACATGTGCATTGCCCTCATTGTGAACCTGCTTTTGTGTGGGATGTCCTCCAGCCTGTGATTAATTGGCGTTTCATTATTGAGAATGTTTATTTGGTGCCGGGGACACAGGGGACTGAGGATTCAGTGACTTGGTTTGGTTGCAACAAGGTGATTAAGCAGATGTTATTGGAGGATTATGATGTTCTTCAGTGTCATGTATGTATAACAATACTCAATGCAAATTGAAACCGAGACTACGAGCTAATATAAATAAATAAATGACCTGAAGAAAATGTGAACCTGATGAGACTTTTATTGCATGATGTGATCATTTGAACTGAAGGATAATGGACAATTTTACTTCAAGGGATTGTTTGATTGTTTATTTACTCTCATGTCATTCCAAACCCATGTGGTGTTTTTTTTATATATATACATAAAGAACGAGTCTATGAAGAAGTCTTTTATGCTCACCAAGGCTGCATTTATTTAATCAAAAATACAATAAAAATGGTATTACATAACGTAATACTCTAAGCCTGGTTCTTGGCCTTCACTGTCGTCACTCTTGTCTTCATTTTATCCTTCCGGAGCTCCTCCGTGAGAGACGCTGTTACCATGGCTCCATTTCCATGGCTATCGACCATGCCACATAATTGTTTATCAAGTCTCTCATAAACAAGCGTCATTTTGATTTTTGATTTTGATATTTGAGGGCTGCAGCTTATGCACATCACATCGGTATCAGGGAAGTAAATAATGCCAGGAAATTCCAAAAATCCCTTTGAGATTCATCATGACCATTGAGTTCTGGTAACCAGACACTTCAGGATTTGTGTTATAAAAAGTGAAGTATTGAAAATGAATAAAAAAATGCACATGGCCACAGGTTCTCTGCAGAGGGTCACAAAGCCTTGGGAAGTGGATGGTTTTGTGTTTGGGAGTGTACCTTGTGTCATGCCGGTGTGTGTGTGTGTGATTAATTGAAAGGCAGAAAGTGCTGTTATGCCATTAGCCTTGCTGGTCAGGGCCTCATCTCCGCTAGGAATTTGTTCAGGACTGATGGGGCTACGGGCCATGCAGTTTGAGCCCAACTTTCATTGGGTTGCCCCAGCTGAAATTGATCTGGCTTTTTAATTACAGCCATTGATCAGCTGTTAGCTTGACAGAGATGGTTTCAGCACGCCACTTCTCCCTGTGTGATTACAGTTGTCTTTTACCAAACGGTAATAAACAGCTACAGTAAATCAAAGTAAGGCACCGCAGATACACCAGACTGCATTTGACCGGCGGGCAGCACTTGCTTAAAGGGATACTCCACTTTTTTTGGAAATAGGCTCATTTTACAACTCCCCCAGAGTTAAATAGTTGGGTTTTACCATTTTCAAATCCATTCAGCCGATTTTCAGATGTTTAGAAGAATATCAGTAACCAGACAGTTTCTGGTCTCATTGACTTCCATAGTAGGAAAAATATGTACTATGGAAGTCAATGAGGCCAGAAACTGTCTGGTTACTGATATTCTTCTAAAAATCAGAAAAATGGCCTGAATGGATTCAAAAATGGTAAAACTCGACTGTTTAACTCTGGGGGAATTGAGCCTATTGCCAAAAAAAGTGGAGTATCCCTTTAAGCAGATGAGTTTGTGGCAATAACTCATTCATGACAGGTTAAAACCGAACTGTTAAAAAAAACGAGATCAAATAAAATCATCAAGGACTTGAGGAAGTCTCTTTTCATGCATGTTGTATTTTATTCTTGCACTTTCTTCAGGTAAAGTTCTACTTCCAGAGTCAAGTAGCACCATGTTAGCCATAAAGTGGCTGCTGTTTTATATGCAGCGGAGGCAAGTGAGGTTGAAGCAGGGCCTAATGGGACTTTCAGGCTAAATAAATAAACAGTGGAGTGGAGAGAGGAAAGGCTTACAATAGAGAAAGATGATATTAGGTTTGTGATTGATTGGGGAAAGAGGGACTTGCGTGGGGAGGAAGGGGAGGTGGTGAGAGGCAGGTGCTATGACGTTTGTGTCATTTCGTTTATTCTGTTAATTATCATGTCTCTCTCTCTCTCTCTCTGCATTTCTTGCCGCTATTCCTCACTCACTCTTCCTCGCTCCATTTTTCTTTTACTTTTTAATTTTCTAAAGGCTTGCTTTTAATTAAACTCACACACCATTGAAAGGAAGTCAATTAAACCTGTGCATCTCACTTGCATACTGGATTCCTCACCACACTCTTTTGGTTTCATATACAGTCTCTCAGTGGCACATTAACATAGATAAATCTATAGATTTACACTTGAACCAAAGAGTCAATGTCATAACTTTAGATACATACATTATAAAAGTAAAACCATGTTGCATCTATTCAGTTATACTATTCAGTAAGATAACATATAGGACAAGAATCAAATGGGTCGTGAAAAGCCGTCTTTTCATTGCCCCTTAGTGTAGTAAATGCAATTGCATTTACTATACTAAGTTGACCTTCCAGTTGGAGGTCCATTTTCTCCCAGGGCCATGGTGTGTGTTATTTTGCCTCTTGGGGTTTCTGTAGCAAAAGGTTTTTTACAGGGGAGGGGTTGATGGCCCCTCAACCAAATTTCCTGCTTTCAACCCGGCTTAGGAGTTCAGTATTTAAATGGCAATTATAGCAATTATTTTAAGTCCAACTAACATGCGTGCTATGGGTCATTAAAAGGCATTCCTGAGGTAAATGTAACGTTAGCGTGACATATGTCGTTTTCCGTGTTTGAAAAACACTGATCGATCGATTACATTTCGGTAAGTTATACTGTATCATTCAAATCACCTATTGATCATTTGTGTTAATTTACTATTAACATGTAGTAAAGAGTAACAGATGATTGGTTGACGTGCCGCTTGAACTAAGATCTGTCAGCGATCTTTCAAGCCACATTTACAAGCGCAAAAAAACTGTGTTTATTGTTTGAATTTCATTATAAAATTGACAGAATCTGAGAGCTGAGAATTTGTTTCATATCAATAGTAACCTTCTCTGTGTTGTCTGTCGGTGTCAGTGTGCTCTTTGCTTCACGATTTTTTCTGTGTTATGGATGTGTAAGAGCGCGTGAGAGTGTGTAAAAAGTGACAATTGCGTGTCTCTCAGTGAATTTGTGAGAGTTGGTGGCCCCGCAGTATGTAAATGTTGTCGGGTAAATGTATGTGAATGTGTGTGCTTGTGCTGCCGCGGTCTTGTTAATTTGCCATGGTGTTTGTGTATCTCTATCATGGCTGAGCCTGGTCGGAAGCCCAGAGGGGAGCGTCGGCGGTTGTTAAAGAGAAAACCGATTTTCATTCAAACAAATTGCCGTAAACTACATTCGATTTAATTGTTAAAATCAATTTATCGCCCAGCCCTACAAGAATGAACCTCATTGGTTCTTGCTGAAGCTCAAACGTGCTGCGTAACAAAAATAACCCTCATTGGTTCTTGTTGAAGCTCAAACGTGCTGCGTAACACGAGAATGAACCTCATTGGTTCTTGTAGAAGCTCAAACGTGCAGCGTAACACGAGAATTAACCTCATTTGTTCATGCTGAACTCAAACGTGCTGCATAACAAAAATAACCCTCATTGGTTCTTGTAGAAGCTCAAACGTGCTGCGCAACACGAGAATGAACCTCATTAGACTGTACGTATGTTTTTAATAATACATTGACATATTTTACAGTAACTATACAAGTACTATACATATAAAATAGATAATTCATAAAGATACAAATACATTCATATTTTTGATTCCTAAAGTTGTGTAGCCTACATTATATATAGTTTTACATTTTAGATTGTGTCTAAAATTGTACTGTAGAAGTTGTTCATATTACTGTATATGTTTCAACTAATATGAAAAAGGTCCAAGGGATTTGATTTCATTTTGTTTTTAAGAGTGCGGCTTAACGGTCCAAATTCATCTCAGGGTACTGTACATTGAGAGCCATACTGCGTTCAGTAGCTACTGTAGCATCATTCACCCTTCGTTCACTCTCTCATTATCTTTCTCCCTCAGCTCCGGTCGTCCTCATCAGCTCTCATTTCCCTTGACTGCTGTAGTTCTCGTACTCCGGTTCTGTCCGTGGCCCGGTGAGCCTCTTCCACTCTTCCCCCCGGCCCACCATCTGTTCTGCATCTGTCTCTTTTATCGCCTCTTCTCCCATCGGTCCCACCTTACCTCGTTCCCCAGCCCGCTGCTCTCCTCTTTCCCTTTAACCCTGTTCCCCTCTCTGCCCTCTCTTCCTCTCACATCCTCTCCTCCTTCATTCAGATGTTTTTTGAAGTTGTGAGGGGACTGAGCTCTGGCTATTTTTAGCAGCTTTGAAGCAGCTCCTGTAAAATAGAGAGCAAAACAGAGAGCTGGGAATAGAAATACTGCATGTTTTTTTTTGTGTCTGGCCCTCACGACTGCTTGGCTCGAACACAGTTTAGCTCGCAGGGTTTAGCTGAGCCACTAATGTGCTGCTTTTATTCCCTCAGCAAGTGTTTAAAATATGAAATGTTTTGAATTCTAGCTGGGATGATCATCAAGACAAAATGTCATCTGCATCACACACTTTTAAAGTGTCATATCTTATTACTTATAACTACTTCAATGTTGTTGTTTTTTGTGTCAAAACATTTTGTGTCAGCAACCTTTTTTTTTTTTTTGCTGCTGGGCCTTTAAAAAGCACAAAATGAACAAATCTTTTTCCGAGTCAATTCGTTCGTTTCGTTTGTTGAATGAACCAAATGACTCAGAAAAAGATACAAACAGGAGAGTCACAAATGCGCATCACAGAACAGAGCAAGGAGACCATTTGAGCATATAAAACTTAAACTTTGTTGTTTTTTTTTTTTTAAATGAGCGATCGTTTCGCTTGATAAGACCCTTATTCATCGTCTGGAATCGTTTAAAGCCCTTTGAACAGTTTGCAGTTTATTAGTGCATTATATGGAGAAAAATGCTGCAATGTTTTCTTCAGAAACCTTGATTTCTTTTCGAGTGAAGAAATAATGACATGGACATCTTGGATGACTTGGGGGTGAGTAAATTATCAGCAAAAGTTTTTTTTTTTTTTTTTTCAAAAGTGAACTACTCCTTTAAGGGTTTGCATGCCCCCGGACTCACCAGAGGTACCGAGATCCACCTACAAAAACACAGTAGATTGTTATGATGGTCTACGAAAAATACACATTTTATTATCTTATTAAAATACATGATCAGGATTTTACCACCTCCGCCTCATTTTAAGCCAGGAAAAAACCTGCTTGTGCAATATAAAGTGCTGGACAACTTTCGTTCTTTCCTTCTTTCTGTTTTATTACTTTAAAAATAAATAGCATATTAAGTCAATTTAGCAAAAACCTGTCAACAAATTTCTGAAGAAAAAAACTGGTATTACACTTGACATTCTGTCCCCTTCATGAAATGATGGCTACGGCCCTATACACATACAAATGGTTATTTTTACTAGATTGCAGATTTTTGGGTGGATATAAACATAGCTACTGTGATCACCAAACTGCTGCACTTAACTATATACTATACAAACTGTTGAGATTAAACTGGCATGATAAGGTTAATGTAAAAACTTCATCAGCTTGTTTCTAACATTGAGATATATGTGGTGCGGCAAGTGCCATGCACACACAGGAATTCCATAAAATTTGAAAGATTTTCCCTGATTTTACTTTTATATCATAAGTTCTTCTGTTATTTAGGAATAATAGTATCTATTTGACTTTTCCTTACTACCTGACCATGACTAGCCAGGGTCTCAGATCATTATGCATTGTTGCAGTCATCCGTGTGACATCAAAGTAACCGAAATTCTGAATAAATAGTCTTTGCATCTTACTTTTAATCAATACTCTTTTTCTAAGAAAGAAGTTTTGAGTTATGTTTTCATAGTATTTTAGCATTTTTGTTTGTCTCGGATGCTCAAGGATATTTTGTTCCCTTGTGTTTAATTTGCCCCTTTAAATGTTGTGTTCACTTCCTGTAGTGCCAATATTATTGAATATGACTGAGGCTCTCATGAAATCCTACTTTATCCACTGGATGCTGTAAATCTACAAAATGTGGAGGTGAGGATGGTGAAATAGAGCGAGAGCGAGAAAGAAGAGAGATGGAGAGGTGAAGCAAGTGATTGCACGTCAGAGAGACTGAGCCGAGATCCACCATGTTATCACTTTAGAGATGCTCATCAATTCATATGTATTTCTGCTTCCGTCCTCTGCCATGCAGAAAACTAACTTTTCCCCTCTTTTCATTGAACAGAATTAAAGAAAAAAAAAGTAATTTACACTCTAACGCAGGAATCGATTTCCATCATGGTGGGTGGATAGGATAGAGGGAGAGGAAATGGGATTTATGCTGTAGAGTCCGATTAAAAATCATAACGATAACCTTGAATATCTCCAGATTTGCAGTGACACATTCATAAATACACAATGCTTTCGAGAGATGATTTATAGAGGGTTAGTTGTATGAGTTTTGCATGTTTCAGTGATTGAACACACACACAAATATATCAGTAAGCCTGTGCCTGTGTACTTTGAAATTAATTTTTGGTATGTTTTAGCTTACCCCAACGGCATCCAAGATGTAGGTGTCTTTGTTTCTGCAGTATTTTCAATTTTGATATTTTTAGATCAAACCGTTCTTGTCTGTCAGTCATATAATGCAGGTCTATGGTCACCACCTCAATGAGCATGCACAGAGAAGTCCAAATTAAACATAATGACTCGTAAGTACACACTGATGGCCCAAGTGATCTGAGGGTGCTCTCTCACTCTCCAAGTGATCTCTCGCGCGTGCACGTCACTCATTGTTTAGTAAGATGGGTAATTAAATATGGAGCTAGAATTGTGTCTTTATTACAGTACATGCAAGAAAATAAATGATCTGAGAAAAAGTTATCACACTGATAGCAAAAAATAATATTTGAGACTAAAAAGGTTTTGAAAGTATTTTCTCATAGAACATAAAAAAATATAAATTTGAATTTTTTTTAATTATTTCTAAGAAAAAAAATCTCTCAAAATACTTAAAAAAAAAAAGTCACATATTTTTTTTGCTATCAGTGTGAAAACATTTTCTCAAAAAAAAAGTGTTTCTCGCAAAACGCTTTTTTTTTGCTCTCGATGCAATTTCTTGCTCTCGAGTCAGAATTTTGCTTTCATTGTGAAAACTGTCATGGCCGGGGCCATGTTCCTATTGGCCAGTCGGGTGAAGAAAAAA
Organism: Pimephales promelas; assembly: GCF_988280905.1. Lineage (NCBI taxonomy): Eukaryota > Metazoa > Chordata > Actinopteri > Cypriniformes > Leuciscidae > Pimephales > Pimephales promelas. Next base: position 21,171,958 of record NC_142784.1, read on the forward strand.
AGATTTTATAATTATTAGATCAATACTTATATATTGCAACGTAGGCTGCTACAAGAAGCTTCTAATGGCAAGTGACGAGTTCTACACAGTGAGTTTTTTTCTGTTAATTATTTATTTCAGACTGTGTAACAAAGTATTTCAGATTCATATCAAGTTTTTTGGGGTTTCGCAACGTTAGAATTTTTTTATCCGATTCCGACATGTTTGTATCTGCAGCTGTGGTAACTAGAGGAGAGCTGGCAACCCGAATGCCGACTCCGTGATTGGTAGATCGGTGGAGGGTGACGCATCAGAACCAAACACAACTTGACGACATCAACATCAGTCAAGGGCTGCGAATTCACTTTTTAAATGACAACATCCTGGCCGAACTACTGTTGTCAGCAATTAGTTTATCGGCGGGCTAAGTTTGCACAGAGATTTTGTCCCACCCTCACCGACCTTCTCATTAAACTCTGTGTTTAGCCGGGGTTTCGCCTGGAAGGCTCTGTAGACATATGGCACCCTATAGAACGAAATTAAACTGAGAGAGCGTGCGTGTAGTACAGTACGTTCAGTTCACGTTCGCCCAAAATATGAGATGGTTCTCACTGCAGAACATGAAACCCACGGGGAGGAGTCGGATCCAGATCTTGTTAAAATTACAAATGACTTCCTTCTAGCTTCTGTTAGAACAGTTATACATTTCATCACGACCAGTTGAAATCTCTAAATTATCCAAGTTGACAGAGTGTGGTAAAGATATAAAGTATTGGATGACCAGTAATTTTGTTCTTATAAATTTGGATAAGACTGAGGTATTACCTTTTGGACCAAAAACCTGTTCACAGAATCTCAGGATGTACTGTTACTTCATCCTCTACAGTTAAAGAACTTGGTGTTATATTTAACATCAACTTGTCTTTTGAAAGTTGTATTTTATGTTACAAAAACAGCCTTCTTCCACCTCAGAAACATCGCTAAGCTATGGAACATGTTATCAGTTTCTGATGCAGAAAAGTTAGTTCATGCATTCATGATCTCTTGACTGGATTACTGTAATGCATTACTAGCTGGTTATCCTGCATCCTCAATCAACACACTACAGTTTGTCCAAAATGCAGGTCAAGAAAGTATGATCATATAACCCCAAATTTATCATCCCTATTGGTTTCCTATTAAGTTCTGTATCGATTACAAAGTATTGGTACTGACCTATAAGGCCCTAAATGGCTCACACTTCATCACGCTCTTTAAGGTCACACAACTCTGGACTTTTAGTAGTACCTAGGATATCAAAATCCACTAAAGGAGGGAGAACGTTTTTGTTAGTACTATAAATGTTTTATATACAGTGTGGACATTACTTTGACACAGTCACCTCAGATCACTCTAAATTGTAATGTAGACACATGCATTTTTTCTGTAAAGTTGCATTGAAACGATTTGTATTGTTCTATTTATTAAAACAAAGTATAAATCTCATCAAGTTAGTGTTTTTATATTTATTTTAAAAATTATTTCCCCCCCCCCCCCCACACACACACATGTTTTCAGGCCATTTCAAGTTTGATTTTGGCATGACATAAAGCAATGATAAGTGGGTGAGTTGTTTACCTACTTTTTAATTAGTCTTCCCATTAAACTTTTTATCTTTTTATCTTTATATATATAAATATCTTGCCAATATGTCTTGCAAAATAAGTCAAACCTCAATTTAATCCAAATTCTAATCTAAAAACTGAGATTTAACATCTTTTAGATTTTAAAAAGACAAATAGGCCACTGATTAAAGTGTTGGAACTCTCTTCACGTCCTGATAGCAATTAATAATAGAAGGGGTCTAAATATATATATATATAAAAAAGATATATTCTGTATCCTCTATGGAAGTCTCAGGACCAAACATGTTTGTTGAAACCTTAACCCTACCCAACACCCTAACAGGCAGGTTTTGCGACCTTTTGTCATGCCCACTTTTGGCACGCTCATTTCTCTGGCCTGTAGATACCCACACTATGAAAATGCACACCCATTGGCAGATTAATCATATGGGCAATTGGGCAAGTGCCCAGGGGCACCAAGCAAATATTTTTTCTCATTTAAAACGAGCGATTCATTATCAAACGTATTTCTAGCCTAGGCCTATATATACCCTTAAACCAGAACATTCTAAATTCCCTGAATGTTTTGTTGAAAGTTTATTATTTTCATTATTTTATAAGTTTTTTTTTTTCTTGTCCTGCGATCTAGGTGCCAGTGCTCAGGGGCATCAAAGAGTCTCAAAATAATTAAGGCAAGGAGAAGCGATCATATGTAAAATTGCATCTTATGTCAGGACTCTTCAACATCTGTAAACAAGCACACAGAGTAAATGCAAACAAACACATTTAACATAAGAAGATATAGATTTTAATATCTTTATAAAGTTTTTTTTCCTGTTTTTTTTTGAGAACGACTCGTTAAACCATCAAATCACTAGGATGGAGAGACACAGAAGAGAGAGAAAGGGAAGGACAAGAGGAGACTGGGTTGTGCAGTTTAGTCAGAAAATGGTGCCCTACGGACAGACCAAATTAATGTTTAAACAAAAACAGAAAAATCAAAAGAAAGTAATATTAAAAATAATAATTGCATTCTGAAGAGAAGTCCTTCAGAGATTCAGGAACCCTGTTGTAATCAAAAATGTCATTAATGATGTCAGTGTCATAGTACTGATTAATATTTCCATTGCAGATTGTGATGATACAGTTCTCCTTATTTTTACAAAGTGTGTCTTAGAACAGGAGTCGTAGTTCTCCTGTTTTCCACAGCATCTGTGACGGGCAACCTGACGGTCTGTCGTCCATAATGTCCCGAGTGTTCACGCGATTGTCCCTCTCCTTGACTCGTATTTGCATTCACAGCAGACACTGTAGAGGCAATCAAGCAGGCCTATGGCTCCAAAAGGTCTTTTTTTTTTGTGGCCATGCTAAATTTGAAATGTGTTTTTGTCATCAAGTCTCTTAAAGATACATTTAGTTTTCATGTTTGTGTTTTTATTTGTCGTTTTCTTTTTTTCTTCTCTGTCTTGTTAAAACAGATGATTTCACACCGCTTTAAGAAAGAGAGGTGTCTATGTTTTCGATGGCGGGCTTAGGCTGAAGGCGCTTTTCAAAATAGAGTTCACTTCAATTAGACCTGTGTCCCCTCCAGAGTCCACACCCCCATCAGCAGTCCATTTCTAAGTCCTCTGAGTCACAGCCAAACAAAACAAACAACACAGAGGACAAGAAACAAACACAACTCTAATTTTTTTTCATAGCTTTTTATACTGGACACGCACACACACACACACACACACACACACACACACATACTGAGTTTTTTTTTTTTTTAAGCTGATGAGGTAAAATGGGACTCATTTGCTTCTATAAACAATATAGCAGCTAGTATAACCATTGGCTTTTATGTGCTGTTATAAACAGTACAATCCAAAACAAGAATGAATCACCTGAAGTCACTTTTTAGAGCAAAGGTAAAGGAAATCTGAAAAATAAATGCAGGAAGGTATTGAAAGGAAACAAAAATCCATCTAAAGTGAAAATATGTTGGTTTTGGGCCTTACCTTTTCTGAGGTAAAGATCATATATGTGCTTTTAACTGGTTATTCCGTTCATAACACTGTTTCATTTCATACAATACCTTTGTTTTGTTTCACATCTTTCAGTGGAATATTTCAACCACAAAGAAAGGAAGTCCTGCTAATGGTTGAAACTTATCTTAGGAGACCGTGCACCAATACATTTGGCAATAATGTGATAAATTAAACAAAGGGCAATGTACTTTTACTATGTTTACTATATACGTTTCATTTGATGGTATTCTATATGCTTGTTTGGTGTTAGTAATGTTACACATATCTTCACATATCTATGTTGCTTGCTTGGGTCTCATATCACACATTCTTTCTACACATTAGGGCTTTTCACACTGCGCATAATAACCCTGGGTTATCCTCATTCTAAACTGCTTTTAACTCAGAGTAAAGAAACGTTTCACACTTGTTTAGATGCAGGGTTAGCACCGCTTTTTACCCGAGGTCATGAAACCCTCCTCCGGAGCAGTGTTAACCCCACATTGCAGTGCCAAACTTGTACAGTGTGAAACGATGCAGGGTTAGAATGTTAAAGCTGGATGATTTAACCTTGCAACAGAGAACCAGTCGCATACGTATATATGCATGCTTTGTACAGTCACGGAAACACTGCAGACTGAAGCGACTGTTTTGTTCTTACCTTTATAGTCCAAAGTATCCATTCAGTATAAACTCAATATTACAGTCGGCAATACAAGGATGCACAATTCTTGAGCTTTTATGTAAACAGCTTTTGTGTTGCATTCATCCAATCAATAGCCCCTTGCATACAGTCTTTAGTGGTAAATTACCAGTAAGAGATCATGTGAGAACAGGACCTTTTCAAAAATACCGGTACATCAGTTCTGGCAATTTACCAGTGAGGGAAGTTGTAACATTACCAGTAAATTATCGGTAATATGCTCTAGAGCCAGACCGATATATCGGCCAGCCGATATTATCGGCCGATATTAGGCATTTTCCAAAATAACAGTATCGGCAGTTATAATGGCCGATAAATGAATTTTTAAAAAATAAAAATAAAAACGGATGAAACATGCTTCAATCATCTCTCCTTGTGGAAACTAAATAAATAAATAAACTGGTTAAATAAAGTAATGATTACTGTATTTATAACTAGCATATCTCTAGTTACAGTCCCTGTATTGTAAAATGTAAGTTATACTTGCGAGGAGTGAACATTTAGACATAGATAAAAAGTATCAAATGTATCTTTTGCAGAAAAGTTAGTTTTTCTTTTACACATGTGTAAAATCCAACAATATTTAATAAAAAAAAATATCGGCCGATATACCGGAATATCGGATTTTAAAACCCAAAAATATTTGTATCGGTATCGGCCTTCAAAATCCTTTATCGGTTGGGCTCTAATATGCTCTGTGTGAACACAGAATGAATATCAGCGGTATGAAACACGTATATAGTCAAAACATGGTGATGTAAGAAGTCTGCTTCGAGCCAATCAGAGTTCTTATGGAGATTATGTGATTATCTAATGGAAAAATAGTTTTTCTATTTAAATATGGGCTAGATGATCATTTTGACTGTTGCTCCTGGACTCGCAGCTTTTTCAACGTGTTGCGCTCGAGATTGCTTTTTCAACGTGTTGCCAGCCCGGGATTTATGTTGGGTTGTTTATGTTTTATTATGTGACACCAGACATCCTTGAGGGGCTGCTGTCTTTTACTTTCGTTTTGTAATTGCTTTGTTATTACATTCTTAAAATTTTCACCGGTTCCCACCTCCTTCTTACCATAACATCTGAACTGCGTTACACACATATTTGTGTATTTACAGCTAAAGTCATTCTGGTAATTTTACCGGAATTGCTGTGTGAAAGGGACTAATGATACTGACCCTGCAAATATGCAAATAAGAACGTTAACCCAGGGTTTAGGAATGTTCAATATGAAACTTCACTTTATGAAACCCAGGATTAATTGTTTACCCAGGGAAAAATATGAGCAGTGTGAAACGTGAAGCAAGAAAACCCAGGATTCAGTTTACCTGGAGTTTAGAATGACCCAGGGTCATTTTTGATTGTTTTGGGGGGGGGGGGAGAAGCAACGGTGGCAGTGCAAGCATGTTCGGTTTGCTTTACTATTCTTCTTTTTCCCCAACCCAAATTTGAGTTTATAACATCCAGTGTTCAGTTTTCATCTATTTCAGTCTAAATGGCAAAGCTCCTTATACAATGTATTACACTTTATCACTCACACATACACACACAAACATACACACATTAGTAGGCCTGGTAATGCTGGAGCTAGAACTGATCTGAGGACTGCGGCGTATCCATGATAGTCCAATACTGAGTTCAGCGCAGAATGAGCACAAGCATTCCCAGAATACTAGAGAGAAAGAGATTTGTATCGTGAGAGTGTCCACAGTTGTTGGCTTGCTTGACCCCACTTGGGGGACGCACAGAGGTCCGAGGGGTACATTTGTGCTTTCTGCGGGTGTTTGAACCATCGGAAGATGTTTCATCATATTTCCCCGTGAAATCGGGTGAGGAATACTCCTTATCCGCCATCTCTTTTAAGATATGGACCTCGTTGGGTCCTTTTCCCTTTCTGCCTCGGACACGTTGGCGTGTGCAGTTCCGAGAGCGGCCGGGTCTTTGAGCAGGGTCTGCGCCCGGAGACCCTCCTGGTCCTGCTAGTACACCATTTATGGCAGGGGGTGGCTGGGGCAGGGGAGAGGGAGGAGAAGGGTATTGTTCATTCAGTTGGGGGTGGTGTGGGTGTGTTTGTGGAGGCTGGGCAGGATGGGGCTCCTGCTTCAGTGAGACCTTATCTGTTCCTGCCCAAGTCTTGGTCTTACTCTGGTGCAGGGACTCAGATCCGGAACAGTTAGGGAAGTCTTCTTTCCTCAGTTGTTTCAAATCTTTGCCTGCCAGTTCTGCCGGTGCTAAGCAACCCACTGATGACGTGGACCCCCGGAACTTTTTGAGCCAGTCCCACAGTGATAAAGCCTTACAGTCACACTCCCAAGGGTTGTCGTTGAGGCGAAGGTACTCCAGGGCAGGCAGCTGGGTCAGACACTCTCCAGCTAACTCCGTCAAGGAGTTGTTGAACAAATAGAGAGTAGTAAGTCGTCGCAGGTCGTGAAATGCCAGACGATCCACCCACTGCAGTTGGTTGTGGTGCAGGAGCAGCCTGTCCAGAGCCCCCAGTCCTCTAAATGTGTTTTGGTGTAGGCTCCACAGACGGTTCCCATGAAGAAACAGGTGGCTCAGGTTGTGCAAGTCCACGAAAAGATCATCCTGCAGATACTCCAAATGGTTGTCCTTCAGACACACAAACAAAACAGTGTTTATATCTTTACTTCAATAATACAGGATAACCTACATTGCTGTTTAATTTTTTTATATACAAGCAGCTATGTGTGTGTCTCACCTGCAGGTACAGATACTGGAGGTTGCGGAGACCCTGGAAGATGTCGTTCGGCAGTGCACTGAGGCCACAGCGGTATAAATGGAGGGCATGGAGCCGGCTCAGCCCATGAAAGGTTTCTGCAGACAGTGAACGTAGGTGGCGATTGTCTCCCAGGTCCAATTCCTCCAGCAATGTGAATCCTTGGAAAGTTGATGGCTCGATATATGTGATATTGTTGGAGTAAATCCACAGAGTGACCGTGGTAGGGCTAAAGTGGCCCCGCAGTAGTCGATGGATCTTGTTGTTTTGGAGGAAGATGCGTTCACTGTGTGGGGGAATGCCTTCTGGGACGGACAGGAAGTTGTGGGCTTGGCAGCTGACAGTGCTGGGGGCCGTGTAGCAAATGCAGTGACGTGGGCAAGACCAGGAGAGCTCTAGCCCGCAGAGTACCAACAGGAACTCCAGCCCACAGCCTAAAAAGAGATAGAGAGAAAAACAGAGAGACTTAGTGTTTGCTATGTTGAACCTACAATACAGAATTTATGATCCAAATTTAAATTAGTTCATGAATAATAAATTCGCTGTTTGAATTTGCTCTGCAATGGCAGACAGCGACCAAGGCAGCTCTGGCATAATGTCAATAACACTTTTTACTTAAGTACAAAATAAGTGCTAGTTATTGAGGTAAACCTGCCTAAATTACTGAAAAAAAGGTACCGTTGGGTACCGGCAGCAAATTTCCGGTTAAAATATGAATGGTACCCAACCCTAGTCTGTAGGGATAGAGCTGTGAGTGGGATAGATGCGAGAATACATTTACAGATCCTAGTAAACTTTGTGATGATGAGTGACCAAAACAAAGTTCCTGAAACAAAGTACCATACTCGTAATTTCAACTTTATTAGTTGTTGAGGTTGGTTTGGTCTAAGATGGTCTTTTCAGCAGTAATGGTTGTGACTCAATGAAATAAGGTATGCCCTCTGAAACTAAGCCCATTTTGAAAAGGAAATAAACAATGACAAGCAAATAGAATCGTTTTTTGAGATTCTGAGCCCTTCGGGGAAGCTGCAAAATCTGGTATTTTACAAGTATTTATTTTGTCCAAGTGTGTATAAATCTGGCTCACCCTGCTTCAGCTGAGACTGATCCCAGAGCCTACCAACAACCTCTCGAGTGCTTAGTTAAACCTGTGTTAAGCCTCTGAGAGGCATACAATACCCTTGCTGCTTTCTGACATGCTTCCTTGGAACCATTTTGTGTAACCTATCAACCAATTCATCTACACACAGAATGGCAGAGAAGGAGAAAATTTTCCACTATTATGAGAGTCCCATTTGCTCATGAGCGCCGGCACCCCCGCCCTTCTATTAAAAGATGCATTATTCAAAGCATCATTCCTGTCATTCAGTCAAAATTGATTCGCTCCTGCTGTCTCTTAACATCACCATAATCCTCCAGGTTTCTGCCTTCAAAATACAGAGGCAGGAATTACGCTTTTACAGGAGATGAGCGGATATTTATTGGAATAGCTTTCGACTCCAAATGTGTCTAAGCTATGGCATTCAGATGCAGACTCTGCTGACCTTTACCAATGATTCCATGGGCGTCTGATGACAGCGCCAGAGCAGCTTGCCTCACCTGCAAGTGAGTCTCGCTCCCAGAGTGGCCATGTAATCCCATTTGTCCTAACAGCATGCCAAAATGAAATATGTCCTGACCAACTGACTAAATAAGCAACCGGAACCCTCTCAAGCTCCCCCTTGGGCCTTGTGCATACGTGCGGGATTAACAGAAAAATTGTTGTTGTTTTTGTAATGTCGGTCAGCAATGCTAAACAGTGCCCTTGAGAAGAATTAGATATTATTCTATTGATTCGTTACACATGGGCTTATCTGTTTCTTAACAAAAACTTGAAGAATTTAAGCCTGGATATGGTAAAAAAAAAAAAAAAAAAGAATTTTAGCACTGATAGCAAACATTTGATGGGAAACATGAGGATGGGATAGGTCTGGGGGTTTTTTTTCTCTCAGGTTATTGAGCATGAGGGATTATAGCCACCTATCTTTCCATACACTATCTCCACATTAAATCGGATAACAATCTGATGATGTCTGGTTCACAAGCCTCAAACAATCTCAGTGCTGTGTGTACAGCTGTGGGTTTGAGAATTACCTAGCTGAGAGGAACAGCTGAAAAGATAGATCGTAATAAACTCCTCATGTTTAAAAGATATAAAATAACGAGATCTGTAGTAATCCAATATTACTTACTGTTATCCATTCAGTAGGCTACTGGATTTTTTTTTTTCATTCCTTCCCCATATGTTTTGTTAGTGTGACACCTGTCCTTTGAGTGAATGAGCGACGGTGTGTGTGCGCTGTGTTGCTTACGGAAAGTTAAGCTTCTGGGGATTTCTGCCAAATAAATCGGAAAAGACAAGGCAAACAACTCGGCTTTGACTGGCGGAGCTGCTGAGCCTCTTCCCCTTATTTTCCTTACTTGCTGGCTGTTTACGTCTGTTTTCAAACCCCTTTGCATTAAACTTTGCATATCACATATAATGAAATTCTTCCTCAGCACTTTACATAATAGACTTATTCCTTTGGTGTAGCTCTGGCTTTTGTGGAGGCGTATCACCTAATCGCACATACTGTGCTTCCCTCTGTTTGTCTCAGCTTTTGTCACACTGCAGGTGTAATTATTTTCCTCAAACTCCTGCTTTTCCTTCCGTTTTTATATAAAACTGTAACAGAACTGGGCATCGCCTTGTAGATAACAGCATGAAGTGAGAAAGATTTTTTTAATCTAATCATCACAAGCTAATCATGACCATCTAAAAAGCACTCAGAACAACCTAGGATGAAACTATGCAGTTGCTTGGTTTTCTGAATGTTTTCACTGTGCAACATGCGGTTAAACTAGTGCGTTTTTAGCATGATAGCATGCAGTTTTTGGTTACCATGGTGGTTTCATGGTAATTGCTTGCACACTATATATTAAAGTATATCTGCCTCCATATCACACCATGCCTGAGTTGTCAGGTATGCATTAGCTCAATGTTATTTTTGGTGAGGATTTTTTTTGTCTTTTTTCCACCTTGCAATACTAAACTAAGTCCAGAGAGATCTGCTGCCTCGCACCTGTCACCTCCCTGATCCTGGTCCTCTTTCAGCCCTTTTGGAACCCTTACACACAGCAATTTACACCCTCCTCATCCAGAGACAAGTTGAGAGCAAAAATAGGGGAGGCCGGATATTTTTAGTGCTGTGAAGTGATGAGAAGTAATAATGAGAAGGAGTGATGGCACAGGGGCCAAGGGTTTGTCATTTACTGAATATATTTCATAAGGATGAATATTGTCATCATGTGTTTTTTTTTTTTTGCTCTCAATAAGCCTGTCACCTGTCACAATCTGGTCCAACGATGGGGAAGACTGATCCGAATAAGTTCAATAACTAATTTATTAAATTAAACAGGAAAAAGTAATCCACAGATGGGAATGGTCTGCATGTAAAACACAACAATACCAGACAAAGACTGAGAACCAATGAGGAACTTGAGTTCACAGTGCTGATGAACCAAATGATTTGTTTTGACCACTCAGTCTCAACAATGCTTCGGTCAATAACACCAATCCCAGCTCCCAAAGCTAGGAGAGGGATTATGGTTTTGGAACAATGGAAGTCGTGTCGTTGTGCGTGGCATTTTCCTTGGTCTCATGCTATTGTAAGCCACCAATCTCACCCAGAACACTTCCTCAGTTCCTTCTTTTATTTTCCCTTTCATTGTCTGTCTTTTTTTTCTCAACCTTGCTACCACTTTTGAAGGCTTGTTAAGCTGAGGTTGATTAAGCGGCCTTCCACTGGGCTCGATGTTTGACCCCTTGACCCCCGGTCACCATGCCTTTTCATGCCATGCAGATTTTAAGCGTGGAAATAAATAAATAAATTAATAAAGGCATAAAACAGAATGGCTTCGGTCCCCAGACAGTCAGTGCAAAGTAAGTGCACAGAATATCAATGAAACATAGTTCACACTAAATTCGCCCTCATGAATAACACATGGTTGCTAATAGGAGAGAAATGGTCCGTCTGTTTCCCTCCGTGACTCTGCCCACCATTACACTGGATAAACTCAATTTCCTGTTTCTCTCTAAGGACCCTGATAAGCACTTGGCTGTTTGTTGCCTTGCTCGCACAAGTCCGCAAATGACATGCTTTCACATAATAGGTGTTCATGCTGATGTTCGCACATACACACAGTAGCTTTGACAATCAAGCTAATGGCAAAGCAATAAAGCTCTGCATTGATTGGTTTGAGCCTTGTTTGCATAGCCAAAGGGAAATCAAGTGAGTTTTTAGTCATTGCAGACAGTTATTTTCCAAGTTAAACTGTGGTTATACGTAGACAGACATTAGATGAATTAATCGTAGAGAGGTTAAAAACATGATCCCATGCTGTTTGTGAACTAAAGTGTAGTATTCGCTGTGTCGCACAAAAGCAAGATTAATGTACTGCTGACATAATAGGCGACTTCATCTTTGTCCTCCTGACACGTTTTGACCTAACCAGGGGTCTTCAACAGGGGGTCTATAACGATACCGCAGAGGGTTCGTCAATTATTCTTGTGAAAATATAACAAACGAACACACCTCAACCAAAGCTAAAATTCAGTTCAGTTTTAAAAATGAATGTGTAATGTACAAGTATGACTCATTTATGATGTTTATTGCAAATCCTACATTTTTTGTGCACAAAGTACAGTGTGTAAATAAATTAACATTGTATTAGGTGTGTGTTTGTATAGGCCAAGCTTAAAATGCAAAATCCACAGAGAGGTTCTTGTCCTGGAAAAGGTTAAAGGCCACTGGTCTTTATGTGTCAGGCAATTTGTTAAAGATATAAAGGTCGGGATGAGCTGTTTTAGGGAAAGAAAAGTACCACTATGTCATCATGTCGCAAGGTCACTTTAGTGGTGTGAAAACCAATTACCTGGAAAGCGAGGCTGATCTCTCCAGCACGGCAGACCTTTATCAAAGAAGTGATTGAGGCTTTAGCCTGTGAACAACTAAACACTGTTCATTGAATAATCAGATTTCATTAATTCACGTGACATTTGTTTGAAGTGGCTATTAGTTTATTGCAATGATTAATGGCAGCAATTTGACTTTATTATATTTGTGTGATCCGCTGCTTTAATATGACATGGTGGTTCTGTTTCCCCAAAACAGCCCGCCCTGAGCTTGCTAGTTAGCGGCAAGCTTATGCTAGCTAATGTAACATCTATCAATCTTAATATGAAATGACAAGCTGTTTATTTGCTTTTCATAGCACAGTGGCCTAACCCCTTCATCAGAGAGAGAGAGAGAGAGAGAGAGAGAGATGGTTATTATTTATTAAATAAGATATTGCAGTGGCAACATTCTGTTGTGCTTAATTAATTACAACAATAATGAAAGGCTGAGATGTCTCATAATTAATGACTGTGTTTGTGTGTGTGTTGCTATGTCTCTTCCAAAAAATGTTATTAATAAATTAACACATGGCTGTATTACTTTATAAATAGAGTAAACCCCTCTTACGTGTCCTAACCATGCAGGAATGAGGCAATATATGGGAAAATATCACGTACACATTAAATAAAATTGGTAAATAATAAAACAAAAATAATAAATTGGTAATTATACCATTCAAATGTTTTTGATTATATTTAGTTTTTAAAGTTTTAAGTTCCTCTATTTCCCTCAAGGCTGCAATTATTTGATCATCTAAATTATTAGTGCAATTATTATCTAAATAACTGTTTTTTATTTAAATATTTAAAATAAAATGTATTCATATGGTTGAAGTTTTCACCGTCATTATAGTCTTCAATGTCGCACACTGTTTTTACTCAATAAAGTGAAGTCTCAGCTATATACATTATTAAATGCAGTGTAAAGTTTAATTGTGTTTTGAGAAATATTATTGTGAACTCGATTAAAATAAGTTCAGAGTACTCAACTATTGTTTTTATAAACTTAAATGAATTGAGGCAATCGTTTTCCTCAAATGAAATGAGTTAGAGTTTAATTTTAATTCCACCTCGCTGAATACAATTATTGATTTCTTGCTAAAATAAATCAATAAAAACTTTTGTTCACCATCAACCACAATCATTAAAAGCGTAAGGCACAATCATTAAAAGTTGCTTGTTTTTTTTTCTTGACCTGAAAATATATGGCTTTGCAACTTTATATTTTTAATAACTTTCTACCTTCAAAGTACTTATTTTCAGAAAAATAGAGGTTGAGAAGTCCTCCCAAGTATAGTTCATATGTGTGTGTATTTCTGACCTATCTTTATTCTAAATATTTTCTGGCTTTGTTAAATTTTTGTATTTTAGGATATTTAGTCTGTTATAAGCATTAGCAATTAGGTAATTATAGCAATTATATCAATGAGAAATCACAATTTAGATTATATAATCTTTGCAAGTGAGTGCATGTGTTGCGGGAACAAATGTCCCCAAGAAAAAACCATACAGCACATAACATAACAGAAGCATTCGTGTTGAGGGTCACTTTCCTAATATTTTTCCTCAATCACTCCACACTTGGAAAATAGGAAAATAAAACAGCAATTATACTGTTTGTCTTGGCCCTCTCTTCAGTAAAACCAGCACTTATTTTCTGTGATTGTTTTATAATTTGCAGAGTGATTACAAAGTGGCCATTTGGAGAACTTAAGCCTTGAGAGCGTTTCCTTCCAGATCCTTAAACTCGATGCAGCAGGACAGAATATAAAATAGCTCTTCATACTGTTATTGATAAAAAAATCGTCACATTCATACATGATAGGCTACATATAATGGGTGATTTCTACATTAGGATGGATCAGCATAGGCTGATTTTCAGTGTCAATCCTTAATTTCTAGCCTGACGGAGATTTTAGCGCTAAATTAGTAAGTCCCACTTGCCATATTAACCATTCTCCACCAGGTTGACTAATACGGCATAGGTTGTGCTGACACCGTTCACCCATGACGGAAACCCTGTGCTTTGCCAACTCCTGTCCGAGCTAAGTGTCTGAGCTAAGTAGACAGTTTCGATATTGATTTTATTTTGCAGTGCTTGCTTTTTACGCTTGTGTTGTTGCAGTTGAAAGTCAGTGCATTTAACAAGTTAATTGGTTTGTAATGCCAGTAGATGTGTCTGAGATTAGAGATAGCCACTGAATATATATCTAAGAGTGAAAAAATGACTTAGGAAAAATGAATATGGTTAACCTTTACATTTTAAATTGGCCCTTTACTTTCCTGTATACATTCCTGCTCATATTGTGCACAAATCATCAGAGCACATTGCTTCACTTTGACTGATATGTCCCAACATGATGGTTATTGAATATATTGCTATTTAGCCATTGTTTTAGGCTACAAGTAATCCAGATATAAATGCAGACTTTCTTAAATCTTGCAATATTTGCACTAAAATCAAATTTAAATAAACAAGAAGTGATCCAAATGGATTGTCTGTGACAAATCCGGTGTCTCGGTGACCAGCTTCGATATGACACCATCAGACTGAGATGTGGGAATCAGCCAATAGTAAAAAAAAATCCAAAAGCGCAGGCTGCAGTGGTTCGGTCACGGATGCTGAATGAACGAACGTTGTCTACCATATCAACTACCTTGGCGACAGCGGCCTGTGAGCTGGAAGGTTCAACATGGCACTCAAGAAAACCTGGGCAAAACAGATCGAGGCTAGCCTTAAAAACAAATGGCTTTGCCTCCCTGCTGCCAAATATAAAGCCCTTAACCGCAAAAACTGGAAAACCATTGTACAAAATTTTCGGTAACGCTTCCTTTTACAGTACAGTACTTACAGTGTACTTACTTAGAAAGTACTGGCTAATATAAGGTAAGTACATGGAACAGGGGTAGGTTCAGGGTTAGTACTAGTTATTACCCTTGTAGTTACTAAAATAAGTACATAGTTACATGGGTAACTGGACTGTAAAAGGAAGTGTTACCAAATTTTCATGAGCCACTTACTTTTTGCGTAGTCAGTCAACAGTATTTTGACATACAAGATGTCATTGTACTATAAAAATATCCTGTTTCAGAACTCAAAACTTCCTAGTGAGGCCAAATACATAAATAAAAATAAAAATAGTTAAAAATAGCAGTTTTTTAAAAAAAAACCAAGCTCCCAAAACGATTTCAGTTCGTTTTGGTCTCAGTATGACATCATAGTGCGATGAAAGACCGCCTCTGCAGAAGATCAACACCTGCTTCTACATCATTGACTTTTTAGCCCCGCCCACCGATTCACACGTCAAATACACGAGAGACACAAACTTAATCCAGGAACAAATCCATATGCCTCTAAGGATTTCAAGCCAATTTGCAGTGCCAAGTTGTGGAAAAACACAGCCTTTGCATTACCTTCCCCAAACGTTAAAGCTGTACTGTATAGTGACTGTATACACTTAAGAAAAACATTAAATAACATAACTTTTATTTTTCTGTAAACTATCCCTGTGTGTGTGTGTGTGTGTGTGTGTGTGTGTCTGTCTGTCTGTGTATGTGTGCCTTTACTACTTTTTAAGATAGGAGTTGCCAAAAAAAAAAAAAGAGTAAAAATCCACTACTGTTCCATAATTTATTGCCTCCAAATCTGGGCCATGCGACTAGTTAGCTTGCATGGCATGCAGCATAGGCACACACATGTGAGGGAGCGCTGTTTTCTTTGAAGGCAGTCTCAGAAATGTGTTAAAGGATGCCAATACTAAAACGAAGTGAGCTGGAAAATTGGCCCCTTTGGTTGCAGCAAGACTGGGGTGTGCAGGCCTGCCTTGAGCAAGGTATGTTCAAGCTGTAAATCATTCATCACAAAAACCTTTTACCGACAGTTCATTCGGTAAGCACGTCGCGTGTCCGCCGGCGCTCAACCAGTAAGAATACAGTGGAGGAAACACGGCACTCTTGAGCGGCCCAATAACAGACGATTCTGTCTGGCTGATCAATGGCTAACATCAAGCTTTAAATTTAAATTAAAGACGACTGGAAAATTAGCTCTTTGAAAACTGCTCTATACATGTCCTTAGGCATTGTATTAGCCAGCCATTGAATAAGGCTGAACATTAAAGGAGCTAAGATGAATTGATGGCAAAGTGAATTGTATTTAGCCTTGATATGAGCCATTAACAATCTACGCGACCAAAGCTTCGTAACCTGAAAAACATGCCCTTTTTAAGGATGTTTTACTGCGAGTCCGTCTTAAAGGACAAAAGAATGTGCAAGACATTCTGAACAAGGCCAAGTGCTGGATGTAAAACTCTTTTAGCCTTCAGACGCCTCCTCTGCGCAGCATCCCATTGAGCTCCATGAGTTATAGCTGAGCATAAAGGGCTCAATACGACGCGCTATTAATTATGTTATACAGTGGCACAAGCTCATGCAGACAACATTGGGCGGGTGTGACGGTCTGATTTATGCATGGCCGAACTGGGGATGCAGTGATAGACGGCTTCTCAAACCGCAGAATCATCATTCACAGTCTATCTCTCTGATAAAGGAGTGCCATCCTGGGGTTGATTGCTGTGCAAGACCAACGGGACGTTTTGAAGCCCCCGCCAATACTTTCTAATGACTCGAAGGTCCAGCATACTAAACAAAGCATAAAACAATAACCCTCCCTTCTTCTTTCAACACAAGTAAATAGAATTAACATCACCATGACATCTATTAAATTCCCATAATTAAAATCCAGGTATTAAACATCTGCGGATTCCTCAGCTGTCCGCCTCTGCATTTCTGTTACCTCCTAAATCGTCTGACAACAGAGTATATTCATCTGCACGCCCCGCTCAAATCCCTCTCTTTATTATTTACGTTCCCCAAATGGTGGCTGTTTGTTTAGACCAATTATTTTTAGCTCCTCAATTTGAAAACTGCTGCTGTCACCACCAGAGAAGCTTTTTTCTTTCCTTCTTTTTCTTACCCCTCTCACTCGCGGTGTCTGGATATGTGTGAGCGTATGTTTGTTTGTGGTGTATAATCCATGTCATACAGGCAGGTTTAAAAGTGTTGAAGTCAAAATGACATAAAAGGGATATTTTTTGTCATCATTCAAAACTTGTATGAGATTCTTTCTACCGTGGAACATAAAATAATATTATTTGAAAAATGAATGGAATGAATGAATATCATTTTAAAGGGGTCATGAACTGCATATTTTTTATTGTAATGGTCTTTGAGGTCCAATTTTAATGTCAGCAAGAGAAGACATCCTAATTTAGACTGTTTTTGACCCTCATTTTGTAACACAAAATTTTGATCAGGGTTCCGCATTCAAGACTAAACTAAACACGCACTGACTGCTATGATTGAGTTTTGCGCATCTTTGAACAGTTTTGCATATCGAAATAATTTTCAATGTCCCCGCCATTATGGAATTGTTTTAAAAACTTTCAATGTTGAAAAATGGCAACTGGTAAAATTTAGCCATGGACGTTTGAGCCAGAGTCAGTGAACCTACACCTCAAATACCAATGATATCCCGCAGTCTGCGACAGAATGGTAATTAATCGTCTTTATTTATATTTATTCCTTATGTATTTGTGAGGAAGTACTTTTTTATACAGTGCCCTTGTTACATAAGTTACATGTGCATGCCATAGTAATAAACAATAAATTATGTATACTTACATGCAACTGACCCTAAACATGTAATAAAATAAACATCTAAAGTATATTTTTCAACTTTTTCTTTATAACAGTTTGAAAGAACACATATTGAAGGAGTAAACTAGCCCAAAATCTCAAAACTGATCACTGCATGAAAAATCAATGTATTTCTCTGCCGTGTCTCGCAATAATATAACAACACTCTAACACCGACACTTTCAAATAAAGTGTAAGCGTATTTTATAATATTATATTAGTGTTGAAACGAAGACGCTATAGAGAGCCTAAGTTCCTCCCCTTCCGGTCGACCACCATGGGACCTTATTTTGGAAAAATATTGTATTGTAGTCAATGGCGAGAGACAACAAATATTTTGATCTCGTTTGAATTGTGCCCTGAATTACACATATGATGTTTGTCAATTTAAAAGATACATTTTAAAGTAAAGAAAGTCGCAGTTTGATGTAAAACCGTTGAGGTATAAGACTGTGAAAATACGTAATTACAAAGGCTACAAACCCCAAAGGCGCACATTTTCTCTCAATGAATGAAGCTAACTTTACTGAGGCTAATGTCTGCCATTGTTTCTATAGTTTTACGTTATAATCGTAATGTTACGCCGTCATACCTGAGTGTGTTGTACCATTTTTCACATAAAACTAAATGTTACTTTTCTGTTTTATGACAAACTGCCGACTTTCTTCACTTTTAGAATTATTTTTTAAATTGGCAAACATCATATGTGTAATTCAGGGCACAGTTCAGCCGGAATAATAAGATAATTGTCTCTCGCCATTGACTACCATACATATTTTTTCCGAAATAAGGTCCCATGAGCCGGAAGCGGAGGGGCGGGACTTAGGTGTTCATCTCATTACATAGTTGAAACATTTGTCAACTGTGAAACATTTATGCGTATTAGATATGCTTTAAAAGTATTGGTTGCAAATAAAGTCCAGAAAACGCCTCAGACCCCAGAGGGTTAAGGAACTCTTCTTAAGAGAAGTCAAGCAGCAAATTGCTAATAAAAACAAGATACACTATCAGCTCATTAACTTAAGTGTGAAAAAGATATGTGTAATACCCTCACTTGCAGGGGCACAACAGATTAGTCCTGACAGCCGGCGTACAGCAAGGAGACCCCAGACCTGCTGCTCTGACCTCTCCACTGACTGCTGTTAAAACGCTTCCCATTCACACAAACACTCGCGCTTATGACTGTTGAACATTTTTGCCACCACTTTCTTCCCAATATAAATGCTGCTTGAAGCTCTGTGTGTTTGTGCATGTCCTTGACCAGCATGAGCTTCTTCTTGCCTATTTCCAGATGTCACTGATGGAACTTTATGACCCAGGATATTCTTTTCAGGCTTCGCCTGCACTCTATTGCTGTGTAACTGATGAGGACATTGATACCCACTACCCAGGGGTCGTGCTTGGTAACCCTCATTCTGTGATAAGACTGACAAATCTCACAGCAACAAATAGCAATCTCATAGAAATGTATGAGCGTCATAATTAACCCTCTGATGAAGAAACTTCTTCCATCCCAGTAAAACCAATGCAATTTATTTTTGTTCTATAATATTTATTCTTTTTAATTTAGTATTTTGAGACAATTTGATTGAACTTATAAATATTTATGCAATATTTATGGTCTATTTTTTCAATGTAAATATATATTTTTTTCTCTCTCTCTCTCTCTCTCTCTCTCTATATATATATATATATATATATATATTATTATTATTATTATTATTTAATTATTAATGCAGTATTTTTGTTTAATATAGAGTCTAGGCCTTCAGAAAATTTTTTTTTTAAAAGAAAATTAGCACCATCTGGTTACAGTATAGAGAAAAAGCGTAGGACCATGTAATCATTAGATGGCATGTGCATCTGTCTATGGAGAGGCATGTGAATTCCCCAGCTGTTTATGAACACATTTTTTGTTTCTTGCTGGATTTGAATATATAGTTGAAACAATCTCAAAAACTATTTCTTATTAAAAAAAATTGTAGAAAAATAAATATAAATTGTGATAAAAATAGTAATTAATTTTTTAAATAAAATTTTTTGTGTTTTTGTCAATTTCCCATTCATTTCCTATGGGGTTCATTTTTGACCAAAGACCACAAGGGTGACTATTTTTTTAAGACCACTTAGCATGCTCAGATCATGACCTCAATTTTTTCGTGTGTTCACATACCTAATGCCATAAAAGTCACCAAGTATCATAACCTTCCGATGAAGCTGTGATTTTTAATAATTCAAAACATAAAATTATTCGGTCAGAAGTGACCGAGGATCATCAGAGGGTTAATAGCGTCTTTTGGGAAAGGTATAAGCCTATAGTGAGAAGACAGTGACATGCCAAATGTTGTGTAAAGTTTATGTACTGGCTTGTAATCCAGGAGCATTCGTGGTGTAGTTTTAAAATCATTTTGGTCCTGGTGGTCCTGGTCTTTATGTTTTAATTTAATGTAAAGTCTCTTTAGGGCTGTTCACTAATATTAGCACTTTTGGAACAGATAGTATACTGTTGTATAACAAGTAGCTGTTGTATAATTCATAATATGATGGGCCATGTAGCCCATCTATATGGTGAAAGAATACCACTGGTGCTGGGAAAGCAAAAATCCGTTCCACACTCGAGCACTTACGTCATTTTTTCTTTCTACACATCACATCACTTATGCCAGGAGAGAAGAATAGCAAATATTCACATGAGTGACATCTAGCCCTTGTCTCCCCTGTTTACCACAAGCTCTGAACCTGATTTTGGTAAGGAGATATATTCCTTGTCTTATTTGCTAATGACAACAGTCATCAAGCATACATATTAGACAAAACATACTTGCTCATAATCTTCCTTTTAGCAAAGCAAATCAACACCCACCCTTTTTTTCGCCATCTCGCGCTGTCTCTCTTACACTCTTCCCCTTGTGTCCTATCTTCTGTATTCCTCCTACTCGGCCAGTGTCACTATCCCAGGGTTGTTTACTCTTTCCGCTCTGTTTTTGTTTGGTTGTTTCAGCGGGAGAAGCGACACGGGAGGCTCAGCTGGATAAAACACATTCAGTGTACGGCCCTGATTAAGGCAAAGCCAATCTGGACGTTAGAGATAGTACAGCAGCTTACGGGATTCACTGAGTCATACGGAAGCCACATCATGCTGAACACCGACTTCAAAGTTTATTCATCAGGCTTCAAAAAAGTCTTCCATCATGCTAATTTACTTAAATACTTAAACTTAAAACCAACTTTTTTTGTTCCGTGAAAAGGGCTTTCTGGATTATGAAAGAACATTGTGGGTTGCTCTCCTGAACAAGACCATAGGTAACACAAGGAGTAACATGAGTGCCTTTCAGTCTTTTTATACCCCTTTTCCCCTGCACACCGGGCGAAGAGTATTGAAGGAGTAAACTAGCCCAAACTCTCAAAACTGATATATCTGATAGACAACTGATAGATATATCTGATATATCTGCTAGACAACTCCATGAATACTATAATCACAACATAGCAAGCAACACTATAAATACAATACGGTTGCAACATCTGCACGGGCTAACTGTACCATACTAACCAGTTGATTGCTACCAGTAGAACACAAATTACTATTAAGAGTAGAAATATAACCATAAACGCCTGTGAAAACGAACTCTTAACTGTGCCATTATGCCTCATTTGAACCTCCTGTTTGTCATGTGTTTTGATAGAAGAGGGAATGAGATATGATACCTCACATCACTCCCAGACTGCATTTGCTGTCCTTTCAGAGCCAAGCAGGGTACCTGGATGTCAACAAAAATGAACCATCCTAAGACCATCTGTTGTGGATGGCTGTCCTTTGGCTGAGGGAAATCCATATTTCCATTTTATAGCATATTTCCCATAGAATCGTAACAATTCACTATCCTTGAAGAATGACCATGAGCGTAAAGGAACACTTTAGTATGAAACATAAAAAAAAAAAAAACGAGAAGGAGAGAGAGTATTTGTGCTATGCCAGTCTTCACTCTTTTCACAACAGGCCGGCTTAGTCCTGTAAAATTACATTTGCTCAGCTTATCTCCCCATTGGGGTTATTATCAACACATATTCCTGCCTTGTTCCACTAACGCTGGCCTCTATTGGCCACTCGGCTGGACTTCCATTTTAGGAAAGGTCGTGGAGGGGAAATGATTGGTTTAGGCCTTTTGCCTGTGGGACTTGGAGTGTAAGGCCTTAATGAAACACTGCAGGCAGCTCCACATCATGCTTTGTGAAGGGACTCTGAGTGGCACCGGTGACAACTGTGGGCTCAGCTGTCTCAGACAGGGCCCGTCAGCAGATGTATGAAGAGAGAAAGGCCGAAATAAGAGGGGGAGAGAGAGAGAAGTGGCAAAGGAAACACTCATGGGAGCAAAGGAGTGAAGAGGAAGACAGGAAAATTAAAGCAGGAGAGCTGAGAGAGAGCAAATCTCTCACCAGCAGAGAGTTCAGAGGGGACCCAGGGTCTGGGGGGACAGATAAAGCGTTCTTGCACCAAAAACTGAATGAATTTGCCTGTCATGTTTCCATATTACAAACCCCCAATGCATGGTCTGATGGTTTGAAGGGGAACACATGACTTTTAATAGCATCTCTGAATGTAATGTAACAAGGAGAGCTGTACTTTTTTTTTTCCCATCGGATCCTCATATACTTGAGTCACAACTCCAAGAATAGCTTATTCGGTTTTACAAGTAGTACCAAAGTGCTACACTAAGCATTTTTCCAGTTCAATTTTTAAATGATACATCCAGACAACTTGTCTCTTCTATTTTCTCACTGTTTTTTTTGTGCTTACTAAGAAGAAATGAAAATGAGCTTTTGCACTGGTACACTTCAAGGTTTGGGTGGTTCACAGTAAATGCTTTCACTGTGACCTTCTACTACCAAAAAGAATAATTTTCCTTTGAAACCCATTCAAAATAGCTGTGTATTCAGATAAAATTAAATATTTTTGCACATATGATGTATTTGAACATTTTGTCATTTAAAAATAGTTGTCATGTATTATTTCAAAATGTGATTTATTTTATATTCAATTACATTGTGATTTATATAATTTATTTTATTATAGATATTTGACAATACCTGCTTATTATTATGATTATTATTATCATTATCATTAGCTGTGTTTTCAGGTGAAAAATATTTTTATATGCATACTTAAAATATTTTCATTTTACAATTTAAAATTAGTATGCAGATCATTTATCATTTCATAAATAATAACATAATTTTAACAACATTTTAATTTTATATTTTACGTTCATATTTGTATTGTATTATTATTAAAAACACATTTATTATCATTATTACTATTATCATCTCCATTTAAAATAATATTTGCAGCTCAGGTTCTGTGGTTACATGAAGACAGATTTGATATTTCAATCTCATATCTGGGCATCCTGTGCCAGCCCAACACACTTCACTCTACTTTTAATGAGACTCTTAAATGCTTGTCACTTCAACAGCACACACCCTGTGTGCTCCTTCATTCTCTTTTCATTAAAGGGCAATAGGGCAAAAATGGTCCAAATAGACAGTTAGATGCCATCCTCCAGAAAAATGAGAAGGAGAAGCATGTCTCCTCAGTATACTGTTCTCGATCAATTGTTCATCTCATCTCCGTTCGATACACCCTTTAAAAATTCAGAGCTATGAGAGTGAGCTACACTTATGAAACAGATATCAGAAAAGAAATTGGCCTTTGCATGTAATTGCTTTGGCTTGTTGTTTTTAGCCTGTTCCTTTGAATAACTTAAATAAGCTATTCGGTGTTCAAATTAGCCCAGATGAAACAGAGTTATGTTTGAAGCATCTTCTTTTCTCTTTTTAAAGCTGCAGTCCGTAACTTTTTTTGAGTTAAAAATAATCTAAAATACATATTTGAGAAAATACACAACCTGACGGATCCAGAAAGCTTCAAACGACGATCACTAGTGACAACAGATTCATGCAAAAAATGCAAAAGACTTCGTTCAAACTTAGGAGTGGCCAACTTACAGAAAAAAATGCACTCTCCGCATTGTGTTCATCCACACTGTGCGGTATCGAACTACAACTCGCATAAAGTTGATAATTCCGCAAATGACTGCAACTGCAGATTTCGAACCGAGATGGCGACAAAAAGGAAAAAATGCGGACTGCAGCTTTAAGGGTAGGCCTGAATCAGTGTTATTGGTGGACTGAGTCCAGACAGTTACACAATCGCCTTTACATTTTTTGTTGTAATTCAGCTATGCCTACCCAGCGCCTCCAGCTGCGGGTGGCTTTGCTCCATGTCCCTGACTGTGCCTTCAGCTGTTTTCAGTGTGTAAATGCCGGACGAGAATACATAGCGGATCTCACACACCCTGTGCTTGAGGCGAGAAGAATTTATTTATTTATTATTATTTTTTTTTTTTCACAATCCCAGTCTGTGTTCCCCAGTACGGGACTAATGATTCCAGGGAGGATAGGACATTGAGATGGTGGATGAAAAGTCCCTGCAAACTCTTTTTATTTTAGAATTATTGAATAATCTCCCATTGAGTGAGACAGGCTTCTTTTTTCATCTTCCCTTCTGTTTCTTTAACACAAACTTTTTAGCTGTCTGGCAGGAATTGGCTCGGTGGATTGCTCCAGTTAGAAATGACAAAACAAAAATTAGAAGCATATCTTTCACACAGAAACAAGTGAGCCGTGGGCCCACTGTCAACGTAATACAGTTGATGAGGGAAATCTGAGAGGTATAGTGATTTAACTTATTACTACTTGATGTATAAGACCCGATGCCTGTAAGCTACTCTGAGGTATTGCTATTGCAAATTTTGCTTAGGATGTGTATGCTGTAGACTGATGTTTCTTACGAACTACCTTTATACAAGACGATAATTGCATCTGTCTGCTGTGAATTTTGGGCCCATTATGTTCACATTCCCACTAAAGACATGTCGCAGGCTGTGGGACTGCTCAAACCTCATAAGAACAACAGAGACTGAGGGCTGTCCTACTCTGCCAGATTCACTTTTTGGAACTGGAATGATAACAACTTCATACTGAGCAGCTAGTAAAATATTGTGCGGATCTCTGCGCTGCTTGTTTTCTTGTTTTTGAAGCGCCTGACAAGGCTGGGTCGTATGACTAGCCCTCACACCCACACAATCTCTGGATTGCTCATTATGTCTCTATGCTGATATCTGTAAGAATTTACGGTCCCACTTTATATTAAGTGGCTTTAAGTACTACGTACTTGCATTGAAAAATAAGTACAATACTTGTGCTCATGTTGTATTGTAAAATACTTTTTTGCTGCAATTGAAGTGTGATCTTGGTGAGGTTAGGGACAGGTGTGGTGGTATGGGTAGGTTTAAGGGTAGGTTAAAGTGTAAGGGATGGGTCAGCTGTGTAATTACAGATGTAATTACATAAATTAGTTACAGCTGTAATTACATGCTGGTATTTTAAAAATATAAGTACAATGTAAAAACATGTACACAATAAGTCCATTGTATCAAATTATTTGTTTCAATGAAAGTACATAGCACTTAAAGCCACTTAATATAAAGTGGGACCGAATTTACTATTGGCTGTCTGGAACTACATATACCTACAATACCGACTGCAAAAATGAGAAAAAGTGAAATCTAGAACTGGAAATGGGAATGTAAAAATATCTTTAAAAAAGTATGAGGTCTGTAAAATGCAAAATGCTTCTAAAGGAAGTATCTTATGCTTACCAAGGCGGCATTTATTTGATCAAAAACACAGTGAAAACAGTAATATTGTTAAAAATTATTAAATTTTAAAATAAATGTATTCTAAATTATTTTAAAATCTAATTTACTCCTGTGATGGCAGAGCTGAATTTTCAGTGTCATTACTCCAATCTTCAGTGTCTTTTCGTGTTTTTTTCAGAAATCATTCTAATATGTTGATTGATGCTCAATAAACATTTCTTATTATTAATGGTAATAATAGTAGAACTGCTTAATATTTTTGTGGAAACAGTGACACATTTTTAAGGATTCTTTGATAAATAGAAAGTTCAAAAGAACAGCATTTATTTGATATCGAAATCTTTTTAAAAGATTGTTACTGTCACTTTCAGTATCATTTTCACTATCACTTTCACTATCATTTTAATGCATATTTACTGAACAAAAGTATTAATTTGGTCAAAAGTACCATGGGGTACTTTTAAATAATCATTCAGTATATGGTATACCAACGCATTCTCATCCTAGGGCGTCATATACTGACGCTTTTGACAGTGCGTACACATCCAGCGCACATGGCACACTTTAGAGTCAATATAACACACTTCGGTTATAGATAGGTTTAGGTCTGGGGTAGGGTTAGGGTTAGACCACTAGGAGGCGCCTTCTGGCCCATATATATCTACGTGTCATATTGTATACGCATTGCATTGTCAAAAGCGTCAGTATATGATGCCTTGGGATGAGAATGGGCTGGGTATACAGTATACAATTTGACAGCTTTACCATCTGAAACCATCATTGTATCATGGTATATTTCTGTAAATAAAAGCAATTTGTTTTCACTATAGATTAAATTATGTAATATGTTCATATTGAGACTTTCGCAGGGCTGCAGTAAGCGAGGAACAAAAAACTTCTATGAAGTGTAAATGAATTGCACGCACAAACATATTATGTTCGGCACAAATTCATTTTTCAGTGCTTTGTTCACTTGGCATGCTCATCCAAATAAAACACAGCCAATTCTCACAATCTCTCTTTCTACAAGCTGCACAGGCTCTTGCCATCAGAAAGTAACAAATCCAGGAACAAACCACATAGGCTCCACACATTGAATTTTCTGGATTGTTCTGTAAGAAGGTGCTTGACTACTGAACTCTGGCCATGTTGCTGTGGCCAAGTCAAAACCAGTAAGCCAATTCTTAGTACTTAAAGTTAGCATGAAATTAAAATTGACTCTGTAGCTTCTTAATAAACAATTCTAGTCTTTATTATCCACAATTCATCAGTGCAAATAAAAAATAAAGGTAACACTTTACAATAAGGTTCATTAGTTAACATTAGTTAACTATATTAGTTAGCATGAACTAATAATGAACAGCATTTATACAGCATTTATTAATCTTTGTAAACGTTCATTTCAATATTTACTAATTCTTTATTAAAATCTTGTTAACATTAGTTCATGCGCTGTGAACTAACATGAACAAACAATGAACAGCTTGATATTTATTAACTAACATCAACAAAGATTAACAAATACCGTAACAAATGTATTGCTCATGGTTAGTTCATGTTGGATAATACATTAACTAATGTTAACTAATGAACCTTATTGTAAAGTGTTAACAAAATAAAATGAAAAAATGATTTGCCCCGCAACAACATGGTTTGTCAATGCTGTTTCATGTCGACTCATTAATAAAAAGTAGGCACGTCATCGAACATTCGTGTACATTCGCACACTGATTAGGGAAGTAATGTTTGCCTTCTTACGATGAAATTGCTTATCAAATAAATAATAATAAAAAAAATCCCTCCAAAGATGAAACATTGCAGTTCTTATGTTATGAAACTGAAAATGCATTACACCCCACAACATCCGTTGTGTCTTCTGATGATCACTGGGGTGTAATACATTCCCTTTTCTTGCACTTTTCTAGTTTTAAGACTTTGATTCTATTTGAGCAGCATGAGTATTCATGCCAGAGTGCTCTGAGACAAGAACAGATTTACAGCTTTAAGGAATAGTTCACCCAAAAAATGAACATTTGTGTCATCATTTACTCAACCTGTATGATGTTCTTTCTGCCTTAGACCACAAAAGCTGCCATTAGACAAGATGCATACTCTGCTATTATTTACGTACAGTGAAAGAGTTTGATAACCAGATGCTGTCAAGCTCCATATTTCAGTAAAATGGCAATAAAAGCATCATAAAAAAACATGATAAAAGTAGGCTACATGTGCACTATTTTAACATGTTCCTGAAGCTGTACGCCATACGGTGGCTTTATACTACTGGTGAAAAATTTGGAAAAAATTACGATTTTCTTTTTTTAAATATTTCAAATTCAGAAGAAGTCTCTCGCCAAGGCTGCATTTAGTGTCTTTGATCCTATAAAAACAAAATTGAAATATGATTACAATTGAAATACATGTTTTCAATTTGAATATATCTTAAAACTGAATTTTCAGCAGCCAATACTCTTTAGATCTTCTATCTCCTTTTTGAGTTTTTGACGACATAAGCGTCAGTTAACAATGATATTGATTAGTCATGATTTTCATTTTTAATTGAACAGATGAATGAAAAATTAAGGTTATGAGAGCTTGCCGACCAAATACAAAATCTACTGGCTGTGTTGTGTATTTGGTGAGGCTATATTTGCGCTATATTATGATAATGACTCATCATCTCTCATGCAAGAGATTTATTGACCCCACTGAAAAAGATCTCTCACTTTTTAATTACGTGTAATTGCATGTTTTCGTCTATTATTCCCTTGTTTACGTGTGTTGCGTTTAATTTTGGATTGCTGCGTCAAACGATTCCCAGCGCCTTCCCTTGGCTGGGGCACTCATCCGCTGCGTGAAAGCTGTAGTAATTATGGTGATTTTCACTGCTGCTTAAATGCGGTGAAATGCGAAGTGAAGTTTAATAGCACATGTGTGAGAGCATATATTCCTAATAACGCCAATGCCACTGACACGAGAGTGGAAAACCAAGGAGCGTCTCTTGAATAATGTTTTAATGGCTTGCAGCAGTGTGTCTGTGTGTGTGCGTAAGGCGAAATTTCTGATAGAGAAGCCTGTGTGCACAAGATGAGATGTTCCTCCATTCGACTGTGAATGTATTAGTAACTCATTAACACCAGCATGCAGCAGTCAATATGCGTGTGTGTCTGTTTGTGTGCAGTGGGGTGAAAATTGCATCTCAAAGCAAATAAGATGCAGCTTCTTCAATCCAGGCCAACTCTAAAAACTTTCTCGGCCTCGTGTAAGAAGACGATATCTTGTCGTACTAGAGTTTGAGAGGGCATAGTGCAGTTAGTACGCCATGCACAAATGCTTATTTATTTGTGCTGACAGATATGGTATGATAATATTGAATGCTCACTTCTTGCTTCTTTCCTATGCCAATGTATGCGCGGTGGCCCAGACCAAGGGAGTCAGAGGTGATAAGGTCATACAAATGGGCTGTGCTGTCAGTTATGCACTCCAACTAATCCCAGACACACACCTGACTGTCCCGGGCCCCAGATTGAAGCTAGCCGCTTCTAACAAACTCCAATTATTTGAGTGTAACGAGATCCTGGAGCGCGGCATTTCGCAGGCCCATCATCATTACCATGGGGGTTGAGTGGCAGCAGAAAGCACCATGTTCCCCCTGACTGACTGCAGCCGGCGCCGGTTTTGACAGCCGGCCACCTTAAACCTCTCTCTCACACACATACACACACACACACACACACACACACAAGTAATAGCAAAACAAAATGCTTAAAATGCACACTATCTCTTTATTTCACACATTCATACTAATAGATAATTCAAGCGCACACTTTAAACAGACTATTTACTTCTTGGGGATTTAAGTGTGCACTTGATATGTACATTTGAACTCATATGCAATCTATTTAAGTAGGTATGTTAATGGCAGGGCTATTATAGTTTTGAATTGTTTAAGTTTTCTATTTTCAAGTCATAAGTCCCAGTTTATTAAATTTAGTTTAGTTTTTATATATTGTATAATAAATATGTGTTTATTTATTTATTTTAGTCATATGTCCCAGTAATGTTTCCCTCGGGCCCCCGTTATTTTATATTTATAAAGGTGCTTAATTACTTAATTGTGCAATGACTACTTACAACTTCCATACAAATGTTATGCAGATCAGTCTTTCAGTTATAAATAGGACAGAATAGCAAGTTGTGTAAAACAGTCAAGCAGTCAATATAATAGCAGTCAAGTGTAAAACACCTTAAAGGGATACCAGACAGTTTTTGGTCTCATTCACTTAGTATATATTTTTTTCTACTATGCAAGTCAATGAGACCAGAAACTGTCTGGTTACTGATATTCCTCTAAATATCATAAAATCGGCTGAATGGATTAGAAAACGATAAAACCTAACTGTTTACCTCTGGGGGAGTTGTAAAATGAGCCTATTTCCAAAAAAAGTGGAGTATCCCTTTAACGGCTTACAATGCAGCAATTCCATTTTGGTCAAACAGCGACTCCTAGAGTCGCTGTGGGGTACTTGTATTTAACGTTACTGTCGTAAATATCACTCACGCAGAGCGTCTCTGCACTCACGGCCTGATTTTCAAAAAACTTTTGTTGATAATTTACTTACCCCCATGTCATCCAAGATGTCCATGTCTTTCTTTCTTCAGTCGAAAAGAAATTAAGGTTTTTTAATGAAAACGTTCCAGGATTTTTCTCCATATAATGGACTTCAGTCGGAACCAGACGGTTCAAGTTCCAAAAGAAACTTTCAGTACAAACTGCAAACTTGTTCAAAGGGCTTTAAACGATTCCAGACGATAAATAAGGGTCTTATCAAGCGAAACGATCGCTCATTTTTTTTTAAATAACAAAGTTTAAGTTTCATAAGATCAAATGCTCGCCTTGCTCTGTTCTGTGGTGTACGTTCGTGACTCTCCTGTTCGAACTCGTTCAACAAAATGAATAAATCTTTTTCCGAATCAATTCGTTCGTTTCTTTCACCGAATGAACCAAATGACACGGAAAAAGAGTTGTTCATTTTGATGAACGAGTTCGAACAGGAGTGCGTTACAGAACAGGGCAAGGCGAGCGTTTGAGCTTATAAAACTTAAACTTTGTTATTTATTTATAAAATGAGCGATCGTTTCGCTTGATAAGACCCTTATTCATCGTCTGGAATCGTTTAAAGCCCTTTGAACAAGTTTGCAGTTTGTACTTAAAACCTGTACTTGTACTAAAACCTTAATTTCTTTTCGACTGAAGAAAGAAAGACATGGACATCTTGGATGACATGGGGGTGAGTAAATTATCAGCAAAAGTTTTTTCAAAAGTGAACTACTCCTTTAAGGTACAAATCTTGCATAGGGTGCTTTTAAATAAGAGATGTGTTTTTGAACTCAACCTGACCGCACGTGTTCGCGGCTATCATTGTCATGGATATACATAGTGTCTCTTGTGGCGGCGCACGCACAGTCTTCACTCGGACACGATGTTCAATCTATCGCAGTTGCGGAGACTCTCTATTCATTCCGATGAAATCATGAAATAAAATGCACACAAACTTGTGGTGCTTTTTAGCTCGTGCCAACAAGTGAAAGGCCGACCGAGTGGGACTATTGTCCGGTTCCTTATGCGGTCAGATTCTCTTTTCCCTTTCCTAGTCTTTTCCGATCGCGTTTTATTTGCTTTTTCCATCGTCGAGTATCACGTCTGA
The DNA here is from genome assembly GCF_988280905.1 of Pimephales promelas. Taxonomy (NCBI): domain Eukaryota; kingdom Metazoa; phylum Chordata; class Actinopteri; order Cypriniformes; family Leuciscidae; genus Pimephales; species Pimephales promelas. The sequence goes on from NC_142784.1 coordinate 21,203,088, forward strand.
AATGTGTGCAAGTGTCTTCGTGCTTCATATGTTGTTGTTGACGTGTGTGACGTCGTTGCCGTGAAGCATGTCGTGATTCTCGTGAGATTTGTCGGGGGCGCTCCTCTCAAACTTGCATTGCTGCTATATTAAGGTACAATTCTTGCATAGTGTGCCTTTAAGTGTGAGACAAGATCCCCACTTGACCTTTATATATTACATGTTCACACAGAATGTTAGGCGGTAGTTGCTGTTTAGATTTATATAACTAAACTGCAATACTGTTAATGTAACATAGTAAATCCTTCAAAATGGCTCTGGCACACAGCATGATGGGAAACCCTTCAAAAAGCGCTGCAGAGTTGACACGATGCTCAATGCTGATGAGTAATGTGACTTGTGTAACTTCACAATAGCTTTCACATCCCATTTCACACTATATATTCTGCTGTTGGCTATTATATCTAAACTGGGTTTCTGAAAAACTGCCACATACTGTATTAGTGGGGGCTCTGATGTAAGTGAGCTTGTCCAATCGAGCCTTCTTTGCCATCCACCGACTGAAATACTAAGCTCATAAATTGCATATCTTTCCATGTCCTAATTTGGTCTTTATCGCACTCCTCCCTCTCTTAGCTCTCATTTCCACACTTTCCTTTGTGTCTCAAAGGTGCACATTTGCCACCTATTAATCTATTGTAATTCGCTCCCACAGTAAAATGTGCAATCAGGATACATTTTACATTAGGGTTCACTTTACAGTTTAATTACATAAGTATGCAGTGATGTACTTTCAAATGTAATTAGTATGTATGTATAGCTTCTTGTAAGTGGCGCTTGATAAGAGGAGCATCACTATTAATAGCTTTACTATTATTAGGGCAATAGTATAGGGTTATTAATTTGAACAAGCCTCTAACCCTTAATGACATCAGAGGGCAACTTACTCTTTTTGCTACAGAAATGAATCGTATATAAAATTGTGCAGCTTGAGAGAAGAAGTGTTATATTAGTTTTTTTAGTTAACAGACGGGCAGAGTATAAAATGGGAAACAAAAATCCACAGATATATTTAATCAAATAATCTATTAGTAATTGGATTTGACAGCTCAATCTGATTGAGCTTGATTGGAATGATTGGAAGGTGGTGCTTTGGATCTTAAATAATGGGATAAGTGTCATGATGCATCTATTTACATATGTTTTACACCTTACAAATGTGTGTATTTATTTACGTATTGTATTGTATGTAAGGGGAGGCAGCTGAACCATAACTAGGGGCTAGAATATCTTGGAAATAAGAGGGTTGCACTTAGCAACCACCTAGAAGACCATAGCAACCTCATAGCAATATGTAAAATAAATAAATAAAACAAATTTCACCATGGAATCAAAATTGATTTTTTTTTAGCTTTAGGTATGAACATGTTTATGACTGTATGTTTAGTAACATGAACATGCCTTACTGTAATCAATAAGCTATGTGCTCCAAAACAATTACAAAATTAGTATTTAGAAGATATACCGTAAGCATTCAAAACTTCTCTTAATTCCACCAATATTGATCAACAATTTCTTTCTGACCAATCAAATGCTCTCTAGAATATAAAGTGTCCTGCTCCCTACACTATAGGGACTAGTGCACTATATAGTGGATACTAAACGATTCAGACGGTGTAAATATGCTTTCAATTGGGCAAATGAAGTGTGGTCACGCAAACCATCGCACAGACACCTTAGTACAGAGCAGATCATATGCGCGAGTCGGTGCAGACAAGAAAACTTAATGGATCCACTTGAAATCTGCACAGAATGCTGCATTTTAAAGCGATAATGGAGGATATTAAGAGAAAAAAGCGGTTAGAGATGAGGAGAAAATTGCGGCTTTACCGAGCTCAAGGGCTCTGGCGGAGCTGAGCTATATTTTAAAGACTATACTGGCTATTTAAAAAAAGGGGAGGAGCTATTTTATATGTCCCGCCCTGTCTTCCTGTTTCAGTGGAAATTACGTCAACTCAATGAATAATTCAACACGTTTCAGTACACTTCAGTGGGCCTTTAAACATTGTTATTGGTGTATAAGCATAATGTTTTTTTTTTGTTTGTTTTTCTGATAAACATAAGAGCAAATAGCTATGTTTTCATGTTTATTATAGGAACATTCGGGGAGGTTTGAGGCAATATGTACCACAACTATCTGTTCCCTGTGGTCCGTGTTGCTCTGTTTAAGAGCATATGTCTGCCTCAAATAGGCATATTCACACCTCCAACTATGAAACAAACACTTACCAACTCTGAATACATTAGCAAATTGCAGCTGGCAGTAACGTCCGCTCACACACCCGAACCTGAGAGAATCTGTGCTTTTTTTTAGTTACTTCACTGGCACATATAGCACAATTATATTATAAAACACTGCCATTGACAAAAATACATGATCTTAGGGTTTCCTATAGCAGAGGGCTGATCCTAATATTTGTTGCTAACTGAATCCAGAATAGGGGTCATGCTAGCATTGGATTTAGGATGTTTAAGAGTGTTTCTTGCTAGCTTGTCCAAACATAACATCACATCTTACATTCATTCAGTATGTCTATGTATTTTTATGCCTGGCAAACATTTGATTTTGTGTGATATATTGAGTATTTATATGTATTCTGCTAGCATAAATGTGCCATCAAAATACAGGTTAAAATAAAAAAGTCATGATAGAAAAAGTTATATCATTAAACTTTAGATGGTGTTAATACAGTAGGTACTTAACTCAATCACAATCACCTGCTTATAAACACATAATTCTCTATAGGGCACCGCTGATTGGTTCCTGCTGCATCAATAGCCAATTAACTATTGCTCAACTTGGTCAGAATCCCTCCACCTTCCCTAGCTCCACCTGTATAGATTTGCTACAGGTAATCATGTACTCTATATTATACAGCAGCAGCATGTCTACCTGGCTCAAGTGATGGTCAGATTAAGGCTTTGTGAAACACTGAAACAGTTGAAAAAAATGTGCCATTGTGCAGAGGCTTCGAAACAATCCAACACAAGTCTCAATGGTGATCCCTAATGGTCAGAACAGTGTAAATGCAACAATAACCCAGCCAAACATGCAAAAAAAAACAAAAACAAAAAAACTTTTACAAATCTTTTGCAAATGTTTTGTTGAAAGTAAATCTTTCAAATGCATTTATCTAATCATTTAATAAGATTATCAAGTGTATATATACAGTATTTTCTTCCATCAATTATCAGCGTTTGTTTTGTTAGTTCTATGAATTGCTCAGCTAAATGGGCCCATGAGACTGACTACCATTATTCATTTTAATTATACTAATGTCTAATTAAATAGTCTACCAATGTATAAAACTGATCAGAGATCAGGTAAAACCCACAGACACTCCTCATGATTCATGGGTTGACAGAGATCATGCCCCCCCAGCGATGATTTTAAATTTATTTACTTAAGAACAATGCTAATATGTAGCTAGATATATTGTAAAATATTGCTTTTTCATCTTAGGACCAGTCGAAATGTTGACAGGGCCAGTAAAAATCTGAACTACTGAAGCAGAAAACATCCATTGTTGAGGCCTGCATGCATTGTTATATTTTTAGATTTTTCCACACTTGCGCTGTGTTTTGCTCCCCTGGCCACTGTCTGTGAGCAGATAGCTGTCAAACATATCCCACATGCCAAAAATCAATATTGTTAGAATCCTGTGATGTCATTCAATCCTGCAACTGTCCTCACCCTATAGTCGTGTTGCATATCCAGCAAAAGAAATGAAAGCCAACCTCGCTAATTAGTTTTCAGCTTTCTTGTTGACACACTTCCAGGAGACATCCTCTTCATCACTTCAATACTCCATCCTCCTCCTAATGATTGTCCAACTGTTTCATGTTGTGAGGTATTTGCAGTAGACCAAGACAGGACTCACACCTCCCGGTGGGGACTCCAAACACAGAGCACATCTAAGCCGTCCTACTGCCACTGTGACTGATCCAGATCCAAATAAACTATAAAACACATCTGGTTGTGTGAGCCAGCGAATATCAAGCAGTTGACTTGCCTAGCGAGATAAAAACATGCAAATGGGACGTATGGTCTTTGTGTTTGGGTTAGAGGTGTTTCTCTTGTGTGGCAAGCCAATAAAATAATTACGACTGGTTGAGAAGAAACCGACCAAAACAACTTAGCAATCATCTATAAAAATCATGACAACTGTCCAGAATGCATTAGCAGCCACCTGGAAACATCTTGGCAATCACCAAAACACTTTAGCAAGCGTCTAATATCGAACCCCCAACCAACCGCCCAAAACATCTTAGCAGTTAACTAGAATCACAACCAGCTAGAACACTAGCAACATCTAACCGCATATTTCTGTCTTTCGTTCTATCTATCATTCTGTTTGTCCATCCATCTCTACATCTGTCGTTCTATCGATCTTTTTATAATGGAACTGGTTGTAAATTGTTGTCTTAATATGCTGCTGTGTAAGTATTTGTGAAGACATGTAATGTTCAGGTCCATGGTTTCATTGTGGCATAAAACAGTCTCGGTTGTGCTAGTCAACTGAACGTTTATATGCAGATTTAATGTTTCTGCTACCTGCATTCTCATTTTTACACCTACCAGGCTGTCATTTGCTTCCCTCCCATTTGACTGTGGCCCACAGCCTCACTCCATCAAGCTATGATTGCTATTTGATGTGTGTCTCTCTCTCTCTCTCTCAACCAACAAGACAACAAATGAAAACAGTAGAGAACAAAAACGAAGAGGAAACAGTTTTGTTCCTATTCAATGGTGAGCCAGAACAGGGGCTGCTTTGCAATTTTTTTTTATGTATACAACAAAGATTCTCCCTTCCAACCCATTTTCAGAGCAAAAACCAAAAACTTGTTATTAATTCACACATCGATTAGGAAGATGTACCAGAAAGCCTCTTTTATTGTATGATATGGAGAGTTTAAAATCATAATACTCTCAGAGCTTCCCTGATAATGCTTCCTGTACTTGAAAGTGGTGAATCATGTATCAGCGAATGGCTGCTTGATACTTCTGTTTGGGTTTGCAGACTGTGAAGGCTGAGGAACTGCAGCAGTGCAGTGGTCTGGATGTCTGCAGCATTAGACTCTGTCTCACACAGCAGAGTATAGGAGAGGAGTGTGGTTTGACAAGCTCTGCCTCAGGCTGTAAATCTCTGCTCTTTATGTTCTGGAAAAAAAAAAACCCTTTTCAGAGCATCTCAGAAAAACCAACAATGTCCATCGGTGTCCATCGAACCCATAGTGGGATTTGCTTTGTTCAGTTCAGCACTGTTTCTCTCGCCTTCTCTGGATCCTCAAACTTGAATACTTTTTTGTATGGCTCAGTGGACAGCAAGCCAAATAAGTTCAACCTAATATCTTAAAGATTCTATGGGCAACTGAACTCATTAAATGTACAATAGTAAAAGGGATGTCCGGCCTTTAGGGAAATTGTCATCACATTTTGTATGCAAGTTATGGATGTTGTACAACTCATTCAATGTGACTGATCCAAACATACCGAATTGTGTGGATGTCATTTTTCTAATGGTCATACCAAGCTTGCACTCATTGTTCACAGCCTATGATTCAATAAATCACTATGTGGCAAGTATTAGCTATGTTAGATGTTATTTTATGGGTTTTAGTGAAAATGGCCAGATGGAAGGAGCTGTACTCTGCAACCAATTTTGGATATTGCTTATGTCTAGGATGTGAATGGTCACAATTTCCGCAAATTTATTTCAAAGCACAGTGAGACCACTACCATGCAGAGTTAAGTGCTGTGCTTTTCAAGGAAGTATACATTTATCACCTAAATGTAAGACCACCTAAAGACCTAAAGACCTGGATGAGACCTCCCACAATTTCATCTTAAACTGTTAGCCAACAGCTATAAGAGGCTGGATTTAGAGGTACCAGTAAAGAAACCCTTTATTAGTTCAAATGTTAAAAAAAACAACAACTTGCATTTGCCAATGAAAACAAGGACTGAAGTGTGGAAGATTGGAGCTGTGTTCTGCAGTCCAACAAGTCCACACCATGGATGGTGTATGGTATGCTCATAAGAGATGACTGGAGTGGTTTAATACCATATACCATATACAATTGTGGCACCGCTAAGCATGGTAGGGAAACATTATGGTATTGGGGATGCATGTCTGCAGAAGGTGTTGGATGGATCTACAAAGTTGCTGGCACTTTAAAAATGGACCAATAGGCTACTTGGGAATCCTGCTGAGCGCAATAAAGCCAAGTATGGAGAATCTGGAGATCAAATCCCTGTATTTTCCAACATGTTACGATCCCAAAAACAACGTGCATGCAACAATGAAAGTCTTTAAGTGGCCCCAGTCCCCTGACCTAAACCCTCTGTGAAATTACAAACCTGAATTTTGATAAGTCATTCAGGTCTTACAATGAGTAGTCAATGTATGCTTTATTTCCTTTGAGTTTTTAGTTTTTTGCTAAATAGAAAAATCACGCTAACAGCACCCACTGGCTTAACGCTAGCTTCGTTCCCGTCAGGAGTTTTCTCAATTTTATCCATATTTTTCTTTGTGGTTCTTCGATTTATATGCTGGAGTTTGCCTTTCTTGCCAATTAATTTTGTAGTTTTAAGACCTTAACCAAGTTTGGTGTATTTTTTCTTCCTAATATAACATACTCCTCATATTTTGATTGTTTAATTGAACCTGGAGTGCATGTCATTAGTGTGAAAAATATGCACTTTGGACATCACATTTGGTTACTACTGTATAGTTAACCAATGCAAAATGAACCAAATTAAATTAGATAGATTAGTGTAGTTGTTACTGAATTTTTTTCATTGAAAAAGTTTTGAAATTATTCATACCTTTATTTTCATGATCAGTCATTGTAGTCACGTCCAAGCACTCGAACCCATCTCTACTTTAAAGGACTGGTTACCGCTTGATTGTGTAATGAAGGCTTATACTTTATTCTATTTGATTTTCTTACTTCATTGTTTTTTGTGCATTTTATTCCAAATCAAAAACTACATATCTCTATGAAAAAAATCCATCATTTTGCTTGACTGAACAATTAAGGTCTCTCTCTTGTTGTTTTCATGGAGTGCATCTCATTGCGGAGCCTCCAGCATCTGTGCATCTGACCACTGTGTCATTGAAATCACCAGGGAGGAAAGAACATCTCTGTCCCCTGCATCTCTCTTTATTTATTCCATGTGCATTTGCTATGAATGCAGATATTTGTAAATGGAATGATAAAATGCTGTGTGCTTGTTTGTTGGGACCAGGGCCTGTTTGGCAATGCAGTGTGCGCAGAATCACAAGGTTGAGTGACTCCGGAAGCTAGAGAGAGAGAGGGAGCGGCAGACAAACGAGAAAGAGGAGGAGGAGAAATATGGATGAGGACCTGAAGGCTGATATGCATTAATGCCTCTTGGATGAACATCTCCACAAGTTGCACTAATTACTGTATAGCTTCTGCTTGCGATCAAGGTCATGGAGAGAAACCACAAAGAAAAAGAGCTCTGCTTCTGATTGGCTGAAGGATGCATGGGCTTCTTGTTCACTCCCTCATGTTATCTTTTATTATGCAAACATCACTATTACTACTGCTTATGGTTAGAGGTTTGAACAAACAATATTATATGCATAGATTGCAACAAAAATAAGGGAGACTTAACACCACTGTTTAAAGTTTTAAACCTTGTTCACCCAAAATTAAAATTCTGTTATCATTCTTTCTTCTGCTGAATATAATATTAAATAAAAATAGCATGGAAGTCAGTGGGATCTTTCAGCTGTTTGGTTACCGTTATTCGTAAATATCGTCTTTTGTGTTTAGCAGGGGAAAGAAATTCATACAGGTTTGGAACAAATTGAGGGTGAGTAAATGATGATAGAAATTTCATTAATAATAAGATTTATTTAACAAAAGAACAAACATGAAATGTCAGGTAATCAGTGTTGACCCTTCGTGGGGAGCTTGATTGACAGGTAATCTGACCAATCATACTTCGCCCTCCGCCATTTTGTCCGACAAAGCAGTCAGGAGAGATAGAAGATTAACATGGGAGGATTTTGAAAAATGAAGTGTACTAATGCCTTTCCGCGGTTAAAACAACATTCATTCTTATGTTCATTCATGTTTATTTGATGACGGTATTTATTGTTTAAATGTCTTTTAAGAGACTTTGTTTAATATGTTTCATATCGAAAGTAACCGGAAAGTAACCTGATCTGTCCATGATTACGTTCACCATGATTATCACCAAGCCACTTGTAACTTGTAGCAGCACTTGTAGCAGCGCTTCCACTGTCGGGCCAATAGCGGGCATGTCGTGCCAGGGCCAGTCGCGTTTCCATGGTCACTTCCGGGGCTTGATCAGGACTCATAATTGCTTCCTCTGGGTCAACGGCCAGTGTTTTTGGCCCAATGAATACCTTGGTCCAAGGCGGGCCAACTCAGCTTGAGGAGTGGTTATGAACCGAGTTTACCTGGTCGGGAGACGGCAGCGCCGTCGTTTTGTGATCTCACTGTTTCCAGTGATTTTGTTCTGATTAGTTTTCTGATTTGTTGGTGAAATTATGTGGCTTGTTCCAGACATGTGTGTTACGGCCCAGTTTTAGTGAGGCTTCATTTAGCACATATAGCAAAAAGCTTAAGAACACCCTAACAACTGCATAGCAACACCATTTGGGAGTTCATTTGGGAGTGGACAGATACTCTTCTTTTCAGCATTCTCTGTCCTCTTGTTTGGTGTGCACCAGAGTTCAGATAGCAGCATTCACACTTATTCAAATAAAGTGCACTAACGTTTCTTTTTAATTGAACCAAACCTGCCAAGTGTGAACACGCCCTTTGGGGTGTGCTCTTATCATGGGTCAGTTTATACCAAGCTAGCAACAACTCATAGCAAACGCATAGCGACACCTTGGGTGTTGGCAAATATTGTCGTACCACACACATTTTATTTAGAAGCTGTAAAAATGCATTTGTATCCTCATTCTCCTCTAGTGTGCTGTCCTACTTTACAGTCTCACATCCCAGTTCTTACACTCAGAGGCTCTAACTTATTTTGACTGATAAATGAATTCAGACTGTAAAAAGAGCTGACCATGCCTTGAGCAAATTAGACAAGCAGAGGGAGCCCAATATGTTCATCAAGTCTTGCTTGGGCTTTCAGGAATCACAGTATCAAGGAGGGAATTGTGGCATTAAGAAGTACTGGAAAGCAGCATCATCTAAATCCAATTCCACACTCTCCTGCTGCCCAGATAAGCATAGGGCAGCATCTGAGGAGGTCTGGAGAGTTGCCCCTCGGTGTAAGTTTTCTGTGTGGTTTTAAGAGAGTGGAGAAAGGGGGTGCTATTCACTGCTTTTTCACTGCAGGCTTCTGGTTTGTGAATGCATCTGATGGATATGTATTTTTAGGTGGTCAGTTACCGAGCACAATGGCAGGGCTGGCAAGCATTTCATATAAGCACAGAGAAAAGGCTTTTAAACATCTCCCCAGGCACCACAATGAAGACTCTTTGTGCCCACCAGATTCAGAGGCAAGGGATAACAAGGGAGGGGAAAATACAATGTGCTAGGAAATTAAAGAAGAGGGAAAGTTTGACTGTGACTGTGATGACTGTGTTTACATGCAACCAATAACCCGTTCAAAACCAGGATATAAACAATAACCCGGTCGCGAACGGCCATGTAAACACCGGCAAAAACCCGAATATGGTCCTATCCTGAATTTTAAAAACCGGGATATTATACCTGATATTGTACCCCTTTTCTAACCCGAATTTTTGGTCATGTAAACGTGTATCGGCATATCCCCATAGTAATTTGTGTTCTGCGCATGTTCTATTCGCAAGTAATCTTGGTTTTTTGAGTAGCGAAACTTCTCGGCGCATAAAAAAATCCGCGTGCAGTATACCGGAAGTAAACATGACGAGACCAGGCGAGACACAGCACAGCATACTTTTGGAGTGAGGTCAGTAACATTACCAGCATCAAAGCACAAACAAAGGCGATCGCTATCTGCCCCGAACTATTCATTATCCGCGTGCTGCTGTTGTTGTTGTCTTTGGATACAGGAAGAAGAATCGGAAGTGACGCATATTGCGTCTTAATGTTGTCCGTATGTCCAGACGCTAACCGGGTTGCCGTTTACATTGGGATATTGCAATTCCATGTATACAGGAGAAACTCTCTCTACTCACACATGTAAACGGATTATTCCTAATGTTTCAGAAACCCGAATAGTGACCTTAACCCGACCATAACCCGAAAATTGGCTGCATGTAAACGTAGTCAATGTTATATAGCTCAACAACATGATGAAATGTTAGAATATGACCAGTATGTTATTCTAATGTTGATCGAGCTTGTCTCAGACAGCCAACAAACTAACACATAGAATAACATTATAACTTTCAACACACTCAAATGCAGTTTAGTGTGATAGTGTAGACCAAGTGAAACAGCGCTGCGTTACCTCACAAGTTTCATTCGTCTAATAAACTGACCTGTGTGAGTAATTCAGCACTTGCGTGTAGTTCGGTATGAAATTTCCTTATTACTTTATATCTGCGGGACTCGCGTGTGGCGCTGATATCTGTCTCTCATTAGCAATCGCACCCCGCATCATACAACAGTCCATCAACACCTCCAAAGCTTCACAGTCGTTTCCTCCTCATGAGTTCAACATTTCATTAGGTAACGTTGGGCAGTTTTGAACTTGCGCTGTTTAACGTTTTGATGATCGCGTTATTTTACAATTGCGTAATCAATCTTCTATCGCTTGTGTCTGCTATTTCTTCACCTGTGATTTGATCCGGAGATTCTGTACACTTTCAGAAGATAAGTAATAGCGCCCCCTACCGTATAACAGTGAAACAAGTCAGGTCACCTTTATTTATTTAGTGCTTTTTACAATACAGATTGTTTCAAAGAAGCTTTCAAGTGATATAATGCAACAAAGTTTGTTTCTAGAAGAAAATAGCATCAAATACAAATACATAATTATACTGAAGTATATCTTGATGAAAATATTGAGTACAAGTGCAAATATACTAGGACTTTTCTGTCTGTATACAGTAAGTCAAGTGTACCTTGTAGTTTTTAAGGATATTTTTGAGAAATAAATAAAGTAGACTGAAAAGTATACTTTATTATTTTTTTAGTTTAAAGAAAGTGTACTAATTGCACACTTGAATAAACTTCTTTTTTGAAAGGGTTTACAAGACTAGAATAAATTCTGCAAGCCATATATTTGTTGGTCCTTTATGATTCCTGGTGAGGATAATGGACAGGGAATTTGCTGTCAGTTTCGCTGTGTAACCCTCAAAGCAATAGGTTGCAGTTAATTGACTAACGGTCATTCATGTCACTGCCATCACCAAAGGAAAACCCATAACCGAAAAAATCCATTATTCACATGTGTGATAACCGTGCACGGTTGCTACCCAAGAGATGTATTTATATCTCGTGATAAATATGCAACACATATGTCGCACATTAACCTTGTTTTTGCTATACATTAACATTTAGAGTATAGTGAGAGATGCCCACCCCCCTTCACTCTCTCTCTCACGGTTTATTCACCATGAAAACATGCTAAGTATATTGTCTCTTTGCCATAACAATTCATTTACAGTAAAAGCAATAAGGATACCACAGCTAACAAACATGACTTTTGTCTGCATATTATTTGTGTCATCACTAAAACAGGCAGGGAATATTAGCACAGAAAGACTAGTGTTGGTTTCAATTGCGCCAACAGATACATGTGGCCTAAAAACAATCCCATCGGGGTCAGAGGTAGTTTTGTCGTCTGGATTGATGACGGCCACTCATTCAGGGGTTTATTCTACCTTTTGTATGTCATTGCTCTGTATTCCCCCTGCTGATGGCTACGGGAGCCAGCCGGCTGTCATATTGATTAATGGAACAATAAAATTTACAGCCAGTGTTTACTTTATTCTCCTCATGCGAGTCTGTTTTCGAAGTACTCCCCCCTTTTTTTTAGCGCTACAGTAATTCTGCTGTCCTGTTCTATTGTTGTGTTGATATGGGAGAAGTAGTGATTTGTACAAGCTGTTTCTTTTCCCTCATCCGTATGCTGGAGGAGCAGAGCTGTCTAGACCAAGGTCTGCCATGGTGGGTAGGGACTGTGTTGTGTAAAGCTCAGATGGCACATGCTATGGACCATGTGCTGTGTTCCTCTGCACTGTGACAGGCCTGATGGTGGAGAGTCGAGGTGTAGAATTGTGGTTTGGGATTCAAATGCTGCATGCATCCAAGTTTCACAAGCTTCGCAGGACAGCCCATGAATTGGAGATTTTTGTGCTCATAAAGTAGTTCATTTTAATTCCGTTTCTTACACGGGCTTAAATGAATTGTGATTTGCAAAGCATTTTATCTAGCATTTTTCTTTAAATAGGTACTGTTAAATTACTCTGCAAGGTGATGCTGAGAATGTGAATTGTTGAATGAAAAGTTGAAAGACTTATTCGAATGAAATGCATTTGCGCAAGTGACCAGAACTGTTCCTGCTTATTTATTAGACACATTCACTCTTTAGTGAATAATAATAATAAGATGAAATAATACGAAGAAAAATAATGATTTTTGAGCAGCAAATTAGCATATTAGAATGATTTCTGAAGGATCTGATTCTGACACTGAAGACTGGAGTAATAATGCTGAAAGTTCTGCTTTGCATCACAGGAATAAATTACATTTTAAAATGTATAAAAGTAGAAAACGTTATTTACCATTTTATATTTTACATATTATTTAAAATAGTAAGATTGGGGGATCCAACAGCGAGCTAGGTAGACGTACGACTCAACGCTCCTACCACAAACAGCCAGCTAAAGACATTTAGCTGAATGAGTATTATCCGAGTTTAGCCGTGACCACAAAGATTGTTGATTCGTCACGGCAAATCAAGGAACCACAAAGAAAAATATGGATAAAATTGTGGAAACTCCTGACGGGAACAAAGCTAGCGTTATAGGATAATGAGGTAATGAAGGCTGACATAAAGACCTTTTTCTCTTTAAAATTCAAAGGCGTCCTGAATGCTATTCATGAGATAATGACATTTCCGAATTTGGGGGCAGAGTATCAGAAGCGGAGCACCGAATTAGCGAAACCAAGGATAATGTGGAAAAGTTACAGAAACCTCACCTCTGCTTTGTATGACTAAGAGAATCGCAACCGTCACTCCAATCTCCATTTAGTCAACCTGCCTGGAAAAGTAGAAGGGAAAGATGCAGCAAACTTTCCAAAAGTGGCTGTTTGATGTGTTCCGAGCATCCACCTTTCTAAGTCCAATAGTCATCGAAAGAGCACACAGAATCGGCAAGCCACCGACAAACAGTACCCACGAATCCTGATCATGAAATTCCTTAATTTCCGTGACCGTCAGAGAGTGATTCAAGCCGCCAGGGAGATGGGAACAGTGTATGAGGAACACAAAATGTTTTTCCCGGACTTCTCAGTAGCGGTGAGGAAACAACAAAAGGAATTCGATGATGTGAAGAAGATTCTCCAGACACTGAAAATCTCATACAGAGTTGTTTATCCAGCCAAACTGAGCTTGCTGAATAAGGGACAGTGGAAGATTTGTAAGACGGCAGGGGATGTACAGAAATGCATGCAGGAATTCAGAGAAGCGCCAGGAGAGCAATGAAAAGATCCTATTATTTGACCGAAACATCAGGCAGTTTTATTTATCAATGCTGATTTCATAACCGAGGTAATTCACGAGTCAGTCAGTTTAACTCGGATGTGTAAACGGACGGTATTAGTCTGTCAAAGTTAAAACAACTTATTTAAAACTAACTCAATCTGAGACTGAATCAGTTCAACGAATATTTGAGGGGAAATTATCATATATGCAATGTTTAAAGGACAAGTTCGGTATTTTACACTTAAAGCCCTTTTTTTAGATTTGTCTCTGATGAAATAAAACGGTTAAGATTAAAATTTGGACACATGCTGCTGTCCCGAGAATTTTCAGTTTCTGTGGACCCAACTCCCCAATTCCCCACCTCCACAATTGTTGTATGAATGCACTGGAACAATCCTTCATAAAACACATTAAACTCTAGTTTACAAAGAAGTGAAACTCACTTTTATTGTAGTTTTTGTCCAAGTCAAGTCAATGGAGTTGACCACCCATAAGTAGTTTAGAAGAAATGGCGGTTAAAAATCCCAATGATAAAGGTAAAATCTCTATGATATACAGCCAATTTGTTAATGCTTATAAAGACTCAACAAATCATAAAAGACTGGCTTGGATTGATGATCTCTAAATGGATGTTACAGAAAATGAATGGGAAAAAACTTGTGTCCAAGCACAAACATTATTGATCAACACTCGTTTTAAAATGATCCAATAATTGGATAATGAGAGCATACATAGCACCTGAAAAGTTGAATAGATTCAATCCAAATATCCCAGATAAATATCTGGGAAAAGAATTGTCTGTGAAAAATGTACAACTCATAAAGGAACATTATTTCATTGCATCTGGCAATGTGAGCACTTACAATCCTTTTGGAAAGAAGTAATCAGTGTATTATCTGAAATCCCTGTTTGCCCCAAAAAATGAAGACGGAAATCCCTGTTTGCCCCAAAATTAAAACAGAAGCTTATAAATCTGTGTTTATTGCAAGCGAAACGCCTGACTGCCATACACTGGAAAAGTACTTATTGTCATCTTTATCACACTGGATAAAAGAATTGTCTTCTTGTATAGCAATGGAAAGACTGACTACTCAATCAAACAAAACAAAAACAAAAAACCCACATATTTTACAGGATCTGGGACTCTGGTACATTTTACTTAATTTTTTGCGTCAGTTGACTCTGGGATACTCCGAGGTCATCAAGTTTCAGTTATCATTAGCTGCAGACAAAGGTCTGTTTTCAAAAACACAGTCACATTGGTTAAGGATGCTCCCAGTTGTCTAACATACACACAAAGAATACAGCCTTGACTCACAGCCCATTTAGCAGCAATTTCTCATTAATGCAAATTTCTAATCAACCAATCACATGGCAGTGGTCCTGGTCAAGACAATCTCCTGAACTCCAAACTGAATGTCAGAATGGGAAAGAAAGGTGATTTTAAGCAATTTTGAGCGTGGTTGTTGGTGCCAGACGGGCCGGTCTAAGTATTTCACAGTCTACTCAGTTACTGTGATTTTCACGCACAACCATTTCTATGGATTACAAAGAATGCTGTAAAAAAGGAAAAACATCCAGTATGTGGCAGTCCTGTGTGCGAAAATGCCTTGTTGATGCAAGAGGTCAGAGGAGAATGGGCCGACTGATTCAAGCTGATAGAAGAGCAACTTTGACTAAAATAACCACTCGTTACAACCGAGGTATGCAGCAAAGCATTTGTGAAGCCACAACACGTACAACCTTGAGGCGGATGGGCTACAACAGCAGAAAACCCCACCGGGTACCACTCATCTCCACTACAAATAGGAAAAAGAGGCTACAATTTGTAAGAGCTCAACAAAATTAGACAGTTGAAGACTGGAAAAATGTTGCCTGGTCTGAGTTTCGATTTCTGTTGAGACATTCAGGTAGAGTCAGAATTTGGCGTAAACAGAATGAGGACATGGCTCCATCATGTCTTTTTACCACTGTGCAGGATGTTTTCTTTGCACACTTTAGACCCCTTAGTGCCAATTAGACATTGTTTAAATGCCACAGCCACATGTCCATCCCTTTATGGCCACCATGTACTCATCCTCTGATGGCTACTTCCAGCAGGATAATGCACCATGTCACAAAGCTTGAATCATTTCAAATAGTTTTTGAACATGATAATGAGTTCACTGTGTTAAAATGGCCCCCACAGTCACCAGACCTCAACCCAATAGAGCATCTTTGGGATGTGGTGGAACGGGAGCTTCGTGCCCTGGATGTGCATCACACAAATCTCCATCAACTGCAAGATGCTATCCTTTAAATATGGGCCAACATTTCTAAAGAATGCTTTCAGTACTTTGTTGAATCAATGCCACGTAGAATTAAGGCAGTTCTGAAGGCGAAAGAGGGTCAAACACAGTGTTATTATGGTATTCCTAATAATCCTTTAGCTGAGTGTACAGTATGTGCATTCTACATCCATTTATCCTTTCTGACAGGAATGATTCATTCAGAGGCAAAAGCATGAGCATCCTCATTCTATTTCTCTCCATTTTTTTTTATCTCCCAGACCTAACCTCTCATTCTAGTGGCACAGCAGAGTCTATTAATCCGGTACCTCTTGTCTTTCAGGTTTGTACATCATTATGTCATGCCTGTCTCTTTCATATCTCTCCTTTCCCCTTTATCTGTCCCTGGTTCTCCAGTGTGAGGGCCGCCCAAGTGAGGAGAGTCTGAACAGAAGCTGCTGGCAGTCTGCTCATTCATTCCCCCATCATCATGGCTACTATTTGGAAGGGTGTTTGTCTTTCTCCTCTGGTGGTTCCTAGTGCTAACAGTTGGTAGAGTGGGAACAGAAGGAAGGCTGATGGAAACTGGAGTGGTTGTTGGCTTTGATAGGAACATTTGAGACACAGGCCAGTAAGATCTGACTCACCCTGGCCAGGCTTCCATTACAGAGCCTGATCCAATCTCTGGCGGCAGAGGAGCACTGTATCCCCGCGTAAACCCCCTCCCCACACACACCCCTACAGACACACTTCATCGATTGCTGTTTCAGGGGCCATATTATACCTTCCCCTCATTGAACTCTCATCGACAGGCCTTTCTCTTGTGTAGTTAGCTTAAAGGGTGACATTTATACAGTAGCTGCCTGCATGGGCCTGACAGCCCTTTTAATGGCTACTTTACAGATGGCATTTAATCCAACAGCCCATTATCATCAGTACAACACAGCTTGATCACATATGGGCATAAAAAGAGCTATTGCCATTGTTTTTGGCCAGCCAATTGCCTGCCTGTGGATATTTATGCTCTGAAAACCATCCATTTGTTAAAAGCAAAGGCTTGATACAGCTGTCTTTTTGTCCCACTGTCCATCAGCTTAACTGTAGTGGATTTTGTGACAGAGCTCTTAAAAAGCTGAAATGGATGCTGAAATAATAATCGGGGGCAGAGACACAGCTGTTGTGTTCAAAACATGAATATCAGCTAATATTCTCCAAATTAAATCAGCCGGGTAGACACAGCATAACGCCGCAGCCAATTTTCAGTATTTGAGTATGAAAATTTGACATCCCTACATAATTTAATGTGCTTGTGGGTGTCGTAAGCCAGAAATGATGCTTATGATTACACAACACATTCAAATCACATTGGCTTTTATCAACAATAACAACAAAAACAACAACAAAAAATACTTAAATATCATAAAGAAATCTCTGTTCCAAAACCTAATGAAGCTGCCCAGTGAAGCTTTTTTTCAGGCTCAGTAAGAAAATTGGTGGGTGGAGTTAGTATTGTATAAATAGCCTCTGCCAACAAGACCGGCTATTTTTACTTGGTGTAAATAGACACTCTAGTTTCATGCTGTACATAACTAGTCTTAGTGTTCAAACAATAATTGTTGATTTGAAGATTTTTAATGAAATATTTTAGTCACTCCACTAATGTAAATGTATTATTATATACCTAAATTCATTTATTTGATGTGTCATACTTTCTAATTGTGTCATTTTTTCACTAGCAAATTTTAAAAGTTTGGGTGACAGTCGCTTTGGAGTTGCAACATGATACTATCATTAGAAGAGGCTTTCCATTTTACTCCAGAGCACGAATCTCCAAATGTGTTTCTGGCACTCAGTGACTCAAAATTTTAGAGCAGAGCATTTTCAATCAATATTTTCCAGTATTGAATAAAAAATATAATCAGATTTATAATAACATTTCTCATGCCTGCCTTCTTGGATGAACATTTCCCCTGAGCTTTTTGCAGTACATGCAATTTGACTTAAAGTAGGTATTCTAGAAGGTAGCATAATTTTGCGACCTGCTGTTTGGAACGGCCTTCACGTCAGGGACATGTCTGTGATTATTCAAATTGATGTCTATTTAAGTATCAGAGTTAAAATGCATGCTCTTAAATGTACCTAAAGCATAAAATCATCATGCCAGTGGAACTGTAATAGAAGCTTTCAACGGCTGTTTCAAAGTTGTATGTGACGATCAGACCAGTTCACACTGTGAAGATTACATACACATGCTAACAAAACCCTATACGTCGCTAAACACACAGCTGCCACACAAAATGAGATTTTAAAAAAAAGCTTTTCTTTATTGAGATCAGTGTTGCTGTGAGTATTATACTGCTCACTCCAGGATGTGCCGTCTATGGCAAATGGATTGCTGAGCCTTTATTGAAAGCAATAACTGGTTCCTTGTAAATGCTTAGAACAGTAACATTCCCCCTACTGGTGAGTTCTCAGCAGAATGATTTAGTACGTTTTAAACTCACAATCCAAATGGTTGCCTCATCTTCCTCTCTCAGGATGCATTAGATGCATTTCTGTCACAAGCGCCGGGTCTCACAAAGAACCACCTTGTTAACTGATGAATTCTGCTTGTAGATTTACTCAGGGCTCCAAAGTGGCGGTTTGAGTAGCTTTTATAACTGTAGTATACTCAACACACCCGCTGATATTTTAGAAGGGGGATGCCACTTAGGCTGCTATTTACCGAGGAGTTCTCCGGCCTTGATGTGTCTCTGCTACCGTCTGGCATTTTACTGCTGACAATTAGGAATGAAGTCTCAGCATGCAGCATTGTAAACAAATGCAGCATAATGTCAAAAACAGTCAATCTGTAATAGCCAGCCTCACTCCACCGTTGGAATATTAGCTGGCAGACAGTACAGAAAATCCAAAGTTCAGATTCTAAAGTAGACAAATGAGATTGCATTGCATTACATTGGAGATATAATGGTGTCGTATCAGGTCAATGTGTTCCTATCTGTTGGAGGTCAGGTGTGTATGCCAAACAGATATTGATTTAACCTCATGTAGGTTAATTTAAAATCCATTTGCAAGCACCATAAAGCATGTTTATTGCAAAAAAACAAATCATTTTCTTAATCATTGTTTTGTCTTGTTTCTCAGTAAAGATATTTACACCGTAGATTTACCTGAGAAGCAAAATCGTGGAGGTTAAGATTTTAATAGAATATATCTTGAGTTAAGTCTGTTCTTTGTACTGCATAGCAAATAGTTTTTAACTGGCTGAAGAACATATTAACTTTCATGTTACCTAATTTGCATGATCAATAAAGTAAATTAATAAAGTGAAACACTTTCGTGTTACCTGATTTGCATAATTCCTGAATCAGACACATTAAAGCAGAATAACTGTGCGCACTCTAAAAAATGCTGGGTTGTTTTAACCCAATTTTGATTCAAATATGGACAAACCAGGCCATTGGGTTAAAAATGTCATTTAAAAATGTAACCCAATGGCTGGGTTTGTCCATATTTATTGTCCACGAGTGTGCAAATAAACATACATTCTTGTCCGTTTGATGAGAACTCTGTAACATTTTTTTTTCTTCTTCAACTTTAGCTGTTCTGCCATCATTTTAAAGCCAGAGGTCTTCAAAACAAGACCCCTGCTTATAAAAAAGGCAAATAAAGATTACTCAATGTTTAATCTACATATGTAGTTGACTATTAATACCAAGCTGCTTGGACAGTATCTCTTTGAAAGATTGCCAACAAGAGACTGTATCTCTCAATGGAAAACAGATCATGTTAATCCAAGAAGACATTCACACCCAACTTCCTGGGAGAATGGGAATGGAGGTGTGAGGAGGAGAGATAGTAAAGTAGTTGAGGCTTCATGATTAGGGGATCAATATTAGGGGGCTAGGAAAGTGGGTTAGTGCCAATACCCCTGAGGAAGGACGTGCTGACCATAGTTAACACTGAAATGTAGTGGCAGCCATCTGGAAAGGGATGCTTGTGACAGGGAAGGGGGCAAATGGGCAGGCAGCAGGGAATAGTGAAAAGATTTGTGTTTGTGGAGAGAGCGGGAAATGATCTATGCTGAAGCAAACATGAGGAATGGAATATAAATTATGAATCTTGGACTATACTGGCTTGCATTCTGCTGCTCTACCCCAGTCTGTTGGACACACACTGCAGCTCTCTGCTCAGCCCTCTTTAATATCAGCCCTGGAGGTCATTCCTCCCTCCTTCTAGATTGGCAAGTATGATGAGCGGGAATGAGAGGAAGAGTAGAGGAGAACGGGTGGCGAATGAAGAGAGACCGAAATTAAAAGATGCCGTTTAACACCTCCTGCCAGGCTACAGCTTTGCTATATTGGATTTTTTACCATGTAAGCTCAGAGGTGAGAAGTCAGAAATAATTTTTGTTCTCCTCGAGCACTTTTAATGTCAAATCAAATATGTTCCCCATAAGAGGCAGGATAGTATTGTGTGATTTGGGTGTAACAATCTGGCATGGCAAATATAGTTGTCACTATAACAGTACAAAATCCCCTTTAAATCATGTAATACTTCCAACCATTTCTAGGTTAAGCTTTGGTTTTTATACAAATTTGGTCAAGACTGGTATCAGGTGAGAAGCTTAACCAAGCATTCGCCATTCACAATAATTTCTACAGGTTGGGTTATACAAAAACGGATGACCCAAACCTAACTGTAACCATGATTGTAAAAAAATAAAAATTAAAAAAAAAATCTCTTGTATTAGCTGAGATATCAATGTCAGAGTTGTCAAGATAATATATTGAATGCTTAATTCTGGTTCTTCTCACATGATGACGGCCCTAACCAAGCTTTTACACAACCAGACTAACCAGATAAATGACAAACCTTAAGTCCATAATAATATTAGAATATTTTAAACTACATAAAATTATTTAGAAGTAATACAAATAATTAGAATGAAAATAATTACATTTTCAGAATTCCAGAAATTTTAGGAGCAGAATTTTCTTCAGGGTTTAACCAATACATTTACATTACTTTTCCTTTTTAAGTCACAATGTCTTAAATCAAATATATATATACATATTTTTTTTTACAAAAAAGCCCAAAGTTTATTAATTAAAAATTTAATTAAACTACATGACTCTTCCAGAAATCAAATTTTTTAAAATTAGGCTTCCATTTTATATCATGGAAAAAAAAAAAAAAGCTGTTGAGGGGGTAAATTAAAATAAGAAAAATCTTATTTTAGCGGTTTTAGCTTAATTTAAAGTTTTATATTTATTTATTTAAAATAAAGTTAAATCTTACACATTTGCTGAAGACCCAAATTTGTCCCATAATGATATATCTAAAAATTAAAATTACCATAATTTTCCAGCCCTCATGTTGTTCCAAATCTGTCAAAGTCCAATGTTGTTTTCATCACAATGTCCATGAAATTAATCAATCCTGATGACGATGGATATGAGCTGATGTTTTGTAGCTCTGATGGTCACTGATGTGCTTTAATCTATGGATGGAAAGTGTACAGTATGCTTTAGCTAACTGCAATGGAGAAGTATGGCTGAATGATCAGATGCCGGTGTGTAACTACACCACCGAGAACACTTAGAAGTGTGCTGATCCAAACTTAAAAAGTACACCTGCAACTTTGTGTCTTGATTCCCAAAAAAGCAAGGTGGGAATATTACCGGTAGCTGGTAATATGGTAATATATGGACCACAGTCATAGGGGCTTTCTCTGATGATCTATTAGGCTGCTCTGGAGTCCATTTGCTGTAATCCCACCAAAGGCAGCCACTGACCTTCCCTGTGTCACATCTCTAATTAGACTAGTTTGGATTGCTGAGCGATGGGCTTTAACGTCAGCTTCTGAGCCCTTGTGATATGTGCCATGTCATTAATGTACAATCAGGCTCTGGGTTAGTAAGAAAAGGAGGAAGCTTCAAAAGAGCTCTTCCCTCAAGTAGATGTGAAAGTGTCATTGGTAATCGGATTGAGGCTGGAGAGAGGCATGGCCTTGAATACTCCACTGCAGGCTTCTGTGCTTTAATAACTCTCTACTACTAAAATGTGGTAGTAGTACCATTTAAAGGAATAGTTCACACACAAATGAACATTCTGTCATCATTTGCACTCCCTCATGTTCCAAACCTGAATATGTGTCTCTTTGTTGAGGAACAGTGCTCTTTTCAATATAACCAAGTGTTGTCAAGCTCTGAAAATGTAGTTGTAGTACAGTTCAACCAAAGGTAATTATAGTTTTGTTAAATTCTGAATTAGTTAAACTACTAAAAAAAATAACTTTCATATTTGATCTGACTGCCAGCAACAACAGATAGGCCTATCTTTAGCTTTCAAGAAATACAAGACAGATAGGGACACATAATATGAGTCACACTGGCAGTCATCCACACATTAGAAATCTCATTTTATCCATCTGCTTTGGTTTTTAAGCCTATAGAGATGTGTAACGCTATCATAGTTTGCATGTTTCTGCAGTGTGTGGTTTCTGAAGCATTTCAGCTGAGGTGGCTGGAAATGATCCTCTGTCAACTATAACTGTATGTGGCAAATTAGCTGACTCCGTCTTCTGAATTACATGCCACTGCACTAATATGCTTGACATCGCTCAAGTGCTCATAACAACAACTGCAGGTTTTCTCCTGAAGTTTGTAAAGGAGAGATAGACACACAGGACAATGGCAACAGAGATGAAGGAGGAGATACACTGCAACTAGCTTTCAGAATGCAGTATCTGTGGATGACAGAGCATATGAGCTAATGTGTCAAAGATAGCGAGGAGAGACCGAGAGATCACGTTTCTTAGAGTGCAGCTGCTAGCGTAATGAGGGGTGATGAATGCCTCTCTCTAATCACTCTGCTATGTTTCAGAAAAGACGAGGAAAAGTACATTAGAGAGCCGTGGTGTTTTTATGCAGCGGCAGATCTTAATCAAATCAATGAGGAGCACTTGAAAAAGCATGCCATCTAAACAACAAAAAGGGTAAGCAAATAGCTCAAGAGCCTTGGCTTTTTAGATGCTGCTTAAAAGCTCATGGAGTCAGGAAATCAGAGAAGTCATTTGTAACCCTCTCTTTCCTAATCTGAATGCTAATGGACAGGGAGGATCTCCCAAGGAGTGATTGAGAAGGTGTAAAGAGCGCATTTGGTAGTTAATGTGAGTAAGAGTGAGCGAATGAGGGGACTGAATGGATGAAAGGGTGGGAGGATAGGGGTAGCTTTCCTATTATGAATCAAAAGAAGGCAAGACATCAATAATATATCTTGTTCAATTTCAAGGTGTAGATTAGCGTTCCCTTGGCGGGACTTCAGATAGTCTTTACATAATTAAGTTGCAATGAAGAACTTGAGAGCGGGTCTATTCTCTTATTCCGCCTGAAAATGGAGATTTATGTGGAGCATTGTTAAATGAATATGAATGATTCACATCAGCCGACCACTTTAAAGCAAGAATGGCAAGAAAGGTGTAGACAAAATGAGATCCATCTCAGATCAATCCATCTATCTAAGTTTTACACAATTACAAACAAATTGGCTTTTCAAGTTAAAAAAATGCCAGTTATATGAACTTCTGTGAATTTCAATTCATTTTGATTGTAATTACTTACAGTTATAGACACTTTCTCATTAATGCAATTATCTAATCAGCCAATCATATGGCAGTTGCTTCAATGCATTTAGGGGTGTGAAGAGTGGAAAAATGTTGCCTGGTCTGATGAGTCTCGATATCTGTTGAGACATTTGAGATGGTAGAGACACAATTTAGCGTAAACAGAATGAGAACATGGATCCATCATGCCTTGTTACCACTGTGCAGGCTGGTGGTGGTGGTGTAATGATGTGGGGGATGTTTTCTTGGCACTCTTTAGGCCCCTTAGTGCCAGTTGGGCATTGTTTAAATGCCACAGCCTATCTGACCATTGTTTCTGACCATGTCCATCCCTTTATGGCCACCATTTACCCATCCTCTGATGGCTACTTCCAGCAGGATAATGCACCATGTCACAAAGCTCGAATCATTTCAAATTGGTTTCTTGAACATGACAATGAGTTCACTGTGTTAAAATGGCCCCCACAGTCACCAGATCTCAACTCAATAGAGCATCTTTGGGATGTGGCGGAACGGGAGCTTCATGCCCTGGATGTGCATCCCACAAATCTCCATCAACTGCAAGATGCTATCCTATCAATATCCTCTGGCACTGGAAACCTGCAGCATGTGTAAGGCAACATGGATTCATTGGTGTATTAGGAAATCCTCTGATTAAACACCATACCATCAGTGAGGAAGCTGAAGCTTGGGCATTATTAGACATTCCAACAGGACAATGATCCTAAGCATGCCTCAAATTCCACCAAGGCTTGGTTGAAGAAGAAGTCCTGGAAAATTCTTTAGTGGCCATCACCTGACATGGACCCCATAGAAAAAAATGGAATTTGGTGGAATGTGAAGAAGGCGGTTGCAGCACGCAAACCCAAGAATATTAGTGATTGCCATTGCTCTTGAGGAATGAGCTAAGATTCCTCAGAAACGCTGCCAGAAACTGGTGTTTGGTTATACATCTTGTTTGCAGCAGGTCATAACAGCAGAAGGGTGTTCTACTAAGTACTAAAGATGCTTGTCATGAAGGGATTTAATAGTTTTGAGAATGCAGAAATCATTAAAAGTTGCATTTGAAGTTTAAACATTGAAACATTTGAGTCCAGTTTTACTAAACAGGGCAATATAGCGTGACATCGCAATTCCCCAAAAAAAAAAAAAAAAGCTTTGATGGAAGTGGAAAGTTCTGTGCGTGATCTACTGACGACATACAAATTAAAGAACACAGAGGCAGCTGGATCATTTCCATAATAACCAACACAATAAACCAGTTAGCTTCTGGGTTAAGAAGTGCTTTCCTTCCCACTGTGTCTTTAGTAAATCCTGACAGTAGTTTTTTAACGCGAAAAGAGGGATTGAGCTGGCTCAAGCTGTTGGTAAATCTGGCCCTTGCTGTGTTGAGATATGTCAATTACTTCTGTTTGATTTGTTCATTCCAAACAGCTGAAAGTCTGTACATTTTGCCAATAAACCTGATTTGCAATAGAGGTTGAACGATTTGGATTATAACTGGATATGTATGTGTGTGTGTCTGTAATAATAATAATAATAATAATAATAAGCGATTGTAAATTGCAATTGCATCTTATTTGTTGCCTCATTTCAAATTCAAGAACTGAATTAAAAGGGTATTCTCAATTTGACTCTGAATGTCGCAGAACCTTGCTGTACTGACCCAGCCGCTAGCTAATTCCTACCGCATCCTTCTTGGGCCCAGAGAAAATGTCCAATATTGCTCTTGATTTCAGTGAGAGACAGGCAGGCAAACACAGACGAAGCTGGAAGCAGTGGAAATCAATTATGTCACCCGTAAGAGAGAGTGGCGTACTCTCAAACCGAGCACAGCCGTCGCTGCTCTGAGCAGGTTAGCTTTAATCATCCGCACACCCTCAGTCCCATTCAGCGTCTCGCCACTCTTAGCCGTAGCCCTTAAAGCTTTTGATATGGATACGTCTGCAGCCTTTCTTCACTGCTCTTTTTCAGTTTGCAGTCTCTGGTTTAAGAATTGATTGCTCTTGCTTTGGCCCTCTGAATTGCTGTCTGGAAAGAGGGGTCCCTGCTCATTCAAAAAAAAAAAAAAAAAAGAACATCAAATGGAAATCTTGAAGTAAAAAGGAAGTAAGGAAGAAAACGGATGGAGCCGACCTTCCGTGATAATGAAGGGCATGGTACACTCTTTCCCAACATGTCTGTGATTCGTTATGAGGTCACCACCAGTAGTGATGGACAGGTGGCTGTTAAGGCTCTAACCCATAACAGTTGTGATGTTATTGAAATGCTGCAAGCTTTTGTTAAGCTTTTTGAAGCTTTTTTGTTAACTTCAGAAGATTTCCTTGTGCTCTCTGATAAGAGATCAATGATGTGATGCTCATCGGATCTATTTATTTATTCACAAATACATTATAATTGCAATGTAACATACAATGACTTCAATACACATTCTTTGATGAACATGTTTTATGTATTAAAATGAATAAAAAAAAAAACATATATATATATATGTATACACCCACCAAAAGGATTTTTCGGAAAACCATACTAATACTGTGTTTGACCCCCTTTCGCCTTCAGAACTGCCTTAATTCTATGTGGCATTGATTCAACAAAGTACTGAAAGCATTCTTTAGAAATGTTGGCCCATATTGAAAGGATAGCGTCTTGCAGTTGATGGAGATTTGTGGGATGCACATCCAGGGCATGGAGCTCCTGTTCCACCACATCCCAAAGATGCTCTATTGGGTTGAGATCTGGTGACTGTGGGAGCCATTTTAGTACAGTGAACTCATTGTCATGTTCAAGAAACCAATTTAAAATGTTTAGAGCTTTGTGACAGTGCATTATCCTGCTGAGAGGATGGGTACATGGTGGCCATAAAGGGATGGACATGGTCAGAAAAAATGCCCAATTGGCACTAAGGGGCCTAAAGTGTGCCAAGAAAACATCCCCCACACCATTACACCACCACCAGCAGCCTGCACAGTGGTAACAATGCATGATGGATCCATGTTCTCATTCTGTTTACGCCAAATTCTGACCATCTGAATGTCTCAACAGAAATCGAGACTCATCAGATCAGCAACATTTTTCTTTCAACAGTCCTCAACTGTCCAATTTTGGTTCTCTTGCAAATTGTAGCCTCTTTTCCCTATTTGTAGTGGAGATGAGTGGTACCCGGTGGGGTCTTCTGCTGTTGTTGCCCATCCGCCTCAAGGTTGTGCGTGTTGTGGCTTCACAAATGCTTTGCTGCGTACCTCGGTTGTAACGAGTGGTTATTTCAGTCAAAGTTGCTCTTCTATCAGCTTGAATCAGTCGGCCCATTCTCCTCTGACCTCTTGCATCAACAAGGCATTTTCGCCCACAGGACTGTCGCATACTGGATGTTTTTCCCTTTTCACACCATTCTTAGACATGGTTGTGTCAAAAACCTGGTAACTGAGCAGATTGTGAAATACTCAGACCGGCCCATCTGGCACCAACAACCATGCCACGCTCAGAATTGCTTAAATCACCTTTTTCCCATTCTGACATTCAGTTTGTAGTTCAGGAGATTTTTTTTTTTGACCAGGACCACACCCCTAAATGCATTGAAGCAACTGCCATGTGATTGGTTGATTAAACAATTGCCTTAATGAGAAATTGAACAGGTGTTCCTAATAATCCTTTAGGTGAGTGTATATATTTTCATTACAACAGTGTCACTACTTATTGATTACATAAGAAAACTGTCATTAAAAATCAAGGCAGTGTTGTTACTGACTATAACTATTAAAAATAATTTTCCTTGAGATAATGCTAAAATTAAATAGCAATATTACATGTTGCCAAGGCAACATTTTTAATTAAAAATTAAAAATAATAATACAATTAAAACTTCGAATATAAAAGCTAATTGAAAATATGAATACATATTACATTAGTATAAATAATGGTAAAATAACTTGTGGAACAAAAAAAATCATGAAATTATATAATATAGATGGGAGTTCTGCTTTTTAAAAGATTTTTCAAGGACATGTGGCACATAAGTGTGTGGATGCCATCCTTAACGTGACTTATAGGCAGGCATTTGCATGATAGTGAAGAATAGAAACAGAAAAGAATAAAGTCTTTAGCAGGATTGTAGTGTTCAGTCATCCTGTGTCAGCCTGAATGATTTCTAAGAGATGAAGATGAAGAGCATTCTGAGATGAATGAACTAATATGGCCCTCTCGTTGCTCCCACCCTCCCAACGTCGGCCTGTCTAGACGGCATACAATTGTAACATTACAAATCGATGATTCACCCAAGGCTCAACTCACACAGAGGTAGACGCCTCTATTCCTAGTACCAGGGCCCATATTCTTAAAGATTCTAAGAATCCTCTCAGAAAACTCTTAATTTATCTTAAAAACTTGTATATAGGAGTCTTAGATAAGAGCGATTCGGGACCGATTTGAGAGCAACTCTGAGTAAGGAAAAGAAAAAAACTTTCATCTTAGTGAGGAGGCGGGGCTGACCCCATTGCTATGTGTGACGCAATCTTTTGAAGACTGTGATTGGTTGGTTGTCCAAGATGAAAAAAAATTGTGATTTTAAGTATAGGGTCTATGCTAAGCCTTTACTTTGAACTTACATACATAATTTTTTCTATTCGACCATTCTCACACATACACCCACATTATATATGTATATAAATCATTTTTTTTATATTTGCCGTTAATTTCCTATAAGGTATTTGATTGGCTTAGAATGATAAAAATTGTTCCACTCTTTCCAGTTACACTGATTGCTGGCATGTCTAAGTGGTGGTTTGAATTTGAATGTTGATTTAATGTAACAAACATGGAATCAAAACCAAGAAGGACGAGAAAGTCCGACTGGACAGAGGAACAGTGGTTAGCCCAGTTAGTGGATGAACACAAGGCCATCCTTCAAGGAAAATTCGGGCCGGGTGTCAATCTATAGCATCTTATTAACTCACTGTCATCCATTGTCTTTCCACCCATTTCTTCTCCCTCTTCGTCTTTCTGCCATTTCCTCCTCTGCTAAAGAAACTCTTAAGCCTCTTAAAAGTCATCGTCTCTACTCCTAATAATTTTGACCTTAAGACCTCGTTTATGGGTTAAAATACTTTCTGTATTATCTTTTTCTTTACTAGGATTTTTCTTAGAATGTTGTCACTAGGAGCTACTCTTTGCATTAAGATTCTTTATGAATACAGGCCCAGGAGGTTATTGAGTGCCAACCCATATCATACAGACCCTGAATCAGCTAGCTCTCTGAACTATTC
Source organism: Pimephales promelas (assembly GCF_988280905.1). Classification (NCBI taxonomy): domain Eukaryota; kingdom Metazoa; phylum Chordata; class Actinopteri; order Cypriniformes; family Leuciscidae; genus Pimephales; species Pimephales promelas. The sequence goes on from NC_142784.1 coordinate 21,231,942, forward strand.
AACATTAAACTTAGCGTAATATTAGCCCTGCATGCGCCATTAACTTGTATGCGCTTTTATCATTTATCAGAGTGGTGCGCAGCAACAATCCATGACAACGTACTGCAGAGAAGTGTGTTTGTGGGAGAAGAAAGGTCATTTGAAGAGCAACATCAGCCTGGAAGAGCAAAAGCTACCCATGAATTAGTGATGGTGTTGCTCTTCCTGACAGTTGTACTCTCCAGAACACACACGCACACACTCTTGCTCTCCAACTCATTGTCGTTGATGCTTAACCCGTCTTTTTCCAGACCCTGCCAGGATATTCCGTGTAGATGTGGATCATGCGCTGCCCTCCATCCACCCCTTGACACACTCGCTTCCAGTTCTGGCCTCTCCTGCCTGTGTGTTGACATGCAATTAACTGGAGCAGAAATGTAGGTTTAATATTTAATCATTCATGAAAAAATAAAGTTCTAGGAAAGAGGAAGGTGTCTATTTTAGTATGCACATTTCTCTGAGCTGCAGATTCTCTCATGCGCTTTTTCTATTTTTTTCCCCCCATTGGGCATCTCTTTTCTGCTCTCTCCAGGGTGTATGTTTATGTGTGAGAGGTAAAGAACATTTTTTTTTTCATGTGTATAGAAGTGGAGACAGTTAGAAGCAGAACGTTTACAGGGAGACGGGGGGGGGGGGGGGGGGGGGCATCTGTTTGTACAAAAGTGTCCATACAGACTTTATCTACATTTCTGTGGTTTGCCCTCCCTGTGAGTTCACTATCTGTCTTAGCTGAGCAGTGTTACAAAAAATGTCCTTGACGAACAATGACGGGTACATGATAGTTATAGCACTGTCTTTAATTGAAGCAAGAAGTAAGATGTATTAAGCTTTGACGAGAAGAACTGCTACTGTAGCTCTGGAGGTCACCATACTGTTGGTTGCTACTGCTAGTAGGTTGCCATCTACAAATGAGATTATTTGTCCATGAAAAAATACAATGTCATTCGGTTTTGATAAGTTACTTCCATGAAAGGAAAATGAAAGGAGAAAACCTTTGTTTGTCTGTTGTACAAGCAGTGCATTATGTGTCATAGTTAGAACATTTTAGGATTTTATGCTCAAACAGTCAAACCCTTTTGACCTAAAATATTTTCTTTAAGTAGCCTACCCCTTGAGATTGTATGTTTAAATTAATAGATCTAAGTTAATAGTTCAATAATATAACAACAGATTAGCATGTTCATTGTTCTCTAATGTCAGTTAACGGTGACATGGAATGCAGGTAAATAAATCCAAAAGTCTATTTTATATTGTCCAGCAAGTGTTTTATATTTATTTTTTTTTCTTTTCAAATATTAATTTCTTTTAATTTCATAATTTATATAGTAGCGCGGTGGCGCGTGCGCTGTAACAATCATGTCATTTTTGCCGCACACACCTTTGGGCTCAAGCGGACGCATCAAGTTTAAACAAGGTTTTACGCTTTAACCAGCTCAGCCACAGTGACAGCTCATATTAGCCAGCTAAACTTTTACTACCCTGTTAGAAAAAAATATATAGTTGCATAGTTTCATGTGGTATTTTTGGATTAGCTATGTGGTGAGAAATGTGCTGGTTACATTTGAGACAATCAGCTGATTACTATTATTATATTATACGTATAAGAGCCTTGATCCTCACCTGACAATGGCTTTGTAAACTTTATCCATGATGTGGCTTAATCCTACCCACTAGTCTACCTAAATTGAACTACTTTACTAACTATTAAAAATCAGTAATTAGGAGTTTACTGAGGCAAAAGTCATAGTTAATAGTTAGTTCATAGTAAGAAATTGGTCCCACTTTATATTAAGTGGCTTTAAGTACTATGTACTTACATTGAACAATAAGTACAATTTATTATTGTGTTCCTGTTGTATTGTAAAACACTTTTGCTGCTATTGAGGTGTGATACGGGTAAGGTTAGGGACAGATGTGGTGGTAGGGGTCGGTTTAAGGGTAGGTTAAGGTATGAGGGGAGGGTCAATTTTGTAATTACATAAGTTAATTATAGCTGTAATTATAGTACATGCTGGAATTTTAAAATGTAAGTACAATGTAAAAATGTGTATGTACACAATAAGTCCATTCTATCAAATTATTAATTTCAATGTAATTACATAGTACTTAAAGCCACTTAATATAAAGTGGGACCGAGAAATTTTACATGTTTCCTCCTTAAACATTTTATGGTCAGGTGAACCTGAAACTAATTTGTTCCATAGGCTTCCAGTTCAGGCTATACAATCCATATGTCCTCAAAATGTGCTTTGAAATGCATATAGAAATAATGAGAGAAAAATTGAGTTTGACATTGTAGTGCTGACTTTACAATTCTGCTAGCAAAATATACATGCATTTTTTGAGTTCCTGCATTCCCTGGGAATCAACCAAATGTTCTTGGTGTTGTAGCATCATGCTGGGCTGCGTTTTCAGATAACGATGGATATTAGCACTTATGAGTATTTTCTACGAGCGACTTCACAAACGTTCGTGTTCATTTCACGTGCGTTTACCAAAAACACACTTAGCACGATCGCACGCAGCTGTATTATGTGATACTTAAGAGTCGCTGTCCATGTATCAAGTGCTGAAATGTCACCTTGTATAATGGCTCGTAATTGTAGCGCATACTTGTATTTTGAAATGATTAGCCTAATTGTTTTCATCTGATGCACATTTTCTATGATGCCAATAATCAATAAAAGCACAAACCTAGGGTGGAGACACCAGCAATATGTCTGAACCAAAGAAAATGCATTTTTCAAAAAGAGGAGATTAATGTTATTTTAGAGGAGGTGGAGATATACAAACATTTTTTAGCAGGTTTAAGGGCAGTTACACAAATAAAACAAACAAAAAAATCTGGGAGGATATTGCTACAAGACTGACTGCAACTAGGGGCATTAAAAGATCAGGGAAGGAAGTCAGGAAGAAGTGGCAGGACCTTGCTAAAAGGAAAAGGGCACTGCAGAGGACAGCATTTAATAAAACAGGTTACTCCAGAGCACTCATAGATCTACGATGATTTTTAAGTGCTGTTAGCACTTAAGTTGCAATGCTTTTAGGAAACAGAGCGTAATATTAAGATGAGTTGTATGATCGTTTTTACAAACTTTTTAGGCTTACAATGGTTTTGGGAAATGCATCCCTGAGCTGAACAAGCCTGAGTTTGCATGTTCAAAATGTCATTACTTTCGCCTCAGTGGGTTCCTATGAGAAGTACTTGTGAGTGTGTGTGGATAATTATTTGTATGTATCTAGAAGTTATATTAAGTTGTCAGTTTCTCCCGGTCTTCATGAGACAGGCCCAGCGATTGAGTTGCAATGTATGATAAAAGCAAGATACTAAATATGCAGAAAGAACAATAAATCCCTAAACACGTTGAAGAGAATCAGAAAAATACCTTTTTGGCAGGATTATATATATTTGATAAACATAACCAAATCGTCTAAACACTAAAACATAAATATCAGTGAGTATAACTGATCGTCTTTTTATGTCAGAATGAATCTGTTTATCGATCTGTCATCATACAGCCCAGCCTATCCCACACTGCTACAGTATAACACACTGGTGTCAGGCCTCAAAACATCAGTAATTTAATTCCAAAGAACCTCAGAAAGAAGGAAGGAAGCGAGGAAGGCTTTAACTTGCAAGCGAGCTTTGATTTTCCCAATTCTGACGTTTCCTTTAATTTCACGTCAACATGTTCACTCTGATTCCAATGGACATATTCACTTGTGGTCACAGCTGACTTATTGTTTCAGCCAGTTGGGCGTCCTGGGTGAGAAGGAAGGAAAAGGGCTAGCTGACCTTGTGGATGAAAAAAAGGATACACTTTTGCAACCCTGCCAACCATCTCAAAGCACACAACCCTGACACCTTCTCCAAAGAGCCTCATGTCCTTGAAAAACTTGTCAAAAGTCTAGTCAGAGAGTGTGAGCTGAGTGCCAGTGAGAAAGAGCCAATGAATGTTTAAAAGATTCCACTGTCCTGGCAGAACTGGGATTAAACCAGGCCAGGGAAGATTTGTGTATTGGACAAGCAAGTCACAAGAGAGCCATGCAGCTACTGGGACACTTGACAGTCTTTAAATATTCTTAAATATTATGGTGGAACCCCAAAAAGTTTATAGTATATAATCCAACGTTTAAAGCGGAAATAGTCCAAATAGAAAAAGCTATCCCGACATTAACTCTTGTTATGTTTTTGTTTTTATCTCCGGTCACGTTTCCTTTTACGTTCAATTTTGGACTTTATTTGCCGACAAGGATTTCTTCTCCTGTGGCTCGGCATATGTATGGTCCGCCATTAAAAATAGCAGTGCAATCCAGCCTTTTAAACTTGCAGGGGCAGTGACAAGCGCCTCTCAATGTTCTGCTCTTCTGTTTCTGCTGCTTTCAGTTGCGTGACGTTGGCACTGAACGAAAATGTGTTGTGGAAATGCTTTGGCCAAGTACTTTTTGTCCCTCTCTGCTATTATAGTTTTTCAAGATGGTGGAACTACATGTACACCTCCCTGGACCATGTATATAAAGATAATAAATTCTTTGTTTACAAGGATAAGTCAGATAATTGGCTGAGGTGTATATATAGACCATTGAGGACATATTTATAAATAAAATGATTGATTTTAGGTAATAAAATACCTAAAAAAGTACACATTGTCCCTTTAAGACATAATGTTGTAATATCATGTTCAGATAATCTACCCAATCATCTCAAGAGGAGGCCTACATATATATTCGGGCTAAATTCTGAGCTTGGAGCCCTCTCCTCGGACTGCACACCATTACGCACATTTCATACCCTGAATATGTAATCGCAAACTCATGAATACAATTGAGAAAGTTCAGAAACAGTGCTTCCTGATATAGAAAATAATTCCCTTTCGATTGGACTCTACAAAACAGCAAATTTCCACAAGGCTTCCCCTTGGATATTTCCTGAGAATCCCTTGTAGGCCTTGGCCTCCTGGTTGAGAACCACTGAATTAAACTGATTTACTTGAATAGTTGTTCAGGAAACCCACTGACTAATCAATTTTGAATGTAAATTTGCACATCCCTGCAAAACGGTACTACTAGCAATGCCAAGGTCATGTGTTCAATTCCCATTTGGTGTCGAATGTAACTATAATAACTGTAAAAATGTTTGTATTGAATAGTTTAAAAGAAAAAAAATGTAAATGGCAAATATTTAGACACCACCCCTTGGGAGAGCCATAGTTCCCAGACATGTTTTAGTCCTGTCTGTGTAGCTATTTAGCTTGGGAGTATTGTGTTGTCTCCATTATCTGTTTACAAAGAATATTGACACTTTTGAAATGTTTACTTTATCTGTGGTCTATGGGGAGGATTCTGTCTAATACAATTACATTTGTCTGCTTTGTGTTTGGTCTCGGTCTTCTTATTGAGTGATGCATTGATGTTAGCTTAATGCGGCCAGTGGTAAACATAGCACCTCATTGTTTCTTATCTTGTCCATTAGCACTGAACAGCTGGGTCACAACTGCTCTAAGGTTCTTTATTGTAGTATTTATCTCTGCCCCTGTTAAAGGTAATCATAAATTAGAGAACATTTTTTTTTTCTATTTATATTTATAACTATTTAGTGTGTAATGTTGCTGTATGAGCATTAAAAATATCCGCAAAGTTACAAAACACAAATAGGAATTTGTGCTCTGCATATAAGCACTGTTTCTGAACCTTGATTATAGTCTTGAGTTTTCCTCTAGGAACATACGACACAATATTCCTCTTTTAAATACTTCCAGCCCAAGGCATATACAAAATAAAGGGGCAGGGCCTGGTTGAGTTGAGTTAGAAACTGACAGTTATGGTAAGAGGTGTGGCATTTCCGAAGCAGTTGACCAATCACAACAGATTGGTCAGACCAATCAGAGCACATTTTGCTTTTCGGAAAGAGGGGCTTCATAGAGACAGGAACTAAACACAGCATTACTGACAGACTGGAAAAAGAGGTGCTGCAGAAATGGAAAATATGTGAAAAACAATGTTTTAATCATTCAAATATTCTAGTAGAGCCCATAAACAAAATAAAACTTTTCAAAAGGGCATATATTATGGCCTCTTTAATTTCAGTTGTGTACTGCCGCGATCTGTTTTGTGCATCAGAATAGAATAGCATAGGCAAAAGAATGCACCAGGTGTGCACACATATTCATATGAGAACAGATCAATTTTGTGCCTAGTGTTTTCTCAACATTCCACATGAGGACAAAATTTAGGCATTGTTTAGCCTGACACAGCAGCTTCCACGCACTAATAGCTCACCTTATCCAAACTGAATTAAAACTGAAAGGCCTGTGGACCTCCATAGATCCCCAAAGACATTGTGCTAAAAAAGCTGGAACTGAAAAGCTTTTCTTTGGTCAATCAGTGCTGATTTGTTACACTTGCATAGAAGCACCAGTGGAACCCCATAGTTTTAGGCTGGTTGAGACTTTCAGAATAATGAATTTTTAATGAAGACCACCTGCGGTGTTCATGGTAGACCCTTTACGTGAGTTCTTGCAAATTATTTGGAGTCTTGTTAGGGGGGTATAGTATCTGCAGACAGTGACATATGACTTTAGTGATTTATTCTTGGTTCATTATGCTAATAAGAGTGTAGCCGTGATCTGATTCACGCTATTCCTCCTACGCAGCATTTCCTGCTTCCTAAACACTGAAGAGGGGATTTCTGTAGAAGTCAAATTACCTTGACAAAATATATTTTGTCAAAGTATTTAAAGTATTTATTATTTGTTGAAATAAATATACAATTAATAACAAATATATAACATTTAAAGTTCTATATATACCACTATTCTGAACTTTTTTCAAAAAATAAATTCATTATGTTAATCAGGGATGTATTAAATTCATCAAAAGCATCGGGAAAGACGTTTAAAATGCTATACAAGGTTGTTTCAAATAAATGCTGTTCTTTTGAATTTACTATTCGTCAAAGTATCATGAGAAAGATTGTAGCATGGTTTTTCACAAAAATATTCAGCAACACAACTGTTTTGAACATTGATTTATCAAGTTCTTTTATATAAATCCGAAATACAGTGCTCAGATTAAAATGATGATAATGAATATAATGTGATTTGGTTGATTTTAGGATTTTATATCCTGTAAAGTGATCTGATGTGCTCTTGTTATGAGATGAGATGAATAGCCTGTGAAGTCCACTTCACTTCTAATAACCCCTTGTTTGGCTCCCATTTTATGGCTGGTGAAAAAAACAAAATGGCAGTCTTTTCTAGTCTGCAGTGCGTGCTTGTGGACGAAGTTGACTTAGCTCAGCGATGTTGCCACAGCAGGGGACTCCGTGCCTGAAACTTCTTCAGGTCATCTGCCATACTTGCATTTGTGATGAAATATTAAAGGCAGGTTGATCTCTCTCTGTCTCTCTCTGTCTCTATCTCTGTCTGTCAACCTCTTGCAGAAGCTTATAGCTGAGGTGGATTTGTCATCTCAGCAGTTCAAAGCCGAGTCCAGGCAGCCAGCATCCGTCCGGCAGAGGAGAGCTGACATATTTAATGCCACAGATGCATGAAAAAGCTTTGTTTTGGTAGATTCACAGAGATGAAAGGTATGGAGAAGGGCTGGAGAAAAGGTCAGGGAAATCTTCAGGCCAACCGACACAGACACGATTGTCACGAATGGAAGTCAAATAGAAAAAAATGTGAGCAAGAAGTGCTGTGTGGTGAGTAATGGAAAGGATTGGAGACAAAAACACCAACACCATCTCCCACAAACCTGTCACATTGCCATTATTATATACTATCTTTACTAACGCCATCAGCGTTTATCAAAGGTTAGTGTTTAAAGTCTGGTTAGAGCCATGTAACAGACTTTAAACGTCTATTACATATAGATACTGTAAATCCGGCCTCTAGTTCATAAACGCCAGAGGAGAACTGGCCACCAATTGAGCCTGGGTTCTCCCAAGGTTTTTTTTTTTTCTCCATTGGGTCACCTGATGGATTTTTAGGAAACCATTAGGTCACTTGACGGAGTTGTGAAATGACTGAACAAGCCAAAGGCTTGACCATATAGTAAAAAGTTGTGAAATGTGGCACACAGATAGAGGACAGTCTGTCAGTCCATCATGAAAATGTTTCTGTCATATTGAATTTTCTGAAAAATACTTTTTTTTAACTAGTCCAAGACTGTTGCTTCGATTTTCGTGAAATTTAAACAGATCTTCACACCAAAGCCAACACAAAAACATAGAATTCAAGTTGATATGTCGAACCGTTCTTGAATACCTCGCCAACAAATTCAACAAAGACCTCGCTAAAATGAATGTGAGGCTAAGTCTACGTATATCTCTGTAACGGTTTAGCATATTCAGACATGTGTGTGTTATGACAACCATGACCCGAGGATACCTGCACAGTTTCGGCGCAGTACCACCTAGTGTCAGGAGATATGGCTATTTTTGGCCAAAAATCACAAAACTGGTCTTTTTTTTTAATTCATTGCAGCATGCTGAGTTGAACAATTCTCAATTTTCCCATATCAGCAATTAGATGTTAAATGCTGTATTTTACGTATATTTTGCATTTCCGTATTGTATCAAACTCTGTAATTGTCCTCAATGCCCTGAAGGTACTCAAAAAGTTTCAAGACATTATTAAACATTATTATTAAAAAAAAAAAACAAGCCAAAACCACGCCAACACTGTTTTGGAATAGGAAACATCTCATCACATATTTGCTTCAGCATTTTTCTCAGAAGTGTCTCAGACGCAGCCACTACAGACTTATTAACCAATGTACAGTTTTAACCCCGTAGCATACAGTATGTGAAACATTTTTCATCTACTTCTCCCCATCTTTCTTTCACTCTGTTCATCATCCTAATCTCCACATTATGAAGTGTTCCTGTCATTATTTCTGATGGCTCTTTTCTGCCAGACATCCCAGAGCTCACCTGTTCAGTGAGAGCCAGACCGAGTGATGCATTAATGGAGGGGCGAGAGAGAGAGAGAGAGAGAGAGAGAGAGAGAGAGCACAGAGGAAGAGAAATCTGATCATATAAGCCAATCATGTGTGGAGCAGTAATGAAGAGCCTGGAGGAGCAGCCTGCATCCTCTCTCTCCAGATGTGAGCAAGATATTTTGTGTTGCGATGAGGAGATGAAGGGAGTTTGTGGAACTTTCCATAATTGCTTCTGATAAAGGTTTAAAGCAAACACAGTTAGCGAAATGATGGGAGAGAAACTTTTTCCCTTTGCTCGTCTCAATGAACCAAATCCAAGAGGGGAAAACATTAGAATCTCGTCATCTCATCAATGGCGTCTCAATTTACTCAGTCTCCAGCCTTCTTTGGGCTCAATTACACTCTCTTTTCTCAACGTGCACTTCAATTTCTTTGTAAACGTGTTATATCTGTTCGTACCCTCTGGCCTAATAACACTTGCTAAATTAACTTCTGATGGAACCCGCGTATTTAACAAAAAGCTTGAGCTTCTTTCCTGCATACAAATCTCGGATTTAAAAAAAAAAGAGCAGCAATAGTCCATATAAACAAACTCACTTTTAGCATTTAATCCTGTCATGTTAATCTGACATGTTCTCTTAACCCTTAACCGATGGTTAAATCCCATTTCCAGCATTGGGAGCATCTCATACCTGCTGCATTTTGCATGGATTCTGTCATTTTCTATCATCTGTGACTTTCATTTCCCAATGAAAAACTGCATTGTTATTTACTGTGGTGTTTTAGGGTTGCGCCCGGTAAAGTTGGATTAATAATAGTAATAATAATAACACAATTTAAAAAAATCATTTCCTGTTTTACTTTTGTCCAAAACAGTTTGATTTACGTATTCACAAAATTAACGTTAAAGAATGTGCCATTACAAGTAGGGATTTGTGTGCTCCAAAATGACAATAAAAGCGCCACAAGTCACAGTTCTGTGTTGTAGGGAAACTCGGGATTATTCCTATAAGCTCAGATACAGGGAATATAATTTTAATAACTAATCATGAAACATGATCGGGAATCACCCACAAATTATAAAATTACCGGTAAGGGAATAAGTTGCCAATGTTCTGTATAATCGATTGAATGCAACAAACAATATTACTATCAATAATCAATTACAAGAATTATAATTAAATATTAATATGTCAATTGTCTGAAATAGATTGATTGTCAGGATAAACTTTAAGGGGATTCATTTATTACCGAATCATCTGCTTGTCCAGCAAACCTGATCATTCGATCTCCATCAAACCTCACGAAATGATCCTCCTTTATAGACTTTCAAGAGAAGCTCCTCCTCTGGCCACAAGGATTAACTTTCCTGTTCTATAACAATACCTTTTTAAGTGTCAATAAATTTGTAAAGCACGTGGCTTCGATCGCAACATTAAAGGGACTTGTGCACGAGACAGTTAATCAAATGAATATAATGTACTTTATAAATGAAAACTACGTATACATGGAATAGATGTATACAGAAAATAACAACACTGAAAGAAAATGAAAGTGAAAGAAACAGGAGTGAGTGAGAGTGAGATCCCGAAGGAGAGTGACAAATTACAGACCGTAAACCCTTGAGAGACAACAGGGAAAACTCAAAGCTCTGGATCTTAATGCTCTGAAAGCTCGATAAACAATACATGCATATATGGTTGTTTGTGGTGCTGAGTGGAGAAAGCGCATGTGTGTGGTGTGTCGACTCGTCGGAGCGTCCGGAGCGTGCTATTCAACGGTTTAAAGGTCCTTGACGTAAAGTTACCAAAGAAATTATTCAGGCTAAGTTTATTACTCGTCTGTGGAAAGAACAAAGTAGAATACGAAAATGAAAAACCAAACAAAAAGACTAAGACTAAAAGGAAAGGACAAACTGGAGACGTCCAACACAGGAAGAAACTGAAGAAGAGAGCCGATCTTGATGTCTCTCTTCATCGCTGCTTTCTGGGTCTGATTCTGGCTCAAACTGATCCGGCAGTATCAACACACTATTATTTACATTTACCGGAGCACATGAAACATTCACCCGTAAAAGTAATGGGCGTAAAGTTTTCGGACCACGTGCACTATGCAGTTTAGCCAATTACCAAACACCGGCCCAAACTAACCAATCTGAGCCCATTGCCTGTTTCTGGGGGAGCGGTTTCATAGAATCAGGATGTCAACCGGTCGTTCAAATGACAGAGGAGAGCGCGGCTTACAATAAAGGTGAAATTTATGAAAAATTTGACTTTTAAAAAAAGATAAAACACAAATACATGTTTAATTGCACCCCATAAACACAATCATGCAAAGACAAAAAAAAAGCAGTAAACCACCCCTTTAAAGAATCCTGAAGAATCCTAAGATTCCTAAAAGAAGAATATTAAGCAGCACAACTGTAAAACTTCAACATTTATAATATTAATGTTTCTTGAGAACCAAATTAGCATATTAGGGTGCGGTTCACACCATTTCAGAATTACCGTAATTACGAAATATCTGTAAAATAGCATTCACGTGCTTGTAGAACCAGTAAGCTATGAATTTTCTGAGAGCTTCAACTTGTCCAATGTGAACGCTGTACAACTTGTTAGGTTTTATGTTTCTCCACTTGTAGATCTATATACTTCATCCAAAGTCCTTAAAAAATGTCAATGGAGTAAATGGAAACAATGAGCAAAAGGGCTGTACAATCTTGCTCTCCCTGACCCTGAGGCTTTGTCCCACTCTTTTCAACCTTTGTGGAACTCCATCCTTCACACCAAGCCCTCCAAAGTATTGTGAATGACAGGGAGAGGGATAAAGACCAGGAGGAGAAAAGAGGGAGACACGGTACCTTTAGGTATCTGTGTTGCACCCTGATGTTCAGCAGATTCTATTTCCTCTATGCATGTCATAAATAGATTCACTGAGTTTTGTCATATTCTGGAGTTTATCTATCTCCAAGCCCTCCTTTTATTCTTTTTTGCTTTTTTTTCTTGGCTTCTTCATCCTCATTCCACACCTGTTCTTATCAAAGGCTTAGTCTTTTTATTATCAGCACTCTCTACTTATATGGGCTTAGAGGATTAAGTTCCCCAAAAGGAATTTCCTGGTGTCACTGTATTCAATTATCCATGCAAATGAAAAACCATTTAAGCAAAGAGATGAAACAAAACTAAATAAGTAAACATGTCTGATCTGCAAAAATACGAAATCTCCCAAAAACAAAAAAACATTTGAGGTATAAATGAAGACCGAAATCAGTTGCATGTATGGTGTAAAGTTCTAACTTCTGACCCTGCATATGCTGGAGGAGAACATTTTGGTTGCAAAGCAATATTTTATGTTCCCTTATCTAGGCAAGGGAGAAAAGGTTTTGTCAACAGCTGAACTTAGATGGTACCACCTGCCCAGAAAAGGTGAGATTAATCGTTGTCCCCTCTCGCCGTCTTACATCTGCTACATTAAATGCATCCATGCAGAGCCGAGCCCCCTGTAACTAGTTTTCTGGTGACCTGGTCCTTTCTCCACCTCTTCAAATCTTTCTCAGAATATGTTTTATTCATAGTTTTTGTATTTTGGTGAAAATATCCTTTAAAAACCATTACAGTATTTCATGTCATATTCATTCATTTTAGTTTGATTTTAGTCAAGTGGTGCCTAATTTCAGATGATAAAAAATTATTTGACAAGAACATGCTAAATTTAACTAAATATTCAAACTATTTCTATATCAACTTAAATATTTAGAAAAATTTGTAAAAACTGTGATTTTTTTTTTTTTTTTAATTTTTCTTTAGCGAACCTGAGCTCCTGAGATAATTATGAGCACACTTGTAATGCAATATAGGGGATCATTTATGGTTAACTTGATTATTGTTAGTGTTTTAGTGCTTTGTTATGGAGAGAACATTCACAATGGGAAGTAGGCATCACGTGTGTGTGTGGCACTGATGAGACACACAATTTTAACCATTCACAGGTAAAGCGAATATCTCCAAGGCCACATATTAAGATTACATGGTAAGCAACCAATGTGTTGGATGTAGGAGAAATGGGCAGGAATAAGGCCACATTAACACATAGCCAGATATTTAGAGAAACAAATATGTCCCCCCTCTGTTTTTAATAATAGCATTGTGCATACAACCCCATTTTCAAAAAAGTTGTCATTTACATCAACCCGCACAAATACGCTGTCGAGCACCATCATAACAATCCCAAACCTATAGATGGCAGTGTAGGGAGAAGGATAAAGCCATGCAAGGCAAGCCAATCAGAATCCTCAGAATCGACAACAACAAACAACACGACTTCCTGTTCCTTTCAAAGTATTCAAAGTCCTTTCAGTTGTATTTGCAAATGCAAACAGGCCAAAAACATTTGCACCAAAGTAAAAATGAGTACCACTTTGACAAACTGTAAACATGCTCATGTGACGTTAGAGGGGTGGTATAATGCCCTTTTCACAAGATGTAAAATAAATCTCTAATGTCTCCAGAGTGTGTATGTAAAGTTTAAATAAATGAGATGCCAAAGCGCAGAGAAATATATACATCTTCCCTTCCTGTAAACGGGGCATAAAAGACCTGATGGACTTTGACAAAGGGCAAATTGTTATGGCAAGGCAACTGGGTCAGATTATCTCTGAAACAGCCAGGCTTATAGGTTGCGCCTGGTCTGCAGTGGGAATAATTTACTAACAGTGGGACAAACCACAACATTGGCAACAGGGTTTTGGCAGCCCAAGTTTTATCAATAAATGAGGGCAATGGAGGGTATCCCATCTAGTCTGAGCCAACAGAAGGTCTACTGTGGCACAAGTCACACCAAATTTTGAAGATCACACTCTGCTGTGAATGAAGCCATGTAGAGACTGAGAATCAGAATCAGAATGTCTATAATGACCCATCCACCGTCAAAAGCGCCACCAATGGGTATGCGAGAGTCAGAACTGTACCATGGAGCATTGGAAGAAGGCCATCTGGTCAGATGAGTCCCGTTTTCTTTTACATCTTTTACCTGGACGGCTGTGTACAATATGTGTGCGCCGTTAACCTGGGGAAGTGATGGCACCAAGATGGAACATGTTGAAGGTGTTACCCTTGCCTCCAAATTCCCCAGATCTCAATCAAATTGAGTTCAAGCCACACCAACTTCCCCTTGCAACTTGCGTCTTGGTGCCAGATATTGTACCACAAGACACCTTCAGGGGGCTTTTAGAGTCCATACCTCAGTGGTTTGGCACTGATTTGGAAGGCCACATAAGACCACCAGCATATTAGGCATATAAGGCAAGAGGTCATAATGTTTTGACTCATCTGTATACATACACACACACTATTGTTTAAGGGCAGTACGATTTTTTTTCGTTTTGAAAGAAAATGAATGCTTTTGTAAAATTTACATCAACAATGTTTTAAGTAGTTAGGATTATGGATGTGCATTTTTTTTGTCTCTTAACAAATATTTTCGCCAGTCATTTTGTTGACAAAATGAACACTGCCCTTGCTCTCTGTCACTCTCTCACGCGGTCTCCTGCCACATGGCATCCAGAGCCGCCCCTCTAATCAAAACCATCAGCATGGTGACTCCGCGCTGAATTAAGGCAGACAGATTTCCACACACGGCGTTCATCAGCACTTTTCAGGCCTTTAAACAGCTCACAGACTGTACAGTCACATCCAAATGCTCACATCCCTCCATCCATCAGATGCGCCCATCTGCTTGCATGATTCAAATTCACACTCTCATTACGCACACCAGGGTAAATCAGCACTGGGGAACCGGGGGAAAAAAACAGCCACCCAGCTCTCTGCAAAAATGATTCTCTTAATAGGTTTTCATTTGGAGCCCAGGGATTTAATTTCCCTCCACTTTTTTTTTTTTTTTTTTTTAACCAACTTAGAAAATGATCCCCTCTTGGCCTGATATCTCAGCTCTGCGGTTTATTCTAATGGAAAAAGATTACATCTTGAATTAAAAACCGCTCATCCTCGGCCAGTGCTCCAAAAAAAGGAGTGAATACAATCAAAACATTTCGAATCACTGTTTTTAAGATTCACAACTCTGCATGATTTTTAACATTTGTAATGCTCATTTTTAATTCTCCTACAGATATAATTACAATTAGTGCAAGTGTGTATTACTTTTATGCAACAGTTCAATAAACAAAGAAGCTAATACTAAGTATCTAATTATTAATATTTATTTTTATTTCTCTAATTATTCTTTCTTGTAGCATGCTGTATGAACGTGTTTGGATCATTTTTTGTTGTCTCGGCTTGGTTGATCATGTGATATTATGTAACCATGTGACTTCATAAATTAAGATGGCCCCTGCACTTTATAAGCTTTATAAGCTATCTGAAAAACATAGGAATATATAAGAGGATCTAGTGTTGTTGTTGTTGTTGTTGTTGTTGTTGTTGTTGTATTATATAAAGTAGTCCCAATGAATAATTCATGCTACATACTCCGATACAGTAGGTGGCGGTATGCACATTTAAAAGTCATCCTTTCAATGTCCCCTAAAACGGAAAAGAAGGAGAAGAAGAAGCATTGTAAGCTTGGCATTGAGAAAGGTCACATGTGACTGAAATGTTTGCCTTCTTTTTTCAGTAAAAGCATTTGATTTTATCTCGCTTTTTGACATCTCGTCTTTGGTGGAGTGTGCGGACTCTCTTGAAGTGCTTCTCTAATACAACATAAAATTTAAGACACAGCATGCCTATTACTTTGTCTATTGTTTGCTCTGCCAACAAAAAAAATTCTAAACATAACCACAGCAGCCTTACATTGTTATTTTAGTATTATATCTATACGATTATAGTATTTGTACCTTTTTTCAGTTTTATTTTCAGTTTTAATTTTAGTTCAAAATAGTAATTTTAGTAATTTTGTTAAATGGTTTTGTCATTTTTATTACTTTTTAAAAAATATTTAATCTCCGACATGGGAGGCGGTGCACTAACAAAACTAGTAACTAGTGCACCTCTTGAGGCCAAGGGGGTTTGTTTTTCCAAGCTTCCCTCTGTTATACTAGTCTTACTGTTTCTACAATATCTTTATATGACAGGAATAGTAAAGGTATATGCTAATTAAAATTGATCCAGTCAATTGCTTCATTTCTAAATCAGTTGATGTATGAATCTGTTGAGTGAATCGGTCAATGAATCACTTCAGACTGTCAATTGTCGCCACCTACTGGCTAATCAAAGAGTCACATGCAGAAAGAGTCGCTGAAAAATACCCACTACCAACACACAGACTGACAGACAGTCAAACGTGCAACAGGCAAGTTGAGTGATATAAACAGTAAAAAGTCTCAGTGCTGCTTGAGTGTATATTAGGAATGCTGCCCAGTCAGTCAAATTCAAGAATATCTAAGTCTGGGTTTATTAGCCAGCAATCTGTGGAGGACTTCTTTTGAAGGACATTTTTCACTCTCTGCAAAGCTACTGAAGCTTATTTAAGTGCGTTTGCATTTTTTTTGGTCTTGAATGAAAGTCCCTGGAAATTTCTGAGGACAGTCAGCAGTGTTTTTATTTTTATTTTTTTTATGTGTATATACAGTATGTATGTGTGTGAAGCTCTCACTGTTTTAGTACAGCAACTGTGGGCACTTACCAGCTTACCTTGCGGCTGTGAAACAAGGTATTTAACAGGGGAAGGTCAGGTGTAAAATAGAGATCCGCCACACTGCGTGACGAACCTCTGATGAGGAAATTCATCAAAACCGTTACCGTGTCTGACAGTTTCTTTTTTCAGTACCTCTTTTCTCTCTCTTTCTCACTCTTTTTTTTTTCCAACACAGACCGTCAATCCTAGATGCCTTTTAAATGAGAAGATTATTACAATTTTAGGGATGGGCAACAATTAATCGCATCAAGTTCAAGTTCGTTTATTTCTAGAGCACATTTACTACCGGCTTTTTTTTTTTTTTTGGCCGACCAATGTGCTGTACAATAATCACAGTATAATACACATTGCACTTACAACATTCCTATCATCAGTCAAAATATGGTGCATTAGAAAACTTGAAAAGCCCACCACTTCAAAAGCATTCTCCCTCTTTTTCAAGCAGGTTCTAGGAATAAGAAGGAGGGATTTGTTTTTTCTGATCTCAATTCTCGATTTGAAGTATATGGGAGAAGTAAATCCGATAAATAAGTTGGTACAAGGTTATTTAGAGATTTGTAGACTAGTAGTAAAATTTTATAGTCAATTCTGTATTGAACAGGTACCCAGTGAAGGGATCTCAGAAGCGGTGTCGCATGCTCAAATTTTTTACCACCCTTGAAAAACCACGCTGCTGCGTTCTGAAGAACTTGTAAACGAGAGATTTGACTCTTAGAAACCCCATAGTACAGCTAGCGAGTTGCAGTAATCTAGCCTGGATGTTATAAAGGTGTGAATAGCAACTTCTAGAGAGGCATTGGATAGACAGGATTTTATTTTAGAGAAAGAGCAAAGGTGAAAGAAACTAGAGCCCAGAGGCAATTTGCCTATCAAATTTGTTATCAAGTTGTTATCAATTACCACACCTAGGTTACGAACTTCACGATCAAATTAAAAAAATCTTTATCTTGCAAACTTTATTCTAGTTGATCCTTACACTGACATGAAGCACTTGTTTGCTTATGCTGCATATTTTAGGATCCTGCATGCTTGACTTGACAAATGGCATTAATAAATGAGGATGACAGAGTGCATTTCTTTGTTTTAGTGCTGTCATGTTTCAGAACTCTGATATTGTTTTTGCTCTGGCAAATGTTTCAAGTTATGAATCAATTTCCTGCATGGGTGTCTCTATTGCATTGGAATGTAATAGAATGCTGGTTTTAGCATGATGCCATTATTGCTGAAAGATGAACGCATGTTAGTAAAAACATGGCCATTTCTTTTACATTTCCAGTCTATTACAGCTCACAGGACCATAAGGCGAAACAACATACCCCACAGGCCTGCATGAAATCTAAGCTCACCTTTTTCAAAATAATGTACTCAAATTATAAAAAATAAAAAAAACACAGCCAGTCTAAGGTTGCATACTTATTTCAAGAAAGTTATGATTATAATGACTCCCTTTCCCATAAGAATGCACATGATCAAGTTGACAGCCTTATGGTGTGCATTTAGTGGTTGTGAGTAAGAAAATAGGAAAATGAACAGAAATAACTTAATCTGTATTTACATTACCATTAAAAAGTTTGGGGGGAACTTATACGAAATGTGATGAAGACTGGAGAAATGATGCTGAAAATTCATTCAAGTAAAAAAAAAAAAAAATTGTACTAATATTTCACATTTTATTTGTGATTTAAATAATGCAACCTTGGTGATCTTAGAGATTTCTTTAAAAAACAACAAAGATTAACCAAAAAAGTAAATTCTGAGGTTGTATAACAGTCATCATTGTAAGGCACTTCTGTTGACATGACAATGTATATAGGCCTGTACATTTCTACAAAATATGATTCACTTTACAATAAGGTCTGATTTGTCAACATTATTTACCTAAAATGAACTAATAATGAGCAATACATAATTTGTTACAGTAATCTGTGTTAATTTCAGTTAATAAAAATACAGTTGTTCATTGTTTGTTCATATTACAGTAAAGTCAACATTTAAAGTGGGTCAAAAAAAGACAAGAACGGGTATAGTTAAAAATGCCTAACTTTGATGAAACGTTTTGATCCACTTCAAATATTTACAACTGTAATTGTACAACTTTTGATTTTAATAATGTATTAGTAATGTTGAAATTAACATGAACTAAGATTAACAAATGCTGTAGATGTATTGTTAATTAATTCTTTGTTCATGTTAACCAATGAAACCTTATTGTTAACTGTTTCCAATAATAATATGGTTAACTTAAACCACCTCAGAATTTATTTGATTTACTACATTTAGGTATTCAAGTTAGAAATTTGCTTTTGAGTGTGACTAGAAGTTTTTACTCAGAGAGAAATGAGCTCCACAGATGCAATGATTTTCAAGCACATGTACTAACTAACCACCGTGCCACAAGTGAACTAAGATCTTGGTCTTCAGACTAGATGAATTCTAGTCATAACAAAGTTAGTATGACTATGTAATGTGACATTTAAAAAATGCATCAGAGATTCTTTGCCCCTGCTATCTGAAATAAATAAATCTTTCAGATGACATACAGGATTGGTGAGGATATGCTAGCACGGCGGTGCCACCTCCCCGCGTCCACACGCGCTCTTTCACAGTATTTCAACAACAACAACATCATCATCAGTGAGCCGTGTTCCTTTTTTCCAAACACATGCCACACGCTGGGACAGGGCTGCTTTTCCCTGCCAGTGAAAGCTCTCAGTACTTTGATCCTTCTCTTCCACTTCATCACTTAACCAGCTCAAGCTGGCCGTCAGGACACCTCCCCAGCCGCTCCACCCTGTGCTCTCTCCAACCATCTTGTTCAACGCGCAGCTTTCCTCTCTTATCGCTCCTCCAGCAGAGGCTTGGGTTCAGGACAGGGGTTTGAAAACAAATTAAATGTGAGCCATTTGGCATCTATCAGTTGGTGTAAATCTGACATAATAGGAGATAAGCATAAGATCAGGGACAAATCAAAGTTTGCCATCAAAATTTAAGATTTCAATATGAACTCAATTATTTTTTCGGTAACACTTTATTTCGATAGTCCACTTTAGACATTCAACTAACTATAAGTAACTTTGCAGCTACATGTAAATTAACTGCCATTAGAGTATTAGCAGAGTGTCCGCTTAATATCTGCTAACACTTTATTTTTTTGGTCCTCCAACAGACTTACTATAAGTAACTTAGCAACTACAAGTCAACTTGGTCTCCTAACTCAAACCCTAACACCTAACCCTAACCTAACAGTCTACTGACAGTCTACTGCAGCCTACTAATACTCTAATTACAGTTAGTTGACATGTAGTTGAAACGTTACTAATATCTATCTATCTGTCCGTCCGAAGTGTGTAAATTTGAGCTGTTTAAATTGGACGTGTCAAGGCGAACTATCTTTTACTTTTCCATTTGTCCTTTTATCGACAGTCAGCAACTGTATCTGTATACAGTATCCAGTGTAGACAGCGTCAATTATTATAAAAGGTTATATTTGTTTTTGACGTAACACTCGCATCCAGTTTAGCAAATGTCAGCTGGTAAATGACTGAATGCAATGATGTTTAACTACTTGATTATGTTTGGGAAACAGTAGGCTATCACAAATAAATAGCAAAACAGGCTGTTTTTGGAGCTTGATTAAATAAATGCTTTGTTTATAAGGAGGATTCTTTAAGCTTTGAAACTTGCAGGATGTTTTAATGGTACAAAGATCTCTTTTCTCATGTCATGACTTCTCTAAATTGCAATCATGTTTGATACCTCAATTAGATTCAAATTCAAGAAATGCAAACACAGACATTCTCAATTCAATTCTGAATGGCGCACATGGGTTCAGGATATACCAATCGCAGAAGATTTTTCTCACGGCATGTGGTATCCTCACTTGTTTCACTCTTCTCTTTCCTTTCCCTCTAAATATTATTTTGCTGTGAAACCCATCTGCTGTTAAAAAAAAAATCAATTTATCAATAACTATCTTCCTGACATGGAGTCAATGGATCCTAATTCGTCCAAGAACGTTCTCAGTGAGGAGAATCCTTTGACGTGCACTGCATGACATTCAAACGCACCCATTACCTTTATTATGCACTTGAATCACAGAGTGGAAACATGGCAGAGCCCCAGAATGCTGCACGGTAACATCAAAAGCTGGCATTCAACATTTTTATGATTTTATTTAGTGTCCAATTTGCTTGAAACGGTCGTTTCAAACAAACGCATCTAAATAACAGACCTTTGACTGAGTGCCTTCCACATATTTATGCAACAAAACGCTACCCAGATGTAATTTTTAGTGGTAATCGCAGTGAATGAGACCTCATCAACCCAATATATAATTCCACAGTGGTCAGGGTTCATGTTTTGGATGAGAAACTGCAATTATGGTTAAAGTTATGGGCAGAAGTAGCCCTGTAATTAGCAGTTTGCATAAGTGCTGCACACAATAATAGGCAGTTGTTAATCATAAATACATAGACACCCTATTGGCCGCTGGAGCGTATGTCAATGGCGCCGCCGCCATATGGCGGAGCGCAACTTTCTCATACTTCTCATAACGAGAATTGAGAATTTGATGTGCTGCTTGGGGCTGTACAAATCGCCACACAATTGAAAACACATCTCAAGGAATTATCTTTCACAAGCAAGACTGAACATTTTGTTTCTGGTTGTATTTGGTCATGATACAGTATAATTAATAATAGTAACGTTCAGAGGAGAAAAGCTGTGAAATTTAAAAATACAACTGTTATTGTGTCATGAAATGTAGTGTTAGTAGTTTTTCAGTTGACAATGTAATTGTTTAATCCTTAAATCTATGGTTCATTTATATAGATATAGTGCCTATTTAAACATTTGATCTGACGTTTTTCGGAGTTGTGAGATCCAGGCGTTCACCGGGCGCTCAGCACTCATGCACCCCGTCTGGAACAGCCTTTACCTCGGCTAGTGCTTCTGACGTTTGCTGCTGGTTCTGAGGTCTCTAGTCTAGT
Organism: Pimephales promelas; assembly: GCF_988280905.1. Classification (NCBI taxonomy): domain Eukaryota; kingdom Metazoa; phylum Chordata; class Actinopteri; order Cypriniformes; family Leuciscidae; genus Pimephales; species Pimephales promelas. The sequence goes on from NC_142784.1 coordinate 21,253,559, forward strand.
GATTAAACATGAGATATAATTCTCTTTACTGTATGTAGGCCTATATAAAATAAAATGACACAAATCTTTTTGTTAAATGTCAGTTTAATGATCAATATCATCATATCTGTATTATTCTGCAATTGAAATTGCATTGTATTTGCTGTTCTTATTATTATTGCAATTATCAATCTAATACAGCTATGCTGTTAAATGATTGTACTATTTAACTTATTATTTTTTATTGTCTATATACTGTAATTGATATTTCTTATTGCATTGCTATTATTATACTATTATAAATAAAGCATATATATCATATTATATCATGTACTCATGACATTATATAATTATATCATTCATTAATATTTTATTTACTGTATACTGTTTACTATTGCTTCTCACTTTATCTTATATTTTGCATTGCACTGACTGTACCAAATCATATGTATTAGCATAAAGGATCCATCAGTTATCTTTGTTATTGCTAAAATCGGGTCAATCACAGAACTTTATTTAATTTAATGTATCTTCACAATTCTTATCCAAGAATAAAAAGCCAGATAGCCTACATGACAAGCCTGAGCTCTGACAATTCCTTATTAAAAAATGTTTTATATGTCTAACTTTCGAGATTTTAAATAACTACAGATGGTACACCACATACAAACCACTGAAATCAGTATTATGATAAATGTTTTTTTTTTTTTTTGCATTTGATTGCAGTGCAGTCTTGCCCTCCGCAAAATGGTGGACGCGTTGACGTATCGCTGCAACGTTCCAAAGCGGCCAATAGGGCATCTCTGTAGCCTATTTATTATGTCTATGGTGTTAATGGTCTGTTTTTTGCCAATGATGTTGGCCAGAGTATTGGAGAAAAACTGATTCGTGCTTTAGAATTGAATTGCTTTTTATGGGTGACAGTGGAGGTTGAAATTAACACAACAAGCCGAGAAAATTAGTTCGAAATTCTCCAGCAGCACAAAATACCTCTAATGAAGTGAGACAACATTAATTAATAAGAGAGGGAGGAGGCCAGGAGAAAGAAAAGGGAGGATGGGAAGGAAATGTGAGAAGCAAGAAAGGGAGGAGATCAAGATGTGATAGGGCAACCAAATTGATTTGCCTGATTTCATAGATAGAGCAACTTATGAAATAAAACACGAGTGTTTACTCACTTCTGCTTGCCTAAGGAGGTCAGTTTAACATATCATCAACCTGAATTATTTATCCGCATTATACAACACATAACAAGCTCAACCTGCAAAAGTAACTTGCTGTATTAGATCTGAATTGTTCTGTTGTTGTTGTTCCTAATGCATGTTGGCATGCACAAACTAGCTTTATGCTGCGTCAGCTCATGAGTGTCTCATATAGCCGTTCATGTCGTGGGTTTGATTCTTGACTCATTTGTTGCTAAAATATACCTTGAATGCACCGTAAGTCGTTTTGGATTAACATGTCTGCCAAAATTCAAAGCCTTGCGTTTGAAAAGAGTAATAATGGATTCATTAATGTCGTCTTTATTTGTCTTTCTTTCTTTTCTCGTCTCTCTCTCTACATGCATGGCTAGGTGGCATGCGTGGTAGGTGGCATGGCCAAGTCGAGCATCCTGCGAAGGGATGATTGAATTTTTCATATTAAGCCTGACTGATCACAGCGAGTCACATCTTTGGTCTTCACAAGACGGAGACAAAGAGGAGAAACAGACTGTAGCGCGTGTGCGGTCCTGACCGCGGCTTTCATCCAGCCTCGTCATACACCAGACTCCATTATAAATGAGCCAAGAGGCCTGGGGAGCCTGTTTACGGAGATTTTTAAGAAAGGGCGGGAGAAAGTGTGTGTGTGCCTAAGACGAGCAGCATACGGTGCACGTTGGGAACTTGTTCCGAGTTTGTTGTATGATGATCCACACCCTGAAGGATGTGCATTATTTATGGAGATTATGGCTTATAAGGAAGGGCGAATGTGTCGGTGGGTGTGGAACTGTCCAGAGAGCGTAACATGTTGTATGTTGGAGTTGTGATCGAAAATGTGCGGCGAGTTTCGCTTTAAAATCCCCTGTAGCGGTATGTGGTAGATCAAAGAGACTTCCGGGAGACTCTGTCCACAAGCTTGCGCCCCTCTCGCCTCTCAGTGTGTACTCAAACAGACAAGCCCTATGAAAAACAGACCTGGATTTGATGAAAATTTGCTCAATTATTGATCAACCTGCACAATAGCGAGCGAGAGAGAGAGGTGGATAATAAAACAGGAGAGTGCTGTTGCTGCGAGTGTGTAGGAAAGTCTCTGTTTCACAGAAGCCAATAAGCTCGGATCTCTGTGTCGGAATTCCTGGCTCTGTGATCGATAGCATATCTTGGAAACATCTTTGCCTCACGTGTTTCTGATCAAATTATTTTATATAAATTAGGCAATTGTTTGCATACAGTGAGGGTATAGAGCTATAACATTCGTGTGGATAGCAAAGATTAGATAATTTGTTCTTGAGTGATTTTGATGAGAAATGTTTAAAAGTGTTCATAGTGAAATCTCAAACATGTAACCTGTGATTGGTTATGATACTCTAGGGTAAGTGAAATTACTAGGGTCTAGTTCTTAAGAGAAAACCTGGAGACTTTAAAGAATAGCTCACCCTAAAATGAAAATATGTTCTCATTTTTTCACCATCCAAAAACACATTTTTTGTAGAAGACAAAAAAGACACTGTGACGAATCGAATGTTGCTGACTAAACAGTTCAAAAATAAATGTAAGTACTGTAGGAACCAATTTGGTTAACAACATTCTTCAAAATATAAAGACATGTAAGCTTTCAATGATGAATTGTCTTAAATATGAATGATTATTCACTTCAGTCACATTAAATTACCTGTCTTTGACCTCACTATTGAAAATAGTGGCTTGGACATGATTGGAAAGAAAGTCATTCTGGTTTGGAACGACATGAGGGTGAGTAAATTACATCATTTTCATTTTCTCATGTGCTCTGCATCTATCTCGTTGTCTGTAGGAGAAACATTTGTATGATTTGTGTTTTTTTCTTTCAAATATGAACTATATGTACATTGGTATGGATAGTTTTTGAATCACTGAGTCATCATTAGTGTATATTAATGGAGAAGAGATTATGGATTGTATCCTCCTCTCCATATATTCCTTTTGATATCAAGGGCATCTCTCATTTTATATATCCTTTATGAGAGAGTGACATCATGAGCTGAAGTTTACATTTAGTGATCATATATTTATATATAGCCTTCTTGAAACATTCCCAGAACAATGGATGCAGAAAGCCATGTGAAATGAAAGGGCTCTTAATGAATCAATTAGCAAAATCTGCTTGTGATATAGCTGATAGAATGAAATGAATGGAGGAGAGAGAAAGAAAAGAGGAGGAGAAGACCGGGGGTTGGAATGGTGATAAGGGAGAGCTGCCTCTCGTTTTCTTTCTCATTGCCTCGCTCTAATTAGACAGGCAAGTGTGATCTGAATACTTACTGGAGAAAGAAAGTAAGAATGAAAGAAGAAATAGAGAAACCGTGAAGTAAAGGAGGGGTTTCACTCTACCTGAACCACACTACGACATGCAATACGATACAGAGACATCTTTAGGACGATGAATATTAATAAACAGCATATATTATGAAGAGGTACATTACTCTGATTTTTATATGAAGGATTAATAGCCTATTTTTGAAAGGCAACAATAGAATAACATGTATCCTGTGTGCAAAACCTAAATCTTGCAGGCAGAAATCAAGACATGCTCTGACTGACAATGGCAAAGTTTGTAAAGAGCTAAAAGTATTCATGTATTTTAATGACAAAAATCCCAAAAGATAACAGATACCATCTTGATGGAATGCCAAGTCAAAAATAAATAAATATATAAAAGGCAAAAATATGTGTGCCTATTGACATTCTGGAATAAATATTTACATGGTGCCACATCTCATATTTTGTGTTAGGGCCCCACAGATTTGCATCACTTGCACAGATTTGTATCACTGGCACATACTGCTTACTATTATGGACAAAAATAATATAACAATGTTTGCATGCTAGATAATATGTATGTAGCTACAGCCCGTTCTCATCCTTTAACGTCATATAGAACGCTATGCAAAAACGGCGCTATACTACGCACATGGCACCCTTTATCGTTAATATAACACGCGAACCCAAGACGTTATAAATCCTTTAGCGTGAATATGACACGCACACCCTACCCCACACCTAAACTTAGCCCTCACAGCACGTGTTACATTAACGATAACGGGTGCCATGTGCGTAGTATAGCGCCGTTTTGTCATATAGCGTTCTATATGACGTTAAAGGATGAGAATGCGTTGGTGGCTAATATAGTCAATAGCGTCTTGCAAATAAAAATGTATTAAGTACAATTTATTATGTAACTATTTGCAGTACAATAAATTGAGTAAAAAAAAAAACGATACTTGATAGCGTTAATTTGTCACCCTAGAAATGATAGGACTGCAACCAGATCCACACAATCTGCTCTGGATGTTTAGTGCATATTTTTGCAAATGTAAAAAGTCGAATATTGCATGCACACCAAAAACTTTGCTTAGTATGCATACTGGTACTAGTATGTAATATGGTAGTATGCAATACCTAGCATGATGCTAGTAGTAGTTGTAGTATGTTAATATGCAATAACCAATATAATCACAGGTAGCAAATGGAGGAAAACAAGTGAAGAAAGATAGCCAGATACCCCCCACCACCACCACCAGCAGGTGCTAACAGGGCCATGCTAACCAGCCAAAACTTGAATGAAGGGACATTGGCAGGGCAAGAAGAAACTAGAAAGAAAAATTGGAGGACCAGTAATGAACAGTAACATCGAGAAGGCCTAGGGCAATATAGAGATAGAATATCTGACAGCTGCACATGGCAACATGGCGGAGAGAGAGAGAGAGCAATGGATAGACAAGAGAGGAAAAAAGAGGGAGGGGTGATTGTGAGCACTACTTGACAAAAACCTGCTGGCTGTTTATAAAATGCTACAAGGCTTTTGTCTCGGTATGTGATAGGGCAATCTTAAAGGAGAGCCACTACTGGCTAGTTGGAGGTCTTCTGTCTGCTTAGCAATGGATGCCTTAATCACACATCCTCTCTGCTCAGAGTCACCCACCGTGACGGAAACTCTCATTTCAAAAATAAAGCAGCTGGTCTGGGGGTAACAAAGAATTCTGGAGTATATTGCTTGTTAATCTGGAAATATTACAATGCTAATATTTGGCCTTTTTCCATTTGGGTAAAAACCAGTAACAATAAGGAACTGTTGACTGGTAATTTAACTGGAGTCCATATGCATCATGTTAGGTTAGGTAAGTCTATGTTTCTCTTTGTGTTTCTGATGTTTCGGATATCGCTAAAATACAGTATAACATCCCATTTTGACTAATTATAATGATTATAATGAGTATAAATATATATGTTTGTGTGTTGGTGATGACAAGTGATTGCCTTTATGATTAAGTCAAATGAATCTTTCAAAACTCATTCAGGAACGAATCAAGTGAAGTGTATCTATGAGTGAGTCATTGAATTAACAGTTTAACCATTCTAAATACTGGTTCAGAAATGACACAAGTGACTTTATCCCACTCATAATCCATTAACACTGATTCATTCAATTAGAGTCAAAACAGTCATATTTACTTCATTTAAGACGATGAACAGCACTTCATATACTGTATACATTTACATTTTTTACACAATATTCCAAGCTTTGATAAATTGTAAATAAGGCTGTGTGTTCACCAAAGCTTTTTTTCCACGCGCCTGGCGTACATTTTCAATTGTTTTCAATGGGAGCGCCGCGTTTTTTAAACGGCATGAGCGTAACGAGGCGCTGAGTGTTTTTTTCAAATGTCGAGCACCCAGCGTTTTTTACAGGTCGTCAAGACAAGAGTTGAAACATGTTCAACTTTGGATAAAACGCAGCGCTCATCACTGTCACTGTCCAATCACAGTGGAGGAGGGGCGGGACTAATACCACACCGACCAACTGTCACAACATTCTGTCTGTACAACGACATCAACCAACACAGCTAACCGAACAAAATGGATGAAAAATACATTTTTAGTATGAAACAAATCACCTGCGAAATCAGTTACAACGCTGCACTGCCAAAACGCTCTCAAGCGCCCAAAGCACAGCGTCTTCAGCAGAGCGTCTAGCGTTTTCAGCTGGCTAAAATCGCTTCGGTGGACACACGACCTAAGCCATTTGTTGCCCTCGCACAATAGCCAAATTAAGAGCAAGTGTGACAGCACATATTTTGATTAATATATGTGCCAAAAAGACAAGTTGCATAGGAACCATAAACAATAGCATGTAGTTTTCATTGCAACATGTCTATTTCGGTTTAAATTTAGAATACTTTTAATACATTTAAAATAAGCTTTGTTCATTTATTATCATCCTCTGGTTTGAGCTAAAACAGGGTCAAATTGGTAGCTTGAACCACAATGTGTTGTCTATGTCGTTCTTTCGTTTGTGACCGAAAAGGAGGCTGCAAGTAAAAATAAAATAAAAATCCAAATGTACTTTTAAGAATAATAATGATGAAAGTGTGCTGTATAGATAGGAAATATGAAATGGCTTTAAAAAGCACCATTTCCAGACAAAAGAATGTCTCGCTTTATACTTTGCCTGACCTTACCTTGGGAGGTTTGTCGCAACTTTGAGATTCAGACTGCGCTCTGTTTTGAAAAGAAGAATCCCCATGTCTCGCAGGCACAATGTTAGCAATACAAGTGGCAGTCTTTTGTAGCCAGAGATGAAAGATTCATCAGACACAGATGGAAGAAAAAAAATTAAACTAGAAATCTGAAACATTTCATAATTTATTGAAATCAGAATTAAGATGAATGATTTTTTTCCTTTTTATGCCCGAGCGCCGCACATGAAAGTCAGAGGCCGAGTTTACGTTTATTTCTTATGAATGTAGCAGTGACCCATTTCCCTCAGTGTACCTGTTCAATGGCACCACTTCAGTGAGAAAAGTGATCAATTATTCAGCACTGTCAGTACAGAAAGGGAAAATGGAAAGAGGTTTCAAATGAGTCATAATTACTGTGATTGTATTTTTCATCTAAAACTACCAGGTGCTAATCTGTCTGCGGCGTTAAAGATCTTCCTATACAATTTAAGACCTTTCAAGTTTAACTTAGAAACAGTCTTCCAATCCATTCCTGTTGCAGGACAAACATTTAATAATGTGCCTTATTAACATTCAATGGCTTTATTTTATCTGCTAAACCATGTTCAAATTAATTTTATGATCATTTTAAAAAAAACATTACATTATTATTATGAATCTGGCAGAAATGTCTGTGCTGTCTTGTATTTTAATAGATCACAAATCTGAATTCAATCAGCTCTTCTCATTAGAGAATTTAGACAGTAATTTTTAATTACACTGAACTGTAGAATCATTTGGAAGTAGTTTGTCTTATAATTAGGGATGCAATGTTGAACTTCTGGTAATATATCTATTTGATGTGAGTTATGTTACATAATATGTATTCATGCAGTATTATATGCTTGACTATAAATGCTATACATTACCCCAGATTCAGTGGTAACATACTTTCCCTAACCACTTCAGTGTCTTTTCAGTGGCAAGAAATGAAATAAAAAATGAAACATGGTACAGTCTTCTGCAGATCTGCACATATAGCTCATTCCATAATTGTTGAAATTTACAGTTATTATACTGAACTGAATCAAAACGGACTTGAGCTCAATAATAACACTATTGTCTTTTTAGAGCTGATTTATTGCAGAATTTCTCATATTTGATGAAGTTTCAAGTAATCATCATTATTTTCCTGTTTAATACTGTATAAAGCGCTATATAAAAAATATGACGCGACTTGTATATATATTGTGCCATTAGCATTTACTCAAGAGGGAAGATATTTATTGCTGGATAAAACTATGTTCTATATCCATAGCTCAATATAATAGGCTCTATTTATCATTAAGCACACTCATTAGATAATATTATGAAATATTAGGGTGACAAGAGTCTGAGTCTGTGTTTATATATTGCAATCTATAATGGCACATAAACAATATAAATGCTGCACATTTTCCACATTATGGACCTCTTAGAAAACTCATCATATGGGCATGATACTTTTACTATGCTTGAAAAAAAAATTCCAACAGCTACTGATTCTCGTGATTAAATTTCCTCACGACTGGGCGCCACAGCAGGTTAGCCCTGGATGCAATTGAAGATCAGAGGAGCGAGACCTCAATAATGGATCTCATCCATTTACAGCAAGTGATCGCAATTTTATTATTATTTATTATTATTTTATTATTGAGTATATGGTGTGTTCTTACTGACCGATTGCAATAAAAGTTCGCTAATTATCATCATTTTATTTTTTCAGTTATTGTATTGAAACAATTGTATTAATACAACTATAAAAACTACGTTATTTTATATAATTAGCTAAATAAGGGCTAACAATACTCAAAATAATGCACTTTCTCATTTTTTGTCATTATTATTATCATTGTTATTTTATGAGTTATAATAGTACAAATACTATTATTATTTTCTTTATATTATATTATATACTATTATATTATACTTCTTATATTATTTTATATACATATATATATTATATATATATATATATATATATATATATATATTGTATTTTTCTAAAAAATGTATAATTTTTATACAATTGCATGAATTAATGACTGTTCAATGATAATTTGCCTTTGTATGATTTTGACAACATTGGACTACACAATATTTCTCAGTTTGTTTTGTACAGAAGAAAGAAAGACATACAGGTTTAGAATGACATGAGGGTGAGTAAATGAATTTTCATTTTTGGATGAACTTTTTCACATTATTATCACCACATCACCACAAAAACAAGAACAGCTGCTAAACAGTCAAAGCAAACAGCACAATAATGCAATGCATTCTTTGTTATGACAAACTAATAATTTAAATTAATTTACATTCACTAATGTTTGTAAATAAAAACTCCCAGTGTGCAAAATAAAAAGAAAAGAAAAGAAAGTAATAACTCAGAGGGAGCAGAGGACATGATGTATATCTGGTGAAATCTGTTGTAGCTACAACCTTTGGCACTGGAGGGCACTTTGTCTTTGCAGTAGCATTTGTGTTGATTCGAGTGACCTTTGTTATAAATAACAATGCCTACCGAGATCTGGCATGGCCCACTGTTTATCTAAGGTGTTCGGACCATGAGAGCAGCATCTGTGAAAGGCCAAATGCATCTAATGAGCTCTCGAGCTTGATAAGTGCCGTTACTCGGCCCACGTCGAAAATAACGAGGACTGGGGAACGCAAGTTGACAATGTTAAATGAGCGAGCAAACACCATCACTGAGTAAAACAAAGACAAATAAAGTGGCCTTAGAGAAGAACGCCATGTTGAGTGACTATGTAAAACATGAGAACATGTGTGTTTTTGGGTGGCAATGCAAAGGAGGTATGCAGTCATTTGTCCAGGACGTGATAAGATCATATTCCCCTGGAGCTCTGGCTCCACTCCACTTTTCTGTGTTGCCTGCGACAGCAACCGACACAGAGCTGCTTTATTGTAACCCACCATTGTTTTAACTCATCCATCTGTTATCAATTAATTATCATCCATTTTGCTTTAGGACACAGAGAAAATTAGATCAGGCTATGGCGGGGAAAAAGAGCCCTGGGGAACCCCGCGATATGAGAGGAATAGAGAGAATGAAATAGTGTGTACATAGTACATACTGGCTGAGAAAATTCAAAAGCACTGTAAACCCAAATAAATTGGCAAAACTACAAAAAAAAAGGTAATCAATTACATCAAAATGATTAAGTAAAGAAATTCAAAGTTTAAGTACTGTAAGCAGATCTGGTAGATTTTTATTTTAATTGCTCTAAACTTGTAAGCTAATTCATTAATTTAACTTAAAATGACCATGTAATCTCAGCTCAAATATTTTTATTAGAGAAACTAGATTTTCAGTAAATGCTAACTTGCTTTGATAGCATTAGCATAGCATAGCAATTGTTGAATTAGTATGGCAATATGGAACATTTAACATAAAAAAACCCAACATAACATAAACACTTCTAAATTAGCATAGCAACACATTAAACAGTACTAAATATCCACTTAACATTAATATTTCACACAAAAAAAAACATCATATAACACTTAACTTTAGCATTTACTCTCCCTTTTGAGTGTCATGGCAAAGCACGCAGGGAAATAAAAGTCCCAGCTCAGTTTCAGTTAAATTTAAGTTTGTGTAAATTAAAAGAAACAAGTCAATGCTACTCAAAACTATGAAATAATTCAGATTACTTAAAATGCGTCAGTTTAGTGAACTCAAAAAGAAAGTTCTAAATACTCATAATTTAGGCTCATTCGATTGAACAAATTTGTTTCATTTAAGTTTACCCTACTCAAACCAATAACTTATTTGTAGCATTGGGGTTTACAGTAAAGGCAGACCTACAAGAGTTTCTTTGACTCCTGTGTGTGTGTCTGTATACCGAGCGGGCAGTGGGCTGAAAATCATCTGTACTTCGAAAACACGCTAGTGGCGCGCTTATCACCCACCAATAAAGAGAACAGAACTCCGAGGGCACCGGGGGCCAATGGGAGGGCAATAACGACTAACATGCTCTGTGCCAACTTCCTGTGAGTCATATGCCAGACATTGAAGCCAGGAGGGAATGAGAGGGAGCAGAGCGAAATGACAGCAAAGACAAGCACAACTCGGGCGAAATGAGCCGGGTACTTCATAGCAGGGCTGATTTAAATAGCATGTGCTTTGATGAGATAGGCAGTACCTTACTCTAGACAGTATATCAGATATGTTTACAGACAGACAGAAAACAAACTTGATGCACCCAGTTCATGTTGGATGTTTGTTTTGAAAGATTCTACAGTCATTGGAGCCAAAGACCTGTAGGCAATTGCCTTGAGAATTGACCGAAGGCTTGTCCTTAAAAGACTCAGAAACCTTTAGTCCGAAACTTTGAGCTGCTGAAACATTTCTGTTGTCGGAAAATGTTACTTTTTACTTGATGGCTGTATAATGTTCGATATGTTTTCCTGAATCAAAACTTAACTTGTATTTTTAACTAGATATTTTTAACATATTCTTGGATGTTCTTATTTATCACAGACTCACAAGTGTGGTCATTTCTAGGGACCCTGGGATCACACTTCCTGCACATGAGTGCAATGCTATGTCCTTGTATGACTGCATCAAGCAAACGAGGCAGAAGAGATGCCACCATTGACAATGCCTGCTCAGAATGCTACGGTACAGTTGGCCAATGACCTGTTCTTGGCACACTGACCTTGACATCTATAACAGATGGATTCCCTGAAGAGATAAACCCCACTCTGTGACCCCACTGGGACATTTCCATAGTAACATCTGTAAAGATGAGAATGTAGAACATAACTGCCACTCCCCTACCACCACAGTCTATTGACCATGCAGGCACAGGAATGACAACAGAGAAATGCATTTCTGTCTTCTATCTATCTATCATGTTACGTAATAAGTAAATGGAAAACTATAAATAAGACGCATAAAAATTCACCTGTAAGCTAAATGCCAAGCATAAATGTGCACAGGTGCATTGGGCAGAGGACGGTGTATTACACCTCACTAACACTCTGGATTAGCGGTAAAATAGCACACTGGATCTGAATGTTCTGTTACTTTATTTTGTCCTTCTTCTAGAAGTGCCTGGAGGATGAGAGAGTGGGTACATGGAAAAAGTATTTAAGCATGACAGAGGAATGGGAATTGCTTAAAGCTGCAAAAATACTGCACTCAGAAACCCTTTTGCTCAGCACCTTTATGTGTGTGTGTGTGTGTGTGTGTGTTTGACTTCTTTGTCCTGAGATGAATCCATAAATATTTGTTTTAAATATGTTTTAAATCTGCACATTTACATTTAGACATAGCGTTTTCTTGAAGGAATGCTGCTGCATGACTTTTTATGCAAACTTATTATCCCTTAATAGGGGTGCACTATGCGACTACAAGGAGCTGGTTCAAGGGGTGTCGGCAGCCATATGTGGCGAGTTTGCATAGTGCGGCAGGGCTGATTTAGATGCTAATGCTAAATAGCCAGGCAGCTGGATGGCTGAAGAAGTCCGAAATTCAAGAACATAAACTGCTGCATCATTTTCCATCTGTAAGTGTCTTTCTTTTTTTGCTCCGTCATCCCATTTCCACCGAATGAAATTTCAAATAGACAATTCAAAAGCTCACTGTCCGTCTTTGATTGCCTCTCCGACACGCTTCTTTTTCAATCCAGGTCTCTGTCAACGTGTCTGCCTCTCTCTGTTGCTCCCGTTCTTCAGTTTTCCCACTCTAAACACTGTATCTAATGGGAAACCAGATGGGTTATTTCTGTCTGAATATTCTGCTGGTCTTTTTACTGTCTTGTAAGTACAATTAAAGCAATACAGTGCCACAACCTACATTTTTGTAAAGCTCCAAAAACGGTTTCCAGGGGATTAAAACACCAACAACTTTTAGTCCTTTTCACAAAAATGATGATTACATGGGCAGATAATCATTAATAATTACTTATTTCCATCTGGTATAATACTATGTTATGACCTCAAAATGCTTTTACCATAGTGTATGATTTGTAAACTGATACATTTTTGACATTTTCATCACACAACCAAATTCATATATGCATGGATTTCCTGGCATAGTGAACTTTTGTACAAAGTTTCTGATTTAGCAGCTGATCATAAGATTTTGGTTTATTTTATATATTTTTTTATCATTCTGGGTATCCCATAATTTCTAGATATTCGTTCATTAGGGACCAGCTGACACATGAGCCTTACTTCAGCCTAGTCATGTTCTCACAGACACAAAATTGCCAGTTACCTTTAAGTCTACTGCTACATGCTTGCTTATAGCAAAAAAAGTGTTTTTTTGTTTTTTATAGTCATGTTCGTTCATACAACTTGCTAAATCAGTGATAAACAGTAATCAAAGTGCCTGGCAATAAAGAGACACACAGCAACTGTCTGGGAAGATCTGCTTACAGATACTTCCTTAAAGAGTAATAAACACTTAACCAACTTTTTTTAGTTAATGATCTGTAAGAATTGATCTTTATTAATACCAGACATTGATTCGAGTAACTTTTTTGACATTTGTTTATAAAGTGTTCTATTTCTACAATATATTATGTAAAAATGTCTTAGTGCTGCCCTCTTCAGGTTGAACGGTGGCTGCTGCAGTTGAATTTTCCTATTGGATGTTCCGCACTTCGTGACGTATCCAGGTTTCAGCTCACCACGCGAGCTACGCCCTTGGCAGTATAAAAACCATCTTGTGTCGTCAAAACCACTGTAGGGAGTCAGGAATTGGGATTGTGAGTATTGAAAACGATCAGGATAGAGTGTTTTAGCATCTATTTCATCCCCTCTATCTCCTCCGGGGTCAGCCCACTTTTCCAGCATTTTCAAATATTGCCAGTGGGTGGAGTCAGGCTCTGACCAGGGGTTTAGTTACCCTTTAAGTGGTTTTCCAAATCCAAGATAAACATTTACAACATCTCAGGTTACGACTGTAACCATAGTTCCCTGAGAAAGGGAATGAGACGATACGTCAACGTCGCTTTGGGAACGCTCCCAGCATGAATGCGTCTGAAGCATCTATGTCAACTAGTCCAATGGAAGGACTGAACATCTCGGGCGGATGACGTCATGACCAGGAAATGATAAAAGAGTATTCGGTGCAAACCGGCATTAGCTTAAAAATTGCCAAAGCAAGCTGATCACAGGGATTCAGGAAGTATAGCAGGGAGACATATCGTCTTATTTCCTTTCTCAGTGAACTATGGTCACAGGCATAACCTGAGAATTTTCCTCTCGAGGGAACTCGCAATGCGTCAACGATGCTTTGGGAACGAGAATAGCCAAATCGCCAGACTTTCAAATGCCTGAGTGTGAGCTTGTTGTCACACTGCACCTAGGCAGCATCCAGGTCCAAGCTGTAAAACCTCACAAATATGAATGGTGAGGACCAGCCTGCTGCATCACAAACGTCTTGGAGAGAACTTTACCGCAATATCTAACCTTGTTACAGTCTTATGCTCTACCTTGTACAGTCCTCCTAGCATTCCTATTTCCCATCCAATAATCTGTCTTCACCTTCATCTATACCTATCAACAGCATTAACCTTTTCACAAAACGAACAGCTCTGGGTACCTTTGAAATACTTGGAAAAGATGCTTCTAGGAAACTTCCAAGGGCCTCTCTCAACCCGTCACACAACAAGTCCATTAGAGGCTAGGGATGATGGGAGATGCGATCTCTTCTCTAGATGAACCTGTCTCCCTAGGGCTTCCTTAAAAGAACTTTACACTCCAAGAGCCTTCACACACCAGTGAGCGCACCGAGTGAGTGTACTTGTGCGGGGGCGAGAGTTTATGATCATTACATAGTGTATTGCATGTGGGAGGCCTTTTAGCGAAGCTCCCAGTTAGTATAGAATACTGTGCCATTTATCTCACTTAGCCGGGACATGTGATGCGAGTCCAGCTGTGGCGTCTACTCTCATCCGACAATGCTGTCAAACCATGCACAGGACCACACACAATCTGCAAATGTTGCCTGGATAACATCCTAATAACATACTCTGGGCTTTTGCTGGGCATATTAGCCCATTTCACTGACGACAGGTTACACCAGCTTGCTGTTTAAGCAGGCTCTAAATATAGAAGTGGAAGTGGAGCAAAGCCTCCAGTCAAAGGGGTAGGAGGGCTGGACCGGGTCCAGTGATCAAACGATGGGAGAATCTTAGCCTCACTAATGCCTGCTTCCTTTAGAAAGTCTATACAGACATAATACTGCCTACAATCAGCCTGAAGACGTTTGCACTCAGCATTAAGACGGTGCTTTCAGGTGAATACGACCAAGTGATGCATCCAGAAGAGCCAATGAGTAATGTCAGACACAACATAGTAGAGTATTTAATATCCATTGTGTTTAAATGGGTTGCAGAGTCAACTCATGAAGTCATCTGTTTTATAGCCAATTTAATAGATTTAACTAATTTCTTTATCGAACGCTTCTTCCATTATTGGACAAATTCAATATACACTGTCCTCAAAAAGACTGGAAACCCTAGGAAAAATGAGGTTTTGGACAATATCTGGACTGGTCTTCAATGATAATTGCAAATTATACATTTCATTAAAGGGACACCAGGCAGGAAGGCTGTTTTTGTCAAACAGCGACCCCTAGAGTAACTGTGGAGTACTTGTTTTTAACGTTACTGTCGTAAATACCACTCATGGAGAGCGTGACGTCTTAGACAGTAGTATACAATAGTACATTGTGTTTAATTTGTCGTTTAATGAGATCTAATATATGTTGTTAGTGGCAAGAATTTTAAAGTGATTAAATACATATCCCCATGAACTTTAATGGTCCAGAGGAAGCCCCATGAACGTCGAGACGCCCACCATTTAACCCGAAAGAAGTCATACAACCATTTCAATAAATCTGAAGCTGACAAATTAAGCTAAAATAACTGCATAGTCTCCCTTTAAAATACATTTCATATAAAGAGATTACTTATTTCAGAAACATTTCTTATTATTATCAATGTTGAAAACAGTTGTGGGGAAACTCTGATGACTGGAAAGCTCAAAACAACAGCATTTATTTGTTATAAACGCGTAACATACATGTCTTAACTGGCCCTTCTGATCAATTGAATGCGTCCTTGCTGAATAAAAGTTCCTATATGGGGCATGAAGCAGCTCACTATGTTTCAGAATGCAGCAAATGAATGTAAACCACAACTTACCAATAGTCCAGTAGTCAGTTAAACACTAGTGACAAAGAGAGGACTATGCATGCTACTATTCTCAGTGTGTGTCTGACAGCATTAAGGAGGCTGCTCCCACGTGCTCTACACGGCTGGCTCTGCCGCTGTCTGCTGCTGGAGTCCTCATTACCTCCCTTTATTATCAGCAAGATTGAACTTCCAAAATCCGCTCTCCAGATAACTCAGGAAACAAATAAAGAGAGGAGCACAATACAGCTTTCAGCTGCCAAGCATTACACAGGTGGCACGCTACACTATATCTGTTGATCTGTCTGTGTCTTCATGGCTTTAGCCACTGTTGTCTCTCTCACTTTCTCTCTCTCCATTCCGCCTGACTCTCTGCAAGCTCCAGCCATAATTTTTCTGCACTTATCTCCTGCTTTCAGGCAGGCAGAGGCGACAGGGTGTCACAACACATATGGTTCTTTCTACCCACTATCTCAGGTGTGCATATACCGGCTAGCATATACAGTACATCGTTGAGTTATTGAGCATATGAGGATGCAAACCACAAATGATCTACATGACTGTGTGTTTGTCAGCTGTAACTTTATGCTACATCATGTATTTATGATCTCTGTACTAGTACTTTTAAAGGGATATAAAGCCATAAATGTACATTCTGTCACAATGATTTATTTTCAAGTTTTTCCAAACCATTATGACATTCTTTCTACTGTTGAACTCAGAAGATGTTTATACAATGAAAGTCAATGGGGATTTTCATTACATATATTTAGTGTTTCACAAAGGAAGTAACAACATACAGGTTAAGAATGATGACAGATGTTTAATTTTTAGATGAACTATTCCTTTCAATACTGGTCATTTTTAGAGACAAAAATCAACATAAAAAAGCAGTCAAATAGATTTCAACGGGTTCATGTAGAGAGTCCTCCATCAAGATGAGTGGCTAGAAGATAAAAATATGTTGATTATGTTGCCGGTGGAACGTAGCCAGACAGGAGCAGTGCCAGCCTGTCCTTTGAGAGAAGGGTCATGTTTCGAGCTGAAACATAAACACACAGCAAAGACACACGTTCACATCTAATGCTCTCAATAGACCGTTTACAATTTACACTTCTGGAACGAACTGTTCACGTGAAGAATTCTTCTAATGGATGCTATCAATGTCCTCATTTGCTTACAATAATTTCTCTGTCGGCTGTCCAATAAGTATTTTGCATGCACAGAAGTTGATAATGAGCACATCTGGATCCATATTACATTTTCTCCTCATTAGGAGTGTACATCGCACAAGCTTAAGCAAGTGTGTGTATTCTCTTCATTCAATGGGAGACATAGTGTGACAATGTGTTTATTTGTACATTCTCCAGGGGATTTTCACAGTTGTTGGTGCAGTGTTGGTGCTCCAATCTAGTTTGTAATTGGTGTGAAAGCAATCGGTTATAATTTGTAAAAGTGAACCACTTCTGGTGACTAATTTATGATCGTATTAATTGCGGCTTGTCTCTGCAGAAATTGCTTCGGACTGGCAGCTTCTATTTTAATTTTTTTGTCTGTTGTTTTTTGCAATCTTTTGAAGTAAATATTTAAGATGTACTGTATATTGCCCAGCCATAGTTAGCAAAAATGTATTCATTTTGAGATGCATAGCCACAGTTGTGTGAAGCAGCAGCCATTAGAACTCATGATGGTACTTGCTGATGATGCAAATGCCGTGGATTGAATCCAAATTACACAGAAGTCACCTGCGGAGGTGGAATTGAATTCAAGTTTGGATCAAGCAATCAAATTGAGTGTGAAAACAGCCTAAAAGCCTGTGATTCTCTCTGCTTTATAGGGTCAATGACAAATGCTGCTTTGGTTAAAACTGATTAATCACAGTCAGCTCCCACCTGTTTTTGCCATGCTTGACATTTCAGAAAGTGCAGCCCTCCACCACGATGTAATTCATGATGAATGGCAACATAAAATACTCAATGACATATTGGTTTTTACTCTCCTTTGTTCTAATTTTTCTCCTCTTATCTCGCCATAATGGAAATTATGCAAAACATTAACGTAATTACAATTTATTATGCTAAATTCCTTTAGCACTTCTAAACAGGATGCCGGAAACTATGCCGACAGAGTTTTTAAGTTGATTTGAACATTAGACCTCGGCTGAATACTAAAACATCCCACCATTAGCGAGTTCTAAAGCGCTAGCCCACTAGTGACCACTAAAACTCTAGACCTGTGATGAGTCCTAAAACTGCAGAACATTAGACTACTGCTGAGCAATAAAACATCAGACCTCTAGGTACTAAAATATTAGAGCTCTAATGAACTCTAAAGCATAGACCTCTAGCAAGCACTAAAACGTTAATCCACAATTGTGTACTGCAACATCAAGCCCTAGTGAGTTGTAATGCATGCAGCCACTTTAGAAGCACTGACCGTTGGTGGGTGTTACTGAATGCGATAGCTGGGCCTGCTGTGTTTCTGGGAAAAATGTGTCCTTATTTCCCTGAAGGAGACAGGGAATGTGGGCTGCATAACCCCTAAGCTCAAGGGCTCATTGATTGATTGTTTGTGGTGGGGCATGACCCTCACCAAAGGCAAGAGGACCTTCCAGCACATGTGTGCACGCAGAACAGAAATTTCTGAATGCATAGGCACAGGTAGCATTCAGAATCCTGTGAGTCCCTGGTGAATAGTGGCTTTGACTTTGAGAATACAATCACATCTTGCTCATCTGGGCAGGAAAAACAAGGCCTGAAAAGGAGGGAGAATGTGTTTAGATATAGTCTAGTGACAATATGCAACATGGAATTATATGAGAAAGTTGTCCTTGAGCTTTTATGACTATTTATCTTTTGCTATGCATAGCCCTTTTATCTGTTAAAGGACAAAAAAATCATTTTCTTAATGTCTGTTATTTCTATGTTTATGACACGAGTCTTTAGAGTATGACTCTACATATACCCATGTATATGATTTTGAACTTTTGAACAGGATGAAGATGTCAAACATTTTCTTATTTTGTTTAAGTGTTTATGTTTTTTGGAAGCAACAGAAGATACATTTCATGCTTCCTGAAAGACAAAACAAGTACAATTTACCTTGATCTTCAAATTCAAAAAGTTTCAGGATCACAGTATCATATAGAGTTCCATTGCAAACTAAATCGGTATAAGAATTCCTTTGTTCCTTTATCTGTACGAAATGCTAAATAACAGTTTATCTTATTAATTTAAAATTTGTAAAGTCTTAAATCAACTGTTTCTTCTCTTTTTATATGTGTATGCAACAAAATGTAGTCTAAAACAAATTTCCTTTCGAGGACAATAAAGTATACTACTGCTACTACTTTATGTAAAATATCTTATTTAGGACAGGACTAAATAAAAGAACATGAATTTTGTTTGATTCCTCTTATTTTGTTAAAATAATTATCATTTTGCAGATTCTTCAAGGTGTGTGCAAACTTTTGAGCATGACTGTGTATAATATATACTATACGTATATATAGTCCCGCTTCTGCTGAGGCAGAGCGACAACGCTTATCGTGGGGATCGCAAATGCATCTTTCAGCGGGGTTAGAGATGGGCCCAGCCTTATCTCTGACTGTTAGATCCAGTGCCTCAGCCCCTGATTCCATACATGCTTCATGACGCAGACACCCAGGGGCGTTCCCACAGCGTTTGATGCAGCGTCTCATTGCCGGTTACATACATAACCAAGACGTTTTGTTTGTTTTTTGCAATGATGACTCTTTATCGCATTCATACTTTTTATCAGTGTCTTCAAAGCTTTGCTCATTTTTTGTTTGTGCCTGTTAGGGTACTTTGTGGGTCACATTGATGTGTGTGGTCGTTGTGCATGCCCCATGAACAACTCTGTTTCCAGGTAACATCAGTCTAAGGCAGGGATACAAAGTACTTAGCATCACTGTTGATGTACAGACCACCACATGACTACATACACACACACACACACACACACACACATGCTCTGCAGGTGAGGGCAGGTGCAGTAGGGGACGAAAGGAGACACTGGAGGAACAGACAGCCACCAAGCAGCTGTTAGACTCTGCCCGCCTGCAGTCGGTTATTTATTGCAGGATTGGCTGGGAGCTCAGCATGGTGTCTGCAAACTGGGTCAACCTCTCTCTTTCCTTCTCTGCCTCTCTTATTTCTCTCTCTCGTCCTCACATTTAGTCTCGTTTTAGCTCATAGTTCTTTGCCTGTTGTTGATAATCAATATTTGTTTAATTTTTTTTTTGGCCTAGTACTAATCTCCCTGAGAGTAAGCATCTGCACAAGCCTCTGTATGAAAACATGGATTCTGCCCATTGATCCGCCCGTATACAGATCTGTATGATCTTTTTCTCTTTATCTTTATGAAGTACAAAATAATTCATATATATGTAGCCAGAGCGACAGAAAGAGAAGTTGCAACTCCACTAATAATCAGCAGGTTGCACTACTGTAGCCCAGACACCCCGTGTGCTTCATTAGCAGCCATTCCCTGTGATTCAAAAATCACATTTAGCATAATAAACGTGGCTGGCCTCTCAAGAGTCCACATACACTTGCGCACACAGACGAGTTCCTGCTGAGAACTCTCGCTCAAATGTGTTTTTCTTTCTCTAGGCTCCCTGGATGGAGCTGAAAGCTAGCGCTCATGAGAGAAGAATGCGACACAAGAACCAATGCGGATAGAGAGCATCAAGGTGCGTTTTGTCCCTAAACCTCGGAGAGCACTTGCTGCTCTGGCACATCTATGATTTCCACAGCTGACTATAGTCTGTGCTGAGTCCAGCTCTGACTCTGAATGAGGCAGCAAAATCCTTCTCAAACCTCTGACTGTAATCGTAGTCATATGGACCCTTTTCGCCCTCATAATGCCACATATGTGCATTTGAAATATTCTAGATTTAATACAAATTAAATTCAACTGAAAGCATTTGTGGCATAATGTTGATTATCACACACACAGGGCCCATTTTCAAATATTTAAACGCAGAAATGGGCAGAAGTTTTTTCACACTAAAATCATGCGCTAATACCTTTAAATGGTTAGTTCAGAAATCAATGAAAAAAAAAGTCATAATTTACTCACTCTCTGTTCCAAAAGGGACTTTTTTTATTCTGTACAACACAAAAGATAATTTTGAATGTTTCAACTGTTTTTGTCCTTGAAATGAAAGTCAATGAAATGTTTCATTGTATGAGAAAAAAGTTAGACATTCTGCTAAAATAATCCTCAATTTAAAATGCCAGCTTTGAATATAAACTACTGTAAGCAATGTTAGCTGTTTTGCTACTTATTAGGGGCCAAGCACCGAAGGTGCGGAGGCACCTATTGTATCTGTGCCGGTTCTTATTATTAGGGGCCAAGCACCGAAGGTGCGGAGGCACCTATTGTATCTGTTCCGGTTCTTATTATTATTATTAGGGGCCAAGCACCGAAGGTGCGGAGGCACCTATTGTATCTGTTCCGGTTCTTATTATTATTATTATTATTATTATTCTTCTTCCGACTGGGCGTCTATGGCAGCCCATAGACCGGTTTGCGGGAAAGTTGTTTTGGTTTGACATTCTGATAGAGGACAGTCCCAACTTTAAATACACCAATTTTGGTGTCTCTAACTCATTCCCTCTAGCGCCACCAACTGTCCAAAGTTTCACTTTTATTATGCTAATAACTTTTGAACCGTAAGGCCTATCAACAAAATTCTTTTTTCCTCTTGTTCCTGAGCTCATGCCGATTCGATCGCACCCTATGACGTCATTTTCCGTCATAAAAAAACGGCCGCCATTTTGAATTTTCTAAAAAACGTACTTTTGCGAACTCGTCCTAGACGGTTTGTCTGATTTTCACCAAAATCGCACCGGATCATCTCCAAGCAGTGCTGACAAAAAGTTATGGAATTCAAGATGATTCGCCTAACGGTTTTCGATAAACGCACAAACTAATTTTACATAACGCTTGCGAAAACAGACGTAAGGCTGTATCTCCGCAACGCTTCATCCTATTCAGACCAAACTTGGTACATGTAATCACAAGCATGACCTGAGGCTACATGCAGCGTTTCGGCGCAGCGCCACCTAGTGGTCCGGAGATATGAAAAATGGCTATTTTTGCTCGTAACTTCTGAACGGTTTGTCCAAAAATCATAAACTTCATCTCGTTAGATTCAGGGCATCATGCCGAGTCGACCGATATCCAATTTTCCCAGATCGGCCATTTTGGCTGTCGGCCATTTTGAATTATGTGCTAAAATGCTGTATTTTTTGAACGCATGAACGAATTGTTACGAAACTCGGTATGGGTCATCAGTACGATGCCCTGAAGAAGCCTGAGAAGTTTCGAAACAGCGCCACCTAGTGGTGAATTTTTTTTTCCAAACGCTTATAACTTTGGGTGTGGTACACTTATTTTCACGGGAGTCATCTTTTTGAGTTCCTGAATCGTTGCCGAGTCCAACAATACTAAACATGCTGGGTTTCGTGTTACGGTTGGTGTAGCGTAGCGATTTAGCGCGAAAAAAACACTTGGCGATATCTTCAAAACCGCTGTTCCGATCGAGACGAAACCACCGCCAGAAACACGGAATCATAGCTTGTTAACTAAACGCTAATGCCCAAATGCGAAAATATTGATAGTAAGGGGTAGTAAAATTCAAACAAAGTCATGTGTCAGTCATTTTTTACGTGTTTTTTCATATAAATGTTTATAACTCGGAAGCGAATTGAGATATTTTCACCAAAATTGACACACATATGTATGGGGTCACTCTGAGGACACATAAAAAAAATTGTGGGACTGAGCCTCTTGGTGGCGCTATAATAGAACAAAACGTGAAATTCCCATTGACTTCAATAGAGTTTTGTGAAATAAAATGCTATACTAAACAAATGCATTGGTGTAATATTACAAAACTCAGTGTGTGCCATAAGCAGCATGCCCTGAAGGTACTTAAAAGATTTTAAGACAGCGCCACCTGTTGGTCAAAAGTTATAATTAATTTCTGAGAACGCTAATAACTTTTGAATAAATTTGCCTATTGCAATGAAACTGATCTTAATAGATTCCTTTGGCTATGCCAAAAACATAGATATCAGGTTTTCCATAATCAGACAAACGTTCTGTTCGCCATCTTTATTTCTTTGAAAAACCTTCTTTTTCGAACTCCTCCTAGACCGTTTGTCCGATTTTCACGAAAATTGAATCGTATCATCTCCAGACCGTGCCGACTAAAAGTTATGAATTGCACGATGATAGACAAAACCGTTTTTGTATACCACAGCATCAAAATTTAGGCATGCTGCCAAAATTACTATTTAGGCTTTATCTCTGCAATGCCTTCACATTTTGACACCAAACTTTGCATGTGTCATTGTCACCTCACTCTGACCACACATCTATTTCGTAACTGCGCCACCTATTGTTCGAAAGTGATAACCCATTAAATCATCTTATAAGGTAATGTTTATGTGATTTTCTTAGCCATTTGCCCAAAGTTCTCTCAAAATGCCCTTAATTGCTCCTTGCTGCAGTTGGTCTGCCACTCCTAGCCATTTTGGCATATGTTGCCGCTTCTTGCGCTTGGCCCCGGTAATGGCTGCTTGCAGCTATATTTATTATTATTATTCTTCTTCCGACTGGGCGTCTATGGCAGCCCATAGACCGGTTTGCGGGAAAGTTGTTTTGGTTTGACATTCTGATAGAGGACAGTCCCAACTTTAAATACACCAATTTTGGTGTCTCTAACTCATTCCCTCTAGCGCCACCAACTGTCCAAAGTTTCACTTTTATTATGCTAATAACTTTTGAACCGTAAGGCCTATCAACAAAATTCTTTTTTCCTCTTGTTCCTGAGCTCATGCCGATTCGATCGCACCCTATGACGTCATTTTCCGTCATAAAAAAACGGCCGCCATTTTGAATTTTCTAAAAAACGTACTTTTGCGAACTCGTCCTAGACGGTTTGTCTGATTTTCACCAAAATCGCACCGGATCATCTCCAGGCAGTGCTGACAAAAAGTTATGGAATTCAAGATGATTCGCCTAACGGTTTTCGATAAACGCACAAACTAATTTTACGTAACGCTTGCGAAAACAGACGTAAGGCTGTATCTCCGCAACGCTTCATCCTATTCAGACCAAACTTGGTACATGTAATCACAAGCATGACCTGAGGCTACATGCAGCGTTTCGGCGCAGCACCACCTAGTGGTCCGGAGATATGAAAAATGGCTATTTTTGCTCGTAACTTCTGAACGGTTTGTCCAAAAATCATAAACTTCATCTCGTTAGATTCAGGGCATCATGCCGAGTCGACCGATATCCAATTTTCCCAGATCGGCCATTTTGGCTGTCGGCCATTTTGAATTATGTGCTAAAATGCTGTATTTTTCGAACGCATGAACGAATTGTTACGAAACTCGGTATGGGTCATCAGTACGATGCCCTGAAGAAGCCTGAGAAGTTTCGAAACAGCGCCACCTAGTGGTGAATTTTTTTTTCCAAACGCTTATAACTTTGGGTGTGGTACACTTATTTTCACGGGAGTCATCTTTTTGAGTTCCTGAATCGTTGCCGAGTCCAACAATACTAAACATGCTGGGTTTCGTGTTACGGTTGGTGTAGCGTAGCGATTTAGCGCGAAAAAAACACTTGGCGATATCTTCAAAACCGCTGTTCCGATCGAGACGAAACCACCGCCAGAAACACGGAATCATAGCTTGTTAACTAAACGCTAATGCCCAAATGCGAAAATATTGATAGTAAGGGGTAGTAAAATTCAAACAAAGTCATGTGTCAGTCATTTTTTACGTGTTTTTTCATATAAATGTTTATAACTCGGAAGCGAATTGAGATATTTTCACCAAAATTGACACACATATGTATGGGGTCACTCTGAGGACACATAAAAAAATTGTGGGACTGAGCCTCTTGGTGGCGCTATAATAGAACAAAACGTGAAATTCCCATTGACTTCAATAGAGTTTTGTGAAATAAAATGCTATACTAAACAAATGCATTGGTGTAATATTACAAAACTCAGTGTGTGCCATAAGCAGCATGCCCTGAAGGTACTTAAAAGATTTTAAGACAGCGCCACCTGTTGGTCAAAAGTTATAATTAATTTCTGAGAACGCTAATAACTTTTGAATAAATTTGCCTATTGCAATGAAACTGATCTTAATAGATTCCTTTGGTTATGCCAAAAACATAGATATCAGGTTTTCCATAATCAGACAAACGTTCTGTTCGCCATCTTTATTTCTTTGAAAAACCTTCTTTTTCGAACTCCTCCTAGACCGTTTGTCCGATTTTCACGAAAATTGAATCGTATCATCTCCAGACCGTGCCGACTAAAAGTTATGAATTGCACGATGATAGACAAAACCGTTTTTGTATACCACAGCATCAAAATTTAGGCATGCTGCCAAAATTACTATTTAGGCTTTATCTCTGCAATGCCTTCACATTTTGACACCAAACTTTGCATGTGTCATTGTCACCTCCCTCTGACCACATCACATCTATTTCGTAACTGCGCCACCTATTGTTCGAAAGTGATAACCCATTAAATCATCTTATAAGTTAATGTTTATGTGATTTTTTTAGCCATTTGCCCAAAGTTCTCTCAAAATGCCCTTAATTGCTCCTTGCTGCAGTTGGTCTGCCACTCCTTGCCATTTTGGCATATGTTGCCACTTCTTGCGCTTGGCCCCGGTAATGGCTGCTTGCAGCTATATTTATTCTTCTTCCGTTTCCGACTTGGCGTCTATGGCAGCCCATAGACCGGTTTGCGGGAAAGTTGTTTTGGTTTGATATTCTGATAGAGGACAGTCCCAACTTTAAATACACCAATTTTGGTGTCTCTAACTCATTCCCTCTAGCGCCACCAACTGTCCAAAGTTTCACTTTTATTATGCTAATAACTTTTGAACCGTAAGACCTATCAACAAAATTCTTTTTTCCTCTTGTTCCTGAGCTCACGCCGATTCGATCGCACCCTATGACGTCATTTTCCGTCATAAAAAAACGGCCGCCATTTTGAATTTTTCAAAAAACCTACTTTTGCGAACTCGTCCTAGACGGTTTGTCCGATTTTCACCAAAATCGCACCGGATCATCTCCAGGCAGTGCTGACAAAAAGTTATGGAATTCAAGATGATTCGAATAACCGTTTTCGATAAGCGCGCAAACTAATTTTACGTAGCGCTTGCGAAAACAGACGTGAGGCTGTATCTCCGCAACGCTTACTCGTTTTCAGACCAAACTTTGTACGTGTCATCACAAGCATGACCTGAGGCTACGTGCTGCGTTTCGGCGCAGCGCCACCTAGTGGTCCGGAGATATGAAAAATGGCTATTTTTGCTCGTAACTTCTGAACGGTTTGTCCAAAAATCATAAACTTCATCTCGTTAGATTCAGGGCATCATGCCGAGTCGACCGATATCCAATTTTCCCAGATCGGCCATTTTGGCTGTCGGCCATTTTGAATTATGTGCTAAAATGCTGTATTTTTTGAACGCATGAACGAATTGTTACGAAACTCGGTATGGGTCATCAGTACGATGCCCTGAAGGAGCCTGAGAAGTTTCGAAACAGCGCCACCTAGTGGTGAATTTTTTTTTTCAAACGCTTTTAACTTTGGGTGTGGTACACTTATTTTCACGGGAGTCATCTTTCTGAGGTCCTGAATCGTTGCCGAGTCCAACGATACCAAATATGTCGGGTTTCGTCTCACGGATGGCGAAGCATAGCGATTTAGCGCGAAAAAAACACGTGGCGATATCTTCAAAACCGCTGTTCCGATCGAGACGAAACCATCGTCAGAAACACGGAATCATAGCTTGTTAACTAAATGCAAATGCCTAAATGCGAAAATATTGATAGTAAGGGGTAGTAAAATTGAAACAAAGTCATATGTCAGTCATTTTTTACGTGTTTTTTCATATAAATGTTTATAACTCGGAAGCGAATTGAGATATTTTCACCAAAATGGACACACATATGTATAGGGTCACTCTGAGGACACACACAAAAAATTGTGGGACTGAGCCTCTTGGTGGCGCTATAATAGAACAAAACGTGAAATTCCCATTGACTTCAATAGAGTTTTGTGAATTAAAATGCTATACTAAACAAATGCATTGGTGTAATATTACGAAACTCAGTGTGTGCCATAAGCAGCATGCCCTGAAGGTACTCAAAAGATTTTGAGACAGCGCCACCTGTTGGTCAAAAGTTATAATTAATTTCTGAGAACGCTAATAACTTTTGAATAAATTTGCCTATTGCAATGAAACTGATCTTAATAGATTCCTTGGGTTATGCCGAAAACATAGATATCAGGTTTTCCATAATCAGCCAAACTTCCTGTCCGCCATCTTTATTTCTTTGAAAAACCTTCTTTTTCGAACTCCTCCTAGACCGTTTGTCCGATTTTCACGAAAATTGAATCGTATCATCTCCAGACCGTGCCGACTAAAAGTTATGAATTGCACGATGATAGACAAAACCGTTTTCGTATACCACAGCATCAAAGTTTAGGCATGCTGCCAAAATTACTATTTAGGCTTTATCTCTGCAATGCCTTCACATTTTGACACCAAACTTTGCATGTGTCATTGTCACCTCACTCTGACCACATCACATCTATTTCGTAACTGCGCCACCTATTGTTAGAAAGTGATAACCCATTAAATCGTCTTATAAGTTAATGTTTATGTGATTTTCTTAGCCATTTGCCCAAAGTTCTCTCAAAATGCCCTTAATTGCTCCTTGCTGCAGTTGGTCTGCCACTCCTTGCCATTTTGGCATATGTTGCCGTTTTTTGCGCTTGGCCCCGGTAATGGCTGCTTGCAGCTATATTTATTATTATTATTATTATTCTTCTTCCGACTGGGCGTCTATGACAGCCCATAGACCGGTTTGCGGGAAAGTTGTTTTGGTTTGACATTCTGATAGAGGACAGTCCCAACTTTAAATACACCAATTTTGGTGTCTCTAACTCATTCCCTCTAGCGCCACCAACTGTCCAAAGTTGCACTTTTATTATGCTAATAACTTTTGAACCTTAAGGCCTATCAACAAAATTCTTTTTTCCTCTTGTTCCTGAGCTCATGCCGATTCGATCGCACCCAATGACGTCATTTTCCGTCATAAAAAAACGGCCGCCATTTTGAATTTTCCAAAAAACCTACTTTTGCGAACTCGTCCTAGACGGTTTGTCCGATTTTCACCAAAATCGCACCGGATCATCTCCAGGCAGTGCTGACAAAAAGTTATGGAATTCATGATGATTCGAATAACCGTTTTCGATAAGCGCGCAAACTAATTTTACGTAGCGCTTGCGAAAACAGACGTGAGGCTGTATCTCCGCAACGCTTACTCGTTTTCAGACCAAACTTTGTACGTGTCATCACAAGCATGACCTGAGGCTACGTGCTGCGTTTCGGCGCAGCGCCACCTAGTGGTCCGGAGATATGAAAAATGGCTATTTTTGCTCGTAACTTCTGAACGGTTTGTCCAAAAATCATAAATTTTGTCTCGTTAGATTCAGGGCGTCATGCCAAGTCCACCGATATCCAATTTTACCAGAACGGCCATTTTGGCGGTCGGCCATTTTGAATTATGTGCTAAAATGCTGTATTTTTTGAACGCATGAACGAATTGTTACGAAACTCGGTATGGGTCATCAGTACAATGCCCTGAAGGAGCCTGAGAAGTTTCGAAACAGCGCCACCTAGTGGTGAATTTTTTTTTTCAAACGCTTATAACTTTGGGTGTGGTACACTTATTTTCACGGGAGTCATCTTTTTGAGTTCCTGAATCGTTGCCGAGTCCAACGATACTAAACATGCTGGGTTTCGTGTTACGGTTGGTGTAGCGTAGCGATTTAGCGCGAAAAAAACACTTGGCGATATCTTCAAAACCGCTGTTCCGATCGAGACGAAACCACCGCCAAAAACACGGAATCATAGCTCGTTAACTATATGCTAATGCCCAAATGCGAAAATATTGATAGTAAGGGGTAGTAAAATTCAAACAAAGTCATGTGTCAGTCATTTTTTACGTGTTTTTTCATATAAATGTTTATAACTCGGAAGTGAATTGAGATATTTGCACCAAAATTGACACACATATGTATGGGGTCACTCTGAGGACACATAAAAAAAATTGTGGGACTGAGCCTCTTGGTGGCGCTATAATAGAACAAAACGTGAAATTCCCATTGACTTCAATAGAGTTTTGTGAATTAAAATGCTATACTAAACAAATGCATTGGTGTAATATTACAAAACTCAGTGTGTGCCATAAGCAGCATGCCCTGAAGGTACTCAAAAGATTTTGATACAGCGCCACCTGTTGGTCAAAAGTTATAATTAATTTCTGAGAACGCTAATAACTTTTGAATAAATTTGCCTATTGCAATGAAACTGATCTTAATAGATTCCTTCGGTTATGCCGAAAACATAGATATCAGGTTTTCCATAATCAGACAAACTTCCTGTTCGCCATCTTTATTTCTTTGAAAAACCTTCTTTTTCGAACTCCTCCTAGACCGTTTGTCCGATTTTCACGAAAATTGAATCGTATCATCTCCAGACCGTGCCGACTAAAAGTTATGAATTGCACGATGATAGACAAAACCGTTTTCGTATACCACAGCATCAAAGTTTAGGCATGCTGCCAAAATTACTATTTAGGCTTTATCTCTGCAATGCCTTCACATTTTGACACCAAACTTTGCATGTGTCATTGTCACCTCACTCTGACCACATCACATCTATTTCGTAACTGCGCCACCTATTGTTCGAAAGTGATAACCCATTAAATCATCTTATAAGTTAATGTTTGTGATTTTCTTAGCCATTTGCCCAAAGTTCTCTCAAAATGCCCTTAATTGCTCCTTGCTGCAGTTGGTCTGCCACTCCTAGCCATTTTGGCATATGTTGCCGCTTCTTGCGCTTGGCCCCGGTAATGGCTGCTTGCAGCTATATTTATTAGGGGCCAAGCACCGAAGGTGCGGAGGCACCTATTGTATCTGTGCCGGTTCTTATTATTATTATTATTATTATTATTATTCTTCTTCCGACTGGGCGTCTATGGCAGCCCATAGACCGGTTTGCGGGAAAGTTGTTTTGGTTTGACTTTCTAAAAGAGGACAGTCCCAACTTTAAATACACCAATTTTGGTGTCTCTAACTCATTCCCTCTAGCGCCACCAACTGTCCAAAGTTTCACTTTTATTATGCTAATAACTTTTGAACCGTAAGGCCTATCAACAAAATTCTTTTTTCCTCTTTTTCCTGATCTCATGGCGATTCGATCGCACCCTATGACGTCATTTTCCGTCATAAAAAAACGGCCGCCATTTTGAATTTTCCAAAAAACCTACTTTTGCGAACTCGTCCTAGACGGTTTGTCCGATTTTCACCAAAATCGCACCGGATCATCTCCAGGCAGTGCTGACAAAAAGTTATGGAATTCAAGATGATTCGAATAACCGTTTTCGATAAACGCGCAAACTAATTTTACGTAGCGCTTGCAAAAACAGACGTGAGGCTGTATCTCCGCAACGCTTCATCCTATTCAGACCAAACTTGGTACGTGTCATCACAAGCATGACCTGAGGCTACGTGCAGCGTTTCGGCGCAGCGCCACCTAGTGGTCCGGAGATATGAAAAATGGCTATTTTTGCTCGTAACTTCTGAACAGTTTGTCCAAAAATCATAAACTTCATCTCGTTAGATTCAGGGCGTCATGCCGAGTCGACTGATATGCAATTTTCCCAGATCGGCCATTTTGGCTGTCGGCCATTTTGAATTATGTGCTAAAATGCTGTATTTTTTGAACGCATGAACGAATTGTTACGAAACTCGGTATGGGTCATCAGTACGATGCCCTGAAGGAGCCTGAGAAGTTTCGAAACAGCGCCACCTAGTGGTGAATTTCTTTTTTCAAACGCTTATAACTTTGGGTGTGGTACACTTATTTTCACGGGAGTCATCTTTTTGAGTTCCTGAATCGTTGCCGAGTCCAACGATACTAAACATGCTGGGTTTCGTCTTACGGTTGGTGTAGCGTAGCGATTTAGCGCGAAAAAAACACTTGGCGATATCTTCAAAACCGCTGTTCCGATCGAGACGAAACCACCGCCAGAAACACGGAATCATAGCTTGTTAACTAAACGCTAATGCCCAAATGCGAAAATATTGATAGTAAGGGGTAGTAAAATTCAAACAAAGTCATGTGTCAGTCATTTTTTACGTGTTTTTTCATATAAATGTTTATAACTCAGAAGTGAATAGAGATATTTGCACCAAAATTGACACACATATGTATGGGGTCACTCTGAGGACACATAAAAAAAATTGTGGGACTGAGCCTCTTGGTGGCGCTATAATAGAACAAAACGTGAAATTCCCATTGACTTCAATAGAGTTTTGTGAAATAAAATGCTATACTAAACAAATGCATTGGTGTAATATTACAAAACTCAGTGTGTGCCATAAGCAGCATGCCCTGAAGGTACACAAAAGATTTTGAGACAGCGCCACCTGTTGGTCAAAAGTTATAATTCATTTCTGAGAACGCTAATAACTTTTGAATAAATTTGCCTATTGCAATGAAACTGATCTTAATAGATTCCTTCGGTTATGCCGAAAACATAGATATCAGGTTTTCCATAATCAGACAAACGTCCTGTTCGCCATCTTTATTTCTTTGAAAAACCTTCTTTTTCGAACTCCTCCTAGACCGTTTGTCCGATTTTCACGAAAATTGAATCGTATCATGTCCAGACGGTGCCGAATAAAAGTTATGGATTGCGTGACGATAGACAAAACCGTTTTTGTATACCACTGCATCAAATTTGAGGCATGCTGCCAAAATGACTATTTAGGCTTTATCTCTGCAATGCCTTCACATTTTGACACCAAACTTTGCATGTGTCATTGTCAGCTCACTCTGACCACATCACATCTATTTCGTAACTGCGCCACCTATTGTTCGAAAGTGATAACCCATTAAATCATCTTATAAGTTAATGTTTATGTGATTTTCTTAGCCATTTGCCCAAAGTTCTCTCAAAATGCCCTTAATTGCTCCTTGCTGCAGTTGGTCTGCCACTCCTTGCCATTTTGGCATATGTTGCCGCTTCTTGCGCTTGGCCCCGGTAATGGCTGCTTGCAGCTATATTTCTAGAATAGGACTGCCTTATGCAAATTAACTATGATGTTAGTACGAATGTTTTTGTGCTTGCATTGTTTTACTACAAAAATAGCAATATTAAGTATAGTTACTGAAGTAAAACAATGGTACATTTGTGGTAAATGGTAAACCGTTCTAAGACTTCCTTTAGCTTAAACTCCACCCTCAAAAGGTATTTCAGTAAATTGTAAGAAACATGAACACAAAAAGTGACTGACAGGCAAAAAGTGCCTTCTTAAAAAGAGGGCCCAGTTTACACACACACACACATACACACACTAAAAAAAAACGTTATGTTTGAGTTTAGTGCAGGTGTATATACTTACAGTTTGTGTAATATAAAAACCATTACATCTATGGAGGAAATAATACAGGTTAGGAATGACATGAGGGTGAGTAAATGATGATCGAATTTCTCATTTTTGGTTAAATCAACCATTTAAGAGTCATTTTGTCATTTGTAAGATTCAGATCTGTACAGAGTAATTTAACATTGTAGAATTCACAAAATCACATATCTCTACACATATACATGTACACTCCACAATTAAACTGCTTCCCTCTGTTACTCACACACTTGTAGTAGGAGTTAGTGAACAAGAGAAGTGAAAGTGAACAGCACAGCTGGGGACTCTCTCTACGGGAGACTGCTACCAATTAATGTGGGGCCTCCATGCTCTGAGAAGCTGTGGTGTACAAAGACAAAGCGTCGTGTTTGTAATCTGGCCCAGTGTCTGGTGGCCAGACCATTCTCATCAATCCTCCTTGCAGCAGGAGGCCAGGGAGCGCATGGAGAGCCAGGCACACGCAGGGTCAGCCCATCAGCTCTCTACTTTCTAGCCCTGCCCTGCAACACTCTCTCAACACCCTTGTTTTGTTCCTAAATGCCAGTAGTCTTCTAGCTCTCTTCACTGCCCGAACAGTGACCTTTAAGTGTGTTCGAAGACAGATACTAAACTCACACTGTACAATAACTCCCATACAGTCCGTAAATTATAGTTTTAAACCTGCTGAACCCAACAAATACTATTTAGTGTTATCCGAGCATCTAACTGATGCTTTCACTGCAGCTGCTCGGGTACTTGGGCGAGACGCTGGGTGATGGAGCGAGTTCTGTCGGCTCTATTGTTTACCTTATTTACTTGTAAAAGGTTCATTACCTAATGAGGATTACCATAAGTGCATGTACCTGTAATACTACTCTTATCTAATCATGTACTAAACAATTGCACAAATTGGGGTGTATAATGTACAAAGTACAACTGCTCCAGTGACAATTTGCAATGCATTCTCATCCTAGGGCGTCATCTACGTAACTGACGCTTTTGACCATGCGTCTAAATCCGACGCACATGGCAACCTTTAGCGCCAGTTACACTGTAAAAAAATATTTTCAAGATTTGTTATCACAACATATTTTCTTTTGTCAAATCAACTTTATAATAATTTATTTAGTTGAGGTAACTTATTATTTTGAGTTTCTGATGATTAAATTAATCTCCTTCATTGTATTAACTCACTTTTTCCAGTTCAATCAACTTAAAATTTTAAGGCAACCAGGTTACTTACTTTTTTAAGTTAAACCAGCAATATTTTTTACAGTGTAGTGATAACAACATATTTTCTTTTGTCAAATCAACTTTATAATAATTTATTTAGTTGAGATAACATATAATTTTGAGTTTCTGATGATTAAATTAATCTCCTTCATTGTGTTAACTCACTTTTTCCAGTTCAATGAACGTAAAATTTTAAGGCAACCAGGTTACTTACTTTTTTAAGTTAAACCAACAATATTTTTTTTTACAGTGTAGATGATGCGGGTAGGTTTAGGTATGGGGTAGGATTAGGGTTAGACCACTAGGGGGCGCATCTCATATCGACACTAAAGGGTGCCATGTGCGACGGATGGTCAAAAGTGTCATCCTTTGGATGAGAATGGGCTGCAATTTGTTGTACCCTTTTTCAATGTAGAATTTTTCACCACACCATGTTTTTGGAGTGCCTGTCAAGTTAAAAATAGTTCAACTTTTAAAGACCCCTGCGTTCTGTTGCACTCCACTCAGTTGTGCTCTATCTAGATGTTTTTTTTTTATCTAAAACGCATCTTCTGTGTTTTTAAAGAGTGTTGAGTGCTTTTGCTGCCCCAGACTGAAAGTCCCCAAGTACAACTGTTTGTGCCCTACAAAAATACCAACATTGAGTATTTTTATTAAGTTTTCAACAATGTTCACACCAAATTTTCTCTAAATCTATAGCTCAGCCAAACCTGTGCATTACAGGACAGATAATAGTGTAAATCTGCTTTTACATTTGGTTTGATTGATTGCTGTTGGACTCACTTATTGACTCATAGCGTTTACCACTATAACTCTCAGCATGAGTTTTATTTTATGTATTTATTTTTTTGTCACTTTTTGTATGTGCCACTTAAACTTAGGGTACAGGCACTTGCTTTTTCCTGCTGTGAATGTATTCCAAGAGATGCGAAGAACGCCAGTTGCTCTCCAAAGGCTATTCATTCTGAGACGAACCGGTATGAGAAATATGCATCAAATAATGAGAGCCGCCATCAGTTTACTTCTGAGATATAGGACAGGTTGTAACTCATGTAACTTGTTACTCATTATTAAATTAAAAGTGAAGTGTTTCAAAGTGATAAAATCACATAATTGGGGTGTTTTGATTGATAAATCATTGCTGTCACTTCCAACTACTTGGAAAATTGTTTTCGTTTCCTGCTGCTATGCTGACAGTACACACCTGTTTTACTGTACTATAACAGGAAGCTTAACATTTTATGTCTGGATCTATTTTTTTCTTTTGTCTCCTTGGTGGTA